>NC_092077.1:15596025-16796025 GCF_039877785.1 Chaetodon trifascialis | reverse complement strand
CTGATGTTCGGCATGTGAAACCCCTTCGGTCTCTCCGTACGGCACCCTAGCTGAAGACGGTACGTTCTTCAGCCCGACCTGCCAAAATAGTATAAAATATTGTCATTCACCGGTTTCTAATGTAACTGTTGTTCCCTGTGTGTTTCAGAAACATGCCAGCTAAAGGTCCTTTGCAGTCTGTCCAGGTTTTTGGACGTAAAGTAAGTAAAATACAGAAATTATTCCACGTGCGGTGTTGTGGCTTCCCTGTCTTGCTAGCGCACATTAGCTAAACTAGCTCACATGAAGTGGTGGCGTGTCGTAGATTTGCACCGGTATACCCGTGAAAATAAGCTGTTATACCAACTGTTAAGACGTACTGAAATTTCGCTTGAAGCTCTGCTATGGTTGTACATGACTGTGAAGTACCTGTAAGATGATAACTGCGTTAGCCGCCGGTCGGTTTAACTGCAATGGATCAGACCTAGCTTAACTTGCTAACCTGGTTGCTAGCAGTGTTGGGTATGTGATACTTCACAGAAGATGACAGCGTTTAATTTTAACTATATGACTTCTCAAGCAATCGTTGTACTTATATGAAAAGGTTAGTTAAATTAATTCCATTTTTACTGTCAAAAGGTCAGAAATCGTAATCCGTCACATGAGCCGAGAAATAACAAGTTTTGATCAACCACATGTTTGAATTAGAATAGAAGGAAAGGACATGTATTCACCTTAATGCGTAAAGCTACTGATGTATACATTAAATACCACCTTTCAGTTGATTCTGATGATGATGGTTCTGTCATAGAAAACCGCCACAGCAGTTGCCCACTGCAAGAGGGGGAATGGCCTGATCAAGGTGAACGGCAGACCCCTGGAGATGGTGGAGCCTGCCACTCTCCAGTACAAGGTGAGCCCCCCTGTGAAAGGTGGTTTACATCAGGGTGCACCTGTCTGATGGAGGGCCGCACCTATAAACATTTGTTGTGAAGGGGGGCAGTGACAGGGGGATGAGCAGTGCAACATGAGGAGGGTGTTTATATAGACTATACACCTGCAGACATCCAGGTTGCCATAATTGCTTTTCTTGATTGACAATCTGTGGTTTGACCTCACTGTATGCTCTCTTTGCAGCTTCTGGAGCCAGTGCTGTTGCTGGGCAAGGAGCGTTTTGCTGGAGTTGACATCAGAGTCAGAGTGAAGGGTGGTGGACATGTGGCACAGATCTACGGTATGGCAGAACATTCTCTCCTTATCACATTTACCTATTAGCGGTCAGTGTGTGTGTGTTCGTTTTTTCTCACAGTACTATTATTTACTTTTTGTTGTTGCCTTCCAGCTATCCGTCAGGCCATCTCCAAAGCCCTGGTTGCCTACTACCAGAAGTGTGAGTATTAAATTCTGTACAAATGCTTCAACCAAATGAATTTGGCCCAGATACATGCAAGTGTTTTTCTTTAAGTGGTGTTTTATAAGCATGTGTTGTATTTCAGGACAATAAATGTTTATGTGAAAGATACAAATGATTTTTTTTATAAGTGCTGTATTAAAAGTGCCAACTATGTTCTGACGTTAACGAGTGAATTCTCAGGAGTGGTCATATCTGTCACAGCATTTCAACTAAATTTTGGTACTATAGTCAGTTGTGAGCAGTGGCCAAGACTGAATGTCTGCTACACAGATAAATATGGAGTCTGGGGCTTAAATGCTGTCGTCTCATACAAAGTCCCCGGTCAGGGGACGCGTTCTACACAATGTAATTGTTGCTGACTTTGTTCAGTTGTTACTGAATGTGTAATTCCAAAAGGCTCATAACTTTTTATAGCAAAGAGCTAAATGAGAATGAAAGTTTAAGTGTAGCAAAAGGTCTCTTTAGCCTGGATTGGAAAATCTGAATTTACACAGGACGTTGTTTACTGCTGTGTGTAAACTGTATTCTGAACAAATTCAAGTACACAGAATCTAGTAACACTTTGTATAAAGAAGGACTTGGAGGATAACGTTATATGTTTTCTTGTCCTGTTACAGATGTGGATGAAGCCTCCAAGAAAGAGATCAAGGACATCCTGATCCAGTACGACAGGACCCTGCTGGTCGCCGATCCACGTCGCTGCGAGTCCAAGAAGTTCGGTGGACCTGGAGCTCGTGCCCGCTACCAGAAGTCCTACCGTTAATTCCCCTGTACATTTTCATAATAAATTGGAGGAACAAAGAGTTTTCATGTCATTTTTTTCTTCCTAAAACTGTACAGAAGGCTTTCTTCTCCTCTGAGCACTGCTGGTGTTTACTGTGGTGAATTGTACGTACATTTATTATATCAATGTTCATACAAAATCCTAACAGGTTTTCAACGTTAGGAATATACTTGAATTAGAAGATGAACCTTGAAGAATGATTTTGAACATATGGGGTGAAAACTAAGGAAGAAGACCATGAGCAGCATCATCATCCTCCTGCTGAAACAAGGCCATGGTAGCTGTTCTTTAACTGAACTTGACCTTTTGGCCTCTGGATGTGGCTACAAAGACATTGAGTGAACTTGATGTACAATCATCCTAACATCTACTATAATATATACAGCTCTATAATGACAAGCTCTGATTAAAGTTTTTGGATTAAATTGGAGGTCAGAGCAGACAAAAGCCTGTTTCACACTATTTGACTTGTTCTGCAAGGAAAAAGTATAAGTGTTATGTTCAAGCGCTTGTTATGTTCAAGTGTCCCAGTGAGGCTGTATACACAAAACCAAGACCCTGAAACTGAAGCAGCTAGATGGAAATCAGTTATTTGTTTTATAGAGGAAAAAAGCTTAATGGCTGTGAAATGTCATTAGCATATTGAATTAGCATTAGCAAAAGTTCTACAAATCACCCAAATTTTTACCTTTTAAACGCTTTTTACATTTACTCGGTTTGTCTTGTACTTTTGCAGCAGGGACACACTTTTTACCAGCTTTTCTTTCTTTATGATTGCCACATTTCACCAGCAGAGGGAGCCAGAGGACAGTCAGTGGTGAGTCAGTGATGCTCAGATGAACTCACCAGCAGCCATTAGGAAACTGGCTTGCAGCCATTTCCCAAGTCCAGTACAGATAAAGAAATATATGCTTAATGAATGTACACCACGTGACAACTCTGAAAACGTGAATACACTCTGCTGCCTCAATGCCTTTAGGCGAAAACATAAATCCCTGCTTGGATAAATAACTCATTTGCAAATGGTGCCCAGGTTGACTTTGCTCTGGAATCTCTGTAAACAATATATTTAGAAACACTAAAGCAGAGCCGACTGTTTTTCCAGGTCTGTGCTGGCATTGTTATTAAAGATCAGACACTGTAACCAGACAGTGCTGCCGCCGCTGCTGATATGATGGATGCTTTTTCCACTCAGCCTTTTTCAGGTGTGTGAAAGTGTATAATGAAAGTCACTGTGGCAGAATTTCTGATTTCCTCACAGTGGTTTGTGGTTTAATGTGTTTTTTCAGTCTTTTCTACCCCGATAAGAGCAGTTTTCACAGATAATTTACACATATTGACCCTCAGCCGCTTTCCTCATGCTTCTCAATTACATCCTGGTTCGTCTTCTCACATCAAATCGCAGCATTTTTTCCCCCATTTTCTGCTGATTCCTTGTTACTGCTCCTGTTTTCCCTGCCAGTGCTCCAACACAACAACAAGACTGTAATGAGGTGAGCTAAGCTGAGCTGAGGCCCAGATGTTGTTGGCCTCTCTGTGGGCAGCCAGCAGCAGCCGTTCCCGCTCGGTGAGCTCCCGGGGGGGGATCAGGCCTGTGTACAGCCCTCCAATAATCAACACAGCAGGGAGGCCCACTCCCCACTGCTACTGTTGTTTACTACTGTTTATTTTCTGCCCCTGCCTACTGCCTCACCTCTACGGGCCATAATGCCACGCCGGTGACACTCTGTGCTGTGGAAATGGCTTTGCTGTCTCCAGAAAGGAATATGGGCTGACAACAGAGATGAAACTAATGCGGATAATGCAGCTCGCTGCCGGGAACAGAGGCAGAAGGAGCACAAAGCTGTCAAAATTGATGTTTGTGCCTGTTTTTCTGCGTGATGGGAAAATTAGTCTCCATCTCTTTTTTCCCCTGTGTGTGCATCACGGCTTCGGTAAGACAGGAATGTACAAAGCGACCGTTGTGGGGGCAGAACTACAACTTTTACAGGACCTGAAATCACAACTTGTTCATAATAAATGACCCTGATTATATTCTGAAGAGGTGATCGTACACAAGACGTGCAAGGTGTAAGAGATGGCTCATGTTTTCTAGATTATTAAAAGACATTATTTAGAGCTACTTTTGGGTTGCCAGGTTGTGAAAAATCCCTCTGGCTGCTGCTCATCCTCCAGTCTTTTTTTTGCTCCTTAGTCCATCAGGTAGACCCCTCCAGTACGCCATATGACCTCTGACCTGGAAGAAAGCCCTGCAGTCCATTTATGAATTATTTATTTACATAAATTCCTGCAGATTTAGGAGCTCAAAAACCCTTAATTGCTGACTTTTAGAAAATCCATAATGGCAGATGACTCACTAACTTTTGCTCATGGCTTATTAGAAAGTGAGACACTTTACATTACTGATGTGTAGCTGCTGTTAGTTAACATTTTCAAAGGTTTCCTTATGAAAAAGTGATACAGGTTGCTGGATTATTTCTCATTCTTCTGTGCATGTCTGCAGGAAAATTAGGTGAAATAAAATTAAAAAAGGAGAATTTTGGTGCTGTGTGTGGTTTGATGGACTTTGTTGTCCCACACGTAACACATAAAAGGATATGTGCAACATGTTGGCGCCTGTGTTTGTTTTCCTCCCTCTCATCGAGCCGCTGCTTTGATTCAGCTACACTGCTGCGTATCTGCTTTTCCAGTAATTTCAAAAATGAAGGGCTGTGATGGTGAATTAAGTCAATTCGACTCAGAGCACAAAGGTGCCTGGATTATTTTTGTGCAACAAGTCTTGCATTTCTTCTGGTTTTTTAATAGTGTCATTCAGTGTGCAGGATGTGTTCCTTCAGGGCTGAGCGTAGACACACACACACACACACACACACACACACACACACACACACTGAACCTAGCACCTGCCTTTCCTCTGTTAACACCTCTGCCTCTCTAGGTCTCCAAATCACACAAGCACTGAGGTGTTAGACCAGGATGCATTTTTTCATCACTTGCACTTCATCCCCACCTCCCCTCACGACGCCTCCATGAGCACACACACTCCACAATTAACACATGAAAGCATATGAATACGCCCACACGCACAGAATCAGCTCCAAGCATGACCTGAGGTACATCGATTTTCTATTTCTGCCAGCCTCCTTTCTGCAGACGCATAAAGACAGAGCAGAAAGAAAGAGGGAGGGTTGGACATTAACATATATTGACCCCTGCTCTCCTCCTCCTCCTCCTCCTCCTCCTCCTCCTCCTCCTCCTCCTCCTCCTCCTCCTCCCTGCAGCAGTTGGCTCCTTGGCGAGCCTCATTGCCCTGAATGAGTAAACAACAATTGGTTGAGGGTGCCAGTGGCTGAGGATCAGGGGACGGTAGCAGAGAGGAGCAAATGTTGGCTGTGGTGGAGAGGAAATGCAGCTTAGCCAAGCGACGCGCTGCTGTTTGGGCCCAGAGTGATAATGAGGGGCGAGCTGCTTATCTGTTGCATTGTCCTGGAGGGGAGGTGATCACCATGAGCGTGTGTGTGTGTGTGTGTGTGTGTGTGTGTGAAGCAGGAGGAATGTCTCCAATGAGACTGGAGCTGGATTTATTACACTTTGTTGTCTGCTGGCGCTAATACTGAAACAATGCTTTAATAATATTCATGTTTTAGGGCATAAACATGTTTCTTTTTAATTTTACGGTGTCAAACATCCTAATTCATTAGTATTTAATGTCTTAACTTGCAATAAAATCAATGAGTTAATTAATCATCAGTCAGCAGAGAACTAATCGACAGCAAGTTTGATGACTCAGTTAATTGATTAACTACATGAATAATTTTTAAACAGCAGCTTAAAATTTGAGTTTTGAACTTTTAGCAAGAAAAAATGTACAATTTGACTTGGTCACCTTGAATTTTTCCACAATTTATAGATTAAGCAATCAATTAAACTAATACAAATATCAATAAATAAATACATAATGAAAAAATGTGTAGTTGCAGCCCAAGTCCTAAAGGAATAGTTCATAATTGTGGGAAATACATTTATAGGATCGATGTCACTCTCATTATGTAGCAGTTAGCTTAGCTTAGCATAAAGATTGGAAACAGGAAGTAACCAGACCCAGTGCTTCCTGGAGTCTGTGCTGGTTGCCTGACATTTGCTCAAAGCCAGGAAATAGTCTGGCCCTGAACCCTTCGAAATGCTTCAGTTTTTGTACATTTTAAACAAACGAGATGTAATTATGTTAATTAGTGAGCGTTAAAGGTGCTGGTGGGCAGACCTTTGGCCAGAGCCCGGTGAGCTGTTTCCCCCTGCTGCCTTTGTGCTAAGCTAAGCTAAAACATCTCCTGGCTGCAGCTATTTGTGCAGACAAAACAAACATGACCGAGGGTGTAAGAGCCTTTAGATACTTCACACAAATTTCCGTCTTTACGCGACAAGTGTTGAGGTTTGACGCCCGACCTTAATTGAGACAGTCTCGAGCAGAATGTGTGGAATTCCAAAAACCTGTTTCCATGTTTTGGTATCTGATCTACATCGAGCTCTGGCTCTGCAGCCCCTCAGCTCCAGCTCCAACCGCTAATGTAAATTATGATAAATGACAAGACATTCACATCAGCGTGTGTGTGTGTGTGTGTGTGTGTGTGTGTGTGTGTGTGTGTGTTTGTGTGTGTTTATTACATCTGCTTTCTACCCAGGAAGCCAAATGAGCGTCGTCACAGTTTTTTCGCACTTAAAGCAGTGATGTTCAAACCAAAGCAACACCTTCAAAGACTGACAGAGGTTCAAACGACACTTTCTAAAATTCCAAAGAAGTTATTCCCAGTTTTCTGAAATCCTTGTATGAGCAGCTTCATGCCGACAGCGCTGCCATCGTCTGGATGTTCTCATTCATCTGGAGCCAAGCTTAGCAGACAGTTAACAGTGAGCAATCCTGCATGTATAAGTGTGTGTGTGTGTGTGCACACATACGGCAACTTGTTCTCTTTGGTCTTTTGGTGTAACAGACAAAGCAGATGTTGGATTTGTCTGTGAGGATTTGGGGGTTCAGAGTCATGTACGATCGTACCTGCTGGGAGCGCTTGCTTACTAGTTTCTCGTCTCTTTGTGGAGGAAAAGCAGACGCGTCTCGGGCTTTTAAGGGTTCCATCAAGTGTTTTGTTTTTCCTGCTTTCCTGCACGTGACCAGTTTTCTGCGAATGGTTTTATTGTGGGCGCTAACTGTTTGTGAGAAAGGCCGCTGATCGCAGATGATCAGCCACCTGGATGTTTGAAATAAACATCGCAGAGGTCTGGCATGAATGCTGATGACAACTCGAAAGTCAGGCCTCTTTATTCCACAATCCCACGCTCCACTTCGTTTCACCCCCGCCCGTTCCCTTAAAGCACCCTTCGTTACCGTCGAGGGTGGAGGGGGAGAATATTGAGCTGATGATGGATTCATTTCATCTGTTTCGCTCTGCACAGAGGCCTCGCTCAGTCGCCCTCCTCTCAGCTTGTTTTTGGTCTGAAAGCAGCCAGAAAAGGGCTCCCTGTTACTGACCCTCACTGTTAGTCACACTCTCCTCAGCCAGCATTGACTCATTCCCAACGCATTTAACCTAGACTTGAACTAAAGTGGAATTAGTCCCAGTGCGCTCACACCGCCGAACCTTTGTCTCCCATTAAAAAAGCTGCCTCCACCCTCGCCTCCCTGTGCCTCCACCTTGGTGCAGGCGGTGTGGCGGCGGCTGCAGGGTGGCACTGGACGAGGCCTGCACGCAGGGTGAGCCGGGTCATGCAGGGGTTTCCCCCTGAGAGCTCGGCTGTTACGCCCGAGCCAAATCGGGAGGTCATAGGCTGCCTCACACACCCCTCAACCTTTAGCCCTCAGCTCGGGCTGCTGGCCGCTCTGATTCCCTGCAACAACCTGCAGAGGACCTGCGGTGTTACCCCCTCCCCAGGGGTCAGCCTGGCCGGCCGGGATCTATTTTAGTGAAAACACACAGTTCATGCAAGAGAGCCTCACCTCCTGTGCAGCAGATTATTGGAGTTCACAGCGCTCTGATTGCAGACAGCTTTGAAGTATGGAGGTTATCTTTCATTCCTGCCACGTTTGTTGTTGTTTCTTTTAGCGCCATGCTTAAAGGGATACGTCAGGATTGGTCAACTTACCTGGAAGGAGATGAGAACGTGTGCACCGTTATCTTCTGTGTGTCCCTGTAAGATTAATGGCTCTGGAGCTCCGTGGAAACGCTTGGTTAAAAGCTATGTTAGATTATACTAATTCACTAGTATCTCAGCTTTATGCAGCTAATCCTTAATAAGAGTCTGAGCTGCGAGGCGTTTGTTTGGAGTGTTTCTCAACTGATCGTAATAACACAATAGGCTGGTTTTACTGCTTTGTTTGGTTATTTTTTGATCTGGTTTGGTTGCGATGTTCATATCTGGCTCAGAGATCGGGGCTTTAAATATCTGGACATCTAAAAAAGTTTGAGTAATGAGCTGTGTGAGTGTCTGACAGGTGTGTCTGCGAGAGAATTGAGTAGATTTAAAGCCACCGTGTGCAGGATTCAAACATCTCTGATTTTGGTGCCCCCTGCTGGGACATAATAAAATAAATTCTGCACATAGTGTCTTTAAAGGAATAGTTTGACATTTCGAGAAATATGCTCATTCACATTCTTGCAGGTTAAATGGGAAGATCAATTGCGTGGTATTGATCTTCTGCTCGGCAGATGAATTTCACTTGTTTGCTCCCTCAAAACATTTCCACAAACACAAACTTTACATGCAGCAAAGAGCTCAATAATATGATAGCATGGAGCCTCAGTACATGAAATTGTCCATGCTGTCCTCACTTATATATACTATTAAAAAAGACAGTTGGGTGCGTCTGATCTGGAAAAAGTGGGTTGAATGCAACTGCTGAATTTTCACCAAGATTGTCTCATTTTCCAACAAACAAAAGCCACCAGAATAATCTGAAAGAAGCTAAAAATACAACAAATAACAACTCGCAGTCACGAGCCGCGAGGGGCCGCTTCCTCTGTTGTGTGCAGCTCAAACACTAAAGTTTTTTAACTAAAAGAGCATTTTATCTTGTTCTGGCTTTGCTGTTGCCCTCTGATGACACCTCATCATTTATCACAACACCGACTAGAGCGTCGGCTAAAATGTTAACATCAGCCACAGGGGGCGGGTGAATTTTATTGTCGATGCTCTCATCACTTAAGGGGCGAGGTTGGCCAATCTCCCGTAAACCTGTTGCGCTCCGTTGAGGGATCTGACCTCCTCGTCAGCTTCACTAAGTGCTGTGGAGCGCATGAGCTACTCGACTCAGACCTGTCAGGAAGTGTTGTGAAGGATGTTACTGAGAGACAAGAGCGTGAATTGATTGCCCCCCGACTGCTGCCAAGCTGCCCTCGGTGTGCCATCCCGTGTTGAGTATATGTGTGTTTCGGCCTGTCACGCACCCTATATGTGGAGATGGGGGGACATGGCTAATTAAAGGAGTAAAAGCTGTTGAAAGGGGCAGAAGACTGCCAGCGCAAGAGGACTTGACATCCATGTGTTCTTGTTTCGAGAAGGAGACTCGACGAGTGTGACGGAAGCAGGAGGCCCAGGTCGCAGCGCCCCGCCTGGCTGCCAAAGCTCACTCACAGGGCAAGAACTGAGGGGAGGAGGAGGATGGTAATGGAGGAGGGTAGTGTTAATATTAACTGCAATTCCAGACCCTCTACTAGCAGTCTCTTTTTTTCTTCCTTCCATTTCCACAGCTCTCCAGACAGCAGAGAGCTCTAAACCCCAACACCCTATCCTGCTGCTACACACGCACACACAAGTATACACACACACATTCCAAGAGAAAGGGATGGGAGCGTGACAATCGGGAAACAACGGCTGTTAGTTACAGAAAATGCATTACGGCGTGAGCCCGGGCAGCAGAGCGGAGGAGAGGAAGTGGTGGGATTACACCGGGCTTGGACAGGGAGAGCACAGGGCCGTTTTCCTCCCCCTCTCTGTAGTAAACTGTCCAGATTTACAAGGCCTCCAGGGATACGGGTACCCCATCCCCGTCCCGTCAGTCCTCGACAGCTCCTGATTTAAAAATAATCCTAAATCAGCCATGACAGTTGTCAGCAGGGCACAAGGAGGTCAGAGGAGCCATCGACTGGGGAGAAATCACATAAGGTGACTGGGTTTGTCAGATAAGAGTGTATCTTTAAAAGATCCAATCTGTAATTGCTGCAAAGTGCCCCATTGTCACCTTAACCACAGTGATTTGGGGTATTAATGACACCTTTCCTGCACTAACATTGATTTTCTGAGCTTCTCATCTGAAACATGTATTTGACCAACAAGGATTAGGTAATTTCAGGCTGAAAGAGCATTGATTTGACAGAAAGTTGATTGACGACTCAAGAGTCAGCTTTCCAGGAGCAAAGACAACATCTTTGTTATTCTCCTGATTTTTGGAATTTACAGCCACTCGACAGTTATGTCTAACTGTTGTCCACCGGGTTTGCATTGTGTCTCAGTGTTGGAGCTAATCGTACCATTTTAATTGGTGTTTTTCAAATGCTTTAAAGGGACAATTGTCACATTGCAGTGAAGGGAGAGGCGGTGGTTCCCAACCTGTGGGTCGGGACCCCTCAGGGAGTCTCAAGATAAATCACAGTTGGACCATTTTCTTGTACAGTGACGGATTATTACTGACATTTCAGTTTTAGTCCAGCTTGTTACTGTATATTTGTATTGATACTGCATATGTGTATTATTCTTGTACTTTATATGTCTCACTTTTTATCCTTCCTGGTTCATTGCTAAAACTGCATTCAGATTGGAAGACTTTCATTGTTCAGGGACACTTGTTTTTAACTGACGTTAAACTCTTTGACTTGACTTTGACTGTACAACCTGTCTGATCATGTGACCCCTCCCGTTTCTTGTCCCGTAAGCTTTGTTGCAACAAAGTTGCAGAATTCCCAGAAATCAGATACTTTTGTGAACACAATGTTGCCGTTACTGACAGAAATTAAAGCCAAAACCGCTTCTGTCAGCAGCCATACGAGCCCTGTGTCTGCTGAATGACTGAAGCTGAGCAGGTGCGGGCTCAGCTACTACCTGGATGGGGAACCTCCAGGGAAAAACTAAATTGCTGCTGGAAGTGGATCAGTCTTCCCTCTGGTCCTAATAAAAAAAATCCCAATGCAGTGATGGGGACGCTGTGCTTTGGATGAGACATTAAACTGAGGTTCTGACTCATGTGGTCATTAAAGCTCCCATGGCGCTTATCGCGAAGAGTAGGGGGTTCCCAGGTGTTGGCAAAATTCCCAACCTGGCTCTCTCCATCTGTCCACCTAATCACCCCCCCTGTGTGATCGGCTCAGTATTCCTCTCCACCTCCAGCTGATGTGAGTGTTCTGGTGCAAAATGGCTGCACATTGGTGAGCTCACTGAAGCACTTTGAGTATCGTGATAAAGCACTTTCTAAATCTAATCCGTTATCATTCATATTAAAATTGGACCCAGGTTGTAATAAACCATAATTACCCATCAAAAGGACGTGAACCTAAAAACGGATCTGAACCACTATGACGGAAATATCAGTGAAACTTCCCCCATGAAGCTCCATGGAGCCCCCAGTCTAACACAGCCTCTCCTCCTCCGAGCCTGACAGAGTGAACGTATTTCTCCCTGTAGCCGTTATAGCAGTAAATAACAGCGCCTCACTCTTTCCCCTCGCTCCCGTTCAGCTACCGCTCCACTGATGTATGTTTTTAACTGTGGCAGCATCACCTCAGACTGGATGCGCTCCGGCTGGCCGCCAGCTTCTCCTGTGATCACCGCAGGCCTCGGAAGGCCACTTCAACAGAAACAGGAAGCAGTTCACGGCACGGGTCACGACCCCTCTCATTCGGCCCCATGAGTCAAGCAGGGCCCACCCCGGCGAAACACAGGAAAGTTCCGGTCCCATCAACAAGGTGTGGAAGGATCTTCAGGAGGGAGGAGGGGGACTTCCCTCTTCCTCTCCTCCATGCACATCTGTATGCATGTGTGTGTGTGAGGAGAAGGAGAGAGGCGCACATCTGTCGAGCAGAAGCCGTGTAACATTATTACACAGAAGGCCCGGAGAGGCACACCTAAACACAACTACAGCTGCATCCAATACACGGCTGCATTCACAGGAGGAAACTACTGTACGAGCTGCTATTGTACAAATACTGAACACAAATTGGTCCCTTTGGACTTCAGATCAGAGGCTCTGGCATATAAAAGTCTAGTGGATGTCCACGGATATCTTTCCCAAAAGGTTATCTTTTAGCGTTCTTTTGCACACAGCCGGAATGAAATGCTCCGATGCAGCTTGATGAGATGTGATTAATTTAATAGCAGCTAATTAACTGTAGCGTAACATGACATGCTGTAACATGGCTTGTAATGTAAACTGACTTAACGTGAAACCATGTTGCATGTGTGAAGTGTGATTATATGACTCTAAGCCCCTGAAGTCCCAAGACCCCCGAAGTGACTCGACATGACCGGACTTGTCCTGACTTGTCTGGAGGAGGCTGGGACAAAAACAGATGTTGTGGGATGATGGTTTAAAGATCTTATGTCTTTGCGTGACTTAATTTAATGTGTAATGGGACTTAAACCAGCTCTATGTCCAAGCCGTGGATTAATGATGCCAATATTGGATGTTTGTTTTCTGTTATTGTACAAAAAATACAGAGTAAAGTGCACTAAAAAAATTTGATGATCCTTGTTTTCTGCAAAAGCCTCACACTGCCAGTTTCTTTATGGAGTGTTGACAGCATTTATAGTCTGTAATGGATGCAGTTTAAAATATAGGAGTGCACCCCTTGAGTCATAATGCACATAAAAGACAATTTACCCCAAGTCAATGTTCAAGGCATTATGAGTACACTAAAAAAGCTACTTAGCTGAGTTGATGTTTTTGTGCCAAAGATTCAAGATTTTTGGCCAAAGCGTGGAGCTGATGTCATGGGAGCTCTGTTAATGTTCATGTTAGACCACATCTGATATTTCACTTTAATGGAGGAGTGTTAATAGCAGAGGGGGAGCAGTAGGAATATGGGAGAGAGAAAGCAGAGATCACTTGGCCGAACGAGGCGAAACTGCACTTTTTTCTGCCTCTGTTCAACTAAATCCCACAGGCCTATAGATTTCTTCCTCAATAGCTATCATCAGCCTCCAGCATTACGTCCTCTGTTCTGATTTCAACTTCTCAGATAATCTATACTTAATAGCCTCCTCTCTGAGTCTGAATTATTCAGCCTACCCAGACATCTCTAACCTCTGGCAGGTTTAGCAGCGTCCTAGATAAAATTGTGAAATCAGTACTTAGCAGCAAGGCCATTTCACGCATGATAAGAAGAAAGCCTATTAGAACGCGCAGGCTCCTTAAAGCAGCCATGCCCTCAGCGCCATTTAGCTACACCAATCTTTATTTTTTAGATTTCATAGTAAATGTTCTCCTTGAGTCTGTGGAGCTTTTTTATTCTCTTTCCGATCGCTGTTTTTGCTCATTGTTTTGTTTTTTTTCAACTGCAGAGGGCTGTTAGCAGTTAGCAGATATGTCAAAACAAAGCAAAAGAGATATTAGACTTACATGCATCAGGTGTGCAGACACACGACTCCAAATGAATGCTAATGTCTGCTGAATATACAGGATGGCAACTGACCTTTCGCTAGCCTCAGCCTCCCTTTATCGACCGATTCAGCGCCTGCCAATCTTTCAGTTCTCACACAGCACATAGTCACAATAATAACTGGCACAGATTAAGAACTCAACAGTCTTAATTATTGTTGAAACAACAGGTCCTTGATATTGGGCTGAAGTAGACAAATACTCACTCCAGCAACGATTTTTATAGCTGTAGCTAGCTAGCTAGTTAATTAATCTAACTTTAGCTCTTTTTTTAATGGTTCCAGTTGACTTGTATTAAAAAGAAATATTGACAAACTGATAGAAATTATTGGCTTGATGTTGACAAACAAACGTGTTTGGTAAACATATGTTTTATCTTGGGTAATGTTGGCAAGGGTTGCTGGAAAGTCAGCTTCCCCCAAATTCAATGGAGAGCAGAACAGAGATGCTATCAACTGTGACAGGACGCAGGACACAATGGGGAAACATAATTCAGTGAATGTGCTAATTGTAAACATTATTACTATCATTGGATTAATTTAACCAATAATCCAACAAACTGATGTAACCTGTAGTTTATGATGTGCTCCTTGGGTTTGGAGGTAACACTTGGAGCTAGTAAGCTAGTTAGGCAGGCATGCTAGCAATTGTAGCACACATTACAGCAGATAAACACTCATTCTTTACACTTTCCCTTGTGTTTCTTTGGACAGGTAAAAACAAGAAATCACCCCTGACACAAAAAACATCCATTATTTAAGGATTTTTTTTTGTGGCCTTGTTTTCTTCACCACACAAATCCATCTTCTTGTGTCATACACCCGCCTGCTCAGTAGGCTAATGCTATCTCGCTAAATCTATTGAGCTTTACAGTGATAAGAATCATCTTTTTAACAAATGAGCTGGCTTTTCTCCTGTTGAATGTATCCCTTGACAGTTCTGGTATTTGTCCTTTTGCCAGCTGTTTTCTTTCCAGAGGTAAATCTCAATAAATCAATGGAAGTTAATCTGCTGAGAAGATTGTGTGCTCGCTCTGGCTGTGGGGGCACTCTATCTCCATTGGTTACAGAGCATCCATCAAGTCCTCAATGAAGGCTCAGCGGAGCAGTGACATCCCGATCCCCTCTAACCCCATCACCCCAACCCACCCCCGGCCCCCTCCGCCCACCGCTTCATATTCTTCTCATGATAATTAGGTCATGAAGATCAGTTTATTTGGTGCAGATAAAGCACGATCACTTAGAGAAATTTATCGTATCAGTTGTTATCTGTTGTTAAGTTTCACACTCTGTATCCGCCTCTTCTTTATCACGATGTCCTTTTGGCCTGGCGGTGAAGCAGTTCTTCCTCCAGCGCTGTCTCAAGGGCGGCAGTGTCTCGCTGCATTGGAAAGTCGATCTGATTGCCCTGTCATTCATCATGTAACTTTAACTCCGGGGGCACAGTGAAGTGGAGTGAGGACTTCTTCGCGGTGATATAACGCTGAGGCCGCATGGGTGCAAATCATCTTCGTACTCCTTGCAGGGGGAGACAGGTTTTGAAATTCCACACATTCTGACCAGGAGTGTCTCTGTGGATGTATCTCACCTGGCACAGCGGTTTCAATAACATGCATGCACACACTTTTTATATGCAGACACACTCTGCAGAGGACTGAATCGCTGTAATGGACAAGTTTCATGGTTGCACAGGAGAGGTAAAGGGGGAATTGTGACCTTTGTGGTGACCAAAGTAATTTCAGAGGTGTTTGGCAAATAGCAGAAGAGGCAGAATAACAGAGTAGAAAGACAGAAGACCTTACTGTAGGTTTCCTGGGTTTGAACCCTGGATGACCCCGTTGTGTTTACCCAGGCTGTCCGATAGCTCCTCCCTTTTTACCCACCATGCCAGACCTCCTTCCTCCGAATGTACCGACTGTTTCCGAGGTGAAGACCTTTGTTGACAAGGAAAATATTTCCTACAGTAGATGACAAAGGCTGAAATAATACACCCAGTCCTTTACAGGCAGATTCTGTTATGTGATGTTAACAGCAGCTAACCATCGGGTAGCTTGTTAGCTCTGATGCTAACATAGTGCAAAGCCATGTAGCAGCATTATTTCAAACATGGAAAAACAGATTGTTTAGCATCTCAGGAGCCAAATGGAATGTAATATTAGGTGGTCAAATACTGCAGTTTTTCTAGGAAATTGGTTAAGAAATACATGCAAAATTCTATATTAAAACACAATATGAAACAATGCTTTAAACGTATTTTCATAGAGAAAGAGAAAAGGAGTGGTTGGGTACATTTACAGCTATAAACATCTTTTATTTTATTTTATTTTTTTTTGTCACAAAAATCATCAGAACGCTGACCTCGACACTTCCAGGACATTACCATCACTCAACATTGTGTGAGCCCAGTTAGCATGGAGCACATGGACACGAACAGGCACACACTGGTGGCGTATTAACGATTTTGGTGTGTATAACCTCAGTTTAAAAACAGCTTCACCTCGACATATTTTATTTCCAGCGTTTGGAGGGGCTGAAAGTGAAAAGGGATTAGACTTAAATGCAGTCTGCAATTTAAAGTCACTCTGAAACCGGCAATTAGAGCTCATGTGTCTCCTCAACTGAACGTTCATCCTGTTGAAACAAAATATTAAGATTGGGCATAACATGAGGTGGAGTCATTGAAACCAATTGACTATGAGTGATGGAGGGAAAATGTTTCTTAAAGGGACATATTGTGAAGTTAAATCTCTGATTGTGAGCTCATGCATGCCTATGAGACACCATTAAATACACTTTTTTTTTTTGCAACGTTATGATTAAATGTAGCACTGATTAGATGATTTGCACATGAAAAGATGTGCAGACATCTAAGATAAAAATAAAAGTGTTTGAAAATTGAAGCTCTTTGTACATCAAGATTATATTAAGATTTCAACACTGTACTTCAGTTTGAAGCAGGTGCTGACGACTTGTTGAAATATACTTTATTCAAACTTGATGTAGAGCTAATTCTTTGTTGATTTGGAAAGTTTATCTTAAACTGGCCTCCATTAATCCAGAAAATGCTTCATCCTGTGCGATCATCAAACGTATTTTATGATATTATGGCCATTTGGATGGTGTGATGCATGTTTCAGTACACTGTGGGTTCTTCTTGTTGTGGTGAGGTCAGACTCAGCCGCTGCGTGGAGCTCCGTCTTTCTTGTGTCTCGGGAGGCTGTTTTTGAAAGCAGGCCGGCAGGGACCACACGGGGAGAGGGAATCAAGGAAAACATGTCCGACAAACACAACCAACAACCACTGACGTCGCTTTTCATCTGCCAAGGTGGGAGGAGCACGGAGAACAGCTCTGGAATCAGTGAATAATCTATTTCACAGGGCTAAATAAAGAGTGATGAATTCAGGGTGCTATTAGGCGTCTGCTGCAGACAGTGAAGATGTGCATTCCTCAAGTCAAGCACTGTTAAGAATGGGTCAAGCAGGTCAGTCCTGGACACCAGAGGGGGAAAGAGGGGAATCCCTGGTCCAAGATGACTCCATTCCCTCCTATTGTTCATCATCCTGACTGTCTTCTTTCCATTCGAGAAGCATGAAGAAATGACTCAAAACTCAAACATCGCCCCCAAAGGAACTCCTCACTCACCAAGAATGTCCAAATGAGCGTGAGGGTCTCAAACATCGGCGCTGCTCTCTTATAACAATGTCTGAAATCCTCCAAAGGGCCAAATACACCAACCAAGCAGGCTTGATTTTCAGCCAGCAGCGGAACTGGGCTGGTGGGAAACTGAAATAATGTCTAATAGCAGTTTAAAGTTACAGTTTGTGTTTTGATAATTTGACTGGGAGCCAGAGGGTGGTTTAGTCCTAATGGGCTGGAGCCATGCTCTGTGATGGACTCGGGTATGGTGATTAGCCGGGGGCTTTCAGATGAACCCCGGGCGGCGCAAAGTTTCAGCTCCCCGCTGGTGTAAACTGTGGGTGGCAAGGAGATAAAACACAAGGCAGACCCTGCATTGTTTATGCTGCCTGTTTGTGGTCTGCATCCATGCAGGGGCGTGTGTGCAGCCCTTATGTCTCTGCAGTGTAGCACAGGGATGCTAAAAACCTCCTACACAAAGAACGAGGTGTAAGAACACAGCTTTTGTTTAGCCAACATTCACAGTTGAAAAGTCCAGCTTCCAGTTTAATGTCTGAAAAAAGATGCTTTAAGCTCATGATAGTAGATTTATTTTTGCTGGAAATAAGCCTGAATATTTGCCACAAGATGAACATATAATATATGAAATGTGGTGCGATTTCTTCATAAAAGCCTATTAAATGCAGAAGAATCCCAATCTGATAATCCACCTGGGGAGACATGACAAAGCATTCTCTATTGGAGGTCCGTGGTTAAGTATGGGGGGTCCCGCTCCACCTGTCCCCCTGCCCTGAGCACCCAGGGTCAGCCACCAGAGAGGTGGTCCCGCCTGACTCCATCCACACCACGAGCCCACCCTATCAACGCTAAACAGTGTGAAACAACACATTAACCAGCGGCCTGTCCAAATGTCAGCCAGGACAAGTGCTTGCTTTAAAAACGACCACCACACATCCAGTTATCTAGCTGTGTGGTCTCCACATGAAGATGCGCTGGCACATTTTTCTGTCGGGCTGTTGTCGTAACCTGCGTGAAGGCGTCTGCTGAGCAACAACTGAATTGCTGCCGGTGATAAATAAAGAGGAACATCCATTCTGATCAAGTATCGAACAGGAATTTGTGATGATACAGTGCCCTCAAAAGGGATTGAGGGGATTTGTGACGCTCAAAAACGTGTTGGCATTGACATCTGCGTTGTTTAAACTTATATTCCTGCCAATGCCATTTGTACCAAAGCTGAGCAAACCCCACAGGGGTTACACAGTCATTAATGCATAACCACCACCCGCATCCAGACCTTTGAATAATCATAATTACATATATAATTACAATCATAATCAAGCACTGCCAGTTTTATTTAGCACAGTCAGAGTCAAGAAGTCACCACTGACATCATTAGATTGTGCTGGTGCGCGAGGAGAAGAAGCATCAACTTTAGAGAAAAAAGCACTAAAGTTTTACATTTAGATGATAAAGATATGCTGATAGAAACGTTATCAGCTCTTTTTCTGGCGCGGCAACAATCTCATTTAGTTGTTTTTGAGTGAAATTAATCTAAACTTTAAAGTTTTCTTTTTTTCAGATCATCTCAGCCTCCTCTGAAGTCTGATTGTTTGAAGCAATTTCTGAGTTTCATCGTCTGATTTCCAGATAAAGACACTCGTTTCTGCACAGTTCTTTAAAGTCAACTTCAGCTGGAAACTGTGACTCAATTATACGAGGAAATGATACAAGTGAAGTTTTTGAAGTGCAGGAGAAATGTTTTTGATTTCAGCGGATAAAATTTAAGCCTCCAGTTTGCCATCGTTTCACAGTGTTGATCTGATAGAGTAAAAAAACTTGATTTGACAGTAAAGGATGTAAGTACTGTTGTTAAATACAAGCTTGAGGTTCTTCTACATTACAAGTGTTTCAATTTTATGCTCCTTTATGTCACTTAACTCAGTCAATACGTCACAGCTAAACAGGACTTACTGGTTACTTCACAAATTAGGAGTTTACACACGAAGCATGAGCTTATAAGATATGATTTACTGATATGATTAAATGCTCAACAGTATATAAAAGAGTTCAAATTAGCTCCACCTTGACCAGCTACACCAGTGAACACACGTGCACATTAATGCATCCGTGATGGGAATAATAATTTAATATGTGACAGTATAACACTCACCAAGGCTAATTTTTAAAAATTCGTCTTTTTACTATTGATAATCTAATTACTTTTTCAATGCCTGCCAACCACAGAAGAAGAAGAAGAAGAAGAAGCAGAATTCATCTTTTTTTTAATCCCCAAGGCCATTTGGGGGAGAAGGCTAAAATGGCGTTAATTAAAGTGTGGAGGTGTAATTTAACCATCCTTTCCTTGCATAATTCAGAGTATCTGACCACAGAAATCATGTCAAAAAGTGATGCAGGGGCTGAATGTGAATTAAGGAAATGATCTTTTAAAGTTCACCACGTCCTGCTGCTGATCGGTCTGTGTTGACATGCGTGCTGATATGTACAATAGATGGACAAAGCTGTGATACTTGGGCGTCTTTGGCACTACAATCTCAATACTGCAGGGGTTTAATATCGCGACAATTCGGTGGTATCGTGCAACCAGAGCCCTCACTACTGTTCCACACATAAATCTCACAGAGCGTGACTAACTCGGCGGTAACAGGAGCCGGGGCCCGGCGGTCCCCGCGGACCCCGGCCTGAATGTCAGTGTTTTAGACCGCTCTGCTGTAAGGACCAGCCCCAGAACCTCCGCGGGCCCCCGGAGACCCTGTGAAACCAAACAGTGAGGTCAGCTCTGGCCTCCCATCTCACAGCGAGGATTACACTCACACACATACACTGAGACCACTGAGACTGCACTTGGATTAAGTCATTAAGGGCAACCATCCCCTAAAACCTCAGCCAGGGACTTTCTCTGGAGAAAGATACTCTCTTCTCACAGCAATTGATTTTCAATCTGCGAGCAGAGCTGGCAGGCATGTCTTGACCTTTATTTTGGATGGACAATTAATTTCTACAGCGGATTACGACTCATTATATTCTTCATTAACCTCTTTTCTCTGCAAAAACATTGTCTCAGTAAACGACTTCCTGGTTATCTCCCACCAAGAAGACAATGAAATAAAATAGCCGCAGGAGCGCAGACTGATGCTTCCCTATCAATAATATTACACCCATCTGACCATTTCCCTGCATGCACCTGCACTACTATTACACACACACAATGAAACACTATCTCCAATAACTTCCACTACAGTAACACTAGATTTTTTATTGTATCAAACAGGTGGTGATGACCTTCAGGGCCGCCGGCATGCACAACACCAGCCACGGCTCGTGTGTGTGTGCGTACACATGCACGTGTGGCACCTCGGACAGGACAGTTGATCCTCGAGCTTCACACTGCGGTTTGTTCTTTGCGGCTTTTTGCACGTGAAGGAGCATCAACAGCATCACACCTCCAGAATAAAATGCTTACCATGCCTGCAGCATTGCACACTCGGTGCGTGCATGCAAATACACGCACGCTTCGCTGGCGAGGACACACACACACACACACACACACACACACACACACACACACAATCATCAATGCTCAATTCCCCTCTCCTGTGTTTAGACAGTAATGCTAGTCCGGAGGGTCTTGGGTGTGGAGAGCAACCTGTTGAGAATAATTCATGCGAGTGTCAAAAGTGGGAATCTCAGGATTCTCTTACATTTTGTGGGCCACACACGTATGTATTCACACAGCCTTCAGCCCGTTTGTCAACATTACAGGGATCAATTATAAATCACATTTTATTTATTGCTTCCAGCCAAGCCGGACCATCATAAACATTGTAGCGGGAAGTCAAGGGGATTTCTGTTTATTTGGGTTATTTTACATGATGCTAACGAAGTTCACTGCTTATTTAAATCCTTCTTAACCTTTAAAACACTTCAAACTGGAATACATCTTCATACTTGGCTGGCTGCCTTGTAAAGGGACCTTTTTAGCATCAATTTCATTCAACGCTCATTAATTTCTGGAAAACATGCCTCTCTTTGATGAACAGTTTCACAACACTTAAAATAATGAAGAGTACTTAAGGAGGTATCTGTCCTCGAAGGCTTATATTGCATCTGAAATATATCCCGAAAACATGCCTAGTAAGTTCAATGACGATTTAAAATTCATTATCTGCTAATGATTTCCAAAGTTTAAGGATTTTGAAGTGTCACAAGACTTAAGACGGTCAAAAGGTGGCTGCAAAGCTTTCGAGTGTCCACTTCAATTCATCATCCACACTCATATTTATTCGGGCTGACATGTTTGCAGAGGAATTTCAGAAGACATTTCAATGATAAAGAGGACGAGAATGAAAGTGTCTTACAAAGCCAACTTAAAACAACGCTGGCTCTGGTTGATAATTCTAAATTTGTGAATTTGGAAGCAATTTAAATTTGCATGTACTGTAAAATATCAGAGATGCTTATTCAGTTCACTGATGAGGTAAAATCCTTTATTCCTAGCTGACTGCCCAAACTAAAGGAGCTTTAAGAGACCTGAGAAGAAAAAGGAGATCTAATTAAAAGTAACAACAATATGCTATTGATGTCCTAATATTAATAAACTGTGCGTTCACTTTGAGTGTCCGCTTCATTCATCCTCCATAGTCATTATTTCTGGATGACATATCCTAATATTACATCTTTTTGATGAACAGTTTCATAACACTATAATTAAAATGAGGCCTGCAGCTCATAAGAATCCATCAGTTATTCTTTGAATTAGTAGATCATTATTAACTAAATACATATAATAAACTGAAGCCAGTGAAGCTGGAGCCATTTGTCATCTTTGCATGATAAATGATTATCAAAATATTGTGTAAAATACTAAAGAGGACTTACAGACATGTAGAGAGATGAGAGAAGTCCATGTCTAATGCCTCTGGATGATTCGCCTTTGGAAGATGGCTCATATTAACTATATTTGTGAATCAGTGGGATAAAACGTGGGTTTTGGGTAACAAAGGCTCTCCGTAATGGCTGAGTCAGACATGGCTGTGTTCTTTACCCACCGCGGCTTTATGGCTATCGAGTTATTGCCTGCATCCAGCCAAAGCTTCAGTGCTCTTGCTATCTGTTGTTTTAATGATAGACCCCATATAACCAATTATACAGCGCAGCAGAGCCCCTCGTCTCACTCGTCAACACTGACATTCATCAATATCCTATTAGTTTCTCCTGGAGCCAGGCGCTTTATCCCCCCCGCCCAAAAAATAAGTCTGCTGTTGTTGTTATTCAAGAGTCCAATTTTCATTGTAACAAAACACGCTTTGTTCTAGGCTCAGACACTTCAGGAAAAACTAATATTGGTGGATCATTGTCACCCGGGTTGCCATGGCTACAGTCACACTCGCTGATGATTGGATTCACTCTGTGTTATCGCTGGCTACATCCCCGACTCCCAGAGGTAGTGTGATATTAAGGATAGCGATGTTCCAGCATATCGTTTACAGGCTGCGACATCAAAGCGATGCTGGGAATAAAACAACGGGCTGCCTGGAAAAATAATCTCCTTTTGATTTGGATTCAATTTCCAAACTCTTTGTGCAATGAAAGGCACTTTTTGAAGACGTTTATCAGAAAGTACATGAAGAAGAGTGAAACACAGAGGGCCCGGCCGGGGGGGCGACGGGGTCAGCGTCTCACCTCACTGGCCAGACGAGAAGTCTCCTATCGTCTGCTGACGGGTCAAGGCCAGTGCCCTCTCTAAGCCCCGATCTCTGTCTGGCAGGCACACAGGGATATAATACCAGACACATACACACTGAACTGCAAGTAGGCTAATCTAATCCATCACTCTCCTGAATGAGGACAGAATCAATCAGGAGGGACCTTCAGACAAGGGTGCACTGGGAAGGAAATTCAGCTCTGGGAAAGGTGGGGGCTTGCTTGCTTGCTTGTGATTGCATGCAGCTTGCTCTCAGCCGGTAAAAACTTTATGGATTTTTTTGACAGTGCACCGGCTCACCGATGCGGCGTCCCGCTGGGATTTGCCCTGGTATGGCCCGTACACCACTGCCTTCAGATCACAAACTAAATCACCATCGGCTGTCAGGTGATAAGCTGCAGAGGGCCTCTTCTCAGCGTTTGTTACAGTGGAAACCTGTTGAAACAATGGCGAAAAAAGGACGTGAACAGCTGGTAAAATCTGCTTGACCTGCAAGCTTGTTGGTGTTTCTTCCTCCTTTCCCAATACTAAAGAGTTATTATTCTTTGCATCCATTTGCAGGAACAACTCTTTAAGCCAGTCCATCAATACTAGTCCATTTGCAAGCGGCTATTGACATTATGTGACCGGAGTGCAACACTCTCATCATGCCTCATAATGCAATGCTCTGAGGTCATAGAGAGTTAGCTGGCCAGCGGGCAAGCTAGCGAGCTCTTTCCCTCGCTAATTGATGTACTTCAGCCGCTCGGCCTTTGAACTGAATCCCTGCGTCGTCTACCAGAGAGAAGGCAGATGCCATCAGCGTTGCCTCCCCTTTCGCCTTTGAAACCCAAGCCCCCCATCTAACCCGCAGCTCAGGGCACGAGTGAGAGGAGCCGTCTGTTAGCTTAGCTCCAGAGACAGTTACTCCCCGCTTTGTTTGACCACCGTTGAGTCTAGCTCTGTGAGTTTGAAGGAGCCAGGCCAAAAAGATTAGCTGTGTTTTCAGTTGGAGATGCTATCATGCCGGCAGGGACTGCGCTCCTGGCTGATCCTGACCGTCTCAGGGTCTGGTCGGCCCAACGAGGGGAGCCATTGTTTGTGCAAGACTTTAGCCTCGATTGGCACTCTTCCAGCCCTGTGCAGGAAGGCTCGGAGGAATTCTCTGCGTTTGTGCATATAGGCCTGAAGTTTGGTTACTCCATATCAATAAAACAACAGCAATTACATTTGTTGTAAACATAGTGAGTTGTGCGTTAAATCCTGCAAAAAGAATTTCTTTTTTAAGTGCGGTCTACTGGAATTGTGCAAGATTTGCATGCTTAAATTCAAATACTGTCTGCATGGTACTCTGGCAACCTGCCTAATTTCCAGCTCCTGCAAAGTGGTTCTCAGCTGTGAGAGAAATTTAGGCTGTTTTTCTAAACTTAACCGATATCTCTCCTATGGAAACGACACGTCCAGTTTAATGTCCCTGACGTATAATCCATTTTCTGCTCATAATCTGAGGCAGCACTTTCAAAAATAAGACAGAGTGTTAATATTGAGCGTGAACAGAAATAGAAGCACGAGCTTCAAGCAAGAGACGTCTCATTACTGGTCATACTGATTGCAAAGTAATCTCCGGAAAGCAGATTTTGCAAGAGGGAGGGAGTGTTCTTGCTATTGCTGCTCACTGAAACCACCTGTTGTCCTTGTTTCTTTATATTTGCAGTTTTCTGCACTGAGTTGCTCCTCTCCTGTCTATGACTGACAGTCTTAGCTAAAGAAGCACTTCGCAAAAGGTTCGCATGTCACTTTTTTTAAGGAAGATTCAAGTTTAAACAAATTTAAACTAACATGCAACTCATCCGAAAACACAGCCCACATTGTCTAATCCTGAACTACCTTGTAAAAACCGAATAGTGATTATATGAAATTATAAACGTTTGCCTGTTTCTCTCACTTGAGACTTAAGTTATGTTGACCAGGAGCCAGTATTGAGATATGATCATTTCCACTCATCCACCAGCTTCTCTTGCAGCCTGAGTCAGTGGACTGGAGACCCCGAAGGTCAAAGGGTCATGATCCCAGGTGAGGCATTGTCATCGGGCCCATGACCAGGGTACTTAACCCTTGATAGGCTAATTCATATCCCAGGTGTGGAGCTGGGTTATATACGGTGTGTCGGTCACGGTCATCAGAGTTTCCTCTAAAACAGTGCAATGAGTGTGCTGCCTGTCTGAGGCAGGAGGTGCAGTGGGGGGTAAGAGGTGTGTGATGGGCGTGGAGAGCGAAGGGGTCCTACAGTTCATGTTCATTATCAGTTCTGTTTGTGACCCCCATGTCAGCACTGGTCCTAACTGGATCCCTCTTCTAACACTCGCCGGAGAGAGAAAAATCACATGGACTCGACTTGAGAACGGGGACAACATGATACTGCGGGTTTGGAGTTTGGGGATCTGGAAACGGTCTGGAAATATGAGACGAGCAAATAGAGAGAGAAACAAAGTAAGCATTCAGGCAAAGTGGCAACAGATAAACTGCAGTAAATCATGAAGTCCCAGCATTCAGAGCATCAAAGCATCAGCCTATGAATACTTTCGTGGGGGTAAGGGGACCACTGACCGGCAAGATATTAATATTATTTAGTTAATGTGATCAATTCACACATACTCAACCCGGCTGGAGGAAAATGAATGGTGAATATGTCCTTGATATTTTTTAAGACATGGATACCAAATAATATTCATGGATTTTGACCTTGATTGTCTCCTTTTCCACATGTGAAGTGAAATAATCAATGACTCTGTTCCATCCTCAAAGAAGGATCTGATTGATAAAGGAATAAATCTGCCGCCAGTGTTTTTGTTTTTTTTTGTGCCTGATCAATTATTCACCTAAGAAAAATGTTTGAATCACTACCACTGGAGGAGATACTGACTGACCCTGCTGGGATCACGTCCTACTCTAAAATGTTTTAACTCTTCTTCCTCATGAATTGCATGTGGCTGGAAGCAGGTTATACAGGAGGGGGATGCAGGGGAATAAACCCACCTGAACCTGGCTCTGTTCGAAGTGAAGCAATACGCTTACCAGTAACTTTAATTTTTACCAATTAACACATCACATCTTGTCTGGGAGAGCTAGGCTTGCAGTTTCCACATGCTTCCAGTCTTAATGCTAAGATAGCTAATGCTGCTAGCTCTAGTCTCATGTTTAGCGCTTGCTTTTATATGTTTTTTGTACATTGTTTTATTAAACAAATAAAATAAGTGTGTTGACTAGTGAGCTTTAAAGGTGATGGTTGTCAGGTTTTGTTAAGGTTGGACACAATCAGGCTAGCTGTTTTCCCTTGTTGCCGTTTAAAGCTAAAATAAGATAATTGCTAGCTTTAGCTTCATATTTAGCACTTGTTTTTACATAAATCTTTGTTTGTCATTTTATTAAACAAAAAATGTACAATGTATTGATTAGTGAGCTTTAGAGGTGCTGGTTGTTGGATTTTGGGCACAGCCAGGCTAGCTATTTACCCCTGCTCTCCTGATTTACTGCTAAAATAAGCTAACTCTGCTAGCTTTAGCCTCATATTTAGCACGTGTTGCACACCATTTTTTCTGTTGTTGTATTTAACAACTATAAAATGTGTTATGGAGCTTTTGAGGTGTTTGTAATTTGATTTTGTTGCTGGACAGAGCCAAACTGGCTGCTTTCACATTTCCAGTGTGCAAAGCTAAGCTAAAATGTCTCCTTGTTGCTATATTTAACAGACAGATACAAGAGCGGCATTAGTCTTCCCATTAACTCTCAGCAAAATAAAAAGTAAGCATTTCTCAAAAATGTCCAGCTATTCCACTGAGACTGATTTTTGACTTTTAGTGTCCATCAATTGCTGTCAAATGAGCATTTTATTTACCACACACAGCACAATGTAAAGAAGTGAAATGTCATACTGAACTTGTAAATAAGGTTGTGTCAGTTTAGACAGACGATATATACAGATTGGATCATATTTTTTCAGTATTTAGATGCAGAGTTCAGACTGCAGAGCTGTTGACTCTGAGCCTCTTTGGATTCTGGACAGATTTACACTTCCTGCAGTCCACCTCCTTGCCCGAGAGGCCAGATCCTCCAGTTTGAGTTTCTACCCATGCTATCCCATGATTCTCCCTGACAGCTGAAGCGTCAACCCCTTGACACTGACGGGAATTTATGGTCCGGTTCAGGATGCACAGTAGCCCCGGGGGAGAAAATACACAGTTGTGGCACAGCAGGGGAACAACTCCATTCATCGCAAAAAAGTGGACTCTTCATCTCAGCTCAGTGATCGAGGCCAATTATAATCTGTAGCCGGGCTTAATTTTAATTTATATTAGAAGACATTTTGAGCAATTTCTCCAATGTATTCCTAATCATCGTTCATTCATCATCATTTGTCACTTTTCCTTTGCACAGTGACTGTTTGTACGCATGAAAATAAAAAAGTGTCATTGACAGGAAATGCAGCACGTTTTGTGATTTTTGGGATAACTATGGGATACAAAATCTATCTCACCTGACAAAGCGCGCTCAGAAACCAACACCTCCCACTCAGTAAGAATGAATGCACCACATTCATATGCACAGTCACCCTCTTCTATATCATACATATCATTTCTGCCGAATGGCAAGCTCACAAGCAACAAGCCAATAATAAAAGCTATATTGTTTTCCACAAGTGACTGCCGCTGAGAATACTCGCTTCTGAATAAAAAAAAGGGAAATGTCATGGATTTGCACTATTTGATGAAATACATATATCTTGAAAAATGTGCTTTCTATTTTAACACCAGTGATAATAACATGCAAGCATTTTACCAGAGAACATCGAGGCACTTTTATATGGCTTCTATGGACGTGATTGATCATACATTAATAATGCAAGGTCTCTGGGGTAACTGCAGCATGAGCTGCACGATGATCTGATAATGAAATACACATCCATCTATATTCTGTCCTGCTGCATTAGCAGTGAGGAAACAGCGTTTGGACAGGGACATATTGTGCACGTCACATCAGCTGACTTTCTCATGTGAATGGGTGCCATTTGCTTTAAAATAAAGTCACATGACAATGTGCTGATAAATGCACCTGTGTAATCAATTACATTGATTACACACCTGCAGGGCTGGGGCATTCAAAGTGCAGGACTTCAGCAGAGATAGCGACTCATGTCTTGCATTTGAAAACCATGAAAACATAAAAGCTGCTGTGCCACAAGCTGATAGTGTAGGAAAGTTTATATAGAAATGTGTTCATTATAAACATTTCCTCATTATATTGCTGTTTCAAATCAGCACTTTCCTAAAAACTAAATGTACAGGAGACAGTTTTGGCTTCTTCGCATGTTGGCTTGCTGGTATAATCTAAATAGAACATAACCCTCATTAATTTAATGCTTTACCTGCAATAACAGTCCAAATGTCTGCCTGTATTGAGCTAACTGATTGAGGAGAAGCCCAGAGATGGAAAAACCAGTAGCTTTGTCACAGCAGGCTTTGTGACTTGCACAGGTGGAACTAATACAGTTAATTGGGGCTGAGTGTCTCAGTAGGGCTACAGCAGTGAGTCAGCATGCTCTCGAATGAGAAAACCCACTGTAAAAAATGTCAGTATAACTGAGCTGTGCTGATATTAGTAGTTGTGAGACAACAACACTGTTAGTCAGGGGGGAAGAAATGAGTGTGGACACTATTAACACCAAGATTAACACTAGTTACAATAAATTTAAATTAGACCAACATTTAAACATAGATTTCACTGACAAGGAAAACCAGATTCAAAAAAAGCAAAGTCAAAGCTCCTTCATGAATAATATGGGATTTTATATTGCCCTAACTGTCAGCTTTGGTGGCTTTAGCAGCCTCTTTGCCACCAGTTTATTGTTGCAGGTTAATTATGATTCAGAGATAGAAGGAGAGCTTCAGACAAATAAGAGACCTCTAATTGGAATTACTACCAGGCGGCTGATATGAATAGTTTTTCTCACTTGGCTGCTCTTAATAACAGTCTGTATAATATGACGTGAATGCCGCATAACTGACACATTATATTCAAGCGTTTGTCAGACCTAGAGGTACCGCGTTGGCTGGAAAGAGTATTTCCGACACCATGACAAACGCCGAAAAGCACCCGTGACGCTTAGCCTTCCACAACAACGTAACAGAAGCTGGGAGCGAAGGAGCCAGGAGTGAGGGGGCAGGGACACCCATAGGGTAAAAGTAAAACCCCACTAGAACTGCAGACATACAAAAATAGGAATCCTTCACATTCCCGCCTGTGAAGTTTGCAATTGTAGACCTTTCAAGGTTGTAGCAAAAATGCCACAGGCTATATGTCACGTCCTCGCGGGCTTTTATGTCTTTTATGAATCTGAGAGCCACGTTTCTATTTTTAACGTCCCTTGCATGCATTTGTCAGAGCTGTTTTGACTCTGCACATTCCGGTGCATCTATGTTGGGATTTTCTACAAGTTACAATTGGCCATACCATTCCCGCCGGCTAAAACAGGAGCAACACATCTGAAGCGTGTACAGGATTATATGGCTTCGGCACATGAATGATATTATACTTTCAGGGCATGACAGTTCAACCTGCCTATTGAGCATTACAGCTCCAGTGAAACACTCAGGTCTGATTTCTGTGTGACAGAATAACAGAGGCACTCATTCTGCAAGCTGTTGTGGTCAAAAACAGGCTTAAATGCTTTAGTAGTGCATACATGAGTTATAACAATTGCTTTGTAAATGATTTTATGGTGATGCTTTTTCGGTAACGCTTTAATTCATCAGCAGAAGGAACAAGCTGTAAACGCAACACTGACAGATCATCGCCTAATAATCTGATATGGTGAGCTTCTGAGCAAATAGTTGCTTATTTACACGCTCAGCAGACAGGACGCAACATCAGTATCCATTCAGAGTCGTGTTCGTGTCCACCTGAAGAATATAAATGCTTTCACTCTCCTCCTCGCCCTGCTTTTGGTCCACGTCGGCTCCTGAGGGAAATTTCTCGCTCTTTAGCTGCTAAACGCTCCACTATTTCACCAGCTAGCTGCTAACTGTGTCTGTCGGCTGTTTGGTGCTGAGCAGGTAGCGTCCAGTGGGCTTTTAGAGCTCTTTCACAGCTGCCAGCCGGGCCTGAAACGATGCTGATGAGAGCTGTGAACCAAAACGTTAAAGGGGCTGGGCTGTAAAAACTAAAAGACTGAACTGAAAGAGGCTAAATCGCCCTGAAGGGAACTGCAGGGCCAGGTGATCATTTTCCATGGATTAGTCTTTTTAATGCAACATAAAGTATTGATTACTCTAAATACCACAACAAGACATACTTTATGAAGCGTCTGCGGGTTGTAAATAAGTTTTTAATGAATAATTGTGAAAATGAGCTTCAGGCCATCTTTGAATATAAATGTATTCTTAACAACGTATTGATTGTAACTGCTGATTAAAAAGCTGGAAATCTTTTAGAAATGACCCTTTAACATTTATAAGTGCAAACTTCATGTCAGGATATAAAACAGGTCATGCAGCAGGAGGTTGTTCTGTCATGTGGCATATTATTAATCTTAAAAGGCACGAATAAAGCTGTTAGTAGAACTTATAAGCCCATTATGAGGTGTTTCCTGTATGAAAGTCGCAGCAGTAACTCTGTATTAGCATTCAGTGTTGCCCTGCTCATGCTTTTATGTCTTTCACTTTCAGGGGCAGGGCGGGGAATATATCACTGTGTTGCCATTTTGTCCGGATGCAGATATGTAAAGCACCTGTTATGAAACCTGAGGTGACATTTCAATAGCTCCTGGAGGCCTTAATGTACATGCATGTCCTACGCAAAGTCAGTGGGTTGTAAAGTGCCATTGAAAAAAAGAAAAGATGCTTGATGCAGAGGGACAGCCAAAGTGTTGGATAGAGTTTCACATTCTATATATAAGCCTGGTGACTTGTGTCCCTGCCGCTCTGTTTAAATGCCACAGCCCCGCAGTCAAAACAGAGAGAGGGGCGCAACAATATGATGGACCTTTTTGAGACCAACCCTTATCTTTTCAATGATTTGCGCTATTTGGAAGAAGGGGACCATGGACCACTACAGCACTTGGACATGGCGGGGGTGTCCCCTCTGTACAACGGCGACGACAGCCCGCTGTCCCCGGGCCAGGATAATGTTCCGTCCGAGACCGGGGGGGAGAGCAGCGGGGAGGAGCACGTCCTCGCCCCTCCGGGTCTCCGCGCGCACTGCGAGGGCCAGTGCCTCATGTGGGCCTGCAAGATCTGCAAGAGAAAGTCTGCGCCTTCGGACAGGCGCAAGGCCGCCACGCTCCGGGAGAGGAGGAGGCTCAAGAAGATCAACGAGGCCTTCGACGCGCTGAAGAGGAAGACCGTGGCCAACCCCAACCAGAGGCTGCCCAAGGTGGAGATTTTACGCAGCGCCATCAGCTACATCGAACGGTTGCAGGACCTCCTGCAGACGCTGGACGAGCAGGAGAAACCGCAAAACGGATCGTCCCACAACTTTAACGCCAAAGAACACAGTGTAAGCAACAAGTGGAAGCCACCCATCACAAAAAAAGACCCTTACAGTATTCCTATTATAATCCTTAGGAGTCTTCGGTGTGTCTGAGATATTCAATGATTTTATACTGTACTCTTATTCCCTGTTGGATCAGTAACCTCCCTGTAATACTCCTGCATGGACATTTAAAGACTGTGGTGCTTTCAATGACGCTGTAATGTGTTTCCTGCATGTTAATATCACTGATATGTTTTGTGTTTGGACTAAATGTGTGATATTCAGCCACTGATAATATGATAATATGAAGTTATCCCGTCGGTCTTCTGGTAATATTCATCCTTGTCTTATTCATTCAAAAGCGTCAGGCCTTACAAGTGTTTTTCAGTGTGGCAGTAATCAGTTAAAAATATGCTCATGTTTATCCACAGAATGAGAAAAAACTCGACTGATTACGTGTGATGTGTTTCTACAGGCGGCCAGTGATGAGTACCACTGGAAAAAGGCCTCGGAGACGTGGTCGACCTCTGCTGATCATTCCACCGCAGTAATGATGAACCAGAGAGAAGGTACATCTGTCAAACCTGCACTTGCAACCAGCAACAAACTGATAAATAAACAAGAATAAACCATCAGTTTCCTTTGTTTTCAGGAACCAGCGAGTCCTCTGCGTCCTCCAGCCTCCTCCACCTGTCCTCCATCGTGAACAGCATCACCAGCGACGAGAAAGTCCACTTCAGCGAGGACGTCGCCGAAGACTGAAACGCTAGCCAAGACCTTGCCAAACAATTTCAAGATTTAAAATTTCCATTGTTTATCTCTAAATTATTTCCACTTTATTCAGCCATTCTGCCTTCTGTTTGTCTATGCAGCCGTCGTTTGTACAGCAGGAGCAACAAATTTGTACATATTTTATAATAACGTGATGTTTAGATTTATTTATTTTGTATTCAGAAGCACACAAACTCTTTACGGAAGCTGATGTTGTATTTAAGTATTTGTACATAACTGACCAAGAAAATAAATTGCTACCTTTGCAATACTCTAAACTGCTGTATTCCTCATTCTTCTATGCTGGAAAAGTAAGCGCATCCAAACCTCTGGGATAAGCAGAGGCGATGCAAGCATCACACCATGTATTATCTATAAGTCATGAATGTCCAAAAGCACAAAAATTCCATGTTTCAAGTGTGACCTCAGGGACAAATGGTGGGTAAAATTTTCTGCAAATGAAACAGACTTAGAGCTCCCTCGCTGTATCTCAGAGTTTTACACAAACAGAGAAAAAAACTCCATCATCAGAGCAAGATCTCCCAGTTCTCCCAGCATTCACGGCTGTTAGAGGTCCATAAAATGTGCTCGGGAGTCGTTCGCTGCCAGGCTGCTTCGCTTTGTTCCAACTGGCCTCCAGCAGGACTGATCCTGCAACAGTAACTCGAGTCCTCCTCCAAACGCAGCGTGCCTCTCCTCCCCTCTCCTATCGTATGTTGGGGACGTGGAAACCAGGCTGTGGTGCAAAGCCTGTTGGGATAGCGAAGCAAAATTAAGTCTTAATTCATCAATGCTTGCCTCTTTGTCACATGGCAAAGCGTTTACATGGCAGCTATTAAAACGTGATGCTATCAGTGTGGAAATCCATTGACTCTTGTTTGTCGTATGTTGACATGAGAGGGGGCGTTTGTTGATGATGTCGGGGTGTGCAGGACTCCCTCAGATCTCTGTGGACGACACAAAGCCCCGGTTGACCTTTGGGACTCTGCCTCATCTCTCAGGCCTGCAGACACACACGCACGCACATGTGTGTCCATGCGAAGTGTCGCATGTGTTCATCAGAAGCTAAAGACCTCAGTCTAACATCCAGGATTGGAAATCAAAGCTATCTGGAAGACTTGAGAAAATACATGAATGTGGCTTCAGCAGTGTTGCAAAGTAAAGTACTTTTACTCAAATCCTGCACTATTTTGAGGTGCTTTTCTTCTTTAGAAACTAGTTTTTCTACCTTTATCACCTTTACTTTACTCAAAAACCTTATCTTATTGATGGGAAAGAAGCAGTGGGAGACTTGAAACCACGCTCCAGTGTGAAGGTCGTCCTCTTTTCTGTGCTGTTAGTGTCTGAAAACATGTGTTGAGTGACCGGTTAAAGATGCCAAAATGCTCCACAGAAGAGTTCAGGAGGTCTTTTGTGGCCACAGCTGCGAAATGTAGATGTGAGATGTAATATACATTTCAGCAGCATCGATTATGGTTTTAATTGATCGACTGTCTTGAATTTGCTGTTTAATTTAGCGGCGGGCTCTTGAGTAGCACTAAAGTCCCCTCGGAGTTCGTCTTAGTTTATGCGTTGCAGTAGTGTTACTGCAGTTATTGTGTCTGTAAGTCATACAGCATGTTGTCTTCTGTGTGCTGACATTCAAAGCAGTCAAATCTAGGATTTGCTTTGTACTCGGTTTCATTTAAGAGGGGAATATTCAAAGTATTTTTACTCACAAACACCACATGTATTTCATAGCTACAAGTTGCCTTTCAGATGAAAATGTCCTTCTAAAGTGTATTTAAACCACAACAGGAAACTGCACGAGTGGTTAAAATAAAGTCAAGTATCACTAATAATAATAATACAAAAATATAAGTGACCTAATAATAAAGAACTTGAACTGGGCCATTCTGCATCCTCCATACACACTACAGTACTTTTAAGTGAAAATACCACGCTTCTGAATGGAGGACTCTCTGTATGAGTCACAGATATTTTTATCCATCTGAATGGGTGCTTTGATTTAAGCAAATGATATGGCCACTTTCTCCACCACTGAGCTGATTTAAAAGCTGAGAAACATGCAGAGCTCTTATGAGGCTCTTTTCATCAGAACTATTCATATCTTTTACCAAATATCCTGTTTTCTGTAGAGACCAGACAGAAACACGATATCCCTAAACAGTAATGTGATTTTAATGGGCTCCTGCTCACTCACTCAATCTGATAGCAGTTTTACTTCACTGCATTGTGCTGCTCCATGCTGTCTGCTAATTTAATGTCTGTGAGGGAACTCCATGTGACCAAAAACCAGATTTATAACTATATATGCTGACATACTGTGCGCAAACCTTTGCACTATTAGAAGAGCTATATTTGCTGTTGAAGCTCAGTATCCAGCTGTGTTTGAACCTCTTATTTTGAACACGCACTCCCCACAAAGACCCACAAACCCTCCTGGAGCCTCTCTTGTCTAACTTTACAGGGATTTTGGTGTTACTGATGACACCATATAATTCTCATTTGGCTGTGAAGGCAGTGTTTTAAAAGTCAAAGCTGATGAAAGGCGAGCTGTAATAGGAGGGTGGATAAGCCTGGAGCCCGACTGCTCTGATTTATCCAGACTTTCCTTGAATATCCTGAAGGAAAAGGATTCACTGCAGCAGGGCTGGCAGCGCACCTCTCTCTGCTCGCTGCCAAACAAATGGTGTTGCCACTCAAAATGTTTTTTGTCTCACTAATTCTTGAGGGGAGTGTAAAATGGACTTGGGGCGAAAGAGCCTGCAAGAAGAATGCATCTTTCTTTTTGTTAAACTTTATTATTTTCCTTTAAGAACTTCAAAATAAATGCGACTTTTTCAATTACAGAGAAAACATTAAAACTCCCAAACAAACGTAAACAAACTCACAGAAACACTAGAATTAAATACGGGCTTTTTGAGAGGAATCTGCTCTGCAGAGAGGTTAAGTGATAAGTTGCCTCTCTGTCAGGGTTCTTGTGTTGCGCCAAACAAGCAGCACATTAAGTCAAAGCGCGAGGCAGTTTAGAAGAAATAAGGTTTTCAGACGTGAGGAAGATGGACATTAAAGATCACCCCCTGCCCCTCACTTAACTCTGTCTCTGACCCCTGAGAACAACAAAAAAGCAAACTCAGAGAGTTCCCAAGAGACCAGCCGTGCGCACAGATCACAGCGCAGGCCTGTGCGCAACCGCTGCGCCAGCGCGAGCTCCGGCGCTCACAGTAACGCCATGTGCTGCGCCAATCTAATCCCCGGCATCAATTAGCGATTGGCTGATGCAGGTTTTCTCATTGTCGACCGTGTTCTCAGCCCGAGCAGCCTTTGATCTTCCCAGCAGCTTCGGGCGCAGCCGAGCCGATGTCTTCTTCAGCTGTGCCTAATCCAAACTCCGACGGCAATTCAGAGGCGAGGTGTTTTCTTAGGTGCGCGCGGTTCCCAGAGCAGGGGCCCCGACAAACGTTTTGACACATTGTGAGAAATATCCGCATTGTATCCGTGTAAGCTGTCAACAGCATCATTACCCGAGCTCGTCAGGGTGTAGCTGCAATCAGATGATCTGCGTCTGCCGGACTCAGTTCTGCAGAGGGACAGTTCAGCCTCACCGCAGTGCTGTTGAGGAGACGCTGATGTGAAGAAAATTACATTTGATAAAACGTCTAAAGCCTCGTGGGATATCTTGAAAATATCCAGTAAATTTATTTCCAGTCGAATCAAAGTGATTTCTGCACCCTCAGTCCTCCTCTTGAATAAAAACTCCTGCACCACAGTGGCCATCTGTCCTGTGCTGAATTGAGTACTTGACTTGTGTCAATAACTTTTAATGGCTAAAATTTGGTCCTTGGAAGCAGAGCGGTGCAGGGAATTGCGCACTGGTGTCAATTGTGTAATTACTGCTTTAATGAGCTTTGGCAAACAGGGATCACCTCATTCGCAGCACCTTCAGCGACGGGCTGGGGGTGTTTAGAGGGGTCTTAATGTGAATTCACAGGGCTTGAAATGTTACACCTTCCTTTGCAGCTGGGCTGCATCTGCAACGCTGTTGTCTCCACCGTAAAAATTGGCCTGCGTACTCATGCACATGGTCACCCTCTTTTTCTGCACAGTTTGACCAAACAAAACACACTCTCTTTAATATTTATGTCTTCATAGCTGAGTGTCATTTTCATTGTCAGCTTTGACGTGATGCCTGGAGGCCGGTTACAGATAAATCAAGCAGAATGGAGCACTTCTGACTGTTTATGAACAGGTCATGTGGTGATTAAGGCATAAAAAATTCACAGACAAACATTCCCAAGCATCGTATTCATCAGGGCCTTGCAGGAGAAGCGCCTTTGGAAGCACAGAGTGGTGATGAGTAGGAAAACACCAGTAAGTGCAGATGTGGGAAACTCTGCAGGGTACTGGGGGGTGAGAGGCAGCGGGTTGGGATGGGGCAGGGAGGGAGCTGAGCTAACCCCAGCCTGCCTTCTGGCTGGGCCAATGGGCCATGGTAATTAGATCTGGCCAATGTGGGCCCTAGGCTCTGGCCTGGGGGCATATAAGGGGGGCCCGGGGCAACAGACCCCTCATATCACTCAGAGGTCTCCTCTCTCTCACCCCACTCCTCTGCCCTGCTTCCTTCCTTTGCGCCCATCTCTCCATCCATTCAGGCCCCTTTCTTCACCAGCTATGGATGTCTTCTCACCATCCCAGGTCTACTATGACAGAGCGTGTGCTTCATCTCCAGACAGCCTGGAGTTTGGCCCCGGCGTGGAGCTCGCTGGGTCCGAGGAGGACGAACACGTCAGGGTCCCTGGAGCCCCTCACCAGCCGGGACACTGTCTCCAGTGGGCCTGCAAAGCCTGCAAGCGCAAGTCCAACTTTGTGGACCGCAGACGGGCTGCCACCATGCGCGAGCGCCGGCGGCTGAAGAAGGTCAACCACGCTTTTGAAGCTCTGAGGCGCTGCACCTCGGCCAACCCCAGCCAACGTCTGCCCAAGGTGGAGATCCTGCGCAACGCCATCCACTACATCGAGAGCCTGCAGGACCTGCTACGAGAGCAGGTGGAAAACTACTACGGCCTACCTGGAGAGAGCGGCTCGGAGCCTGGGAGCCCGCTGTCCAGCTGCTCTGATGGCATGGTAAGACCTCCGATCCTCATGCTCAGCCTCTTGGTGCAGACATCTTGCAGGTGTTTGCTGGACAATGTCAGGCAGAGAAGTAACTACAACTGCATGCAAGACAGCACTTCAGCTCGTAGAAACATCACCCAAAAAGGCCTTTAGTGTTGACCAAAGTGAACAACAAAAGCTCCAGCTTAAGCAAAGCACTGGTGCAGTTTCTCATTACCATGTGGAGTATTTCATTTCAAAATACAGCCTGGATTTCCCATTTAGAAACCTATTAATCAAATAAGCTTGTCTTGCCCCAAGACCTCAATTACCATGCCTCTCCATGCATGTCATACTCTTCCATAATTCTTTAATACAAACATCTTTTCAGGAGTCTTACATGTATCTCTGTCCTCTGTGTGTTATTACAAGTCAGGATGAATTAGCTGTTCCCAACAACAGTGTGAAGGTGACAGTGTATCTGAAAAACTTATGATGCTGGATGGAGTAATGGCTTTCCCACCACTGGACACTTTATAGCCCTAATAAACTGAGCTAAATCCACCTTACTGAAGCCTGGCAGGGAAAACTGGGCGCTTTTCTGCATTCCATCCTGACTGCATGTTCTGCACCGCTGCCAGGATTTTCTGCAGATTTACTCGGAGAAAGTGTCATCTTGCACAAACTGGTGTTGCTTCCACTGATACAATCGATTGGCCACGCTCAGAGCCGGGCAGGGGAAGGGAGCACACACTGCCACTTTGGCTTTAAGGTGGATGTGAAATAAAGAAGCCCATAACTTTGGAATTCAGGATTTATTGGCCTGTCCAGAATATCATGAAGGGCACTGGTTGCTTTTCTTGCCCCTTTTTCTGCTTCTTCCCAGTCCACGTATATTTCCACAAGTCCACCACACCATTTCTGTTTGCATTTTTTTAAGTGTTTACAAGAATTCAAGGGTGAATTTGATTTCTCATTTTCCTTGCAGGCTGACAGCAACAGTCCAGTGTGGCAACAGCTGAATGCAAACTACAGCAACGGTTATTCATATGCGAAGAATGGTAAGACCTCTGGACAGCAACAGCAGCCTGATATGAACATGGCATGCATTTGTGCCAGCATAGGGCTTAAAAAAACTAATAACTGAACGGTAGATTATTTGAAATGTATGTTTTATTTTGCCCTGTGGAGTAGTACCAGGATTTAAGTATATTGTGGATAAAAACCCATAAAAACTGGATGAAATTTACGAATGAAAGACATTTTCCTGTGTTTTTTAATAAACTTACATGCTGTGCATTTCTACACAAATCCCTGCATTGAAATCCCGACTCTTCCTCTTCTCAGATTGCTTGGCCGATAAGGCAGTCGGAGCCTCCAGTCTGGAGTGTCTCTCCAGCATCGTGGACCGTCTGTCCTCGGTGGAGCCCAGCTGCGGGCCGGCATCTCTGAGAGACACCGCCACCTTCTCCCCCGGCAGCTCCGACTCGCAGCCCTGCACGCCGGAGAGCCCCGGATCCAGGCCGGTCTACCACGTCCTGTGAAGGGTACTCGGCTTTGACGTGGATACGCTGCCACAGGCGGGCGCCCTGCTTTTACCAAACAGCAGCTGCATTTGCAACAAGAGATAAGAACTGGTTTTGTGCAGATCTGAAGGAGGCTCAGCTGCGTCTGAGGGCCTGTGGCAAGCCGCTTTTATATTGTACATGAGATTGTAAATATGTAATGTAAATGCGCATTTATTCTATACATGCTATTATACCCAGTGAGACGTATTTAATTATGGCAGTTAATGTAATGTTGCTTTATTCCAACATGAAGTGGTATTTAAGCGGTATTCGTGTCTTTCTTTCCATGTTGTCTTGAATATTAAATCTTTCACTGTTTTGTACAAAAGTTTGAGCTTTTTCTGTTTGAATCTTTGGAAACTCTTCTGTTTCTTTGTCACCGTGTGTTCTGATATTTCATTAATCATCACGTAGGAGGTAAAATGAGCTAAAATAGTGGAAAAAAACAAGTAAGCATTGTGTTGTTCACTCTGATAAATGTGAAATCACCGTAAACATGTCGGTGTCAGCAGCAAGCAAAGTTAGAAACGTCAAAATGACACCAAAAACTGACGACTAGCTCGCACTACTGAGCATTTTTACAGCATTGGAAGAAGTGAAGCACATCACCTCCTGGTGAAAGCAGATGCCATCGTTCTAACACTGATTAGTCATAGTTTGGAGGGTTTTGCAACATTTTAGATAAAACACGTCCAAACTGCATCATCGGCTTTGAATACACAGCGAAATGAATACTTTTTGACAGCAGATTCTTGTGCATTTTACACAATAATGCGTCCAGTAAAGGTGGTTTTATCACAATAAAAGGGCAAGTTATTTATTACGTGACAAGGCCGTCTCGCGCAGGGCTCGTCTCCAGCTAACAAGGTGTGGAGATCACATTAGAAACTGATAGAGGTCAGCTGATACCATTAATCATTTGCCAGTGCTGTAACCTACAGCAACGAGTCGTTCCAGCAGTGTAAAAGGACGTTTTATCCCCCTGAAATCTGTTTTTCTGCAAAGCTTCAAACAAAAACAGACACATAGATGTTCCCAGTAAATAAAAGCCAGTGAAAATGTTCCAGTTTAAAAGTAAAAAATGCACATGTTGTCTGACTTTGATCACATTTTAGTGCCTCTCGGTGCTTTTGATGTGTCTGTGTGTACCTGTTTGTCCTCTCCTTCCAAATGTGAGCCATCATTAACACCCCTGATTATACCTTCAACACCAGAGTGGAGAACAAATGGCCTCTAATTGTACTTATAGTGGGACTCTGGGGGGAGGGGCGCTACATGTTTGTCACGCTGCATCATGTATTTCATCATGCTGGTAAAGTATGCAGTATTTTTAGAGTTTAAATCTATATTTCCTTTGTGGTTATTGTTCTTGTATTTTCATTTTGAGCTCCCTGAATTGTATTTCTTGCCTCTGTTTGCTCTCATGTGCTCAGTCTTTGCTGAATTAAAGGAAAAACATCTACTGTTCAAACATTGTATCACTTCAGTTTTTCTTTATGCTTCTCTTGCATGATTCGTCATTATGGTGGCTCAATGTAAAAGTTCAAAAGTTCTCTGTGCTAAATGTAATTTGAGTTAAAAATGATCATCAAAGAGTCATTAAGGATCATTTCTATGTTGCAGCTGGTCAACAGTAAGCTATTCTCAACTATATTAAAAAACCCTGCAACATAATTTTATTCATTTTATTATCCATTTTTTAGGCACACCAGGCTAAAACTAATGCAGCCCTGCAACAAAGCCAAACTTCATGAAGATTTAAAAGTGTTTAAAAAACAACTTTAAGGTCATTTTGGAGGCTGCAGTTTGTTCTGCTGTTGAGTGTCGTATTCTCATGTTTAGAGACGTGTTTCTAATATACTGTATGGTTACCCACAGATACAGTGTATAATGCTGTTGTGTGAGATGATAAAATGGCAACTGTGAGTATTTTTGTATTTAAATTAATAATCTGAAAAGTAAAGAAACTGGGAACTAAAGCTGTCAGATAAGTGAGTAAAAAATATTCCCTCCTTGTAGAGGTGCAAAAGTACAAAATACTTGAAACAGTGGAGGAAGTATTCAGATCCTTTACTGAGTAAAAGCAGCATTATTGTAATATAAAAATACTACTACAGTGTATACAGTATAGTATAATATTTCTCTCTGAAATGTATTTGAGCAGAAGTATAATGTAGAATGAAATTGAATGAAGTACAGTTACCTCAGACATCACCTCAAAAACCCTCTTGGATACTTTGTCTGCTTGGTAAAACTTCACATGGAGGCGAGTTAGCAGGCGAGACGTTAGCCTGTAAATGATTTTATGCTGAATCATTCCCTTAAACATGTCCACATACACATCCATCCATCTATTTGCCTATAGGAAAATCCCAGCACCTCCACAGCGGTTGCGTCTCCGAGCTGCAGCTCTGTGAGACATTGTGGACATTCCTGCAGCGGCTTGTATTTCACTAACCTCCACGGCTGCGTACGACACTCCAAATGTCACTGATGTCATTTTTCCACGGCCGCACTGTGCTTCAGTCCCTCGCTCAGCTGAGGCTGGGCCGTCAACACAGGACGCACCACGAGCTCGCGTCAAGGTCGTCCAGGTGGAGCATGAAATCGACCTGCTTTTTGTGAACTTCTTATCTGAAAGTGGACATTACTAATAAATGGACTCAGGACTTAAAGGCAAGCACAGGCATTACTGTAGTACTCAGTGAGACCACTAGAGAGAGGTGTTTCCCACATCAGCACTTGTCAAATTGAGCCTCTGTGTTTGGATTCTGGTGATGAGCAGGTTTAAAGCTCAGGGAGCTGTTTACAGTCTCTGTGTAATAACCCCATTCATACATCTTCTCACATTTGTGAGGGATGCTGATCTTATGTTGAATGTTTGACTGGGTTCTTTGGAGAATTAACTCTGCCCTCCGGCAGAATCTGTGATGTTGTACAGCTGTCTAAGCAAGAAGACAGAACAGGAGATTATATACTGCAGTTACACCTCTGATCTGCTGGAAATGCTCAAACGTAGCATTTCTGATTTGTTCGGCTGATATTTTGACGATAGCGCCGCTTCGAGCGCCGCTTCTTCGGCTTAAGGCGTTCAGAGAATTTAATCGGAATAGCACCTGGAGTGTGTGTTTTTAAAAGTCACACTTAATGTTGAATTTTATACACACACTTGCAAGTGGAGACGTCTTGGTGCGTCTTTATGCTTTGCAGGTGAGAATAAACAGTCCATTCATGCGCTCTCAAGGCCTTGTTTATCCGAGTGTGACGGATCGCACGCCCACACGTAAAAACATGCTCAAAGAAAGTTCTTCCACAAACAACAGCGTGAATAAACTCACATCTGAAAGGCTGAAAACCTGCTTCTCCTCTGCACAAACACACTTCGGATGTTAGATATCTGCCTGTTGCAGCATGAAAATAAACAGATTATCTGCAAAACACACATTTCTTTTTCACAAAGTTAAGCTAGTCCTGTAAGAATACACATTTACCTCCATTTTTTAAGATTTTTGTTTTTTCCTTCTTCCTGTTCTCAGTGGCATTTTTCTCTATGGATCTACTAATATTGAGGTATTGAGGTGTTTATCATTCACCTCCATTCACCCGAGGCCATATTTTACTTTGGCTATGTGCATGATACCTTTCATTTGTTTGTATACCTTTTAAAATATGATAAAACATTTGGTCACACACACACAACAGAAGAAAAACAGATGCATCCATCTTCCATTTATCACCTCCACCTTCTGGAGACTCTGCAGCTTCTACAGGTGCACGACTGCGAGCGCCCTGACTGGCTGCATCGCCTCCTGGCGTGGTAGTTACAGCGGCGCTCTGAACCGTGAGGCTCTCCGGAGGGCGGTGGACGCCGCTCAGCTCATCAGCAGGACGGAGCTGCCATCCATGGAGGACCTCGACACCCAGCGGTGCAGGAAGAGGGCCAACAGAGACCCCAGTCAGCCCCACCGCAAACTGTTCTGCCTGCTGCCGTCTGGCAGACCGTGCTGCAGCGTCTGGTCCCGCACCAGCAGGCTCAGGGACAGCTTCGTCCTGCAGGCCATAAGACTGTTGAACTCTTGAGCTCATTACTGTCACTTTACTGCAGCACTGACACGCTTACATTCACATATTAAAGCAAAAAAGAGACATTTGACTGTCAGTTTGACAATGGAAGTGTATTTATTGCTCGTTTATTCATCTGTGTATGCTTGCTGCTTGATTTTATCATTACTGTACACCTGTCTACCACAGTATGATGTTAAATTTTGATATTTTTAATATTCTATTGCTTATATTTCAACCTCAGCGACTGCTTCATGGTGATTATTGTCATGTGATATCACTGTTAGGAGGCATGAAACGTTGGCAGCGTTAACGCTCTCTGTGCTATTTCAGGGCGCGGAGGTGTAGATAGAGGATTACAAAAGAGATCAAGAAGGCGATACGTTAGAAAGTGTTACTTAGAGACGCTGACCAGAAAACCAGCGCCGTTTAATCGTCTGTGCTTCGGCTCCAGTGTATCAGAGCTGAACCTGTCTTCATCATTAAACTCTCTGCTTTCATCACAGCTACAGTGTGATCTGAGAAGGTGTGAGATTCAGGCTCTCTGCACTCCTGGTTAACAGCCGTGGGCACAGGGGAGGGATTTGTCACCTGCATTAATGTCACCTGCTCTCTTGAGTTTTGTCACCTCAGGCTTTGGTCATTTGCTGCAGAATTGCTTATTCAGGGTGGAGAACAGCTCCAACAGGACTTAACAGTGTGTGCGACATGTTGTCGGGGGAGAAACAGCTCTGCTTTGTGCTTCTGCTGTCACCATTTGAGTGTAATACCTTCCGTTTACACGAGCCTCTCTATTGGTTTCAGTGTTGCTCTTTGTGGCGAGCTAACAAAAGGCCATTGACTCTCTGTTCCAGGGCTGCGAACCTGGATGAGCCTTCAGAGGTGGTGCACAAGGCTTAATCACTCCAGCTTCAGCAGCTGCACTTAGATCATGGGGTGCTATTGTGACAATTACCTCCTACACTGCGCACACACACATGCACGGAAATGACAGCTAATCTTTTACTTCATCATTCGCTGGTCGAATGTGGAGGACTGAATGAGGGATGTTGTTGGGCGCAGCGCGCAGAGGGAAAGCCAGGCGATGTTCAACAGTCAGGACACGTCAGAGGAGACATGGCAGATGTCCTGAGGTGACAGGTAAAGGTTTAAATCACAGGGCGGTCTCAGTGATCTCATAGTGTTCATAGTTTTACCTCACTGAGGCGATCAGTGAAGTGTCCTTGTTAAGAGAAATGAAGTTTTGGCTGTAAAATGTGTACTACTTCTACAGCAGGGCTTCATTTATGCTACATACAACTATATTCTTCTGGGGAATTTATCAACCTGAGTGGAGTACATCTAGATTTTTGCAAATTTTTATTTATTTTTTTTAAATAATTACTCATAATTAACGAATCAGTGCCTCTCTGGGTGTCAGAATGATAACACAGTTGCTCCTGTTCACAGTCTGCTAACTACTGAATGATTGCATAAAGAAAAAGGGTCGACACGGTGTTCACTGTACACAAGCACATAGATTTATTTATACAAATATAGTATGTATAACAATTGCATATCAACAGTTTGTTGTCTTTTTTTGAATCTTCACGGTAAGTACGGGACCATCAGCTTCAAAAATGTAAGTCAATTAAGAAAGAGTACCTGTGATTTAAAGATACAAAAAGGGATCTGTTGGAGTGTTTTGTACAACCTGAGCACGGAGGCGACCCAATGCAAAAGCTTTGGCATTAAGTGGCCTCGGCGCTAACGGGTTATTTAGGAAATGGCAACATGTGGCAGCGTGGCACGCGTTCTGCATGTAGAAGAAGAAAGTTGCTCTGCCGGACTTGTGCATTTAGATGTGACGCAGATCAGAAAGGATCCAAGGTGAAAATGAAATCCTCACTTTCAGTCATTAAATCCAAGATGCAACATTTTCGTGACAATGCAAACTTTAAAACTTCATCACAGCTTTTCATTCGCTGTTCTGAGCATGCAGCGTCTGGATTGGCTCTCCTCTCTCCGGGGGCAAAAAAAGGGAAGTGATGCATCTTAATGTTTTGGATTTGTTTGGGATAAAGACGAAGCAGCCTAAGCGGTGAAGCCTGGAACAAACAAGGAAAATAGCGCCACCTACGGGGAATGAAAAACGAGGAAGTGATCTGCAGTGCAAACAAAAGGAGGAGCGCTTAGCACCAACGATGGAGATGACAGAAGAATAAACTGGCGGCGGGGAAATGATTGTCAGAACAGAAACGCAGGGAGGAAATCTACTATGTGCTAATATCCAGCTGTTATACAATGAATCGATTTTAAATAATAATCTTAGAAAGAATACATAATATTTAAAAGGAACAATAAAACTTTATGATAAATCTCTGATCTCATAAACTATAAAATAGACACGTCTGGAAAATAAACATAATTCTAGCATATTTTAATTCCCAATGGAAACTGGTGACATTCTGTTAGTCTGCTTCCTCATTTCTGAGGGCTGATTTGTTAAAATCTCTTGGTTACATATATTTTCTCCATAAATTTCAGTCGGGAGTAGCTTACAAAGTCTGTTAATTAACGCAGTTATTGCACATTAATTGCTCATGCCACCTGTAAATCAATAATCTCTTTAAATGGCACAGAGGATTTGGACGAAGAAGCTGCCTTACAGTACATAAGACCCAGTTTGCTTTACAGTGATTTACATTTGCACCTACGCCATAAACTCTGTATATATGCATGTGTCCGATCATGAATTTAGTGGTGAAACGTAAAAACCGAAGGATGCGTGTTATTGCTAAACCTACAAGATACAAAATCTTTCCTGCTACAATATAGAAGGTAAAAAAGAGTTCACGTTTATCCAAAACAGGACGAGTCTGACACAAGAAAAGAAACCAATGGTCATTCATACAGAGACACAAGCACCAGTTGAGGAATCAATAGAAACACCACTGTACAAATGATATCTATGACAAAATGGCAAAGGTGCCACGGTGCGATGGACGCCTGTAAGCAACCGAAAATGGAGGAACGAAACAACAAAAACACAACTGAGGGGAGATCAAGTAAGAGTCACGACCGGGGGAGAACAACTTATAAAAGGGAATACAAAGTTAAAATGGACGACTTTCAGTGCGAGCCTCCCTCATACTTGTTTTTCAAAGCACCAATTTTAGGACAGACGGCTCTCTCTTTGTTTTTGCTCAGTAATCGGTGGTACACTGGAAGGGAGAGAGTGAAAGAGTCTTCTGCTTGGTTCCCTCCACAACGGAGAAGATTCCTTTGGGATCCTCAACACAAACAGACGGTCTTTGAGATCCACCTTTCCTCGCTCTCCTTCACTTCTTCTTCTTTTGGAACAACCTGCCGAACATAAACAAAGAGGAAGAGACTGAGAGCAATGCCTCAGAGCTCGCAGCCAGTTGAGACTGGATGTTTTATTCACTCTTATCAAGCTAATTCTGTACTGCCTGATGATTTTACTACACGATTAGAGCTTTTAATTGCTGCTTTGGTCTCATAACAGCTTCAAATCCTTGTAAATCCATTATCACAAACTTTTTAAGTTCCCCACGTACAATAGATTACTCTGTTCTGGGCGTGTATGCATATCAGGCCTGCCAACGCTAAAACCTCGCTTTATGCCATCACACTACTCAAATGTCATCCTGAATACAAGAAAGCTTAATCCTTAATTAAAAAACATAGCTCGCCATGTATCACCACACATAAAGCAACATCAGAAGAGATTACAGAGGCGGTCCACTGCTTACCCACGTTGAAGAGGACCTCCCTGCACCAATTAGATGTGTGTCTTCACCTGAGTATTGGGCCTGCAGGTGTGTGCTCGTGCTGGACTTTTAATTTGAAAGGCTACTTTTGGTGCTACGTGTCCTAATTTTCTTACACTTCCTCCACTATTGCTAACGTGTTTTTATGCAAGAAAACATATTTTCAGGTGCAGTTTATACACTTTTTTCAACAGGAAGTATAACAATTGAGTGTACTTGTAGCACGTCTGGTAGCTTTACTTCCTCTTTTCCCTTTTGACCTTTCCCTGGGAAGGGAAACAAGACGTTCGTACGTTTTGGAGATATAAAGTGTGATGAATTCTCATGTAGAAATCTGCTAATTAGAAGCGAGGTTTGTGAAGGCGTGTGTGTGGCAGTGCAGAGACAATGGTGGCTAGCATGGCGCATTCAGTGACTCGGTTCATTGTGTTGCATGAGAGACCCTGCGAATGCTTTGTCTTTGCTACAATCACAGGCAGGCTGTGTTGATGCTATTGCTGCTGCCTCGCAATAAACTGCTGGAAGACAAACCCTGCGAACCACAATACAACAAAACTCAGAGTTATACCCACCGCACAGGCTCTGACGACAGCAGTAAATTTTCGCTAACTAATTATCGATCAGGAGCTCAGATCTCGCTCCAGCTAGTTGTGCGATGTTTGTGCATGCGACAGAGACAAATTCCAGGCAAACCAGTTGTTTATGTCGCAGTCCTGTCTGCCTGTGTGTGTCACTTGGTCGGCAGTCTCTTGGCCGCCACAGCAAATCTCTGCGGTCAGCATGGCGGCATTGATAAAACACGATCCCTGTTCGGTTCCCTGTCTGTCGATCCACCACAACACACTGTTACAAGCTCCTAAATACCTTCCCAAGCTGCACTGTGCCAAGCCCAAGACAAGAGATATGCTTGAGGGATTTAGCATCAAACGGGCAGTGCCACAGAGATCTTGGCCACATGCCCGCCTGCAGTACGTCAGGGAATAATTCGAGAGGCCTGGGCCGAATTAACCGTAGCATGATCTGATTTAGCTTGTGTGATGACTGTCTGAAAAGTTTCTTCTTGCCTTTAAGTTATTTTCACACACTGAAAATATGGTTCAGTGTGACTGGCAGAGCTTTGTTCTAAATTTGGAGTGCATAAATATTGTCTAAAAGTATGCAGACCCTCCATCCAGCTGTAGCTTCCAAGTAACAGCATTGCAGGCTGCATCTGCTTATCCGCGTACCTGCAGAGCATGAGCCACAGATGTAATCGTTTTAAGCTTGAATAATTTACAGCCCGTACAGCAGAACCACTGGCAGAACACAGCAGGAGCAGCGACGTCTGCACAGAAGATACTGGCAGCTACATTTGCAAAATACGCCGCTGAGGTATGAGGCTTCGTGCTGATGGGTAAATGCCTGCTACCTGCACACGGGCCAATAAAAGCAGCTGCGTGGCAAAGCAGAGCACAGCGAATGTAAACTCAAAAGGAGAGTTGAGCCTGCTTCCATGTCACCTCCCTCCATCTATATTCCTTTGCTCTGTGCTTGCGCGATGGTAGTTTTTACACTTTCAGCGACTGAGCACTCTTATGAATTACAAAGCACTTCGTAATCAGCTGGAGTCAAAAATAGATGCAAAAGACGGCAGAATGATAAATGCTGAATGTGGAAATCTGCATCCACTCTCCCCTTTTCATTTGTTTTACTGCATTCCTGCAGTCCTAAAATAGCACACACTTCAGATCCAAAAGTCCATGTTGAAGCTCAAAGATAATCTGCGCTCATCTCCACTTGACCTCAGTCCAGTTCAGGCTCAGCTGCTTAGACCCGGACCCCAAGCCAAAATAAAGCCATGGGAGGCAGTGCCATACTGTGAATTTTGAGTTTCTAGATCAGTTATTGTTTTACTAAAAAAACAAAACAAAAACAGCAAATCTGTTGTTTGTTATTGCCGACTTTAAAATCATTTTAAAGTCATCATGATTGCTGCTATGGTGGGAAATGCACTTATTCCCTTTCTCTCAGTTAGCTTAGCTTAGCATAATGACTGAAAGCATGGGAAAACAGCTAAAAATCCACCAATCAACACCTCTAAAGCTCAAAGCCCACTTTGGTTTGTGTACAGATTAACAGATTTCTGGGGATTTCTGTGCTGTAAGTATTTTGTGGCGAACAGAAAATCCCCAGAAAACAGTCATTTTTACATTTCTGATTCTGGACCCAGCTAGCTGTTTTCCACTACTTTCAGTCTTAAGCTAAGCTAACCGCTAAGTGTGCTTTAGAGGTGCCAGTGGATTTTGTTTTTTTCTGTGCTAAGCTAAGATGAGTGTGTCCTGTAGCCTCAGTGCACCCAGATATAAGCACATGTGACTGTTTTGAAGTTTTCAGGCTTAAAATTTGAGGTGTTAATTGCAGTTGACCAACTTCTTAACTTAAACGTATGGAGCTGCGTGAATGTAAAGCACCATATGATGAAACAAGCACGTTCTTCCAGTGCGTCCCAGCCAATTAAAAGTTGAGACTGGCCTTCATTCATCCTCTTCTTCTTTGGTGCTGGCTCCTGGTGTCCCGCCTCCAGTCACCCCTCACCCTTAAAGCAATGAAGCGCCTCACCTACGACATGTGGTTCTGCTGAGAGGTCAGGTTCTGCTGCTGCTGCTGCTGCATGAGGAGCTGCTGCTGCTGGCGCCGCCGGGCCGTGCGGAGCTTCTCAAAGCGAGCCTCCATCTCCTCCAGCACTTTGGGAGTGTAGCGAACCACCAGCTTCACGCTGTCCTTGGCCGCCTTCAGCAGCTCCACCGCTTTCTCGTGGTGCTCGCCTTCCACACTCTGCGGGAGGTCGAGAGACAGAGAGAAAGAGTGGACTTTTTGAAGGAGGCTGATTTGAATATATTCTTAAAAATAGCAACTCGTCTTGGGGAAGAAGGAGTACTTCCTTCATTTTTAATACCCCGTGATATTACGTGAAAATGAGCAGGCTTAGTCGGTGTAATTCAGGTCTCTCGAGTGGTTGAAGAAGTGTTTCTGCTCCTTCCTCAAGACATGTGCAGCACTTTGATCTCAATAGCGCTCCTGACTGTTGACTCACATATCAAACTGGAAATCAAACACTCCTCCTTATTGGAATTGAGGATATATTTTGGAGGCACGCTTAAATAATAAATAAGGGCAGAAAAGCTTATCAGTGCTCTGCCTCCAATCCATATATCAAGACTCCGTCTCTGTGCGGCGTATCAGAATGTGAGACTGGCTCGACCTACCACGCCGTTGACAGACAGCAGCTGATCCCCTCGCTTTAGGCCGCCGTGCCTCTCAGCCACGCCTCCGGGGATGATGCGGGAGATGTAGATAGGTGAGTTCTGCTCCTTGCCGCCCATCACGTTGAAGCCCAGCCCTTCCTCCGTCTTAGGCAGCTCCACCACCCGTGGGTGGGAGTGACCTTCGCTGGCTGCGAAGGCTGCAACTGTGGCCTGGCGGAGGAGGAGCAAGGCAGGGTTTGATGAAAAAAACGCAATTATCTTACTGTTAACTATCAAAAAAGCCTAAAAATATACATATTTAGTTTGAGAAATTATACAGGATAGACAAAAGAATTCCTGCCAGCCTCAACATGATTTCCTTTCTTTACCTGCATGTTAAGTGGGTAATTTGCTTCTATGATTTGAGACACATTACCGACATCCTTATGGTCCAACATCTTACATTTACATTACATTTTTTTTGTTAGTAGAGCTTGTTGGTGGTTGCACACAGTCAAGAGGAAAACAAAACAAAACATCATAACAGTCTGTCTGTGGACCTTTGAACGTTTCCTGCAAATGCTGCTCTCAAAGGTCAAGAATCGACTTCAGCGCTCAAATACATCTTCTTTGGCAGAGCATCTTAAAAACAAAGCAAACATATTTGTCACTTGAGACAACAGGGAAATGTAGTCCTGCTTCGCTCCACTCTCTCTGGACAGCAGTCTTCAGTTCACAGTTGGGAGTCACTATCAACATGGGAAAGTTAAGCCTCCATCACTGCACTGAATATTTTGATCATTGTAATCAAGGCGTCTCATCCCAATGCAAATGTGCAAGCCCGCATCAACATAACACTTTTGAGACGGTAAAAGTCTCGCAGTCTTCTACATTACGCTCACAGTGACTGCAAAGGAGGAAACCAATTTTGAAAGTATTACAAAATGACGGTGAAGGTGGACGGCTATAACAAAGCCTCAGGATTTAGTCAGGGCCGGGGATTTAGACTCCACATGAGAAGTTCTCTGGCTCTCTAAGCACATGGATTAACACATCCAAGTTCACGCTGGAGGAGCAGCCAGACAACTTTCACCCTCTGTATCCCTACCAGCTGGTTGATGTTGCTCTCTGGCTATGGGGTTCCTTTGAACCCCAAGCCAAGCTCCCCGCTCCTTGTACATTCAGAACAAAGCACCCAGGAGCTTGTTAGCCGAGCCTGGGAAAGCTAATGGCAGGCGAACAGAGAAAGAGACACCACGTGGCTGCTGATCCACAGATGAATTGCCACAGGTGCCTCGCTGTCAAGTCGACATCATCTATGATACGTGAGGTAGATGGGGAAAAAGGGAGGGTAAAAAAGCAGAGGAGGGGAGGTTCTGTCAGAAGCTTTTGCAGATGTGTATCCAAATTCCCCAGCAGCAGACAAGTATCTTGGCACTTTGAGGTCTTTGATGCTCCCTCCAGGCAGCACCTCCATCTCTGCTCTCTGCTCCATATTCATATGCATTTTCATATCAGCGTTCATTCCTGCTCAAACTGTTTTGCTCATTTCTCTCTTCTCTCCCGCTGCCCGTCTTAATCTGGTTATTGTAATCTACCAACTTCCCCTCTCCCTGCCTTCTCTCGCCCTGTCCTCCTTTTCTTCCTCTCCTCCTCCCTCCCTCTCAGTCCCATTGTGAGGCTAAGAGGCAGCTCCTCAGCATGCATGCCGTCGCCTCCCAGACCTCACAGCACATCGACCTTCACAACTTTATCTGGCGTTCTGTGAACAAAAAAACAATCTGGCAGATGGCCGGCGCCTCTCAAACACAGGAGGCATTTTAAATGCAAAAGCTTGCTAGAGGATACTTATTTGGTAACCACACTAGACTGTACAGCAGGGCTTAATATATCACTCGATCATCAGCTCTCATTATTTTCTCTTGAGCCCATGCAGCCCTGATAGTCCCCGTCTCTATTAAGATCAGTAATAATGGCCTCGAGCCAAGAATTAGAGGCTGGATTGATTTAATTAATGAAGCAATCAAAGAGAATCGAATGGTTCAGGTGAAACACAAATCTCAGCTGCCAGGAGATTTGCCGTCTCACCAGATAAAGTATGAGAGGCCGATGAACAGAAGCATGTTTCACATATTTCGTCACCATTACGCCGGCAGCTTATAGACTTCATTTCCAATACCGCTGCTACAGTATGCATCCCTTTTATTCTCAGGCTATGTTTGATATTGATTGAATGCAATTGGCACCGTGGCCGGGCTTGGTGATTCTCTCTGAAGAGAATAAAAATGTCTAAAAATATCCAGTGCTCCCAGTTTAGCGCGTGCCCACAGCTAAGCCAGCTCAGGCCATTAGCTGTGTGCTTAATTGCCCAGTGGATGTGCAATTTTAATGCAGATTTAGGAGCAGTAACTTCTCAAAGTTTGGGGAAAAGAAAGAAAAGTAAGAAGGAGTTTTAAAGCTGCTTAAATCATGTCTTCATGGTTGCTCCAGGCTCAGAAAAAAGAGATGGAAACTTCTTTTTTGCCCAGCTTAACCATCACAATTTTTCTGTAGAGTGAAATTCACCTAGTCAATAATAAAAGTGTACTTTTTGAGATCAGACAATGGTGCCCACCCCACAAATGACAGGAGATATTCCAAATGCAGTAATATGTAATGGCAGAAATTAATAAGATAATGTTAATGCCTCATACTGTGCATCCTAAATACTTGGATATAGTTGGAAATGTGCTTATTCCCTTAAAAGAGTGAAATGAGAACATGGATATCACTCTCGCCTGTGCATGAAGTACAAAGCTAGAGCCAGCAGCTGATTTTCTTAGCTTAGCTTAGCATATACTGTAGAGTGGAAACAGGCTAACAGCTAGCCTGGCTCGCTCCAAAGTTTAAGAGGTGATTAACCTAGCTTAAACGGCTAGTGGAAGCAGGGGGAAACAGCTAGCCCTTATGAGGTGATTAGCCTAGCTTAAACAGCTAGTGGAAGCGGGGGAAACAGCTAGCCCTTATGAGGTGATTAGCCTAGATTAAACAGCTAGTGGAAGCAGGGGGGAAACAGCTAGCCCTGTTCGCTCCAAAGTTTAAGAGGTGATTAGCCTAGCTTAAACGGCTAGTGGAAGCAGGAGGAAACAGCTAGCCTGGCTCGCTCCAAAGTTTAAGAGGTGATTAGCCTAGCTTAAACAGCTAGTGGAAGCAGTGGGAGACAGCTAGCCTTTATGAGGTGATTAGCCTAGCTTAAATAGCTAGTGGAAGCAGTGGGAGACAGCTAGCCTTTATGAGGTGATTAGCCTAGCTTAAACGGCTAGTGGAAGCAGGGGGAAACAGCTAGCCCTGTTCGCTCCAAAGTTTAAGAGGTGATTAGCCTAGCTTAAACGGCTAGTGGAAGCAGGGGGAAACAGCTAGCCTGGCTCGCTCCAAAGTTTAAGAGGTGATTGGCCTAGCTTAAACAGCTAGTGGAAGCAGTGGGAGACAGCTAGCCTTTATGAGGTGATTAACCTAGCTTAAATAGCTAGTAGAAGCAGGGGGCAACAGCTAAGTTCACATAAACACCTTCCAGCACAGCTAAAGCTCACTAATTAACATGTTTTATCTTGTTTAGTTTGTACACAAATGTAAAAACACCTGCATCTGGCTGTTCTCCCAAAATATGTTCAGCATGTTACTCTTAAACCACAAAGTCAGCCCTTGCTTCCAGACTTTATGCTAATCTAAGATAATCACCCGCTGATCCTAAATCCATACTTAATGCACTGACTGACATATGAGAGGTATTAACATCGAACTCTCAGCGAGAAAGTGAATAAGCGTGTTTATCTGTATGTTGAGCTTTTCCTTTAACCAGGTGTTCATTTGCAATTCACCAGACTCTCCACTATTGTGCTGCGGGCAGAGTGCTGGATGGAGGAGCCAACAAAGCAGGACAGATCTGGTCATTTGAAGCCTCACGTAATCTCTCTGCATACTCACAAAGACACACATCCCTCTGCTTTTGTCATCCATTTCTATGAACATCATCCACCCACTCCATGTGATGTACTGAAGAGGAGTGGACCCAGCTGGACACTGAATCACAAAAGGACAGAGAGGTGCTCTCATCTCTTCCTCTCCACGCATCTCATCATCCTCATCCTCCTTATGAAATCAGGCAAGCCAGATCTCTTTGTTGTCTTTCACAAAGGCTCGTGCCTCTCACAGGTGAGGCACTGATGAGAAGTCCTGCTCAAGTGACCGGGTCAAGCTCTCGACTGTGCATCAAAATATCTTATCCATTAACACTGCGCCTGGAAATGACCTTTCTGATTTTATCCTTCACCTGTGACAACAAAACATATCTGCCTGAAATAATAAATGATTCAGTGGAACAAGCAAAGATATAAAGAAAGCGTGATATCTTTCAGTTATTGACATCTTATATGCGTCACATCAATGAGCAGATGCGAGCTGTCATCTCTTCAGAAGTCTGATCCGAGCTGTGGATCAGGATTAAATCAAAGCCTGCAAAGTGAATATAGAAATAGCTCATTTTGGTTTGACTTGAATTCACGCTAAAGACTTTGATCAACAAGAACACAATGAAGAAATCAATCCAACCCGGTGAGCCGTCACTCGGTTGTGACAATACCAAAGCAAATGTGCTTTTATCATTACATGTTTTTACGGAGTCATTTTTCATCCAGGTTGTGTAACAGGATAAAAAGTGACATCGCAGGCAAACAAAATGTGTGTCCTATGGGAGAAAAGCAGATTAAAGATGGGAATCTGGTTTCTGCTCATCTGATGACTCAGGGTGAACGTTATGTGGAATTGAGGAAAGATTTATGGCTCAAATCACAGACATTAAGTAAGTGAAGATCGTTGAATCAAGGATGAAGAGCTGGGAATTGAAGAAGAGGGGGCTTTTAAGACATTACATTTTTAATATGCTGTCAGTCTTTGTTTTGGGAAAATACATGTCTGATTTTGATGCTAGCATTAATTGCATTGATGAAAATGTAACGTAACCTTAAACCCTCTGATAAAAGCCACAGATTAAATCAAAGTTTAGTCCATATCTCGCCAAATAAGTACCAAGATATCCTGTTCAGTGCTCTGACAACATGATATGTTCATTACTTATGCTTACTTTCAATCTTAAAGTAGCACTTACAGGCAGAAAATTTAATTGCAGTTATTCGGACTAATCTCTCACATATGCAGCTAGATGGGAACATCCTGTGTAAATACAGCCAATCATGAAGGTCAACAATGAAACTGTGATATGGCGACAAAAATATATTTACGGTAGTGCTTTAGCATGTGGTATTGAGGTTCAGCCTTTTGCCTTGATCCAACAAAGTCGGTAAATGCTTAATTACACACACGCTCTTAATGAGGGCCATTAGCAAAGTAGAACACTCGATTTTGTTCTGCTTAGGCCAGAAGAAAAGATGAGAACGACATCGTTGCGTAATGTGATTTAACAGGTCGGCACATTCATTGCAGTCATAATGAATGTTTTTGTAATGCAAATAATAACTCAGATCCAGATCTCTAAAGCAGGTCTTACCTTAGCCGTGGCCCTCGCCTGGTACTCCGGACAGCCATTCACTGTAATTGTTTCATGCATGTACTGGTACACCTGACAGAAATGAAGAGAGGCAGGTGTTATAATTATGTTTCACATGGTTGAAAACTGAAATCACCTCGCTGCGTCTGAGCTCAAACAGTTCATTTCCATAGTCAAATAATGGGGTTCCTTCACAGCTGGCTGTACTGACACGTTCTGCATTAACAAGCTGACTGATGGAAAACATCCAGCACTCGGGCTCAGAGTCGTCCACTTCCCAAAGATAGCCAAAAAAGTCTGTTTACATTCATGTGACACATGCAAACAATGTGGAAATTTCCTTATTATGCCCACATGTGTATATGTAGGTGAGCATGGGCAAATTAAAGATTATGTCAAATTCAATAAGACCAGAATGTAAAACTGAATCCCTTTGAAATGTGAAGACAGCAGCGAAGTGAGACGCCTTTCAGAGCAGATAAGAGAATATTTCAATTACTGTATTAAGGGAGTTATTGGGTCCCAGCCTTGAATATTACATAATCTTAGCCTTAACATAATGCAGCTCATGTGTGCAGCACCTTATGCATGCATTACTTAAGTAAGAAGTAAGAAAGTAAGAAAAGATCTTAACTCTTCGCTCAGGAAACGGAGGCACAAGCTGGTCCTGGACTTGTGCAGACAGCACAAAAAGTCTCCAGAACACAAAGTGATACATTACTGCTGGGTCTGAATCGGTGCCAAGATATGGGTTGCTGTATAGCCATTTGGGTGAAAAACAAGGTTTTGTGCCTATTCGCTGAGGCAGACAGAATCAATGCAGACAGCTGACCTTTCCAGTTAAGACGTGTCTTTTATAGACATTTTATAACTGAACTTGTTCAAAGAGTAGAAGAGGGAAGAAGGCAGTGTTGAATGAGGATGTGTGGTTAATATACTGCAACACAAAAGTACCCGTCTCTGGGAGGGAAGTCTTGAACGCTGCTGTTTAAAAAGAGTTTTCAGATTTTATTTGCCACTTCCCTCCAGCGCTGAAACCAAATAATGAACCTGACAATAGGAGATGAAAGCTTGAAATGATTGAGATGTATGAGCTGATTGGAAAAAGCCTCTGAAGGAATGTTTTTTGCAGAGCAATGATGGAGCACAAACACGTCCGCTTGTTTTAATGTTACATTTGTGGCAGTTTATTGAGCAAATGAGCAAATAAATCCTAATCAGAGTAGTGATTCTGTACATTTGTCAGTGCAAAACAAACTTGAAACTATTGTCCATGACATATCAGATGCTGTGGCTCAGAGATGAATTTTAATCATCTGTTTCCGCTCACTAGATGATGTCTCTCATCAAAGCATCGCAGCTTGCCTGCAAGCGAACGCGCCTGGTAGCTTTGACGTACCACAGAACAGCATTACAAAGGCCCCGCTTCTCTGAATCATCAAAAGGATGTATACTTATAGGGTACAAACCCTGAGATATTTGCAAGTAGAGATCTCAGAGTGGAGAAAAAATATCCCTGAGCTTCTGTTGTCTTGTTTGCTCATGAATCTCAAAGACCAAATGAGCAGCTTTGTGGAGCGCGGCTCTACGTTTCAGACTGCAACACATTTTTGGAGATTTATAGCGCTGATGCATTCGGAGAATGCAGCCTGCAGTCCACACGGGGACTCAACTCCCAAATGACACCTTTTCCCGAGGACTTCTTCCACCTTTGCACTTTTTGAGGCTGAGCACAGCTTTATAAATGCCATGGAAGGTTTTCAGGCCTCTGTCTGCCTGCAAAGTGGCTTCCTTTCTCCCTCCGCTATCCTTTTTCTAAACACTACAGCTACTGCTAATTACACCGATTCATTCTACCTGTAATTGTCTCTCGTTCTGATTCATTCAGACATGGAATCAGTGGCATTGCTGGCTTCATCTATCTGTTAAAGTAATGGCTTTCAGGCCTGCAAACATTGGTCTCTGTTACATAAATGTTTAGTAATGGCTCTTTTCAAACAGGACGGGAGTGCTACAGATAGAGCAGCAGTGCTCATACGATATTTGGCATCTGCGTGAGAGGGAGCAGCAGCACAGCAGTGGGTTAAATTAGAGTTCTCAGCTCTCTCACAGGGTGCATCAGAGATGGATTTTACACTTACTTATTTTGCAGTTGAAAGCTTAATTAATGACCATTGTGCGTGTGTTGGAAACTGCTTTCTGATGAGCGGATGCACTAATAAATGTTGCATTCTTTCCTCATTTATTAGATGGAATATACGATTCTGCTGCATGTCTAACACAGTCTGACAGTGCTGAAGCATAGTTAAAAAATAGAAAGACATGAGGTTTCTTTTTAAGTCCTGTTTGCTCACACTGAAGTTTTTGGTGGATATTCAAAGAAAATTAAACATTTATCTTGTATTATATAACCATAAAGCACCATTAATTGATATTTTGGAGCAAAAGAAGCTGAAAACACAACATCCCTTTATCAAGTAGCGAACATTTACACACCCTGCAGACATTAGCATTCAATGTCTTGTTTCTGCCACCTGGTGAATATTCAGTCTCCATTTAGTCCATTTTTGTCTCCAGTTCCTCCTTTGTGGAAATAATTTGGCTCTTTAGTGGCTAAGCTGGGTTTTTAGAGCTTTTCGCCAAAAACAGCTGCCTGCTACACCTGCAAAGTAAAGCAGCAGGCTGGAAAAGCCAAAACGATGAGCTGAAAGATGCTAAAACGCTAGGTAGAGGATAGCAGAAGTGCAGAATCAGGTGTGTGGATTGAGCACTATGAGCGACCCCTTTCACATACATGTTTAATTCACTGTTATTAAAAAAGACAGTAACATGGGTTTAATATTAATTTTCTTTCTATGATGATAATTAACTGCGCACATCCAGTTTCTCTCTGCATGTTCCCTGAATGTTGAGCCCTGCATAACAGAGCCATGACAAGGAACAAATAGCTGTGTGCTTTTGAATGTCCCTCTGCTCTTGTTGTGTCTCCACTTTGCTCTAAAAAGGCCAGCTATCCTGCAGGCATCTTTTCAATTCCCCTTCTGACGTCTTCGCTGTCCATCACTACAACACCGACACCTTCAGCCAACCCCTTTCTACATGTTTTCCTCTGGCCTTGTTCAGCAGTGGATTGTGGCGAAGCACAAACAGGCGTTATTCCTGATAGGATACGGACACTGGCACCTACAAGGCCGGGGAATGCAGAGTGATGCCTGTGGGGCAAACTAAGATGACACTGCTTGTAACCATGGCTTCCTGCTTCCTCTACTGACTCAGAGAGACTGAAAGGATGCAGGGGGATGGGCTGGAAAACCAGCACAGGGCTTAACAATACACTTTGCCTCTCGGTGGTGCTGACCGTGACGCAGAGGGAAAACACTGAACTTGCACGGGCTGACTAAAAGTACCTTTCATCCTTTAACTTAATGTGACGTGGGAATCGCCGTGGAATCAACACAAATCCTCCGCCCTCGCTTTGCTGTGGCATCCATAAAAAACAACGCACTCAATTAAGTTGATTGAAAATCTCTGCTGAAGTGGAAAATCAACTGCAATGTGAAAGCTGATGAGAGATGCGATCGCTCTCGCCGTGCTTTTTGCACTTCCTGCGTTCGTCATGTGGGACTCTCTAACCCAATATACTGCGAATTCCCACTCTCCATCATTTCCAGCTGGTTAGCTCTCCCAGTCATTTCGTCTTGTGTCCTTCCTTTCCCATTTGCAAGGCTGATTGACCCTGACAACTCATTCAAGCTGATGCAGTGAGACTAACGCACAGATCTGAGATCCCGCCCCCCCTCCCCGCCCGTCATTGATGAACGTGGCGGAGAAAGACAACCAGCTCATCAAACTCTCTCTCTTTGTCATTTATCCCAACACTGCTGAACACACTCTTTTCCCTGCTGTTCATTCTTCATATTGACAGGCGCCCTGTCATCCATAACAAGGCTGATTCATGTTTGGTAAATTCTACCGACGCAGTACAGGATCAGGTCTGGAGGTGGGCTTGCAGTCAGGATATGTATGTTCATCTGAACGGGCTCTGCATTGGCCCAGCAGACTGTGAAATGGGCTACATCACGTATGTGCCTGCGGAGGAAAGAATCATATCACACAAGGCCCGGATTTGAAAGAAAGGTCATCTGTGATAATGAAATGTCACAGAGGTGTGTGTGATCAAAATGAATAACAGGAGGGCAGGACTTTAGCAGTTTAACCTGTGTTTTATGGCTCTTTTAACTTGAGAGTGGTTAATACTGATGGATGACACACAGGAAAGAGAAGTAAGGGCAGTCAAAATGAGTTAGAATATGATTTAATCCCAACAAGGCTTTAAGTGGAGGAAAACTGGCCCCGTTACAGGATTAGACCAGTGTCATGCTAGTATTACACCAGTTTTGCTTTTTTTTATTAGTTTTTACAGACTCATGAATACATTTTTGCTCTTCCAGGTGGCGACTGGATTCATATTAGTGTCATTATGTTATTGAAATTGCGTCTATCATTCTGTAGTCGAAACTGCTGTTTTCTTCCAGGGCGATGCGTTCAAGAGCTGGTGGAAAGCTCTGACATCTGAGATTTTAAATAAGTTTTAAAAATCGAATCCAAAAACCAAATTATATGCAAAAATTGAAGTAGTGACAATGAAGTTATTTTTAAGTCTCTGCAAATTAAAATGAATGGGAATCAATGGCTGTCTACAAAGCAGGAACAAGCACATCCAAAGACAACACTTTGATGAATGTTTGTCGGTGATGTAAAGGACACTTTATGTATCTACGTAGCAGTAAGTGGGATGAAACTCTGATTCTTCAAAGTGAAGTTGAAAACAGATCTTTTCGTGCCTGAAACAGAAGGACGCCAAGAACTGGAAGAACAGATCATCCGATAATTGAAGCCTGTGGTTGTGAACGCTCCCTCCTGTCACAAACAAACACATTCAAAAACACTCTTGCATGTCAGACCATTAAATCCAGCCACACTGCTGCTTTGCCTGTGAGACTCCCCCCCACCGTGGGCCCGTCTCCTGATTGTTTCCGATACAAACAGAGGACACAGCTGTTGAGAACTGCGATATTCCACCACAACAACTCCTTTAATGCTCTGCGTAACAACAATAATAATCTACACTATGCAATAGCAGCACGTCCAACCTGTCCTCCAGCTGGCTCAGCACCACAGAGGGAAGCTGTTGTATTATCGGCTCTCACAAACCTGTAATCGACTATAACCCATAGTCAGCTTTGCAGTGGCCCACTTAAATCCCAGAGCATCCCCGATGGTTTCTGTGGTGACTGCGTTTAGCCTGCTGTTTGTGGGTGAAGTGGGGTGCATCTTTGCCTCTTGGCAAAGGGCATCTGCTGCTGCTGCTGCTGAGGCCCTTTTAAGAGCTTTTTGAGAGTCATTGTCATTGCACTCCAGTGACTGGCACTGAGATCAGTCAGCCGGTCGCCAGACGTACACTTGGTGTCAGGATGTGCCAGGCTTCCCCAATCAGGCCGGAGCAGAGCTGGACCCAGTGAAAGGAGAGGACTAGTGCTTTCTTCCTCTCTGTCACTTTGTGTGATGTCAAGGGTTTTTTACGTAATGTTCTGTCAGAAGCTATTCCTCGTAATTGGTGTTATTGCCAGTGTTGGCAAACATTTCATTATTATGAGACACTGGCTGAAAAATAGATGAACCCCCACATTTATTGAATAAAGCTTTTAATGAGTTTCAATGAGAAACATGCTGAAAGGATTACAGAAATATAAGTATATTATGTAATTGATGGAGGCCCATTCACTGACCTCTATTCCACGTAGAAAAAATACATATTTGTTGTAAGTATTCTGAGTAGAAATATATGTCAGGTAAACAGTAATAGTAAAGTACAATTATCTCAAAGTAGGTTTTTGTACTACTTTTAAGTGATACAGCTTGTTTGACACGGGCTGTCAAGATTTAACCTCTTTGAAGCTCTATTGCCTCCTAAAAATTATGCTCATACAAACTAATTTGCATCAGTAAGAGCATTTTGTGGGAAACATAATGCAGCCCAGATTGTGGGGTGGTTTTTTTTTTTTTCTTATCAAAACAAAGAGGTAATGTGCTTACTGAACAGATCTGCAAAATGTTCACTGTCAACTTACCTCATTTGTTTTCCTACAATATCCTCCCTTGGCAACGAAAGCATGATCAACATGACCTTATGGTCATATTTTGGTTACTAAAAGCACTTGGATAAAGTTAGGGAACGATTGTGGTCTTGGTTAAGTACTGAAAAGGTCAGGGCTGTATAAAACACAAGATTGCCTCAACCTTTTATATTTTTAATTAAATTCAAGATCTTTCTGACCATAACCTTTAATGGTTTCAGACACCTAAACCTGTCAAAGCTAGCTTATGGTGTCAAGCGTCAAATCCAGTGCTTACTGTTTCTACGTATGACCTCTGTTCTGTCGTGCTAAATGAAACGGAAATTAGTTTCCTCTATCATGTGTTTAGCAAAGAAACTGTATAAAAATGTATTTTTTAGGCGAAAGGATTTCTTATATTGCTTCCGCAAGGCTCCACGACCATGCTAGCAGCTCTGTGAGCTAAATGCAAACACATCTTAGTCTACCGTGTTAGCATGCTAATATTTGCTTGTAACTTTTTACAATTCTTTGTGAGTGCCTGATACAATGAATGTCAGCATAAAGTGTCATCTTAACCCGTCTGATAGTTGACCCGCAGACCGGCACTGCCATTGCTAATGTACGGTTGTTAGCATTGCTATTAACTCACCTGTATTGTAAATTAGCATTCAAACTAGCATTCAAATAATATGAGCCCTGTTTGCAGCTGTGTTTCAATTTGTAGGGTTACTTTGTTTACCCTCTATAAATATCTATGCTACAAACAGATGGTACTAGAAACTTTTATGGCTTAAAAAGTGAGTTTGGTGAAGCAGAGACCTTAGCAGTAGGCTGAGAAATCCTTGAGTCACTGATCAATATTTCAAAATATATGTCGGTTATTTTGTGCTCTGAAGCAGTAAAATCTCATTTAATGTCCCTTTAATTACAACACAATTCCCTCCAGATAATAAAGTTGAGCTTCTCCCTGACATACTGATCGAGTCTGCTGCTAATTGTCTGCTTTCATTCCAGGATAATTTACGTGTTCGCTCTGTTTACAATTAACTTGCAACGCGGACGCCATTGTGGCATCTGTCGTCCGTGTCTCTGCACTGCAAACTCCTGTTTGCTCAACAATTACATGTCACTGGGTGATGCTTCACAACAGACAGGACACTCAATATACCAGATCTGTGGTTATCAGCCTGTGTAGTGGTGTCATGTAGAGTGAATGCTCTCGTTTGTTTTCTAGCCAGTCCTCCTGATGAATGGTGGTAAGCTGATGGATCAGTGGGTGGCGGTTCTGCTCGCATGTGAATGAAAGCATTTTAATAAGAGGAGAAAAACAAGAACTCACACAAAATGTGATTAAAACCCATTTCTAATGGTGATTTGCTTAATTAAAATTTAGTGTAACAAGCTTATCAAGTTTATGAAATGCAAATAATGTTTTCTGGCCTTGTGATGATTTTAATGTTTAAAAATTCACTGTACCTCCGGGTTTTGTTTTTCAGCTCCAGCGGCACTAAGACAATATTACAGTAGTAATAATCTCTGATATTTTCATTATGCTGCAGTCATTTTCAACTGATGTAACAACAGTGACATAAAGGTATGCTCAGATATTGCTTTTATTGCCATAATTCCCCCCAACATACTATTTTCTTTAGCATCACTGTATACTATAACATAATCAGGGAGTGTTTCACCTGCAGTATCATTAAATCACAGCACAACTATAGTGCATGAACAGCTTTTAGCATTGCAATAGCAGGCGGCTGCACCAGCTAGACACAAAGTCAATGCTAAATGCTACATGAATAAAAGTGACTTTGTATCTATGTAAATCACTTGCTGTGCGGCTAATTATACTATAAACTAAATCGGCCGTGACCAAAAGTGTTGCAGAGACTGAAGTTTTCATCCTGTGCAGCATTCTGGTGCTGAGGGAATAGGCAGCACACATCTAACAGAAAGGATAAATACGCTAGCTTGTGCTATGCTTTTGTCTTTTTCATATCGTCTCATTATTTAGCCGGCACATTGATGTTTACTTCCCAAGGTCGTCCCTGTAATAATACCACCATCACCAAAAGCCTCTTGAAAAGTTCTGTCTCGGTATAAAAGAGTCTGCCAGAGTCAATAGTTTAACAATGTTGAGTTTTTGTAACAAGCGAAACAAAAAATGCGACATAAAGTTCCTCTTAAATGCGCTGCAAAACACTTTGAAAGAAAGATCTGTTTCTCTCCAGTTTGTATTTCTCTAAGACTCTTTTCAAATAATAGAAGGCTGAAAATATGGTATTACTCTAATGAGGCATTCATCCCATTTCTCAAAGTGTGTTCAGATGTGAGCCAAATTTAAGAGGCAGCATGATTAGATAGAAAGTCGATAGAAAGATGTGAATGGGTGCAAATAAAAACAGATTCGCCTGTGGCAAATGTCTATACGAGCTGAAAATGGTTCAACTTGAGTGAAGAATGTGTGATTATTCTTGAACTTTATGAATCTACTTTATATTGGAGGTGCTGGAGGGAAATGAGAGACACAGCTGGAGGTCCTGGTGAGCACAGGCACGCCCCCGGACACACAGTCAGTGAATACATTGTTAGCTAGTTTATAGTCAACATCTGTACAGCTGCTACACTGGCTGAAAGACCAGTGGCCAAATTCAGCTGAATAATGCAAGAAATTCACTTTACTTTAAGGACTGCAAACAAAGCTATGATATGCTGCCAGTGTAAACCAACAAAGAATATTTTCCTCAGGCTCCTCCTGAAACATGAGTCTTTCTACTCGTTCAGACATGACAGAAGGTAATAAAGCATGACTTAACACAGGCTCATGCAAGGTATGAGCTTTAAATCGGCTTATAATGAAACTCCCCTGCAAAGTTTAATCTAAGTTACAACCAACTGTTGTCTAGTATCTCTCATCCACGTCTTTTCTTACAGAAAGTGAAGTCCACTCTCCTGGCTTGTTTGGAATAAACAGAAAAAGTGGGTCTTGAGATGGACAACGCAGCAAATGGGATTTAACAGGTGAAAGAGCAGCAACTTCATCAACAGCATCTCCGAGGAAACAACATCCCATCACCGAGCACAATGATTGAGTGGAAGAGCAAGAGCACAATAGCAAGGACTGCAAGCATGAGAAAGGTCATAAAAATAAAAAAAATAAACAGTCTTACCGAGGAAAAGGAATGAAAAGACATGAGTCACGTTGGTGTTCACAGGCCAGCGGTTCCCTCCCCTGACAGTGACTCACCTCTCTGATGGCTGTGCAGAACTCGCTCTGCAGGACCTTCTTCAGAGACTGGAGCTTGTGACCGGGGACGTCACCCGACTCCTGCAGCTTCTCCAGCAGCTCGATAGCCCTGGCAACATCTGGCAGGACAGAATGGGTGTGAGTATAAGTGTGCGGGTACTCATGCCAAGGGGACAGAGTGGAAAAAAATGCCCCATTCAATTACATTAACAGCACAGCCATGCGAAAGGCGGTGGAGCGAATCAATGGGTGGGATAATGGAAATAGACTTAGTCAAGGCCAGCTGGGGCAAGAAAGATAGAATAGAAGTCCCGTCCATGGGTCGTTTGCATTGGCTCAGCTCTATGCATAAGAATAAAGGATAGAGGGAGTAAGTCAGGCACTCATTTGTTCAAAGGTAACACTGCCTGGTAAGAGTAGGCACCTGAGGGCATTACAAAGCATTTACACTAAACCGTAAGCCTTAACTTAGAGCTGTGACTCTGGGGTCTACTGAGCTCTCCTCCCATAATTAGCCTGAGCCGAATGAGTCCGTCAGCTTGGCTGATTAATTTCTTGCCCTCTGAAACTGGCAGGCCAAATAGAGATACATAATGGAAGCAGAGGGAAGTGATTTGGTAGTCAATCACTGGACTCAATAACATGTTTTATTCAGTGTGTGTGACCTGTGACCACACAAAGAGAGGTGACTGGTACAGTTTCACGGTGGAGCTCCGGAGTTTCCCTGAGTTCTAGTTTCACCTCAAAATACGTTGGTTTATTATCAACAGATTTAATTGTCTATCAGGATAATTTGATTGAACAATTAATTATTTTGTCTCCCCAGACAGATGAGATTTTTTCAAATTTTTGCTCTTTAAGCATGCATTGATAGATATCTTGTCCACATTGGAGCAAAGTAAGAAGCTGCAAACACAGTGTTGACACATTAATCACCATATATTGATATGGTGAACATGCTAGCAAAGCAAAATTACTCTTCTGTCCATTTAACAAATGTAATTCCACTATTTCCTCTCCTTTTAGCTCCTATTTTAGTCTCCACCAGCTCCTGAGGGAGATATCTGGCTCTTCATCTGCTGTTAGCTAACTTTGCCTGCCGTTTGTTGCAGGGCAGGGTTAGGGTTAAAGCGGGTTTTTAAAGCTTTTTGCTGAAGACGGTAAAGTTGTGGGCCTTAAAGCAAAAGCAAGGACCTGAAAGATGTTAAGACAGCCCAGAGAGCCGGGGTGAACTGCAGAATTAGACAATAAATCCATTGTTAATGTAAAAATATTGATAAGAGCAGCTTCAAAGAGCCGCAAAGTTAACTCTCTGACTGCTTTGAAACGTATCCTGCTTAGATCTATTCCACAGTTTATGAATTTCTCATTTTATTGAACATTATTTTCCAAACAGAACGCTCACACCTTGTTCGAATGGCGGCCTACGGTCCTGGTTTAGATTCATGTCACCCCACCAAGCAACAACAACAACAACAGCATCTTTTTTGCAAGACCTTCCACAGCTCCATCCACGCTTGGTTGCCCAACATGGATTGATCAATACAAAACAGTCCCACACACATTCTCCAGATTACTCTACATCTGTTCTGCATCGGCCTCACATGGCTGTGCATCATGTGTGTGCAGCGAAATGGGATGAAGAAATTGACAACGCAGTCTAGTATTGCAAATCGTGCCGATACTAGTCGATTAAACAACAGTGCAGCCACATGGAGATCCGCTGTTCTCAGTTTTATATCGTAGCAAACTGAATGTACACATCACATAATAATTGCTGGTTGCAGCCCTAATCTGAGGGGATTCATGTTATGTCAAGGAAAGAATATATACTATTAGAAAATAAAGTGTCATCATAACAAGCAGTGAAGCAAACACAAACTGACTAATCAGTTTCTCCACACAGTCATCTTACTTCAAGGCTGTGCCAGAGTCTCTTTTCACAGCGATAAACAGAAACTGAGGCATGACACACACACACACACGGGCACACACACTGATATTGAATTCTGGGAATATAGAGTAACTCAATAAAGCAGACGGCAGACAGAGGGGCTTTTACTGTTTGCAGACCTTCGGGAGACAAGAAAAGAAGTAATCTCGAGCTCCGGCTGTGTGAATACTGCATGAGGCCATAAAAAGGAAACGTGAAACACGCTAAGATTTTACCCTTTATTGCATTTCACCTTTATGCTACATATGGAGACAATGGGCACGCCTCACGGAAATCAAATGCCTGTTTCTATTTCAAGCGCCCTCTAATAAAGCACTGAGGATTATATTGATCTGCTTGAAATTGCAGGCTCAGTTCGCATCGAGGCGGGTTGCAGCTCACGAGAACTAGTCCAGTGAGAGTTGTATTGGCAGATGAAAGCTGGTAATGGGGCGAGTCGTCGGAATAATGCTATTCAGCCATTAATCAATCAATTCTATTCAACAGTCTCATGAAAAAGCAGGTTTGTGTATATAAATTAGACACAATGTTAATTTAACATTTCTTCGGATTTATTTTGTCCAACCAGCTGTTGCTGTCGGTGTGCTGCTGCCAGATGCAGTCCCAAAACCTGCTTGTCATTCTCCAACTGACCTTTCACTCAGCTGCCTCCCCCTTAGTTACTGTTTCTACAGCTTTCTTGCACAACATAGACTATAATGCAATTTTCAGTGACAATGCTGCATTGATTTCATTCAGACTTCATGTCCAGCCAGCAACTATTTGGATTTTTTTGTTAAAATGAATGATGATAGTGATAGCTAGCTAATACAGATCACATTGGCCTCAGATCACATTATTTAATACTTCCAGCTGACTTGTGTTACGTGCGCTCTAAATAACTAATTATATTGGCTTTGGAATTAAAGACAGGTTACGACAGCAGCCGGTAAGGTGGTTAGCAGATATCACTCAATCCCTGCATTTCAGCTCTGGAGTTTTGGTTTTGAGTGAAAACAGACACCACCCTCCAAAGTCTTCAAGTACAACTCTTAACACAGTGTCGCACACACTGCTTCAGTAAAAGATCAACCTTGCACCCAGCAGTTAAAAAGAAGCTTTTTTTATTTGATTCGGGCGAACTGACTTCCAATGACAAACATGAAAAACATATGTTTCTATCCATGCAATGCCACCTGCCTGCTCACTGATTTACTCAAACCTGCAAAAACTGATGTTTTTTACCACCTGGAGGCAGCTGAAACAAGTCGGGAAACCCAGTACAATTACTGCTCTGCTTTTGGTCTCCACCTGCTCCTGAGGGAAATATCCTGCTCTTTAGCTGCTAAATGCTCCACTATGTTCACCAGTTAGTCTCTCTCGGTGCTGAGCAGCTTGAACAGTGGCTTTTTAGAGCCTTTCCACAGAAAACACCAGCCTTGTATGGATGAAAAGCAAATTTATGAACGGGACAGCTAAAGAATGAGCTGAAATTCCCTTTAAAGCCCCATAAAGCCGCAGATTCAGGTGATAATTCTCTGTAGTTCCTCACTACAAGCATTGAAACTTTTGTTTTCACATTGTCATATGATGCAGTGTAAAATACTGGCAGCAGCTCCTTTAACTACTTTCTGAAAAATAAATGCACCGTATGGGATTTCAAAGATCTGATATTCTGCTAAGTACGCCATATTAATACATTCTATCAAGGTGAACGGGTCAATTTTTTCCTCCTGTGCCTGAATATCAAAAAACACTGATTCTGAATAGCTTGTAATGAGCTGGTACACATCCAAGCAGCAAGGGCATCTGTCTCTGAGGTTTATGAGCATTTCTTTCTCATTAAATAGAGGTCAAGGGCCATCCAGGAAAGATTTTCCCCCTCTCTGCCGTTATTTGCTTTCACATGCTCATTAGCACCATTTTCGTTATCCACATCAAGGACGTGACGAGGCGTTCGGATCTTAACTTCAAAGATTGATATTGCAGTCATTTCTGGTGGTGCTTTCATCTCACTAACCAGAAGTGATGCCTGCCCATTTCCTGATGTAATCTTTCTCACTTGAATTAGGGTAATTTTCCATAAACTTTGCATCAAACACATGAGTTCAAATTCAGTGGAAGTTTCCAATGTTACCTCTACTGACTGACAGCTCCTGTCTATATATGTCCTGTCGCAGTTTTATCTAAATGCAGCAGCACATGGATGCAGAAAAAGTGATTACAGGACAATGTCATTGCAGGTTTCCACACAAAAATGAGTGGTAATAAGAGGTGATCATATATGAGCAGCTCAGAGGTAATGAAATGTCTGCTGGTACTGTGTTGGCACATTTTCCCTTTTCTGTTTCCATGTCGAATCTCACACAGAAACTATGTCTGGGAAGATTTTCTGCTTTGCTGTCACAGCATTTTTGGTACTGTTGTGCACATGACTGCTGGATTATTTCTAGCACATAATACAGAGCAAAAAAAAAAAGAAAGTCTTCCTTTTGTTTGTGTCTTCAACTCAAATGAACCACATGGATTTAGGCAAAAATGTCTCATGGGTGCACATCAGTACCCTGAGCTCTGCATGCTTGATGTAAAAGTGGGACATCAGATGGGGTGTAAAAACCCAGGGGAACAGGGGAGGCATCCAAGGATGATTCTGTTACATGACAAAGCAGCTGAGATGACTGCAGGGAACCACAGTTACATCACATTAATGGGAAATGATTCCCCCCATCAGATGTGCAGCGAAATGACATATTACATTACCCAACAGTCTAGGGTGAGACGGGGGGAAAAGCACCTGGCATGACCCTGTGCACTCTGACAACACTGACATAACCGTGTTGAGTTACCACACGCATCTCGTGTTGTACCTTCAGCTGAGAAAAGACAGAAGAAGTGAAGCACAGTAACACCAAGCATGTGCACAACACCCACATGGTGTGCTTGTTACATATATGCATGCAGTCTATGAATAACTTCGGCCGGAGGGTAATACAGCCAACATGATACCTTCCCATGACTTATCGGCTCTGCTACGTGCTAACATGCATGCTAGGTTTGACACTTTTACAGCATGTCGTAAATAAATAATAAACAGCATATCAAGCCACGCATTGCTGCTTTCAAAATACTTTATAGGAAAACTTCCACTCCAAATAGTCAGCTGCTTTACATTATTTTTCCTTTTCCATGCAAAAAACACACAGTGATCTTATGCTATTGATTAATGTAACTCTGGATCATCCTGCATAATGAGTGCTTTTACTTCTGGTAGTTTTCTCTGCGCCTACTTCTGTACTTCTGCTGTTTGTGATCATTTAGTACAAATCCTTCATCGGCTTTCAGTGCCATCATGTTATGTCTCTTAAATCCTGTTCAAAGTTTAATAAAAGGAACAAAATGTGTTACTGAAGGTTATACAAGTGAGCACAGTTCATTGCGGTGAGATCAAGTGACCTCTCATACATTTGCCATAGTCTCATGTAGACAAACTTGATGTTGAAATCATAATATTATCTCAGCCATGTTGCCCAGCTCTTCAGTATTGCTACTTTAACTTGCATAACCTGAATTTTTGGCAGCTTGGCAGCAGTGGAAACAAGCTGCGAACACTGACATATCATTATGCTCACATGACCAGCTTGTTAGCATACAGTTGTTGTTGCACAAATCCAGCAGACACAGAGCAACATCAGTATTCACTTGGAGTCTCTGGCCACTTAATCAATGCAAGTTCCATAATCTCAGTCCTTTAATTCTGTTCTGTTTGGTCTCCACTAACTCCTGAGGGAAATATCTGGCTCTTCAGCTGCAAGCCACTGTGGTCACCAGCTAGCCGCTAACTTTGTTTGCCTGCGGTTCTGGAGCAGTGTGCAGTGGGTTTTCAAGTGTCCTGCTGCGTTTGTCAGAAGGTTGCGGGCTGTAAAAACTAAAACAACAAGCTGAAACAAGCTCCGCAGAGCTGAGGGAAAGGTCAGAGGTTAATTCTCTGATTGACATTTTTTCATATACATGCATCATTAATGTGAAAATATTGATTATGTACCTTTAACCTCTCTTACTGATCTACCAGCTCGTTTTTCCCATGTCATTCCACAGTCTGCAGTCCCTGCACTGAAGTAAGCTTCTGCTTTTCTTACCTGTTGTGTAACTCAGTCGAAGCATTCCAGCCTTCTTGTTCCCGCCTGCCTGATAGATCTGAACGCTTACGTCACCACCGCCAACGTCTAATCACTGTTTCACTAGAAACGCAGTGGAGGGAAATCAAGTTCCACTCTCAAGTGCTTCATCGTACAGTACTGGCTGTATTTCAAGCCAGAGACGGACAGTTTCACAGGATTCAGTGAGCCCAGATGTGTGCAACATCTGGATGAGTTTTGCATCAGCCACAATGGAAAGTATACGCTCAACTTCCAAGTTGACAACTGCAAGTCTGCCAAATTTAGCATATCTCTGAAGCAGACAGACTATGTGCAATTAGGTTATTCTCACTGTGTAGTCTGACTGATTCCTCTCCAAAGGGAAAGAAAAGGGAGCTGATGCTGCTGTGGGTTTTTTTTTTTTTTTAAAGAACAGTGACACAAGAAAAAAGTATCTCTCTCATTATCTGCCAGAAAAAGCTTAAAAAACCCACTGAGGTACCACAATGTTGCACAATCATGAGCTGTGATTACAGAGACGTTTGATATCTTATAGAGTTATAACACCAGTCAAAATAACTTGTGCATACGCTGCGTCAGTGCAGTGCAGCGGTGCCATATTAAGCAGAGTGATAACGCCAGCAGAGATCCTGTCAGGAGTTAATTTCCCTCTGCTATACTTAGGACGAGGGTATTCTCGTTAGTCATACTTAATGACTAAATTAGCTAAGTTCAATGCAAGTTTTTTAATTACGCGACTGTCAAGACTTCGCAATTAGTTGGACCGAACAAAGCATCCATTGTGTGTTGATGATGGACTCCCAATATTTATTCATTATTAAACTGCCAAAAACCAATGTTAAATGTAGCATTAAAGTCTCGAAAAGCTTCAAAAAACCTGTGCCCTGCAGGTTTTACTGCTGGCTCTTCCCTCCACTTACATGCTCTCATCAATTTCAAGGGTGTTCTCGCTCTTCAAACAGAATTAAAATACTGGCTAATAGACTGTTTCATTTTCCAAGAAGTTTCATGCAATATTCCTTTTCGTTTACACATCAAACCGCAAGATCCTGAATGAATGTGTGAAGGACCAGGGGGCCTGTGGTCTCTTCAGGCAGGATTGTGTTTACTGTGTTTGGAAGTAGAGTGGGAAGCAATCTCTGAGCCCATCGGTTATCGTCTGACAGGAACTTAGCCAGCGTCGCCGGCGTTTTGGGGCTTCGAGTGCAGCCAGTGGATACCCAGCTAACAAATAATGGATATCTGGGCCAAGACTTCCTCCTCTGTGCTCCAGTGCTTGTTGACAGTCTGATTATCTTGACGTTTTGGGTAATCTCTATAAACAGAAAGCTGAATATGAATGGAGGTCAATTACAAAAAAGCTAATAAAAAGCTAAATCAATGCGCTCCGCCTCTTTTGCTCCCCACCCCACCTTTACCTGCAACCAAAGCGTGATTGGTCAACACTAAACGGACTACAAACAGAAACCAGAACTGTTTATGGAGATTAAGTGGGAAGCAATTGCAAAATCTGTCACGATTCCTGGTTTATGAGTCATGGTGTTTCTACTTTTTGTTGTGACGTCCAACTGCATTATTCACACGGTTCGTAATCACTTGAATGCCAAACGTATAGTGTACTTGACTTGCCATGTCGAAAATATCACCTCGTGACATCAATTTCAAGGCAGCGTTTCAACACGGATGGGCCTACGGGGCCGCGGGCAAAACATTCAACATTAATAGGCCTCAACAACTTCTGTTACGATTGCTACAAGTTTTCACCACACAAAGACAACACGAAGGAAGAGAAGCGGGAACAAAAGATGAAGCTGTTTGTTGTTCTGTGTGTTTTCAGATGGAGTGAAAGGGAATTGGAACAGACAAACACGAGAACACTTAACATAAATGTGATAATGGTGCGCTTATTGAGCTGTTTTGTTGTCTGGTACTGTATTTTGTCATTTAAAAAACAGGATTTTTGCAGATTCTGAACAGTGTATGAACGAGTCGAGGGCAACGATCATATCCTAGAGTCAGTCTCTGAACCAGCGACCATTTCGAATCCCTAATTTCAACAACAATTAACAACATTTTGGAGTTTCTCCACTAACACTGGCATAAACACACCAGAACATAATGCTCTAATGTTTCTCTTCTTGGAAAAACACTCAGCTACATGGATTGAATGCAGCAAGAAGTTATCCCACGTCTGCCTCTCTCTGGAGGTTGTAGAAAGGCCTTCTCATCGACCAAGTTAGAAAAAAATGGAAAAACAGAAAAAGCTGAACAAAATCGTTCATGGAAGGAACTGAAAAGATGGAAAGATTATTGGATTATTATCACTTTTTAACAAAAGTGTATTTATATTTCTTGACAGGTCACAGTTTGAATAAGCCATGTGATGCTCTAACAACCATGATGACGATGATGATGAACCATGATTGTCTGTGTGGCACCGCACTCTGGAAACTCATTTCCCTGAGCTCCTCTAACATCAGGCTGTGACTAAAAAAGGTCATCCTCATCATTCGCTGATTAGAGAAAAGGCACAGAGCTGAACAAAGCCACAGTGACACGTAATGAAGGCTTCAACGCTCCACAAGGCTTCACAGCATTGTTGTGGGGATGTGTTCGCACTGGGCAGCGCTCCAGTTTTCTGGTATAATTAGTCAATTTATAATAGAGGCAGAACTGAGTGTAATTCATTTTCAGTACTTAGAAGTGTCATTTTGACAAAACTGCACCGATGTAAATAAACACGTCCACATCAGAGGCTGAGCTCATTAAACCACGCGGCCGGGATTCAATCTCTGAAACCTGAAGATCCTATTTTTCAAATTCTGGCTTTGATTATTGATTCAAATGTCACTCGGCAGATGGCAGAAAAGGCTTAAATGACCTTTCTCTGACTCCACTCCTACCTTTGTACCCTGAGAGATGCTATCTGGGTGCCCTGCATGCTAGAATGAAACGTCCTGAAAAGGCCTTGCCATCTGCCGCCGCCACTTTGACCTGAGTGTCCTTGGTGCCCTTGGCTACTCTGCTGCTAATTCTGCCCATTAAAACTGAAATAATCACACTCAGAATGAGTAAAATGGGACGGCAGGGTTTTACTAAACAAGTCCTGTGCCCATGCCAGGAGAATTAGCTCTAATTTGCCCTACTGCGACGATCCCTTCAAAGCAGGACAAATAAATCACTCCTTGAGGGCTAATGGCTCCTGCAGGAGCCTGTGGTGAGAGCAGAGAGTGAAACACTGCGCTTATTGTCTTCCTCATCCTTGCTAATTACTGGACAGTGTCCCTCAAAGCCTCTAAGAACCTTATTTCTGTATTAAAAGGACGTGCGCTGAGATATAACCAGCTATGAGTGACGTCAGCCTGTCAGCAGCCCTCTAATCCTTCAAATTGCTCGTGTGACTGAGAGCATGTGATGGGAATAAGGTCTGGCCTCAAATCACTGAACTCGCTGTGATCTCTCTGAGGGAAAACAAGGACTAGGGCAGTAGAGTGCTGCAGTTATTCCTCCCAGTCTGTTCAGACAGGAGGCTGTAAACAGCGCAGCACTGTTAAACTAACCAAACCTCGCCACATAGTGAAGAAAAGCAACAGAAGTCAGACTCGAAGGACTAAAGGCTTCTTTCTGGAGTCACTGTTGTGAAGTGATGTTCGACAGCCTCACAGGGACAAATGAACTGAAACCACTTTCTCAAAAGAGGAGCTCGCGTCTGTAGACGAGAGTGCGATGCAGCTACAAGGCGTTCTCTTCTGTGTAAAGAGCACGACCCAACCCTTTCCCTCAAATTGAAAATCTATTGCTTTCAAGCCCTTCCTAAGGTACCAGCTCGCTATCGCTCCATCTTTCTACCTGTATAACCAACAGCTGAAGGCAGCACGTTTGCAGCTGCATTTTTGGGTTATCAAAGGTCATTCTGGGAAATGCAGGAAGTCACGAACTGAAGCGGAGGCACTGTAGATAACGTCAATCTTTTATCATCAAGGGCTGATAACACCTGCTGTAAGTGGAGGCAGACAGTTCTTCAATTATGGGATGGAGATATACAGGATATGAGTCTGATATCAGCTGTTAATATATGCCATGCATTTTATTCACAGTAGTCAATTCTCATTTAAGGTGGCTAATTCCTATCAAGTGGGGTTTTTAGACATGCTAGCACTGTGATTCAAAGGATGCGATCATTGATCTGTTGGTCGCTCCATCACTTTCAGTTCAGACTGAAACTCTTTAACATCTTTTGAAAGCGTTAAATTTGGTAGAGACATTCATGGTCCTCAGAAATGATCAAACACCGTCATCAGGTCGAAAATTATTTGTTGAATAATTTGGGTTAAGAGTTAAACCTTTGGCCGCTTTACTTTGTGTTTACTGCTAATTAGCATGTGCTAGCATGCTAACACTGTAAACAAAGAGGGTGAACATTGTGAGCGATACACCCGCTAAACATCAACATGTTAGCATTTTCGCTGAGAGCATGTTGCATGCTAGCATTAGCATGTAGCTCACAGCTATGCAGCTAGCTTCAGAGCTTTGTTTTGCTGTGGTTGTAATCATTACACACAGATGATTTGGCAAAGGGGTCCGTGCCGAAACTAGTGTCTCTACCATTTTTTAAATTCCTTGACTGACTGAGATACACCAACAATAACCTCTGCTCTCATTTTTCATATCAAATAGAGCGTCATCTCTGGGCCTGTATGTACTTAAATGCCAGCTCTACAGAGATTGCGGACTGTTTTTATGAAACATTCAAGGAGGTTCAAACCCATTGTTCTATATAGGGTGCTGGTGCTTGCTTATCACAGTCATTTCCTCCGACAATAACAGGAAGGGCAGTGATGTAAGATCTTTTCATCCTGCTGTGACCCAACGAGCCAAGTGGGAGCTTTGGAAATGAACATCTCTGCCGGTTTCCTCCCTGCGTGTGTTTGACACACTCAGCAACTCGGCGGCAAAAGCCGACTCCCAACACGAGGCGAGACTGCCTTTTCATTAGCAATTATAGTGTTTTCTCCAAAGTGGCAGCAGCTGAAATAAGAGAGTCTGTAATGTTGCCTCTCTCTCTGACGGATCCTGTGTGAAACTATCATTACTACTCCTCGTGCCATTACAGCTGCCAGCCGCTGACTGGCCCTATTCATGCCACAGCATGTGAGTATGGATCAGCTCGCCTTCGTACAGGCTGAGGTCACGTCTGAATCTCCGTCCCAACAGAAGTTCAGACAAGGCTGAATGCTGACATTTTCCCAAGATGGTAAAATCAGAACAGCTAAGCCCTTTTCTATAATTCTATAGGACGAGTGGCTTGAAAAACTGTGGGTTATAGTGTTTATCTACCAGGTGCAACCTCATAGACTCATTTCATTAACTCTGCATGGCATGGCACTCCTGCACCCTGCAGACTGTGCATCAGTGAGGCTTCACTGCCCACAAACATGAAGCTTTAGTGAAGAACAAATTGCAATCGAGCACATGGACAAAAATCTAATTCCTTACAGCAGAAAACGATCAGTTGCGGCTAATTACTCGGATTCTGCCTAACAAGTGACATCAGTCAGATTAATTTCTGCATAATAATTTATGCTCCCACCAGATAACGTGTATTAATAATCGCCTCCTGTGGCTTGGAAGCGACTAGGGAGCCGATGCTAGCTTTACTTGGCACCAATGAAACAGCCAAGGTGTCTCCTTTCTCTATATTTGACAGCACCCAATTCCCATGCAAGCTTTCTGCAATATTAGATTTCACGAGCTGAGATGCATTTGGTCTGAACGTAAGACTGGGATCTTTCTCAGTTATTATAGTTAAAAATAGACACTTAGAGCAAGAAAGAGATTTAAAGTGAGGATGCACTTCTCAAGCTTGTATATAGGACATGTTGTATTTCTAAAAAAAAATATCCTCCCAGTGGTATTATTGTGATGTTATTAAAAGTATTTGTTGTAGCAAAGCAGCTCTTTTCTTTAAGAAGGGAAATTAAACAAATGCTAATCGTGCAAAATTTCCTCCTGCAGGCATTGCCACCCTATGAATGAGAACAGGGGAAGCACAAATATGTGTTTAAGTCACATGGTCTACAATTACATACGCTGCCTCAGCTCTTAGTAAACACTACCTGTGGTGCATTAGCCAAACAGGCTGGGTAACATAATCAGAAAACATCATTAGCCTTTGTGTGCAAGCTTGCATTCTGCATGTTTGCAAGCATAAAAAAGGCTGTTCATATTCCCCATGAGGACACCAGCCTGCCTGTTTTGCACCTGTCCAATTGAAAGACAAAAGTTGTCTATCTAACAAAGTAGATTTCCGTGCCTCTTTGCAGAGGAAGCGCAAAAACCGAGCTGTAACAGGATAATATCACAGAGGAGGTTACATAATAAAAATGGGAATAAACGAAAGGCGCTGCAAGCGGTGCGAGGGTATCCAATGTTCAAATAAATGACGGCGAATTAATGAATGTGCCCACGAAGACCCCGCAGTAATGTGACAGAAGAAACGAGCGCTCCGTCCAGCAAAACACACGCACGGAACAGACAGGCTGGACGCTTTTATTTTAGAACAGCCTGAGCTCACATTGCCTTGAAATACCGACCCGTTAGGATAATCTGAGGGAAATCCGAGTCGGGCGAAAACACCTGGATCAACCCCGGGTTGCCAGATCCTTGGAGAAGTTTTCAAAACGCGCAAAAAAAGCAGCCCTCTGATGGCAAGCAGACAGCCGAGCGCCTTACCTCGATCCAGAGAGAGCGGTTGGACCACTGTCGCCATGACTGCTGTTTACTGGAGACTGGAGAGACTACAGGAGCTGCAGCATCACAGAGAGAGAGAGAGAGGGAAAGAGAGGGAGAGAGAGGGGAAGGGGGGGTTGGGAGTGGTTGGGAGGGGGATTAATCTGCCTCCATCCTCATCATATCTCATCACCTGGCATTGATTGCACAGGAGCAGCAGCTTTTCACATACACATACTAAGAAAAGAAAACCTCGTATGATAAGACAGAGTAGCTCACTGCTATGAAGGACAGGATTTTTAACAGGAGATTAAAATGCTCATCAGTTAAAAGTGAGGATGTTGCCGCTGAGTAGTTGTGTGGACGTCCATTCGTAGAACAGAAATAACAAATAAAAGGCTCATATCTGCTCAGGAGACTGATTTATGACCGGGGCACTACATGGCCAAAAGTATGTGGACGCCCGAGCATCACCACCACCTTTCCAGGCTTTCCATGAGATTTTGGAACATGGCAGCAGGAATTTGCTCCCATTCACCGGTCACTGATGCCACACTGAAAAACAGCTTGAGTTTGTTTTGCGCAGGAGGCATTTTGTCAGATTCAAACAATCAGAGCGATGCCACATTGTTGGATGCACGTGCAAAATATCACTGTATGCTGCAGCAGCATACAAAGATACACAAACCAGCCCTGGTCTGCACGCTGAACCTTTGAACCATGTGTTTATGTGTTTGCATGTGTAAACGCTCAGCCAGGTATGATCCATTCACCCATCGCCCCTCAGAGATCAGCTGATTGCAACTGTTGCCATTAAGGTTTATTGTGAAGCGCTGAGCCATGCCTCCTGTTATCATCTCCTCTCTTGGCTACACGCATTGCTTGCAGCCTGATAAGGACTGAGTGATGGTAGTGAACCTTTGTTGAAGGGCTTAAGGATTAATCCTCATGTTTATGTGCTACCACGGAACGGAGCCAAACCACTGGCTCTCTTCATTTACTGTAGATCTGCTGCCTAATGGTGCCTGCTGCCATGGCATATCTCATACATGGCCGGTCATTGCACTTGACAGAAGCAGTGCTCAACAAAGGCAAGAAGCAAATCCCTGGTTAGGGGGGTACATTAAGGCAACATGACTTCACTGTGACAAATGCAAGCTGTAAATACGAATACACACCAGAGGCAGCTAGCAGTATTTAAGCTTCCATGTGCACAGAGCAAAATCCACAGCATCATATAGGCGCTGAAATCATCTGAATCTCATTTATCTTGCTTAGGTTAAAAAAGAGAAGAATCACCTGCTTTAGCCTAAACCCATTTGGGAAGCAATTACCTCACTCCTAACCTCACTTCACTTCAAATTGGCTGCTATGGAGTAAGTCCAGGAATGAAATCTTCACAATGTAAAATCGATGTACCTTTGCATTTCAGCTAGATTCAATTTTCATCATTTTCAAGCCTTTCGGGGAATATTCTATCATCCTAATCTGCTCTGTTTATTTGATGTGCTGATGAATCCCAGCCACTCTCGGCCCACCCAGCTGCGTGCAGATGTAAATTGATGGTAAGGGGTGGGCTGGACGGACGGATAGAGCTGGCGAGGGCTTAGCGAGCGCACGGAAAGAGGGCACAGAGAGATTACAGGCTCCCATCCATATGGGCTGGAATACAGTTCTGCCTTTTTTAAGAGGTGGGATTACGCTGCAGTGCTCTTAAAGCCCTTTAAATGCAAGTGAATTGATTTCTGAAAGGTCTCCACTCCCGCAGACGGAGATGCAAGAGGCCGTGTAGACAAGACAAATAAGGACCACTGGACTTAAGTGTGTTTGCCTTTCAAATTAAAGCTCTTAACGTTCGTCAGAGCGTTTGTAGGCACCAATCCCCATCAGCGCAAAACAAATGCAACAGGTACTGTCTTTAAAGGAATATTTGAACATCTAGGAAACATTTGCTTTTATCGCTGAGAGTTAGATGAGAGGATTGACACTGCTCTCAGTGCATATGAAGATCAAGCCAGCAGCCGGTTAGCTTATGTTAGCATAAAGACTGGAAGCAGCTAGCCTAGCTCTGCCTAAAGCTAACACAATCTGCCTACCAGCACCTCTAAAACCCTAGTTTACCTGCTATATTTTGTTTGTTCAATCCATGCAAAAAAAAGCTTTAAAAAAAGCCACATTGTTTTGTTTTTTTAATGGCGGTTATGGTGGATTATTTATTGGCCAGATGCAGATGATTCATGGATTCTCTGCTGGCTGTTTTAAAGCAGGAGTGCTGGACTTTCACATGAGCATCTGTCACATTCAAACACTTGCCAAAATGAATTCACACACTGCTGATTCAGCCTATCACGGACAGGTAAATCTCTGCATTTCACAGTACCTGAATTTTCTCAATCTGGTGTCTGTGGCGACATTCCCACGCTGGCGTGCCAGTAGTGACACGTTTTACATCAGATGATGAGACGGGAGCAACCGTAGGCGACAGCATTGAGGATGTATGGCAGAGCAGAGCAGAGCGTTCTCATTCCCAGGCCTTCAAATATCAACGTTTTCTCACCTCTCTGTGTCTGTATGAGAGCACCAGGCTTTCAGATAACTCCAATATAAACCCATCTCTCACAGTTGTAGATGCTCGGCAACATGTGATGCAGTATAAAAAGCAAAAAAGTCCACATTTAGAGGAGGTTGAGGATGATGGATGGGTAAAACTGCAAGACTTTCACTGCCACCGTTTCACACGTTGGCCTGCTAGACTTTCTGTCAGACATGGCTGTCTGGCAGGCGTCCCATACAAACTATATGAGACACAGAGGGGCGTGACGAAGGCATTGGTATCTGACACATGGGGGAAAAGTTTCTGATTCTGAAATAAAGCTCTTACCTGCAGGTATACTCAAAAGCATCCACAGAGTCTATGTAATTACTCTCACTGCCAGAAGGGGGAGACAAAAACTCTGCATTGTGTGTTTAAAATCTGTAATAATCTGGATTTCTCTGTCTGGTTCTGTCGGATGCTGCTGTCACTTTGTTGTATATCTGCACTGAAGGAGAGCAGAAGCAATTCACTACATGAACACACACATGTCCACGCAATAATGGCTCATCTGTACTTATTAAAAAGCAATACTGGCTAATGAATTCTGACAGCCCTTGACTCTAATCCTTGTGCAGTATCGATTGTGATCTATATGGCACGTCACATTGAGAAAAAACAGATGAAAATTTCCTGGTTATCTGAGAAAAGTGTGCATTTCTGTAATAATGTGTGTTAAGGTCTAATGTTACAGGCTGCAGCTTCATCAGACAGCTGCTGGTCATCATGAAAACACATGAGAGGTTTACTGATCGACATCTTTAAAACAGCATTTATTTTTTAACGAGGCAAATGTACAATTTTCTTTAAAGGAACAAATAATGGAAGAAGCTCCATGATGATGTTCTCTCACTGCTCAAGGCTGAGTTACAGACTTCAATTGTTTGCAACTGGAGCAACTTTTGGGTTAAATGTCTGCCTTTGAGGCACTTAAACGGAGAATCAGCAAAACAGATTTTCACACATCATGCTGTTGCCCAGGGATTTTAACCGCTAACACAACTTTGATCTAACTATGAGGCTGCTGACGCCCCCTTCAGGGAAACAGCGTGCGCTCGCTTGGAAATGGAATAATACATGACATAAAAGTAATGAGTCGTTCACTTTGTTGCAGCTCCTGAGTGATTTAATCTCATTTCCTTTGAGGAGACATCGGGGAGGAGTTTATTGTCCCTCTTGTCAAATTATTGCAGAGGAAAATCTGAAAATTTGTTTATGTGGCTTTTTAGTTGCTCGCAGACGGACACTGAAAATATGAAGAGATCCATTTATTCTGAGCTACAGCCACATCTCAAAGGTGCCAAAGCCTAAAAATCCTTCTTATGTATCAACCTCTTGTTATCGCTATTTTGTTGCCTTCAAGTATACTTCAGTGTATTCAAGTCAATTAAAAAAAATTACTTTTTACAAGCTTCAAATGTACTCAAGTCCACCAGTGAAAATCGTGATTTATGAGAATTAAAAACACAATTGCAGTACAATTACTACTACTACTTCTTTGATTACTGCAGAATTTGATTATTTATCTTTAATACGTTCAAGTAAAACTTAATGGCATCGATTTAGAAGTACACTTAAAAGTATATGTCCAACGTACTTTAAATGAAGCACAAAAGTAAAAGTGTACTTGTACTTTTCTATACTTACATTATATTTCTGAAGTAGTACCCGGGCTTCTCCTGCTTTGACCTGGACTTACGTCACCAGTGTACCACATAAACTTATAGTATCTCTAGTACATTCTGTTCGTTTCTTAAAGTAAATTCCCTCTGCTGTAGTAACCTGCAATGATGCTTCAGTTATTTCTAACTGTAAATAATGTTGAGTGAACTCATTCACGAGCCTACTGCTGCGTCCAAAACTCATTCAAAGTGTTACACAGCAATCATCATCCTCAAAATAATTTGATTATAAATCCCTATTCAGACACTCTGCGGGGGAGAAAAAGCACATTTGTAGATAAACTCTGGTAATTTGCCTCTAGCTGCTTCTGAAGGGCAGCCGACTGGTTTCTGCTGCAGAAGACTGACGCTCCTCGCATCAAATCAGAGAAGAGGGCGAGAAGGAGGGGACATGCTGAGCCATCTTGGACTTTGGTTTAGGTCTGATTGGCCTTCACAAGCAGCTGTTAGTTAGTGCTGTCTCTGTCCTCGTCTCGTGCCAGAGAGTGTGGGAATGATGCCCATTCTGCCAACATCCTGTGCATTGTTAGAAAAAGACTTATGGAAGAGTTCAGCAACACTTTTTGACAAATTACAGCCCGGGAGGAGAGGGGAGGCATCCCTGTCAGTGTTTGATGAATACAGATTGTTAACTTACATGCTCTGTTGCAATGTGATGACATGATTTGAATAAATGTTTGTTGAAAAGCTGAAAAGGGATAAGATGATGATGGTGACGGATTGAGGAAGAATATGGACAATTTGATGTTGGCCAAAAAGCTATAATAAGTGCTGTGTTTCTATATATTTTGTATGTTTTGGGACAAACGTCCAAGTGCCAAGCAGCTGAAAAAGTTCCAAATTGGTTGTCCAACTTAATTCAAACTCAAGTGTTTGGTGAAAATGGAATGACTCCAGTAGTTGCAAGGCAATGCTAACGGTTTCCTAGAAAGTGCAGGGTGCTTCCAGACTGCGTGATGGAAAACGCTGCTCTGCATGTAGAAATAGAAACAGATGATCTGAAATATCAGACGGGCAAATTACTCAACCAGGGCCACCGGTGCGCAGGGGTCACATCCAGGGGGGTCAGATGGATTATGGGTATTTACCAGAGGCTTGGATGATGGCAGTGACCAAGCAGACGCATGTGACGCCGCCTGAGAGGAGGCAGGACTGGACAAGCTGCCGCTGTGACGAAACCAGAACAGGTGACCCGGCTTGACACCGGGCACTTTGAGCTTTTAGCATAGCAGTTGTGTTCATGTATATCCTCGAACAAGGACCTAAACACATTCCCTGATCACTGAAGCAGAGGTGTTTGCATTCTGAACATGAGAAGGCTTATGTACTCCAAGTAGTGGAGTCTAACTGTACTTTTTACTCCACTACATCTTTAGTTACTCTGAGTCTCTTGGCAGATTCAGATTAAACCTGCTCATAAATCCGTGCACTATTATAGATTAAACCACTGAAGTGATGAACACATTAATGCATCAGTAAGTAGAATTTGCTAACAAATAATTCTTCATTGGCCCATTCTGCATTTTAATTACTGGTACTTTAAATATAGTTTGATGCAAATACTTTTGTACTTAAGAAAGATTTTCAGAGGATTTTTGACTTTTTTTTCTTTAACAGTTACTCAAACCAAAGAGTGGAGTATCAGAATAGTTGATAACTAATCGACCGTTTACACACTTTCCTTGCACAACTTCTTGTAGTGTGCCACAATTGCTCATTTTTCGGCAGAGTGCCGTTCACAGTGCCGCGTGTTTATGAGTTGTGTAACAGGTCTGATTATTTGTTTCTGGCTCAAGGTCAACCTTCATCCTGAATCAACAACAGCCAGTGTGTTCGCATTCCTTGAGAGAGCTGTAGGCGAACAGTTTTCTGCAGGAGGCTTCTGTCCCTTTACGTGGCCCCACGGATGACGTCGCTCTGGATTGAATAGCAGAAGCGGTCCCTTTACCTGCAGGAAAACAGCGGAAGACCGAGAAACGCCCGAAAGTTCACTTTTTTGAAGTAACTACAGCTGCAATGCACGTCCAAATAAAACACTTTCTGAGTCGCTGCGCCCCCCTTCAGCGCAAGAGGACACTCGGGAGGAAACTGTGGACACTTTCTGCTGCACAACAACGTGGCGAAAGCGCAGCGGGATCGCCTGCGTCTGCATACTTCCACAAGCGTTTCGCACCGCAGTCCTGCAGAAACTATGCGTCCGACACGGCGTACGGCCGAGCTTTCACCGCAGCGAGGGACCACCCAGAGAGGTTCTGGGGTGAGGTGGCACAAGAAATTAACTGGTTTGAACCGTGGAGTAAAACTTTGCACGTTGAGGATCCAGTGTTTCCAAACTGGTAGGTTTCAGAGTCACAAGCAAGCAACGCAGCAAGAAGCGTTTTTCAGTGCAACACTTTCATATTTCAACTGTGTTTGGGAAAAAAACAACTTGCGCTTGACTGCAGCCTGTGTCTTAAAGAAATTCGGAGCCTATCCCCATTTCTCATGAACCGTGAAAGTTCGTGATCAGAATAAAAAGAAAACTGATTCGTTTTTGAGCGTTACATGCTAACATTTGAATAAAATCACTTCATTACAATTCACAAACTCTTCGGGCACCCCCACCCCCCAATCACATCAGCAGTTTCTTAGCACCGCCATGTTTGTAGTTTAAGAGGTCTACAGTATTTGTAGTCCTATTTTCACGCACCCCAGCCCCCAAAGCCTGTGTGTATTTACACTTTAGACTCGTAAATTGTAATTCTGTGTAATCTGTTATCCTGCAAAAATGCATTTGAAACTTTGAGGGAAGTTGCGGGTTATAGTTTCCTGATGATTCAGACTGAAAAAAAAACCCCACCACAGAAACTTACTGTACGTAGTTGATAGATATTTATTTATTTTACAGTTGAACAGCCGGAAGTGACATTTCTCATTTGTTTTGTCGCAACAAAGAAAGACATTGACGTTTTAGTTGCAAATTTAAAGTAATTGTAGGAAAAATACAAAGAGATTAACGTACGTAAGTGCTCCTAACAGTAAAACAAGACATTTTGGGGACGAGTCTTTAAAGAGACCTGAGGAGCGTACCGTTTCGTCACATCCGGTAGCCATCTTTGTTTGGCTCGGAAAGTTTGGTAAAGTTATTACACGGTTAAAATTAAAGTTTTTTTTTTTGTCTTCTACATGGATAGGGTTGTCTTAAACAGTGTTGAAATGTCTTCAAACATGGTCAGTGAAATTACATGCTGTTTTTTTTAAGTTTTTGCTGTATTTATCGTTGAGAAAATTAATGCTAGCTGATCAGCTAATGCTAGCTAATCAGCTAACTCAAGTGTAAGTAATTAGGTAACGCTAGCTAGTAGCACAATACTGGGACTTTGGAGCCCTGCAGTGTTCCAGCTACTTCTTTCTTTCTTTCTTTCTTTCTTTCTTTCTTTCTTTCTTTCTTTCTTTCTTTCTTTCTTTCTTTCTTTCTTTCTTTCGGCTCTGCACCTGCCCTGTTTGGTTTGAATGTGTATGCCAACTCCTATTTGCATAACATGGGGCTCCCCATAACTTGACAGTTTCTTAAAAATCTTTATATGCTACTTAAAAATAATTTCAAAGGCCTTATATTATCTGTTTAGGAGGACTGAATGTGTTTGCACTTGCCTGATGTTCTTGGGGATAGCAAACATTATTAGCATGCACGGCAGCCCACGGATACCTTGCTGCCATAACGCCATAACCATAATGAGGTGAAAATGAAGATGTTTTTTTGTTTGTGTTTGGTGGGTGGTTTTGCCACCATCTAACATGACAGCAAAAATCAGAGCTGTCTAAATCTGGGACTGTTAAAAATGAAGGACACAGCCACCGTGTCTCTCTGGCTTCCAGAACAGCAGTTTCCAGACACCATCTGCTCAGTCTGCTTGCTGCTCTTCATCCATACTATATGCACAGCACCAGAGTGGAAACTGTCCATTTATCAAGTGCATTAATTTGCTGTGTGCTGCTGGCAAAGGCAGCCGCATATGTTTTCCTGCAGTTGATTTCATTTCTGTTTTTAGGTAAAAGCAAAGAATCCTACCATCCAAAAATACACTTTAAGAACAGTATGTCTCTACAGATATGTTGATAGAGACTGTGGCATAGGATATAGTTTATTCACCTTATTTATTCATATTATCTGTACACACGTTTAAAATATATGTATGTGTGTATTTGATCTTTGAACACTGTCGTTGCTTGTTGGTGGACTGTGTCTCTGTCAGGTTTGTTGGCGGGAAGTTGAATGTGTGCTACAATGCTGTGGATCGTCACGTAGAGAGCGGCCGTGGGGAGCAGCCTGCCATCATTTACGACAGCCCGGTGACTGGAACGAAACAGATCATCACATTCAGGGAACTTCAGGACCAGGTGAATTGTATTTTTAAAAGCACAAGTCACAGAAGTCACAGAACCGAACAGCATAAAGCACTGGATTAGTCTTCTTGTTAAAGTCTGGTCTGGATTGCCAGGATTTGTGGTAAAAAATGTATTGTGAGGCGTGCACCCAACCTCTGAAATTAAAATCTGCCAGCGTTGCCATGACGATAAATACATTTTCCATCCTTCGACAGAAACAGTTGGCCAAGTTTTTCCTCAAAGGCAGCGGGATTGAAGCAATGCTGGCATGGAAGACAGCAAAACACAATAATGAGAAGAAAAGGAAATGATTAACTTAATTGGCATTTTGGCAGTTGCTTCGGTTTAATCAAGACTAAATTGCACACAGTATAATCAAAATGTATTCTAAATGAACAGAAGTGTAGCTAACCCTAACCCAGAGCAAAAAGACACATAATTTAATTTGCAAAAAACAGAGCGTTCTTTCATTTTTCAGTCGATGTTCAGTTGAAGGTAATCAGTGACATTAATAACCCGACAAACCATGCACAAAATATTTTTTTACTGTCATTGGTTTCTGTTGATTGTAGTAGTCATGACCAGTTATCTATAACAGATTTATGCAGACGTTTGAAAGAGTGCAGTGTGAACTTCACCATAATTCATGCTGACATACATGAAGCCCTCTGTATTGTCTCCTCTGTGTCTTCTTCCAGGTGTCGAGGTTAGCAGGAGTCTTGGTGAAACATGGGGTACGGAAAGGAGATCTGGTCGTCATCTACATGCCCATGGTACCGCAGGCCATGTTCACCATGTTGGCCTGTGCCAGGATTGGTGCTCCACACAGCCTCATATTTGGCGGCTTCGCATCGAAAGAGCTTTCTGTCCGTATCACTCATGCCAAGGTTAGAAAATCCTGTTATTCACCATGTAGTTGAGATTTCTCTTGGCTTTAGCCACGACAACATACAACATAATCTTTATTATCTAAGTGTCACTCTTCAGTACCTTTGCCACTCGCTTGAGCACTAAGGACATGTAATGGCCTTTTTTGTTTGTATGTACTTACGTGTTGCAGTCTGCAATTAACAATTCCATGTGGCATTCACCCTGCAAAACATGTGAAACACTGAAAGCCGGAGGTGCCTGAGGCTTTCTTCTGTTCATCTCAAAATGAATCATGCTCTGTGGAAAGCACTTGGCTTGCCTTTTCTTTTCACAGCCATACACTCAAGAAGGATGTCAGTGCCATCTGCACTGAGATTCTCTTACAGGGAAAACAGTAGGATTAATGAACCAGCCTGACATTTTGACAGGGACTGTTTCTGAAGATAATGGTCTCCGTTGAGTGATGTGTTTATACAAATATACATTTGAAGAAATACAGTATTATTAAGTATTGCTGCCAGCTACTTGATCAAGTGTTTAAACTCTTATTGTTGAGGTACACTCAATTATTTTCAGGTGAATAATTTATAGTGTTGGCATAAGATCTGATCAAGGACGCTTTCCATGGAAATACATCTCCTTATGTAATTCAGCAGTAAAGTCGAGAAGAGGCAGGTGAATGGCCCTTGTTTAACCTTGCCGTAGCTCCTGAGCTAACCACAGCTGTGTGTCGGCATCATCTCCAAACTTTAAAGTCTGGAAAAGATACAGGAAATACTACTACTCCTGTAGGAACACCCCAGGTGTGTTGTGAGCCTGCTGCTTACTATGGAATTATTATGACATGCTTTTAATAAGGCTTATGTGAACTGAATTTGACTCGATGCTTGAGTGCTGCCACAGGCAACAGGCTCACACCGCCCTTTTGAAAATGCAGCAAAGCAGGTAGTTATGAAGTATGATGGGAGCCCTGGCTTCTGTTACTAATACAGCTATAGAAACATATCATGATGCTATAAGTTCTTTACATTTTAACACAATTTCTCACCTGATCTGTTTCTCAGCCCAAGCTGATGGTTACAGCCTCATTTGGCATCGAGCCAGGCAGAAGAGTAGAGTACATCCCTCTAGTGGAGAAGGCCTTGGAGCTGAGCTCTCACAGGCCCTCTAAAGTCCTCATCTACAACAGGCCTCACATGGTAAGAAGCTCAGAGTATCATAAAGCTCAATCTGACAGCACAGTGTTGTTCCTAAGCCTGTAGGTTATGTGACAGAATGTAAATGTATCTGAAATATGGTGGCCATATGTAAATCTGATTAGTTTAGTCACGGTATGGCTGCTGTTAGGAGAAAAGGTTTCCCCAAGGCGGAGGGATGCCGGATCTGACCGAGAACAGAGCTTTTAGTGATTGGAGTGAATTTCAAGCAATAGATTTCAAAGAATGATTTCCTAGATGCCACTGTTACAAATCCTGCCACTGAATCACAAAGAAATGATCTAGTATAGCCAGTTCAAGTAGATAAGAGGGACTGAAATAACGTGTGTAACGAGAGCGTTGGTAGCTGAGGAATGGAGGTTGCAGCCTGTTGTAAGCAGCCTGGCACAGATCCAGTTTGGAAGCAGGCTGAGCTGAGGCGAATGATTATACAGCACGCAAATAGTCATTAATGTGGCCTTTACACAAGCATAAAGAAATGTGCTGAATTTTAGACCCTGGAAACAAATTATTCTTTGAATTGATTGTACAGCGTTGCCATCGTTCTTTTCAAATTTCCTTCCTCCCATCAGTTATCAGCTACACCATTTACCTCAATCTGAGTCTGCAGTGTCCTTCAGTGAACGGTACACGATTTATTCCACTTGGTTTGGGTGCTCTACCAGTGGTATCTCTCAATGACATGGTGGACATTAGACTGTTATCAGTGAAATAGTTGTCACAGAAAATTCAGTGGAAACACAGTCCCTGTGTAAAATCATGTGAAGCTCCACTTTGACATTGGTGGTGGCTGCTTTATCAAGTACTGTATTCAGTCAGCATAAGGTTGCGGTACCGTGAGTGCGACTTCCAACATGAAAGCCTTGGTAAATCAGCAGAGTTTAACTCTAACTGGCTTGGCGACGCGATGGGCCAATGCGCTGTCTGTCCTCAAGTGTCTGCCTGGTATTAAAAGATGTTTTAGTCTTGAGCTCGTTCGCTTAGAACCAAAGAAAGATGATCAGGACTCCCAGAATGTTTTAAATGTTAATGAAATTAAAGGTATCAAAGAGATTCACAAAAGTCGGAAGTGAGACAGGTGCCAGAGAGGTAAGGGCCATTAATCTGTGACCTGACATTATCTCTGTCGGCGACTACAACAGACTGCAGTGACTGATGGGAGAAAGAACTGAAGAGCTTAAACAGAATCGTATAAAGATTTGAAATCTGCAAATTTAGCATAACTCATATGAGCACCCATGAATATAGAGCAGTCACAGACAGTATGTGCTTCTTGTTTTTCTGTGTTTTTAGGATAAAGTGTCAATGAGTCCGGAGTTGAGTCTGGACTGGGAGGAAGAGATGGCCACAGCTCAGCCGCATGACTGTGTTTCACTTCCCTCCAACCACCCTCTCTATGTCCTCTATACATCCGGGACCACAGGAACGCCAAAGGTACTGACATGACAGGGTTAAGTTCAGCAGCAGGAGAAAATGGAAATCAATCCTTGATTCATGGAGTTATAGAAGTCATGTAAACACACATTCTCACAAAGGCCAGTTATGAGATTTTTCTCTGGGCCCTGCTTCTTTAAATGCTGTCAGGTCTGTGTGCAGCTTCTGTGTGACTCATCTGCTCTTTGACTCTGCAAAACAATTCAGGCCCAATCTAAACACCATCACTGTGACATAAATAAGACGGAGCGTTTCCACAGTAGGAGCTGGAGCTCATGGAGGAGGAATTGCCTGCAGGCTCTTTCAAATGGAACAAACCCCAAGCTCCTTTCAAATAGCACCATTTTGCCTTTGACCAACAGATAATATAAAATATCCACCTGCTGGCCGGCTCTTGAGCTTAATAGCTCTGTTATTGCCTGCTTCTTTTCTCTCTGACTTACTGTGACTTCCTGGGTTATTGCTGTAGGGAGACCATAACTTTGAGAGAAACTCATAATTGTAGACGAGGACACACTGTTTTGCTCAGAAATATTCATGCAGCACCATTAGCTAATAAAAGTCGGAAATTGCAGTTGGTCGGAGAAGCAGTCATTTAAAAACAAAATACAGCCGTGCATCGCGACTGTGCTTACATTGATGTTAAACCCCTGCCTCTTCGCCGAGTGCAATACCTGTCACTTGTATGATGTTTTTCTTATCTCGTCCCCCAGGGTGTTGTGCGAGACACTGCAGGCTATGCTGTGATGCTGAAATGGACCATGTCAAATATATATGGACTCCGTCCTGGAGATGTAAGGCAATAAAGCACCCTCCTCTCAGTTAGAGCCGTGCGTGAGAACAAAGAGCACGCGGGCAGCAGATAGAGACAGATTGTTCTGTACTTGAAAGAAGATTTGATCACCGTGGAATATTTATGGTAACTGAAGGGTCATAAGTTTTGCAAGTAGTATGTTTTGCTTGTGTTTTCATTTATATTTATCATTTATATAACAGAAGCTATTTGATTTACATTTATAGGGCCTGTAGATGTTTCTAACCTTAGCTTTTGAAGCTGCAAAGGGAACTGAAAGACAGTTTTAATAGAACTCTCTCTGCTTATTGAGCAACACTCATACATATACGTATATGTAGGGAGTCTGTACATATTTTACCTTTTTTAACCTGTTGCAGGTTTGGTGGGCAGCGTCAGACCTGGGCTGGGTGGTCGGCCATTCGTACATCTGCTATGGCCCTCTGCTTCACGGTAACAGCACAATTCTCTATGAGGTATGTCCCTGCAGACGAGGTTCAATGTTTATAACCGGTTACAGAGAGGAAATGCCAGAGCATGTGCAGTAAAACCCAAATTACACAACTTGCAAAGCAGTACAAGTCAGGTTTTAACCAGATCACCTTTGAGGTACTTTAACCTGCCTTAAAATGTTTATATATTTCACCTATGTATAAAACATTGATCTCAAAGAGCTGCATATGCTTATATTCAGCACACACTCAGCACCAGTAACCTGAGAGCAGTAAACATACACTACTCAAAAACTCAGAGGTGCTGAGATGTTGTAAAAAACAAAAAATCATTCAGAAATTTCATGTGGTTTAACTACTAAACCGCTAGACCTTTTTTCAAAGCTAGTGGTTGACATAGTGAATATTAATGAGGTAGGTGTCAACACGCCGTTAACAGTGACCCTCCCCACTGTTCAAGGTAATGGCCTATCAGTCTGGAATGTCACAACCTCCATGAGACTGATTTACTAGGCTCCAGTGAATATTACGATCTTGTTTTGCGTGGCAGGCAACATTACGCTACAGGAGCCGGATGTGATGATGACACATGCATATATCATCAGTGAGAGGGCTGCTCTGAACGAAAGGGAGCAAAGACTGAGAAAATAAGTAGGAAAGAATGAAAATTTTCAATTACACTAACTTAAGCTTACGGGTGATGAGTTGACTTTGCTGGCTGCAGCCTGCATGACATGATACAGTTTTCCAGTCTGCTGTGCTGAAGGAGGAGGTTTAGCCTACTTTCACACAAGCTGCTTTGTGACAGAAGTTTTAGCCATAGGAAACAATATGATATGCCGTGCCTGTGCAGAGTTGACGGAGGTAAAATAATTCACTTACTCATCGCAAACATCCCCGCTGGGATCGACTCGAAGCTCGACGTTCTTCCTCGCCGTCCTTGTCGCTTTCATCCGAGGAGAAGCTGCCGTCGTCGTCGCTGGCCTGCAGGATCTGTTTCAAGCTTTCAGCGGTAGAGAAGCAGCTGTGTGCCATCTTCCTCGCTCAGTGTGAGAAACAGCCCAAACAGCCTTGTTTATAGGAGTCAAGTCGGCTGCTTTCACACGGTTTCTGGCCTGATAGTGCCCCAGTAACCACTGCTGAATTATTACCCTGTTATCATATGAATAGGCTCGATTTGCAAATTGTTGGGCCACCAAGAGCTGCTTTTTGACTTTTGAAATGTGGGTGTTGTTTTTCTATCACGTGTGTGTGTTTGTAGCATGAAAACTGGCAGCTTTTCAAAGCGGTTTGCTGAAATTTCTGTTTTGTGACGCTGGTGGGGTTTCCAGCTCCAGAGGGTTAATGTCAGTTTGGTATCTGCCTTTGTTGGCTCTGCGAGCTTAATACATCCATATTTGGTTAATGACTCCGGTTTATGTCAACTGAGTTCAAGATGTGCTTTACCCTGTTGCCATTTTTGACTCTGCTACAGTTCACAGTCAAGAGTCAGACCACAGCTCTCTATATTCATCCCGTCAATATCTCAACAAAAACATCTCAATCATTTCCATGTATGGGAGCTTATAGTGGAATAGACCGGAACAAATACGTTCAGTGTATTTCAGCAAAGCGTTGGTTGTTATCCAACAGTGTCAGTTCAAAGCCTTAAGGAGCTCAGCGTTGACATGCAGCACACCTCACTTCTCATAAAGATGGGTGGTAAAGCAATAAACAGGCTTCAGTGAAATATTTTCTGCATGGTTGTATGTTTTGAACAGCCTCTTGATATTGATGCATCTGATTATTACAGGCAATTTGGCTTTGCTCTGAGAGTCCGCTACCCACTGGCTATGCAGGCTGCTTATTACGTGGAGGATTATTAGCATGTAACAAAAGCTGCAGACCAGGGCTGCGAGGTTGATCTTTATGCATCTTGCTGTGTGTTTCTTATGAGGGCCACTCTTTGAATCTGTCTTTGATCAGTGTTTGACACGTGATCAGTTTGATCAGCGTTTGCCACGTGAGACAACCAGCTCTTGTTCTATCAGCCTGTTTATCTTCAGGCAAGATTTTGTCAGCCCTTTGTCTTTCTTCTGATTAGTACACAAAGACAAATATTTATCCAGAGCAAATATGACAGCCAGAATTCACTACTGCTGTTTACCATTCTCATTCTTCTGCCGTTGTCTTCTCACTGGAGGGACAGGATAGTAGAATACCAGAAACACTATGGAAATTGTTGTTGGAGGCACTTGCCTGCAGGCATCCTTTGTCTGTATCTCCTCTTCTAAACAAACAGTGCTCCTATAGTACAACTGTGTTTTCTAATCCGTGGATGCCTGGGCCCATCTGTCTGCAGGGCATCGTATCCAATTTAAACAGCTGCTCTATGAATATTCATGCTTTGTAGTTAAAGGTTCAAGCAAATTTGCACTGTGGAACATTGTAGAAATATTGCTGTCATGTTTTTGATCTTCCATAAAAATCAGCTATTCGCTCTGGATCCATCTTCCAGTTTCTGCACTAACCAGCTGCTGCTGTCCTGTCTGTTTACAGGGAAAGCCTGTGGGAACTCCGGACCCTGGGGCGTTCTTTCGTGTCCTGTCTGAAAACGGCGCCTCCTCCATGTTCACAGCACCCACCGCCGTCAGAGCCATCCGCCAGCAGGATCCCCACACCGAATTTGGGAAAAAGTACCCCCTGACCAGGTGGATGGCAACGCTTTGCACAGCAGGACATTCCTGTTTCTAATAAATCCAGCCCTAAGTCAAGGAATACACTTTATGTTGTATCACAGAGATTAGTACTAAAGTGGCTAGTTGAGTAATAGATTGCTCAAGTGACAAGAATTTGATCGATCGGTTTGGTTCCAGCTTCTCAAAGGTGAAGATTTGCTGCGTTTATGTGATTATAATTTGTAAAACAAAGCTAAGCAACTTGAGGGATCTCACCAAGGGCTATGGAAACTTGTGATGGCCATTGTTTGCTATTTTCTGACATTTTATTGACTAAAGGATTGATTGATGTAGGAATAATAGTCGGTTTCAGCCCTGATGGTGATTGATCTCAAATGTAAAACAAGCCCACACACAAGTTTGTTAAACTGTTCAAACAAGTGCAACTGTGTATGATTTTACATTTTTCTGAAAGATGCTATAATCTTTTTAATGCTAAATCTCTGCAGACACTGGCTTTTGATTTTACATAAAGATGAATTTTTAGCCAACCTTTCAGCCCATCAGACTATGATCCATGCTCCCATCATGACAATTAACTGATGCATTGAAACCCAGAACTAATAATTAATGAATTATCTGCTTCTCCTGAGGAACTTGATGTGAGAACAGTGAGCACTACACACGCAGGCCTTAACCCTCAACTGTGGTTTGTTTGTTGGGCTTTGAAATGCCAAGAGTGATGTGTTAAAGCATCTCATGGCTGGCGGTGTTCTGCACAGCCTGTCCAGCCTCTCGTTAGTCTCCGGCCATCTGTTGATGCAGAGCTCTTTTCCACCTCCATCGCTCACAGTCTGTACCTCAGTCCAACCAGCTTGGGTATTAAGGATGGATAACAAACAGCGGCAGGTTGCTGCAGCGCGCCTGTATTAAATCATGCCACATGAGCTTGTTTCCCGGCGACTGTCTACTGTTCACGTAAAGGGCTTCTGTAGCTCAAAGCGAAAGCAAACATTTTCCATGCTATTGTTTTGGCCCGGGGGGGTCAAATACTTGCTGAGATGATCACAATTGCTAATTGTTTGGTGCAGTGCAGAGAAGCTTGAACCTAAGGGGTTGTAGTGTCAATTCACCACTTTCATTCTGTTCAGCAGTCTGAAAATGCCTCTAAGCACACAATCATAAAGCAATTCAGAGCGTGCGTGACCTATGGCCCCAGTGAATCATTCAGGAACTCCGGCATTGTGTGCTGAATTTGACGATCTTTGGTTGTTCGCTGTGCCGAAGCATTGCACCTTTTAAAATGCTGTACTTGCAGACGGAGGTTATTTTCGGCAGTATTTATGCCTCAAATATTGGCGGTATGTATCCTCTCAGTTTCAACCCTGTCACAATCAGTCATGCTAGTTTCCGTGCACGCGTTCTCGTTCTTAATGTGTCTTTTCCCCTTGGAGGAGGAAGGTTGCTGAAAGATTACTGCATTTCCCTTTGGCGCTGAACAAAGCATGTCACCGTGACACGGGGCAGCAGCACAAAGGAAGCAATGAAACATGCTTTCACTTTAGCACAGAGCGCTTCAGTGTCTGGGCGATGTTGTTCTTTCAATTTTACAGTCACAAAAAGAGGTTTCATGCCAATAAAACATGGCATTTCGAAACCGAATGTTTAATGTTCTGATTGAATTTTAAGTGTTTTCATTTATTGAGTGTGGAGGAGCAGTTAATGACAATTTATGTGCCTCTGCGTTGAGTTTGCCACATGAATCAGGTATCAAGGCAATCCAGCCTTTCTTTTAAGAGGTCGTACTTGTGTTTGATTTCTTGGTCATGGTAACTCCACCTTGTATTGATTCTGTAGATTGCTTTCAATTCAGCGGGCTGACTGACGTCTCCAGGGTGTGTGTTGTAGGTGCACATGAAAAATTTATCGAAGCATAGTGTTTGTGACGATATCGCTGAATGGATCCAGATCTAGTGTGTGTATTTTGCAATTTCTTATGACATACTGCAGGATATGTCAGTATTGATAGTGCTGTTTTTTTTTATCAAAAGTGCCTTAATTGAAATCTTTTAGAAAACTGTAAGCTTCACTTTCAAACACATAATTTCATGCTGGAGAGACCTCAAATGATAATTTGATACAGCTCAAACACTGTCTGCAGTTTATTGACACTGTGAGACATTTTCTTCCTCCATTGCCCACTCAAGTGTATTGGCCCTGGTCCCTTATCAATGTGCTGAGGCATATTACTTGTCAGCATGGATGTGAAAGAGAGAGTCTGGCTGCAGGGCCGTCTCAAGCTGTGATGGCAGCAGCGCTCTGCATAAATGTAGCATGACAAAAGGGGCAGACACTCTGTCAGTAGTGTCTTAAAGATGGGGGAACTAACTCAATGCTGGAAGCCTCCCTCATAAACGACTGATGCATGACTCCAGTCCGTAGTGCTCTTTGGTGCACTGTAAAAGCTGCTGTTAAAGCTGGTGACGCTTGTATCTCGCTTGCCTTTCATTCAGATGTACTCCTGAGAATATTCCAGGGTATTTTCTCGTCTGCTTGTCCCATTTTGTGGATGCATTTTCATATTGCACAGTTGCAGCTCTTAACACCAACACACACCAGGAGTCATACACGCAGACATTCTGGCTTCATACACTAGTTTTGGGGATTTAATGTCCATCTGTGTGGAAAATATTGCCGCCAACAACTTCAGCTGTATTCACATTTGTTTAAGTCTCTCTTTTATTCTCGCACGTTTGTCTCACTGACCTTTCAGAGGTTAGCATATTTGTCGAGTTTGTTGAGTTCATAGACAAATGGCCTTCACACCATGAACATGCGGCCTTCTCCGAGGTCATACTGTAAAGATTACTGTGGCCTTATCTTTGCAAACCAGCATAGAAGTTGCTGTTATCGACTAACATGCTGTGCATCTTGATAGAGTGCAGCAGGAATGTGTCTTAAAACATTGAAATGAGTTATCACAGTTGTACTTCTAGTTCTCTCATCTGAAAGTCAATAGGTTTTTTTTGAATGGGCTTTTGGTCAGATGCCTGAAATAACGTCTGTGGTTAAACAAGCTTAAGAGATTTGCCCGTTTTGTTTATGACATAAAATACAAAAGCTTTTAGGTGCCTTAAAAAGGTGTTTGTGAACAGGTGGCTAAATGAGACATATCTGAGACTTAAACATCATCACACCACACATGGAAATTCATCCACTCGCAAATCTTTTACAGTCTTGTGCTTATACTCTTGCAAACTTTCCAACCTGTAGATTTATCAGTTTATAGTAAAGTTGTGTGTAGTACGATGTGTTGCTGAACCTTGTTGAACGACACTTGTAAGTATCCTGAAGTATCTGTTTTGTCTGGGGAACCAGGGCGATGCTAACTTCTGGGTTGGCCTACAAAAATCTGTCTTCCCTGCAGCACTCTGTTGGACAGTGTCTGCGCTGAGACAGAATATTTGCTTCAGTACATTTTCTATCATTGTGCCTCATCTTCACCACTAACCCCGAGTGGATGTGAGCATAAACTTGGCTGGTGTACTTACAGTTGTAGAGTAATTAAATATTGGTTTGTCCTCATGCTGTATGCATGTGGAGAAGCTTATTTCGAAGCTTGACTTGTAGATAATCCTACATTCAATCTGTGGACAGAAAATGTTTGGCAGTGAAGGAAATATCTAAGATAAACAAGCTACTATCACTTGAACAAGGTTGGAAAAAACAAACAAGCTGCTGAGATGTAGGTGGCTTTATGCCATGTAGGTATAATCTGAAAATACTCCCACATTGCCATCATTAAGCTTTTATATATTGTCCTTGATTTGTTTTCGAGAAGCAATTTAGAAAGCTGAGCTTTTCTTGAGATCTTTTTCTTCCTGAAAACAGAAGATGGATGTTTACCCTGGCTGTTTCTGACTCGGTGCACAGTCCTTGATCTGGGCCCACAGCCAAACCATCGCCCTCCCACCGCCACATCTGAGGTCACACTGTCTGTGTGAATCCTCCTAACTTGCGCTTCCACTGAACTCCTTAGAAAACCTGATCACCACAGTGGGTCTGAATTGTCCTTGGATAAGTGGAAGCGTGGTAGTGGGAGTGTAATGCTGTTTAGCTTGAACACAAGGTCACTGCCGGGTCAGTGAGTCAATCATTCATTTATTCCACATGCTATTTAGCTCTGCTCCTGTGGGGCATAATCTATCTGACTGCTGAATGATGGTATTGTTAATCCAGAGGCTTCAGTGTGGACCTTGATGTGCTTCTTTTGTATTTGATACACTGTAGGAATTTGCTCAAAGCTGAGTCAAATAACCTTAATGTGCTTGATCAACATTAACACAAGATACAAAGTCATAATGCATATAAACACTTAAGGTTAGTGCATATTTAATCGAATGGAAGCAGCCATCAGTTTAAATCATGTGCTGATTGGGGTGGTCAGCGTGAAATAGAAACCAAACAGTCATCACTTATCAATAATGTTTTTCCCAGTGCCTTCAAATGATAAGGCCTGATACATACTGATGCATCATAATAGCAGTGTTAGCTCCAGTATGGCTCCCATTTTTAGAGGCTAGTATTCTGTGAACTGAACTATGGGCTCCTCGCATGCTTCAGCATCTGGGTGGTGATCAACAACAGCAGATTTTTTTGGCTGTTGTTGATCTTCCTGACATAAATTCAGTTTTTTTGGCCGTGTAGCCCATGTTCCACAATCACAGTGGGACAAACTCCACATCAGCCAGACTACATAATATTCCCGGGACCAAAGAACAATCAAGTTAGAGAGCAGTGCTCGAAAAAGAGAATGAAATATTACCCGAGGAGAGAGAGCGGGAGAAGGAAAGATATTATTCAGTGGGGAGAGAGTGACATGATGAAAGTGTTTTTGCCTGTTCCAGAGGATAGAATGTGATTTCAAGTTTGATTGGACTTGGAAGGTCATGTCGCCGTCGTGGAGGGTTGAGACCGATGAGTGATGAGCGGCAGTCATTTGTGGGAAAATGTAGGGATCTGACGAGCATCTATGGCTGCACTGTGGCCTGCACTCACAGGGGTTACAGATCTCTCCACAGCCTTGTGGTGAGCAGCCAGCAGTGTTGTGAATTAGATATGAGCGGCCAGGGGCAGCCGTCAGAGGGAGTTTGGGAGAGAATGATGTGGGAGAAATCAGGGAGGCTGAAGATAGAAACTGCAGTGATTTGGGTCACTTGTAGGGCATGTAGGGAGGGTTTCATGAAGCCAGGGAGGAGCAGTTGTCTAAACTTGAAGGAAACTAGAACCTGAACGAGGAGGGACTCGTAGTGGAGGGACTTTGATATACTCAGATGTCCTTGCAAGAGTTTGTTGTCTCTAGGCACTCCATGACTCAGGGTCTCATCCACACTCGGGGAAAAAGAGCAGCCTAGTCCTTCCAAGACTGTATTTCCTGGAAGGCATCCAACTCGAAAATGCCTTTGAGATGAATCACAATGCAAGATTCGGATGGAAGGAAAAAGTGGAATTAAGTGTTTTCTGCATTGACATTTAAAGCAAGAGGCTAAGCGCCGAGCTCTGGGAGACTCCCGTGGAGGCAGTTCTCAACACAAACAAGGACTCACCTCCACTGACCTGATAAATGTGACCGTAAGGAGGCAAAGCATCAAAGGCAGGGTGCAAACATCCTTAGTCAGCAAAGGTGGCAAGATCTATAGACACTGTTGGAGACAGTGGAAAGGATGCTGCACAGGGCAAATGAAGTGGAGGGCGCTGCCTTGAACACAAACTGGTTGTGATCCAAACATATTTTCCTTTAAGACATATTGCACAAGTCACAGTTAAGAGCATCAAGAGGAGTGTTAGCCATAGTTTATACGAGGCCTGACAGTTCACAATTGATATGGAAGTTTTCACAATACAAGTGTTTCAATTTGCAAAACACTTAAAGCGAGGAGGTAAATCACCAGCTCACAAGCTGCCCAGATTTGAGGATCTCTCGTTTAATAGAAATAAGTGAAGCGTGTAATTAGCAAACTTAAAAAGACACAGATGGTCAAAATCCATCATTACTCTGCACTGAATTGCGAGAATTTGTTGTAGGCCCTCTGAGACAAATTCTGGTAAATAGTGCATTTCTGTTAACTTGGAAAAAAGTCCCATTTTTGTCTTAAGACCTTTAAACTGGTTTGAGCATCTGGACTTTCACACTTAAAAAACCCCCATAAAAAGTATATTTTGCAGTTGCATAAATGTTATCGTCACCATTCCTGTGAGAGAGTACATGTCGTGTTTCCTCAAGGTGATTGACAGGTGGACTCCGTGTCCTTGCAGGTTGCAGTCTTTATTCCTGGCAGGAGAGCGCTGTGATGTGGAGACACTGGAGTGGGCAAAGAGGAGCTTTGGCGTTCCTGTCCTGGATCACTGGTGGCAGACTGGTAGGAAAGTTTCTGCTTTCTTAACACAGAAATCAAAGAGATCTGAATCAGAGAACCATGAATTTTAAAGCTGCACTGGGAAAGATGTTGATATGAATCTAAAAATGTCCACACTGGACAGGAAGACTTAGTGTCACAGGATGTCTGGTGGTTGAAATAAAAATTGTTCAACCATTTATCCCTTACCACATGCTATGTGTGAAGCTGCCTGTGGTTTAAGTTAAATCAGTTTAGTAGGTTGGGAAGCTCTATGCTCTTAAACTGTAGGGATTAAGTTCTTGTGTTATAGATACTCAAGGACCTCAAGTGCTTTATTAGCATGAACTGTGTATGATGTTTCAGCTTGATCTTTAAGACTCAGTCTCGTGTTAAGCTTATCAGAGTGAGCAGACTAAAAATGTGTTCTTTACTGTACTTTTATTAGTCCGTCGACATTAGCTTGGCCTCGAGAAGAGACATAACTCCAGAAGATCACTATTCCCTGAAAGCCTGTTGAAGCACATTTTATCACACTTCCCGCTTTGATTAATCCCGCCTATGTTTTTTATCGTAGACGAGGGGGTTGAGCCCCTTCCACCAGAGTAATTATGACATTTCAGGTTGAGTTTCTAAGCGTCCCTGGAAACTGATCATCAAATAATGTGATGTGTCATCATTTGCACCAGTTCTTTGAATCACAGTCATAATTAGGAGACTCACTGGAGGTCATTTTGGAGTACAGACATAATTCTTTTGTCTTGAAATGTGCACTATATACATGCAATGAGGCTGATCTGTGTTCTGCGACTTCCTGTCAGTACTGTAGATCTTGTGACCTCATATTCAGCCGTAGACGGGTCAGAGCATTTCTTTATCCGGTCACATTCCAGCCCTGCATTTAAACAGTGGGTTTGATTGGCGTCGCCTTTCATTGAGTTCACTAATGTTCAATTGCCTTTGCTCCTGTGTGAGACACTGAGTGACTGGCTGATATGTGAGGACTCAGCTGTGTGCTTCACAAGGAGATAAAGGAAAGAAAACAATCATGGGAACCTTGTCCATCAGTTCAGGAGCAGAAATTGAAATAGCTTTCCCACTGAAGCATGCATTCAGTCATTGCAACTTGGTAATGAGTGTTTACCCTCCTATTCCTAACTTAGAGTCCAAAATACACAAGCCTGGCCTAACCAGCTGCGTGTGAATTCTGTCGATTTTCACTTGAACAAGATTAACAATAAGTTCTGGTTAATCTGCCTTCCTGCAGAAGGCCTTTAAAGTCATTAACATAGTCAATATCTCAGTGCCACATTGCACCAGTGCACTTTAAATTAATGTCACGCTCACAGAGGCTGAGTCACGGCCGCCATTTTAAAGGCTTACCAGGTCATGCCCCTCAACTCGCAGTCCGGTGTTTGTACATCAGACAAGGGAGAGGGAGTTTTAGGTTTCTGGGAAAGTGTGTCATCTCCCTTTTCTCTACTTGCAATCAACTTATTATACAACATGGCTGTTGTGGGTGTCGATGATAATGTGTCATTTGAATTTTGGGTTCCCTCTCTCCCTGCATTGTTTCTCAGGCCTCGGTTTGGAGTGGTTGTTGAATGGGTAACACTGTTAGTCTCTTGGATGGGAGGCTGGAATTCAGGCAGCGTGCCATCATGCTAATGTCGTGCCCCGCTTTTGATTGCCGTCCTCCCCAAGTTCTAGTCAACGATGATAAATATGCCAGCGACAGCGAATGAGCACAATTGGATGTCTCTTTGTTTTGTAATATCCTGCGCGTGCAAATGGAGGATCGATGCTGGACAAGACGACGGATCCGTGTTAAATATGGAATCAATAGTGTTGTTGGACCGTTGGAAAGCCATCGACCTTGAGTTTGTACAGGCAGCACACTCTGATCTGAGCGCAGATTAGCCCACTTGGCTGATTGGTCTGTCCGATTGGTCTGTCCGAGCTCAATGGATGTGTGAAGCGCTCAATGCTGCAGTACTGCAGAAATATGATCAATCAATTCAGGGTCTTGCAATTAAGTGGCTGATCCTCCTGTAGGCTTATCACATATATGCTGCATTCCATTTCAAAGGTGCACCACAAACCCAAGCCTGTCAAAATTCTGCCAAAAAAAGTACAAATGTTTAGCTTCAGGGTGTATATGATGGCTGCCAGGAATAGACTCCTGTGTTATTTTCAGAAGTCAGGAAATGTACCACTTTGCCTGCAATTGTGAGAGCAACTTTGTTGTGGTAAACTTGGCCATTTTTGCTTTTAAGAGACAGCAGACCCACCAGTAGTTTCTGTCTTGGTGCAGGTACAGGTTCATTCTGGTCTGCGGGTTTACCGATGGCCACCCCCTCCTGAGTGGTGACCATCCAGCCCCTGAACTGGGATGCAGCTCTGTACACTGTGGGCCTGTGCTTAGCAGCGGCCTCATGGAAAGTGAGAATCAATCGATTCATTCGCAGCAGCGCTGTAATGGCAGCGAATTCCCTCTCTGCGGTATTTTCATGCTCTGTTTAAATATCTGTGCAGTCATCTTTTTTATTACATAAGGCTTTTGGATGAGCATTTACTGTTCACATGGGCTGTGGGGGAGTTGAAGGGTTTGGAAAAGGCTGCAATGCACACAGGCAAACACAAGATTATGACATTTGCAAGCCTTTTGGTGCTGTGTGATTTAATTGTTTGCTCTGCTTTGTTGAATGCATCCCATGCTCTCTACCCGGACCTCCATCTTAGATTGTGTCTGACCGGCAGTGCAGATGGTTGGACTTTATTAGCACTTCCTTTAGCGTGGATGTGTGGAACAGAGCTGCTGATTTCCATCTTTCTCTGTGCAGAATCACTGTTTGCGAGCCAACATTTCTTTCTTCTTGAACACAGGGGTGTTTGTTTCTCACTTCCTTTCTCCCTCACAGACACACATGCACACCCAAACAAAATCCTGTCACACTCTGTGGCTATCCCAGCCTAGGTGATTTATTGAGTTTGGAGAAAAACCTCTGGCGTCCTCTTGATTTCTGTCTAGATGTGTAAATCCCATTGGATTTTTCACCCCCTGCTAAACTCAATAACTGGCAGCTGGCAGCCAATGCTGCAGTCCAAATGTGTTCTCCACTTTTTCACGGTAGAATGGGTCACTCCTCGTCTCGCTCGCTTTCTCTTTGTGTGTCTGAGGCGGTTTGACTTCAACTGCGTGGGTGAAAGAGACTCCTACCATGTTATACATATTCATTAAATCGTCATTAGTTTGCCGTTTCTGAAGGAGCAGAACAACTTTTCAGAGTTTATTTGTCTTGAGTAGTCTGAGCTCACCTGTTCTTCAGCAGCACCCTTTTCACATCCACATCACTGCAGCACTCACTGTCAGCTGCTGTTATTTTATCTTTGTTAAGACTTTCCCAGAAGAGACTGGAGCCAGTAATTAATTTATCATACTAACAAGCATTGCCGCAGCCTAATGCAGCTCATGCACAAGTGCTAGATCTTGTGGCACAAATATATTGTTTCATTCTTTCAACACAGGCAGTGAAACTTGCTTATTGTCAGGATTAATTCATCGTTGGTTTTAGTCTCCTCAGGGTATTTGTTAATGATAAAGATATAAATGAATGCCAGCCTTGTGATGTAAGTGCCTCGCCCATGCACACCTTGACTACTTTGCAGCCACAAGCATGTGGACTTCTTCCAAAAGCCTCATTCAATAATGCTGCACATATAAGCAGTTTATATTTATCAGTATTTTTATATTGACACGCAGGCATCAAATGCCAGTGAGAGATGTATAGAGTTTTATTCCTCCTGTGCTGAGTGCGCGAGTCGCCTGCATCCGGAGTCACAGTTCGATGGTCTCTCAGGAGACAGAACATCGATCAAGCAACTTTTTAGCAATGTCTGTCCCTAGACAACCCTCCCTCATCTCCCCCTCCTGCAAAAGAGAAGCCACTTGGTCAATGGCAAGCAGTTAAGCATTCAAGGCTCGTTTACTCATCACAGAAAGCAGAGACAGACTCCTCCTAAAGAAACTCATTATAATCTCAACCTGAAGAGTTTTCCCTCCGGCTCCCAGCTCAGAATCAACAAATCTGTCAAACGTGTGGCACTCCCCTCAAGTTGCTCTCTCTCACATTTGGCTTTCATGTATGAATATTGATAAATCTGTACCTCCGCTTGTACGGTGCTTTGCCCTTTGTAGTTGCGAGATAGAAATTGAACAAAATCAATCACCGGTGCGGTTGCTCATAAATCTCTCCAGCTGCACGCTTGTAGTCCTGGAATGTGATATTCAGCAGCCGAAAGCTGTAATCGATGGTGAGAAAGCAGCCGCCATGAGCGATGATGAGAAGAGTGGGCGAACAGAGTGGCACACGGCATTTCTGAAGTAGAAGAATGTGAGATCCTTTAGGGTTTTGGGTAACAGGTTAGCAGCATACCTGGATTCGCCATCCCTGACAGTACAGCTGTATACAATACAGATTTTTGATGTTATTGCAGGTTTGGCAGGAATAAAATTGAAATCTTATGCAAGGTCATTTTCAATTATATTCTCTTGTACTTCAGTGGATCAGAGTTGCTCCTTTAGTTTTTCAGTTGGCGAGCCAGAGAGTGTGTCTTTGACAGCTGAAAAACATGCAGTTTATTCTCAACGCGCTCTAAGTGGAAGGTTCCTGGCTAAATTAATAATAAATAAAATGAAATATTTGTCACTTGATTTTATTTGAACCCCCACCCCAGACGCCTGTCTCTGACAGACTTTTGAAGTGTATTCTCCAACTCCTCGGTGTAGAGCTGCTGTATCATCACTGCACTATTCTTTATTTATCAAGCAGAGTGTGTGTTTTCCAGCTCCTGATAAAAGATGCATCTTTGACATCATCTCCCAGGGCTGGAAAAAAGTTCATCAACTGTGTTCGGCGCACAGGCTGAAGAGATTAAAAAGGGCTCAGAGTTTGGTTTGTATCATTTTCCCATCCATCCCCTGGGGGCTTTCCTTACCTCGCAGCCAACTGTGTATCACTGCTGACTGGTAAACAGTCGTATCACACACAGAGCCAGCAGCGCTCTCAGCAGAGCTCTCCTCAGATCAGCACAAGGCCCAGGTTGGAAAAATGAGAGGAAGTCGGCTGACACAAAGCAGCCAGTTTGCCATCGTGGTGCTGTGGAGAGAGACCTACAGCAGAGGGGAGGTCACGGGTTGAAGCATGTCTCAGCTCCTTAGATATAAAAAGACATCGCCAGCGGGCTTTAGGTTTCAGGGGGTTTTCTGAGGAATACATATCCACTGACAGATTTGTCAGACATACATTTTTGTCAGTGATTGCACGCACCATCGAATTTACACTTTCTTTGCTGGAGATTTAATTGTGTTAACAAGCTCACAGACGAGAATTTCACTAATTTGACCAATTTAGCTCCATGATTAGTTCTTGCTCTGAATTGCTTGGCTGGTGCAGGCGAGATTAGTTCCCTGACGCACAGTGGCAGTGATCGGCGGGCTCGTTATTCCCATGTGCAGCGGACTCAATCATTTCTCAGCCTCCCGCCGTCATCTGATGCGCTGATTCATCCTGTCCCATCAACCCAGACATTACACCACACTGCTTTTCATTTCCCCCTGCATCTCTCCCCTTTACCTGTATTAGCGCTGTATTGTCTGTGTTTATATGCCTCTTTCACATGCACGCAGACCTGCACAGATAAATGAACACCCCCTGCGAACCTCCCACTCACCCAGGACTGACATGCTTGCAGAGTGTCTCCTTTGAGCCACCTGAAGCCGCCGGCAGCCTGGCTCACTTCCCCCTATGTGCATATGAGAAGATGTCTGCCATTTCCAAGCCAGATAATAATCTGTGCGCTATTTTAAGACCCAAGTGCCATTGGCAGGGGGCGGAGGGAGGGGAGGGGGGTGATGATGAAGGTTGCTGATGTCACTGGTGTTGCCTGGCAACAAATGTGTGTTTCCAGTTGGCAGGGTTCGGCTGCCTCGCCAGTGAGTGCTGGTGGATGGACTTACAGTAGTGTTTTAGGTGTTCGTGTCTCTCTCTGTTTGTCTTTGACGCCTTTGTACACGGAGTGGAATTATCTTTAAAAAGTGAACTGGACTTTCTCAAAGCTCCTGTCTTGTCAAATAAACTGTACAATTACCATTTCTCTCCCTGGCCTTTGCCAAATGCAGCGCTGGCACAGGCTTGCTTTCCGCGCATCCTCCTCCTGGAGTCCGAGCCCGTCTGAAGGTCTGTGAAAGGCAGTTTTACAGCCTCCTTGAAAACACCATCCTCTCACTGAAGGAAAACAAAGGCTTTTAACACACCAGCATTCACTAAGTCAGCACACAGTCAACAGTACTGTGGATCAGGGGTTAAGGACTCTTAACCTGAAAGCAGAAAGCTCAGCAGGGATATTTACAGGACTGTAGCCTCTGCAGTGTTGGTTTGAATCTGAATATACGGTCACCTGCAGGATATCTCTTCACGAGATATCCTGACTCTGTCATGCCTCAGAAAGTAAAGATTTATTGATTAAGAGAACTGGGTTTTACATTGACAGGACATCCCTATTATGCATCGTCAGGATTTGTTCAGTACTTGTGCCCCGTCAGTCGTGGTTGGCGCATGTTGGCATTTTTTGATGATTTGGACATACTACTGAACCTCAGCCTGAGAAAGAAACAGTTAAAGCAAACATTGACTGCATTTTTTTTAAATTGTGGCTGTGGTTAACTGCACTATATGGACAAAAATATGTGGACACCCTAGGATACAGTGATGTTTAGACAATAGATTGCATTTATAAAGTTTAAAGATTCTCCAGGTCAGTGTGGATAAATTGGGCAGGGCCCTGATCTCAGCTGAATGTTGACTGTAAGCTGAGCCTTATCAGCTAACATCAATGGACGCCTTCCCAGAATAGTGTAGGCTGATATAAGAGCGGATTAAAGTCCATAGCTTTGTTACGTAATGTTCAGCAGTCACATATGGGCGTAATGTTGTTCTGTCTAATAGCAGCTCAGTGTAGTAGCCACCAATTTTAGGCCTTCTCTGGGAAACATGTGGACACCCTTTCATTTCAAATGACATTTTAGCCTAAATTCCTATGGTGTCTATTTACTGCCTCACATGCATAAACTAGAAGTTTTTCCCCCCTCGCCTTATTTGTATTCTTTCCCTCCACTTTTCTCCAGATAGACCGGTCCCCCACCTTCTTCTTTTAAAAACAAATCATCATACGTTTCATTTCAGCGAGATTGTGCCCGAGTCATTTCACCCTCGTGCTCCGTTGCCCACCTTTGGGAGATGTGTGGGAGCCTTTGGCTTTGTGCTTCGTGTCATTCAACACCGAACGCCAAAAATCTGCTGTCGCTGACTTGGTCTCATTACATTGCTGCAGAGACAGTCGCGCAGATGCCGTGGCTCCTGTAATTACATCTGCGAGAGCCGAGGTGCCATGTCTGTTTTACCTCGTTGTTTACTGGGGGCTGCTGTCACCGCCTCTCCAACCTGGGAATTCGTTCATTCCAAGCCATTGTAGCTCTTGTCTGCTGAGGTTTCTAAGGCACAAGACGGGGGTCTTTCATTAGCAAGTTAAGTAGTGAATTTGTATGCATAAACTCAGCCCTGAGCAAATGAGCCGAGCTGTCTGAAAAGTGATAAGGGAGGCAATGTTTTTAGCTGATGGAATGAAATTGAAAAGTCCGAGTTGTGAATGGGAGTTGGATGCGTTGGATGCGTGTGTGTGCGTGCATGTGTGTGCATATGTTATGCACGATTGTTCATCTTGCTTTCCGGTCTGTCTTTGGTGGGCGACGTCACCAACCTTTTGCAGTTGCTGCAACCTTCCTTTCTCAACCTTTTCAGAAAGGGTTGGCGAGCCAAGCTTTTTCTTGGCTCCTCAGCAGCTTCGATGGTGTCACTCTGAGCTCTTCTCAGTTGTATTGTTTTACACTCCTGGACCCAAATTCTCAGGCAAAAATTAGGAAAAATGACACCATGCTCACCTGTCTTAAAGGCACAGTTACACGAGAGCAGCGGTGGGCGAGCGAGCTGGAGAGTGAGTGAAGAGAGGGAGCGGTGTTAATGAGAGCAAAGCAGTGACTCAGAGAAATGAGCCGTTTACTTTCTGATTGTTTCAAGGCAGTTGGGTTCTAAAGCACAAATAAGGACGCCCACACCTCTGTGCAACCCTGCGGGAAGCTGCCGCATTGCTGGATTTTGTGTGAATGAATGCAGCCGAAGTGCTGTGTGTGCGTGTGTGCGTGTGTGTGTGTGTGTGTGTGTGTGTGTGTGTGTGTGTCAGTCACAACCCCACCCTCCGTCAAACAGACACAGACCTGCAGCTCTTTATATACACCTATGCCACAGAGAGACAGCAGAGAGACGGAGACACTGATGTCACCTGGTTGCTACCTTTTTATACATAAGGCCGACCTCATGCCCTGCTCGCCCACCACAGAGGAGTGGGCTTACACACCCACCGCCCTAACGTTGAGGCCCAGAAACGTCCCAATCACAACAAAATAAGAAGACAATAAGAAAATACAGGCGTTTTTCTGCACAAATCCTATACGACACACCTCCCGAGCTACTCGTGCTTTGTGTGTGCTTTTGTGCAGCATGCTGCAAAGGTGTCATTCATGATTTCATATTTCAAATGCTCACGGTGTTGTTTCCCGTTCGCTACCATTTCGTATGAGGCAGAGGAACTCCCGGTTTTGTCTAAAGCAAGAGAAATTTGAAACAATTTTGAAAAAAAATAAGGAATATTTGTCTGTTCTGACAGCAACCACACATCACCAGGACAACCACGAGCACTGCTGTGCACATGTAGGATGTACAGAAAGCACCCCTGTGGCTATTTCTGATAGCGCTGTTGTTTACACATCGCACATTAACTCACGAGTTCTCGCTCACACATTAAAGGAGAGGCACTGTTTGCTTGTGCGTTATCTGCCGTCTCCGTCGACCTTCCAGGAGCTGAAACGCCTCTGTGACGAGCGAAGGGACGCGGTGGCATTTCCAGCTTTTGTTTGCACTTTGCGCCCGTGCTGTTGTCCAAGGTGAACAGTAATACAGAGGCCCAATTAGAGGGACGTACGAACTCGCCATCAGGCGGCAGGTGCAAGCGACGGCGTTCACCTGACACCTCATTTAAATGCATCAATGGAGCAGCCACACTGGGAAGGGGAAGTCAGCCGGTTAAGTGGCTGCTTTCATATCATATTTCTTCCACTTATTTATAAATATTTGGACAGTAACAGATTTTCTGTTGTGTTTTGGCTCACAGCCCAGCACGTTAGATTGAGTAAAAGGTGGTAGACACTTATAACTTGATTATTTTCAATTCTGTGAATCAGTGTTTCAGCACATTTTGCATCGATGTAAAACCTTGAATGGGAGAACCTGGTCTGAATCTGAACCTGGTCAATCCCATTCTCGCCCTGTGGGCCGCATCCTCTCTTAACCCTGTGCTCAACACATGGTCGCTTTCATGTGTCTCACTGTGCACGGCCTATTGGAGGCGGTGGAAGGGTAGGGTCACATGGTTTGAGGAGAAGACCGTTATTTCATCTGTTTCAGGAACAAGTGGAGTGCTTGAGGAGCTGCAGGGACAGGAGAGCGCAGCATCAGAGCCGTCTCTGTTTTTCCTGAAATGCAGTTCCCACCTCAAGCTACTGGTAATGAGCGCGGCTGTTTGATAGCACCGTCTCAGCTGAAAAGGCGCCACCATATCGCCCATCCCGCTCTTCCAACAGCATCCTCCGACAGCCCCCCTGCATCCCCCCCCCCCCCCCCCCCGGCCCATTCATCACACTCAAAATGCCTCTCACTGGCCAAGCTCGTCTCCAACAGGTCGAAGGAAGATTGATTTGTTTGTGTACAGAGGCAAAGAGAGCGCGAGGGAGCGAGAAGGAGCAAAAGAAAAGGAAAAGACGGAGGTGGGAGTAGACTGATACCGGGGTGTGTTTTTGTGTGTGTGTGTGTACCGAAGACTCACAACACCAGTCAATCAGTGAGACAAGCAGATAGACAACCACACAGCTTGAGTGTGCACCTGTGTGTGATCGAGTCGAGCCCACAGACGAGGCTTTCACCCCTTTTCACCCCATCTAGCGTTCGCTCACCTGTCTCAGCCTGTGCTGTCTACCTTTCTTAGCCAGCATATTTAATCTCCTCGGCACAATGTGACCACAATAGCAGCAGTGGAAGTATTTTGTCTGTTTCACGTCAAGGAAGTTTTCGTCTGGAGGCTTATATAGACACGTTTTGGATGGATAACCCAATTGGACGAGACTTTGTCCCTGTGGGTAGATTTTCATGGTAGATACTGTGGCGCTCTTTCATTGCTGAGGGTGTCAATAATGATTTTTCCACATCAAAAGGGATAACGTCGGCTTTTTGAATTAATAACAGAAGTAAACTCTTCCTCGGTTTGCTGCATACTGATAAACCTCTCAAATGTCAAAAATGTTTCCAGGTAAGCAGAAATGTTTTTAATGTGTGTTTTAATGTTCTGTGAGCCACGGGGTGTAGCTGTGTAAACGGACAACAACTGCTGTGCTCGGATCCATTAAGCCTTCATATTGTGGGATGAGGGAAGAACCTCAGGAGTTCTTAGCAGAGTCAGCCGTTAGGAACGGAGTTATTTTCTTGTCAGCTTAGCATCTTTCACGTAAACGCGAGGACAGAACGTTTTAGTGATGCAGCTAATTATCAGCGAGATATCTTCGCTCTGTCGAGATTTGATCCCGTGCCTGAAAGCTGCACAGCCAGTTCCCTGTCTTCCTGTGCGCCTTGTAAAATGTCAAGGTCCAATTATATTGTCTTTTTTCATTTGGGTTTTGAATGTACTCGCTGCTGGGCCTGAATCGCCGCCAGCGAGCCCTCACCGCTGCTGTAAACAGCCAAGTTTAAAAGCTGCACTCATGCCGACATGGTTCAGTGGCCGCGTCGAGCTCTGATCGACGCACAGTTCAATGGAGCTTTTAAAGGACCCTCATGGAGCCAGACGGATATATGGGTTTGCCAATATGGGCTAGTTAGGTAAAGATGATAAGATGATGTTTGCCAGGTCCATCCAAAAGTATCAGTGCTCACCTTGAAACCCCTCACCATGACCCTTACCTTAAGAACATCATGGAGTTACAGTACTTGCCCTTTGCTCTGGTCCTATTTAGATTATATGATGGCAATGAACGTTGCAGTTGCTACCACCTGAGGTCAAAGACAAGGGTGTGATTGGTCAACAGGGGGTCTGTCATCGCTCTGTCCTGACCCTGCTCTCTGACCAGGTGGACGGGACTAAACGCCTCCTGAAGACAGAATTTTGAACCGTTGGTACTGAGTGCTGTGTCTGCTGACAGTGATGGCCTTTGAACCCTGCAGGGAGTGGCCAACCTGCCACTGATGAATGAGGCCTGCGTGGTTGCCGGTTCAGAGGCCGCTGTGGTTGGATAATGTGTTAAACTTTAGACCCCCCACCCCTTCATTTGATAACTTAATCCCCTCCTCAACCAACAACAACCTTCTGCCCCCAAGCTCATGTCTTTGAAGCCTGCTGTGCTGCAGTTGGAGCGGATCTGCAGCCGTTTGCACCCGTTTGATTCGCAGTAGAGGGAAGAGGCAGTCTAAATCCACCTTTGATTGATAGATATTCCTGGTCCATGTTGACCCAGGATCTTACCTTAGAAGTACGTCATGATCTGAACATCCTGCTACTACTTATCCCAACTTCTGACACTGCGTTCAGCCGCTTAAAAGGCTGAACGCTCCGTGTTTATTGAACATGTGAACAAGAGCGTGATGTAGATTCCCGCCGTCCTGCAGTCGTTTTATAATGAGGGAAATCCATTCAGCATGTTAGAGCTCAGTGATACAGACAAAGTACACTGAATGTAAACAGTAACTTAGTTTACAAGAAAACTCCCCAGAGAACCGCTCACCTCCAGATTTAACATTTCCAAGTCACTTTGTTGGCCAGCTTTTCTCTGCAGCCCAGTCTCTCTGTCGGCAGCTGACAGGTGTGTAACCCCGGTGAAGTCCTCTGTAGCTGAAGCTCTCCCTCAAGCTTTAATGAGGAGTCTGAGCTGCCGACATGTCTGTTGTATCGACTGAGCTGTCATTTGCATAGCTGGCCTGCTAGCTTGAATGTTTTGCCAGTGGACTTTGCCCTCCCAGACGACAAGTTGCTGCCTCTGCCTGCAGATTTATGAAGAATATGATTGAAGTGCTCCCCCCCCCGTGTAGCAACTCGTGTGATTTGGTTTTAGTGCATCCAGCTGCATAAATTATCATATAAACTGACAAACTGGGGGAAATGCCATGACACTTGTGGCCACAATAACTCAAGAACAATACATGGCGGAAACATCATATTTACAACCGTGCGCTCCCTATAGAGAACATAATCTGATTACCTTTTGGAACAGCGTGTGCATAAATTTGCATGTTAGTGCAGAAAATGGCAGCACACTGGATGTTTTAGCTGCCTCTTGTAAATTGTATTAGTGTCAAAAAGCCAAAGGGCTGACTGTGGTTGAAATGTGGCCACACGTCTGATGTAATTAAACAGCCAGTGAAGCGTAGTCCCATCTGCAAGATTCGTTTTCCCCTTTGTGCAAACAGCACCTACAGAAAGAAGGAAAAACAATGGGAATCACTGAGCTGCAGCTGATTTTGTGCTGTCTGTCACCTGTCTTGTTCATGTTATTTGAGGCGTCGTTAAGTAAAACTCTCGGCCTGGGAAAGGAAAACAGGCCAGACAGATGCAAACATGCATGCATCTTTGCTCTTGTATTTACACCAAGAAAGCGGCCAACACCCAGCGACTGAGACGTGTTTCTTCACAGGCATTGTTTCTCAAATTTCTGATGAACTTTGCAGACAGATGCTGTTCTTGGGCTGGACTGCCGCTGTGTGATTTCTGAAGTAATCTCGCTTAGTGAGCTGGATCGGTTCTGCTGTTCACTCTCTGGGTGGGCCATGACAAACTGGCTAGTCTTTGCTCTAAGTGGAGCACAGTGGGGTTGTGGAGTCGGGGAGAGCCCACAGGAGCTGTCATAGTTTTGTATTATGTAGGTTAATGCTGCTCACAGAAGCAGTGCAACCCACCACCACACAAGCTCTTTTGATCAGCCCACCAACAGAAGGTTTAACATTTGCATAGAGAGCAGAAAAGCCAGAAATCCACGGGGGTTGTGTCAGAATTGTGCCATTGCAGCACAGATCCAAAGCTCTTGTGTTTTCACCAAAGCGTTACGGGTCTCCCACACACACATTGTCTTCATGCACCTCTTTTTTGTGTCTGTCTCATCAGAAACCGGCTCAGCCATCACCTCCTCGTGCATCGGTCTGGGTAACTCACTCACGCCACCTGCAGGTCAGGCTGGGAAACCTGTTCCAGGTTACAATGGTAAGAGTCACAGCTATTGATCTGCACCCCACAAAACACAAACCAGCATTTCCTGTCTGTTCATTTCTTGTGTTTCTACAACCCAGATTCCAGAATGGTTGGGACGCTGTAAATAAAGCCACAATACTTTTATTTGCTAAATGAGCCAATGCAGTAATATCCTTTATCCAATCATGTGTTCACAAAGCGGTGAGCCTCGCTCCATCCTCACTTACGAGCGACTGAGCCTTCCCACGATGCCCCTTTCATACCCAATCATGACACTCTCACCTGTTACCAGTGAGCCTGTTTACCTGTGGAATGATCCAAACAGGTGTTTGGTTTATGTCGAAGAGGATTAGCAAGTTATCACCCTGTTTTATTTATGCTCTGCACAGTGTCTTAACTTTTATGAAGTCAGGGTTGTTTATTTTAAATTTAATTTCACTCTCCAGTCATTATTTAAACGTTATAAGTCTAAACTGCTGCGCCTCAATTACAGCCGCAGATAAACCAAAACAGAAGTGATAAAACTTGGCAGCTGCTTGTGATTCCCTGGAGAGTATTTCATATTATGCCTCTTCAAGTTGGCTAGTGGGTGATACACCGCCTCTGAATATGAATTGCGTGCTCTTCCCTTTCCACTAGTCACAGTGATCGATGATGACATGCAGGAGGTGAAGCCAAGAACCCTGGGAAATATTGTGGTGAGGTAAGATGAGTGGGTACGTTCACAGCCGTGTGAGCAGCTTAGTCATTGCTTTACTTTTCCTGCATCACTCGCACATGCACAGAAATGCTCGAGTCAAATTCAAGCTCCAATCTTTTAGTCATTAATCTTAATAATTCACTGTTTGGCGGCTTGTGTTCAGCTCCAAAGGACCTCGCTCCTGTCTGTGCCGGAGGTGGAGAATGAAACGTGTAAGTTTATATATGGGCTGCTTGTGCAAAGGGAGCTTCATCAAAAGCTCCGGCAGCCCTTTGTGCTGCCTTATCTTCCAGCCTGCTGCCTATCTGTTATCACTCTCCAACTCCATCTCCCCGTTCTTCGTAACTGGCTTTGACTCGGCGCCAAACAAGGGGCATTTCCAAGGAATTCACATGTACAGTGTGCCAGGGGATGACGACAGGTAGAGCTGTAAACAGACCGGAAAGGCTGTGACGTCCTTCAGATCTGTTCCAGCTGTTTGATTAAATGCACAGCATCATAAAATCACTCAGTGTTCACTGAGTGAGTAATGGTAATGTGTTATGGCTTGTAAGCAGTGTGCGTTTCTATATGTTAAAACAAAAAAATGACTTTGCAATTATGTTGCATTTCTTTAATCTAATTGTTTCAAATGTAGCTTTTGTGCATAAGAAGCTCAGTTTATTAAATGATTTAGTCAAAGAGCACAAATGACTCGGGCAGCTAGCATCAGATGTTAGCATCAGATGTTAGCGTTGAATATTCTGCTGGCGGTGAAATGAATCTATGCAGAGGCATGTTTAGGGTTCACACTCAGGAAATGGGATCATCTTGGTCAAGTCACCGGTCAAGAGCGGGGATTACTGATGGCCTCTGGAAAAACAAAGACTGTCCTATCTGCTGTGTGTGTGTGTGTGTCAGGGAGGTTAAGTGTAGCAGAGTCTGACTGTTATCCATCGTCATGGCTTCATCGGGGAGATAGACGGCCTTTAATGCTCATTGAATTAACAATCAAACCTGAGGAGACACTCGCAAAGAAAGAGTAATTGTGCTGTTGCTAAACTTGGGCTCTATGTGACGACGAGGTGTGAAAGGTTTTGGGATCCGTCCCGTAGATCGCCTCGGCCGGCAGCCACGAGATGAGCTGCAATGTGACCCCTGAGGGAAAATACTGACGGCTTCAGGTTGGTATTCTGAGAGTGTGATATTACAGAAAAGATCCTGACAGAGATTACATCGCTCTGCTCAAAGCCACCAGACTCCTTTGACAAAACCAGTCATTTTATCGCGCACATCAAGGAAGTTGCAGCCTTGATCGCTGAGTTTGTCTGTCTTCAGATCTAATGTGTCAAATTCCTTTTATATCTATCAGTTATTTAGACCCATAAATATACAGATACAGATTTAACTACACCTTTTTTTGGCTTGCTTTTCCCCTCAGGCTGCCGTTACCGCCCGGTGCAGCGCTGTCCCTGTGGCAGAACCAGGATCTGTTCAAGGAGCTCTACTTCACCAAGTTCCCAGTAAGACATTATCACATTATGTCCTCACATTCTGATGTTTATTGGACATGAAGTAATGTGCACAGCTGTCTGATTCAATGAGGGAAACAGTAGAATGTCTGTCAAAACAATTGTATTTGGAGTCAGTGGATTAATAATGAGTGTGTAGTGATTAATATGTGGTATAATGTGGCCCTCTAGTGTTGAAATCTGATATTACAGAGCAGCCGTTGAGGGGTTTGACTGAAGACACTGTAATGAAAGACGACGTTACACAGTAACATCATGTAATCACTCCCTCGTGGCCCTTCATCAGGGTTACTATGACACCATGGATGCAGGTTTCGTGGATGAGGAGGGCTTCCTTTACATCATGTCCCGGTCTGATGATGTCATCAACGTGGCGGGCCACAGGCTGTCTGCTGGAGCCTTGGAGGAGGTAGAGAGCGCTTACACAGGAAGTGACACAAAGGTTTTCCCACCTCTTCTTTGTTGTTTTCATGTGTGTATGTGTGCGTGTGTGTGTTTTGCAGTCAGTGCTGCAGCACCCTGCAGTGGGGGACTGCGCTGTGGTGGGTCTGGAAGACACTTTGAAGGGTGTTGTTCCCTTGGCCTTGTGTGTACTTAAACATGGTGAGGCATGACATTCCTTCATTAACTGAAGATGTAACACTCAGGTGTCATTTTGTCACACGTGCTCTTCCTCTTTTTGGCGATGGCGACCTCTTTCCCCTTTATGACATTAGAGAAGTTGCCTGCAAAATTAAGACTACGACCAAATTGAAATTGTTTGCATCATGTGTCTCAGGTGTGCAGAAAAATGAAGAGGAGATCGCTAAAGAGATGGTGAAGCTGGTGAGGGACTCCATTGGGCCGGTGGCTGCCTTCAGGAGGGTGCTGTTCGTCCAGGGGCTGCCGAAGACGCGTTCCGGCAAGATCCCTCGCTCCTCTTTGGCCAACCTGGTCAACGGGAAGCCCTACAAGGTCTGACACGGCTCTGCAGAACAGTTTGTGCTTCACTGCCGTCACCAGTAGTTTTTTAAAAGTTAACTGCTGCAGGAGAAAATCGCTGAGGGGAATTTTATTTTTTCGTCCCCTGTGCATGAATTTACAGCCACTCAGGAAACAATGAAGCTCATTTTGCAGTGCAGGAGTTGAGTAATGATGGGCCTGCACTCATTAAATACAAGTGAGGGCGCATTTGGGATTTCATCTCTTCGTAGTCACTCACTCAGGTTTGTGCTGATCAGGTTAAAGGCTTCAGGAGAGAAGTGGATGACGACCTGAGAAAACAGCACTTCTTATTATAGTGGCTCTGTTCACACATGTAAATACAAGGTTGTCTTGTATACAGCCTTAATGCTCTACATCTAAATGCAGGGTTTAAAAGAAGCCCTTACATTGCAGAGTTTAATCATCATGTCAACATCACTGACTGATTTAAACGTTCAGTTATTGCTTTAATTACATTTTCATTGGGCTTCGTGTTTTTCTCCGCAGATCACTCCGACCATCGAGGACCCGGACGTGTTCAAAGACATCGAGCGGCAGGTCAAAAAAGCCCTGAGACCTCACGGAGCCTGAGCTCGTCTGTCGGATCAGAGGGAAAGCTGAGGTTGGGTGGATTTTGAAGCTTTGCAGCACTGGGTGTGAACTGTGTCGAAGGTGGAGGGAGACACTGACATTTACCTTTTCACCTGATGTGAACTGGTCCGAACCCATGAAGGGAGGTTAAAGTTTCCATTTGTAACAGTCAAATTAACAGCCTGTCTGTATATAATCTGAATAATAATGTGAAACCGTGCAGCATCATGTGCTCTGCTCCTTCATGATTAATGAGCAGAGGCGGCGTACAGTATGTGTTAATTCTGAATGAAACCTAATGAAGATCACTCACTCACTGACATTTTTTTTTTATTGACAATGAAAATTTGCTTGCTCACCACTTAGTTTTGACCAAAGTACAAGAATAAATAAAAAAAAAAGAAACAAAAAAATGGACACAAAATAAAATGATTCATTGTTCGTGCAAATTGAAGATGTAAAAACAAATTAAAAGCGTAAGACTTGTTGGAGTGGTCCATCAGAAATAACTCAAAGACAGATAACAGGGCCGTACGGGCGGTGCCCTGGAAACTCCGACGGAAACAAAGAGTTAACAGTTACACCAATGTAAGTCACAGCAAGCAACGGGTTTGTCTTTAAAGTCACCTCACTTCAACATGGTCATATACACTCTACGCACACGATGAGCTAAAGCAGTCTGTCTTTCAGTTATTTCCTCTGTTCTGTTAACGTCGGAGGGGTCGGGGGAGAAGGCCAGCTCGGCTGAGTGTGTGGTTTGTCCTTTGTGTCGACGTCTCGCCGGACAGAACGTACAGTGCGACAGGGGACAGGCTGTCCGGGCGGCGTCCTGCTTTTTTCTTTTTTTTTTTCGTTCTCTGAGAAGAAGTTTTTGTGCAGCTTCGGAGAGCGGCGGCGCCTCTTGTTTCGTCCTCGGCTGCCGATTAGTCCGCTGAGTTGATGCGGTTGTATCAAAGTGCTCGTCGTGTCGTCCCGGCGCGTCCTCTTCAAATGCTCCTTTATGACAGTAAGAAAGGAGAACGACGGTTCGTTGGTGCTGGAAAAGGGGCTCAGAGCGGCTTTGGTTGGCCACTAGAGGGCAGGTTTTCACACAACGTCCAGACTCTTCCTCTCTCTGTGGTGCAGCACAGGTTCATCTTCATCAGCAGCACAATGAAAAAATAAAACCATATGTACAAAATGATCTAGAGGGGGCGGGGTCATATGGAGACAGTTTAAAGAGCAGCATATATTAATCTATGGTCCACTAAATGAGGTGGCAGGGACATTTTTTGCACAAACTGAATATCTTTTTATACATAGATGTGTGTATATATTAAAAAATGGCATATTTATGTACAGATAACCTACACATCTCCTGTAGAAGAAATACACAGTACATTATGCTTCGACAAGTTACTGTACATGTAAAAGGTAGAAATGGTGACAACAGGGAGGCCTGCAGGACAGTTTAGCACCGGCGTCTGGTGCCCACATTATGGGGGCGTGGAGTAGGGTCAGGGGGGAGGGGGGTGAGGGGGGAGAGCAGGGCTTCTTGGCAGTGCGTGTCGTCACAACGGTTTGTTCCTCGGCAGGTTGGCCTATCCAGCAGCTCCCCTAGTTAATCTCCATCAGAACTGAACCTGAGGGGAAACACACTGTAATGAGGCGCTGCAGGAAATCTTCAGGTTCTGGAGAAAAGACGAGAAATCCTGAATTATAATGAGTCAGTGTGGGGCCATACTGGGTGCACTGGGTCGAAGTAGCTGTCTTAATGTAAAGCAGTAAAAAAGTGATGTTTTTAGCATCTTCTAAATAAGATGGTGTTCAGAAATACTGGTGTGTGTGCGTGTTTTGGAAAAGTGAGGAAAGGTGTATTTTTGGGGGCGTCTTGTGCTGGAGACGTGGTGCAGCTGAGGGAAGACAGTCAGACTGTGCGGAAAATAGTCAAACAGCATCAGATTTTGTTCCAGCCTCGTGCTCTGGATGAACTTTGCACTGTATTCTGTCTCCTTTGTCTGTGTGGGAGTGCTTAGAAAAATAAGCTGATGAAAGCAGTGGAAACAGCCTGCCGGGCGCTCCGCGGGATGAGCAAAGTCTTGAGAAACACAGAATTACGAAGGTGTAACGTTTCCCCGCTGACCCAAACCTCGTCTGCTCTGCTGTTACCATCATGATTACCTGCCTGCTGAGCTCTCACCTCAGCACTTAGGACGCTCTGCAGGCTTTTCATGATCCTGGTCAGGGACTTAGGCGTTTACTGGCTAAGATTTGAGTGTTTGTCAAACTAACAAACATTTAGATGATGCTGACTGACAGGAGGGCGAGTCCAGACTGAAACAGTGGAGTTAGATCTCATTCAGGCCTTTTTAATGCTTTTAAAGAGAGAAAATGACATGTTTAGTGCTCTTCAGAGTAAAGTTTGGACTGAGATTTGTGGACATTTGAGATGATTTACCTGCAAACATGTTAACAGGTTAAAGTTGGTGTTATATATAGTGTATATATATAGTGCTACCCCTGATGTGTCCACCGCTTCCTGCTAACAATCCCACAATGCAATTCTCCACATTTAAAGGATCCAAACGCTGACGTCAGCTGTTGCTCTCATGTCTGCCTGGACTTTTCTCGCTGATCGAGCAGAGTTCAGTCTTCTCTCTGAGCTGTGATTGAGTTTCCCGACAGTGCAGATGCAGAGTGAGTCAAATCAAAGCAGATACTTATGAGAAATTACACTTTTCCACCGCACCTGGCAGCACAAAGACGACAGTTGGAAGTGAAACTAGGACAAGCTCGCGTTGTAATCTGAACAAAAACCGAACACAGCTTGGCTGTGGATCGGTCAGTAAGCGTCTTCTTTCGTTATTTCTGGCTTAAAGTTGGATCTAGGCTGTTAGCTGTTTGCTGTTGCCACTGAACTTCTAATCGTCACTCTCTGAGTTTTGATAGGAGTGTCAGCTGACGTGGGTCACGCCCTCTATCTGTTGCTTTGCTGTGGAAATGTGAAAGGGTTCACACCTGTGGCATGTCCTGTATGTAACACACAGGCTGCGCTGCAAAGACCCTTTTGGGTAAAGACCTGTGAGTCCACTGAGCAGAGGACACAGCTACACAGCGCTACTCTTCCACACGCCACGTCAGCCGCTCATCAACGAGCGTAATCACGTAAACAAACTTTAACTCATCTCTGTGTCAGGTGCAGAACTCCTGCTTTATGTGAGGCAGATTTCTAAAGCTTGGACCGTGACTCATCTTTTCTTTTGGACGGACATGAAAGGAGGGGATGTCAGCATGAGGCCGCGGCTCGTTTGCTAGCCCGCCGTCTTCCATCACCTTATCGCAGCTACCTGGCATAAACACGGCAGAGGCTCGCCAAGCCCGAGGAGACAAACACGCTTATCTTTGGAAACAATTGGCCCTCTTCTCTTTCATCCAGTATCTGTTTTAAGCACGTCTGAAGAAAGCTGTGTATTTGACAGAGCGAGAATCTGTGTTGTGTTACATACAGCGTACAGTTTAAGGTCCCTCTCTTCCTCCTCTCAGCAGGAGTAGGTTCTCACCGTGGAGCTGTCCAGCCGCTGCACTGCAGAGGGTCCGACTGTAGGGGGAGACAGCGAGAGAGAAAGAGCCTTTAAGCCTCAATAGTACAGCCTGCTGTTTATCAGATGGACCCAGAGTGGTCACCACCCCAAACATAAGATGGAGACGTCCTCAACGGTATGAGTTCGAGCACACGCAAAAAACACTTTCCTCACACGGCAGAGATTACTGAGAGTCACCCTCAGGAGGAGAAGCCACGTGTCACATGTGGCACTCAAAGGAAGTTTTCATTTTGCGTGGATTAACACCAGCAACGAGATTTGAGTGTACTGTGGACGTCACAGACCGGGGAGCACAGAGAGTCGAGACAGAGGGACACGGGGGGGCTGTTTGAGTGTCACTGGGAGCACTGTGTTAGAGGAGAACACTGGCCAGTGCAGGCAGATGGTTTCCAGTCATGTATCAGACCTCGGGTGGCTTTAAGTGAAGAAACAGTTGCTGATACACTCTGCATCCTTTTAAAGAGTCATTTCCAGGTTATCACAGTGTGGATCTTTACTGCTTATTCCTGACCTTGAAAAGGTCAATTTAAAGATCAATTTAAGGATCATTTATCGGCCTGTTTTTGTCTTTATCGCACTGCGTTCATCAGCAGATTTAGTGTCAGCTGTCAGGGAGCTCTGAGTGTGAACGAGTGACTCGGTAGACCTGCGTCTTAATTCAGTAGCTCTGGCCTTTGTTCCAAATGGGACTCAAAGCTCTGAGCTCCAGCGAGTTAACTACTGAAATCTGAGGAAAGCAGCAGCATCACTAGAGAGAAGTTAGAAGAGGCTAAATGTAGTCAAGCAGTTAGCCAAACAGTCTGTCGTATACGTCCAGCACAGCTTACAGAGCGACTTCCTGTAACACAGGTGAACGCACTTTGAGTTTTACCTCAGGATGAAGCTGTTTGGATCATTTTCCACCTGTCAGATGTTGCTGAAGTAGAGCCGCTGTGTTCCCAGATTATCAGCACTCACTCTGAGGTGTTACTCTGCAGCTGTTATCAGAACAAATTGAAATAATGGCCAAAACTAGAGAAACAAGATGTAATAACCTGGAATCATCCTTTAATGAAAGCCTGTCTCAGCCAGTGTCCTCTTTTAACAGCAGAGGGATGAGGAATGACACAAACTGCCAGTTTGAGTTCTTGTACTGTCACCTATGTAAACCTCCTGAGTCAGGCCAACTTACATAGCACCGCTCAGCCACCTTTGTTTTGCTGCTTTGTTACTGAAACTTCAAGGGTCACACCAGCAAGCATGGCTCCTAATCCATAACTTGACCCCCTAGCTTTTACCACCAGGGTGACTGAACACAACTATTTTGCAACTCTGCAAAACAACACCCTTGGAGTTGAATATCAGAGAGCTTCAAAAGTCGAGTAGAGAAAGAGAGAGAGAGAGAGGCGAGGGCGAGAGACCACAAAGAAAAGGAGAGATACAGCAGGACAGTGGTTGGCAGAGACCATGTGAAGAGGAGGGAGTATATGTGGAGTAATACACGCAGGGCCGACAAGCCCAGGACCTGCAGAGGGGCATAGCTGACCTTGAAACCAATCCAAATACATGTCGTCAGGACTGTCATCCAGCGCCTCATAGAGGACTGCAGAGCAGCCGTCACAGAGTCGGAGAGAACAAGAGACATGGTCACAACACAGCAAGGAGCATCGACTCCTGCGGCCAGGTGAGGTGCTTCGATGTACCGGTGCAACAGGCGGACTTCACCTGAGCCTTTCAAAGCCGCTCACAAAATGTACTGCATACGAAGAGCCGAGCAGGGCTGCAGGGACCGGCACTTACCCTCGGGGGGCAGTCTCCGGGAGTGACCAGACGTGGCGGTGAGACGAAATCCAGCAGGGAGCGTCTCCGCGGACCCGGGCATCATACTTATACCGTGAACGTCTCGGGGCGGGAACTGCCTCCTCCACGACGGACCTCGGAAGTCTTTGTCGTCACACTGATGCACAGAAGAATGGACGCAAATGGTAAACACGCAGCTCAGAAATCATGTTGGAAAGGCATGTTTGTTTGCACGTCCAGGCCTCTAATCATGAATAAATGTGTTGTAATCACACACTGAGCTTTATCTTTGAGTTTCTAACCATCGTGAATATTAATTAGGCTGTAACAGTCATCACAGTGCTCTGAAACGACTAGCGAGCTTCGTCTGTCGTGACGCTCCACCTCGCGGCGCTGCGAGGTCGCTGAGCTCACCTCATCCAGTCTCCTGTCGGTGCCCAGCGCCAGCAGATTATTGTACTCTCGCTCCAGAATCTGACGTGCCTGAGGACAAAAAAACAAAACAAAACAAAAACACAGCAGCTATTTTTAGCCGAGCGGTAACAGAGGCGGCTGACACGTTACATTATTCGCGCTGCGATCCGTCTCACCTGATTATAGATGAGATGAGCAGTGGAAGCCTGCCAGAGTGACAGCTGGCAGATCTGCATGTTCTCATTTAGATTCCACCAGCTTTTTGAAGGCTGATACCAACATACCTCTACTTTTGGCCTCAAACTGGTGACAGATGATATTTCTGCCCATATTCAGCACCTTTATATTTGGCTTGTCAAGGCCAAAAAAAACCTTAAAGAGATGAAAAACGCTCCCCTCACAGTGAGGCGCCACGCTGCTGATAAACCAGTGTTTACCTGAGTGTTTTGGTTGGGGATCTGGAGGAGCAGCGCCAGACTGCTGTAGTCGAAGTTGTCATCCAAGGCGACCAGAGCTCCGTGCACGCCGCTCTCCAGCAGGATGTTGGCGTAGTCCCTCAGGCCTATGCTCTGCACCCAGCGGATGACCCGCTCATTGCTCCACACCAGCACGTCTGCACACACAGAAATCTCGTCTTAAAGCCGAATCTCTCTTTATTTCCTCGTTGGTCGTGATGTTTAGGCTCCACTTTGGGCTCACTTGCCTCTCATTTCGTGCTGGCTGTGCTCCCGGCGTCTCTCCAGCTCCTTCCGGTCATAGTTGAGCTTCTTCAGACACATGATTCCATACTGTAAACTTGTTCTGGTGTCAGGAAGTCACACATGTCGACAGTCACGTCATGCTTACAAAAAACATCTTAAAACATCTGAAATCCACCACTATGCTCCAGTTTAATACAGGACTTCCTTTAACTAAAGTCTATGAAATGTATGCTTAACAGCCACCGTGAGGCCGCAGACCAGTACCTGTGGAAGCTGTCCACCATTTTGAGGTGCACCCTCAGGTCCTTCTTGGTGAGGTGGTCCAGCATGCGGGCGTCCACCAGGCACTCCATGAAGTAGCTGCGGTACTGAGGTAGTCCTAGACTGGGCAGCCACTCGTTCCCTATCCACTCATGGTTCATGTCGCCGTAAGCTAGAGTCTGACAGAGGAGAGACACATCTTCTGCTGGCCGTGTATTACACATTGGTTTGAAAACATCACCTGGAATTATTGGACAGAAGCAGCATCAGCGGGGCTCCTCCTTACCTGCGCCCAGCTCCCCTCTTCAGACTGTGACTTCTGGGTGAGACACAAAGACGACAGAACATGAGTGAGAGACGTACAGTCAACATGCATCGACTCGCTGCGTGCACGAAGGGATTCTGCAGGTTTTTTTGCAATTGCAGTTTTAGTAATTTTTTGATTTAGGTGCCTTGAAAGTGCTTGAAAAGTGCTGGAATTTTGCTCTTAAAAAGCTCTATGAACTCTTTTAAGTGCTACAAGCAAGTGATGCTAAACCCTAAACCTAACCTGTTATCCATCACGCAGCTGTTTCATTGGCTCCTACTCTAACCAGGTCCTGCTGAGTTTGGTCGTGGGGCCCCACTTCCAGCCTCTGCTGCATTTCGACAAACCTTGAACTAACCGCAGGCGGCTTTTATGACCCGCTGAAAGGTTTGAGGAAGTCACTGCTAAAGGAAAGAGGGCTCAAATGGAAATGGCATGTGAATTGGTCTCCTGGGTTGTTTCCACCCTCAGATGTGGCCTGACTTGACAGTTTGTGTTTAGTTTACTAAAGGGATAACAAGCTGTCCCCAACATGGTACAAGATCTGCTCTTAGCTGTGTTTCCAGGAGGAAACAAGGAGGAGTTGAGCCTCAAAACGGTGGAATAGCCTTCATGTGGTCCTTTAAAAGTGCCAAAATTAACATGAATTTGATCACAATTCATCACCTTCCTTCCATCTCAGGTGATGTAAACCATGATGTAAACGCTCACTCTCATCAGAAGTTACTGTTTGGATAAAAACGTTGTGTTTCACATCCAGCTCGCTCAGGCCGACTCTCTGATGTGCTTTTGAGTTTTGTGTGATGTTTCAGTCACAGCAGCACAGGAACAAACAGTCAAACTGACTCAAACTGACATCAAACATTGCTGCTGTATCGTTAAACTGACGGAGGCTCCTCCAACTAAAATCCTGTTTTTAGTTAGTGATGAAAGAAGAAGGAAAGGGGTTAAATGACGCATGCCTTCTCCATCAGTCACCACACACGCCCCTCTTCCTCCGACATCCACTCTCACAGCCAGACGCACATGACTGACAGAGGTAGAAAAAGGGTGAAGGACACAAGGGGACTGACCGTTTTGGAAGGGGCTGCCATGGTCTCCATCTCCTCATGGGTCACCCATACGTTGCCTGACGGCTACAAGGGGCAGAGCCCGAGAGACAGAGCGGCAGCAGCAGGGGTGGTAGTAGAGGTCCGGTAGGAGGGGCAAGCAGTGTTAAAGAAGAAGAGCAGCACCACTGTAAGCCAATAGTGTTATAGCATCACAGTCAGATCATGAACTGGCCCCCCCGACCCGCCAGGGGTCAAAGGGCACAAACACAACACGGTACGACACGGAGCATTCCTGGCACGGTACGAACTGCCATGCACACGAAGAAGAGCAATGGATGAGTACCAACAGACACGGAAACCACAGCGCTCACATCAGTGCCATCCCATCATGCAGAAGGTTCTGGATTTATCTCAGGCTGCAGTCAGTTCCTTTCATTATTGGTTCATCTGTTGACGATTTCCTCAACTAATCAAGGCGATTTGGTTACACAAGTTCTGAAAATACTGCGGAGAGACGATCTCTCAGAGGCAAACCGTCGTATAGGACGATCGGTCAGTAAGAACTGTCTGTTCGTGATGCTTTTGTACATCAGAAATAAGGAAAAACACGTCTGTCCGTAACTCTGGATAATCTACACATTGTGCTGTCTGTCGTTTTGATGTAGTTCTTATGGAAAATATCGACAGCAGGCTCTTTTCATTGGACTGGAGGCAGAAGTCTGAGCACAGATAACTCCAAAACTGACTGCATGGCTACAAAACACTAAAGGTCACAAACTAAAGGTCATAATCCAGATCCAGTAGGGTTTTAATGGTCTGCTTTAGCTACACCGTGCCGGGCTAAACCACGACCTTTCCTCTCCTCAGCTGTGTCTCCGACTGCTAAACATGTCTCTGCTGGAGCCTGAAGAGGAAGTTTAGTTTCACTCCTGCGTCCAAGTTACCGCTGCTGCTTCACATTAAAAGCTCTCCGCTGACTTTTACTGTGAAGGAGTCAGAGGAATGATGCACGTTAGCGGAGCTTCATTAGCGGTGCTGTTCTGTTAAATATGGAGGAAGGAGGAGGACAAACAGTGAAAGGGCTGCAGGCTCGTATCGTTTCTAACCAGCACACCTCCAACATGCTCACTGCACGGCCAGGTGCATGTTTGAGGGGGGGTTTGGTTGTAATGGCAGTGGCAAAATGACCCATTCTTCCCCCTCTCTCAATTTTCTGCTCGATATACACATGCCGCCATATTTACAAGGTCAATTAACCCCCTCTGTCGAGCGAGGGGGGGTTAAGTGTGACAACAGGCGGAGCGCCGGTCACAGCTGGGGGAGTTTGTGATGGGACGCGTGGAGTTACATGTGCTGTAATGAAAGTTTCATGAGGTGTGGAAGTGGAGCTAAGTGGTAGATGGGGGGGGGGGGGGGGTGAGAGAGCACTGAGTGTTATTTTACAAGAGGAGGAGACGGAACAAGTGCAGGAGCTCGGGAGTTATGAGCGCTGCGTGCGTAGACGGGACTGAAAACACAAACTTTAATGAATATTCTCAGCTGGGTTCATGGAACAGCCACAACCTCTCATTTCCGGGTGATTTATGGTCTGCTTTGTTTGTGTGAAGCATATTAGTTTTTGCTCTGCGGCGCTATCATTAAGGAACAGCAGAGTCCTAAGAGGCTGTGTGCAATTACCACGGCAACAGGGAGCGATGGAAGCGACCGTGGCGGGGACTAACTGCAGAGCTCGGTCACAGGACACACCAGAGCCAGGTTACACAAAGTGGGTCGCCACTGTGACGCTCGCTTAGCACAGAGACGGGGGGGTTCAGAGTGGGTGAGACGTAAAGCGCTGACACACGTGCTGAGTGCGAGCTGAGGCGTGTGTGGAGGCGTGGGTGTCAGCAGAGAGGATGTTCAGTCATACAAACGCTGGTCAGAGCTGCTCTGGAGGCAGAGATTATCTGTTTGTTCTGGGTAAAGGTCAGGTGATACGCCTCAGTTAGCATGCTAGCCTCATCACACATAAACGTTTTTAATCGTTTACATGTTTGGAAACACTCACTTTCTTCACATGAGAAGACTGATGTTACACGTCTGTTCAGAATGAGCAGCAGCCTGTTAGCTTAGCATAAAGACTCACTCATTGACACATTAATAAGCAGAATTTAGTGAGGTTTGCGCTGCTCACAGGCTGATCTTGTCACTTTCTGACATCACCAGGCTAACTGTTCCCTCTGTTTTCACTCTTTATGCTAAGCTAAGCTAACAGGCTGCAGGCAGGCCACTCCAGCTTCATACAGAAGATGATTCTATTATTCCCTCTTTTCCATTTCCACCCTCTGATCACGTCTTCCGCCTGATCAGCTCTGTCCGAATGCCTCGTGCGACTGAACCTCTGTGTGTTTTTTTCCCGTGTTTTCGGTACAACTCACGGTTCTGGAGGTGGGCGGGGCAGAGGGGCTTGTGAGGGAGACCATTTCCTGGATGGCCAGGCGAAGCTTGAGCCGGTGCAGGGGGTTACTGATCCCGATCTCCCTCTGGATCTCGGTGTCGGACAGGGCCGACATGATAGCTCCGCTCTTGACGTTGGCGCGGCACGCCGCCACGTACCAGGCCGGCATCCCCAACCACAGCTTTATCGCACGGAGAGGAGACAAGCAACAAGAGGCAGACTGATTGACAGCTCATTTTTGGCTTTTTGCTGAACGTCTGATCGTCCCTCTCTGAGATGATTTTAGTCTATTGAATTCTAGATTTGCTGTGAACATCATTCTGGCCTCATCAATGACTGATCACTGTGGTCTGGGATGCTGTTTGTCATGAGGCTGCAGGTCATCTGCCAAACATTAGGGGGCAGTAGTGTTTCTGTATTTTGGCTTTTTCTTCTGTGTCAGTCCAAAAAATATGTCACAGTGAGTGATTCACTGCAATGACTCATCAGAAATTGTAAAAGTAAAATCAATGTTTGAATGCTAAAATATGAAAAAACAGATTCTGGGAATTGAGCTGAACATAATTACTCATAATGGATCCAAAGAAAAACAACATCAAAATTGCAATTATTGTGTATTAAACAGCTTATGTCATCAAGTCAGAGAGTTCATGGTGAATGAACACAAGGATTTAGGAAAATGGGACTTTGATGAAGTTTACTTTGAATTCTAAACAATATTCTGCAAGTTATTTAAAGATCAATGCGTCTATAAATAGTTTTGTTTATGTACATACAATCAGCTGTTCCAGAGTCAGACTCACCTCCAGCCAGGCGACGACCGTGGGACCGTCCCATTGGGCGAACGGTAAACCCTTTCTCCTGGCCTCCTCCAACAGCTCGTGTCTGAGAGGGCGGGGACAGAGGACACCTCGTATGAGCACGTGCGCCTGGACGTCATGACAAACACGCAGTTTCTGACTCGACGCCACACACACGCACACACACTCTCACATCCTCGCTCCTGCTTCTCTCAGATCCCTGCAGCGTGTCGTCGAGAGCCGAGCACTCACACACGTTTTATCTCGCAGGCCGGCCTGAACACTAACACACACACACACACACACACGCACACACACACTTTGTATTTTATGTGTACTGCATTCATTCCCACATCCTGAATCCTGACGTTAGCGTCTGTCCCTGTCTAACACCTGCACTATTTCTAATCTCAGAGGACAAGTGTGTCAACGACTTGACTTTAAGGACAGCAGGTGGAAGTTAAAGAGATTTTCTTAGGTGGAGAGCGCCACCACATGGTCGTTTCGATGCAGCTTTTTTCCCCACCGCTGCTGCAAATGTCATTAAATCTTGACCTTGAAAGCAGCTCATGGGAGAATCTCACCTCAAGGCTCGTTCAGCCGCTGCTCCGGAGCAGATAAAACGAATTAAACCTTCTCAAGAAGCTCCAGAGCGGCGACTACCGTAAACGGACCTCGAGCTGAGATTCACTGCAGCTAATTTAAGGTTTAATATTCCAAAACAGTGTTAAATTAAGCAGGATTATCTGTGTGTTTTAAAGCAGAGTCTGTGTAAATATTTGATTAAAATAAGGCATTAAGAGGATTTAGCGTCTTGGTGAAGGTAGTCGTGCACACCTGGAAGGTGCAGAGCTGCAGGACCAGCTCCTCCCTGTCCAGGGCTTCTGAGTTTATTCTGCTGAGAGACATTTTCTCTCACGCAGCGTTGGATTTTTAAAGGAACTTTCTTCACAGTTTCTGGGCTGTGCTCCATGTTTTTGTCTTTTTTTTCAGGCAGGTGTTGAAGTGTAACCTAAGCTTGCACCTCGTCGACAAAGACCGGCGAGTAGATGCCGTCGGCTCGTCGTGAGCGGGGCTGTTTGTACTGAATCCTCCCACGCTCGGCGAGACACACAACTCACGGCCAGCCGAAAAACGCCGGACAAACGGGGGACCAGGGAACACAATCACGCCCACACACCAGAAACAATGCACTATTTAGTGAACACATTTCATAACAAAAACTCTGAATCAACAACGCATTCCCTGAGCATGTTGTCAAAGAACTGACAAATGGAAAGAGTGGGCTTAGTAATAAACATGATACATGTAGCACTCTCAGCGTTGAAGGCCTCAGTACAGTGAAAGGGCACTTAAACACAGCATACATGGCATACAGAAGCCTACAGGGACAGAGGAAATGTGTTGATCCGAACACAACCAGGTACATTCACTGTCTCCTCTATCCAGCACATGGGGGCGTAGCCCATGTTTTATGTTCAGGTCAGGTCTAATGCATGGAGAAATACATCCACTGAACATAGCTGGGGAAAGGGAAGTAAGGAAACAGTTATGACAAATCATACAAACAAAAAGAACAGTTGACAGTCCCATAACCAGGCGTGGCCGCTGGTTATTTTCACACAGATAGATAGAGACACATATAAGGAGAGGAAGACATTCCGGGTGTGATAATTGGGCCCCAGCTTTAGCAGCGGCACATTCTCTGTCCAGCCATGGATGCAGCTGCCATTGAACTGTAAAAAGGGGGGAAGAAACGTCTTCAGATGGTAAATGAAAAAAGAAAGAAAGAGCGCAATGGCGTCGTTAACAGCCATGAAGGATAGAGAGGTAAACAGATAAGAGGCGTCAGCTTTGGCGCTGGTCGTTCGGGAGAGGACGGATGGCGGGACAGACAGGAGAAGATGGCGGACAGGGCAATGTGGCGGAGACAATGGTCATACCCAGGAGGTCAGTTACACATCCTCACAACTTACCCGCTTTGTTAGAGTCAGAGGATGATGAGAGGGAGAGGAAGGGTAAGAGAGGAGAGAGTCAGAGAGCAAAGAGGAGAGAGAGAGAGAGAGAGTGACGGGGAGACAAAAGTACACAAAATGTTAATGAGTTAATTGGCAGTTAAACGATAACGGCTCTAAACACACACACACACCTGCACACACACCTGCACACACATATCTCACAATGGAGGACATTCGTTTACAGGAGCATCTGTAGATCAGTCAAAAAAAAACAAGACGTCATCTTCTACAATGCAGTCCTGACCAACATCTCGTGCAGCAGAGGAAATGAGGAATGCACTGAAACACAGCAAGACCCCCCCAGTCCCTCCCCCATGGCCTTACATTCAAATGCTCAGGTACATTCAGATACTTTGTCGTTGAAACAGAAAAGAAAACGCACAGCGACAATGAGACCACGGCGGTGCTGATCGATCAAGATGCTGAAATGGAAAAAACAGAGCAGGCAGCTGAATGGCATGCAGTGCGGAGGAGGCGCCAAGATGCAGGGTGGTGCTGTGGCCGTAACCCCGGACACCGCTATGAAGAAGTCAGTGCAGTGGAGGAAAAAAAACAACACGTTTGTCAACAAACAACGAACGGTACTCGCTACCGACCGACTACATGGGAGGCAAAGTTAATCATCACGGCAACTCAATGTGCACTTCGAGCAAATGACATTCATCATTTGGCACTGGGGCATGGCAATGCGCACGCACACACATACACACACACATTCTGCAGACAGATCTGATGTGAGGGGGGTCCCCTCTATCCTGTGGGGCCGACACACTCCCCGATCTGAGCGTGGGTGTGTTCTACGGCGTGTGTGTGTGTGTGTGTGTGTGTGTGTGTGTGTGTGTGTGTGTGAGGAAAAGCACATCTGCAGCTTTGTGAGATTAATTGGTTTTTCAGCCTGGATCAATAGCCGGACTTCGGCTCTGTGTCTGAATACAGCGAGGCTGATCTCTGCTCCTGGACGCTCATCCAGCCTCTGCTTTCTATCGATCCTGCTCTCGCTGCGGGTTACGGCTTCACGAACGCCGCGGCCGCGCTTTCGTGGAGCGAGAGAGCTAACGGTAAACTCGGGAGGCGGAGGTTAAAGCCTCCGTCCGCGTGTCACAGATCAGGCTGAGCTATGTGCTGTCGTGTAGTGAGATGCTAAATACGACCAGGAGCTAAATCTGTCCTGAGGTGTCTGCTGATGAGGATCTGTGGACAAAGCTTACTTCTTTTTCAACCTGCGGTCCTTCTCCGCCTGAGTTCCCAGCTTGCCCACCCCCATGTCCTGGCCCGCCATGTCTGGGTCCATCATGGTTGCTGGGACGGGAGGAAGAACACAGGACGTCAGTGAGTAAAACCTGAAACCGATGCTGGAGGATGTGAAGTGAATAAATACTGAAATGTGTGTGTATGCGCTCCATTTGCTTCTGATTCACATGTTAATATTTGCTTTTAGGATTTACCCGAAGTTGTGTAAATGCACGAGTCACACGAAGGTGATAATTGAATTTAACAGTCATAACCTTCAAATCGCTCTTCTGTCAGGCCATTATGGTCTCATTGAAAAGTTCAGAATCATTCAGCCAAATGATCTAATGATGGACAAGATGCATGAAGTTTCTCTGATCACCACCTTTTGACTTGCATCATACGTAAAGTGACGAGGCTAACACGCATCTGTTTTACTGTTACCATGACGACAAGTCATGAAATGCCTTGAAAGTGGAGCCAATCTATCAACACAAATTTGGGTAAATCTGAACAGTCTTTCAGTTGAATGAGAAACCATCTGAAGCGTCGGCGGCTCCACTGCTCACCTTGTGGGTCTACCATGACCTGCCTGTGTGCCAGGTGTGCCAGTCGGCCTTTCTCCTTCTTGCCAAAAAGCCGCCCGATGGAGGATTTGATGCCCTTCTTCTTCGGCTGTTTGTGGAGGGAGTCCTGGCTGCTGGCGACGCTGCTCAGCGCGCTGGCCTCGGCCTCCAGCGAGGCCACGATCCTGCGGGCGCCAACACGCAGAGAAAACATGGTTTTAAGTTCATGAGGTAGCTTCTCAGAGGACGTCATTTTAACTGCAGACACGGCTGAAGACGACAGCGCCGTCTGAAAACTGTCGAGCTAAAATTTAACTCCAGGGGTGTTCGTGCCGCCTACCCTCGTGCGTCATTGTGCGAGGAGGCCGGCAGTGTGTGTGTCATCCGGACGGTGCGCGGCGTCGGAGGCGGGGACGTCTCACACTTGATGGTGGCCTTGTCCTCTCGGCCGTCCTCGTCCACCGCTGCTATCTGAGGGGCGAGGGCAGAGAACAGGCGTGAGACGTGGCGATGAAACCACCGTTCAGTCCGGGGCGTCATTGTCGGGGTTTCATAACATCACATTCAGGATCTGTTGATGCTCGTGTACCTTTCTCCGGTGTTTCCTCAGATCGCTGGGCTGTCGGCAGAGAGAAGACAACGTGTTACAGACAAAAACAACGGCTGTTGGCTCGTTCCTATAAACATCATCCAGACGCTCGTGAGCCCGATAACAGATCATCCATTCACGGATCAATACGGAGGGACAAAGACGGATTGGTGAACAACTCATTTGCGCGATCAATAAAATCAGTCTTCTCCCTCTGAAGGCCTCTGGGACGAGGACACACTGCGTCCTCTCGTCCTGGTGCATTATGTGAATATTTTTAGAGGTTTTTCTTCTTTGACGGGCACATCTGGAGCTGCAGCCTCGGGTCGAGGAACCGAGCTGTAAGACACACACCGCCTATTCTGGGAGGGACCGTAAGCCATCCGTCCCTTTGACATCTGGGCTGCCTGATGACAGCTGACGGAGCGAGACAGCTTCTGTCACGACTTCCTCTGCGCGCTCATTTAACGCAGCGGGTCTTCAAAAATTAATGTCTTCTGGAGTTCTACGGCTTAACGTTACGGTAAGAAAGCCTCGACAGAGCAGCTGCTTCTGCTTCCTGTTTTCTTTATATTAGTACGTTTTACACTGACTGAAACAGCCCACTCTGCAGAAGCTGCTGTGGACATATGGGACCCTTTGCACAAAGGAGTGAGACATATTTACACACAATGCATCTCTGAGTACTGACAAAAGTGGTGCAGTCTCTAAAAATACATATAAAGTACACTCAGACAGTACGCGCGGCTTCAGAAACGAGGCCTTTGTGCAGCACTGAGTCTGTAAACAGGAAGCAGACAGACACTGACCAGCGTCATCACCCCCATGCGCTCCATATCGCGGGCGGGGCTTCGAGGGTCGAGCTTGGGGGTGGAGTGTCCGCTGGGCGGGGAGGAGGAGGCCAGGGAGGAGGCGGTGGCTGAGGCAGTGATGGAGGCTCCGTGGTGGTGCATTCGAGCCAGGTTGAGGCCCTCCAGGCTGACGCTGGCCACCCGGTTTTCAATCTCCTCCGCCCGCAGCTCCGTTGACTCCTTCTCCTCCTGGATGAGCCTTCGGGAGAGGAGCACACAGGAGGAAAAGCTCTTCATCTCATATTTTCAGGTTTTGCCGCATAGAGCTAAATAAAACCTCTTTTACTTCCAGGAAAACATGATATCAGGATCACAGTTACAGAGCTGAGCCTCCTCTCTCTGCGGAGGTCTCAGGAGGTGGATTTCAGGAGATTTCCCCAACAAATTCCACTAAACGCCTACAGTAACAGGCAAACTAATTAAAGGCAATAGCGAGGAGATAAAAAGGCTAAAAGTCAGGTCATTAGCTTTAACGTAGCCCGGGTCTAACTTTGTAATTAGCCGAGAGCTCGACTCCTTGGATTCACGATCGCTATCTGCCATCAGATTTGAATTAACTCCTCCTGAACGGAACGTGGCTCTGCGCCTCCTGATGGGGATGTAAATTAGCAAAGACCAAAAGGCACGTTAAGAGCCCTTGAAATAAAGAACCGAACTAAGTTGCGCCTGGGGTTATGAATACTTATCAGCAACAGATAATTACAGCATTAACAAGCAAGAGGCTGATCGCATTGTCCAAAACACGCCGTGCATACAGGAGCGGTGTGACAACTGATAGCTTAGCATGAGCGCAACGGAGTGTAAGCTCAGGCCAAAGCAGTGAATTAAGATGTGTTTTAGCATATCTGAGGGAATATATGAGCGTCTAGAACATACTGATATCTGCACACGTGATATATGAATAGAAGCTGTTCTCAACAGGGTGTTATTTAATACTGAAAAATATAGATTTTGGCTGGAATATCACTTAAAGAGGCAAAGGATGGGGGTCTGACACGGTTCTGTAAAATCTGCAAGCGGCTCAGCTTTCCGGGACGTGACCTTAAAAACATGTTAACTGGATACGAAGCAAAGTGGATTAGGAGCGCGGTGAGTAAAGGAAGCGGATCAATATGTCTGGGAATCTGGCCTCTTCTATGAAATGAACGCCGCCGCGTGCGTCAGCTACCGAATCTCCTTGTTGATCGCGTCCAGCTGCTCCTGCAGCATCATGGCCAGAGTCTGCGCATCGGAGTGGCCGCTGGGCGACAGCAGGTCCATGGAGCTGAACAGCGTTTCCCTGTCATCGTCGTCGATGTCCGACATCTCCGTGTCGCTCTCGAAGTGGTGGCCTCCAAGAACCCCGAGCTGCTGCGAGCGCCACTCGTGCTCCCCCAGCGATTTCGCCTGCACGGAAAGATAAGGACCGACTGTGAATAAACCAAACTCACAAGGTCTGATTTAGCGCTTTTAAAAGCACTCGGGGAATTAGAGGCGTCCTCGGGGAGCTGGAAACCTTTTCTTTAGATAATCGAAGCAGCGTTCTCCATCAGAGGAGCTCTGAGTTTCAAATGCCTGAAACTTTTTGTTTAGTGCTCCCAAACTGAACTAACTGACGCCTCCTGGATCCCTTCAGTGAGCAACACATTTTATCGTGCTGCATTCATTATCCTCTAAAATGTGTCTGGACGTTTGAACTTTTTAAGGAGGGACACCATTTGATCTTGGCACAGTATATTTGCTGGACAGTGCAGCGTCAACCTGGGAGAGGCTCCTCTGGACTTTGTCCCTCCTCCACCAAAGCATGAGAGCATTTTGAGAGCTTAAGCCTGAGTTCACCTTTTAAACCTGCCTTTAAACTCTGCCACATCTTCTGTTAACACTGTAATTTAGTTAAAAGTGCCATAAAAGACGCTGAGCACAAAGCAGGATCGAGGCCTTCACAAGGGAAGAGAAGCACAAGACGTTAATGGGATTTTAGCATCCTGACCAAAGGTTAATGATATTATCGTATCAGAGACTTTCTACCTTAAAGACCTTCAAACAGAGACAAAACAGCAAACAAGCAGAGAGTGAGCAGCTCCTACACTGTAAGAAATAAAGGTAAAAATAGACTCGGAGGCTCACCTTGGTTTCACGCAGACCCATGCGACCTCTCCTCGGCCGGCGGATGACCTTGGCCGAGCGGTAGTGGTCCGACTGGGTTTCAGCCAGAGATCCCAGCGAGAATCTGAGCTCGGCCGACGTGTCCAGATGAGACCTGAGAAAGAGCTTTTATCAGTCATGCTACACCTTCCCAGTGTGCGCCTCCATTAAAACATCTTGTGGGACTTGAAGCAGACTACAGAGGATGACAAACAACAGAAACGTTACGGTAATGTTCACAGTTACGCAGACAGTAGAATCCTGTGTTTAGGTGCCTAAAGCGCAGCTAACAGTCACGGTGATGTGGCGTAAAGCGCACTTCTTGAAGGATCAGGGCTCGTTATGCATGCCTCCGCGGCTGCAAACCGTTTGTCTGTGGAGAATATTATGTCTGCTACTGTCAACACATCAGCGCTGTAATATTAGACCTTCGTGCATGAAAGGGAAGCTGAAAACATCCAATAATAGACATGGAGAGTTCAGCGATAGCAGTGTTTCTAACAATAGTGCAGAGCGAAATGCTTCAGTGACAGATGAAATAACAGGACCGCTACTCCAGGGAGGACGTCTGTATTCCTGGATCTTAGCTGCTTCCTGTTACATTTCCATGCTTCAGTTGGATCAGTTATGCCTGGATTTTTATTAAATCTCAGCTGGAGGATGTTAACTTGACTCTAGCTACGTGAAGAGGTGGAAACCTCTTTTTCAGAGCATCCCGAGTCGTCTGCTGGACTCTGAAACAGTCCGAGTTCGTCTCCAAATGCTGACGCCTGTTTGCACACGGTGCCCATCTTGGTCTCATGCAGTTGCTTAATTGTCCGTGCGCTCCAGAACTGCAGTGAACTGAATCTAACTTTTGTTTGGGTCCATTTCTGAGAAGCACCAGACTGCTGAGTTTCATCACCAGAAGATGCACAATGGCTGCTCTTTATCCTCTGCAGCCTGTAAAACCTGGAAGAAGACTATTTTCTCTGTACAGGCTGCAGCACGTCCGTCCTGTGGTGGTAAAGAGGTGCAGCATCCAGGTGCTAATCACCTAAAACAACTGACCTTTTGCTAAACTCCTCCACTGAAAGTGACCAGTCATAGCTTAGCCATCGCAACATAGCCTTTCCTAAACCAAAAACAGCCTAACAAAAGTGTAAAGAATGAATTAAACTGTGTTTATCTGCATGAACATAAGCTGTGAGTGTTAGCATGCTAGGCTAACCAGCTTACTACCTACAGTTGTACACCATTGTAGAGTGACTTCAGGCCACGCAGCATTAGTTCCTGTGGCTACAGGTTCTGGATGCTAACAGGGTTGAGAGCAACATTACCGACTACTTCATGGTCTATACTGGTTTTTGGGGACGCTGACACTCCACCACTTTAGCTGAGATACTGTTAGCTTGTCAAACTATTAGCATTTCAACAACTCATGGTGCTAATGTTAGCTCAAAAAGGCAGCTAGCTACAGACACTGCTGTAGTCGGTTCTTGTCAGCCTCTGTCTGACATCAAGGACTCATTTTTCAGAAGTAATCATAAAGTGTTTGGAGCTGTAAATTTGGCGCTGTTATCACTGTAAACTGCAGCTGCACTGCAAGAGAACAGAAAGCTTTACAGGCACATCAACGGCATCTGAGGGTGGCCGAGCTTAGCAAACAGTCAATTCCAGGAGGTCAAAGGTCAGTGGAGATTTTCATTGTCTGGTGGTCTAAAGTCATACATGGCTGCAGAAAATACTCATAAGTGAAAGCCTGAAAGACCTACCGTGACAGGGTGGGTTCTGTGAGGGAGCCTGCCCTCAGTCTGAACTGGTCCAGCTCTGATCTCAGTTTCTCGATCTCCTCAGCCAGCTGCGTCTGGATCAGACCGTTTGACAAGATGTGATCAGGTCAGAGTCAGACTTTGCAGTGTTTCTACATGCTGCTTATGAAACTCATCTCATTATCCTCCCCGTGCGGGAAGCTGATGAATATTCAACTGCAGCGGTGTATAAAAAAAATCTCATTATTTCTATATTAAAAAGCACTTCAATAAGTCGTCACTTCTCGATCTCTGCAACCTACTTTTTCCTGGATGGACTCTTCGTACTGTTTCCTGTAACCTTCAGAGTCTTGGATTAACAGATTCTGCGAAGAGAAGAAAAAAAGTCAGCGGGTAAAAATCCATCTCTTCCTGACATTTCACTGGATGTGATATTGGCAGGTTTCCATCGACATGGCAGCCGTCTTTAACCTTCTCCTCTAGAGCCGCCATTCTCTCCTTCAGGTGGAGCTGAAGACGCTCGTTGGACTCCGTGAGGAGTCTGTCCACCGTGTCTGAGAGGCGCTTGTTGTGCTCCTCGTTCATCTTTTCCCTCTGTCGGGCCTGGAGGGACGAAGTGAAGAGCAGCGTTTCAAAGTCATATCTACAGATGTGAAAAGACTGTTTGTTTTAAAGCAGCGCTTCCCATCCTTTTAGCTGCGACGTTCACCAATAATCAGTCTCATGAACCCAGAAATATGCAATAAAAAGCTCTTTTTTTAGTCCTTTTAGATTTTGCAATTAGATGTTTTTCAGAAAGGAGACGGTGCATTTAAGATCTGTGTCGCCACCGGTCCTGAGTCTGTTTGCTCCAATGGGAGACGTGAACATCAGATTGTCCTGGGCCCATTTTTCCAAATGCTCTCTTGCTAAAATGGCTTTTTTCAGACAAATCAAGAAATTGACTGTCTCTGTGATGCATGTATCTGGAGCTGCACTGTTTTGTCATGGACAAGCAATCGTCCATCAATAATGCATCAAGTGTTAAAATCATCCAATGGGGCTCAGGGGAGAGACAGGAAGTGTACCATTTCATACAACTGGTGCAGCTTGTAGTGGCTCATCTTGTTGCTACAGAGCATCTTTGGTGCTGAAGCATTAAGCTTCTTCTCTCTATTGTTTTAGCTGTTTTTGATGCGATGAAATCCCAGAACGGCCTCTCAGTGAGGTTACAAGCATATTTTCATACAAAATACTACAAAATGTGACTCTGAAGATGCTCATGTGGTCTGAGGTAGTACATTATGGCGTCATGTGTGAGCATTTTACAAACCAGAGTGTGTGAAACACGGATTTGGTCAAGTGTCACTGGTGATAAATCAGACGATGTGTCATCAGTCACAGTCGCCTCAAGCTGTCATGCTCATGCAGGAGTGGCTGCCTGCTTAGCGCTGCCTGGCACAACGCCTCCGCGCTGACTCACCCGTAGCAGCTCCTGGTTCTTCTCCTCCAGCTGGCATTCCAAGTGCCTCATTCGCTCCTCGATGCTCCCGTGACGCTCCTCCGCCTACAGACGGATCACAGCATAGACAGGACAAAAGAGGGCACGATGATCTGCCGCTGATCTGTTCGACAGCCGAACGGGCAACAGAGAAAAGCAGGGGCGACGACACAAGCCAAAGCCTCTATCCCAAACTCAAAGATGGATGTCTACCGTTTGAAAGCAGAACTGCAGAGAGAGCCGGCTCAAACAAAGAGTGACGAGGAGAAAGATGGAGGCCACCAAAGGACAGAATGAAAGAGGAAGAGAGCTCCTCCAGCACTGCCAAGTATGAGCTCCAGCCAGAAGTGCCATGCAGCTGTCCCATGGTGGTAGAACAGCCAGAGCAGAACCCCAGTGAACACGCTCGCCACAAACACGGAGAAGATAAATGAATGACATCGGCTCTCTACAGGAGCTGGCAGTAGCTGCGATGCCCCGTGGGACTACCTTCCTAAGAATGGAGTTCATGTCTTGGAGTTTAGCTTCCATAACAAAGTGATAATCATCAGGGGAGGAAGAGGAGCTGGAGTCAGACTATGTGGCCGAGGAAGAGGAGAGGGACATGTTGAAACGTCATGACATGACACCACGTGCACACTTACACAGAACAGGTACAGAACAATCTAGAGACCAGGGCATCTGTGGGAATGAGGCAGCAGGGCGTGTGTCGGTACCTTAGTGAGGGCCGCTATCCTCTGGGCCAGCTCGGCCTCCACCTCCGGCAGCGTCTCGGCCTTCCTCATGGTCTGCTGGAGCTTCTGCTCCGCCAGCTCCAGCCGCTCCTGCAGCTGCCGGTTCTTCTCCTCCATCTGTGCAGGCAAACAGTAGCACGTAGCGTTTAGAAGATCTACCAGTTAAACTTTTCTCAAAGAAACTTCACAGAGATTTGGAATTAAAAGCAGGTAAAGTGAGGAATTAGAGCAGTGCCCCAGTTCAATACTACAGTACACACATACTGCTATGAAGTATGCGCTGTATACAACAATATATTTTTAGAGAAAAGGGACTAAAGCTTGTTTATGCTCCGTGCTTATGAAACATATTAATTATAATAAATGCTATTGATGAAACAATGTTATAGAGTGTTTCGCAAAATACAAATAAAACCAGATAAGACGATAAAATGCTAAAAAGGCTGAGGACGTGAGCACAGGAGAGTAAAGACAATTAAATGAATGAGATCGAATAAAAAGAAATAAAAACTACAAATAAAACATATCACCTTTCCACAAGTTAAAAGTTTTAAGATGACGAATTAAAAGCAGCCGTAGACTTTGTGTTCAGCAGGCAGAGAGTTGACGTCAGTATCAGATTGTCAAATAAAAACCCTGCATCGGTCAGGCATCGCAAGAGAGCAAAGCACTCATTAGTTGTGCGCTAATAGAAAACGACTTTGAGCCAATGCAGGAAACATTTGGGGGAAGGGACAGCAGGTAAACATGGTGGAAGTGTTGAGCTCTCAGGATCAGCAAACAGCATCTGCAGCCAAATAAAACTGAAGCCTCTCAGCAAAATATGATGAAAAGTACTTCAAGTAGAAGTAACTGTGCATTTCTGTGCAGCTGACACAGCTTAAGGATAGTTTCCAGTGTGCTCGTGCCCCTTTGTCCTGCATACAGTATCATATCAGAAATAGTCTGTGGATGTGAATCTTCCTTCTTTCCCTTCGAATGTCAGCAGAGCATCATCGCCTGGCAGAAAATAGAACCACAGATATCCGTCTTTAGTAGGAGGGCTGGCTACTGAAGGCTCTGGCAATGCGCCTCGGCCCTCCTTTAAAATAGCACCATAACAGAGTCAGAATAGCGGCGGCTCCGCACTTGCCAAGAGTGACAGTGGCAACTTTCGCTCAGCAGATACCAGTAATTGCCCTGATTAGGCATTCAGATACGCGCTCGCCATTATGAGGGTGGAAATCAAACCCGCCGCTCGGTGACGCTGCTGCCGCGTGACTTGTAAGTCCCTGTTGCGTGTTAAGACTTTCCTCGCCGCCTGGCTCGGGGCTCTGATCAGTTTTAAGACTCTTTTTTGGGGGCCGGGTTGGCAGCCTTTGCCATCGGCGACAGATGCTCTGCTCCCCGAAGCATCGGGCCTGGCAGCTCCACATGCAGTAATTAGACTGGAGAGGGCCAGCGCGGTGCTGCATTGTGAGTGTCACTGATATTTTCCGTCTTTACCCCCGTCGCCATCCCATTGGTGTCTGAGATGACGCTGGGGAAGCGTGACAGTGTGTTTTTGTTCGTGATATCCTCCCCAGGTGCTCCTTTTCGCTCGCTGTTTCTTCTCATCCCATCATCCCTCTGCGCCGACGGCCGAGCCTGCATCCCCCCAGAAAGACTCATCTTCAAACATCAGCGGCCAGATCCTGGAGTTCAGCTTCTGGCACGAGGGCGAGTAAACGCATTACGCAGCCAGCGAGGAAGTGTGTTTGTGTGTGGCAGCAGGAGCTCAAACCCACAGGCTTTAAAGGGGCACGTCTGCGCGTCCAGAGGGGGTTTCTGGCTGTGTTCGGTCGCGTGCGAGCCAAAAGGGGAAAACTGGACTCTTTGGTACCAGATTGGCACCACTCTCATGTCTGTACGGTGCATGCGTGGCTAGGGCTAGCAGCCAGTTAGCTTAGGTTAGGAAAAAGATGCTGAGAAGCTAAAAACAGCTAGCGTGGCTCTGTCAGGACTATTTCTTTGCTGTAAAATGACAAAAAGTAGTTTTTACAGTTTGCAGGGGTTAAATACATCAGAGATAATGGGTTGATTATTGATCTTTAGAGGTGCTGCTATGCAGATTTTGTTTCCTTTGGACAGACCCAGGCGAGCCCTCCCCCCTGCTTCCAGGCTGTAGTCTTATAACTGCATATGAGCGATACTGATATTTCCAAAAATGTCTAATGCAGAGTCATCGCTTGGTCTCTGAGCAACTTTCTCTGCAGCAAAGCCAAGAGGTGCTTGTGTGTCTCATGGTGTCTGCGCGTGCCCATGATTACTTCTGCTAATATTAGCATGCCATTCTTTCCATCCTTCCAGAGCTCAGCTGGTGCTTAAGCCTGTACTCATGAAAATGTCACTCAATCTTCTATGGCCTGGCAATTTATGTAATTGGCTGCAATGAATCATGAGGAATCATCAAAAGGAGAATGAATCTGTACCATCGCTTGATCAGATTGTGCAGCATTTCATCAGTTATGAGCAGTCACAGGCATCTGCTCCAAGTAAACATTTAAGTAAAATCATCAAAATTCCTTCCCCAGTCGTAATTTCCTCTGACGTGATCTGACACAATGTCAAGAGGTTTTCTCATTGATCAGCTCTGAGGGCTCTGTTAGAGGACAGGAAGTTTCTATCCTGCGTAACCAGCTGCACGCTTCTTTCATGCTTTTCTGAATCCAGTTCTTCTGTAGAAAAACGGTCCATCTCCGCCGCCAGCTGGACCGACAGACCCCCAGCTCAGTCTGACACAGAGCGATCGTGAAAGCGTTTACAGCCGACGGAAGTGCAAAACACAAAAATCACTCCCTGGACCACACAGACCTGTCTGAGGAACGCCTCCTTATTGGCCAGCTCGTTCTCCAGCTTGTCGTTGATGTCGTGCACCGAGGTCGACTCCCGCTGGGCGCTCAGGTAGCGCTTCTCCAACGTGACGATCCGCTCCTCCATGTCCTCCTTCTGACACATGGCCTGCAGACACACAAACTCAGACTTTGAAGAAGATAAAAAAGATCTTAAATCTCAGCTTTTTTTTTTTGCTCAGAACTCTAGTTTATAAAAACTCACAGAAGTATTTTTGCAAACATTAATTTTGCACTTTAATTATCTGCACAGGCTCGACTTAGCGCCATTATTTCATTACAAAACATCATTATACAACCACTAATTAATGCAGACATTTCTAAAACAACTGTGCAAAATGTTCTCATCACAGTGAGAACTGAAATACGAGAATAAGGCAGCTGCGTGTAATTAGTGCTAAAACTGAAATGCCTCAGCCACACTCATATAAGCAGTGAAGACTTGGAACAAGGAATTTAATATAAGGCATTAAGTGTACTTTTGGTGAAATGGAAGTTATCACTACACTGACATGTACGATTCCTGTGAATCATTTGCAGTGTCTTCGCTTAGAGACTGCTACAGAGGACTGATGGAGAGCTTCAAATATGGACGCTGCTGCAAAGACAATCCAGGATGCATTACTGATCTGGAGTCAGCAGCAAGGCGACAAACTTTCCTCATCAGATGAGCTGCATATACGACAGGAGGAACAAGTCAAATCCTAAATAAGACAAACAGCAAAGCTTCATAAAGCAGCTGTGATCTCGTATCTCTCATGACGGCGGCATCATCTCCCAGAGTTAATTTCCTGCATGCAGACGCAGCTTCACAAAGCGCACAGAACACACAAGTCAGTGGGAGCGCTGAATAAACTGTGGCTCTGCGGGGTAATAACACGGGGTCCGCCCGATAAGACCACGTTTGCCAGACCACAATCGCTGCATCGTTAGCAATCAATAGTAATTTCAGATGAGGGCCGTCGGGGGATCAGCTTATATTCACATGCGGCCCACTTCACTGGCACTCACCTCACACAGATGTACACAGAACAGGTTTATGATTGGGCTCTTAATTGCCAATTTATGAGACAAACGTGCTCATTTTACCAGGAAAGTGGGCGTTTAACTGGCTGCTATTTGTGCTTTACATGCTGACACACGAGCGTGAAACAGCGTTTGAGGAACAAACTGCGGCAGCTGCGCAAACAGCTGCCTGCTCTTCTCCGAGGTTTCTGAAACGTTGTGATCTGCAGTGCATCTATGAGGCTCACCTGCTTCATGAAGGCATGTTTTTTGTACTTGAAGGAAGCAGCGTGCCCTGAACCGTGTGTGCATGTGTTTGTGTGTATGGCAGATACATGCAGCCATAGAGGGAGGCAGAGTGTGAGAGTATATGCTAATGGAGGCTTGTTTTAGCCCACTGCTAGCTGTCTTTGATGTCTCTCTTGCAACTGTTATTCCCTTGCAAATGTGTGTGTGTATGTGTGCTGTAACCTCTTTGATGTCCCTCTGGTACTTGTTGTTCATCTCCTCTGACTTGATGAGGTCCTTGCGGGCGGTCTCCAGCTCCTGCTCCACCTCGGAGACGCGGGAGGAGAGGGAGGACATGCGCTCCTTCATCTGGGCCAGCTCGTAGTTCTGCTTCTCCAGCAGGTCCTGCAGCTCCACCACCTGGCTCGCCTCGTGGGCCGACTCCAGGGAGCCGTTGGACAGCCGCTGGGAGGAGAGAGGGGACGGCGGCGTTAGCTTCAGTGGGACAAGAGAATTAAATCTTATCAATTAAAGCGTATGAATCTATGGGGTGTTAGCTTAGCTTAGCATAAAGACTGGAAATTGGTGGAAACAGCTAGCCTGGCTCTGTCTAAAGGTAACAAAACCCACCCACCAGCACCTCTAAAGCTCTTTAACATACTCTATCTCTTTTTTTTAATCTCTACAGAGTATAAAAATGAGTATTTCCTGGAGTCTTGATGAGTTTTTGCACAGCTTCAGTTAATGAGTCAGGCCCACAATGTGCTAATTAACAAGCTTTACAGGTGCTGGTGGGTAAATTTTGTTACCTTTGGACACAGCTGAGCTAGCTTTTGTTATGCTAAGATAAGCTAACAGGCTGCTGCAGGCAGCTTAATAATCACTGCACAGACGTGAGAGGTATCAATCTTCTCAGCTCATTCTTGGTTGTGGAAGTTTCTTATACAGATTAAACATGTTTGAACCAGATGAGGACTGAAGGACAACGTCCAATAACAGAAATTTGCCAAAAGAACGCATAAACATAGAAACATTAGCTAGATTGAAAATGAACCAGATGAAAAAGAGTTTTCTGATTTCCTGTCATGCTCTGACTTCCTGCGGTGCCTCTGAAACGATCCTTGAGAAATCAGACCCGCTCCCACTTCAGATAGCATTTCTTCTTTTGAGAGTTACGCACTCGGGCTCTCCAATAAGCTGAAGCTCAAGAGCTCAGGGCTGTGGCTCCTTCCCCGCTTTGATTCGGGATGGTGACAGAGAGCGGCTGACTGAGAATCACTCCACACGACATCGGAGAAACTGCTTTGACACTTGCATTAGTAATATGATTAGGCTTCGCTGAGTTCTCGCTCTGTGTGGCCCTGCATGAGGTAGATTATCGAGGGGGGGATGCCAGAGATCCAGCTTACACGGATCAGAAAACAACTTTATTATCACTGCTAAATAACTCACGTCGTCTGACAGCACTTTGAATAACAAAGCGAACTCTTTATGCTCAAATGTAATTTCTCTATCGCAGGTGGAAGTGGAGATTGAGGAAAAGCGATGTCTTTATTCTCCATCTCTCTGCCGAATCAGGCCCAGCTGCCCGTCCTCGGCCATCCATCTGTGAGGACAAACCTAATTGGGCCTCTCCGCCTGCTGCCTGTGATCAATGATTCACCCGAGCAGGGAACAAGACCCACTAAATCACACCGCTGATTTTAATACCAGCGCTCCTGCACCGGGCCGCTCTCGTAAAAAGGGCCGACTTTGAGGATTTAGCTCGACTTTACTGCCAAATGTCTGAGCCGTCCCACAGACGATACATTATTCAACGGCGGCTCCCATTATTGTGCTCGTTTCACATTCCTGGAACACCAGAACACCTGTTTTTAAAGGCCGAGAAAGTTTAAGCACTCCTTCTTTTTTAATAAGCTGCAGGAGTTCAGATGAAGTTTTGGATCCACGTGAGGTGACATATTTAAAGGGACAGATCACCCTTTGTCCTGCCACGCAGAGGTCTGGATCCGTTTTCCTAGTTTGGAGACATCTGGACGATGGACTGATCGCTTTTAGTGATTTCTTTTAAAAGGAAAAAAGTCAAAATTCTCTGATTTCAGCTTCTTAAAAGTGAATATTTTCTGGTCTCTTTAGTTAAATATCTTTGGTTTGTGGCCAAATGAGGACATTTGAGGACGTGTTGGGCTTTGGGAACCACAAACGGACATTTTTGACCATTTTCTAACATTTTTTAGGCCAAACAACTGATTGATTAATCAAGAAAATAATCCACAGATTCATCAGCAATGCAAATTCACTGAATTTGAGCGGATTCATTTACGTCTCAACTGCACAAAAAACATGTAGTGAAATGCAGTGTGACTACTTTTATGTGAAAAATAAGACTCAGAGCACAATTTAATGCAAACTGTGATATCAAGTCTTGCACAGCACAAGTGCAAACATACCAAAGTGGATTTGCTCAAGTGCAGACTGATGTACTTCCTTTTTCAATGCTACTTCATACTCATAGTATATTTTACAGATTTATTTGACAGCTATAGTTACTACTTTTGTAGGGTGTTTCTTTCCTTTATGTGATTTCATAGCATGTGACGCTATAATGCCCCACTCTCATGTCATTTAAGGCTATAAATACCCAGAACTGAACAGGCAAAACCATTCAAGCCACTTCAGATGCTACAAGCAGGAGAAATGGGACATTTCTGATGACTCCAGTATAGAAAAGAACGACAAGTATAAACAAACTGGAGCTGGACGGGCTTTAGCTACTGCTGCTGGTAATTTAATGTAGATAAAATGCAGCTGAAACACAAATTAAATCAATGCAGCTAAGAAACAAGGAGCCTGCACATGTTTATATCCGCTTGTTAACAAACGGTTTTCTGCGGCTCCACCCCGGCACCAGTCCAGTGCGAGATGTTTACTGGATGAAAAATTAAAAGTGGTAGAGCAACAGGACTCAGCTGTCAGACTGCATCAGCTGGTTATCAGGCAGGTCCAGGTCTGTGCTAAAGGTCTGAGAGCTCCACGGGTCAATATGCGCTTCAAGACCGTGCTGACTCTGTCCTCCCTTCAAGCCGACCTCTTTCCACCTGTCACATTAATGACGGCTGAGGGACACGTGGAATCGGGTGGAGGAGACTGCGCCTCCATGAGGATCCTGCAGATCGGGGCTGTCCTCCCCCCTCACACGTCTGTCAGACTGCAGCTCTCTCCCTCAGTTTAGCAGCTAGGACACGCATGCAATTTCTTCTGCAAACACGCTCACAAATAAACACACATTCATATTCACTCCTTTATCTCCAGGAGGGCAGACGACAGCCGGCTCCTCATTGGCCCATCCCTCTGCACACCATCCCTCCCCCAGCTCCTGCAGCAGACCAGCCAACGAACGGTATCCTCTGCAGGATGCAGATGCTGCATGTGAAAAAGCATTTCGCAGGTCTGCTTCGGGTTTTTTGGGGTTGTTGCTTTGGGCTCTGATGCACCGCCTGTTCGGTATGATGGAGGGAATGCGGATGCAGCTGCGCCTCTGTCTTTAAATTAATAATCAGAGGGAAATTTGTATTCAGCTATGCAGGTCCACGTGTGCTCGTGCATAATGGGAGAAGCTGAGGTCACAGCGAGAGCTCTCACCTGACCGTGGGTCACCTTCAGAACACCAGCAGAGCTAAATGAATGAGCGAGGCCCTTTAATAACAGATTTTACAGTCTTACACTGACAGTTAAGACAGCAGGAGAAACTAACCGTGCAGGAATGATCTAACTGGTTCTTCCCTTCCACCAAGTTTGATAAAAACCAGGCAAGTACTTTTTCTGCAATCCTGCTGACAAACAGACAAACTGAACCAAAAGCATAACCCATTCGGTGGAGGAGATAAAGGGTTTTAGTGATGCTCTGCCAATAATGGTAACGTGTTCCTGACAGTGTGGTACAGGTTTGGAAACAGCTAATGATGCAGGGAGGTGAAATTTATAGGAAATCAGCACCAAAATGTGACATTAGCTCATTAAAGAAGCAAGTTTCCACTTGTGTGTCCATCGAAACACTTAAAAAACACACTGCACTGACGTCGTGAGGAGGCTCACCTTGCCATGGACCTTCTGCTGGGCCTCGCTGCCTTCCAGTATGTCCTCGCCTCCGTCTCCGGAAGCCACTTTTCTCTGAATGTGAGCATTTTGTTCCCGTAAGGCCACAATCTGCAGAAAAAAGGTGCACAGATTAGAGCTGGAATATGCACAATGTCAGAGTACCTGCAAGCACGTAGAGGCTGTTCATGCCGGAGGTTCAGCGAGCTGAGATGAAAACAAGACCAGCCTTTCAAATGTTTTGATATGTCTCTTCCGTCGGTGTGGCTTTGAAACACAAACAGAACCCGCTTGCCTCTTATGCAATGCTGCTAAATTACAGTATGTCCCTCTCTGCAGGAATTTATGGAACAAGGCTGAAACCAACGTGAAGCTGGAAGCACTTAAACACTCATACAATCACTATAATTATCATGTTCTGTGGACCTCGTGTCTCGTTCCACTACCTTACGCTTCTGTCCTGAAGTCATAATCCTGTCAGACGGGTGACCGACAACAACAATTAGCTCCTTCCTTGACAGACACCATGTGATTATCATCTCTTCACGCCGGGGAAGAGAAACTTGTCTCTCATAAACAATCCGGAGCCCCTGAGACTCTGCGGTGCCTCGTGTACTTTCCACAACAAGACTTTCCACAACCTGAAACTCATGGGAGTGGGACAAACCTTTAAAAGTGACCCACCAACAAACTGCAAAAGCAGTAATTCGGCCAATCACACAGCTATAGAGTCCCGCCAAGCCTGTCCCTGCAGGAGCCTGGTGGGTGGAGGTGGGTTATCAGGGACAGTCAGTTCACCTGGACTGTCTACACCAGCAGGTGGCAGGGAGTCTGCCTCTCTTTCCCCTGGCTTACACCTGTTTGCTTAGCTTGCAATGCCTAATAAAATACTAAGTTCCAGCTTTTTTTGTCCAAGCCAGACGGCTGAAAGAGACGCCTTTAATTTGTGACTGTGTGTGTATTCTGTGGCATCAAAGCGCCAAACAATGAAAGCGATAGGTGTGTGTGATGGTGTGCGCTGCATCAGTTCATCTGATCTGCCGGTAAGGAGGCATGTAATTTATCCACAGAGCAGCCTCCACGCTGGCACTGCCGCAACACACCGGATCAACGGACACAATGTTTTTTTATGCAAAAGAAATAAATAATTTAATGAAATACATCTGCTGAATTTAACAGAAGGGACAAATTATTAAGAATTTGTCGCAGACAGCTTTTCATAAAGTTTCTGAAGCCTCTTCTGACTCAACAACTCATAAAACTCTTTTTTAAAGGGAGTCTGGGACTGATTTCTGATGCAGGTTTTGATCTGGAGGAAGACCGGATTGTTTATAATCCGGACGTCCAGATGCAGATCCTGTGTTATTAGCAGGTGTGAATGTGTTGAGATGTTATAATTTACAGCATTTGCTTCAAAAAGGAGTCGATGGCGGAGTTAGTGGAAGGTCATCTGTGTTCAGAACAGACCGGCTGGGATCTCTGTATGAACTGCTTTTCTCTCAAACAGAGATATTTCCTGTGAGTGGAACATCGGGACGATCAATGACACGATCTGGTTTCACCTCACATCACGGACATCGGAGCGAGCGCCAGTCAGGGCTTCTTTGATTTCCTCCATCCACACCGGACGGCCTTTGCCTTCCGTTAAGCTTGGCCTCAGACTCCACCGCCAGCAGCTCGGCGTCCTCTCGGCTGTTGCGCGCTGACAACAGAGCGTCTCCGTTCATTATTTTTAACGAGGGCGTAATTACGCCTCCATATGTTTCTGTACCATTATTCCCAGATTGTCTGTAATTTCTCCAGCTCGGAGATCAAACGCCGACACCACCCGTGACATAAAGGCGCGACAAACGACGAACGGGGCGCCACAGACGCAGAAAGGGGAAGTTCGCCAGATGCAGAAGGAACATGGCGCCTGTTAGGTCTGTTTGATGTCGCTGATCTACGTCTCATCAAAGGCAGAGGTGTGACAGAGAGGCAGCATGAGATTGGCCTGCGCCGCGATTTCCTTATCTTTCTTTAGCACTTGTGTGCTGGACGGAGAGGACGGCGCGAGGGAGTGTGATGAAGGAGAAACTGGACAAAAGTGAGGAGGAGGACTGAAGGGTCTTTTCGCTGCACTAAGACTAGTTAAAGTGCTCTGTTACAAACCGAATGACGATCACTGTCATGGACATTTTAAACAATATATGGACTTTACTCATAAGATTATGAATAAAATGGCTCAGTATGATGTGGCTGCTGATGAACAGACGTCACCTTTAGGAAAACAAAGCAGGTGCCAGATGTAATTAACTTCTATTTATGGACACAAGCCGTGCCTGAGCGTAGGGACGTGCCTGCACACTGTACGATTAAAGGTGATTCACTCTTGTTGTTTATCACATCGGATATTTGTTTGATTGTGTTGTTTATATATATATAAGATCATTTATCTTTTCTATATGTGATGAGACTATAGGCGCAAATATGCTGTCGAGATATGTTTTTTCAATACGTGTCACAGTGTTGTTCAGATCGGATCCATCACAGTCTGGATACCAGCTTGTTTCTTAAGAGCGGACAGCAATCATCAGCGGTAATCAGCGCACGGCCACTTAAACACCTGTGACTGCCTGAGGTCAAAGGCCGATGATTTCATCAGGAGGGGCCGTGTTGTCTGGAGCCCCGCGGGGAGAAGGGGCTCGTGCCAGACCTCCATCACAAATCAATTACAGCTTCCCCGGCTCCCGGCTCCGCCTGCCTCCCTGGAGCCTCTGAGGCGTGGACGTTTTTATTCGGCAAAGGAGGTTGAACCGCCTCAAGGTCCAATCACTCATCTGTCCGCCGCGCTGACAAGTGTGGGGTTAAGCATTGATGAGGGACGGCCTGGCAGACGTGCCGAACGCGCCTCCACTGAGAGACTTTACAGGTGAACACGCAGCTTCGTCCAAACGCCTGTCGCATCGTTCTTTTACCCGTTCACGCCTTTCTTCTCATCTCTAACGTCTGATCTTGGATTCAGAGCACAGGCGAATGGCGTCTGCTTGGACATCATCGCAGTTTGTCTGCCTTCACCCTCGCGTCTCCACACCTCGCTCCGACCAGCTTCACCCCTGCGCGCTCATTAACACACACACCTCCACACACGGCCTGCCTCCGCTTCCCACCTGCCATCTCTATTTGTGTCTTCTGCCTCTCTTTGCTCTTTTTGCATTCCTCCCCCCTCCCACCTGATCTGTCCTCGCACCACCCTCCACCCTCCACCTCTCCTCTCCTTACTGACTTTTATTCTGGGTCTGGCATGTCTGACAGGCTGTGAAGTGGCAGCCTGAGGGGTTTCTCTCAGCTGGAACAGGACCATCTGCAGTGCAGGAGCTGCTCCGGCTCTGGAGGTGGAGGTTGAGGAGGAGTTCGGCCACTCGGCCGCTCTCGTGTCAGCGTTCTGCCTCGGTGTTGTTTTGTGCTGTTCCCTTCATGGATGAGGGCGAGTCAAGCCTGCAGAGGTGCTCTGCTTGTTTCTGGGTGTTTGAGCTGATGCATAATTCAGGACGCGTCACTCCGTGTATTAGATTTACATCCACATATATGAGCAGCACCTAATCCTGCACATTTGCTCTGAGATGGACACGTTTGAATGTATTTCATTTATTCCTCATCAGGCTTGTTTTTAACTCTATTTTTCTGTTATTTCCTTTGACATTTTTTTATCTTAAGCAATTAAAAAAATGACGATTTCTGCGATGTAAATTATTGTTGGTAATCCTCCTGCATTTGTGATTTTGTGCTTTGTTTACTTACCTGCCTGCTTTGTTTATCAGTAAATATGAACTGTACATTTGCAGCACTTAATGCATTCCTATTCATGCAGCATGGAGACGTACACTCATGTTGCTTTCCATCCATCCGTTGCCACTGAGGACGCAACACAAAGAAGACAACACCCATTATCTCAGAGCGTAATAGCTGAGGCAGCTCTTACCTCCTGATTGGCTGCTGTGAGCTCCTCCTCCAAGGCGGACACCCTCTCCAGCGACACCCGTAGTCGCTCCCTTACCTGAAATCAAAAAACAGCTCAGGATCCAGGCAATCGAAGGGTTAATGCAGGCGAATGGAGGCCCTGCTGCTGCGGCAGAGAGCGTCCTCTGTCCTCTTTCCCTCTCTTAGCCTCACAGTAACACTCTGCTGTGGCTTCAAAGCGGCCTTAGGAGGCTTTTATTGCCTTCAAAGCAGCGGTTGCTGGGAGGAGAGTCCCCTCCTTCACTGCTCTCCTCCTCTGTGAACTCAGAGAAAGTGTCTGGGATCGCCGCAGCTGTGATGGAGCAATTACTCGCACGGCGTGGTGACCGTGCGCCGCCGCTGCAACAGGACACCAGATCTCAGAGGAGGTCGATCCTGGATTAGAAGTTAGCCGGGGTCTGAGTCAGGATCGCCACCCCGCCCCCTCTCCGCCCGCTGCTGCCCAAGACTGCTTTTATTCCCCTGAACAGCACGCCACTGGACATGCTTTATAAATGATGGCTTTTAGAGGAGAGGATGAATGGATTACAGGGGCGGTGGTGATATCGCACAGGGGGCTGAGGTCACAGAGCAGCAGGCTGTGAGGAGGCAGGACAAACGTTGTGGTTGCAGAGGCTAAAACCAACAAATGGCGCCAGGAAAACAGCAAATTTCAGATGTAAATCACCTAAATCACACAGTGTAAGAGCCAGAAACACTGATTCCTGCTAATACCGTTTTACTGAAATGAAAACAAGCTCAGGCTCACTTACCTTCTCATCTAGGGCTTTGTGGTGTTCAAACAAGGACTTGAGCGCTTTGAGGACCTCAACTTCACTGGAGACCCCCGAGGGAGACTGAGCCTGCCGCTTGACCACCGTCATGCGAAGTGACCGCTCGTGTCTGGACACCAGGCACTCCAGATGCTCCAGCAGTAGCTGGAGAGTGAGACGAGAGAAGTCATCATCATCATCACCACTGGAAGAGCAGAAATCCTCGTCACAGCAGTGTAATTATGTCAGATAACATGCAGGCATCATGCAAATGACGGCTTTCTGCACACCGAACTCAGTTTGAGACTCGCTTAATTTAAGCACCAGAACGAACAATTAATTCATGTGTGCTTCATCGGGTTCGCTCGTGGACCTGAAAGACAACATCACGAGGCCACTGTATAAAAGATTTAAAGAATACCAAATGAAATTCAAGGAAAATTCAAATTCAACGCAACTTCAGGCTAGAAAATATCCCAATGATGTGAAAACTGCTCCGATGGCGCTCTGTGCAACGCTGCAATTAGTGCGATAAAACGTCAGCAGTTGCAGAGTTTTAAGACACAACCTTTAAATTAATCATCTTTTCACCTTTCGCATTAGAATTAGCTTTCAGCATCCACACTGTTACACACTGTTAATCACATTTATTTGTGTTACTACAATCACAACCCAAACTATGTGATGTGCAGTAATTAACAGTAATTACTGTGTTAATGTTATTTTTAAAGGAAATCTGCTGCTATGTCGTGCCCTTTCAAAGTAAAGGTATGAAATACGCAAAAAACAAATCATTCAAATCTGCCCAAAAGTAACTGTAATCCCTCCAGCGGTGCACAAAGGGGATTATGCTAATCTAGGTTGCTAGGTAGCGTCCAGCGGAGAGCTTCACAGGGGCAGGCGAGATGAGAGGCAGAGCTCGAGGGCTGACTTGAGGAAAAGAAAATAACTACACAACAGCAACAACTGGGAGTAAACAACCAGGATGTGACTGGGAGACAGAAGACCAGTTTGGCCGGAGATAAAATATTATTCATTACTGTTTCTTGCTCCGTCGAGAGATCAGTGTACGGGATCATCTGCTTTCATTTCCCCTTGTTACTCACGGTGCCGGACCGTGGAAGCACTGCAGCAGTTTCACAGCGATGCACATCTCAACACTTCGTTCCCTCTCGGAAGTTGTCCATGGACATAATATTATGTCCCCAGGATAATGATCTGGTTAAGTTCCAGCTCTCGCCATTCTTTCCCAGAAAAGCCTCCCCGGCTTCATCCCCGACATACCTCCGCTTCACTAGTCTAAACATCCCCCGCTGAAGGCTGCCCAACAGGCCGCAGCTGGATTAAATGTATTCTGTGGTTAACCACTGGTTAGGAAATCAAGTTCCCACGTGGTGAACTACAACGGACTGCATGTCTAACAAAGCTCTGCAGAGACTCTTACACAATAAGCACGATATCAACTAATTATTCAAGAAAACTGGGAACAATTTAAAACAGAACATGCAGTATACAGGGATGACGATGAGGACGAGAGCAACAGGCATGAGAGTGTGAATGACAACTAATATCCCATCAATCCAAAATATCCTTTTTTTATATTCCTCTTGGTTTTATAGAAGAGGCAAAAAAACATCACTACTGTGCATCACAAGCAGGTCTCAGCTACCTACTAGAGATAAATACTTGTGGTTGCTTTTGTTTTGCTCAGTTTAACAGTCAAAGACTTTGAGCTCTGGAAAAAGGATGCTAATTGGTCGAAAGGGAAAGTACAGAGCTCTAAAGGCTTTGGGATCCTGGAAAACATAAATGAAAACATGAGAGGAAAGTTTGACGTTTTAGGAAAGCTGTCTTGTTCAGATTGGTATTACTTTCAAGCCTCTGTCCGTTCAGCATGCAGCTGGAGCCAGAAGCCGGTTAGCTTAGCTTAGCTTAGCTTAGCACAAAGACTAGAAGAAGGGGGAAACAGCTAGCCTGCCTAAAAATCTGCCCATCAGCATCTCTTAAACTCACTAATTAACACGTTATATGTTGTTTGTTTAATCTGCACAAACATCTAAAAACAAGCTGCAGGTAGAAGTGCAGCTTGGTGAGTTTTGTTAGCTCCTTCTTTCCAGTCTTTGTGCTAAGCTAACAGCCTGCTGAATGCAGCTGTACAGTTACCACACACACACATAAGAGCAGTGTTGATCTTCTCCTCTAACTCTGTCGCAAAAAACGTGATTGAGTGTATTTCCCAAAATGTCAAACTACTCCTTTAACATGTCCTGTAACCGGCTGCCTTCCGATAAACAATAATTCCTCCAAATAAAGTAACAAAAGCACTGCAAAACAGCCTAATCCAAATCTAATCAATAACATGAGGCCCGAGCATCCAGCATCTGGTTTGTGTCTGTTGCTATGGGAAACAAGACAAACTTTAAAAGACACAGACCATAATACTTCATCCCACTGCACAATGGATGTGTCTTACTCTCCCTGCAGATGCATTTTAAACAGAAAACAGTTAGCAGGCAAAGTGATGAGCATCTCTGCAGGAGTGTGTAGAAAGGCTGTACGTGCATGCAGGGTGAAAAAAGACCCCCGCGCACACCTCCGCTGCAGCTGCAGGCAGACTGAGCGTCGTCTCCCCCCGCCTGTCTGCCTCATCAGCAGCCATCATGTCTACGTACACGCTCAACAAAATGCCCACCGGTGAATCAATCAGCGTGAAGCGACTGCTGCCTTAGGTAACGTCTGCAGAACAACGACCCCCCCCGCGTCCGTCCCGTAAATATTTTCATCTTTTATCTCTCCCTTCTCCGTCTTATCATGTCTCTGCATGACTGGAGTTTACATGCATGCCATTTGGCTGTCACGCTTATCTAAAACAACCAATGAAGTTAACCTGTTGCGCCGTCGTCACGTCTGTCCTCCGACTGCCTGCACATGCACCCCAAGATTTAATTATGAACTGTAAAACTCTGTCAGCGGCGAAACCAAGCTTAATTAAAGTTTGCTCGGTAATTGCCCATCGGAAGATTGGAGGTGATAATAAAGTGAGAGAGCGAAAATGACTTTTGTCTGTCCCCGTTTCTTTCGCCTCACCTCCTTCCTGTCTTCCTCAGCTGCTGTCGTGCTAAAATATTCTGCCTCCACCCGGGGAGAGATTGTGCAAGACTGTAAATCCACACTTAATCAGCAGTGGGATGGAAAACAGAGTCTTATCTGTCAACAGCAGAGTGTGCTTACTGCTTTAAAAAGGAAATGTTTATTTTTACTGAAGATGCAAGACTTCAGCTCTGCAAAATCGAGCCGATGCGCTAATGTCTTTAGTTGTTTTTTTCTCCCAAGTACTTTGACCTGGACTCTGCAGGGCATCGGTGCCATTTGGACTTAGTTTTACTGTTGAGCGGCCATCCGTGTGAAGTAAGTGGAAAAATGTTGAGGCAAAAATGGGGAGGGAGCTAATGAGGTATGTCCGGGAATTGGAAACAGACAGTGCGCACGGTTGCTTCAGTGCTTCTGCAGCCTTGAGACCGTACCCACCAGATAGCTTAAGCCTTCTCGGGATGGCGTCTATCGCGGGGTGCAGTTGTTCGCTTTCTGCGGCTGATGTGAACATTTGGGGTGAGTTGTGAAACTTAAAGAGAGGCTTGCGGAAATGCAAGCTTTGGGAGGTTGGAGATGGAAGAAACAAGTATCGGTGACAGCTATGATTGGCTCTCTCTGCACAGACACTGCTAGCCTCAGAGAATTGGCATGTTGATTAATCAGGGGCAGAATAATCGGGTTAGCTTTAGCGCCTTGAGACGTGCGTCGACGCCGTCCTCACCCTTGTGTTGTTCCTCTCGGCTTTCAGCTCAGAGATCTCCTCCTCCTTCTCCAGCAGCTGCTCCCTGCAGGCGTTCAGCTCCTTGGTCAGCGCCGCAAACTCCTGAGCAACACAGAAGAAGAAGAAAGGGTCAGCATCACGGTTAGCATCACACAGTACTCTGCAACAGCCCTCCATGATGACGCAATGCGGCATGAAGCAGGAGGGCCTGTTACAAAGAAGAACATCAAACCACAAAAAACATCTTCTACCACAGGTTACTGATGTTACTGCTGACATACAGCAGCTTCGAGGCCTCAACTGAGTCCACTTAAAAGCTCTACGTGAGGGCAGATGAGGAGTCCATAATCAGGAATGAATGGACGCCAGGGAGGCCACACTTTTGTCTCCTGTCCATATCGACCAAAGACAAAACAATGAAGACCATTCATCTATGTTTTCATTAACTAATTTGCTTGGTAAAACCTAAGGGTGTGGCTAATACCTGGAACAATCACCACCATCCCATGAGGCTCTTACAACTAATCGATTAATCAAGAAAATAATCAGATTCATCGACAATGGAAATAATCGTTAGTCTCAGCCTTACAGCTCAAAGAACCCTTTGGCTCAGCTATGAGTCAGAAAGCTAACGTGATGCTAGCAAGATTCAAAATCAATAACGTACGCATGGTTGACAAACAGTCAATGTAATTTGACGGTAAGTTAAACAACAAGACTATCAAGCTATCCGGCCGTGTCACTGTCCCCATTAATCTACAACGGTGTTCGGAGGCGTCCATGATCAGGAATTAACAGACACCTCGCAGCCAATCAGAATCAAGCATTCACCCAGACCACGATACAATCAATAAGGACAGGGGAATACTGCACTTTTAAAGCCTATAGCTATATCAATATTAGAGTTTAAACCAGTGACACCAACACACTGGCTGATATTCATTGAATTTATGCCGACACCAATATGAGCAATAATCAGCGAATATACTGAACCAGTGGGTTTACTACTCAGTAACATCTGATAAAATATACGCAGGTCAAAGCTGCTAAAACAGAAAAGGCTGTTCATGAAAGCACACTGCTATGCAACGATTTATTCTATTACAGCCTTCAAACTGATGCATACTGAAAAGAAGCCAAACTCAAGCAGTCCTTCCACACTCGACTACCAGGAAAACAAAATCAAGGTTATGACCACAGGCGCTTCAGACTGGTACGGGTTAAAAGAACGACCTCAGACAATATTACAGTCCTTTAGTGACAGACGCAGATGTAGGTGCTTTCCCTTCTGGCAGACACATAACTAATGTTCATACAAAGTCTTACTGAGAGTAGACCTGTTGTGCCATTACTGCATCTGGGAACAAAGGTTCCAGAATAAGGGTGCAGCTGATTTGCACCCACAGTCTGCAGCGACAACACGGGGAGGACGGAGAGGACGGGGAGGACGGGGAGGACGGCACTTTGCATCGACGGTGGAGTCGCGCTACAAACGCGAGTGTGACCCTGTGGATGACAGCTGAGGCGACAGACTGTCAGGCTGCTGTGTGTGGTGGAGCAGCGGGTGTAGGAGCTGTAGCAGGACGGCAGACTGCAGTTTCAGGAGCACAACAGACAGAAATAATCTCACAGGTGGAGCTGAGCTCCAGCGAGCAGATTAGACCGGGAATGAGGAGGTCAGCCATTGATGAAACGAGGCACCATGAACGCTGTGACACTGTTACTACTAATACTACTACTACTGTTACTGCCATCACTCGTACCACCATCACTGATACGTTTACGACTACTACTACTGCTGAGGAGGACAAGAGGATGGCGGGGAAAGGAAGACTGGAAGGAGCAGGAGGAGGAGAAGGGGGAGAACAAAGAGGGGAGGAGAAGGAGGTGCCATGTTTACTGAACGTTCGGCAGTTCAAGAGGACCCACATGCAGGAGCCGAATAAGACAAGCTGATTCCAGTCAAACAAAACAGAAACTGAGGGAGCACAAACCAAAGAAGGAGGAGAAATACAAACAAATAAACCAATCACAAACCAGGAACACGGACAGGAGCACAGACGAAGAGCACGAGGAACGACTGACTACTGACAGAGAAAACACACTGATTAAACAAACCAGAGGGGGGACTAACGAGGAGACTAATGATGGACAGGTGAAACACATCTGCAATCACAAGGGAGGGAAAGAGACAAAGACAGGAAGTACAACAAAACACGACACACGAGGAGAGACTCTACAGCATAAAACAGGAAGTGATGAGAAGGGGAAGGAAGAGACAAATAAGGTGGCTGGGAAAAAGAGAGAAGAAGAAGAAGAATTACAGTGAGCCGTGAGGACAGGGAAGAGGAGGAGAAGAAGAAAGAAAGGAAGATGAAGAGTGTGAGAAAGGATAAGAAGAAAAGGAAGAGGAGAAGAAGAAGAAAAAGAAGAAGGTGGAGGGGAAAATGAGGAGAGAAGAAGAATGACAGTGAGAAATGACAAGCAGAAGGAAGAATAAAGGAGTAGAAGAAGAGGAAAGAAGAGGAGGAGGAGGAGGAGAAAGAGGAAAAGAAGAGACACAAAATGACAATTCAACCAAAAGGTTTGAAATATTTCTGTTTCCACATCAGTTCGCCTCCATTTAGTTTTCGCACTAAAATTCAAATCAACACTGACTGTGATGGAGCTCAGAGGACACACAGAGAACACGCTAACGACATGCTAACGACATGCTAACAACACGTACAAAGCAAACTTATGGCTCAGCGTGAAACACACCGGCGTGTCCTGACATTTCTCCTGCTGATGGATGACGGCAAAAGCTTTAAATTTGCCTGAACTGCACTCAAGCAGCACTTCCTGTCTGACAACCCAGCTGATCCTTCCAGAACTGTCGCTGGATTTCTGAGCTGCGACAAAAACAAAGCAGCATCAGCGGAGGAGAGGCAGCCCGTCACTCAGGAGGACTTCAAGCCTCCGTCCCCGTCAGCGCAGCCTAAATTAAGCATCGAACAGACGAGCGCGAGCGGGTCACGTCAGGCAGGTACAAAGGAATCAAACAGAGACACAACTGTCTCAATGTGACTCCTGAGTGACGGGAGGGGGCGTGTTCTCCTTCAGAGCCGCTCGACGCAGCGGAACAGCACGCTGCGTTTGATTCCCAATCAAAACGGGGAAAACGTGTGTTTGTCTGAGTGCTGCAGGAACTCATGCAGACTGCAGCCTGCTTCTCCATCAGTTCAGGCTATATTGATTTTGCTTAGATTTATCCCAAAACACCTTAAAAAACTCTTCAATAACAGTATCCCACCAATGCCGCTGATTATTTTTATAATTACTTCGTCCAGAAAGATTTTTTCAATTACTCGAATTTAAAATAGCTGATAATTAAGTTTATTGACAAAAACTTTGCTTGTTCTGGCTTTTTGAAAGTCTGGATTTGCTGTTTTTATCTGTTTTCAAAGGGCAAACAATGTCAAAATGTATCACTAAATTGAAAAAAAAAAAAGTGATAAACAAACCCATACTGAAGATGAATGAGTAATGACAGCTGCAGGTCTATTATTACCTTATTGACGACCCAGATTAAAAAAAAAAAACAGGTAAAACAAACAGAAAAACAGAACACAGTCATTTGAATTCTTCCTGAGCTCATGCATTAATCTCCTTTATTCAATCATGTGTTCACGAAGAGGTGAACTGAGCCTTTCCAGGATGCCCAATCATGATACTATCACCTGTTGCCAATGAGCCTGTTTACCTGTGGAATGATCCAAACAGGTGTTTTTGGAGCGTTCCACATCTTTCCCAATCTTTAGTTGCTCCAGTCATCAAATTCAGAATAAGTATTTTAACAAAAATCAATGAAGCCAATGAGCTCTAACATTAAATATGTGGTCTTTGGACTGCTTTCCTGTCAAAAAGGATTATCAAGTATATCGCACTCTGTTGATGTTTAACACAGCGTCTCATGTTTTTCGGGGTCGTACACAGCGCTCGTCACAAAACTACCTCATGCTCGGCACAAAATGAAAATAAAATAATAAATCAACTCTCAAAAGCTGTCAGATAAACACAGCCAGTGATCTGTATATCTGAGCACATATTGAAATTCAGAATCTGTGCACCATCTGCCCTTCAGGAGACAAGGACAATAACTCAGCGTTACAGACGAACTCCAGGGAGCGCCGCGATATTGTGTCTCACAGCTACAGTAGCGCAACAAATCCTTATGGACCTTATAGAGCGACAAATCCTCTGCACAAAGACACCATACACCGTCAAAATCCCTAATTTACTACAGACTCTCACTCTGTGTTGTGAGTGAAGGCTTTGAAAGAGTCAAGTGGATTTACGTACACGAGCAAAGCCTGGATGTTAGATGCAGCGTAGGTAAAGGAACATGGCCTCTCTTTCCTCCTGGGGTGAATGGTGTGAAATGCCAGAGCTGCAGGTAGCTGGAGAGTCAATTAATGTGAAACGTTCAGCACTGGAGGCTCTGGGATCTCGCAGCATCTTTAAATCCAGTTATTCTCCAGGTGGACTGCTGCAGCCTGCTGTTGTTCTCTGACTACGGAAGCCCAGAGTGGACACTCACATCAACATCAAGCCAGTTTATTAGTTACACATGTACGATCTAATTCAATCCAATACAACAGCCCTGCGCCAACTTATGGTAATATGTCTAATTATGACTTTTGAGTGTCCTCTATAATCAAAAGATGCAACTCCTTTTCTATCTCTGTCAGACACTGAAGTAAAAACTGAGTAAGCGTGGCAACTATGTGTGACAAAACCAGCGCTAATAAAAACTTTATTGAAACTGGTCCACAGTCCACAATGAGCCAAAAGGTTAAGCTGTCAGGACAGATGTGTCTATTATATGTAAAGGGCCTGCTGAGCTAACAACTAGATCATCTACAGAAGAAGATCAGGTCAGCTGTTACGACCCATCTGTTACCATAGCAACAGGAGATAAGGGGGAAAAAAAGTGTTGTTGTGGTAACCGAGTCGTCTCCGTAGAGAGCTGACCTGTAATGTACCAACACAACAGGAGGAGGACAGAGAGAATCTGACTGGAGGATTGCTGTTCAGATTATTTCTTTAGATTTTATAACATTTAAACCATCGTGGCAAATAAATTGTGTGCAGCTGTTTCGATATCATATTACCACATTTAAATATGAAGTATTATTTGCTAAACAGCCAGTGTCCCATCCAGTATGGCGCACAGCGATCCCTGTCATCCCACATTAAATTATCTTGGAAATAATCTGAGAACACAGAGCACAGTTTGCATCTCTGTGTTTTCCAAACTCGGTTTGCGCAGTAGGTCAGCCACAAAAAAGAAGCTTAGAGCTCATAAATCTCCGTCCCAGAGGGATGCGGCTAATCACAGCCGCCTCCTCTTGAGAAAAAAAAAAAAGCCCTTCTCCAAATTGCATCATTTGCTTTAATGCTTTTGAGACCCAACAATCCCCTGCTGGTGCTCCGACAGGGCTGCGAGCTCCAGCCTCCTCAGCAGCACACTCTCTCTGCTGCATCCTTTCTGTCTGAGCCAAGTTAAAGAAAAGGTCGTGACCCCAGGGACGAGGAGACGTTCTCCCTCTTCGGCCGGACCTTCGTGGGCTCCAGTGAAACAACGCACGCTATGTTTGTCTAAAACAGCAGAATCATCCTTCCACTGCGCAGAGCGGCTGTTAGAGGACACCGGATGCTGCTACTTGTGACATACACAGCGATAGCTAATCTTGCAGCGCTGTCTTCACGCTGAACGTGGCATTCTGACACCCGCTTTAATTAACTTCTCCATGTTTTCTCAGTTAATCAATGTCTGACGCCAAATGTGGTACAAACACATAAATAAACACACACCGGCTCAGAGGGAGTGCTCAGATCTGAAAGTAATCCAGAAAACATGCTCAGACAGGCACCAAACCAGACGAGATGACGCCTAATCTTATACTCCTGTGCATAATATACATCCATATAGTTAATTATGTATCCTCTTTCTCTATGTCTCTCTTTTATTGTCTGTAACGACTTAATTTCCCCACCGTGGGATCAATAAAGTTTCATCTTATCTTATCTTATCTTAAAGAGGAGGCTAACTCACCAGCTGCTTGCAAATTAAGAATTAAAGAAAAAGTTGTGTTTATAGTCAGACAACACAGAAAACAAAATGTTGGACAATTTGGGGAAATACTCTGTTCAGTTGAAACTGCAGTAGAGCCAGTGGGGATTAGCTTAGCTTAGCAGAGGCTTGGACCAGGGGGACACAGCTAGCTTAGCACGCTCCAAAGTTAAACAATATGTACTGACCTAAAACTCTAAAGCTTGTGAATTAACACATTATTTTTCTTTATCACGTACAAAAACAGACATAAAAAAACAATAATTTGTGATTTTATACTTTGATTGAGAGCTAGCTATCAATGCTCTTTATGCTAGTTAAGCTAACCTCCAAGCTAAATGTGGTTGAAAATAAACTTGGAAACCTCTTTCCAAGAAACAATTTTACACTAGAAACAGTCTTTACTCTCTTTTCTAGTTGAGCGATGAGATTATTAGTTATTGTTTTTTTTTTTATATATATATATGCGTCTTCTTTGCTTTCATTTTGCATTACAGCTCAACCTATCACACTGTGCTTATCTGCATTTCTATTGCGATGCAGCCACAAGTAACACACACAAACATCAATACCAAGATAACTAAAACAATGCGAGGTGGAGCGTATGCTTAAGCACAGTTGTTTACAGCGTACCCCGGCCACACTGCATTAATCACAACACTGAAATGAAGCAAATGGAAGTTTGTTTCCATTCAGTGATATTTATTTTGCTCTCTCTCTCAAGAAAAACACAAGCTGGTGAATTTTTATTCCCAGGAAACGCCACCTGCAGGTGCTGCTCTCATAAATAACCCGAGAACGGGAGGATGGGGCGGGGAGATGGAGCCGAGCGAGCGGCCGAACGCACTGTGGGGAAAACAGGACCGGGCGAGCGCAGAGAGGAGCCAATCGAGCCCTGGCGTATGAATGAAGAGGTGAGGATGCACGTGCTGGGGCTTGCGTGACAGAGCATCCTCAGAGCAGCAGTTCAGTGGACTTTCACCTCCGCGGTGGTTTTACGAGTGGAGCTGAGGTGGAGGGTGATGTGCAGCGTGTACGCTCACACACTGCCGGCCGCGGGTCCCCGGAGACGTTCGAGGGCTCCCTCGGGGGAAGTGATGAGAGCAGCGCTGACTGTTGCCCAGAGTTCCCAAACAGAAGCAAAACACAGACTGCAAACTTTTTAACTGTTTCTCTTTGATTTCCTTCGAAATGTCATCCAAGGTCGTTGCCATTTTTGATGAAGTCTTACAGCTTCATTCAAACAGCTGGGAAGTACAATATTCCACTCGGATGAGCTGAGGTTTTTGCTCCAAGCCTCTCTAGCACTATTTTACCCATGACCTGCTGGACCACTACCTCCCCCACCTCCTTCTTTTCCCCCCTTCTCATTACCAGGGCAAACTGCCTAGCACTGCAATATGTCAGGTAGTGTGTGAGAGTGTGTGTGTGTGTGTGTGTGTGTGTGTGTGTGTGCGTGTATGTAGTCTGCCTAGAAGGTGAACTCTAAATGAAATGGTGGACAAGGCTTCCTCCCACAGTGGGCCGACTGTCGGCCAGAATTACAGCAGCGGCTGATTTTTATTTTTTAAAAAAAGGAGGTGTGCTGCTGCAGCAGAGTCATGCTTCCAGGCTAGAAAACAAACCCCGGCAATTGTGCATCACCCTCAGGAGCGAGAGGGAAGCGGTGGTGTGATTGACAGCATGCTGATACGCCGAGTGAAACAGAGAGCACCTTAAAAAAAAAAGAAAAAAGAAAGAACAGCCATGGACGTGCTAGCGCTGCCTCCATCTCCTGCCTCTGGAAGCTTTGTGAAGGAAAGATCAGCGGTGTTGTCTCAAACCAGCAGCACATTCTCCAAAGCCTAAAACGAGTCAGTCAGACTGTAAAGTGTGACCTTTAGCCACTCTTTCACAGAATAAATTAGACAAATTCTGAAAACTTTCAAGGCAAGAAACAACTAAGTGAGCTCTTGTGGGATGTGTGTGTGGATGCGTCGTGACTCTAATTTGCTGTCCTGAAAAACACTCTGGGAGAGTACCGCGTAACGGCCAATGAGCTTTCTCAATCACGACATCTTGGTTTCAGAGAGCTCCTCTATACTGTACGTCTTTAATATTTGATAAACAGTGTTATATTTACAGCGTGAGACCAAAGGGAAGATGGGACAGAGGGTGCTTATAAATGAATAATGACATGAGGATCCTGCTATCAATATGAAAGCTGCACTTGCTGCAGTTAACGAAATGTCTACATATGCAAGACAGTGACAGTGAGGGGGGCTAATATCACTGTGATGACGCCGGAGCAGCGAAATCAGATCAATGAGAGCCTGCAGCTTTAACACTGCAGGCTGTTAAAGGAGCGCTGCGAGGGACGTTTACTCAACTAACCAATATCTATCGATTCAGCTCTCCATGCACGAGGTGGAGGAAACTGGAAGGGAGAAAGGTTTGTTGAAAGTCATTTATTTGGGCCAAAGTTTGCTGCTGTGACTGCATGTTTCAGGTCCAAAATCCCACAAAGTGACAGCTGCCAAGACCCTCATTTACAAACCAATCAAGCGTAATTTGACCTAAAATGATGCAGAATACACTGCTGATCTAGCGTGTTGCTACTGCTAAAAACATTTTTAGCAAAATGCTAAATGTCCTCTTTTCCTTGGTTGTGACCAGCCTCACAATCACCTCCTCTTTTGAAGGTTTTCTATGCTTAGAAGTACCAGCAGCACTACGGCCAGAGCTCGAGAGTGACCCAGATAGACGATGTGAGTCGATGACATGTCTCCGCTTTCATCTCTGTCTCTTTTTTTTGACATCGCAGCGCACGATTCAGCTGACGCCATCACATCTGAGGCACAAAAATACATATCGTACGGTCTGACGCCTTGATTAGAGCTAGAGCTGAATGATACGCACAAGCAGTACTGTGATACTATGAGTCATGATTTTCACTGAAAAATAAAGAAATGATGATGATGTGATTTTTGCTGGGGTCTGTACCATTCCAGCATGCTCTGCTAGGTTTTAGTACTTCTGTGTTAAGACTTCATCATCACTCAATTATCCGCTAAAGCAGTCCACTCAGGACCAGTGCCAGCTGGACTCTTGGCCTACATGTTGCTGATGAAGAATCGCTCACAGAGCATCCGGATCAGACTCTGAGGAGCCGGAGAGACCTCGAGGAACAGCCGCTGCACATGAGCTTCAGCTGAACCGGCGGGCTCATTTCCTCAGCTCTGAATGCTGAAGAAGGTTATCCCTGCTGAGCGAGCATGTCTGCGTCTTCACGGGGACGGGCTGGTGAGCTGAAGGAGGTGTAACAACAGTAGGAAGGATGCTTATATCAATGAAGCCTCCTCAGGAAGCACGCCTTTCATCTGAAAAACACCACCAAGGACACCCACCGACTCCACTGACAATCAAATCACTGCGGTCACACGGTCCAGTGCTACCTGCAGAACCTCCGTGAGAACCTCACAGGCAGGAATATTCCAGCGTCCGTGGGCTCGCTTGTCCTCTTATTCTCCAAAGAGAAACCGGCAGGTTTTAAAGCCATCACAACTTCAAAGAGCTGCTCAAACCAAAGAGAATATAGTGGGATGATTCAATAAACTGTAGATACAGAGAAGCTGCAGGGGGCTATTGTAAAAACATCAAGCCTGATTGTATTTTTATTGCTTTTCCCCACACAGGAAACCATTCAGTCTGAAAAAGCAATATGTCTGTCTGATGTTATAGTGCTTTGTACATGCCCTTTACAAAGATGCACATCATTTCACAGAAGCAGATGCATAATGGACCAAGCAGAATCATTCACAATTAACAGTTAACTTAAAACAAGCCAGCCATGAATGAAGAGACGCTGCTGAGTCCTCTTGGCTGAACAATGCATCGATTTTATTCGGCTTCGCTGCCTGTGATTTTTGGAATTGGGCAGTCAAACAGTTTAACAAATGAGCTGAAAGAGGCAAAAGAGCAAGATGAATAAACAAATAAGAGGCAGTTCTTGACCAGGATAATGAACCGATTTGCAGGCACTGTTGTGATGCTACGCGGGGGCAGCGTGGGGATCGGTCACTGCAAACTTGTAGATGGGAGAGGATTATTTCAGAAAAAAAAGAGGGAAATGTAAGGTCAGTAAGGGTGTCTGTGTGAGCAGATGTGTGTGTGAGAGCGCGTGTGATGGCATTGAGGGTTGGAGGGGTGTGATTTACAATAACCTTTAGCGGGCGAGGTAAGAGGGGTCGTGTCTATGCTGTAAAGGCCCCTTGAGGCCAAGTCATAAATCTGAGAGTGGAAATTACAGCCCGGCAATTTACTGCCCTTCGAGCGCCTAATAACTAATTTTGATCCGTTTGAACTCCCGTATGAGGACATGCTGCACCGCCGCCGCCTCCCATCACAGCGTGAGGCACAGCCTTCAACCTCTCGCCTCCAAAACTCAAGAGAAGGAAAGCTGTGCGAGAGTAAATAAGTGGAAATTTGCCTCGTCTCGGGGATGTGTGAGGACTGATCTCACGACAAACACAAGCTGATAACAGAAGGGTTCATTTTTCTGCAGCCAGCTTTGGATCACTGACGGTTTCAAGACGTGAATGAGCGTTAGCAGCAGAAAACATCAGCTTCTTTGAGTCAAAGGCACGAGATCATCACAAAAAAACATGGAGAGAAGTCAAAAACATCCAATCGCTGAGCTTCAAGTTATGTGGTTAAATCAGTTGACTGCTGACTTTATTTAGTTCAATGTCAGATGAATTCAGCAAATTATAACAATAATTTGCCCCGGTGCGGACTTTATTAGAAAAACATGATTTCTCTGAAATCTTTTTTGAATGTATTTGAGCTGATGGCAAGATAAAACCTACAGTAATGTTAAACTATCCATGAGACTCTGATGATGCTGTTAAAAGAAGACTTTCAAATAAGATAAAACTTTATTGATGCCACGCAGGGGAAATTAAGTTGTTACAGACAGCAAGAATAAAAGAGAGACAAGGGAACAAAAAAGACAAAAAAAGAGGGTCTTTACAATAAAAATAGCTTCCTCCTTCCACTTTGTAACTCCATTAGAAAGAGCCAATCAGAGACCAGGCCAGTGCTGTGCGAGCCAAAACTGTAAAATACTGTAAGAGCCAAAAATACTCTGAGTCAGGACAGTTAATATGAAGCTAGCGCCAGCAGCCAGTTGGCTTATTGCTGCACAAAGAGTGAAAACAGGAGGAAACAGCTAGCCGGCTCTGTCCAAAGGTGACAAAATCCGCCTCCCAGCACCGCAAAACCTCACTAACGCGTTACATCTTATACTATGTTTGGGAAGAAACATATACTCTTGTCATTTCAGACACTCAGCCTCCATCTGCTGGGCTTTAAGGCTTTGAACCAATAGGAATAAGTGTTACTGCTGTGCTGTGGTGAAATGGGAGTGAGGAAGACCCCACTGACATCCCCTCACCCACACGTGCTCTTGACTCCACACGTCCAGTGTATGGCACAGTGAAAGATTGATGCAACCTGGAGATCCCGTGCCCATATTAAAAAGGTCAGGGAGGGGGGAGAGCGTTTACTACCCGATGAGAATGCCTGTTCTCTGTTTTCCACATGTAATGTTCTGTCACACTCTTCTCATTTGGTCCCAATAACATCGAGCATCCAGGCGGCGGCGGAGCTGCGCATCGCTGTGAAACACCCAAACAAGCATGGCCGGAAATGTCACGCCATCCATCATCTATTACCCACAGAGAGCAGAAAGCTGCACAGAGGAAAAACGGTTGTTTTTCTTCGTCCTCAGGGGCCGGCAGCGGGCTGGCTGCGGTGGCTGCCGCTCGCCTCGTGCAGCGGGAGGAGGTGACGACCCCGCGTCCTCTTATTGTAGCTTAGCAGGGAAATAGGATTACTGTCTTGTCTCGAGCTGCACCAAACTGTGCATTTTCATTACCAGTTAACCCTCTGAACCCCGAGCTGGTTTTCAGCTGTCACTGCCTTTATTTTCAGGCTCGTGGCGTGGTCTGGATTTGGTAGGAAGACATGCCACAGATTGTTTTTTGTGGATGGTTAGGCCACTCAAAAATGCCATCACTGAGCGTGAGTGGTGCTGTGCATGGACTAAAAAGGTTTAGGACAGACAGCAGAGCAAAAATCTGTATGTGAACGGACGGAGGAGAACGAACGTACAGTTAGTGTTGCTTTACTCAACTGACTAAATATGGTCATCAACCAGCCTTTATCACGTGAGGAAAACGAGACGAGACGCAACGTAAATGCTGGTCATGTGACGACTGTAATTAAATAAATAATGCAATATTGTTAGCAAACAAGACTAAATGTGGTTTACAAAATAAAAACTCTGCTAAAATGTCTCTTCATTTTCCTTGACTAAAACGAGACGAGAGGAAATGTTCTAACGTCTCCTTTAGTCGCGTTGTTATTATTATTTTGCAGTACTTCTGTTTCCCTTGTCTCACTTCAGGGGCTGCATCAGGTCGCACTGCGCAGTCGCAGGCGACGTCATGGCATTAGCTCCCACTCACGGCGTTATTTAGAAGACGCAGCCGCGATAGGTTAGCGTTAACAACAGACAACTAACACAGAGAACGGGACCGATGGCCGGCCAGCCGGCTTTGCTTGGTGAAATAAATATGTTTAATTTCAAATCAGAGCGTCTTCGTGTCTGGAATGGATGTATTCTTCAGTCTATAAGCTAACAATAATATAATAATAAGACAACCTTGTTTGAATTGTGAAATGGCTAAAAGAACATTTTGGTTTCGTCTATACTACGAGGTACTTATACTGTATTGACTGGGTTAAATAGAATTGCATTACTAAAAAGAAACTAAAATACAATTTCCATTGACTAAAACTAGATGAAAATAGTCACGGATAATTGCAACTGCTACTGCTATTATTACATCCACTGTCACTGTTACTGTGACTGCGTGTCTGTCTCTCTGTCTCTGTCTCTGTCTCTCTCTCTGACTGCATTTCTGTCTGTCTGTCTGTCTGTCTGTCTGTCTGTCTGTCTGTCTGTCTGTCTGTCTGTCTGTCTGTCTGTCTGTCTGTCTGTCTCTCTCTCTCTCTCTCTGACTGCATTTCTGTCTGTCTGTCTGTCTGTCTGTCTGTCTGTCTGTCTGTCTGTCTGTCTGTCTGTCTGTCTCTCTCTCTCTCTCTCTCTGACTGCATTTCTGTCTGTCTGTCTGTCTGTCTGTCTGTCTGTCTGTCTGTCTGTCTGTCTGTCTGTCTGTCTGTCTGTCTCACTCTCACTCTCCCTCTCTTGCTCTTCCTCTCTCACCCAACCGGTCGAGGCAGATGGCCGCCCACCCAGAGTCTGGTTCTGCTCGAGGTTTCTGCCTGTTAAAAGGAAGTTTTTCCTCGCCACTGTCGCCAAGTGCTTGCTCATGGGGCAATTGTTGGTTTCTTTGTAGATAAAAGAGCTTGGTCTGTACCAGCTCTATATGGAAAGTGTCCTGAGACAACTTCTGTTGTGATTTGGCGCTATACAAATAAAATTGAATTGAATTGAATTGAATAATTCTGACTAAAATGAGACTAAAATGCTCAGACTTTTAGTCGACTGAAACTCGACTAAAAAGAGTATGAACGGGACTAAAACTAATAAAAACTAAAATGACAGCTTGACACAAAGACTAGACTAAGACTAAAAATAAAACATACAGTACGACCCATTTCTGTTCAGTCATTTTGCTTTTGAATATGAAACTGTCTTCAGCGCAGCATTTACCACCATTATTTCTATGATATAAACTGCAAGTGTAATTTTTTTTTCCAGTTTTATGCTACATGCTAATTCTAAGACGGTGTTTGATGGTTTCATTTGTCTGCTTTCACATGTTTTTCATGTGTGGCCCAGAGGTGTAATGACTGAACACGGAGGTACAGGCATGCTCTACAGCACCGGGCGCCTGAAACGAGCATTCAAAACATATTGCTGCTCCAGCGCGCTGGTAGATGAATGGACGCTGCGGAGATGAAAGCCACTGAACATGAGCTCCAGCGTAGTATTGTAAATCAAAGTCCGGTTCCCAGATAAGCATGGCAATTTTAGTCAGGCTGATAACCGACCGAGCCGTTTGGCGCGGGCGAGGTGCCACATTTGGAAAATTCATCAGACAAGTGGTGGGATTTGCAAAGATTACAGTTGGGAGAGAGGGTGGGCTTTGGAGCATCGATGATTCAATCCCTGCCCATGCAGATAACATCCAGCGACAGCCATGATAAACAAAACACCCTCTGTGCATCAAAGAAGCTCACCGTCTGATGTTTTCTCTCTGGCGGATGTGAGGAAGATTGGTGAGATCAGAAAAACCAAAGCTTCACCGCGGAAATATTAACAAAGGAGCACGCAGAGCATCGGCAGGCAAGTGCAAAGCTGTTTCAAAGGGATTGCGGCAGAAAGCCACTTGCATGCGGACGCTGCATACAAAGATCGAGCTGAGGCAGAAAGGAGGACTTCCTCAGACATAAAACAGGTGATGTGTACTTTCTTGAACCCTTGACATTTCCTCTCTTTCGTCTCAAACGGAGGCTGAAAAGCGATCTCCGGTCCTCAGGGGAGTTCAGGGCCCGCTGACCTGAACCTTACCTTCATTTATCAAAGATCCTTGAAAGGAAAGCTCAGTGAAACCAAAAGATTCAGTGAGAAATTCTTGACATATGAAGCACAGTGGGGCAAAGCGCCACGACGAGCGACGAGGACATGATTAAAATACGTCTGAGAAATTTCATAAAACTTTTTACAGCTTCAGGATCTCTACAGCCCTCGAGGGGCATTTGTTTGTTATGTACACAAGTTAAGGCTCCTCCATAAACATTTACTACCGGTTGACGACTCAGATGAGACCAAAACATCATCTAATCGCACCCCGAGCCATCAAGGTGATCATATAATCTCCAGTTTACAGTCGACTGTGTGTGATGTAGTCTCAGTGTCTGCTCAGTCTTGGACACGGCGTTCAAGCTAAATGGCTTGTAAATATCCAGCAGCACGAATTAACAATTACTGTCTCAGCAGTTTGGAGTGAGGGTGGCATTTCAGAGCAGCAGAGTGAGTCGTGCACAGGGAGAGATTACAGCACAGTCATTTAACTGCGCTGTATGATGAACAGCTACTGCTTTAAAGGTTCAGTCCACTCTAATAGGAAAAAACTGATTTTCTCACTCGTATCCAGCCACGCAGCTCAGGTTTCTATCAGCTCTGCTTTGAGCTTTGGCAGCCACTGTTTTCTGACTGCTGTGCCTCTGGAAAGCTCGAAATCTTTCAGGAACCACTGGTCAGGCACCAAACTACACTTTCAAAGGGAAAGTACAAATGAAAATGAAGACGTTTTCTGAGAGAGCTCACACAGATGTCTCATGGTTCAGTGGGTCTTGGGAATTGGAGAACTAATGCTCAGAGGCCTTAGGGGGCAGGTGCCTTTAAGGTCATCATTAAAACCATCTAACACAAAGTCGTCTCCTCGGCTCGTCTTCTGCCGCCGTCTGATGCGTCTGCGCTCAGGCGGCGTTATCGCTCTCCTCCAGCCTCCTCTCCTGCACAGCTCTGTGGACATTTGGCTCGGCGGCAGATCACAGGGTTCCTTCGCGAATTATACGGACGAGAATGAAAATCACAGTCGCGGAACGTGAGGCGAGATGGTATCCGAGGTGCGCCGCGGGCCCTCGATGAGGCACGGGTGACTCGGGCTGGTTCAAAACCCTCTTCAGAAACAGCTGTTCATATCATCGCCGAACCCTCCCAAACACTCCCGCGCTGCTGAAGCAGCAGTGCTGGCTCTTAAAGGTCAAGCTGCTCTGGATAACAAGGTTTTCCTGTCGCACGGCTGCTCCTCAGAAAACAGCAGAATTTGTGAAAAAGATACCTCCATGCACGCTCAACCACACGTCTGCTTTTACAGACAAGAGCGCACATATTCGACAGTGAAGATGACAAGAGGAGACATGCTGCTACACATACGCGCTCCAACGCCGGTGTTTCCTCCCCCTTTCTCTCTGCAGGTAAACTCTGAAAGTCAAATGGCCTCTGGCGCTGTTCAAAATGAATTAGCGCTGAAGGCCCGGCGCTGTGAATCTCTGGCATTTTCTAAAAGGTCTGCAGCACGAAGGAGACCACCCAAGAGTCGGCCCGCGCTCAGGAAACAGCGCGCCGATCACAACGATCCCGCATGTGAGCGAACAATCGTTCCGTCCGTTTAAAGTTCACATGACGGGGAGGTTCAGAACAATGTGGCTGCGTGTTTACAACAAGGACCAAGCTTATGATCGGCTCCCTGTTTTTTCCAGTGCAGAGCAGCAGCAGGGCGAGAGCGTAGCACAGACCGAGGCAGAAGGGGATCATAATGCTGTCTGCTGGCAGGTGCTCGGATAAGGCGACGTGGACGGACCTGCAGGGCCAGGAAATCCAGCACAAGCGGGCCGCAGGTGATGACCACGCAGTGGACAGCAGCTCCACAGTGTGATCACTTTTATTGTTAGAGCATAAAACGGCTGTGATTGCTCGCAGCAGGTAGTAATGATAATAATAGTTTTGAATGTGAAATGAGTTGCTGTTGATGAAGCGGCGTCCTTTTCGCCTGGTCTGTACTGACTGTGAGAGCAGAGATGAAAGGAGGCTCTGTGAAAAGACGACGTGTTGGGGTGCACAGGCAGACAATCGTCCTTGGGAGGTTAATGTCCCTCAGCTCCTCCGGGGCTCAGTGGCCAGATGTTTTGCTTTGCCTGCCCGCCTGCCTGCCGGGGGTTTCGGCCTCAGTGTCCCGTTACAAGCAGCATCCATCACGCCATGACGGAAAGGTCATGTGACACAAGACCCGACGCCCTCTCCTGTACAAGGCAGGTTAATGTGGTTTGTTTGTCTCACTCTAATAATTTTCTGGAGCTGAATGCTAGAGTAAACTTTGTCCTTTCAAGAGGGAGGAAGAGGGTGAGCTCCCACCACTAGTCGAAGTAAATTTACTGTACTTAAGTACAGTACTTAAGTACAGTACTTGACCTACTTGTATGTCCATTTTCTGCTACTTCTTACTACAATTCAGAGGTAAATATGGATGTTTTTCCTCCACTACATTTATCTGATAACTTCAATTACTGATTAAAGATTAGATTTTGTACTATTAACCCATATCAAAATATAAAGTAAGAGGTAATATTATAGATTAAGATGACACATAATTCACGAGTTGGGGGTTCTTTGGTATCTTGCCCAAGAACCCTGCGACATGCAGACTGGAGGGGCTGGAGATTGAATCACCAATGTCACCTGCTGAGACACAGCTGCCCCAAGAGGCTGCATCATTAAAGAGATGAACACGTCGATGCATCAACAACTAGAATCTAATACACATTACTGTGCATAATGAGTACTTTTACTTTGGTATTTTGAGTATATTTTGATGGCAAAACTTTCAAAAATTTCAATGATTCAGTGTCAGTTCAGTGTCAGTTTTACGGAGACTTTGACAACAGCGGCTGCAGCAACCTTCTAATATTCACTTCGACTGGCCTTGTCGCATTAAAATTGCAGTTACTTTATAATAGAACCACAACTGGAACATAAATCTATAAAACAAACGTATTACACAATAAACAAATCACACTGTGGTTTATACATGTGCTCACAGCCCCGCAGCAAACAGCACAACTCATCCCGACCTGCTCCGGTCATGGCGGTGACAGACGGCACCCGGGAGTCTTTGCTCGTCTGCTGCAGCTCTGGCCGGAGCTCAGGCAGAGCGGTACTGGTGCAGAAGGAAGGATTAACTCACAGCATCCCTCCTCTCTCTTTCCTCACCTGCCCCACATGCCTACAGAGCACAATCTCAGTTTCAGTTCGCATGAGCGAGCATCGCGGGGCTGCGGCCCTGACTCATACATTCAAAGGGCAACAGAGAAAGGGGCAGCATATTCACTTAGGGAAAAATCTGAGGCTGCAAATACCCTGTGAAGCTTTTTATTAGCCTTTAAATGGAAGCGTACGGGTTAAATTGAAGGGTAGATGTGGGAATAAAGTCCTCAGTATGACAGGACAGGATTTAGTCCTGCTTGAACTCTTTAGTAACTGCAGCTGTATATATCCATTCAAAGCATCTACACACAGCTAACACAAGACACAGGGCTGAGAGGCATGTACACGCCATGCTTCACTATAATGTGTTACAAGACCTGAATACAGACAGCAAGATGCACGACGGCATTCTCTCCAAACAAGTGCAGAGGCTGCCAAGTGGCATCTTAATGTGGCGGTTGGGTCACGTCAAGGGTAAAGCAGGACTGATCGCTGTCGAGGAAAAGCGTGGCGGAAAAACCCTTGAAACCCCGCTCAATAATACACGAGGTGGGGGATCTATAAAAAGAACGCAAACACTGAAAGTGCTCCGTGAAATTATGAGAAATCCACCTGCGCTCATCCTCCGAATTCAGACTTCAAAACTAGCACACGCTCGCACATTACACTGCAAAACAATGGCATAAAGAAAACCACAAGTCAGCAAGCTGAGCGTTCGCCCTGATGATGCTACAAATCTCTGCTATTGTTCCACTGGCCCATTGTTCGATCCCTCTTCACACCAGCACTCCTGACCTTCTTAACGTGAGTCTTAAAGAAGTCATTAGACGATTATACGCAGACTTATCCTTAATTATTTTGTTGTTGAGCCCGACATCAAACAAAGGGCATCTGCAAGGACATATGGACTCCTCCTGTTTGTGCCAAATACTGTAATTGATCATGCTTATTAATCTCAGTGATTTCATCACAGCGCTGTTGAAGTAGCTCCATGATATTAATAGCACATACAAACTTGTCACCAAGCGGCGTATGAACAACACGTCAGTGTCTTAAATTATGTCACATCTTATCACAGTGTCTTTTTTTGCTTTTCAGGCCTCATTTTAATGTCATAGGATACAGTTTCCATGCAGGAAAGCACAGGCAGGACTTCTACCAGAGGCCGCAGTTTGTGTCTCATGTGACAGTAAAAGTCAACATTGATTTATTTAAACTTACAGAACGTGACTGAACTTGCATACGTAACTGAACCGAAACATAATCTTTTCCTAAACCTAACCTGAGCAGTTTTGATGCTTAAAGCTCAGCAAACCGTGACAGTATTTCAGCGTTAACCGCCTGTTTATTACTGTTACCACAATGACAAAGGTCGCCTGATGAAGGTCACATCACCTCGTCCTCTCCTGCATGGGATGAAATGTCATTAAAAGTGGCGCCCTATTCCCAAGATATCATCCCATATATGTTAATTCTGCAGTAAAACTGGGCCACTATTTGCTGTCAGACCATTGTTTTATATCTTTATGTCTACAGTTCTATACCCTGACTGATCAGTACAGCCCCGCATATAAAACAGAAAGCCTGAGTCATTACAATTTCCTTGATTTAAGACACAGAAGAAAGAAAATTCTCCTTCCACCTCCATCTGGCCACCGAAAAAAAAGTGCTTAATCTACGAAAAGGGTAATACTTGACAAACAGCCCAAATTTAGTCACACAAGAATATTAGGTCCACAGTCAATCAATAAATCTTGACTGATTTTGTACACAATTTCATTTTCTCCGATTCTGTCTCATTTGCATATATATTTAGATATTTATCTTTTGGGGGTGGGGGCTCTGGAGGGAGGTCAACTATGTTCTATATTATTAGCTGTCATGTATTCCAAGGGTACAACTTTGTTTTGATAGGACGTTTCAAAAGGCCAAACATGCACTGGCAGAAACTGGCCAATCCTGGTGGGTTTCCAGCTCCATCCTCTGCACCAGCCTGCTCTCTGCAGCTCTGGGAGGCTCCTGCGTTGCCAGATCAAGATGCACCATGTGGAGCGAGCCCTGCTGGGATGAAGCGTTGCCAGATATGTGTCTGAAATCTCGAGGGTTGCCGAGGTTGTCAGATATGTGTCAGAAATCTCCAGGGCGAGAGGGTTGCCAGCTCTGCCTAAAACCTCAACAGGCACAGGGTTGCCAGCTCTGTGTCCAACTGCAGACTCTCCACAACGTTGACAGCCATTCACCAAAGGCCCTCATCTGCTGTTGGGTTGCCAGATGTGTGGCACAGAAGGTGAAACAGAAGCTCTGAAGTGCGCCACACACGATGAGCTCCAGAGGCACCAGCGAGGCTTGTTCTAGCTGCATAGATGAAACAACATTTGATGTAGATGGATTCAACGCAGCAGAGACTGTTTTTACTTCTTTCGTGGTTGATATTGTTCCCAGACCAACAAAAAGACCTATTGTTTGATCAGGCAGAGCATGAAGCATTTGTCCAATGAGCTGCCGGCCTATTAAAAAGCAGAGCTCGTATAGAGAAGCGTTACTGAACAATATGTATAAGCATTCCCTCACTGCGTCACTGCTGTCATTCTAAACAGCATTAATTAAGATTATTCGATGAACGACGATCACCGATTCATGTGCAGTATCTGCTTTTAATGGCAGTTTGCACCACTGCGTTGTGATAAGCTTTGTATTCTTTTATATCTCTTACTTTCATTACCTTCATATAAGCGACCAAGCTAAACTCAGGGAGAAGCAGGAGTTCTGTGGCTCTGCCAGACTTCTTATTTGGAAACGTCCAACCAGTGGACAGATTGACTTAATGTACACAAGCTGCTGCTGGTGGCAGCTAAGAATAGAGACTCATACTGTGAAGAAGAAGAAGCATTTTGTCTGAAAGCTGGCAATCAGGAGGATATTTTGATATGCAAATTGTGCTTCTTATGGTAACCCAGCCCACTTAGGATTCAAAGATGTGCTCTTTGTGTCCCCTTTAACATTTAGTTTTTCTTATCTGAAGCACGCTGGGTTGCTGCACATGCCTAACTTTGCATTAACGGAGAGAAAAATGCAACATTGTCGCGATTTAAAGCTATATGGTTCCAGAAAACTGCTGCCAAAAGGTGAACAAGGCTACAAGGATATACATGTATGTTCTTACAATCCTCAAGTGTGCACATTTATTCAATTCTTCATTGTTGTTTTTAAACACACAACACGTCCATTCACTGTGCAAACACACAAAGGTACAAAGTCTACACAATGTTAGACACACAAGCTGTTGTTGATGAACCATGGGAGAAAAAAAAATCCATTACTGCGATGATCGACTTTGCAGCAGGATGGACTGACCTTGAGCAGCCGTGCTTTCCTTCAACTCAGAGAGCAAAACGTAGAGACTCGGGAGGATGCACGCATCTATTCATTCAAAGCAAATCCCCACGCTGACCTACAATTGCACAAGCTGTCCGTCTGAAACACTCCAACTCATCCTCGGTAAAGAAACAGTGGCAGGATACAGCTTACGCAGGATAATGTGACTTCTCCACAAAGAAAACCTTGCTGCGGTAAGATGTGTAGCTGGGACGCAGCCATAACATATGTCTCCCCAGCCACTCACTGCTGTGCTCTTAATCCACCACAGAGCACTGTTACTGTTAGATTACATAAATCTCTGATGTTCAGAGCATGGCTGCCCCTCTCTTCTTCACTTGTTGGGCCTCATCTGCTACAGGTGATCGTTTCCGGTGTTACCCAGAATGCCTCGTATGGTCTGTGCTCGGTCAAAAGCACTCAAAGCTCAAAATCGTCTGCAAGTGTTTCACAAGGACCTAAATGCTTTCAACATGTTGACCTCGAGGACAGATACGATTAGGAAACACATAATTTAAAGAGAACTGTGTTTGTTTACCAAGGAACTCCACGGGGTACTGTTAATCGTTCATTGTTTTGGGGGGGTTTTTCTAACTAACGCAGCGGGAGTACCAGAGCAAAATCAGAAACTAATTCACCTGAACCATTTTCTGGGCAGTCCACATCACAACAGGACCTTGTTTACAGTAAGCTGAGGTGGTTAGTGTCCTTTTGCAGCAGGAAGAAACAACCTTTGGATGCCTGGGGTAATCAAATGCAAGTAAAAATCACTTTAAACCGATCATCTGCAGAGGGTCTTCTCAGTGAAAATGGGTTTAAGCTGAAAACAAAGGTCTGCATCCTGCTGCTAACTGTTCGCTTCAGAGCAGAGACCTTGTTTTTCCACCTGTCACACCTCAGCCTGATGTTACCTGACATTTTCTGCTATTGCTCCACTGAAGCTGTGCTGAAAATACCTTCACATGAAGTCTCACCTCCCACGTTTGGCTACTTGTCCACAAGGATAAAAAAAAAAAAAGTTCACCAAACAACAATATTAGGCCACGAAACACAAGCCCGTAGCTGCTCCTGCCCCAGCGTTTCGGGGTGGATTCATGCCTTTCTTCCTCCTCTGATCTGATTTTTTTTGTCTTTTGTGTATTTGTGCACGCTTCCACAAACACACATATAATGCAAATAAGAGCCTTGCATCCGTGTCTGTGTTCGGGGGAAGAACACCTTGTATCCTCAGTATATCCTGTGTACAACATCACAGAGGCACATCTGCATCCACAGCCACGGGAGCATGTCTATGCTAATCAGCTGGCGTGATCTGCGATGAGCTTGGCTCCAACCCGACAGGGAATCCTAGCCTACAAAAGCTGCTATTTATATCCCTCCCAAGTTCTCCAACTGCCTGTCCCTTTCATTAATGCTGCTGTTGGCTTCCCCAGATAAAAGTCCTTAATTAAAACTGGGATCTCGGCAGCTAAGCAGACCGGACGCATTACGAACTCGTGCCTCGTGTAATCTGTGAGACCTCGGTGTTGACACAGTTAAAGGGAGGGAGGCTTCACTTTGAACCTATAACATGTGAGGAGGGCCACCATGAATGATTCATTAACAGAGGAGTGTCCACATCAGAACTGGATAGACAGCGTCCACAGGACAGAATCATCAGCATCTCTGGATTATAATAAAGCATCTTTATGAGCATGAGATTAAAACAATACATTTGGCTGGATGTTACTTTCCTTCTACAACATTTGTCTGTGCTGAACTGACTGCTGCAGAGAATAAATGCATCTTCTGCTCTTCCTGAGAGAGCGACAATCACGCGATAACGCTGCCACAGATTAAAGACGCACGTTTCAGTCGGAAACAGTTCAAAAGGTTTCTTTTGAGGAGAATTTTTTTGCAAGAAAAATCCACATTCAGGTGAGGCGAGGCGTAAGCAGCAGCTCCTGATGACATGACTTGTTGGAGCGTGGCTTTTGAAAAACGCTTCGAGGCGGAGCGTCTTCCCATCTCCTCCACCTACATTTGCGATGTAGTGAAACACATCACCTTGGAAACAAGTTTTCCTCTTCTCTGAGCATTGTTACCATAGTAAAGCATGTGACCTCTCCCCTCCGGGGGGCTGCAACTGTTCGTCTTCTGCACGATGTGGAAGGTAAAACTGATAACTCTCTCCAGTGACAATCATCACTGTCCTCGAGCTCTTTAACTTGAAATGATTCATTCTTGCGTTTTTGAACCTCCCTTTGTGGAGGTCAATTCTTTAAATTCACCCATACAAAAACAGAAAATTCTGCCCTAAAAAAACCTCACGACACACATCTAGATGTGGTCTACATTGCAGGTTAACTAGAGCAGTGGTTCTCCACCTTCCTGGCTCGTCACCCCGTAAATTTAAGCAACGTCCACATGAGAACCATCGCCAGCTACTGCAAATGTGTACAGATTACGACCAGGTCACCCAAAAAGTGTTTTGACTGCTAGGTTTCTAACCACCGAACCAGAGGAGAAGTGGTCAGTTTACTCTTATTTTCAAGTGTCCGATTCCAGCAGCAAGAAATCTAAAAGTCCACAGCCAAGCTAGTCGCTCTGTGAGAGGGTGCTAAGCTAAATGCTAACGTGAGTGTGCAAACATTCACAAAATGACAATGCTAACATGCAAACGTTAAAGAAATGTGATGTTCACCACGTCTGTCATCTTAGTTTAGAGCGTTAGCATGCTACGCTACACTGATAAGCAGCACATTTAAAATAAAGTTGAGGCTGATGGGAATCAGTTTGCAGGTATTTGGTTAAAAGCCAAAGTGCTCATTGGATACAATTCTTGAATGACTCAAAAATATCTTGGAAGAGCAGCATGGAAAAGACACTTTCTGGAATTACCCCCATCCAATTATCAAGGGGAACGGGGCGGACAAACCAAAGGAAAATATACTTTCGGGGTTCAGGGAAGGATGTTGTAAATGAAAACGTAAATATTTGCTTTTCCAAATAAAAAAAAGTGCTGATGACATTTAATACACCTGACGATGGTGCTAGATGAAAAGTCTGGATCACCAAAATCATTAAAATTCATCCAAAGGGGAAAATGAACGTTTCTACCAAAACAAATGTGGCAATCTATCCAACTCATTCAAAACCACAAGTGTAAACCTCATGGTGGCGCTAGAGGGTAAGTCAGAGAATCACCAAAGAGGGATTCCTTCTCTGGGGACCACAAATGTCTGTACAGAATTTCAGCTTCCAGCTTACAGCCATTGAGATATTTCAGTCCGGACCGAAGAGGCGCTCCCATCCATGGAGACATGCTGCGAGCAGGTTTTCATGTCTACCTTCAGCTGAAGTTCAAACACCCCATTCGCAGTTTGTACAGAAAACATCAGACGATCTCTGCCTGTCCGTCACTTTCTACCCACCGAATCGACTGGGATCTCAAACTAGCACAGATCCAAACAAACATATGTCAGTGTTTTCTTAAATCTTCCAGTTTAATAACCCAAACGTGGGCTCCACGTTATGGCCGTGAAGGCAGCCTGTGATCAAGCCTGTTTAACTCCCAGCGCTCAGAAATCACTTCTCATTATTCACATTTTATTTAACAAATCGTTACTTCGGGCAAATTGGACGACATAAAGCCTGAGGAAACATTCAACTAGTAGAGGATAAACAATGCCTATTATTATCATGGAAAACAATTCCTTCCTCTACTGAAGCACGTTTAATATTAAACACAGAGCATCACGTTTGTTTGTTTCCTTGGAAACTGTTTCTTTTTTGTTTGCCGCCCACACGTGGAGTCTGAATCTCCATTAGCAAAATGCTGCCATCAATCTGCAAAGTCCTCGATTGAGGCCCCGTCCTTCACCGATCAATTACAGATGAGATCAGAACAAGAAGAAGACAGGAAGTGAAAGGCACATCCTCAAGGTGACATTCAAAGGCTGAGCTGAGAAAGGTTAAGGATCTTCAGTTTTGACAGGCGACTGTAATGTTATCACAAAACTCAGGTAATGCAGCCATTTATTATATATATATTATACATATGTCACCGAGTGGGAAGGAATCAGGCTGGGACAAAAAAAGACCTTTGGATGTCAAGAGAGACAGAAGATGAGCACGGATCCTCAGCTGCTTAAATATTTCATGTCAGTATTATCTCTGAATAACCGTGTTCTAAAACTGGCCACCGCTTGGACCCTTCGTCCTGCAGATTCCTTCATATGTGGGCTGCTGGTGGGTAAATTAGGATTTTCTATGTTTAGAAACATTGTGCACTGCTGCGTTTCAGTGGTTTAACTTGTTTCCAGAGCAGCTCAATTTGCTTTAGTCGCTTCTATAGAAGAAGAAGAAGAAGAAGAAGAAGAAGAAGAAGAAGAAGAAGAAGAAGTACTTTATTAATCACCACACAACGTGCGCACGCCATGCTTTTTGGTGAAATTGTTCCTCTGCATTTGACCCATCCTGGTAAGTCCTTCCTCCGCGGCAGACCAGGAGCGGTGAGCTGCCAGCTGACAGCGGCGCCTGGGGACCCAGTTCCTTTTTGTCACCATTGGTCAGGTGGTGATCTTCTTGCATGGTTTTAATGGAGTTTTTTTATGGAGGTGAGCACGGGGAGGACATGCAAACTCCACACAGGAAGGCCCCTTTCCTCGTGATAAAGGGCAGCAGGTTAGTGTTCTTTGGTGGCACGGTGGAACAGGGGTAACAGAGTCGCCTCACAGCTAGAAGGTCCCAGGTTCGATTCCCACCTGGGGCGCTGGGGGCGTGTCTGCCACCCTGCCTTCGGTGCCTGCTACTCGAGGAGAAAAGGGCCTTTCTGTGTGGAGTTTGCATGTTCTCCCTGTGTTCACCGGGGGTCCTCCATAAAAAACTCTCTCATAAAAGATCACCACCTGACCAATGGTGAGGAAAAGGAACTGGTCCCCGGGCGCCGCTGTCAGCTGGCAGCCCACCGCTCCTGGTCTGCCGCGGAGGAATTAATTCATGTTCTGTAATGCTGTAATGCATGTAGTTGTGTGGAGTGATCAATAAAGTATGTCTCTTCTTCTCTTCTTGATTCTACAATAATGACCTTTTTCTTTCTTTTGTTTTTGGTTTCATTTAGAGAAAATTCAAACTGATTTCTAGTGGAAATTGCACTATTTTGGCGAGATTACACATGATGCAACGCAAGAATCCATCTGGAGTTATGCAGGCCTGGTTTAGGTGTGAGGGCAGCGTGACTGTTTGTAGGAAATCAATAATGAGACAGATTTCTGAGTGTGACTACAAGGAAACTGTACTGTAGAGTTAAAGAGGGTTTCAGTATTCAAATATTCAAAAGACTCATAAGTAATGACTACAATCAGCTTTTTTTGTAATGAGCTCAAAACAGACGGCATGCTGTTCAACCTAGATTCTGTCCTGCGTTATTTTCTTTGATGTGATGATTATTGCTTTGATCTCCTGAGCAATTAGTTGATTCTTTGAGTATATTCTGTGGTGTAGGTTGACTTCTGAAGAAGCACCCTGACTTGAAATCACATATGACTGATGGGAGAGGAGATAAAACAGTCGAGGCTCCTTAAATGCGCTCGCGTGGCCTTATTTGCAATGCAGGATCAAACCCTTTGGCTGGAAAAAGAACAATTCCTCTCTGATAGTGAAGCAGACACCTGATGACGATGATGTCACCGCAGGGAAAGAGCATCAGTGACAGAGCTTTGGTGAGCGTGTCATTAGTGCTCGCCGAGCATTGCCTGCTATACGACTGCGTTGAGATAATAGAGCCACCGGACCAACGTTTTCTTAAACACGCTGAAATCCACAAAACGGGAAGCTCCGGACATGTAATGAACAGCAATCGCACCATCCGCTCACCCCTACACGCTCGCTAAAGTATGCAGCAGAGGAATCTTTCTTCGCTGGCAGAAAAGGTCATGATCAGCTCCGGGGCTCGTACTACAGGAGGAGGGGGGAGAGGAAGTTCAATACTGTAGAGACACGGTGGAGAAGTCATGCATCAACTTGATGTTTGGTTCCACGGGGGCAGAGAAGTTCCTATCGGCTGCTGCTGCTGCTGCTGCACAGCCTCTGCAAACAGACCAGTTCTGGCACCATTTCAGCCTGCAGACTCGATTATTAATTCATTCCTGTTAGCAGCAATGCACAACCGTGGTCAATACTGTTAAAGCCCTCAGATGGGACATAGAAACACAGGTTGTTTTTAGCATAATACGCCCAAAAATCTGCCTGTAAATGATCTGAACGAGCAGTCGCATGCCTCTCTACCTTAAGGCGAGATTCAGGGACAAGCGTTCTGGCAGGGAAGAGTAACGGCACATTCCCTTCAGCTGTTTCCTTGAATGAGCTCAACATTAAAAAGATGCGAGCCCGCGATTAACTTGGCGGCAACGTGGAAGTGCTTTAGTCGAGGCAAACCACCGGCAGCTCTTCCTCCAGGACGCAGCACAAGCAGTTCACTCATGCAGAACCAAGCTGAGCCTGCAAATCCAATATTCCAATAGCTCCTCCTTTCCTGAGACAAATCCGTTCAAGCTCCGCTAGACCTCGCTGCTGCAGTCAAGGTTAAGAGACGGGCGAGTTCTGCAAGGAAAACACACAATCAACCTTGTGATAAACAACGCCGAGGTTAGAAAGTTTGCAACTTCTCTCAAAAGCACACTCTTGGTGAGTGTCTGCAAATGAATTTCTGGCAGAGGCTCAGAAAGCAAATAGCTCCTTTCATCTTTATTCACAAAGGCAGCTACTCACGGCGAACACAACCAGCAGTGACTCACAGATACTGCATTATGGAAATCAAATGCACCACTTGAAATTCAAATTAATTTCAATTCTTTTTAACCTTTTTAACTGCGTTGTTTTGGGGGTTTTTTTTTCTCCGTGACACTGCATTTGATCCAGACAAGCGCGTGATGAGTCACAGAGGCTTTGGGAGCGTCTCTATAATGGTGATTATTCAGGGTCTCATTATGTGCATCTTTTCTGAACAACACGAGAACTCGTGGGCTGAATGGCGAGTGAGGAGATTCCCCATTTAAGTAAAAGCTGGTCACATTTAAAAAAGGATCATTTGACTTGACTACCGCTAACACACTCTCGTTATGCCTCCTTTTGTGGCGGGAGAACAAGTTATGTTTCTGTGTTCATGCAAACCGCACACAGCAATAGGAATGACCCGCGCTGCCTCCGCCACATGATCACCTCCCTCCCTGCATGAGCTAAACGTGGCCTTGTGGCCTTGTTTAAACTTTGGATGGGGTGTTAATTAATGCACGTGGCAAGACAAATCCTATTATGTATTGACTGGAATATGAAGCTCCATTCTAGTCCACTGAACTCCTCCCATTAATCAACAGCAGCTGAATTATAGATTTTGTACACGCTGGCATGGTTTTCTGGTCTTAAATCATTCTCTGCTGTGTGTGTCAGAGCACGATTGACACAGTAATAAACTTTGCTATGAGATGATGCTGAACTTCAGCGTCAAATCCAATTCTTAATTTATAATATTCAGCAACAAACGTTATAAATAATGTCACGTTAGCTAAAAATCAAACATCGATGACATGTGAGTGTGATGCATCGCAGCTTTGCTGGGTTACTGCCAGAAGTATATGTCTGAATAATTGGTCTGCTGTTAGTCTGAGGATGATTTTCATGGTTTGGGCAACACGCACTAAGCTCCAGTGAGAGGAAATCTCACCTTTACACCAAAACTGACGGCTCTTTCCTTTCCGGGTGTCCACATACTTTTGGCCGTGTAGTGCACCAGATTGAAATGAAAAACTGCTCAGTTTCATTTGACTCTACAGATCAATGAGCATCGTTCTAAAGTGAGCGAGTGACTAACCTCACTGATCGCTTCTCAGCACGTCTTCATCTCTGTTAACGCAGACTGATTTCGAGACGGCGCACACGCAGACACACAAACAAGCGCGCCGTCTCCGCGGGTGCTTTGCTCAATCTCGGTGCCTCCGAGACTCGGTGGCTTATCACGAGCAAGCCCAAACATCAAAGTGCAGGAGTGAAACTTGGGCGCTGTGTGACCGTCTGCTAATACTGCAAACTGTCGATGCTCCCGTTGATGGGCCTGGCGATGCCGACAACTGAACTCTGGCTTTCATGTCATATCTCCCCTTCACTCCAGTAATTACAGCACATATGAAAGAAAACCCTCGGTCTCAGGGTGAATGTAAAATGCATGAGGAAGTATTGATTGATTGAGGGCTTGAATACTTAATTAAAAGAGGCTGAGACAGGCGATGGGAGAGGAGCGTTTATGGAACCAGTGATTTCCTCTAGAGATCGGCTTCACTGGTGTCATGATAAAGTCATTTCAAACACACACAAAAAAAGTTTCCACACATCACAAGTGCAGCAGAGGGATTATGCGACACCGCGGCTCTTGGCTTTGAAGCATCATATTTTCAGTGATTTCAAACGAGCAGCGGCAGGATCAGATGAAGTTGGGTGGAAGTGGACTGTTGGAGGCGAAATAACCTTGACAAGAGGCGCAAATAAAACCTGCTGACGGACAGGTCATTATAATAAGCAGTTTGCGGCATGAGCAGGGAAATAAAGAACTGACAAATATCACAACAAACACGAGAGGAGAGACAGATCGCAGAGAGCAGAATGACTGATGGGAAAAATAGTGGCATGTTATTTCCTGTCTGCTGGATAGCATCACGGAGAACAGACAGGAAGTGGATCTGTTTGTGGAATCTGTGAGGAAATGAATGAAGAGGCAGGCGCTCTGCTGCCGAACGCCATATGATAATCTGCCATACGTCCAGCTCCTTCATCTCTGCCCACATCACATGGTCATATCTGTCCCATCACACATCGCACACTAATGGGGCGTATGGACTGCACACGCCTGCCTCACTCACACAGAGGATGGTGCATGCATGGAGAGGAGCTCCCAGGGAGGAACTAGTCGAGCGTAATTAGATGGGACTGTGATTAGTTCTGGTTCTGGCTGGTTAAACAAACCCCACCCCCACTGACCACCGCCCATCTGCCGAGGGCTGGTTGGTTAGGCTGCTCATGAGTCTCTGTGTCAGAGAAACATCAAACAGGAAGATGGAGAAGAACAGTCAGATAAAGAAGAGCATCGTTAAGACGTCCATGATGGTAAATCTGTTAGATTCTGTACTTTTGGAAACACCAGTTCAACATCCCTCCAATATTGTCCTGTTTGTATGTGTATTCTTTCTAATTAAGCCCTTTGCAATCTCTGGTTAATATATCGGCTAGAAATAAACTTTATTAGGATTATTTCCGAAGTCTACTGCACACAGTTTTTCAGCAAAAAACATCTGGATGAATGTTTTACACTCATGACAGAAAAGTCCAATCCTGAACGACTTTCACGAGCCGAGTAAAAGCCAAATTCAAGCTTCAGTCTCCACAAATAAATGTTCTTGTAAGTACAGCGGCGGGAACGTGTTACCCTGCAGCTTGTCTTCACGGGAACAGCTCGCCTTCGGGATATTTATCTCGAGCTTCTACAGCTGCCAATTTCCAAAGTTACCACAACTGAATCATCTCTGATTTAATATAAAACTATCTGCTTCATAAAGCTTGCTGACAGAAAAAACACGTTACAGAGGAACAATGAACTCCCTGGCTCACTAACTGCACAAGCTAGCAGCTACAGAGGACTGCTACCTTGCTAGCTACACAGATAGGTACCTAGCTAGATAACTAGTTGGAGAGGAAGCTACCTGGATGGATGGATGGACATGGATCAACAGACTGTGACTTAAGGGCTTTTATTGGCCATCCAATGATATACAGTAACTTGGCCTTCCACGCACTGAACCCATGGGCTCCCACTACTGAGAATCCCAGAGTTTTCCCATAAATACTTATTCAATTACAGTAGAAAATAATAAAATGATCCGCTGAGCCTGACTTCTCAATGGCCAGGGGCAGCAGCCAGTACTGGGCTACATCCAGTTGTGCTCCAGCTCGATAAAGTTATTAGAACTGAGTTATTAAAACGAACTGCTGCGCCTCTCATGAGATCGTGCCCGACAGAGGCTCGTCTACATGTTAAACAACGAGAGGACTGTGCAGGATAAATGGAGCGTCTGTGCACCCCTCAAAGCAGACTCGATACAATTTGAGCGAGACGCCAGAGAAAGAATCGCATCATCTGTACTTTTTCAGGTTATTTTCATGAGAAAGGAAGGCGAAGTGAACAATAGCGCTTTAATAAAATAATGACGTGCACTCCAGGAGATGTGAATTTGTGCTTGTGGAAGTACAGTAAAAGGTAAAATGTTCTCTTTAATTGGAGGACAGTATTCTGGTCATCAGAGTCCCATTATAAACGGGAAGCCATGTTAATTATTCCAGAAAACCCCAATTAACTATAACCCAGAGTTTTCTTCTGACCTTGTGTGCAGTGACCCTTGTAAAGTTTTCTTCATGCTGAAATTATTCACAATGGAACGGCAGAGGGAAATCTATAAAGCAGGCAACCTGTTGCCGAGAAAGAGAAAGTAAAACATGTCTGCGCACACAGTGAAGAAGCAGAAATGAGCAGAATGAGCGCAGATGATGGGGTGAGGCTGGCTGCTTCTGGTGGTCGCAACACGTTCAGACAGAAGGTGACACAAGTGACGCAACACTGACTTTGGAGCTGAGTTCACTTTGTGAGAGCTGCGTCTCCATTTGTGTTTAGCAAACTCCGTATTTTAAATTCAAATGAAACTTTATCTTTCCACTCGCTCCACATTCATGCATAGTGAACAGTTGCAGCTGGGCTTAACCAGCAGATATACACTCTGTCAGAGGGAGACGCGGGAGCTGGAGCTTTGCATGTCTATGCACATTCCTGCAGCCTGTTACTCCTCGGCAGACATGCAAACAGCATGCAGAGGTAATAACATGAACACACAGAGGATATCAGGTGAAAACGTCACTGAAAGGGGGCTTATCTTTTAGAAATATCTGACACCTTTCATGCACATTTCCCTTGAAAAGTACAGAATATTACATGCAGTTCTGCAGCCCCTGTAATCTTTACACTGTCACTGTGCCTAAAAGCCACTAAAAAGGCTAAAATCACCCTTTAAGGAAATAGCGGGCGCAAATTTCTTCAGACCATTCCAGTGGCATTCAACTGTGACCTTTACTGATTTTGCTGTGACACCAATCACAAAGACCAGGACTCAAAATCCTGTTTTTCTCCAAAAAGCAAAATCAAGGGGGGGTGTGCGATAAGATGAGGGGAAATTTAAAGAGGACGGTTTAGGTGTGAGGAAGCCATTCTATGTGCTGAAATGTCAAGACCACAGGAAGAACTCTTCTGTGTCTTTGTGCTATAAATAGCCGTCCTAAACAGCCTAAAGCTGATCTTCAAAACCACACGATGGTTGAAAAACAAAAAGGTTCAGTTTAGCCAGAGAGTGTGTAAAAGCAATATTCTTTTGCTTCCCTTGAGTACAGAACCAGTCAGTGTTGCACCCAAACTAATCTGATAACGTGCCATAAATTCGCTCCGAACTTTAATGAAGATTAACAGGGAGCAAAAAGATAACAGCGGCGCATTGAAGGGCGCCACCAAAGCTTAAAAAAAGAAAGGTGCTGGAAAACTGGGTGCAGCGTCTGTGACAAGGCGTCCGCCGAGCATGAAATCAGCATTACGCGAGGATAAAGTAATCGCTGCCGCCGCGAAGAGTGTGAAATCTCATCAGGGAGGGGAATGAAGGCAACAAAGCTCACACACACATACACACACACACACACACACCAGGTGAGAGAGACGCGAGTTCAATGATGGCAGACTGAAGCATCACTCAAAAGCCTGTGAGAGACAACAGGGCTCAGCGCTCGCAGGGAGACCCTCAAACTCAACAAGAGGAGAGTGACAGCTACTCAGCTTAGCCGAAGAGCACTCCACTCAACAGGAGTGGATAGAGAAGAAGAATGTGAGACGTGCTGATGGAGAAATACTCTAAAACGAGCCACTTGCTCTGGCATAGAGTCCTAAAATCAAAGCATTGTTTCAAAGAAGGGCAAAAACCAGCCAATGAGGTGAGACAATCTCACTTAGCTCCACTGACACGATCCGGGGCAAGATTCATCTTTCAGCCACACAGAACGCAGTTAATGAGAAATATTACAAGGAGGAAATCTTCCAGAAAATAAACTAAACAGACGAACCTTTCAGAGCGCCGGTAAGAAACTCTCACGTACGTCATCAAACTGTCAGTCTTGTTACGTAATCTTGAACTTCGCCTCAGAAAAGGCAGGAGAAAGAAGCAAATCAGCGGCGCTTTCAGTAATAATTACATGAGTCAACACCTGCTGAAGTCCGAAATTAAAAGAGAGAAAGGCAGATATCTGGAAATGACTACAAAAATAAAAGGAAATGATTAATTTTCTGGTCATGCTCGTTTTGCAGCGTTATGTTGACGGCTCCTTTGTTTCTTTGAGAACAAAGAAACTGTGGAAATCGACTGTAATTACTTCGGCAAAGCAGGCAAAGAGCTCCTGCAGGAGCAGGTGAGGAGGTGGCCGTGTGACTGGCACGCTGGCGTTTGCAGGTGAGATAGAGTGAGGAAAGCAGGAAAAGGGGGGACGGACGGCAGCGCCTGGGCTTTGGAAACAGTCTGCATTCGGAGCAACTGACAGTGGCCTGTCAGTCACTTCTTCAACATCACACCATGTCAGCCGCGACGCACCCAGGAGCCCCCCCATGCACAAAAAACACTTGCCACAGAGAGCTCCGGCTTGACAAAAAAATCACGTTGCACTTGCTCGCTCACTGCACTCCGACAGGCTTTCCTCCAGCCGTATGGTCTGACAGCACGGTGAAGCGCCCCCAGACGCACAGACTCTATATGCACACACAAGCCTTTAGCAGCGTAGCAGCAGGTCTCTGACAGATCGCAGGGCGCCTGCTAGCAAGCACTGACGCAACGCTTAGCTCTTATTCTGTTGTCCACATGACTACAATGAAGAGCTGTCAACAGACTGATGGTCAGAGTGTAAAAAACACATTCAAACTGAGCAGGAGGGATCTGAGTCCGGTCCGACTGGCTCCCCGCAGCAGTCCAAGTGCTGCTGCTAAATCAGGCGGCGCAAAAAATGAATGTTTTAATGGTTAAGCGCTTTGATGCCCATCATGTGAAAGTAGCTTAAGTTGTCAGGCGTGCACACGGCTGCAGAAAATCCATCTTAAATCTCACTTTTTTCAAATAAATCTGGCTTTCTATCAACTCTGTAAGAAACAATGGAAAGTAATTCCACTTGCCTCCAATGTTTGTAAGAAACTAACGTCAATCACTGCGCTAACATGCTAAGATCGCTTCACTGAAGAAACCTGATGTGCAAGTCTTACCCCAAAACGCCCCAATAATCAGGTTTTCAATTATTCTGAGAAAAATACAACTCAGATTCTTCTTTTTCACCGAGCGCTCACTCGATCCAGAACAAACACATGAGGGCACTCGCTCGAAAATAGATATAAAACACTTGAAGGTCAAACACAGAACACTCAACTCGGTGTTCCCGAGGCACACTAAAAGCCTGGCCATTAATGCCTGCACGCCACATACGACACACACGTCAACCGCGGCTAACGGGAGATTTATGTGCTGTGGGAGCGTTTGTGTAAACATGGCCGAGAATAATCCATTAGACTCCGAGAGACAACAATATGTGAGAGGGTCTCCTCATTAGTTGAGCCCGACCTAAGAAACATCTCAAGCACATGCAAATGTCTTGAGGTTTGTCCAAATCCAGGGCAGCAGATCAAGGAACCGCCAGGGTCCATATGTCTTTCTGTACAAATTCAGCGTAGCTCCTCAGATCAGGCATTTTGACATGTGCCATCTGTTTATGTTGGTTATGAATTTCTTTGCGCACCCTGAATTAAAAATATGCAACACAAATTAAGTGTTTTTTCTCATTATATTGCCTTCAAGGTCAATATTTGAGTGTGTGATCAAGAATCAGATTTAGTGTAACTTCTGAGCCGCATCTTTACCGGCATAAATTATGTTAACATTGAGAAACACTTGTGTAATTTGTGTGGACACAAGCAGAACAGGCAGCAACATAAGCTGGAAACTGTTCGCGGTGATGAGCCGATGCCAGCTTTTATCAATTTTTACAAATGCTGCAGAGATAAGCGAGACAGTGTTATGTAAAGGAAACACTTAATGAGCATGGATGGATTGATCGGCGAGCTGCCAGCCTCTCTTTCACAACTCCTCTTGTTAAAGCTGCTCGGCAATAACACCTCTCCTGTTTGTTTTTTAGGTTTTTTTACAGGCAGACATCGACACAGACGTACAGGAGCCGGTGGAAAATCAAGAGTGTTCATCAAACGGCACTTTCAAAAATGAATTGAACTCCAACTGGAAAAAAAGCAACAAAATCGTAGTAAAGTCAGTCTGAAAACAAGCAAAAGATGCCAGCATTTTATGATTTACATCCAGAAATTAATACATTTTTTGGCATTTCTTATTAGGACAGATTAAATATTGGCTTCACTCTTACAATCTTGGCGTACTGGTTATTTCTGCAGACTCACTCACAGATCATGCGATGCTTTTATTTCATCACGTACGGCTAAAGCGGTGCTTCCTTAGCCGCTGTCAGGCAAAGGTTTTCCTCAAAACACAGGTTGAATACATGATCTAATGTGAGTGCTAACACACCTGGGCCAAACTGCGTTAATAATTCAAAGCATTCTTTAAAATAACACACCGACTTTATAGTTTGTGGTCAATTATTCAAGGCTTTACATCAAACAGGAAATATGCACGCTTTGTCAGGACACTGGTCGTATTCTCTCTGTGTAAATGTACTGCAGATATCCTTCATTAATCCTGCCTCCCAGCTGCGAGGTACTGGTTACTGCATACTGTGCTCTAATACCATCATTTCAGGGAACGGCAGAATATTTATTGTTTTAAATTTACATCTAATCCGTCATTTGTTGTCCTCAGTCACCATCTAAGTGCAAATCAAAGTCGGTCCACTGTAAGCCTTAGCATTAGCATATGTGCTAGGCCGTGGCTAAGCTATTCCCTAGCCAGCCAATCCTGGCTTTTTGAATAATGAACTGTGTTGCAGCCAAATCCCAGTTGCAATAAGTTGTGGCCTGCAGAGTCATTGTGTTTACTGAGGCACTATGGGAAATCTGTTAATATGCATTGCTTGCTATTAAACGACACAACCAAAGCCTGCGGTGGCAATTTCAAAAAGTGTTTGCGAAGATAACGTCATGGCTGAGGATCAAATCAAACTGGGTCAAAATTTGGAGGCTTGATGGTTGATAAAATACAAAATCTTCAGATGGCTATTAATAACCGAAGATTTTTATCTCTTCCTGCCTGTTGAACGCATCCGAAAATAAATTTTCTTTTCACAGCTGACCGAGCTGCATCCATCTCTGGCTCCCCAGCTCTCCTCATCCTCTGTTGCTGCTTCACACAATCCTGCAGCCCCTTATACAAGCCTGTCAGTTTGTTTTTAGCACATCTGCTTTGCACCATCATGGCAGGAAAAAAAAAAAAAAATCACCACCCACATGTTGAGGAACATCCTGACCTTCTCCTCCTCCGAGCAATGTTTGGATTTTCCTCAGTATAAACTTTCTAAAAAAATTAAACAAAGGCGACTCTTCAGACCTGCTTATTAAATGCAAATTTTAGCATTTGTTGTCAGACAGATTTCAGCGCTGCATCCACCGTTTTTGGAGCATCCTCTTGCAGGTGTGCTGCTTATGGTCTGACACCTGGTTGCTAACTTTAACAAAGCCTTGACCTGCTGTTATTGGCTGGAGGCTACACACCAAATGCCCAAAGGCTGTAGCCCAGAAACATCCCGAGCACAGCAAAACAAGAAAATACAGGCAGATAAATGCTTCCAGTGGGTCATGTACAATGCTTTTAAAGAAAATCCTGCATGTTGTACCTTTAAATCATGGCTCAAGATGATTATTAGCGTAAAAAAACAGAATATTTTCCTTGTCTTGTCTGCGTTAAAAGCCTGGTGTCTGCTTGGTGATGGAGAGCTGCTACTCTCTTGCACTAATCTCCCAGCTTCCCTCTCAACCTTCCCCTTCTTTCGCTCCAGACACCCATGGGTGTGGCAAAGCCGCTCCGCCGGCTCGAGTCGAGACGAGCTGCAGTCGCCGTCTCCACGGCAACCAAAGGCGGATGCAGAGGTCTTTGTAGGGCGGACGGCAGCTCTGTCGCGCACTAAAGTGATCACCCTGTAGCAGGTGGCGCTCCCTCCTCCAGTGAGGGCTGCAATGGCCTGCGGGGCCAAACGGGCCTGGTCAGAGCCATGCCACGCCGGGCTAGCTGTCAGCTCACATTAGCACAGATCACAGAGCTAACGCCAGCCAGCGGCCTGCTTTGTGTCGCCGTCAGGCTCGTTATTACACAGACAGAGACAGAAGGCATCTCCTGCATGAAGAGGCTCTTTAAGTTGAGATCCAGGGATTTCTCTGAGAACCCTCCAGAAAAATGAGACATTCTTCACCGTCATCTCCCAAAAACAAAACGCATCAGACTGATGACTGCAATCGAAACCTCTCTGCATATCACATCATTAACTGAAACAAGAACCCCTCAAATTACAGTCCCTTCGCTTTTCCTCCTGAACCCTCAAACACCTGCATGTGTTCAGCAGAGAGGAGACAGGGCAGCTTTTAAATCCTCTGGCTCGAGCCCGGTCGCGGTACAGCTCAAGGTACTTCACCACACACTTCACCTTCAGTGCTACGGCGAATGTTTCAGCAGCCTGAACCTGCCAACACGCCGCTCGCCGCTGAGGGCGACTCTCAGGCTGAACTGACAAAACTACTGATAGACCTCAATAGCTGCAGCCTGCAGCATGTAATCAACCTCTGAATACAAAGAGTCTCTTTAATGGATGGAAAGAGAAGCACTTGAGCCTCACGCTCAGCCTCTGTGACTGGCCATCGCTTTCAGTTCATTTTAGAAAAGAGCTGAAAAAGATGGGTGCATGGTCAGCAGTCACTGGAGCGAAAGTCTTCCAAACTGGTGTGACAGGAAGCAAAACTGGGCACCGCCAAACATGATCCAACTCAAAACTGTAGCCAACACATCTATGGAAGCCATCTCCACAAACAGACCGCTGTGGTGCAAACATTAGCATATTATTTACAGCAGGGCGCAGGAGCGGGATTGTTAGCAGCTGCTACATCTGGAAAACTACATGTGGCTTATGCTGCTGTTACAGACTCTGTACATCTTCAGTGCAAATATATGCACAGGGGCCACGAGCCGTGCTATAATGACCGAGCACAACATGTTTTTATTGTCATAAAATGGAAGTTTAAACCATCGTTTGGGTGAAAAATCACATATAACAATGTCAGAACGAGCAGTGTGCGTTCACAGCCTCCAAAACAATTAGATTAACAGTAAGCAGAAAAGAATACTGAAATTGTAAAACAGATGACTGTCATATTTTCTGCAGGAAAGAGAGAGAGGTAGCCAATCCAATTTGTCCCTCAACATCTTTGCATGTTAACTGCCGTGCCCCTGGTAAACTGACTCTGCAAGTCCTCTTCAGACGCACTGCCAGCTGCGACGTTCCACACTTTCATTAAAAATCCTGAATGGATAGACGCTCCTGGCTCACCTGCGGGGCTCTTGGCACAAATCACCATCTCCGGAAAAAAAAGCGAGAACGTTCTCGGCTGCATAGTTTGGGCTCGAGCTCAGCGCCAGAGAGAGCGAAACCCACCAACAGACACCGGATAGGAAAGCTGTGAAGATCTCAGATAATTAAGTTCTCTGTTGGCTCTCTGCACACAGACGCTCGCCGGCGGCCCTCTGTGGAAAAACGTTAGGTGCTGAGGTGGTGTTTCCTCGGCGGGGGGCCTCTGTGCTGCTGCTTGATGAACTGATGTCGTTCATCCCACATGAACCCGCGAGCGGATGTATTGATTTTGTAGGGTTTCATTTCAGTGCAGTGGGAGGATGGTGGTGGTGGGGGGCAAGGGGGGACGCAGAGCTACAGGAGCTGCTGCTGTCTGTTTACAATCCCGTTTTTCCATCGGGTTTGATGGTTTTATGCTAGCAGTTTGTGTAAACACAATATATATGCGATAAGGCCTGAAAGCCCTCACATACAAAGATGCAGATGGACATGAACCATGACCTCAGTCCCTCCACGACCTTCTAGACTTCATCACACTGAAAATATGTTGAAGGAAACAAAGAAGAAGAAGAAGACATCCCTTTGTTAGTCACAAACACATGCAGCGTTACAGGGGCCATGCTTATGTGAAATTATTTTCTGTGCTTTTAACCCATCCCGCCAAGTCCTTCCTCTGCGGCAGACCAGCCAACGGCAGCATTTCCTTTTCGTCACCATTGGTCAGGAGGTGATCTTCTTGCATGTTTTTAGTGGGGGTTTTTATGGAGGATCCCCCAGGTGAACATGGTGAGAACATGCAAACTCCACACAGAAAGGCCCCCTTTTGTCCTCGAGCAGCAGGCACCGAAGGGATGGTGGAGGACACGCCCCCGGCGCCCACAGCGGGAATCGAACCCGGGACCCTCTAGCTGTGAGGCGACAGTGTTACCACCGTGCCACAAAAAGGGTGGAACTCAACTGTGAGGGCTTTGCTGCGCCTGCATCTAAACACGTACATGCTAGAGCAATCTTATAATTTATCTTCATGAAGTATGAACATGAAGTATATGTGAGTAAGAGACTAACAAGTAACAAACGAGATGAACTTAACTTAAACCGTCTGAGGTGAAGGCGCTCGTTTCACCTCAACACCCTGCAGAGCTCACGCCTCGCGGCAGCGGCGAGGCAGCTCTCCACTGCTGAGGCTATAACGTCAATAACAGCTGAGCACTCCCCCTCATTTAGGAGACTGTAGGATGCTTTTCATTCATTAACGCGGTTAACTTTTGAAAACGAAAAGGCTGTGGATCATTTATCTTAATTATGATGTGGTCGTACTGTACTTCAGCGGAGGAAGGACACCAGTGAATGCTTTGACGCACAGCACGGCGAGAGAGCCTGAAAACAGAGGTTCTATTCAATCAATCGAGAACTGATTCTGGATTGAACTGCCTTCCTTCACAGCTTAAGGCTATTAGCCTGAATCCCTTTCCTTTATTGGTAATGTGGGCTGATGGACACAGAAGTAAAACTCATTATCTTTTGTTGACCTGGTTATGGACACTAAAGGTCAGAGGCCAGAGAATGTGTAATAACCACATATTGACTTCCTTTCTTATAGAGAGGTTTCCTTTTCTTTGGCATGTCTCGCTAATTAAGTACACCATCTCTGCTTTGTCTATTGACTGCGAGACAACATGTCTAAATCTATGGTAAAGGTCACAGCGGAGAGATCACAAGACGAGTAGAGCGGCGGAGCAGCAAGGCGACCCACGGGATGACTTTCAGCCACCGCAATGTTGAGAAAAGATCGCTTCTGCTTAGAGGAAGTGCATTTTATAACAAGCCGACCCACTTCTGGAAACCATTCCGGTTTAATAGAGAAATAAAGGAGGATAAAATGAATGTTGTTGGGTTTTTATAGCCTGGTCCTGCCAGAAACAGCACACAGACAAACTTCTCCACAGAAGCAGAAAGGGAGCAGCAATAAAAGCGAAGACAGCCAAAGCCGGCGTAATTGAACATCGGAAAAGATTTTATTGCCACTGCATTATTCACAAAGGCCACTGCGCACTGTATCGCCATGTGAATGACTGCGGGGGAAACATAATGTTGCAGAGAGACAGCGTGGGTGAGAGAAACACTGAGAGCATTTTTAAAGTCTAACACAGCAGGCTGGAGAGAGGCTCGGGATGAATGAATTACCCTGATAGCAGTTTGAAAACACAAAGTCGTCTGCCTCCCGATGGACTGCGCTTTAATCAAACCGGCGCAGTGACGTACGTCGCAGCCGGACAGAAGGAGTCGGGGTCGTGAGACAAAGGGACGGAGATGTAGAGTTAATGGTGGAGGGCCAAAGACATCCCCCACTACTCCCATTACAGAGCACGTATGAGGTATAAAATTAATGGCGCAGTGCCTCATGGAGCGGTTACTCCGGCTTCCGCAACACCGACAGCGAATGGTTGTGTCAGTTTGATGAGTGGATGGAGCTTAAAACGAAGCCAATGTGCAAGCACCTTAAACCTGCATTCTTTCAACGGCCAGCAGGGGGCGACGACACTGGCTGCAGATAACAGCTTAACGTCATCTTTAACCCGACAGCCACAGAGACAGAGGTAACAGATACTGCAATACGAGTCCTGATCTTAGTGATTTAGTCATCTCTGCAGCACCACAATGCTTCACTTCTAAAGGCACATTGGACACATTTGACCTTTTTTAAACTGCAGCTCTTGCACCGTATTGTGATTTTGATAATATTTTAAATTACTGCTCTGCCCCCATGCCTGTCCTGAGCTGACGCTGTCTGAAAATCAATGGACTTCAAACCCAGCAGGACACCAACACTAAAGCTGGAACTTTTTTTTTGAGACCGGAAAAAAGCTAAATGACTGTCTGTAACGATTTGCTCAAATTCAAAATTCAAACAGGAAAGCGCGACAGGCCATTTGAATTGATCTGCCTTGTGCTCCAGCAGGGGGGGGAAATCTATTGCCGTCAGTAAACTAGGTTATTTCTGTTCTCTTTGATGGTGTAAAATGTTGGGGCCTGGCAACACGTTCTGGGAGAAGAATCAGGAAACCGAAGCATCTGATAGGCGGTTGTTCAAAGCGTTCAGTCGGGGGTTTATTTGGCTGCATCGTGGATGAAAGTCACCTGTCGCTTTGTTAACCAGGTGAGGCAGCAGAGGCGCCGGGGACGACAATCTGTGGCAGCTGGATTCAAATTACAAACATGTTTGTTCACATTCATCTGAACTTGACTGCCCCCTACTCTGATGGCAGACCTCTTAATTTGCCGCCCACATCTCTGATTGGCTCAGCGATTCTTACGAGGCTGGTGTTGTGCCCGTTCATGGCTGTTCCTGCCAGGTGACCAATGGCAGCTGCAGGTGGGATTACGAGTACATTGTTGAAAACAGCAGCAGAAAAACAGCGTGGATGAGACAGATGCAGCTGTAGTCCATGAAAAGTTGGATGTGACTCTGCTCTGAAGAGCATTACAGGACGGTGAGGGGATGGAAACACTGTGTGTGTGTGTGTGTGTGTGTGTGTGTGTGTGTGTGTGTGTGTGTGTGTCACAGAAACAGATAAAGAGATGAATGGTTCTCCTTCATTCTGTCGCGGCTGCACATTATTTCCAAAGCGATCGGCTATCAGGTCACTTGGTGTCTGAGCATTGAATCTGGGGGGAAATGACACAATGTCAATGGCTGAATGAGTCTCTAGTGAGGTGATCAGCGCTGAGGTAGCGCTGCTTTTATTACCGGCCATAATTCACCACTCTGCTATCTCCCCCTCTCGTTCTCTGCCATCAAAACAACCAGTATGAAAGCATTTTAACGCAGTCACACTGGCCGAGAACAACACGTGAAGGTGCCTCTTTTCCTCTCAGGCAGGTCGAAGCCTTCCTTCAGGCTCTATCTGTCCTGACAGAGTGCGAGCTGACTTTCTTCAGCCCGCCTCAGTTAACATCTTTAACACCTCTGGATTGATGTCGCTCTCACAGACAAACAGCTAACAAGTCAGCCGTTCAAACAAGCACAAAGCACGCGCGCACCCTGCTTTGATTTCACCCTGGAAAAGAGAAAAAGATGAATTCAGGGTTTGTATTCTGTCAGGCCACACGCTAAAAACTCCACATTGTTGGATAAATGAGATCAGACCGCTGCAGCGAGCCAGGCAAAGGGTTACGCCATAATTGCATCAATGAAGAGAGGTTGTTGGCACACTAGACTCTATTGATGTGAGTGGCCTGGCCTGTGTGTGCACCCTACTCTGCTTTAAAACCTCTGTGGGATCTGAGTGTGTGTGTGTGTGTGTGTGTGTGTGTGTGTGTGTGTGTGTGTGTGTGGAAGCACACCAGCTCTGCACTGCATCAGTTTTGTTTCACTCTTCACCATGTGCTAACAATGGCTGACATGACACCAGGAGATTAAAGGATGATGTGTGATGAAGAGGGGGAGAATATGCGAGTGTGACGTTAAAGGATGAGGCGGGAAATGCCGCATTCTCCATCTTTGTTAACGTCGATAAATCCACTGTTGATGCCAGACGTGAGGAAGTCCGTCTCTCAGTGCTATTTCACTTGCCTTTGTGGCACTTAGCCCAAAGTGTTTTGTTCCGACTGAAGACATAAATCTTTGAAAATGGGTCATGAATATATATTTCCATTATTAAAAAAGGCTAAACAATACCCGGAAGAAGCAGGGCACTGAGCTTTCTAGCAGTTACTCATACTGAAGGAGCGAGTAGTGCCATTTATAGTCAACTATTTTCAACCACAAACCAGTAAGACCGCATGAACGTGTTGAAAATAAACTACAATACAGGATATTAACAGGCCTCAGCTCCAGGATCCTTCTTGAAACTATTTTCAATGAAAAGGCCTGAATTTGAAGTAACGTTCCCAAAAAAAAAGCTTCTTTTTTGAAACATTGTGGCAAGATCTTGAAACGTTTTTTCTCTTGCATTCTTAAAATAAAGTCCAGTAAGAGTAAAACTGAGTTTTGGGTGGAATGGCGTGTCGTTAAAGCGCTCCGTGGAATTTTGGAATGACCCGCTCTCTGGTGATTGGTTGATTTTGTGACTGCAAGCTCCCACGTTCCTGGAGGAGCTGCAACGTAGCTGCCTCCCGAGGCTTTACAGTAACACACACACACATCGCTGGTACACAAATACACAGTCTTGGATGGCTTCTGTCCCTTGCTCCCACACACAAACACTGGCAGCACGCACACACCCAAACACACACGTACACGGGGGCCTCTTGCTTTCGAAAGCTCACTCATCCTTTTAATCGGTGTGGAATCCATCAAAGTGGGTCAAACTCCCTTCCCCATCTGCCCTGGCCAGATTTTAAATGCACGAGGGCTGATTAAAAAAAGACCAAGAAAATAGGGCAAACGCGTCCAACACACACGTATACACACACACACACACGCCACTCAGGAGACCAGCAGTGGCGGGAATAGATACCGGGGGGAGCGCCGTGTGTTTGAGTGTGTCGGGGGGGCATTTTGTTAGCAATTACCGTGTTCCACTGCAACAAAGAAAAGGTCAAGCACTTCGACTTCAATCTGTCGGCCGTGTATCAATTTGCCGTGTTTGTGCTCATTTGCATACTTCCACCTTTTGTTGCTCCGTCGGCCACCCCTGAGCACATGACATCGTGAGGGCGGGGCCCGCCAGGAGGGGAGGGGGGAGTGTGTGTGACGGGGCGCTGGCTAAGACAGCTGGGGGGATAAGCTCGCTCCCACAGCTGGGTGTATTACTGTGCGTGCGTGAGCGTGCGTGTGTGTGCCTCTACCTTCACGCGCCTCGCCGTGACTCTTTGCTTTTGTTGCTTGCAACGGTGGGAAAGCTCCCGCAAAGCTTCCACAACCTGCAGCGCTGCCCCGGCTGTCACGTGACGAGCGGAGTAACCACAGGCTGCTCCGGCACGCCAAAGGGGCGGGACGCTGCGTTCGGCCTATCGTCACGCTGCACGAATGGGGATTTCCAAGATTAAGCGCCGACACGCAGGAGATAGTGAGAGGTCACCGACACAGTAAGTTGAGCAAAGATGATAGGAAATAAATCAAAATGTCACTGCCTTATCAATAAACTTGTTGATTGATTTCTCAATTAGCCAATTACCAGGCCAAGTTCAATTTAAACTGTTCAACCAACAGTCCAAAATCCAAATGATCTAGTTTAATATTAGAGAAGAAAACACTCACATTTTTGCATTTTTTCATAAAAAAATTGATTATCAAAGCAGCTGCTGATTCATTTTCAACTAACTGATCAATAGAGTAATTGTTCACCTCCAACTATAAAATGTTGTAAAATAGTGAAAATGCCAGTAACAAGGTGCAGCAGTCCAACGTATTCCATTTATAATGATAGGAAACAGAAAAAGAAATCAAATTTGAGATGCTGCAATAACCAAACATTTAGCATCAAAACACTCAATCGATGATCAGTTTGTTGTTGATTTCCCGTCAATCAACTTGTCAGCTTTCTACTGACAGAGGCAAAAAAAAAAAAGAAGACTGAAATAGACCGGGTGCACTGAAGGCATCGCCATGACAGGACACCTCCGGGTGCACAAGAAATAGGTGCCGACTTGTCACTCAGACTGCTGTCTGGCGTCCCCTGATGAGTCATGCCGCCTCGCAGACCTTCCCTGCTCAAAGAGCCTGACCGGGCCCACTGAAAGTGTTCGGGTGGGGGTGTGAAGGTGCCCTGAGTGCCTGCCCTGAAGCCCTGAGTGCAACCCCTCAGTCCGGCTGTCAGGATGCAGAGCCAAACAAGGCGTGGCTGTAACGGGCTGATGAAGCGCGGCTGGTCTGGGCGCTGCGCTTACAAACAGAGCGCCGAGGACAGACGCTCAGAGACGACCCGAAATCAGCCGCTCTTCAGCCGAATCCCTCCGGCGGCCGAGCTGCCTGAACTGCCTGATTACTGTGAAGGAGAGCCAGCTCCTTCCTCTCCACTTCAACAGCAGGCCAGAGCTGAAACTTGAGACTTTGCCTCAGCGTTGATCAGACTCGGTCAGCGGCACCTCATTCTTCACCCAGTTCCTCTCAATTAACTGCCTCTCCTTCTGATGGTACCTTCCATTTCTAGAGGTGACAAGCTGCACGGAAAACAATGCATTTTAAGAGAGAGACGGAGAAAGAGAGAGAGGTCTTTAGGGTGAAGACGCTGCAGCTGAAGAGACTAATCACATGCAGCGCTAATTTGACAACAGAGGACAAACAGTGGGCAACAATTATATCTAATTTTTCTGGTAGCTCAACCCTGACAAACACTTTGGCGGGGCATGATTGAATAGGAACAATGGGATATTAAATACAAGGACACGGACAAAGCAACTCATAATCCCACAAAGGTTGAACTGAACTGGAGCGAACTCTCCTCTAAAGTGACACTCAACTGAAACTCAGCATCACTAAGATGCCGCTTCGTGATCTGTCGAGCGGCGCCTGGAGTCTGATTCACAACACGAGCTTCTTCTACGTGTTTGAACATTTGACTTTGGCACTCAGTGAGCTTATTTCATAAAAGCTCAACATCCCAGAGCTGCATTCATCTCACCAGAAAATCGCCCAGGGAGCATAAACATTGCGCACACTGTTTCTCCAATTGACTCTCAGCAGAACGAGTCTCTGAAGTGACGCTTGAGAAAAACATTTCATGGATTTTCCTTGTTTTCAAGGGAACGGGGAATCAAACGTACATTAAGTTCCTGGTGGACTTTATAAGGCAGAAAAACAGGATAAGGAGAAGGAACATGTGGACCTGTGAACCCACTAAATGGTCCAATGGGCTCAGAGCACTGGCACCAACCACCAAATGCTACCATGCTAAAATATGTGCGTTACACCTGCTAACGATCGGCCCTGCCAGCACGTTAGCATGCTAATGTTAAAGCAGCTCTGTGCTAAGCTAGCCCCACAGAGCTGCTAGCATGGGTACAGCCTTTTAACCTTGTTTTTGCTGTACTCCTGTCAATCTCAAGACGTCTTTGCTAATCACAAAACTGCAGGTTGGCAAAGAGAGAAGCAGAATTTGACTCTCCTCGTTTTTATGTGTCACCTCTGTTGCCTCCAAATGTCATTAAGGAGGTGTCGGCGCTCGCTGCAGAGACTGTAGACTCAGCTGTGTGGCAGACTACTGAGCTCCCTCGCTAAGCAAACTCTGACACTTCTGGGGACATGTTTGCAGAGCCTGGCGGTGAATACTAACGGGCCCGAATAACTTCATACCGATGGAGCCGCCGAGGCTTCAAAAGGCACCTACATTTCAATTTAATTCAATTTGCCCCAGACGGTTTGTAATTGCAAACTAGGAAGGGCAATCTGATCAAATGAATATCATTAGGAGTTGGTAAACAATCTGACAGGGACTGCATTCAAAATGGCTGCACGGAGAAAGCAGTGATCTCGCAGCAATGCGTGCTATGACCCAACAGAAAATGAGATGCGGTGATTTATGTGTACTGAAGCAGCCCAGCGCTGCTTTTCCCAACGATTCCTCTTCACGGGGATTTCCTGGGACTGTAATCTGCGAGCTGGGACGCCTTTGATTTTGCGATATCAGAGGAGCTTCTTCCAACAGGTACGAGCCCTCGGGGAGCCTGTCTTCACTAATGATTTGACATGAAAAGGCAAAGCGAGGTTTACGACGCCCCAGACAAACACCAAAGGGGAAAAAAATCTTCAAGTGTGGAAGTCACAGTGACTCGGCGGGGCAGACGATCATGATATTGGATAAGGTGATTTAAGAGGCAGAGATAATGATCCTGTGGCTTATTGGCCTTTCTTTGTTATTTACTGTAAAAGTGAAGAAGCACCTAAAACATCACAGCGCTGGCAAAACAAATCTGAAAATGAGATCTTAAACTCGCAGGAAGGGATGAGGCACTCTGCTCCCGGTGGCCCAGATTGTCATGACACCAATGAGGCAGGTTTATTTCTCCATAAACATTTCATCTAAAGCCGAGCTCCCATCAGCACTTCAGCTCACTTCAAACACAACCCTCAAACCGCTTTCCGCTCATCTCCAGCAAAGCAGCGGCGTCTGAAATCACGCTGGCTGCACCTGGATGCCAAAAATCAAACCATCAACACCTCCCCCCCACCCACCCCCCCCGCTCTCGTTTCATATTGCACAGCCAACCGGCAGGTTCTCGAGGACTGCTGCGGAAAAAATAAAATCTCCCTCGCTGAGACGTTTCCTTCCCTTCTTCCTTCCGCCCACAGTAAAAACTGAAAAGCGCTGGCTTGGTTACAGGAGTCATGTGGACCACAGTCGATCAATATCCACTGACAGTGTTTCATTGCCATGCATGGGCTCCGGGCAGAGCTGTAATATGCATGGGCAGCCTACAGTAATCAATGTAGGGCACTGTGCACGTCTGTCCTTATTTCTCTTTAAAACGGGGGGAATAGAACAGAACTAGAGCACAATTCAAATATAGATATACAGGGGGTGAGGTACAGTCTGCTGAGCATGAATAATTGAGCATCATTATACAGTAGCTCGATGAAGATGAACTCTGAATTTTCTCACTCTCGCTCAGATGTTTTATTTAACAAGCTGAAGTGTGAAACCATTGAAATTCCTTCATATTCTTCTTGTATTCTGTCTTTCGTCATCTATAAAACCAGAGTCCCTGATGATATTTCTTTATGATGACCAGGCGCACATACCAACTCCTGATCGCTCACTTTGCTTTCACTTTACTGCACTTATTCCCAGCTGCGTCTCTCTGGAGCCACACACAATGCAAAACAATAGTGGACTGCGCTGCAAACCCAATGCAAAGTCATGGAAAATTAGGACTGAGCTGCTGTGAGAGTCGTGCAGGTGAGAAACAGCCTGCACGCGCTCCTTCTGCAGACATTTTTTTTTTTTTGCATGCAAACATCTCTAACAAAAGCCACAAAGCATCCCTGTTTCAAAGCACAGGAAAAGAAAACACAAGCAGCACTGAAATAAGAAGCAGCTGACATCTGAGTGATGATGCACAGACTGAGAGGAGGACTGAAGCCGCGTCAACTTGCCTGGAATGTGTAAAACCTCGTCCCATTCGGTGGGTGCACCTTGGGGGAGTTGGTCCCCGTGCTCATGTCTGAGAAAATCATAATCCCTTTGATGGGCAAACAATCCAGAGCTGGTTCGTGTTTATCTGTCAGCCAAGCGCGGCGAGCTGCGCAGAAACTCCGAGGCGAGCGCTCGGATCAGCCCGTGACCCGACGCTGCGCTCCCGGCATCGGATGGTGGGGAGCTCCGGTGAGATGCGCAACGCCCCGAGGGAAAGAAAAACCGCGATGACAAAAGTGAAAACGAAGCGACTCGCTGATCTCCTTTGCGCGTCCCTACTCGCGTGCAGATCGCTATTCTGTGCGTCCTAGAAGCGATTCGCCTGGAGAGGAAAACCCGCGCAGAGACAGCGGCTCCATGGCGTCCCGACGCCCGCTGCAAGCAGCTCTGCCCGCGGCTCGGATGGCTCCGTCTGTGCGCGGATTATCGCCTCCCTCCTCCTCCAGCTTCACCAATAATCAGTCAGAGCATCACGGCGCGGCTCAGCCAACAGCACACCGGGTGCCTCGACTGGCGGCGGGGACGCACGTTCGCTCTGTTTTTACACTGTAAAAAACGTCCTTTTGTTACAGAAAGTCATTTAAAGTCGGCTCATGAGCTCTCGGGTGAAAACAAACTGTTGCAGGAAAGTGTTGTTTTTTTTGTTTAAAGCATGGATGTGCTTAAAAGTGAGACAAACCTAAAAGAAAAACTAAAATGAATGGAACAAATATCTAGATTTTTTACATTAAATTATAAGAATAGACTGTATTTGCATTGGAAACGTGCCAACACTCTTAAAAAACACGATTTAAAATATCTCTTCTGGATTATTAAATAACGAAGGCTGTGACAGATGCGCATTTTTTGCAGTGTAGCTCCGCACTGATTGGAGGAGGAGGAGGAGACGGATGCTTGAATTCCTGAACTGTGGAGCAGAAGGAGATGTTTTCACTGTCTGAAGCACTCTGTACGAAAGATGCTGTTTGCTCACTGAGGAGGTGGTGCAGGAGCAAATATAAGTTGGAAAATAAAATAGTTTCTAATTTTTTTTCGTCTTAAAGTGGTTTGTCTTGGAACTCCTTCATGATCACCTCGAGGTGTCGTTTCTGTGTGTGAAAATAAACTAACTCAACAATGCACTTTATCTTTTTTTAATCATCTCTCACAAATGCACCTTATTCAAAGTGAAAAGGCAGAGTGACGTCGTCTGTTGTCCGCAAACATCCGGCCACCATCCATCAGGAAGCATTTCAGAAGCACCGTCCACAGACCTGCCATGTTCCCATGCAGGCCTGTATTGATTTTTTGTTTTTTTTTCTTTTTTGCTGACGCACTTTAAGGTTTCCATGACATACGACTGCTCCAACCGCTTTAAGACGAGCTCGGCGTCTGGAGGCAGCTTTTATCTGCAATTCCACGTGAAGAAGAGTGCATCCGCTCGAGCAGACATCCAACCAGGAGTGTCTCCGCTTTTCGGCCAATTTTCTCTCATCAACTGGCCTTTTCATCAGAGTAATCCACATTTTTTGAATCCAATCTTTTGTCAGAGCTACCGAGAGCCATCTGGGGGGAAAAAAAAAAAAAAACTTAAAAATGAAATTATTTCCTTAGTTCCACTGAACTTGGTGCCAACATTCAAGTTAACATGGCGTATCTTGATGAGGGGGGTAACCGGATCAGAAAGTATCCGGCTTATATTCGGACATCAAATCTAGTTTGGGCGCTATAGGAAGGACCCGAGCGGCTCATGCTCTGGCCTGATTTCGTGTTGTTAGGCACAGCTCGGTGAGCTTTATTAAGCTGAGTGGCTTTAAATCGCTGCTAGCCTCGCGCTCTTCGGAGGGATTTGGTTCCGGGAGACTTCAAAGTTTTTGCTCTTGACATAGCAGGTTAGCGGCGTTTCCAGCTGTGGAGCAGCAGATCCCATTAAGCAGGCTGAGCTGAGTTTGCACTCCTGACCCGGGAATGTGACCCAAAATGAATTCCCCCTCGACGCTGTGGATTCACTGCGGGCTTCACCTGACGTGGGTTAGCTCAGGCCTCCGGGAAAAGAATGTGTGTGGTAATTAAAGGAACCTCACAAGAGTCAAATCCATCTTTCCTCTTTTCCTGTCATTGAATTACTGTTACTGAATTACTCCAGCACTGAAACCTCCACACTGGACTGAAACTGTGAGGCATGGATGTGATTCCTTTGATACTGGACACACCAGGTCCACTATGGTATTGATTTTTATACCATACAGAAGAAAACAGAAAGCAACCGGCTGCCTGGAACAACAAGAAAAATACACAGCCAAAAATCTAAAACTAAATTATGAAGGGACTGAAACTTGAAAAATAAAACACTGTTTTCTTCTTTAAAATCAATCACTGTGTTCAAAGTGTTCAGTTTTCATCCTTGCAGTGATGATGTTTGGTTTAAAACAGATTTCAGAGAATCAAACTGGAGATGCAGTCAGGGATTATTTTAGTGACGCGCTGCTCGAACTGGTTTCACTGGACACAGGTAAAGTAAATGAAGTAGGACACTTTGTCCAGGTGACACAAAGGTTAAAAAAGTATGAGTTTCAGAGGAATCACAGATAAGGGACTCGTGCTTAACCTTACTGTGAGGCATCCTCTATTTGACTCATGAACTGTGCCTAACCTGCTGCAACGGACTGTGGATGTGGGATCTTTGCCATCAGGGTAGTACTAAGCCCTCCTGCACATCAGTCACATAAAGGGACACGTCTGCTGCAGTGCACCGGACTCTGACGTCATTGTACAGATGTGCAGTGGGCATGGCTTAATGCTTCTGAGTGCTGATTGGCTGCAGCCTCTCAATCCTCTCTGTGTTTTCTCCAGCTCTGATTGACATGACTCTTTGTCTACAAGCTGCCAAAGCGTCACAGATGACAAATTACAATCGAGTCACGAGACCAAAATTACTAAAGAATGATTTTAAATTCATTAAAGCAGCTTATTGTTGTACAAATTACAGTTAATAGAATTTCTGATCAAAGCAGGGTGCTTAAAAAAATATTTCTAATCAATATTTCATCAAAGTGCTTATTCGCACAGCCTCATTGAGGCAGTTTGTGCAAACGCAGACACTGTGATCATTAAACCAACACCTGAGCGAGTGCATGTGTGCAGCTGCGTTCATGTGCTGTCACGCACGCCTCCTCAAAAGCGTCCCACTCTGCATCTCAATCCTTTAAGAAGAGGAACACACACAATCCTTTTTCATCAATCGTAGGGCTGAAACAAATTGATTTTTGCTCTGAAAGCCTGCATTTGATCGGCCCGCGGTCCGAATCTGTGAGGCCGTCTACAGCCTTCGACAGATCCGTCAGAGAGTAAAGGTGACACATGGGGATTTCAGAAGGATCCGTGTTTTTCCGCTCAGCGAAGCTAATGTGCATTAAGGTAGGAGTGAGCGATGAGGTCAGATAGAAATTCCTCCAGATGCTGAACGAAAACACATAAAACACTTAGCAATGACCCAGAGGAATGATAGTGGGAGTATGAGGCCGCATATGATGACGAGCAGGGCTGTGGTAACCTGAAGATATGTATGTAAATCACACATTTACCCCACAACTCTGTGTGTGTGTGTGTGTGTGTGTGTGTGTGTGTGTGTGTGTGTGTGTGTGCGCGCGCCTCTAACACACATTGTAAGCTTGTGACAAAGCTTTTGCTGCGAGCCTGTTTGCTCAAACATCCACTTAAACTGCAAATGAGCTGCAAACAAGGAACAGAAACGAGTGCCGGTTTGTGCATATGTAATGAGGATTTGGCCATCGCTGTTGCAACTTCATCCTGCAAGACACTGTAGGAAGCTAAACCAGCGTGGAAGGATGAGAGCTGGACCAGCGTTAAGGAAAGAGGCTGACTTTTGTGGCTTTGAGCAAAGTCTTTTATGTTTGGAAAAGGCAAATCACGCTGCACCGACACGCCGTCGCTGGATGCAGGTCTGTTTTCGCGCTGAACACGACAGAAAAATCAGATTAATTAGTGAGATGAAATACTCATACACAACCTTCCAATGGGGACAAATGGGGTGACAGAAAGCAATTATTGTGCGATCGAGAGTCATTAGAGTGTGTCGGGACACGCAGAGCAAAATTACAAATGTGAAGCTCAGACTGTCAAAAGGGCCGACGCTGGAGGGGAAAGTGGCAATTTATTAAAAACAAACTTCATGCAAGACGAGAACGTTATCTTGAAAACTGCTTGAACATCCCTATGCTTGAATTTTAAATGCTCGGCCAAAGGCTAAAACAACCTGTCATGGAAGCACCGCTGCCACTTTTTCATCCCAGATTAACCTGTCAGATATTTCTGCTGTTAGCTGGTTAATCGTCAGTCTATAAAATGTCAGAAAATAGTAAAAAACGTCCATTATAAGTCCCCAAAAGCACCAAATCCTGACATTTGAAAAGAGCTCAAAGACTTATATTCTGTTGATCAAACACCTTGAATAGTTCACCAATTGTTTCAGCACTGCATGGAACCACTAGTCATGCAAACCTATGGGAAATATTACTGATTAATAGTCAGACAAGACTGAGAGTGCACGGTCATGCTAGCTGCTCTGTGATGCTAGGCTTAGCCACAGCGATACTTCGAGCTAAATCTGAATGCAAACACACTCACAATGACAATGCTAACATGATGTCCAGCAGGCATAATGTTTACCATGTTCACCAACTAACTTGAAAGCATTAGCATGCTAAAATGGGCTAATTAGCCTTAAACACAAAGTACAACTGGAGATTTGGTCGCGCACACACAAAAAGAAAAGCAGGAAGGTCATTTGGAGGATCATGAAGGTCTGCACGAACTGTCCGTCAACGTCTGCTCACAGAAAATAATACCTAATACCGCAATGTTCACAGGATGTATCTTCAACACATGGGTCGTGACACGCACTGAAAACAGACGCACAGCATACAGTCGACAATACAGCGACTGAAAGACGCAGTGTTGTCATTTCTAGCAATCACGAGTTGGCGCCGCTGTAAATAGCTCACAGCTCCAGAGGCAACGCCCGCCTGCTCTGACTGCTTGAGGTGCACATTTGATATGCAGCACATGATAAATCACTGTGGGACTGCAGGACTGGGGACACTCAGGGGAGATGGTGGCATGTTAAAATTAGCATACTCTGTTTGTCGCCGCGCCTGACACACAGTGTCAAACACACACTCTTAACAAGCTGACTAGAGACAAGGCCCTTTAAGGTGCTGAAGCTCTGTTGTCATGTGCTGTGGTACCTACTGTATAACGGAGCTCCCCGAAGAGCTCAACTGTCAGCCGAAGCGAGTGGCAAATCTGCACTGCTCCTCTGGGTGTGGAGTCAGATTACAGACAGAGACACGAATATATGAGCAACACGAATAAGCTTCTCCGTGTCTCCAAACACTTAAGAAATACGACGTTTTCCAGGACAAATTATTGAAGAAACGAGAGTTTTCGCTGTTGAGATTTTCCTGAAAGTTTTGCAAAGAAAGCTTGAGGTTTTCCTTCGTATTCTCTGTGTAACTTTCTGTATGATAGCTCAGTCTCTAGCTGAAGGGCCCCTCCAGGCTCCACAGCGCTGCCACCTTCCATTATTAGACTCGTCGCTGCCTAATTGGGCCTTTCCCTGCTGCCATACGCTGCACCAAATTCCACCGGCTGTTATTAGCGTCAAGAAAATGATTTCTAGCTGTTTGTGGCTCTTTTTCCCCTCACAAATTAGTCCCATCAATGCTGTAACTGCTTCATCCTTATAACCAGAATACTAATTTCTTTACTCTAGAACAATTGAGCTTCTGATTGCTGTTGCCACTGAGTGTTTTTAGATGGCTTTCGCTCTGACAGCAGAGCGTCTTGACTGGCTTATTTCAATATCCGCCGACTAAAGGCTCTTGCAAGGTGACGGCGTAACGCTCCCGCTAGATCTGCAGGTGTCAGTAAAGGTCGTGGGTTCCTCCCCGCATGGAGGCTTCTTAGAAAAGGAAGGTCTGACGCGCAGCAGCCACAGCGGAGGCATATTGATCATGTCAACAGTCATGTGTGGGCAGACAGCCTTAATGGACGTTGCCCCGGTCCTGTCACTGCTGAAACGTTAGAGGCCTATTGTCAAGGGTACTGTGTGCGTGTGTGTGCGTGTGTGTGTGTGTAACCTCAACCAGTCGATAAGATGTGACTCAAGATGGAGAGGAGAAAAGCTTAAAAGCTGCTGGAACAAAAGCTGTATTTCCATTTTAACTCTTTAATGAAATAATTCCTGCTTTGCTTTGATCATTTTGGTGATCTGTAAACACGTTGCTTGTTGTTTGATGCTATTATTATAAAATCTAACGTTAGAATCATTCTGTCTAAAGAGAGAAGTCCTAATAACTCACAGGAACGTAGAGGATATCTGCTTATGTAGGCATGTGCATTTGGAAAAGCGCTCTGCCCTGAGGCTACAGCGCACAGCTCTGTACATACAGAGGGATAATAAGATGGCAGAGGAGGAGGTGGAGGCTGGCACGGTTATGGAGAGAGGTACAGCTCTTGCCGTTTGCTGCATATGCAGGTTAGTGAAAGCACGGCTCAGCAACTTCATATCTAAAGGTGCAATAAAGACCTTGTGCATTGGCGCCTTCAACAGCTGTGATACAGCAGGTAAGTTTAAATGAAGTGGTAATCGCGTATCTCATGCAAGGATGTGCAAAGGAGATGTGAAATGTAAGATTTCTGCTCTTAGATGATTAGGTTTTGCTTTTATGAGGAGATGTCACGCAAAATGGACTGGAAGATGTCATGTTTTGGCCTCAAAGTGCAATATTTTGGTCTAAATTTGATTATTTTTATTGCCTTTTTTTCTCTTTCCTTGAAACTCCTTTGCTTTGGCAGCTATCATAGCTTTGTTTAATCATTTCCTGTGGGTGGACATGAATTTAAAGGTATCCTGTGCAGTTTTTGAGCACCAGTCGCACAAAGAGAAGAAAGGTTTTGCACCAGATTTAGCCGCTAGCTCATTTCCATCTGCTACCCCTGACCAGGAGAACGCAAACACTAATACAACTAAAGCAACTAGTACAAATTTAAGTTCCAATTTTTGTATCCAGCACTACAACATATATATATAAGTAATCTCTCCCAGTCAGTCCCTGAGCCCTGCCAACAATTTCCAGGATATCTTGTGCATGTAGGACACTCAATTCACAAGTCCAGCCAATGGTTTCACACTATTCTGCTGAATGACAGGTGGCAGTGAACCTCCAAGAAAGGCTCTTGCAAAATACAGAGAAGAAGAATACTGCAAGTGAACAAACACCGATGTAAATAACGCAAATTTGTTTCATGCATGCATGCATCTCACGTTTCATGCGCACACTTTTTTTTAACGTATCTTTACACAAATATGATGAGCGGTGCAGCTTCAAAGCTAATGCACGTCTTCCACATCCCTTCATCTTTCCACTCGCAGTCACTCTGCAACGCTCCTTCTGACTGCATCTTTCATGTTCGAGTCCTCTGAGTCTGCTGCCTTTTGTCTTATGTGGTCATTTTAAAGCTCTGACTCATGCAGTCTTTTTGGCTGCTGTCTGATTTCGTCCCAGCACTAGGCGGATGATGAAATCCACGGGACCATTATTTTCCATTTTTGATCTGCAAGATTTCAAAGCAGGTCGTGTGAGACGTCCAGCGCCAGAAGACAAAAAGGAGGAGATTGATGCGTTTTAGTTAGAGAGCCTGAGACTTATTGCATTGCTCGCCGCCCTCTGGGACATTCCAAGTCTTCTTAACAGCCAAGCTGTCTCACCAAAGCTGTACAGGAAGCTGCCTTTCACGCTGTCTCCCTTGGAAGCTGGTCTCAAAGAGGAGATCTTGTCAGCAGGTTGTCATTTGAAATCGCTCTACCCTGAAGTATTGCTGGGATAAAAACCCTTTAAAGGAGCTGCAGAAAACGACACTCGCAGCTCCTCTCAGCTCTCGACAGGAAGTACTCCAGGTTTTGGCTGACTGACCTCTGTCCCACTTGATTCCTGACAGGAAGGAAGAGGACATTCAGGTCTCTCAAACCCTTCAGTGCTCTACCTTCTCATGCAGGAGGCACTGATGGACAGGAGCAACTTTTCTAATGCTTGAAACTATTAGGTCAGTGGATGTCTTGTGAATATGGAAAATTCAGGAAGTAGGATCCAACGTAATGCTTAAAGATCCTCTCCTGGCATTGATTAAAGCCCTGAAATCTCATCTCTGTTCATCAAAATTACACATTTAGAAGTTTTTCCATGCAAGAAAGATGCCTTAAATTAACTTACATGTGTCTCTATACTGTTGCCTTGATTTCTTATGCACAGACCTGAATACGCAGACAGTCCCTGCAGCTCCTGCAGACCTGCTCACCTTCAACTCACCAAACACACACACTTCTGCTTTTTTCCAGCTTTGCATGCTGCACGCTACACAAGAGCAAGTGCTGATATAGGAGCAATGCAGCAGTACATGTTTGAGCCTGGAAACTGACTCCAAAGAAGAAGAAGAGGAGCAAACTGTACACAGTTGCTGAGAGAATAGTAATGTAGTTTATGTATCGCTCTCTACGACGTTAGAAGCAAAACAGTAAGAGAAACAAAGAGCCTTCAGCTTGACTACGTTATCATGATGGAAAGCTCCAGCGTGCAAGTTTACGGGAGCGTTTCTCTAGTTATGTTTGTCTGAATCCATCCATGGACATGCTTATAAGCTTAAAAACTTGATTTTCATTGAAGGGAGGTCTTTAAATTGCATTAAAATGGGATCACAATTATTTTTTTCCCCAGAAATTTCTTGTTAATTATTCCAAAAAAGGTCTCAAAATGAATGTGGAAATCACTTACTGATATAACTGCATTTGTTTTGGCGTTCCACACACAACACACATCAAAACAACATTATATTAAAGTCATGCTCAACAGAACAATGAGGATGTTTGTTCCCGCAGAGAAGCGGTTCTTGTTTTTGTTTGGTCCCATCACACCTCATACTGTATATTTAGCTCCTACGACACTACCGCTGGTGACAGTTATTTGTTTTCTCATACATAAAATAACACAGACAGAGCCGATTCCAGGATGCACTTGAAGAGTCCGTCGGGAAAGTAATCAAACCCGGAGCGAGCGCAGAGCGGCCGAGCAGGTTTTCAATCATCCCCTGAGCGAAAACTAACGCGGCATCACAAACACGCAGCGCCGGACGGCCCCGATGGCGTGCGCTGTTGTGCTCAGCAGTTCCAAAGAAACATGCTGATTCGGCGATATGAAATGTCAATCATTATTTTCAGTGCCGTTGTTTGTTTGCATGTGCTGACGGGCAACATCAGGAGTTTACATCTGCTATTTTCTGCATGGAAATGGAGCCTGACAGAAGGAGCAGAAGACAAAATGACAAGCTTCTTTCTCCTCAGCTGCACTGCACATTAACCTCCTCATAGATCAGTAAGCAACTGTAAAAAGTCTGTAGAAAGTGCATCTAAAGGCCTGAATAGAAGACTTTGAAGTTATACGGTTTTAGCAGCAGCCTGAAGGTGTTGCAGCTAACTGTTAGCATCTTTATCACTGCAAGGGTGCTAACACTGCTTTAATATCAACGCATTCGTGCTGGAGAATACACGACAACTAAAATGTGCATCTGCTGCGAACACTTTAGAAGTGCAACAAACTTCTCAAAGTGTTTTTAAGCACCAAAGGGCTCCGACTGAACAGTGAAGAAACACTCCTACTGAAGCTGCTATTTTGATGTTTCTGCACGATACAGAAAAGATAGAAAAAAAGTCATACATAATGGCTGAGTCACCAAACGCGGAGCTTCGATGTGAAACCGCCCACATGTCATTCTTGCTATTGGCTCTGCGCTCTTATTAGAATGTCATGAAGCTTTTTCTGGATTCACTAATGGCTTAGTAACCACAGCACAGAGGAGAGGTCGTAAAACTGCGTCTAACTGCTTGACGTGTTCAGCTGTGGACAATCTTTAAGTTCATTATCTTCACTTATTCTTAGCTGCATGAGGGTTGATGTCAAAAGTTAAAAAAAAAAAGTGCAAAAACCTGCAAAACATGAGGAGAATTTCTGTCTGCAAACAGCTTGAACGATTCCAAAAGGAGCTCACATCAAACATTGCATCATTCACGCTGAGCATCAGGACGCTTTGAAGCCCAGAACCTGTGTGGTCAGTGAAATGTGGCCGGTGAATAACATGATTGCAGGGTTCCTGCTGGGAGTTACAGGCTTGTCTGCAGCTTCCAGAACCACGTGCACAACATGTCATCTGTATGTTATATTAAGATGCAGTTTCATGCAGAAAATGCACTCAAGGCGCTTCCCATCAGAATCCCATTCTGATTATATTCTCATTTTATGTTTGCATGCAAGACGTTTTGGCACCTCGAGTTTGGAGCGGCAAGAAATGCATGTAAGGGCAAGCAAGGGTGCGAATAAGACAGCAGAGTTTCTGCAAATCGCAAAGCTAATTTGAATCTTCGCTTCACTTGGAGTTCAACTTCTGTGAACTTTGCTTCTGAAGTTGAAGCTTCAGCCAATAGCAAAGGTTTGACCCCTCAAACCTGCATTCGTCTGCACGTTTGCCCTTCAAGGACAGACAGAGTGACAAGAAAACTGCGGAAAATACTGAAAAAGTTACTTAAACTGCGCCTCTTCTAATCAAGCTAAGGCGGTGAACACGGGAAACATCAACAGGCTAGCATTGCATGTTTGCACGCTTTCATTAGCATTTAGCTCCAAGCACAGGCTCACAGAGCTGCTAGCAGGCCTGCAGGCTCAAATGGTGTTGCCTCCGGTGTACAGTGAAGTAGAACTGTGACCACGTGTCTCAAGGAGCCTCGTTTATCTCGACCCAAACAGGGCTGGAAACCGGGTGAGTAAGCAACTAACATTTCCACCTGCCATGTCTGGGTCGCTCTGCACCTGAGGGAACGAAGAAAACCTTGTAATGGAGACAAACTCGAGCTCGACCGTTCGATTCTACCTGAGTGGAGCTCAGAGCAGAAACAAGATGGCAGCTTACACAGCCCCTGGAGATGTGCCGCAGTCAGACAGGCTGGGATTACAATTACAACGTGATTACTCATGTTTCCTAAAAAAACGACGACGACTGACTCATCCTCCACATTACACTAAAATTAAAAATACGGATAACGTACACAGAAAGCGACCCTACTCGACAACAGTGCGATCAGTATCCAAAACAGGCTTTCTGTGGCACTTCTGGGAGCATCTATAGTGATGTGGGTTGTCAGTTTGAAGCACACATGCACACACACACACACACACACACAGCTCTGAGTGGGTGGCTGATGCCTCTTAAATGGAGTCCAGAGCATTATGTAGAGCGACTGTGTGTGCATGCATGTGTGATATTTCTGATGTTTCACACTGGAAAAGCAAATGTTGACTTTGCTCTGTTTGTGGTCTCAGCTCTCTGTATTGTTGTTTTATCCTCTTATTCCGCTGTGGGTTGCATCTCTGCCGAACATGTCTAATGTATGTTCAGAGAAAACGAGCGCGATCCCAGTATTGCATGCTTCTAAATATTTACATAGCTAGTGATAGGCTTCATGTAGGAGCAACAGGAGAAGACGAGCAGAGCGGGGCGGCCCTCAGAGACTGGATTTAAATGTTGGTTTGGTCCCACGCTTACAGCAAACGTGTGAGCTCACAAAAACACCTTTGAAGATGCCACCCAGTGTGGATGGCGAGCGAAACAATGACTTCTCCCTTAAGTTTAGAAGGAGATCATCAGAACATGAGGCCTCTTCAGCATGAAAAATCTAAATGAAACCCCGATAAGAGTTTTAAAGAGCATTTTATTGCTGCGTAGCTTAAATAGTCTCATCGGTATTGCAATTGGAGGAGGCTGCAATTCCAGGAAATGGACAAGTTTCAGTCACCGGTGGAGCTCGTTCCTGCAGCTAAAGGCCGAGCGTGAAGGAGGAAGACTAAGAGGAGACACTGCACCGTAGAAATGAAGTGGATATTGACACAATCAATCTTCCTGGAGTATACGAGCTCTTTTCATTCAGTGTGTGTGTGTGTGTGTGTGTGTGTGTGTGTGTGTGTGTGTGTGTGTGTGCGCGCACGTGCGTCTCCCCTGTCCCCTGATTGTTTTTACTTTATTTGCAAGTTCAGGCTCATCAGTCTTCTCCAGCTGTGGGGGGGGGGGAGGAGGAACAATCTCATAACTTTCTCATTACCGCCCCCAGCCCCATGAAGAATACCGCTGCTGCTGCTCACAGAGAGCAACAAACCTTACTTTTGGGACACCAAATGCCATTTCTGCAGCAGTTTTGCTTTCTGACTCTGAAACTCATTAAGTAATCCAATAAAGGGGCAAAGGAAATAAGGTTAAAGTTCTCATGATAATGAAAGAAGGCTCGAAGTGAGCACGTGTAATATTTCAATGAGTGAAAAAAATCATGTGGAAACAGGATGAGCATAAATCCACATCATGCATTAAAATATTATTACACATCTTGTTCAATTAAGAGCAGGACGGTTTGGATTTATGGGACAATTATGCAGCACCGGAGCAAAACAAAACTCAGCTGAGGAAAGTTTTTGTGCTGTCGAATCCCTCAAAAGCTCGCGGAGAGGGCGGACAGACGGCCGCTTCTCTAAAGGCCGAACCGTCAGGGTGGAGGTGATGGATGGAAATGAAAGCTGTTTTACTGAGAGAGCACACACTGTCCCCAAACGGACCATCCATCCTCCGCCGTGTGGACACATGAGCACTACGTCTTCCGGCCTGTCGCCGCCAACAGCACAGACCTGCACTTGATCACACTCCTTAATTGGCCTCCTGACAGCGCAAACACACTCACGTCGACGCGCAAACACACACCAAACGCAAACTAACAAAGCTTCAGAAAACAAGTTAAGGGTCAAACAATAGGATGAAACCCTCTATATGGCAGGGTTACTATAGGTTATTGTGTGGAGAAACAACAGTCTGTTAACTGAAATAAACACTAGATAACAACATTGTGCACTTGCAAATCTAATTGAAATTAAATCAGATAATACAGGAAATGTCTTTAGTTTTGGCATGACGAGGCGTTGGTGCAGCTTTATTGAGACTGGGATGTCTGCATGGCTGTGAATCAACTGACTTCAGGAAGTGTTTGTATTCTCAGACCTATTCTGACCTTCGTCAATCTGACAAATAACCCCCATTTTTTAACAATAATAACAAAAAAACAATTAAAACTAATACTGAAATGAGCAAACCCACCGTGGAAACTAACAGAAACCAAACTGAATTGAGAAGAAACATTTAAAAAACATAAAAACTAATGAAAAATACATCTAAAAAAACTCTTAAAACTCGATGCCTTTTCCAAAGCAATGTGTTTGCCAAGGTCAAAACTGTGGCCTCTGCACGTCGATGCTGCGCTAACTTCTGCAGTCGGTGCATTCAGTGTTTCCCCACGCAGAAAACCATCTGTTTCCATCTTTACTGACGCTGGCTGCTGCTTTTAGCCTGATAAAGACCATTATGAAGTCTGAAGGAGTCTGCTGACACAGATGACTCGTGATTTATGGCTCTGCTCCGCCCTTTGCTGGAGAGCCGATTCATATTCCGCCGGTGGAAGAGAAACAGCCTCAGGGACGATCGCAGCTCGGCATCGCTTTGCCACCGTCGACGGATTGTTTTAATGACTGCCGGAGACATGCAGGAGGAGATGTGTGAGCTGCGGGTACGAGCGCAGCGCTGGATGAAGAGGAATGAGGAGGTAAAAGGGAGTTTTCGTGGGGGCGGTTGAGGAGTCTCACTACACTTCTTGTTCTATAGCACCACCTGCTGGGCAAAGACGAGAGTTGTCTTTGGCCTTTGTAAAACTCTTCAGGTCAAAGATCTGAGATTACAGCCCTGGATTAGCAATGAAAACGTCTCTAAAGGAGGAAATGTTGATTGAATCAGGTACATTTCTGTAAGCGTGGATTTCATCTTCAGGTGAAATGTCATGATGATGTTTACAGTCAAAATATAACCTAACTTTTCTATAAATAAAGAAAAGAGTCGCTTTAAATCTGAAATCATCAGTTCTTATTAATGATACGACTGTCTGCTCCACTGACACTGGATCAGTCATTTCTTAATGTACATAACAAAATTTGCTTGAGATAATACATAATTTTAATATAATATAAACTAATATAATATAATTTGTAACATCACAGATCTCGTAGACCATCACTGTACTTACAGAGGTACTTGTCTGTTTAATATCTTTGTATTAGGTCATGTAGCCCATGTTAATGATGTTAATAAGCAGGACTGTTTAGATCTAAACTGTATGCGATTTACTGAAATAACAGACTTTACTGGATGGGAGGTGCAGGGGATTTTTCCTTTATAACATCCCTGTGATACCTGGTTTGGCCACAAGATGGCAGAATCTGACAACAAGAAAAAGCAACTTGCTGCAGAAGGTAACCAGACTGAGAGACACTGATCTGGTCTCTGCACCGTTTCAGTTGTTAAATTGAGTATACAACAAATAATTCTTACATTTTTATTGAAAACCTCTCCAGATTTGGTGAAATCATTTTCAATTATCAAATTTTGAAGCACACATTCACTTCCTGAGCTCTTTATCACTGTTTTTAAACTCAGCTCTAACGGTTACATGCTGTTCGCTTCGGTGGGGGCATAAATAATAAAAACACACTTCTAAATGAGCATCAGCACGTATTCAGTCACACTTCAGACCAGCCGAGTACACCTCATCCTCATCTGTGTTTTTTACCCTTCATTTCCGTTGTTATGGCTCTAACAGCAGAGCCCGTCAGAGCGAACAGGTGGATGCACCTCAGCCTACCCCGCCAGAAGGTGTCACTTACATTTTGTGCTTTAATTGCTGCCATGTATCATCTCTTGCACCAGAATCCAGGTGTGAGCTTTGCACGTCTGTTCGCGCAGGAAACGGCGTCTGCGCTGTGAAGCCTCTGCGATGGACGCAAGGCATCATGGGGCCTCGCGTCAGCCATCAGAATGAAGCCACCAGCCATGCAAGCAGCAGACTGGGAAAGTTGTGGAATGGATCATTCCACAGGTAATAGCATAACTCTTACTAAACGATCTAAATACTTCTTCCACCACCCCCTGGACAAACGGGACCTTGTATAACGAAGCACTCTTAACATCCCTCCCGTGTTATCTCACTTACGCCGCCCTTGGCCCGCTGACCCCGCTAACTTGCTCAGTCAGAGCTCAGCCATCGCTGTGATTCGCTGGGCACTAATGAAGGAGGAAATAACCTTTAGCTGTGTGACATTTCACAGCTCCTGCGATTGTACAGCAACTGTTCTGAGGCGAGCTGTGGGTGCTGCTCTTGTATTCCCCTGGCGGATATTAAATGCTCTGAATCTAGATTTGCACACATGCCTTAGACTGGACGTAGCTGTTAATCTCAATGTGTTCTTCATTCCAGAAAGTCTAATTTATCCTTAGCAGAGCTCCAATGAAACACAACCAGTGAATTCAGACAGCTGAGGCATCTTGACTCGCGGGATATTGGCCGCCATGACAGTCCAGTCCTTCACGGTGGAACCAGGCTGCAGTAGCTCATCTCCTGTTTGATACACGCACCTCCGTGGTCGTAAAAGGCTAAAACTGCACTCGATATCAGAGGAGGAAGCGAAGCCCCAGCTCCCACCCTACTCCAAGCTAAGACAGTAATGAGATGCCGAGCCCGCTGCACTCAATTTCCCAAATTAAAGTGTCTCCATGCGGCTTCGGTGGGTTAGTTAAGGAGCGACTGAGCAACCCCGAAGAGGTGAGGCTTTGGCTTCAGCGGGCACTTTTCTGTGTGTACTGTGTGTGTGAGGGTGTGCAAGTGTGTGTGCCTGTTTAAATACCATTAAAATTTGGCCCGGTCTTACCATAATCACATTCACTTCAGATTCTGTAGAAATGAAACAGGACTGAAGGGCAAGACACAAAACCCATGAGATGCTGGGCCCCTTACACTCCCTGTTCTCTATGTTTCAATAGTACCTGACCCCAGATCTGCGATGGGCTGGTTTGATTACACACAAACACTCAGGAATGTGCAACATAAAAGCACAAAACTGACAGAAAAAGCAGCTGAAAAAAGCAAATAGCTTAAACTGCTTAGTTAGTCCGCAGCCTTTCATCAGCTCGTGAATGGACCTCGAGGAGAAGCTGTCTTGCCACACGAGGGCCTCAAGATGAGGGAAGACTCACCTTGAGACCTCATGTCAGCTGATCGTGTGCTTTCATGCTGCATATTCCTAAACACATTTTCAGCAAAAAACAAGTTCAGCCTGGAGCGCGCAGCGTTCCTGGAGTTCTGGGGGCTTTGGAGCACTTCGCCCAGCCTCGCACAAAGCCACCCCCGGCTTCAGAGGACTCCTTCCAAATAAACAAGAGCTCCATGCCCTGACACCTCTACAGCGGTGCAGCTTTCAGCGTTCAAAACACCGACGACAGAACAAAACAGCCCCGATTGAGAGGTCTGACTTCCTGTGCAGCATCTCTGCACTCAGCGCGAAAGAAGAAAAGAGATTTACCTGCGAAGCAAGAGTGGGAAGAGGCCGCGATCCAACAAGAAGAAGTGGGAAGCACAGAGGGGAAGAGAGAAAAGAACATTTAAAACTCAAATTAAGCAAACACGATGAAGGCGAGCGACGGCGGCCTGGAGGGACGGACAAAAGCTCGAGCTAAGACGGCTAAAGCGAGGACGCTCCGCCGCTCTCTGCTCAATGACAATGTGTTTCTCAGGTTACACTCCGAACCAGCTGCTCACAGAGACGCGTCGACAGGTTCTTAACACCCATGCGCTTGTCTTCAGCCCCGCTGAGGCCCGATCGCACACATACACACACACAGGGACATGAATGAAGGAAATGGGGAGCATAAAACGGTTCAAAGAGCTCTCTGCTCTCATGCAGCTCCTCCAGCCTCGGATTGACCCACATCCCTCCCTCTTCTCTGTCCGACGCCACCAGCACGTGAATGGAGATCCAGTGTGTGTGGCGGCAAAGCGCTGCGACGCCACCGAAGGCGCTTCTCCAGCACGGGACGGATCAGCTGAGAGCTCGCTGTGGCTTCTCAAAACTTTTCTTTTTGACAGCCTAACTGCTCAGCTTCTTCTATCACAGTAAACTTTGCACTCTGTTCTCCTAAGACAGCCCCCCCCCCTCGCCTTCCTCCCCCCCCCATTCGTCTTCCTCTGTAAATTTGTGTAAGTGCTTGTATGCGATGGCGGACGAGAGTGGCCCGTCCACAGGGGACGAGAGCGGAGGGATGGAAAAAGGATGGAGAGAGGACAAAACCAGCCGGCGGAAGAAGAGCACAAACCCGATTCGCCTCTGAGGGCAAAGACACAGGCATGTGGTTTTTGAGCCGCCGTTTGTCACGCAACAACCTCCTCCTCCTCCTCCTCCTCCTCTCATCTCTTACACTGAATGGTTTGGGAATTTGGGAGAGGAAGAGGAGGACAGTGACCAAACATACTGAACTGTACAAGAGACTGCACAATATACTGTGTCAGCCTGTGTTTCTTAATTAAAAAAATAGACTGACTGGTTAGCACAAAATAAGACCCTGATTTTTAATATTTTGTATTATTTTTAATGTCAGAGGTTAAAACTTCCACTGTGCTGCTTCCTAATATCCACTTCCTGCCTGAATCTCTTCTGTCAGCCGAATAATTAGTATGGTTAGATCAGAATTGATGTCTGATTTGAGGCAATTCATCCTTTGTTCATATTCTGCATCACTGTTAAACTGTTTTAACTAAAGGAATGAACGCAAATGAAGTATTTTTGTCTCAGTCAGACGTTGCATGTTTATCGTCAATTTGGCGTCTTTTCATCTCCTTCTCTGGCGCTCCCTCGACATACCTTTCCTTCTTTCTTACTTACTCAGTTCCTACATTCCCCACAGCGGCTTTAAGTGAGCTCCAGAGGGAGAAAGACAAAGTGTTTCATAGAGAAGCCGTGTGGCTGCGCTGCATTCTGGGAATCACGCTGGTGGAGAAAATATCATCCCTGCCTCCTCTCCAGTACGTCAGCTCCAGTCAGAGGCATCTGCACTCTGAGAGTCAAAGAGATTTACTTATGAAGTTTTTAATCTCCGTCAGACTGAGATGTCTGATTCTGATGTTTCATATCTGCCTGCAGGAGTAAAAGACAAACGCACCAAAACCGCTCAAACATTCATGGAGTGGATTTTCCTTTACAGGCTCCAGTTAGACAATAAACATGCAATCACACAAACTGCATCACGTGTGTCGCTCAGACACGACACATGCGTGACTTCCATTACTGACGACCTCTATTTCCACCGCTCGGTCTGTCACATGAGCTGGATGCTCATTCTGTCACATGCCAAAGACACACATGAAACTCATGAAGACACATATTTCACATGTGCACGCCCACGCTCACGCACTAACGTCAGTCCACCTCTTCTCTCGCCCTTCCTCCTCCTCTCATTACCCTCTCTCCTCCTCAGAAATGTCAGCCTCCTCACAGATACATCTCCTCACTCGCGCTTGGCATTTAAATATCAGTGTTGAAGCGCACACCAGAGTCTTGGCTTCCAGGTGCTTAAGATGCAGAGTTCATACCAAAGATTTAAGGGCGCAGCACGGCCGCGGGTCACGGGTTTCCATGCATAAGGTACATGAAATAAAGGAGCGGACTCACAGAACGAGCGCTGTGATCAGAGGTCACGTTTGATCCTTTATTTATCTGGAAAAGGCTCCGTAAGCTGGTCTGCCCTCTCAGTACATCCGAGTAAAGCTGCAGAAACACTACGAATTGTACTTTGTACAGGTTTATTGAATCTTTCAAAAACTCTTAATGAATGTTCAAAGACTCTTTTGACTATCTGGACTGTAACTATCTGTAACTGTGTATAAAAACTCAGGGCATCAATACCATCTCTGCACTGCGGCTACATCATAAATCACGTACTTTTACTTTACACTTCAGCGCGTACTGCAGCTGCCCTTACGACACACCCGCTGTTGCACGCAGGCAGCGTACAATTTGGATAATACTACGTCATGATCCACGCATCCATCACAGTCCGTGACGTGAAATTTCAAGTACAAAGCAAAAGTATGCGCTTTTTTACAGGTGCACAGCCTTTGCTCTGTCACGGTCTGCAGAGGATTGTGGGTCAGAATAGCCAGATAAGCATGCTGGCTTGTAGGACATCCTGGTGCTTGAATAGTGTGGTAGCACAGGCAGCATTAGCCTCACGATTGAGCACTTCTACTTTTGTTCGCCCACACCGTGCCAGTCAGTCAAACCAAGCACCCCTCAGCCGCAAGGTCGCTCCTCTGACCCCAACGCTCCCGCTGCGCCCTCAGACAGCAGCTCAAGCAGCCTGCCGTTCGCCTGAGGGCAGAACCGGAGAGTCCTAACCGAGCCGTGCGGTTGCAGACAGGCAGGATGGATGGGATTACTCCTGTGACTTCGGCCGGCGTTCTCACACGTCGGCGTGCGCGTATAAACTCGGACGGCCGGCCGCCACAGCAGAGCGTGAACGTACGTGAGCGACAGACAGGCAGAGAGAGACAACGGCGCTTTGTGCTTTGCCCTTGTTGAAGGGAGAGATGAGATGTGTCTAAACAGAGATGGTGACATCACTTCTTGGCAGGCGGCTCCAGGGAGACCGCGGTGCCTGAGCCAGAGAGATGCGCTCATCCAATCACAGAATGAGCCGCTGTATCTGAGCGTGTGTGCGTGTATTACTCACAGTGTAGGGACATATGAAGTTTTATAACTAGGTTTGGGAACAGAGAGCACGCCTCAAACACACGCCATTTCCGCACTTAAGTATTTATGCTCACCCGATCCATCCCCTTCCCCTTTGACTCAGTCTTTGCGTCGCTCTCGTCTGGTACTGGTACCACTGGGGGAACTAGCCAGAAATCCAATAACCCCCCCACCAGTGCCCTCCTGTCCATCATTACATTCCCTGCATCCATCCATCTACATCTGGATTTCTCCCTTCATCCCTCATCTTTCTTCCCCTTACCCCTTCATCCCACTCATCTCCCTCCCTCCCTCCCTTACATCATCTCTGCTCTCCTCCGTCTATAATATGTATTAACCTCTTCTAAATTTGCACCTATCAGCGTCTTTGTTCAAGAAAAATCTGTTTATACAGTCAAACTGTGGGGACTCGCCTTCCCTATGGGGACAAAATGCAAGTTCCTATAATGTAGATCATAAAGGAAATGAATGCAAGTCTATGTAATGTCCCCATAAGTGGTGGAAACACAACTCTGCACGTGTGTGTGGCATGCTGTGACCAGGTCAGTCAGCACATGCCTCCCGACTGCTAGCCCTTAATCAAAGAGCGGGAGGTCAACCCACAGGAAGTAATGGGAGTACAGTGTGTGTAACTGTATGATCATGTGTGTTTTCCCTCCTCCGCTCTGGTGCAAAAATGGCAAAAACGAAGCTGCACACAGGTATGGTAATTGGAAAAACAGCGATTTAACAGTGTTTACACTGCGAGTGTGTGGATACACATGTACAAGAGGGGGGAAAAAGTGTGTATGAGTTTGCGTGCAGGAGACAGGAGACAGAAATGGACCAGCGAGGGAGGAAAAAGCCAGTTGAGATTTTAAGAAGTGCAAGAGAGAGAGTGAAGGTCTGAGAGTGTATGTGTGTGTGCACGGGAGTGAAAACGATGGAGAGAGTGCCTGGTGTGTGTGTGTGTGTGTGTGTGTGTGTGTGTGAGAGAGAGAGAGCGAGAGAGAGAGAGAGAGAGAGAGAGAGAGAGAGAGACACAGTGCTGGCGGTAAGGTGAAAAGGATAAAGACAAAGCACAGTAAGGGAAGAATAACAGCGAGGGGGGAAGCTGGGTCATGCTGCCTTATGTAATTTACAGGTCAGCGTTGTGCGCCGTGTTTTTGAGAAGCTCATCTCTTCTACGAGTTTATGAAAGGAATGCTGACAACGTGTTTGATGCAATTTCCTCATCCAGTCGCTGATAACTGGTGCAGACTCGCGCTCACATTCGACCATACAAAAGCAGCAAAGCAAAGGGCCAAAGAGCAAAACTTTAACTGGTGCTCAAACAGAAGAAATCACACTGAGCTAGACGGTAAATACTGAACGCATGAACGACTACGAGGGAAAATATTTATCTATGACAAGATTATGATCTGTGATGACTGAAACGTTCATGCAGTGATGAATGATGAAGGCAGATACGAGAATAATTCACAGCCAACTTGGCTAGCTGCTGGAAGTTCGGTCTTTTTGGCATTTAGCTGCAAATGTTGAGCGAAATCTGTTCAGAAATCAAACATCAGCCCCGTCTCCCAGAAATCACTGCTTCCTGCTTTGTTTAGCACAGCACCCCAAAATTTTGGAAGTGGGCTTCTACCTGAAAGCTGCTCCTGCAGAGTGTAGAATAAATGATAAAATAAAGTCACAGTGCCTCTCTGCTGCAGCCCACGTCAGTCACTAATGGGCTGCACTACTTCATTTAGGGTGGGGGGGGTGCATCTTTCTTGGTGCGAGATTGAAGATTTTAATATTAGCCTCTAATCCTGATTTTGACCATTGTAGTTTATCCCTTTCATTCTTTGAACTCGCTCTTGCATCATCAGTGATTGCACATACAGTACGTCTCACACACCTTATTACCACACACACACTGACACCATTCTTTCGTCACACACACACACACACACACACACACACACACACACACACACACACACACACACACACACACACACACACACACACACACACACACACACACACACACACACACACACACACACACACACACACACAGCATTAATGTGCCATTAGCTCACGCAGACAACGCCTCACAAAGTCACATTTCCCATTAGGTCCTATGGCTCAGCGTGGCATTAGAGATACAAAAGGCACAGTGGATTAGACAAACTCATTAGTCTTTCAATATGACTCATCTCCGTACAGCGGAGACCAGTGTTTAAGCAGAGAGTGTGTGCAGTGGCTCTCTGACTCCGATCGCACCCAGTACGACACCTCCAGTCAGACGTTTGCTGATTTCAAACATCGACAGCGAACCAACCGTCACCTGTGCACCATCGTCCAATCAGGATCCTGGCACAACTGTTATGTTGTCCACAAGGGTAAGAGTGCCACCTGCTGGCTGTTCACTGCTGAACGGACACAAAACACACGGCACACCAAATAAGATTCAAAACAGGAAATGTTGCAGCGGACAGTCAGACACGAAGCTCGGCTAATGTTTCATTTTGCTAGTTACCTGCATGATTGGCCGATCTTTGTTAGCATTCAGTTAGCATAACATTAAATAAACCTAAGCTATCATTAGCTAACGTCCGGGCTCCTTTGCCTCTGCTCAGAGCTTCTCGTCATACGGACGTTTGTCTTTCATTTGTAGTTCATACATTTCTGATCATGAACGATGACAGACGATAGTCGGTGTACGCTATCCACTGAAAATGGCGGCGTAACCTCAGAATGCTTTACGATTACCGTTCCCTAAAGGATCATCCTAATCATCCCTTTTCTTATTTGTACATGTACACAAACAAAAAGGAACCAAGTCCAGTGAACCTGGTCTCGTCAGTCTAATGAAAGACATTAGATATCACATCCCTCTCACCCATAAAACATGTCTATCTATCATATTAATGGAGCGGACGGCAGTTTAATTATGTCATACATGCTAGAAACCTGAAACAGTACACACAGACTCTCTACTCCACTGATTTCATCCTACAGAGGCAGAGATGGGATGAGCGTAAAATAGAGCCATGGTGATGCAAATGTAACCAAACGATGGATCAGGTGTGATCACGGGGATCTGGGATTTGAATAGATTGGTTAGATCAGACAGGAGTACTACACACGGTGCGTGTGAGCTGTATGAATGCATTATATGTCAATGTGTGTGCATGCATTGGGAGCGGTGTGTGGGATGCTTCATCATGGCGTGCACCACGCAGCCACTGTCGAGCCAGTGTGTGAAGGTCAAGGACGTCCTCTCCGTCTCTCCCCCTCTCTCATCAGTTACCCACCGGCCATCTGTGGCCCGCTGTCTCTCTGCTTTTCTCCACTGACCATGTAAAACTCACACTGCTTCAGAAAAAAATAAAATAAAAATCACATCTTGAAAAGTGTTAGCACTCTGGAGCTGGTGGTCACAGCCAGAGAGGAGCACCACCCTGCTGGAGAGGTGTCACAATATGTAGAGGAGGACAAAAACACGGGACAGGAGGAAGCAGGATTCGCACCACATGAAAAATGTCCTTTTCAGACCGCCGTAGAACTGTTAAATGAATCGACATATATGAGCTTATTCTACTAATAAATAAGACACTGTGCTTCTAACAAGGGTAATTAGGCTTCAGAGCTAAAAATTTTCCTTTTTTGTCTGTTTTATTTGCACTTACTGATGTACAATTTGGAGTCTGCTGCACAGGGCATTTTATTTTGAAAATGTACCAGATTCACTTCACTGTGTCTGACTTCCTGTCTCTCTAATCTAACATACTTTCACCTTGTGAGGTGATATGTTAGCAAACAGTTGTTTCTTTGCACATACAGCAGCTACGGAGCAACATTAGCATTCATTTGGAGTCGTGTCTCCGTCCACAAAGTCCAACATTCGCTGTCCATGAATAAATGCTCTGCCATGTTCGTCAACTAGTTGTTCTTTGTATACAGTGGATTTTATTGCAGGGATGGGCTGTATTCTCCGTGGCTTCATAACTATGAGCGTCTCTTTTCACTTTCCTCTGCATTGTCCTTTTAAAACATGGTTCCTATTAGAATTATTGATTAGTGCAGCTTTAAAGACTTCACTGAGGCACTTGACTAAGCTCATTCAGCGGCTCCACAGAGCTCGACACACATCCTCAATCAAACAAGACAGTGGGGCATTTTACTATTTCCTTTTTCACCTGTTTTGTCAGTGCATCCGTCACACGTCCCGCCATCCGTAAACCACCCCCTCTCTGAGTGATCTGAAACCAAGTCTAAACCTGCCGGCAGTGATCCCCTCCCTGCGGTGGCTCGATACGTCGACACAATGTCCAACGATTTCTCATTATGATGATTAGTACACAGCTCCTAACGTTTAAGCTGTGGATACAATCGATGTCTGATGTTGTAATACAGAAAACAAGAACTTAAATTGTATTGTGGACCCTCGAGCGCTGCGCAAAAATACTCCATCTCGACTGATTCCATTTCACCTCAGCTCATCTCACGGAGCCAAGTCTCTGACACGACTTCAAATGAACAATAACAGGCGATGGCAAAACTTCTACGCAACTTTTTCCTAATTTGGTTGGTTAAAATTGCACATTTCAAAGCTTCTGGTGCTCGTGAACAGTAAAATAAACATTTTTCCCACAGGCGTCCAGGTTGGAAATGACATGATTGGAGTGTGTTAAACAGTGAGTGTAATACTACAGAGGACAATAACCGTATTCATGAATACTCTTGGAGGGAGCTTCACTCTAGAGCTCCTTGTTATTGCCACAGATGAACACATTTCAGGTGTCAGAACATGCAGAAAAGGACAAACGGCAGTAGAGCTGCAGCAAATGACAGAACAGTCCTCTCCAAACCACCTTAATAAGATGGTAATGTCTCCTTGGGGTCTTCGTGTCTTTGTTCCACTCCTAACTTTACCCTTGAGCTCTGTTCCCAACCCATTATCCTCTTCTGCACCCCCTTTGTCTTCACCATCACCATGGAAACTGCCTCCAACCTACCCAAGCTTCTACCATGACTCTGTAACCTTTAGGTGCTCTCAGGGACCACGGATGGGTCTCAGAAGGTGAGTAAGACCAATCAGAGAGTGGAAAGAAACCCATCAGAGAAATGGTACCATGGACTGTAGAATAAGTAGCGGACAGAGCCACAGGGACACCACCCAAAGCCTCCAGATTTGTATTATGGCCGCCACCATCTTTTTGGATGAGAGGGCGCTATCCTGATTCTGAGTGTGAAGCTGAGAACACGCCGTGGTAGCAACCCTAAAGCACACCCTGCTTTATCGTCCATTTTCCTCTAAATGGGACCATAATTGACCAAATGAACATCGTGCTGTATGGAAGAAGTCTTGAAACTAGCGACTGGGACCATAAACTCATTAGGAAAATGCTTATTGAGGTGATAAATCAAGTGAAAAGTAGGGTCATTTTCTCAGAAGCTTCCATACAATTGGTCTTCTTTGTGCAGCCAGTGGAGTCGCCCCCTGCTGGTCACCAGAAAGAATGGCTGCACTTTTCAAATCTGGAAACTCTGCCCACTTCTTATACTGTCTGTGGAAGGTACCAGATTTAGGAGACAAAGCCTGAACCCCCTCTAGGGCTTTATGTTTCAACGACTAAGACTTCAGCTATGATCCGCCGTGCGTGTCAAAGCACTCTGATTTCACACAGGCCTGAAGACGCAGCCTGACGCAGCTCACTGTCCTGTTTACAGATGTGATCTCACCTTAAACTGATGAGAGTCGACAGAACCAGTGTGAAAACAGCACCGCTCTCCTCAATGGAGGCCAGAAAACTGTCTGAAAACAAAGGTCTGTCGAACCCAAAACCACAACGAGGACCACAGAACACCACCCGTCAGGTCTGTCTTTAAACATGTCCGACTACCTCCGATGGCTCCAGACGGCTCTGGCAGCTTACAAATAAAGGATTTCAAGGTTTTCAGGCCCTCCATTATGAAGTCAATTCAAAGTGGTCTGTGTGTGGGAAACGGCTATTTTTAGAGCGTCCACTCAAGATGCTGGATGAGAGGAGTTATGAAAGACAGCGATTATCAGAACGATAATTTCATGCCACGCTGGGCAGGGTTATGTGTGTATAAAAACACCTGAAAAACACTGATTTCTTCTAAAAATACTCCTTTGCCTTCACTTCTGTGGCTTTGGATACTCGTTTGTTTTGCACTTGTTTGCTTTCTTATATGCAAATATCATTTTCTCGGTGCTGGTGAAAGTTGTGAAGGCGTTTGTGTGCAGCGTTTAGAAACGCTCCGTTGAGATGAACATGAAATTGCTTGATTTAGCCTCCCACACGCTAACAGTCGAGATGAAGAAACGTGTCTGGATAAATTAAAAAGAAGTGCAGCTGACCATTATTTTAAAATGTGGCTATAGCTGTTGGCCTGAGAAGATTTACAATTAGTAATGTGTGGTGAAAGAATGACATTTGTTTGGTGAAAGTAAGACTTCTTTCTCTTCATTTCCATTTTTAGTGAAATTATCCTCCTTTGAAATTAAGAAATTGTACTCAAACTTGCATTCCTAGAGGCGTAAACACACACTGATGCTTCTGTTCATGACTCCAGCTTCTGCGTCACCCGGCTGCAGCGTACCAAACAGGAAAATGATCACTAATCAATTCCACTGTGTCTGGGCCTTTACAGAGACGATTCGTCCCAGAGGGCCGACGTGTCGCTCATGAAACTTAACATTTAAATGAAAAGCATTCGGTGGCGCGTTGACAGAATCACGTACAATGAATTCAGCGATTCTGTTGATGTCGGTGCAAGAAAATACAAATATGGTGTTAAACTGTTGCCTGCTGTTTTAACAAAGCCAGGAAAGGTGTGATCATTTTCACAGCATTTAGCATCTGCATCTCCCGTCCTGTATTTCAGCATCTTAATGCAGCAGCAGCAGTTTCAGAGCCCCCCCCACTTCATTGTGACCATTGTTATTCTTGTTTAAACCATAAAAACTGGAAGTTATTGTAACTGCGGATCCGAATGGACATCAGCCTCCGTGTACAGGTGTTCTGACACATTTCAGTAAAAGACTTAAGAGCACTGCAGCCATTCGTGAGTTATTGTAAGCTGAAACACAGGAGCTCTGTCACACGCATCGACGTCTGTAACTTAAAACTTTCCACATGTTGTTGCATCAGACCGCATCAGTTTAAGACAAGCGTGTGTTACACCCCGTTGACAGGGAAAATGACAAAGTAAAAAGAGCGAAAAACTACACGAACACGACACGTTTGCCTTCCTTCAGTGTATTCTCTTTGTTCGCCACGTGCTTCTTCTCAACACGGACACAGGCATCAACAATCGATCGCCGTGCAGCACATTCGCCACAGACTTGACAAATAAAATAAAAATACAATTGAGGTTCCAAAAATAACTTATGCAAGTGCACTCTCATCAAAGGTAAGTAAAAGGTCGTAAACAAAAAGTGATATAAAATAAACTATTTTATCTATAACTGTTGTAACTGCAAGGCAAAAGCAGTTGAACACAGAACAGATGATCAATCATCATTTTAACCTTTTTAGCTCAGAATACATGAAAACAATGAGTTATCATCTGCCGCTGCACTCCGACTCTCCCCTCCTATGGCGCTTTCGTCCATCTCAAAATATCTCTGTTTGGTCTTAGGAGCCTCAGGGACGATGGCGATCACATGGCGCGTGCGGCGCGTGGAGGTCAAGGCTCGAGTCAGCGCTCTGCCTCGACGTGGGCTCGTCGCCGAGCGAGCGCACGCAAGCAGCTGCATCCACATCTAATGTCTGTCATTTAGGAGGATAATAGGACCGGGTCGTTTGACTGGGCCTCGTGTGCCATGATTAGCTGACTCATTACCTCATCGGCTGAACAAACGACACTTACAGCATGCTAAATTACGTCCGGGGCGCGTTACCTCGACGACGACGGACAAAAAAAAACAGCTGGAGACGTGAATTTTAAGAAAGAAAAGTTGTGGGACGCCGCGGATATCATCAAGATCAGAGTTCAAACCAGCAGCGGTGTACATTTCAGGTTCCACAAGGCAACAGGATATGTGCTGGGCACTAATCTAATCAGCCTGCCTCCTTTGGTACACCTCCTCCCGTCTCCGTCTCCTTCCTCGTGTCTGTCTATCTGCCAGTGTCTCACCAGAGGGGGTAGTTGGCTGCGACCTACTTTGCGAAGCAGAACTGGAGCTGTCAGTCATGCAGCTGTGCGTCACATCGCCTTACCCGCCGCTGAGAGGATACTGCTGCCTCACTCTGGCCCGCTTTCCTCGCCGCCGCCGCCACGCTAGAAGCTTCCACGCCGGATGATGTTTTTTAGCTCTCCGCTGCTGCTCTCCCCCTCTGGGTCTGTTTGCCATAAACAAGAGAGGAGGAGCAGAACTCTTTCTAAAAAAAATAAAAAATAAAAACATGGCAGCTGTTGCATAATGCTACGAGCAGGATGTCTGGTGATCATCAAGTGGCTCCGAGTAGGTAAAAAGATGATTCAGGCCTCCTTCGTGTCCACTGGCTCCATTAGCGCAGGAAGGTGGCGTTTACATCCATTAGCCCAGAATAAATGGCAGCTGAATTATTGAGAGAGCCTACCCAGTGAACGACTGCCAATCCATTAACTAAACAGGATGCGGCTGGCAGGAGATGGCTTCAAGTCAACATGTCTTTTACCTACAGCTGCATTTACGTCAGTGGACTCATTAACGTCTCTGTCACGCTCAGGCCGATGCGGTGATTTGACTTAACCGTGCACTTACTAACGTCCTACCACTGGATGAATGGGAATGACTCTCTGAACGTTGGATGCTTCCAAAGCTCAAACATCACATCCGACTGGAATATTTAATCTTTCATTGATACGGTGGAAGATAAAATCACCATAGAGCACATTAAGCTCACTACAGGCCATTTCCAACCTCTTTAGCTCGCGACCCTTCAGTACCAAGCTCGTAACCCCCCGTCACGGACGAGGAGTTCAACCGACAAAGAGATAGTGATTAAATAATGTAAACTCAAGGGTCTTATTTCAGAGCGTTTGGCCTTATCCCCAGCCTTTTTCAGCCTGCTCTGTTGCCATCACATGGCCTAAGAATGGATTTTTTGTTGGTTACTGAAGGAGGCTGAGGGATACAGTCAAACACTCTGGGTTTAAAATATTTTGACATGACAGAAATGTTCTGAAGGTCAAGAATTAACCTCAGTGGGGCTCCAGCAGACGCCCACTGCAACGTCTCTGGTTCACAGCTCCCCTCTCGCGACCCTCGTTTCCTGTCTGCCTCTCTACTATCGACCATTCAATAAAGGAGAAAATGCCATGTAAAATATGTATATATAAATATCAGTTTTTGCATTTCAATGGTCTACTGAGACTTGTAATACTACACCAAGACACACACCATATAACTGCAAATTATGCTGCGTGTTGAACCCAATGCTCTCCCTCCATGTTGCCTGAAAATCTCTGCTACAGGAAGTCACTCTCATTCTAATTCATCTTAAATGTGCACAGTCCTTCTACAACCGTTCAGCTCTGCATTTACAGTTTTCCCCTCCTATCTATCCATCCTGCAGAATTTGGAAACAGTGGCACATTTTTTTCTGCCAAAATCGACGTCACAAGCAGCATTTTGAGGCTGAATAACGTCCACGCTCACGCAGGCTGCCTTCAGCTGTCCTTGATCAATGCTTTCACAGCGTTTAGTTTGACTGTACCACTAGATGCCACATCAGTCATAGAATAAGCCTGTAAGCTGAATATTCAGTCCCACAGTCACAACATACACCCACGGCAGGCACGCAGGGTCTTAATCAGTGGCGAAAAGTCTAAACAGGTCGACAAAAACCCTTTTTATTGCTTGCTCAGTTTGAAGTTTCATCACAAATAAGGTTCATTTCCACTGTGAGTTGATGGAACATGTAACGAGTGGACAGTAACGTGGACTGTCCTGACCCTAAACGTTAGGATATTTCTGTGTTTCTGACGACTAAAGCAGATATTTTAAGCCAAACAGAGTGTTTTTTGTGCCTAAATCTCAGCAGACCTTAATCACAGCGTTGTCACAAGCTAAAATTAAAACCTGCATGTTTGAATGTAAAGAAATTGTGGCTTTCAGAAACGATGCCAGTAACTGGATTGAAAAAAAAAAAAAATCACGCACTGGAGCAGATTTATTTTATTCTGCAGCACTAAAGTACAAAAAGTCAGCTGCTTTTTTACACCTCGTGTATCCAGCTGCTGCAAACCAAGACAGCGCCGACCGCTGAGCGCTAAAAACCTGACTGGAAACAAATATTCATTCACTTCACATCAACCTTGAGCGAGGAGCGTGTGTGTGGGATGAATGCTGGCCACTTTCTTTGAATGAGCCATGTCTGGTGTGAATGGGAGGTGGGTGAGTTACAGCCTGGATTCGGCCACGTCTGAACGCCGGGCGATAAAAGTCTGACTGCCCCGTGTGATTTGCAGCACATCGCTGTCTCATCGCCATCATTTCACTCCACGCTCAAATCCCAAATCTTCCCCCCGCCTTCTCCCCTGTATCTAGACTCCTGCTTCCAGCTGCTGCGTCTCTGCCCTCTGCTTTCTTTCATGTGAGAGTGAATCACGTTTCCATTCGGCAAACAAGAGGAAATCATCAATTAGCACTGTCACATTGATGGCCAAATATAGACAAGCACGGCAGCCGCAGAGATATGTGTCATAACAACTGCACATCAGCGCTCAATGACAAAACGAGAACACGATTAGTCATCTCAGGGGCTAATTGTATTCTTAGACAACTGCTTCGGCTGATCTATTGTGGCTGGGAAAATATGCCGTTATTTGAACTGAAAACATTTTGTTTCAGGAAGAGCTGATGCAGTCGCCCAGTGACGGTGGATTTTTACCACAGCTCTGGAGAGAGAGTGTGTATTTCACTCAGGGCATCGTCACATGATTATTTCATCCAGATATAGACGCATTTGAATACTGCAGCAGTTTAATTTTGCTGCCTTGGCTGCAATTTAAGGCAAGTACTCAGTTTTCAGGTGAGCTAAACCTCCTGAATATCAGTCTTAATCTACTCTTTATGTTCGAATTCATATTCTTTTTATTACAGTATGCAGTCAAATGTAAAGTGCATATAGTTCCCTCAAATAGTCGCAGCTTTACGTGCAGGTAGCACACAGCCACCCACACATGCATGCATGCATGCACATACAGGCTCAAACCCCTCCAGCTCCCTCATAACCTTTCAAATATAAATTGCATTACTGCAGTGTGTACAAACATCCATGTGCCGGGCTCGTTTCATCATCCTCTCGTGTGAAATAAATAACCTCGGCCTCTTGAGGCTTCGTGATGGAAATCCTCTGGACGAATCTGCTGCTTGTGTTGTGTGCACGCGCAGGTCAGAGGTCATGCTGTATTTTATGTCGATAAAGAGCCCAAGTAATGGAGCCGGTCACTGAGTTCGGAGGTCCGGCAGAGGCGGCGGTGCCTGGTCTAGACTGCATCGATTCAGCCAGAAAGACTGTGGGACGGTTGCATCATCGCACGGCTATTCTAATCCAGTCAATCAGCTCATCAAACTGCCCTGTACTTAAAGATAAATAAATACTGCGCAGTGCTGATAATCTGAACACATGGCAGACATAAACATGCCGTCACTGTAAGCACGGCTCATAATGTGGACAAAGGGATTGACATGGAACATACTTGACTACTAATCCAAACTCGGGGGGATCTGCGATCAGCCGTGCATTTGTCTGCATATTACATGACTAATGCTGTCAGAGATGGAGGGAGATTGCTTCAGATTGGCCAATCAAGATGGTAATTAGCTGCATCAGGCATTTCAGCAGCAAGACAGAGCCAAAGGCAGCAGATTAAAATGAGCTGCTGCTGATCTACACTCTGCATGCATTGAGAGGAGGGAATAATGATGTACACAGTCCTAAACTCTCAAAAGAAAAAGGTTCAATAAAACTCAGTTTACTGTCCCCTGAAGCCATCAGTCAGTTAAAGGCAGCCATAAAGCAGCAGACCTGTGATCCTCACATGTTGCTGCAGTGCAGCGATGGCCTCCCAGTTAGACTCCAGCCCAGTGGCCTCAGTCAAATGCTTCTTTGTTGGAAACAATGGAAACATTTTTCTATACAGAGAGACAGTCACAGTAATTCAGTTAGCGCTGTGTTGTATGAATAGCTCCCGCTTCTGCAGCACTATCTCAACACACTATATTATATAGTATAATATGGATGAATCTGCAGAGCGCTGTCGTGGTGATAAGGAAGTTTAGAGGACACCATGTGATTACAATTCTCCTGAATTTTCTCAAAGAGCCACCAATGTGAAATTCAGCCACCGAGAACTAACAGAGGTTAAACTGGCTTTGATTGGGTGCACATCTGCTGTTTCCTCCATCCATGAAGCAACAGACAAAACAGTGTACAAAGTGTTGGAATTTACATACTGGTACATGAAAGTACAAGCAATTTAGTGTGTACACTGTGTATTTTTTGCTACTGTTAACTTACAGTGAAACACAAGATACTGATCTCAGTCACTGCAAAGGGTTTCAAGGTAAAGCTGAGAAATGATGAGATGATTTGAATGATGTAATAATGATACTATTCTGTTTTTTTCTTGGTTTTGACTGTGATGTTTCTACAGTTTAAAGCATACTCTATAGACTCAAGTCTCTGTCAGACAGAATAACAACTGGGTTTGAAAGAAAGCCACGAATGTACAATTTAAAATTATATCAAATTTAAGTGAGTTAAACACTGATAAAGCTCGTTCTACACGAGGATGTGCACCAGCCTTTAAAGTCCAGTTTACTGTCATTCAACAATGGCTGTCATACAGTACAGTAATATTAACTACAGACACTTCTTGGAAAGATTCTGTACTACACTGAGCACCTGCCTGCACTCACTAAACCATCCCTGAACAATGATCATCTCGCCTGCCGTGCCTCCATTCGGGTTCAAGCTCCTGCTAACGCTGTTACAAGATGTTTGGTTAGAGCAAAAACAATGACTCACACAGCAAATTAAGCATTCCTCACAGCCCATTTCATTACTTTGATGGTTTAAAGCTTTATTTATCTGGGGAAAGTTGACTAAGCGCTGAGGCTCCCTTTTCAGCAAAAGCGTACATTACGTTCACGCCATCCCAGCAACCCAATCTTTTACTGTTTAATTTGTTTATTTGTCAGGGACAGTCCCGGTTAATCAACGGTAAATGAGCTGATGCTTGCTTTAAAAAGCTCATTTCCATCTGGTCCCACTAACCGGGTGCTAAAAGACGCATTACGCTGAATATTTCTTACAAAGAACTACAAAGTGAAGACAGTGAGGAAGATGTTTGTGTAGAGGACAAGTGGGATCCTAATGTGCTCATGCCAGTTTAAGGCCCTTAGCACACACACGCCTGGCTTAAGGGCACTTCAGCAGCCGTGTACAGGGGTGTTGCTCAGTCACCTTCCCTGACATGTATTCCCAGCTGATGGGGCTTGGAGCTGCCAACACGCTGGACATGTTTTCTAACCAATAACAAATGCAACAGAGAGAACAACACCTCTGGGTTTCATCTGGTTGATTACTTCAATGGTGCTTATGAGCATTTGGCAGCTCCGGCGCGGCACCGCAGTGGAGCGGACATGGCCGTGCCACAGCACACGATGTGCCCTATTGGATACCTGTGATAGAAGCTGGCCGGGCAGCAGCTGGCAACAGGAGGCGGGCACCAGATGACTGCTCTCAGCAGTGGGAACAAAACAAGCAGCTGAGGGAGCGGTGGGTGGGTTGGCCCTGTCTTTAAAGGAAGCCAGGCTATGATTATCACAGTGCAAAACGGGGCCACAAAATGCTGTTAACATATCCAGGCCAGCTAGCTAACACTTGATGCTAATTAACCACTGCCACCTGCAGCTTACAGCTCAATACTAACGCCAGTGCTGAGTGAGCCGTCAATCTCTTCCTATAATCCTCAACATGTGCTTTACACACTTCTTAGATTTTTATATATTCATGTCAGAATTCAAGGGCAAACTTCTTTGGGAACTTACTTTCACGTGTGCTCTTAAGACATAAAGATATAAATAACTAAAATCAGTGCCAATATTTCAGAAAATTAAAGAATTTGAAGAAATGCATGAGCAGCAAAGGTTAGAAAACAACAAGAAAAAAGGATCATATTGACACAAATATGCATGCAAGACACTGATCATATCTTCTCCTATAAGTATAGTAATAATATAAAGGACAACACAGACAACAGTACACACCGATCAGTTGCTGATAGTCTGGCAGTCCGTCTTAAAGATCTGATCTGAGAAACAAATCTGTTGTGCGTGCAGTCTGGACAAAGTGCACTGCAGCGAGCTTAAAACACAAGCTGGAGACAGACGTTTGGAGTTTTTACTGGGAAAAAATAAACAGTATAGGCCAACAAATTCAGTGGTAGTGACAGTGACAGTAAGCTAAGCTACACACAGTGTTGTATTAGCAACATATTAGCCTCAGAGAGGTGACGTAATGGCTAGCTTGGTTAGCAGTAAATATATCCTTATTTACTGATCTGACATTTAATGTGTTTAATGCCATTTAAACTCCGTGGGTCTGTATCAGCATGGGTTTCTACTTTAACACCCATCTGAAACCAACTACTGCTACTGAATATGGACAAACACTGAAAACCAGCACGGAACACAGCAATATACGTACTATTTCACTTTTTAGGCCAAGGAATCTGTCAGAGATCCAGCAGAACCTTTTACATCTTCAAAATCTAATAATTAAATGCCATAAAATAAATATTAGTTTTAACAGATGGCTAGGGTGCAAAAAAAAACAAACACGGAGAGCAAAATCCACCAGCATCTGCTCCATGAAATCAATTTCTCTTTCAGAAATCTCCATTAAATCCTCGTGTTTGTCTGGCAGTCTGAGCAGCACGCCGGCCACGGCTGACAGTGAGCCACCATATCTCTTCCTAGCTTAGCGCTGTTTTACGTTTCCTGGCCAGTCTTCTGCTTTTCGAGCGTCGTGTGTTTCCGATTTTTTTATTAAAATGTCGTAATTCCTTCTGATTGCAATTCAAGAAATCCTGCAGTGCCAGTTTGCTGACTTGTAATTCTCAGCTAAGTAACTCCTGCTGGGTTTAATAACTCCTCATAGTGCAGTATTCCTCTGTCACTGAACAGTAGATGTGTTAGTTGAGCTCTGCCACCCGATAATCTTGTTGTCCCACTTAAATCTGATGGAATATCAATGTATGAGTGTATGCATTGAAGGGATTCTTTCTCTGTTCTTTCCTTTCCAGCATTTCTTTGATGAGCCTGGAAACTTGCTGCATTCGACTGTAAATGACATGCACACACAGCAGCAGTGAGCGCAATAGACAAAGCCAGGCGACAGACACTTGTAGTCAAGAAAAACGATGCAAAATGCAATATGTCGCGCAGCTCCACTGTGTCCCCGCGTACTGAGGCGGCTGCCTCTGTGATTTTTTCAAAATGCTGTACATGAGTGCAAAATGGTGTGTCTAGAAGGACGCCGAGGCTGTTTGATTTTGAAGAGGCTGACAGCAGAATAGCATTAGCAGTTATCAAAAGACACTCACAGGTTTGTTTTACACAGCGGGCACATTTCCTGCTGTCACACGCTGCAAACTTACGAGGCGTTGTCTAAATTTGTGCAGGTAACATGGCACCATTTATCACTTTTTCTCTGCAAGCGTTTAATAAAGGACTTTGGTTTGTCTGTATGCCCTCGGTCATGTTACCAGACAGTCAGAGGTTTACACACAAAGCAGTGCCAGTGCAAGGCTGGGATGCATTATATCATGTGATAGTGACACACCAAGCCACGGCTTAATTATATCAAGCATCTCTGGCTCATTGACCGCGTAACAATGTCAGATGTAAGCCTGATCCCCTGCAGCGCTGCCTGGATATTACTTAGCCATCACACTGTATTACCTAACACTGAACACGTGATGAGGAGTGGCATCACGCAGCGCGATGCTGTGATGCACCTGAGTCACATCAGGGGGGCCGGATTGTGGGCCCCTCTGCGGGGGGAGTGATGGGAAGCTGCCGTATCTACCACAGAGAGGAGGAGGCTCCAGACAGGTTGGGAAGATGCAGATAAAGGGGAGACACAGAGGATCAGCTCCTCGGAGAGTGAGAGCGAGTCATTACATTTCACCTTCAAAAACGAGGATTTCACTCCTGTCCTTGTCACAGGATGCTTCCGGTGTAGGAAGAAGACAAAATATAGGTCGTTTGTTGATGCTATAAAAAGCTCTACTGAGTGAATGCATATGTGGTCCTGGAGGTGGCCCGGGGCAGGGGGGGGGGGCATCTGCTCTTAGAGACTGTGCCACTGACATGACGAGGACACCACAGACTGTACAAAGGATGGACGCGGCCTCCGTGACGTCACTCATATGTTTCCGAGCGCGCGGGAAGATGTTTTAAGTGAGAGGGGCTGCAGACTGAATACACACACGACAACTATTTTTAGTGTTCAACAGGAGCTCTGTAGCAATGTCACCGTAGACAGTAACAATGACAATGGCGACGACACGCAGCTACTCACGAGGCTAGCCGCTGTGCGCCACACGGGAGCACACACACAAAACAAAGATTGGGCTCTCATTTGGAAAGTCAAAAACCCGCTGGCGGGCCTGTACTTCCGGTTTACTGACACAAACGCTACATTCACCGTTATACTCATATTACACGCCGTTAGAAAGCTAAGCTAATCATCTGATGCAAATTTTTTCCAGATACAGTCACAACAGGTGCGACAATAAACGCCAACAGCAGACATACAACCGTTTTTAAAATTGACGCAACATTGAGGCAACTCACCGTTTTAAGTGTCTGGGTGATCCACACCCCGACCAAAAACGATCTGCTAACATCGACAAAGGTCCAGACGATCGACTGCAGCAAAAATATTTAGTCCAAAACATGATAATAATCCACAGAAAGATGTTTTCTCCTTTCAAATTAGCAGGTGGTATGCTCCTCTTCCGCTCGTCTGCTGAGTCTCCGGTTTGAAATGAAACCTAACTTGACCAATCATAATCTGAAGCCTAGCGATCAGATTTTTCAGATGATTGACACTTCGAATAGCCAATGAAATTCTGACAATACTAGCCTGTCACTACAGTGGTTTATTTACAGCTAATTCACCTCAATCCACAATTTGAAGTGATAAATATAGTAAATGGCCTCAGTATAAACATTTTCAATATTTTTCCTTCACTGTGTTGGTATATACTGTAAGGTTGTTTAAGGTTTCTTCATACACAGAACTTCAATTTAACATTTACCATTTTAGATGCACCTTTCCATTGTTTTCATAATTTGCAGAGTGTTTTCTCCATTAATCTCTTAACTAAGTCTGTAAAATACAACATAATGTCCAACACAGTTTCTCAGAAGCCTTGTTTTGTCTGACCAACAGATCTAGAAGAGATTCTGTTTCAATTTAATACATAAAAATGAGCAAATAAAAAATCCTAATATGGAAGAAGCTGGAAACAGAAAATACTTTGCTTAAAAATATAAATAATCAATCATCAAAAATAGCTGCTGTTATCTACATCTGCTCTAATACCCCAAACTTATCATTTTTTCTGTATTTACTATAGAAATTTGGCTGAAAGTCATTTATTCTCAGGAAACTGCACCTGCACAGAAGCTTACATTGGTCATGTCATATCATATGTGTATTTTCAAAATCACAGATAGCAGCAAATAACAATAATAAATAACAGTAATAATACCAGCAACAAGTGACCCTAATTACAGACAAATGTAAAACATGACATGAGATGTAAATGTGCCGCTGTGAAGAGCTCTGCTTGCACGTTAATCACAGATAGTGAGTGGGATGATTGTAATGATAACATCTGCAGATGTGTGAAGGTTGATGAGATGTTTTACTGAAATCTGCACAGTCCACGTTGTAGGTGCGAGCAGGACATCACGGCATCGGCCCTCTCAGGAGTCCTTGAACGAGATTCTCAGCCGGCACCAAGAGCCCGTGACATCATGCTCTATTTCTGGCTTTCAAGTGGAGCATTCAGAAGCTAAAAGGTATCCGCTAATGGGGACCAGCTGCATGGTCGAAAAGCACCGCTCCATGCCAGAGACCTGGTCTGAGGAGTCAAGAGCAGCTGCCAAACCCTCCCCCAAAATCAAATTAGTGCTCATCTTTTTCGACATGTCTTCAGGATATTGTGTCAGCTCTGTCAGAAATGAACGTCGGTCTAATTCCTCGTCAGTCTGCACACATTTGCTGCACTGTTATGGTTAAATAATTGCGTCCTGGCTAGTTATTAAAGAGAAAGAAAGTCTTTCAGCGGTAAAACTGAGGAGCTAATATTAATCAGCGGCGGAGGCAAAATAAACAGATGTAGCGGCTTTTGGAGGGAGGATTACATTTCCAGGTCGGCGCTGCGAGGAGCGCTAAATATTGGTCATAACCTCATTTCACTCTGCTCACTTAAGTGGCTCTCAAGGGACCGGTTCCCTAATTCATTCAGGCAAAGCCAGCAAGCAGCATGTGTGTGTGTGTGTTCAGGAGAGAGTGTGTGTGTGAACTAAGATGTGAGATTTTCTGTATTTCCTACCTCAGGGTCTGAGTCATACCCAAGTTCTACCCACAGTGATGTAGACTCCAACACAAGCCTCCACCCCCCCCCCATCCCCTACTTACTTCCACCCCACCCACACAAACGCAGGCTCACGCACGTGCACGCCGGCTCGCCGCGAGAGATGACATCAAAGTGTTCAGAGGGTGTCTACCTACACGCTGTCATTTACAAATGATTCATCGTCAAGTGTTTGTGGGGACATTTGGACAAGAAAAAACACCTAGAGATGCTGCAGCATAGCTCGCTGCTTAGTCAGACGCAGGAAGCTTGGTGGCATCGAACACCAATAAATATTTGATGTCTTGAACAGATTTGGTATAGGCACTGATTTTATTAAGTGGGTTGAACTCCTAAACCGCTAACCAACAGCGTGAGTGCTGGTTAAACAGGCTTTAATACTCAACCTCGTCTCTGAGGAGAGGCTCTGACTGTCTGCCCGCCTCTTTGCTCCTGCTGTTGAAACTAGCTGTCATACATGTGCATCTTGGTCAGGCTGTGCGTATTGTTTGTGTGGAGGGTCCCGCCATAGCCGACATATTGCAGCTGCTGCCTGCTCTCACTGCGATATTAATGCGGAACATGATATAAGCACACAAAGTGACCTTACTTTGCCTCTGTAGAGGTCTTCAAGCCATAATTCATCTTCTGTGAAGCATATTCATCTCTGCAACTGGTCACAGCATGATTCCCCTAATTTACACAATTTTAATTTAAACTCAATGAAATTTCCAACATAAATCTGTACATACTGTAAATGTCATTGTATGCATTGTTTATTGTTTGCTTTATATTTCTGCACTGTTCTACACACACACACACACACACACACACACACACACACACACACACACACACACACACACACACACACATCTACACACACATAGCAGCTTGCACATTTACTATTTTTATTTTTTTTTAACTTATATTTCTGTGCTTCTATTTTATTGTACTTTCAAGCACCATTTTAATGCCTTACTGTTAGTTTTAGTGTACTTCTGCTGTAATGTCAGGGAGCCAATGCCGAAGGATTTTCTCTTACACTTGAGAAGAGACAGTAATCATTGAGCTGTATTTCTTTATTCCTGTGCAAGTACACTGAGTGCAATGTTTGACCCGGGGTCAAAGTCCCTGAATGTGCACACATACTTGGCTGATAAAGCCATTTCCAGTTGTTTTTCTCTGAAATTACTTGAAATGGTGCAATTATCAGGCGATAATCTAAACATTTGTCTCAAGGTATATGAACATCACTGCTTATCTTCACTCACAGCTTCTGTTTCCACTTCTCAGCTTCACGCAGGTCTCTGCAGACCAACAGCAACCTCGCTTCTACAAATATTATCTGGGTCAAACAGTAACACAATTTTAAAACCTTGGACTGGATGGATCGATTGCATCAAAAGATTTCAGATTTCAGGCAACCGGCTGAAGCCCCCGCAGACGCTTCCACCGCTCGTTTCTGCAAAACGCGTCGAACGTGGAGAGAGCCTCTTTTTAAAATTGATGCGCTGTGAGAAGAAACTTAGATTAAAAATGAATACCTTGCAATTGGCAGCTGAAAGCAATAGCTTAGCAGCGCCAAATATTTCATTCTACATCTGGGTCTGTCATGCTTGAGTAATTACTTCCTGTCTGTGGAGTCATCTCCATAATGCTGCAGACAGCCTGAATGACTGGTGCTGCTCTTCTGCCCTTTTCCCTAATAAGAGTACTCACAGCATATATCAAACAGTTAACACGTGATGACTCATCACTATCCAGGAACTCGCCACTTCCTCGGGCCTCAGTAGCTGCTTTGACTTATAGCACGATGACTGATTCAGAGTTGCGAGGGATCATTTAATCATCCACAAACAATAAACTCTGACTGTTTATAGTCATCTAAACTAAAGTCAGCATTTACTGTTTGTGCAAAACGCTCTGTATTCTACATGCAGCAAAAAAGACATATAAGGTTATCACAATGGTTGCACTTCTTCCCACTAATTTTCTATCTGTCATTGTTTATGTGAAGTGCTTGGTTGCATGTGGTTTCTCAGCTTTAAAGCACTGCATTTCTTGTATAAAAGGTTCTATACAAATAACATTTATCATCATTCTTCTCCTTCTTTTTATTGTCCTTATTACTGAGTTCTGCCCGAGCAGTGAAAAGGTCAAAAATGCTACCCGAGTTTTGAGATCTAAGCATCACATTGAGCTGAAATCAGTGACATTTCTGCATTGCATCATTAACTGTAATAAAGCGTATGCAGAAAGCAGCTTTCACTTGTTACCAACCAGTCAAGCAATTGCAAATGAATTCATCTTTGAACTGAACCAGGTGAAAAGTAGAGTCACGCAAGCTAGCCGAACTAGCTAAAAGTCTGTGGTGGTTCTGGGAGCTACATGCTCAGAGGGAATAATCTCTGCTTGCCTTCAGCGTCTGCAATTGAAATTCTCAGCGTGATCTTTGAATACACAGGCTGAATGACCCTAAAGAAGACTTTGTATGTGAGCAGCTGCTGTCTCCTTGTTAGGCTGATCTACTGTTCCTGCAACTTCCTGACTTTACAGCACTCTGGTGCCCTACTGTGCTGTTCATTAGAGAGATAATTACATCTGCAGGAGATCCTTCTGCACCGTCTTGTCACCTTGGCGTGTCTGATCAGAACCCCTGCCTCATCCCCTCCTTCTGTTTCCCCCGCCAGCCTGCTGTCAGACAACGGTCAACCAGCATCCAGCGCCTGGCGTAGAGACTAGCGGTGATGATTCATCCGGAGAAGGGCGAGATCCGTCTCCCTAATCAGACCCTAAACTTTCAAGGGTATTGATCAAGCATCTCTGTCAGAGCCATTACAGACACTTGATGCATACGCTGCGTGCCAAGGGCCCATCCCTGCTTCTGTCAATGTGGAGAAGATTAAAGGGAGAAAAGAATTAAGGGAAGAGAGGAAAAACAAGGCTTTGGGGGTAAATTGAGTAGAAAAAAAACAGAGAGGCTTCACTTTGCAAATCAATGCCTGCGAGACAGGAAAATTGGAAAATACGCTACCACTGTCTATCAGCGTGTGAGTATATCAGGCAAAAAGATAGCAGTGCCAAGGACACGGATAAATGAAATACCACATTTTTCAGAGTTATTTTATCAAGTCTGCAGACATAATTGTGCTACTTATGATGTATTATTATGTATTCTGAAGATGAAAGGCTTGTCAGCTTAAGGAAAGACTGGTAAACTTGTGCAGCCCAGTCTTGCTTGTCTTTGCGCAGTTTCTCCTCTCTTCCTGCCATGCATCTAGCCTGCAGGCGGCACGAACTGGGGCACAAACAATAACAGTAATCATGGAAAATCATGTGCTGCTCTGGCTGAGGAGACCAGCTGACTGGCTGACTGCTGGAGCCCGGAGGGCCTCCTGTACAAGCAACAGAGAGACAGGGAGGGGGTGGAAGGAGGGAGGGGAAGCAGCGAGGAGGAAAAAAAACAAAAAAAACAACAGAAAGCAAAGAGGAGAAGGATTCACCTCTCATACCCTCTCCTCGACAAGCTTAGTCATCTTCGTTTCCACATTCTGCCCTTGTCAGGGAGCTTCACCATCTCCCCTCCCTCCTCCCGCGCTCCCACCGCCGTGCCACCCTCTCCTCGTTCAGCACGCACCCCCATGGAGGTCCACACAGTGGTACATTCCGTGACTACAAACGCTCCTTTGGCGATATTGGCTGAAGCTTTAAGAGCAATGGGAGGACATGGCTGCGCGCCTGTGGCCAGATTCTTTGACGAATGTCCGTGTCATGATTAATAAACAGCGGGGTGGATCATTGACTTAAAGCAGGGTGCTAATGACCAGATGTGCATAGTGCTTACCCTTTAGATAAAACCACTGCCGCCCTAATTATTAATCTTTAAATGAAACTGTAATTGCTGTGTGAAATCAAAGCATGTTCCCAAGCTCAATCACACTTTCATGCAAAAGACATTACAGGAAAGACGCTGTCATAATTTCCACTGAAGCGAGTGTGACGGTCATGAATGAGCGAACCGCAGATCAATGGACGGCTCTGTACAGTAATCTAGTGCCATCTTGGCTTTCATTACAACATCGGCGTGTGAGTGATCAATTGGCTGGTGTCTTATTACTGTCTGGCTGGGCGGAGGAGACGCTCGGATCAACGTCTGGGGAGCTGAGGCCGTGCCGCTGGTCCCAAGTGTCCAGTGGGCAAGAGGCTTCACATCCAGCACTTTAATCTTTGATTTAATGGCATTACTTAAGTCTTAATGGTTCAAAATCTGAATGAAAACAATGGCAATAAAAATGCGACTCTTCGTAAGATCGATTTCAATTTTCCTGAGATCAATATAGGGAGATTGCACAGTTTAAAGTGGCTGTGTTTGTGTGATTAAAACATGCTGTAAATTGTACAGTGGTGTTTGTGTGCAATGTCTGGACATGTTCTCATGGAAAAATAAAAATGGTTTCCAACCTCACAGAGCCTGCTCAGTCGTCATTTCATGTGATTTTCTTCCCTTTGCTGCACCTAAAGGTCGACTGGGCCTCTGGTGTTCCCCACTGACGGCCAGGATCACAAATAAAAAACAGTACTCAGTGCATGTTAAGGACACCTTAGCCAGGTAAAGCCAGGTAAAAAACATTCTGTGTCTGTGGATGATTACAGTTGGTGCCAGCAACCAGAGTCAGCAGGAGCAGGAAGCTGCAGCTGAGAACATCATCTGCAGACCATGTTTGGCAACAGTAAATAAACAGCATGGGAAGAAGGCTCCCGTAGCCCCTCAGGGCCCTTTGAGTACAGTAACGCACAGCTGAGTGCTCCGGAGAACGCCGGCTTGCCTGCCTGTGTTGCGATACGGGGGCCGATGGGGGGTGGGAGGAGGGTCACATGTGTGCGGTGCTGCAGGCTTTGGGTTGTCTACATGCTCTACACGTCTTTCTCTTTCTCTGAACTGGGTCCATCGAGCACTGGAGGGGAGTCTTGGCTGTGACAGGGCCTTCAGATGACGGTGGAGCTCCTTATTTCCCTGAGAGGCTTATATTCCACCCTGCGCAACAGAGCGCATGTTACACCAACAGCAGGGTGAATCCATTGCTTGACTTGCTGAAATAAACTCAATAATGCACACAGTGTTTCACATTTGGAGACGATAAAATCTACTTATTAGGGCTGCAAAGCAACAATTATTTTCACTATCAATTAACCAAAACATCCACTGAGTGGCCATTTACTGTCACTGTCAACATAAACAGCTGCACATTGTAAATTTCATGTATATGTTGTTTATTCTTCTATGTGGGTGCTACTTTTAGGGGGCTTTGTCCTCATTAAACTGTGTGTCCTTTTTTCCTATGCAAGTTCATTGAGTGCAGCGTTTAAACGTCCCTGTATGTGCACACATATTTGGTCAATGAAGCCGAGTGTGATTCTGACTCTGATTCTAATCTCCTGAGCATTTTCTCCATTAATCATTTCGTCTATAAAATCTCAGAAAATAATAAAAATGTCCTGTATTGTTATGTTTCAACACTCGCTGTGACTCTGTTCTAAATCTGGCTGCCAGGGACACCTTCCGAGCAAGCAAAAAATCCTTTAAATATGTTCAAGTCAGCAGCATTTTAGCATCAATAAATACAAAGAATGTCAGGCAGCGATGGGTATTTGACACATATACAGCTAATGGTTGCCTCTGCCATTCTCCCGCTCTGTCACAAAATGGCCTGATGAAGTGTACGAGGAGAAGACAAGGGACAGTGGGCGAGCCGGCGAGGCATTTGAGGGAAGGGACAGGGGCACTGTTGGATTGTTATGCATGTAAGGGGGGATGCGGTGTTGCCTGGAAGCGCCGAGTGGGGATGGCGAATGTCACTCCGATCAGTCGAAAGTGTCATGACGAGTAGCGGAGCCGTGACCTCTGATGGGGGGAACAGAGGAGAGGAGGGAGACGCAAGGCAAAGCGCAACATAACCGAAAAGGCAGTGACAGCAGAAACAGAGGGAGAGAGGGAAGCGGGGGGAAGAAGAACAAGAGGGAGGGAAGTTTGCAGCGGGCCAACGCCTAATCCTGCCAGCGCTCCGGGCTTCGGGAACAGAGGAGTGATATCAGTAAAGACACATTCACTGCCTGCCTATCGCCTAAATGAGGCCACTTCTGTCTTCAAAAAAGAAGCTCGTTCACCACCTCCTCTGCAATCACACACACAGAGTGGAGAAAGACCTGGAAGCTATCTATTGCCCTCTTTAAGAATCCCACCATATGATTATCTGAGCATTGTTCCACACTGCTGGTGCCCGAAAATTGCTGCAAAATGACATCTGTATTGAAGAAGTCCTGTCGTAAAAGAAGTGTCAGATCATTGCGGCCTAATCGCAACTCGCCCGCACAAAGGTGATGGCTGCTTCTGCGGAATCAGCTCATTCTCATTGTCCAAAAAGGCGGAAACTGCAACGCTTATCTGCAGCATATTGATGAGAGGCACAACGGGGCCACTTTGCCCTTAGCCAAATGCCTCTGCACAATCGCAAATGTCTTCATAAACCATTAGAGTAACGCTGATATCATGCTGGCCAGTAAGACACCAGGATGAGCCAGGGAGTCGCTGGGATCGGCAGAGCTGTGTGTCAGCTCTGTCATTACACCATGACAGCCAATACATCACCACAGCGCCACCGCACAACCTTTACTGACGGTGGACATCAGTGAAATCGTCTGATGGTGGAAAAGTTGCTTCACTTTGGCAGAAATGAGTGCTTTCTCTGGACATGAAGTGACGGGAAGACTCAAATCCAACAGGAAAAAGGAAAGACATGCCGTCCAACATGGGACAAAAGATTTAAGATTCTTCTGTTCCGCTCAGTGTGTAAAATATATGAGCAGCATTTTGTAGTGCTTAAGTTTTCCCTTTTTCGTCTTGTAGTCTCGACTGTATATTACGTCCAGCGTGTAACTTCTGAGGAGGATAACAGCCCCGAGGCTAAAGTATGAGCTGGAGACCACATAACCCAGAGCTCAGACCTTCAGTCTGAGACGAATCCGGGATGAAAACACAGCACAGGCAGTCTCCGGTGAAGGCGCATTTATAATATGTCGACACTCAGACCGCCAGCGATCTGTTCCACAGGTGTAAGTGGGTTAATTCAAATTATTCTAAAGGCCATAGGGCAAGAAAAAAAAGCCAGATATTGAAATGGTTTTCTGGCTGGATTAATTCAAAATAGGAAGCATCATTTTAACACTTCAAACCCCTTTTAAGCTGTAATGTGAGATCACACCAAAGCTAATACAGACACAGCGTGCGCCTCGCCTGTGTCTCTGAAACCATGCGGATTACTGCGCTATCGGCGGGAACCGCCTGCGAACAAAGTCCTCCTCTCAACCAGCAAACCTCCAGAGTCTTCTGGAAACAGAGCGGGGGGAGCGTGTGACTAGAATTACTGACACACTTTCAGAAAGTGCTAATCTCCACTTACTGTAGGAATCATTACGTAAGACTTGCTCTTTTTTTCACACAAAAAAAGAGCAAAACCCACCAAAATTTCAAGCTCAATATTTCCATTGTGTTTCACAGAGGCGAGCCTGCAGCGTCATACAGCCAACATGGCTGAATACACACTGAATGTGAATTATGCCGGGGATTTTAAATGCCAGCTACTTATCAGGTTTTGCCCGAGGGTGTCTGAAACATGACGGTGCAATTAAAGACATCTGAGTTGGTTAAACACAGCGCGGCGGTAACACTGCAAGGACTGTGTGCAACAAAAACAACAGCTGAACACACACATATACACACTCATATAATACCGTGCTCTATTCTTTACAAAAACCACCATTATTCAATCTGGTCCAACTGGAGTCCAACTGGTAATTAGACCCACTTCCCAAATGTTTAAAGGGAAGCAGAAAATTTGCTCTCTTAAACTCCCCTGCACGATTTAATTTGGACATTTCATTTGCTGTTAGCGAGAGTCACTGAGTTGGAAAATTCTCCAGAATAATGGTACTGGAAGACCCAATGTTTGTGCCATGTTCATTTAAGCATGATGTACTGTAAATTAAAAGATAATTAGCCAAAGTTTCAATAAGGGATACTGCTGGGGAACAATGTATTTTCCATTCAGGAAAAGGGTTTGTAGGGATTCAAATGAGAGCAAAGCAAAATGTGGCACACAACAAGGTACTAAAGCAATTAAGTCCAATTTTATCGCAAACCACAACATGTTCTGGGTGAAATGGATCCACAAAGTCTTTCCTGTCCTGTCCATACTATCAAACAGGCAGGAGAGCCAAAAACACGACAAAAAATTCATTCATTGCTTACCTGCGGCAGGGCGGAGCTGAGCTGGCGCTGCAGAGAGTCGCGGTCGTAGATGACGTCCTGAAGATGCTGCTGGGCCAGGCCGAGGCTCTCCTGGGTCTCCCTCAGCGTGTCCAGCAGCCGGTCCCTCTCGTCCAGCATGTTGACCATCAGCTGCTCAAAGTGGGAGTCCGGGTCCGAGGCGCTGCTCTGAGAGCCGCGCTGGCTCAGCGCCGTGTCCTCGCTGATGGTGGGCATCACCTCGCACATCATCTTGGCGCTGCCGGGGAGGAGGGAGATCGGAGGTTACACAGAGTTTGGAGAACAAGATGAAGACGGCGTTGAATTTCATAATGTTAATTATGTTGTGTTCTCCACAGTGAACTCAACTGCTACACCACTGACCTTGAAGGAATCTCCTTTCTCCAGAGGGTTGCCTGTTATAAGCTCTGGTAGATCCTGAATAAAATGTTTATGTTACATATATCAAGCATTACAAGATCACCAAAGTAACTCTATGCTACAGTTTTACGTAGGCTGTATTTCCTCTTCTCTATTTTCTGTTGACCCCCAGGAGGAAATTAGCCTTGATGTAAAGTCATCCATTAACTGAATTACCCAGTAAAAAAGTCAAGTTTGATGTGCACACAAGCAGCCGTTTAAAACACATTCAGCAGCAAGAGGCAGCATTAAGTAATAGATGGCGATATTAATCAATAACAATTTACGGGGCCAGACCTGAAGCAGTTTAATTGAGTGAAGCAGGACTCTCTTCAGTTTCAGCTCTCAAAAGGTGCCAATAACTCTAACAGCAACCTTTTCAGAATAAATGTCATCGTGTGCTGCAGACAAACTGTTCGTTTAACCTCTCTGGACAGCAGAGCGCTGTTGTTCTGCAGGTGGGAACTGAGTTTTAATTTTCTTTACCAACATATTCTCCTTCAGGGTTACAGTGGGCTGCACACAACCCACCAGACTGATGGTTGGACAGCTAGTCGGCCCTTTGCATGGTCAGTAAAGCGAGTCAGATTCATGAAGCTCCACGCCAATCATTGATGATGCTTCACAGCCAAGCAATACCTATTCGTGCCCCCTTGCAACAGGCAGCATATATCTTTGAATTGTGAGCAGTTAAACCAGTGAGTGATGGCTCCTGAAGAGGTAAAACTCTACAAATTTTGCAATGTCCCACTCTTGTTAATCATCTTGCAGCCCTCCAGATTTATCTTGTGACCCACTAGAGGCGTCACAACCGCCAGGTTTGTAACCGCTGATGATGCTTGAACTTATTTTGTACTTTCCAATGATTTTGTTTTCTGAATGAATCGGATTCAGGCTTAAGGAATTAGAATTACATTAACGCTAAAGATCTTTATATTTACAGCACATATGTGTCCATGTCAGTGTCTGTGACGTGTGAATAACCACTATTATTTGCGTGGCTGTGCGCTTGTGACCGGGCCTGACACAGTTGGAGCTCGACTTGGCGTCATCCCGGCGGTTCAAAGCTGCAGAGACGTCTTGGGAGGCTGGCCGTTCTGCCCTAGATTTTACGCTTGTGCTGTTTAATGGGCCAGCCCCGATTGAGTTGCATAATACGCCATATCTATGCTATAGTGGAAATGTGAAGCCATATTCCAGCTTCCCTGAGGGACTTCAGAAAGCCCCAGGAGTCATCCTGACCAACGGCTGGTAGCTCATGAGCTAAAACTGGGTTTTAGCGTCATGGCATGTCGGAGTCATGTGATAAAGCAAGCTAAACTGAGCTTCAAAACATATGGGTTATAAAGACTTAAAGAAATGAGGTGAACATAAAAGAAAAAAGAAAGAAGAGAAAAGAAAAGATTTGATTATTTTCTTTCTTAGCGTGATTTGACTCCCAGATATCTTTAGCTTAGCAGCTATCTTCCTGCAGAGCACTTAACTGGCAGAACAAATACACCTTCCAACTGCACCTAAACTGTCTTATTTACTTATTTTATCTTATTTACAACCAAGCCAGTTACCAATACATCTAAGAATCATCAGGGTTTCATTCGGAGTAGCAGAAGTATGCCAAGCTAGCATCTTCAGGAGGACTTCTACATTCACTGGACGCAGCTGTTTGATGTTGTGACTGACGAGCCAACTGATTAAACCGCAGCGTCTCATTTTCTTACTTCCACACACAGAAAAAACAAGATGAAATGTGTGAATATAACAGCTCTGAGCAAAAGGCTCAAAGCTCGGCTAACCATTTCCCCTTGATTCCAGCACAAGCTACGCTAAGCTAACTCCATCCTGGACCAGATCTCTTGACTGCATACAGAGATGAAATTGATCTAAATCTTGTCATATAACTTCCAGTACAGCAAATATGTTACGCTAATGTCAAAGGCACTGCTAAATATATATTAACCCTTTCCTTTTTCACTCTTAAGCAAACATATATATAGTCATCAGCCAGTTGCTCAGTCAACAAATAAGACTTAAAAGCCTACCTCTACCCTTAATACTTCGATTTAATCGGTACACCACAGTTGGCCCAGGCCAGGTTTACTCAGTGAGATTTCAATATCCCATCGCCAGGCCTTGGTCCCCTCTGGGTGGGTTATAATGGCAGGTCTGTGTCTCAGCATGTGCTGGCAGTGAGACGGGGTCTCCCATATCTTCTCCAGGCAGCCAGCCAGATTCCCACCAGTTCACCATTCAGCCACCATTCGCTGCCGTTTAGACCTGAGAGACCGAGCTTGTGTGCTGCTTGGCTGGACTCTCCACACGTGCCAGCCTTCGCTTGGAGAGCGGGCCTGCCGGCGGACCGGCTGGGGCACCAGTGGTGCATTTTAAGTAGAAGGTAGTGATTTATTCCCAACTCTGGCTCAATACATGTTGGTTGTGCACAGGGAGGAAGGTGCTGGTTGCATAAAAATCCATAAGGCATGTGGCTATATCACAATAAACTTTAGGCAGAAAGTATTGATGCTGATTGAAAATGTTTATGCTGTGACAGTTAAATCCACCCTCAGGTGATCTTTTACGATGAAAAATTGATGCGGGATGTTGTTTGCTTGTATACTTTTTTTTGCTGTTGCCCCTTTCCAGACAACTCACATATGTCTCTGTTAGTGATTTCCTACAGTTTGCAACCTGCTATGTTAATCTGTAGGTTGCAGCAGAAACTTTATTGACACTGTTGCTGCAGAAATTGATATCTCTGCTCTGCAAAATGCAAAATGGCAGCTCTGAAAAGCAAAATGGCAGCTCTCGTTTCCACATTCTGACGGGTTAACCCCAACGTGTGACCTTTACTTGCGATCTTTTACATCGCTCACAACTTCTCAGTGATCTCACTCCGCTGTGGTCTCCATGATGCACCAACAAACAAACAAGCTCTGAAAGGCCAGGCACATTTTTGCTGTCTAATGGCGTTTCATCTCTCCTTTAAGCTGTGCGGAAAAGCAAAGTGTATTGAGGATGTTTTTCTGCTTCATGGCACATACAATCCCCTTTTGTCTTGTTCCTGCACCTTACGCTTTGATCTCACCGTGACTGCTGCTTTAATCATTTCTACTGTCTATGAAAAATCAATAGATACGGAGGGAGAGTGCATCGACTGATCTGCCTTTGTCTGCACCCTTAAACGTATGAGGCAGCCTCCTGAAAGCGAACCATATCACTCATTGAAACATTTATCCGCTTAATTGTGAAATTCAAGCAGCATCAAGCCTGCCTCTTTGGTTAAATTTGAGATTCAGAAAAAGAACAATACAATAAATATATCCTGTCTGTAAAGCCTTGGAGGTAAATGCAGTGATGAGCTTTGCTTTCGCCCAAAACATCCTCTTTTGTGGGGCTCCTCTGCTGCTCAATACTTGCCATTTACTATTAGTGGAGTGCAAATGCGAGCAGCAAGTCACTGGTTTCTCTTTAGTGTGAAGCGGAGAGGCAGCAGTGATGACAGGTAAGAGTTAGTGTGATCCTCTTGGATAGATAAACACTAATCACCCACAGTGGGCAGTGTGAATAATGTGTGGTCTGAGAGCTCTGTTGCCAGCTGGGATGCAGATATTGTCTAGATTGCACTCGCTAGCAGTGACAATACTACTTCCTCACATCTGAACAACCAATTTGACCCCCACTACAACCGCTATTTGGTCTACAGATATTCATAGAGCCTGAAACAGAGTGACTACAGATGGAGCGTCGCTGCACACAGATTTCCTCCGCAATGCAACATCGCGGCACATTATGATAATGTACACCAGGAAATCTGCCCTCAAATTGCACTAGCGTGTAAGACTTGGGCTTAGCATAAATGCATGTCTAATAATGAATATGTAAGATTTTATCTGTCAGAATGATACTTGTGGAGAGAAACTGGAATTTGTAGCAGGAGAATGTTGTACAAACAAGATGAAGCTTAAGTGACTGAGTTTAGCGCGGCTGGTTAAAGATGTTAAATGTGAGGCTGAAATTATGCAGGAATCACGGGAGGGAGGAACAGCAGCATGCTCAATTGAACACACTGTGGGCCACAGATGCAATAAGAAATGCACACAGACAGACAGGCAGGGATCATTGGGCTTTTCTCTCCATGCCATATGCCAATCAATGAATTATTCAGGGGGGTGGGAGTGAGGTTTTCTTCCCAATCAGTGCAACAAATCCAAAACCCCTTTTTTTCTGCATAGCAGCCCCATCCGAGCTCAGACACCTGGCTCCAGACTGAAGTCTAGCTGGCAGCGGGGAGTTGCTGAGTAAAGTCGCAACCAACATTAAGACAGAGGCAATGCTTGACATCAAATCCAACAATGATGAAATCACAGCAAAACCCTGACTACAGCTCTTTTTCGGTATTTTTCAGAACTCTAGGTCGGTGAAACCCAAAGCCACAGTGATCAACTGCTGCAGCCCAGTATTACCAGGAATTAAACTGGTCAGTGCGGCAGCTCACAATTTATTCCCAATGGCAGCGTTCAGTGCCAACGCATAAGTAGCAAGGCAGAATGAAAGGGTGTGGAAATCAAGAAATCTCTAATTACCTTTGCTTTTTTATTGAGCATCACCATGAACCTTCCCTCACCTCAACCAACTGCTTTAATTGCCTTATCTTTACACAATGTTCGCACTGCTTGTGTAACAAAAAATTCAACAGCATCAGTCCATAGCAGCACGAGTTCAAGCAGGGTTTTGCTGCTATCAGTAGTAGTGTAGGTCATTTTGGCAGCGCCCAACACACAATCACTGTACTGCTGTACAGAAGAAAATAGACTTAATAGAAATATGCTTCAGGTCATGATTGCACATGCAAAGCACGAGATGGTAGCATATGCTAACAGCTGTACTGATGGCAGATATGCATGAGACGACCCCTGTGCAGACAGGCCGTTATAATACCTTATTTACCTTATTTACTATAACAGTGACCTTTCCCAAACCTTGAAGGTGTCAGCATGCTTGAAAGGAAGTCGCTCATGTGATGAACAAGGACAACGTTTTAGGAATCTTTCCTCGAAGGCGTTCAGCGTCTTGCACGTGGTTTTACACATGTTTGCAAGAGATGTTCAAATCTTGTATTCTTTCTTACCTCCACGCAGCTGGCCAATCACTTCTCTGACGTCAGAACGGACATCGTAGGATATAAAAGTTTAAAACATTTATGTAAGCTGTGGTTTTGTAGATAGTCATAAGAATGCAATCTGATTTTCTGTGCTATAGAAACATTTTTTATTTGCATATGACTTCTGATTCCTCACTTGGGTTATTGTTATTCAAGTCAGGGCAGCAAAGAAGCAATATCTTTAAGATGATTATGCTCTTTATAAACAGCAAAACAGACAGAGGGAAGGTGATTAAACAAACAACACGAGACATATGAGAGTTCCCCTGAGTGAAGCTGAAGCAGGCAGTGAACTATCTATATGGGACAGATGTACATTTTGCCACTTATGTCGAACCACAAACGAACAAATCAGCAAGCTGCGACTAATTTCCTGAATGTCTCCAGTTAATCTCATTAATGGAAACAATTGTGTGAGCAGATAAGGAGCAGCACACAAAACAGCAGTATGTTCCTGAGCAATATATGGCCAAGTGAGGCAAATTCAGCAGTATTCACCACCTGGGAGACATCAAAAGACATGTGGAGGAGCGAGCGTGTGCAGAACAAGCAGAGGACTGAACACGACACTCTGTGGCTTTGGAGATAAGCTGTGCTACTGTACGCTTGCCGGGCTGACTTTGGAGACGCTAAAATAAAAACCAGCATTATTTAATAGTGTCTTTAAAGCTTCATTATCGTCAAGCATGGAATTCATAACTCTTAACTCATTAAGTAAGGAGACGGTCATTTAGAAAGGAGCGAAACAAAACAAAGCAGCCGCCAAAAAAAAAGCCCATTAGGAAGCTAATCTTTTATGAAATACGAGGTCAGCTTTTCTAACATTTGTAACACCCTATTAGGTTCATTCATGCCCTGTCCTCACAACATGAATACGAGTGCTGGACCAAATTGTTTTGATGATAATGCACTTCACTGACATCAGGACCAGAAGCACTAGGCTGATTACACACGTCGCTTTGCGTTCGCAGAGGGAGCTGACTACTGGGAAATTCCACTTTTAAATAATGTCTGCGTTTGATTCCTTGCCACGCAGCTGAACGCAAAGTGCATCTACACACTCTATTGATGAGCACAAAGGATAATGGGAAAACTGTTGCACGCCGCTCTGTCCCGCTTTGGCATCCATATCAGGCGACAGGTGGGAAAAGAGTGATGCAGCATTTTTGTCAATGGAAGGGACCAGATTGCATGGTACACTCATAGCGCTGAGAAATCCCATTCATATGGCTCCGTGCACCAGAGAGACTTCTGACAAGCAAGAGACAGCCTGCCAAGAAAACAACAATTCAAGTCTATTCAATTTAATCACTGCTACAGGAACACACAATAGCACTCAAGCTGGAGTCCACTGAGTGGATGGAGCACTATTAACTCATCTCCAACGCTGCAAGGCTGCACAGGGCCGATCTGTGGCCTGCAGCATTGTGACGTTGCAGAGAGCAACACTGATGCTAATTGGATGTGATTTAAGTGGAAATGATCAATGCGACAAGGTGAAAGGCTCCTGGATACTGAAAGAGGCACGAGGCATGAGAAAAGTAAAAATGCTGCATTAGCCATGATCGCCACAGCGTTGTGCGACTGGTGTAGGAGAGTAGCTGTACTTCTGTCCACCGGCGCTGATTGCGCCCATTCGAGACAACACTGCGAATGCAGCAGAAGTCCTACTTTACACGGTAGAAGCACAAACATCAAGGAAAAATGGCAACAACATCCTCAACTGTGCTGTTTTGGTTCACTATCACCGCTCACGGCAGAGTTTTTAGCAGAAGCGTGCAGCAATCATCAGAGAAAAACAGCTAATTAGCAGCTAGCTAGCCCAGTTAGCTGCTAGCAGGTGGCCATGATGCGGCACTTAGCAGCTAAAGAGCCAGATATTTCCCTCAATGTTGATCCGTGTCCGATGTGGAAATTGGAAACTGATAACGCAATCGCCGCATCAACTGAAGATGCTGGAGGAATGTGTCATTTATTCTTTTAAAAGTTAAATAGTTTTAAAACATTAGCTGACGTGAAAATGAGAAAACAACTAAAAGTTCTTCATGCAGTTTTTAACTAAACAATGAAGACACGGTGGAATTTCAAAACCCCGATGACATTATTTTTGGGGTAATTTCGTGGTCTAATATTTTAATATTTTGCTATTTCTAGGCCAAGAAAAATAAAAACATTTGACATTTCAATTAGAACTCCCTGCAGGAGCCTTATTCCACTAATGTGCTGAAGTTCATTTGGACGTCACCTGTAGAGAAACCTTTCAGTAAATGAATAGATCAGCCTCTTCGTGAAGTTAAATTAGGACACCGTCATACTGACAATTGCGTAAAAATGAAAAATAATCTCCTGCAATCTGTGAAAAAAGGCACTCAATCCGATTTTTGGTGCAATGACCTTCGTCAGGTGTTCCTTTTAACAAGTTCCACCCAGCACACATCTAAGACAGAGAAGCAGGGAAGGAAAAATATTCTGAACGCAATTAAACCCAAGGGCGACGTTCACACATCAAAAGAGGAGGAAAACATAATTATCCATAAAAGGAACAAACAAAAACACACCAACTGACTGTATTTTCTGCCTGTATCTTATTAAATGAAAAACATAGGCGATTGATATATATTGTTATCTATTATTTATGTCAAATGCATCAACAACTGTTGCTTTGTTCCCTTCAGTATTTGTATTTTTAGCCCAAAGCACAAACTGCATAATGGATCCTTGCAGCAGAGCATGGATGGGTCAGAAAAAGACCGTAAAGATCAGCCTGTGTCTGTAAATCGTATCGTGTGAACACACCAAGCAGTAAAAAGTGAATGGGATGAGGAGGATGGCACGGGTGTAGAGTTACACCCAGCCTGCTGCCATTAGGGTGGCGGGAAAGGGAGAGGAGGCTGTGCATCAAGTGTGTGAGTGTGTCTCATTTGAGTGTGTGTGAGCATCTGTGAGGGAGAGGGTGGGGATTCTGTATGTGTGTGTGTGTGTGTGTGTGTGTGTGTTCACCTGAAAATAAGTCTGCATGCACACAAGAACATGAAAGGACAGCGTGTAGCCTTTAACATCGCCCACAATCCCCTGCAGCAAGGTCATGCAAACCATCAATCGATAGAGACTGAATGAGAGCGCGGATGGAGGTGAACAAAAAAAGGCAATGAAGCTCAGGCTGTAACTGATGTGAACTATATTTCAGCCGGATTTTACCTCCCTGGCTATGGAGGCTTTGGCGCTCGTCAAGCCTGGTGCCCTTAAGCCATCGTTTCAGAAACATAAAAGCTTCTGCCACAGGTAGCCACCCCTCTGCATGACACCTCAAGGTAAGAAAAGCTCTGCCGGACACATTAGGCGGCGGAGTGCATTTGCATGGTCGGGGCGCATCACTGGAAAGTCACACTCCCCCACGCAAAACCGTTAAATGAAGCATCCCCTGTCTGCATAATGTGTCACACTTGGAAACTTCGGCGCGATGCGATCCATGCAAATATTAACTGTCATGGTCGCGAGTGTTAATGTGAAAGATCAGAGGAAGATCGCAGCTGTGCCCGCAGCCGTTCACCTTCCAGCGTCAGATCAAACCACCAGCAGCAAGTGTGCGTCTTTTCATTCATTCATCCATCCATCCCTTCATTCATTCATCCATCCACAACAGGAAGTGTGTAAGAATGTGTGTGAGGGCGGTGGATGGATGACAGAGAGGCTGTTCATGCTCTCTCCCTCTCTATAATAGCCGGTAATAATATTGTTTATAGGAGGGGCAGCTGTTCCTCCCATGACAGCTCCTCTTTTTTTTACTGTTATTAACCGCACACACACACATGCACGCACGCGCGCGCACGCACGCACAGAGGCGGCCTGACTGCGGCGCTCATCATCTATCCGCCGCTGTGAAATCTCCTCATTCTCTGAAATGATAATTGGGGAGAATCCTTGGCTATTGTCTCAAGTGCATTACATCATGCCAGCCGCTCAGTCTGCATCCCGCCCCCCTTTAACTCTCTCCTCTTTGACAGCCGGCAGTTTTTTTTTTTTCCTCCTGCAGAGCCTCACAATGTCAACCACACACACGAAATGCAGCCTATAGGTTATATACACCACGTATCCATCCACACCAGGAGCCCCCCACTCCTCCAGCCGACCCCCCCCCCCCCCATCAGTCCAGAGTTGAGGATGTGAAGAGGGCACCGAGGAAAATCACCTTGAGCCCGCAGGAATGGGGCAATGTAGGTCACCGCAATACCGGCGGCAACAGCGTGCATACTCACAATTTATTCCTTTACTATCAGCCGAGGCTCTGGCAGCGGATCAATGACAACTGCAGTCTCTGCAAGCTATACCATCAAGCGGACAATCCTAGGAGGCTTCTTCAGCGCGAAGCAGCAGCGGCGCCGAGGATCCGATCGTCAAGGTGCGGCCGGTCCCCGCCGCTGGCATTGTCCAAAAACAAAAGAGCAGGAGTAATCGCCAAATTAGCCGCGGTGGGGAATGACATTTGATTTCCGGGGCTGCACACGCACCGGTTAAGAAATTATGGCATGTCACAAATTCTGCTGTGATAAGCGGAGCTGGAAAAGACCATTGTGGGAGCTGACGGAGGGGAGGCGTGTGGAGTCTTAAAGTTGCAGCTGTGCAATTCTTCCTCCCGTCAGTGTGCAGACCTATCATAATAATAATGATAAGAATAATAATGTCGCCTATATAGAAGTTACTATAACAAAATGCGACAAAAATAGCTGCCTTTAGCACTGATTTTTGCTCGAAAACCAGCAAAATTAATGTGTCCTGATCCTGACAGCATTTGTAGAAAATCTAAAATTATTCCCGGTCTGTGGACCAATAAGGTCACGCTTTTCCATTCAGCAGAAAACATTTTTTCTTTCCCACAGTCAGTAAAGCAGCCGCCGCTTCACGCTCCAATATTTTGTCCGGCAGATGGTCTCTGCCGGGTTCAGTGTTGTCACTGGGGCTGCTCTGATCCGCTGACACTTGCATTTAGTTTCATATTCCTCCAGATTTTTATTATAAATGAGTGAAATCTCTCTCTTAATTCAAGGAACATCCAGAGCTTAATGCTTTGGAGCATATGCTGATGTTTTTGATATATATACCGGCTTTGCTCCAGCAGTTTAGATGGTCTTACCTGTTTCACCAGGACACTGTCTCCATGCACAAACAGGTTTATTCCCATTATGGTGTGTGACTGGTCACATCCCTGCAGCCAGCTTCCAAAACCATGAAAGTGGAAGTTATCATTCAGTAAATGAATGGCCACATTTCTGGAATGGGCTGTTCAGAAAGCACATGTGGATGTGGTGTCTGGGTGTCCTCATGCTGCACATCTGGCCATCTGCTGCAGCTGAGAGTGAAACCTGTGAGTCATTGTTCTAAAATCCTTATTTATTAATTTATTATATTTGCAGTGAATGGAATTATGGTGGCGTCCTCTTCTTCTTCTCCTTCTTCTTCTTCCTCTGGGATCCACCTGAAGGTCCGCTGGGGCTCCCTGTGCCTATAGGAGCATGCCCAGAGAGGCACTGGTCTGGAAGAACAAGCGCAAAGAATGAATGAAATAGTAATAAATTCAAACTGGCATTTTTCTAAATACATATTGTTCATAATAAGAGCTGTGCTGTGGACATCCAGCTCTTGTGCAGCCGAAGGAGGCACCATAAGACGCCTTATTTCTCCTGATTAAGGAATAAAAGCAGCTTTGTCTTCAGATTCAGAAAAAGGTTTATGAATTGTTATGTGTTGGCCTGCAGGTACCAAAACGCTGCAATGTCACCAGTCGATGAGTCCATGCTTAATCTTTTCCTTCAGAATTAGTTTCCTCTCTGGAAGTCAGCTGGGTTTTCTTTATTCAGAGGAAGGCATAAATGTTTTAGAGCAGCCTGTGTTCTCTGTGTGTCTGCAGGAAGCTGGAGATTATTAGCAAGTGACTAAATAACTGGATTCATATTTCAAATGTGCAGCGGTAAGTTGGCAAAAGAAAGAAAACTACACGTTGGCAAAAAGCACAAACGAGCCCACGGGTCTTGGGCAGCTGCTCAATTCTGATTCACGTATCAGATTTGACTGTTTTGGGGCCACAAATCGATGCTTTTAGACTGTCACGTCCTAAATAATCACACCAAAGTCACAGGTTATACTGAAGGAGCTGAATATGGTTTTGTTGCTGATATTGGCTCCTTGTAGAATAATCATTTATGGGCGATTGACAGACATTGTTCTTTTTAGAAGTTTTTACCTCCTTTCATCTGTTTTGTCTCACTTAAACTACTGCTTTGTGTTGCCTTCCTGACTGATCTTTCTCCTGTTTCAGATTTGTCTCAGTTTGTTTTTGCTGAGCCAAAATTAAGACCAAACTAGATCCTAACTAGAGCTTGACAGGAAAAATGGCCAAACACACGTTGGTTGCAGCTTCTCGACTGTGATTGAGAATTTACATCATTATAGGCTGAAAATCAAAGCAAAGAATTTGTCACTTTGCGCTTAGAGATGCAAATCTGTACCTATTTTCTGACATTTTATTAATAAAACAATTATTCAGTTAGTTCAGAAGAAAGAAACGATGATGAGAATAATCCTGCGCTGCAGCTGTGGCCCTTTAAACACACAACGCACAACAGATTTTGCTTTCCTTCTCATAATTACTTTATTCCACCAAGTGTCATTAGCACAATGAAACAATGAAGCAATGTTTTGGTGTGAAAATGCAACAAACAGCAGCAGCTTCATCATCATCATCATCATCAGCAGCAGCAGCAGCAGCAGCAGCAGCAGCAGTGTGGGCTCGTGACAAATTGCTGCCTGCGAACTGACCAGAGATTGATGCCGCTGTCCATGGTGCTGAATCCTGCATGCTTCGTGTCTGTGCTGCAGCCCGGTGACGACTGTGTGTGGAAAATGTCACTACAGGCTGTTACAACCAACCGTTTTGTGTTGTTCAAGCATAACATTAGATTGTTTTAATCAAGCCATCAGAGAGCGATGAACTGGTGTCTCTGCTCCCTGGATTCTGGGACGATGTCCATTCGGTTGGCTTTATCTTTCCGCCGCCTGTCATTGGCCAGGATATTTAATTAACATGCACTAGTTGGGTGTTTCCTGTCTCATTCCTCCCTTTAGCAGGGCCTGGATGCCACCTGGGAAAAAGCTTTCAGATGCCTCTTTTCTGTGTTGCAGCCCCAGCCTGTTCCTTTCCTCTTGTCTGATAAATTACCAAAACAAACCCGGCGCTAAGTGGTGAAGTGGAGTGCTGGCTCTCCTCTCGAGTGAAAAAACACCCGCTTGTGGGTTATAAAGCCTGCATGGAGGTAGTAGGTGTAGACACTGACACGCCCAGGAGGTGATGCTACAGGTGGGATATCTCTCATTTTATAGGATTCAGTGGTGAATGGTGACAAATTCGAGTGCATGTGTTTGGATTATTCATGAAATGCCCTGATTTTCCCCCATAACTGTTAGAATGATGATAGCCTTATTGCAATTGCCTGTTTATACTGCAGCTGACTGCTCCTATACATCCCACCCACTATATTGACCTACTGTGTGCCTGCTCTGCTACTACAGCGTCATGTCACTCCTGTCATTCCATATTAATTTCCCAAGAGGCGTCAGGGAAAAGCTCTGCATATGAATGTCTGTAATGCAGGTAATGGAAACCCACTCATATCTGAACGCCTTCAAGCTGAAAAGTCACATATGTTGACTGGTGTGTCTCAGAGAGAGTTGCACAAGCAAAGCTCAAATCTGGGATTTTTACAGCAGAGCTTCTGATTGTGCCATCAGTGGAAATGATGCTAAAACGGGCGCCGGTTAAAGAGCAGCGATCAAAGCGATAAAGGAATCAAGAGGAAGCTATAAAAAGACACCTATAAAAAGAAAAGAGACCTGTGACGCTTCTCAAATCTAATCCTCCTCCTCATAGCTTGACACGCTCAATGTGTGAATGTCATTAAGCGAGTCGCCCTCCCCCCTTTCGTCATGCAAATGGCCCTCTTTTCACGCGCAGCGTTGGCGCATGCAAATCTCACATCAAAATCTCAATGATCTCAAAGGCTAAGCAGTTGAGCTCCTCAAGGCCAATTAAAAAGACACACACGCTCGCTCACCAGGCTGCACAAATGCTGATGCAAATGTTTGCCCAGGATGATGGAGGGACTTTGTGCACCGGTTAATATAAATGGATAAATGATAATGTAAACAGCCATCCATATGATGTGACAGCTGAGAAAATGCTCTCGTGAACTGGCGTGAGGGGGAAATGGAGCAGCGTGGCCTGGCAGGACGCCCTGCCTCTCCGGCTTGTTTCGCAGAAGATCAAAGGAACTGTGTATTATCAAGGCTGACATTTTCCACATTTGTTAGCATGTTTTTGGCAGGTGTCCCTGTTTGGAAGTCCATCATCCCAGCCTCCATTCCCTCTGTCCTTTAGAGGATAAAAAAAGGCCTCCGTGATTTACCAAAAAACACACGTCGACATATATCAAGCCTGCGCAGGGACAGAGCAGCCAGAGGTCTGCTATCTTTACGGCTTTTTTTAACCTCTGTTTTTAAGGCTTCGCCAGAATCATAAATGAAGCAGGCTGCCAACCTCTTGCTGCTTGATACGCTGATAACAGAGATGAGCTCAGGCCGGGGTATGAGATGCATTAGTGAGACAGAACTGAGAGGGATTACAGGTGTCTGGACTCCTGTAAATCTTTTTATCTGGCGGCCCACCTCCTGAGAAAGCAGTCTTATTGCACCTTAACACACATCTCCTCGGTGTGCCGGCGTGACAGCGTGAAACACAGAAGTCATATCCCCACAATAAACAGTGTTAATGCTCTTTCTTCAAAGCTCTGAGGCAGTGTGGTGGAGGGCTGAACGGGCTTCTTGTTTTATCCAAACATGTCAACTGTATAGAGCTCAAATTGTTGAAACTCCCCCCACAAATATTAAATTTACAGTGATACAAAGCAAAAAAAAGCAGTACATTTGTTGAGTTTAGGATAGCAATCAATCGACTTATTGATTACTAGGCCACCTGTTTCTGTGCAGACACGATTAAAGAGTCATGTCAGAAGGTTAATGAGTCATCAGGGGACACGCGCTGACTTTCATTCCTTATATTCGTTATAAATCATTAAGTTTTAACTTCAAAATCTATCATTTTAAGTGCAAAAACATTCTGTGCTTCTCAGAGTGCATCCCCGAATGTCTTTATGTCTTAAAAATATGACGGTGTTTTGACTTGTAATGGGGTTTGGAACCACTTTTTCCCCTCGTTTAGTCACAGTTTGTCCTCAGAAGGGAGCGACATGAAAAAACCCCTTTAAGTCTTCTGTAAAATCACATTCTGCCAGATTTGAGAGTTCATCCACTCAAGACTTTATCTCCCATGTTGACACCTTTCAGCCGCTAATGATTCATGCAGCATTTAAACTTGACCTGTGCTGCGTGACAAGTCATACCATAACAATTATTACAGCGCCGCCATATGCTCCCGTATCTTGACAGGTTACATGATTCATCTCATTAGCAGCCTCCGTTAGCGCAAATGTGCAGCGAGCAAAGTTACGGCCACGTAGAGCGGCCTTTTATTTTTTATGACAAACACTCGTCGCGCTGGGGACAATATAGAATAATGTCTCTCACTTGGATGTTAAGCTGTCTCACTAAAGAGAAGACAGGCCGGATGGGCTCATTGTTGGAGAGTACCTGAGGATAAATGGCATGCTGACTAAGCGAGTGAGAGCAATTTGCATGCAGGAAAAATATTGGCAGAAAAACTCTCATCCAGTAAGCAATTACAGAACCACTTTGTGTCATGCTGTGCATGTGATGCGCAGGTGACGCTTGTATTTCCTGTGTGCACATGTGAGTGGGAGTTTGTTTCCACATGTGCAAAGATGAGTGAAGGATGTTCAAGTATTTGTAAGTATGTGGAAGAACAAGGTGTGTGAGAGCAAGAGGGGACGTTCGGCTTAGAGCTAAAGCGTTCGCAGATCCCACACTTTTCCCACTTCACAGGGAGAAAGAGAATGAGGGAGCGAAAGAAGTGAATGCACAGTTAACCGAAGCGACACCAGGAAACGGCAGCGTTAGATGAGGTCTGTTGATGGAGTGCACACATACTACATAGACTGATTGGGCGTTAACAAACAGGATCAGTCTGACCTCCATCCTCATCGAAAAGCCTGTTCCGATGGAAAAGGCCACCCGTCAGGACAATGTGCGCGTTGAGGTCTGAGAGAGGAAAGAGTTGAGTTTTTGGTCCGAAACAGTGTGAGCACGAGAGCGAATGTGAGTTTGTAGAGTCAGAAACCGTCTCATCTGCTGAAGCAGTGGATGAGTCACTACTGTTGATCAATGACCTTGTAGAACAAACTTATGGCTACGTTGTTCTATAAATATCTTACACACTGCACTTGAACGGCCTCACGATGGAAAATATGTAGTACGAAAAGTCAGTCAACAGCTACGCTAGCAGCTCTGTGGCTGTACACCACTAACAAAACCTTTGAGCTACAGTGTGCTAATGCGCTCACAGTGACGAAGCTAACAATCTTCAGTTTAGCATCTTGGTTTAGCTTTGAGATCTGACAGAAAGAATGAGATCGCGGATACGAGCGGAACCACCATCATTTATTATTGTTCTCAGCAAGCTTCTGAAAGTCTAGCTGGACATTGTATATTGATTATGCATGCTAAACAATAAGACTAAAGGGGTATCCAGTGCCTTAAAATGTAAACAGCATCTTCATATGCGTCCAGTGGGAGTGAGACTGTGCTGCCTGGGCGCCTTCGTTTGGATGTTTCCATGCATCTGGTAGGAGGCCCCAGGGTAGACCCAGAACATGCTGGACACATTATATGTCTCCTCTGTCTTGGTAATGATCCTCCGGAAGAGGCTGGAAAACACTGGAGAGAGGTGGGTCTGGATTAGCTTGCTTTGCTTGCTGCCACTGTAACCCGCCACTGGATAAGCAGGTACGGAGCCGTCGCGGGAGAGGGAAGGCTCAGCGAAAAGCAGAAGAAGATTGATAAACTTTTTCTCTCTCGATTGACTTTCGAAAGCTTCAGCATGCGATTCTGTGCCTTTATGTCGCTATCATTTATGAGACAAAGGGAATCCACCCAGCGTGGAAATGATAGCATCAGAAAATTCAGCTCAGGCCTCGCGTCAGAGGTCGGTGTCAGAGCCGGGAGGCCACGTGTGTCACCGTCGTCATACCTCGCACAGACAGAAAGACAAGCACTGCTGCTGTAGCCATTAAGTATTAATCGAGTGTGCTCCTCCGCAATTTGAAATCCAATTGACTTTTTGTAGCAGGGCGTCAGGGAGAGGGAGATGGAGGCTTTTAGGAGAGATAGCTCTGCCTTGAACTGCAGCAGAGATCAGTGGAGCTTTGAGACGACAGCAACCCCCGGCGTGATGTAGTATTCGCCAGGAGCAATTACAGTCTTATATGCCACCACATTTCTGTTCAAACTCTTATCTATTTTTAATGCCGCTGGGTTTCTGACGTTGATACATCGTGTCGATGCGATGCAGCTACTGTTCATATCTCAAACCCGCCAAAGAAGAAGCCGTGAACCACGGTGGGAACGGTTGTGTGGCAGCAAAGGAGGGAGCGTCTGTGTGGCTTTAAATCATGGATTTAAAAAAAAAAGGGCAAACAGGAGTGAAATTTACAAACTCTCGCAGGATCTGTGGTCCTATTTCAACAGGTGAATCTGATCAAAGCTGATTATTACACCTCATGACTTTAGAAGACATAGTTAATATATTTAAAAGCAGTTTAACAGGGATTTACTTGAAAAGAATCACATAAAAATGATCCAAAGCCAGCCCGGATTTAGAAACAGTTCTGTTTATTTGCTAAATCATTTCACAATATGAGATGAAAAAAGCAGATGCGATCATGTGCCGCAGTTAAGGTAGACCTAGAGAAAATGGTCTCTTGGCAACATCAGTGCACACAGACCTTTAAAATAAATGAAGATCCATGGGTCTGCTCCAAAAGTAATTGTAACATATCATGTCGCATCCCTGGAATCCATAGATCCACTGTGGATGTGCGTGACAGAGAGAAACAACAGGACGGAGAAGAGAAAATGTTGGATCAATGGACTGAGAAGCTACGAAAACCTTAAAAGGGTAACAGAGAGACGAATGTGCCATGACGGCGGTCCTCACAGCAATGATGCATCACCTGTGCTCCTCCACCTGGGCCCTTAGTTGGTTAGCAATGATTCACCAAGCGCAGGGACGGTTCGTCTAATGGCCGTCTTTACCGTCTTATCTACAGGAGCATCATGTGCGGCAAATGGCCCCGGGTGCTTATTTATTACCATAAGCCACAGACGAATCCTGCCGGGGTGTGTTGGCCTCTGCCTCGCGTTGCCTCGTCTGCTGTGCATCACGTCATTGATGGAGCGCCGGGCCGCTTTGTGTGCATGTCTCACATCCATCCGGTGAGGAGAGCCGGCGTGGGATCTGCAGCTTTTCCTCCCTGCCTTCCTGAGGTTCGCTCATGAAGGTTGGGGGAAGGCTTGTGAGGGTGCAGACTCCACGTGGCCCCTGTTAATACAACTTTGTTGGGCTAATTCACCCGCTCCGCCGACGGGCCTCGAGTCTGCTCTGCCCTTGCAGTGAACGACACTGAAGCAAAATCAATTGAATTGGAGGAGAACTCGGTCTCTCTCTTTTATGTGTCAAGGAGAGAACTGTTGCATCCGGCCCTGATTGGCCAAGCAGGGTCCCAGTTGCCAGGCAACCATCCAGCGGTGTACGGGGCCTAGCTGACAGACAGCTGCTAATGAAGCCGGGGCGGCGGGTGGAGGCACAAAATTGTTATCCAATCTGCTTTCACATGCCTCACACGTCCCGGGGTCCTGTGACACGAACGTGCATGACCGTACATCTACACCACATCATGCTCACATGCACGTGCGTACACACTCATTTACTTCCTTCCTGTGTGTGAAGTGTCCTCCCACGGGGCCCAGAGTCAGGTGCTCGAATGCAGTCTTGTCTTAGACTTCCCCCACCTCTTACACCATCACCATCTTCCTCATCACCCAATGACTAATATTTACACAGCGAAGGAAGGAGCGGCATGCGTAACGACCAGACGCGTTCGGAGGGTTTCGGCGAGCGAGGTCTCTTTTTCACTCCGCTATGTCAGAGGTTTTGGAAAATGGAGGACTCCGAGGTGTAAAGACACAGATGGCATCGACGCAAACACAGCAGAGTGTTGATTGCTCTGCATGAGTCACGCTCAGGTCGCGCATACAGATCCTGCAACGCGCAATCTGTTTGGACGCACCGGAAATCCAACGGGAATTAAGGACACTCGGGCATACTTTCTTATTTATTATGTCAAATCACAAATATTGGCCAAGTGGGATGTTTCCAGTGAAGACTGTGTGTGTATTACTCACACTGGGGGGGGGCATAAATCTGTTTACACAGTCGCATTGTGGGGACAATGCAAGTCTCTGTAAAGTAAATCCTTTAGAATAGTGTGAAGACTTGGGTTAAGTTAAGGTTTAAGTTAAGGTAAGGGTAAGGTTTAGTGACCTTCAACCTTCAGGGTTGAAAAATGAAGCCAATGTGGAAGTGCCCAAAACTGCAGTTCCTCAAATGGCCACTTGGGGCTGGCTCCAAAAGCGAGTCAATCCCCATAGACCTCCATATTAAAATGGCCAACTTGACAGCAGAAATTTACATGTTTACAGCCTGGTACAAAAAAACATGACATGAATGTAAGTGTATGTAATGTCCCCAAAAGAGTGTGTGCGTGTGTGTGTGTGTGTGTGTGGGTGTGTGTGTGTGTGTGTGTGTGTTTCTAGGCAGTCTGGTGTAAGATAAAACTTGTCCTCGGAGTGTTTCACTGTGCTCTGGCAGCTCGTGCATGTAATGCTGCTGTAATGTACTTCACTCTTTCTTTATTGTGTGTCTCTGCGCTCTCAATGCTGCTGCTGCTGCTGCTACACAATTTTGGGGACGCCTGATAAAACAAACCGTTCATGTGCTCTTGCTGCAGCCTCGCAATGTCCCTCGGCAGAGCACTTTAGCAGCCACTGGAGCAGCAGGCCCGCGGTGACTCGCTGCCTCGCCTGTTCGCAGTGCAAATGAAGCAAAGCTCAGATCTGTGGGCAATTTCCACTTTTTGTCCTGGTCAGCTGCCAAGTTTCCAAATCATAGCAATGGTAGAAGCACTGAAAAGATGCCTGGACCAGGAGGTCTGAGTGTCTACACCAGTTTACCAGTCTATAACTTGGCTGAACTTCCATTTCTCGTTTCTTCTTGCTCGTAGTGGTTTTGTGTGTCACTGCATCTGGCCGCCCATCTGCCCGGTCTGTGCCGCAGACGCCCAGCTTGTCGCACCGTGTCTGACATCCCATGTATGCAATGAATCTTGTTATATGGGATAAACAAGATCGTCGGGTCCCTCGACAGATAAGGGCCTCCCCTCAAGGTCTTTCAGCGCTCCCTCCAGGCGACAGCTGATTGATGGCGTCCTCATAAAGGTTTTATGAGGCCAATGTCAAAGGGCTGTACTCTCACCTGCAGTGATTCCTGCATTTCGGAGCGGTGATGGACCACCTGTCTGGTTCATCATGGGACTATGCCGTGAGGGAATGAAGAGTTATCTGCTGAAGCATGATGTTCAGTTTTTAAAAGCAGATAAAAATCCATGCAATGTCTTTAATACACTACTTCACATTGATCGCCTTTTAGCAAGAACATGACCACTGAGTCCTCTCAGACTGCTTAAAAACTGCCCGAGACTGTTTATCTAACTGACAGAGAATCCCTTTTTCAACAGATGGCATGTATAAAATGCCCGAGTGGCCCCGTCCTACTGTCTTCTGAACAATGCATTATTTCCTCCTGAATGTTGTGCGCTCTCTGTTTCAAAGGCAAAGTGTCTTGGGCCTGCTGAGAGGCCAGATATGCAGCAGACATAAATAATTCAAGCGGTAGCAAGGGCAGGATACACATAGGGTCCTGAGAGACTGGAAACCAGCAAATCTCACCAGTGCAAGGTGGGGTTTTTTAGGCTGGTGTGAGGAAGAGGTTTCGACGTCTTCCCGTGAGGCCTTTGGGAGGTTTTGACACAGGGTTGAAAATGATTCCGCGGAGGATCTCTGGAGTTTATTAATGGAATAAGAGATATGGCTGCAGCTGAGGCTGTAATTGGCTGGGGTTAAAGACCTGGATGGAGCTCAGGTTGGATGCTGCAAACAGAGAAAGGAGCCTGCAGCGAGGCGATTACCTCCATGAGCGAGAGTGCTGCTTGAGGGAGAAGAGGTGCAGTGTTTCGGTGAGAAGCTCCTCCGCCTCCTGTTGTCGCGGGGGACTGATGGAAAGAGTTTTAAATGAAGGTGGGCCAATTCATCAGGACGTTCAGAGCTGGGCAGAGAAAAAGAAACACAAGGAAAAGCTGAGGGAGCAATGAATGAATCACTGAATTAATTAATGGGCTGATAATTATGACTCACTCATAACACAGAGGAAGCGTTCCTCGAATCCGCTGCCAAGGAACTTCCATTCCCCTCCAATGGCCCTAAAAAGTACATTCCTCCTCCAGCATCAGCAGCACTGGACGCTCTATATTTAGTACTCTCAGTGGAAGTATAAATAACGCACCCAGGCAGGCTGATTAAGTCTTCTGGAGAGTGGAAAAGTTTAGAATTAAACAGAAAGGCTAATTAGCCAAAGCCTTCGGGCATGAAATGAGAGTGAAGCCAACGTGTGACTCAGTACATGCATGCATACAAGACTGCTGTCGACATGTAATCAAGAGATATCACCGCGGAGGGCGATTAGCAGTGGCAGCGAGCAAACAGGCACGTCAGCGCTCGCCGATGTTCGGTTTGCGCCGCCCTCCACACTTCCAGGTGAATCATTCAGGTTCATTTCATCTGGTGTGAGAGGTCTTAAAGGGTCAGCTCACCCAAATACTGCACACCTATGACTGACTGTTCGACATGTTCAAGCTCCGCAGAGAGAGGGATACGAACGCTAATGACTGCTGATAAAATGAGCAAAAAAGCTCATTACAAGTGCAGAAAGAAAAAACTAAAAAAACTTTTAATAAGATATTTTCAGAACAAAAGCACAAAGCACTTTACATAGTTGAACTGGGATTAAATCAATCAATAATTAAACAGCATATACCTGTATATGCGGGCATTTGCAAGCATCGTATATTCTCTCCATTGTTTTTCCCCATCATATCCTGCCAGGCCATAACCATCTCTGGAGCTCTTCCTGCTGTCTCTGCCAAGAATCTGACAGATACCCTGGGCTTAGATTACCGCCTCAGACTCCAGCGCTATCAGTCACTTTCCAGTCTAAACCCCACTGTCCCTCTGCCGTCAGCCTGGCCCGACTCCACCGGAGAATTTCTGAGTTTTGCTCAATAAGGGAAATCGACTTTGAGTCGCCGTTGCCGTCAGAGTCACTCAGAACCGACTGTGTGATTTTAAACCCTTTAAAACCGACACTCTGCCACAGTACATCATTCTAACACGGCAGTGGGTGGTCCGGATCTGAGCTCAACATGTGTCTGTAGACTATGAGCATGTTCGACAGTCGTCCATTTTAAGAGCAGAGATGCATTCAGTTGCCGTTCCACTAGAGGATGGCATGTCAGTGTCATGTTTTGCTTCGTCTGGGTGTGAAAAGTGCACCCATGCATGAAGGTGTAGCACCAGCAGGGGGCGATAATGATTGGAGCAAAGTTAGATTTTAATATAAAGAGCGGAAGTTATTGTTTTATTTAGCTTTTCATTAATCTGATCCTAAGAAAACTACAGTTGTCACTTGAAATGCTTCGCTTTATTTTGAAAAGCTAACTGGACGTTGCACATTTATTATTGCTAACTTGACCGCAGAACGATAACCTGTTCTTAAAGGAGGTAAAACGTGACATGGTGGAACGGCGGGTCTATTGGAACCAAGATGGAGCCCAAAAAAAGATCCACAATGAGCCAATTTCATCAAGAAATCATTCATTCCCTCTTAAATGTGCTAATTTTTTAAGTATATCAGAAACACTTTCATGTCTGTGTCTTAAGTATAGAGCTGTGATGTAGAGCCAGAAGGCCATTAGCTTAGCTTAGCTTAGTATAAAGACTGTTAAAGGGAGCAAACTGGCTCTCCCTGAAGTAAAAAAAAGCCTGACAGAGCCTGTAAAGCTCACTAAGAACCTCTGAAGCTCAGCCATTTCTCTTCCTCTCTCCGGGCAAATAAAAGCAAATTAGAAACCAGGATGCTGCCATTTGAATGGCGGGCGACAGCTTTCAATGCCCCCGTCTGTGTCGGGAATACCATCATTTCCAACGACGCATTTGCAATTTCAAATTGAGGCCCGGCGCTGAATCCTCAAGCCGACGTGGGCTTCGTGTCCTCCAGAGGTGGAAGGTCGTTCGGTGGTCCGTCCCTGGAGAGCAGCCGGGAGCACGGCGGGAAGAAAGCTAAATGCATTTTAAAGCCCTGAACATTTCCCACTTAATCATGGCAGGTCAGACGCCATCGACCCATGGCGGCGTTCCACCAGGGTGGTGCTCATTCCAGTGGATTTACAGCCCGGGCTGCTGGTCCACGGTGACCAGACTACATATATGACTGGGTACTGACTGGCGTTGATAGAGGAGGAGTATAAATGGCTCAATGCTGTGTTTAATTAACATACAGCTCAAATATTGGATTGTTCTCCAAACATCTGACCACATCATTGGCATAACACATTTTTTGTATGCCTAAGCATTTAGTTTGGACTATCAACCTCCTGATCCCCTGTTCTGGCAGATCCCTGACGGCGTGCTGATCTGAACCCCTGGCTCTGCTCCACGCTTCCTGGCCCGGCATCACAGCTCAGCCGGTCGAAAACACAAAGCTCTGGGAGCGGGATGAAATCGACTTCCTCCTCATTAACAGGGCAACGTATGGAGAAGCAAAGGTCGGCCGCGGTGGCCAAGCTGAGCGTCAAGACCCAAACCTCTAAAGGCGACAGATCCGGACAGGCGATCCCCTCCAGGCACGGCGAACCTGCAGCGGTCCTCTGGGAGAGCCGCTCAAAGTCCACAGCAGAATAAGAGAAGTTAGCAGATCTCGTGCTATCTGTTCATCTTCAGACATTCGAGTCCTCATTTCAATTTTTCTTTCACGCCTTGCTGCCCCATGATTTATTCATGGCTGCTCTCTGGTCAGGGCATCCTCACAGGAAGGCCTGGAGGAGAATCAATAGAGGCTGGCAAGAAGAAAAGCTCTCCCTTTTCTCTACAAATGCATTCTTCTCTCTTTCCTGTGGATGACTTATTCTATTATGTCAACTATCAGATTCACAATACTTTGTCTCCTCTGAGAGCCGTTTTCCAGTTTTGTGATAATTCATATATTTTAGGTCTTAAATTCCAAGGTAACCAGTGAAGCTACGATGGAGGACGTGTGCAATCTTTTTGTATTAGAGTGACATAACTTCAGATAGCTGAATGAAATAGTGAATTCAAGGGTATCTGCGGCTGTTGCATGCCGGTTATAAGCCAGGTCAATCGTTTCATGAATGAAATCACGCCTGCCGCACTCACTCACTGCACACAACTTGATTCATCTGCATGGCAAGGTGGATATATTGTTAAAGCTAAAAGTCCTAGAACGGCAGAGAAATGCAGCCAAAAATTCCAGTTCCACCTCTTCCAACAGCAGCTTGCAAGTCTAAATAAAAAGAGCAACAGGTGTAGAAAAGGCTACGACCAAACGGAGGCTGGATAAAGCATCACGGACGCTGTATTTCTGCTGGACAGGTAATTCTCTGGTTTGCTTTACATGTGACTGAGACCTGTTACGGGTCCAGAGTGCAAGATCAAGCAGTGCATGTTGATGTGTTTTGGGAAAATATGAGTGTAACTAAAAAGCAATATGCTAGAAAGGTTTCTCTTTTCACTGAAGATGTCGTGTGACTCAGGACGGGAGGAAAGGGGTTTCTCTGAATGAAGAGTGGCATTTTTTATAACTTCATTTTCATTTTGTCTGACTGTTTTCTTTCTTTTACAGGCACAAGTAATTCCCTTTTTTTTGTGGAAACATAAAAGCATAAAGTAATGAGAGCTATTCATCTGGAGAGAGCAGTGGTGTACTCACTGCCGTTTCTCATATAAAGGATCTTTCATGGTGTCCCAAATCGATTTAGACACATGTAAGATATCGACTTTTTAAGTGTAATACTGTGGGAAGAGCTGCTGTCAATGTGCTGCTGCTGCTTCACAGGAAACTCAGAAAATGCTGACTTCAGGATGGATTAGCTCGGGGAGAGGGGGAGTCTAGTTAATAACTCAGAGCTCTGGTTATTTCTTCGTCATTTAAATGTGGACAAAAACACAAAAAAGGGAAAACAGACTTCACATTTGACAGCAGTCCACAGGTTAGTCCCAGGGAACATGATGCGCACTTCAATCAGAAACAATAAGGCGATCAAATCATTTCACTCCAGCTACATCTACCTCACATTAAGTATTGATCCTGGACGCGTCTCCCCATCCGTCTGCCAACCTATGTGTGCTTTATTCCCCCAGACTGACAGTCCAGCACAGCGATGACGGACAGGCGGAGAGACAGAGCGTCCATCAACCGAGGCGAAGCAGACAGAGATGGAGTTCAAACAGCTGCGTTATTGATCTGAAACTATGGGGCTGGAGACGGCTCGTCAGCTCGTGAGACCAAATCTGGGACAGCAAGGACACTGGACATCCAAACACATTCACACATGATTAAGCAGAAAGACTCAATCTAGTTTTTTTTAACTGTTTTGCAGCCCCAAACTCAAAAATCACATAAGCTTCAATACAACATGTTTGCTCATGAGGAGGAGTGCGATCAGTGCTGTGGATTTGTATGAACTGCTCTATTCTAACTCAACGGGCAAACTCTGAGTTTAAAGTGGCGTCCTGCGTGCGGAGAAAGCGGTGATTTGGTAACAAAGAGGCTCTGTGAACGGGTGAGTCAGCACACGGGGTCAGGGTAAGAAAGTAGAGCTTTAATCTGTGTAGGCTGGAGGGGCAGGCAGAAAGAATTGGAGAGACATGACAAAACCGGAATTAGGAATGAGCCTTTGGCTGGTTCACACAAACGCTGGAGAAACAGTTAATCTCTGGCGCTGCAAAGGAGGAACGAACACAAAGAATTATTTTTCTTTTCCAGTAACTGTTATCGTATTTAATCCCGTTGAAGCACTCGCCTTTTCATCAAACATCTTTGTCTCTCTGGATTTACAGTAGTGGCATTTTAGCTGCATTCAGAGGAAGGTTTGTCATGTCCCTTTCAACATTTAATCTGCTTATTTATACTTTTACGGCTTAAATAGAACAATTTACAGTTGGCAATAAGGCAGATTTCACTGTCTTTATGCAAAAATGCAAAGTTACACCTTTAACACCCGTCCCACACACACCTACTCCTCCCCATTAGCCAAAATATTATGACAGAGCTCATGTAATGCTGCCACATCCAGTTACTGTCACATATTCACACTTGAAACCGTGTTTTCTCTTTCACATAGCTTCCATGAATTACAACCAAGAGGTCACACCTCGTATTTGTGGGATCAAACACAATGTTGTGTCCAGCCACGACACGACTCAGTCCAGATAAATCCTCTTTATACAGCTTACAAGTCTTTGTGTGGCAGCAGCAGGCAAATTACAAAATGTGAAGGAGGGACTTTCTGTCTTTTTGGATCATTTCCTCCACATGAGAGGGCTCTTCCTCCAGGAGCAGCACCGGCCTGTTAGGAATTGAGACTGAAAGACTTGAGCAGACCCGTATTTCATTCCGTATGTAATGTAAAATTCTAGACTTTTTGTGGACAATGTGTGGTACCATGGTAGTAACTATACACCAACTGTCTTTATTCCAAAGCAAGTGCTAACATTTCAGGTGAATTAGACTTTCTGACCCGCATGAACTGATGTTTTAGCCAATTGGGGGCAGCAGAAACAACCATTAAACCCAGCACTGACATATTACAGAAACACCTTTTAAGCCGCTTTTAGAGCTTTTTCCTGCAGGTGATGACGATGATGAAGATGTAAAACCAAAACAATGAGCTGAAAGATGCTAAAAAGGCAAACTGCAGAGGTGGCTGATAAATCACTTTGGGTTCATTACTATGACTGACCCTCTGCGCCCACAGTCATTTAATTCTTCGTTAGCATGCATTCTTGCAGCTTTAAACATTAAATAAACGCATTCGATTGCGTCTTTTTGTGGCTGTTGATCTCCCGATAATATTCCTGAGCGTTAGCGAAGGTGAGCTGGACGACTTCGACCGAGTGTAATCAGCGCTGTGCTGCTGCGAGCTTCGCCACAGAGACTGTGATTTAATCTCTGTTATGAAGTGTGTGTTTGATAATGCCGCTCTCCGGCTTTTATGAGCTGAGACTTCAACATCACAAACATTTTTCATAAACAATCTCTGCTGCGTCTCATACAAACAGTAGTTAATTCAACCCCCGTTGCCCGTCAGTGTAATCAAGAGAAGGGGCTGCAGTGGGAATACAGTGGAAATAAATAGGGCCTGCGCTGCAGAGCATGCTCAAAGATCAATTGTTTGTCTTGTTTCACTCTAATATGTGGTTGGGTGTCATTTGATCTGCGCTGTGGGCCCCACACAGAAATAGAAATGCAATTAATTACATCTTTTACTCTCATATATCAGTTTAATTACCTGAAAACCGCAGAGGAAGCGTGCTGACGGGAAACAACAGTTCATTCGTCGGGGTTAAGACCGAATCAGGAGGTCACAAACATGACAACAACAACAACAACAGCCCACACACACTTCTGCATCTCCTCCTACTGCCCATATGCAGGCTGACTTCACACCACTCAAGCTGCAGGAAAGCTTTTACCGCAGTTAATCCAGCAGAGACCGTTCGTTAGAGTCAGCCTCGACTTCACAGCGCAGGAAGCCGACGCCGTGTCTGAACACATGCACAAACGAGCTCAGAGATGCACAAGGGGAAAGGAAGGAGTTCAACAGGCGGGAGGAGATGAGTGTGTGAGCGCACGAAGAGCACGTTGAACAAAACTGTTTTTGAAAGCTGATTGCTGCTGATGTGCACTCAGTGCAGAAGCTAAAGAAGGAGAATTATACATTTTCTCAAGCAAAAACAGCATTTTGTAGGCAGAAAACCGGCTAAATATCTCTGTTAGCAATGGGAATTAGTATGTTTATTATCATTATTATTTATTTATAGGGATTTTTCAAGATGTCCCTAAAAATGAAGAAATCTGTAGCACATGCTATTGGCATCATAGCTGTTTTGGTACCTCTTTTTCTGTTTTTGTTGACAATGTTTCAGCTATGGGTTTCTGTTGCTGGTTGCTGCATCTCACTTTTTCCCACTTTGATCTTCTGCATCACATCTTGCATCCATTGGTTGTGTGATGGAAGGGTTACATCCTTCTGTAAGTGAGCAACGACGTCGGATTCATCTGGAACCGAGAAAATACTAAAAATAGCGATGGCAGGAGGGGGATAGTGGAGCTATACCGCAGGTCCTGGAAGTGGTGTCAGAAAATGATGATCAGAAGGAGGCAGGACCAGAGGGTAGATGGATGCTGGGGTCAGTTTGCACCAGTCACACATTGGGCTTATGTTTGGGAATATTCTTGCAAGATTGGCTTTTGAGATGTGCAGCTGATGAACTGCATTAAGGCTTTTTCTCAAGCAGACATCAGTGTGTTTTCCATAAAAGAGACAAATGACAGAAATCATCTGGTTGATGCAACGGCAGGAAAACAGTTAAAATGCTCTTTGCTTCCAGGTCATAAAATAAAGTCCATTAGGAAAGGTAGTAAGTGGACCTTTGATCTTAGATTATTAGTAATAATAGACCCACTGAACAGACCAAAATAAGTGAAAACAAGAAGACAAAAGATGCAAAAATGCAACATGTCAATATCAATAAACACAAATCAAAAGAATAAAAGCAATGAAATAAATGAATAATAATCTAAGGCTGCATACTGGCTCATGGGAGGCGAACATGTTGCAGCTCGAGGCAAAACGCACACGCCTTTAAAAGTGATCAATAAATCAATTCCAAACCAAACGGGGAGCCAGAGGAGGGAAGCCAGGACTGAGGTGATACGATGCCGTCTGTGAAGACCAGTCAGAAGTGAAGGACTCCCATGTTATGAGGTAAATTAGGTAAAAACTGGCAGCGTCGACCTGAATCCACTAAATGTATGTTCTGTTATCGAGGCTGGATTCAGGAGATTTGTTGGAAGACGAATATCAGACAACTCCCAAATCCACCAGAGGAAACGAAGAAACATCTACCTGCTGCTGAAGGCCACGCGTTATCAAACACATCTCGTTTTCAAGTGATTTTTTTTTTTTAAATATGATGAAATGTTTGAAGCTAAATGAGAGAGAGAGAGAGAGAGAGAGAGAGAGAGAGAGAGAGAGTATTTCACACGTGCTTTTGCATGTTTCTAAAGCTGCAATGGGATATTGATATTTACACAATAAGTGTTGTACAGTTGATGGCACTTGTAAATCAGCCAAGGCTGTTTTATTGTCACCCTGAATCCAGAATCAGAGTGTCTTTCTTTCACTCTCTCTCTCTCCAACACACACTCACAAATTTGTACAATGGGCAACCCAGACATCCGCAGGGCAGGGAGGAGGTGTCTCCTAGCAACTGGTTCTCCGCTAAAGCACTTGGTCAGCCGGCTTTTTCCGGAAAGGAGAGCACTGGCACAGCGCTGTGGTGGGTCTGATGAAGTGACACGAGGGTAGAAATTCATTCAACAGACACGGGGGGGGGGGGGGGGGGGGGGGGACAAATAGTGGATACATGATGCATTGCACGACTTACATCTCACTTATTATTCTTGGCAAAGGGTGAAAGTGGCGTCGTTGACTACATCACAGCCCCGTCAAATTAATGCAGCACGGTAAAGCAAAGCACTTCATCATGTGAGACATAAATTCCCTGGCTAGACAGATTTACATTGATTGAGCGAGCTGAGATGAGCTCAACACGCCCCTTTAGGTAATATAGTGCCACAGTCAATCAGCCATCAGACTCTCATCACAGCTGTTTCCCTGCCATCCCGGCCCGATCAGGCAGGTTTCTCCACAAGCTGTCCAGCAATATGAGGAGCCCGTGCTGACTGAGGGGAACGCAAAGACGGGGGGCTTTTGTTTATGGGCGCCACAGGGGAGCTGATGTGTTCAGAGGAGCTCAGCAAAGTTTGGAGATGGCGGCGATGTGAGGTAAGAGGTGATCATACGAAGGCAGCGAGGGCTTCAGAAACTGCATGCAAACAGGCAAAAATGCTGGACATGGCCGGGACACGGCTGGGACTTATTGTCCACTTACAGGAGCTGACTTCAATAACTAGTAACAACAACAATCATGTGCATCACTTTTTATTGTTCCACAGAAACAGTTCCTGTTGTTGTCTGTGCTGCTTGCACTGTTCCTGCAGCACTTTTCCAAATGTGTTTTCAAACTAATTCGCCTGTTTTGTCTGCTTGCACGTGTTTTCTGCAGCTCTCTTGCCACTTAGCTTTTCGCAGCACTGGGTACCCCGTCAATGCCATTTTTTAACGTGCGGGCCTCCACGGTCAAGTTAGCAGTAATAAATGTGCAACATCCGCTTAGACTTTCAGAAATAAAGCAGTTAAAGCTGTGAAATGGTCACACTTTGGTTCGGTAATAGGCTGGCTTACAATAAGTAGGTTAGTTGCGTACGATGCTTCATTTTCAAAAGAAATCAACCTCTACTTTTCACACAGGATGCAAACCCTGGTGTCCTGAGTCAAAGTGTTTGGCTCATCAACCACCAGACTTTTTTGGCTTTTCGTGTTTGATGCATTGGGAGTCTGTACAAGGCTATCGGACCACCCTGCATGTTGAAAAATGACACTAAAGGGTACCCAGTGTCTGAGAAAGCGATGCCAAGGGGTTCTGAACAAGCGTATGTGACGAGCTGGGAGTGAGAACAAGTTGGTAAATCTCTCTACCAATCAGGTTAACAGGTGGTTTGAGCAAGTTCACAGAAAAAGTTACGGATTTGGGCTTTAATCATGTGAAAACAAATGATTTCTGTCTACGTCTGCTTTCCTCAGCGGGTGTGATTTTTATAAAAGGGCTTTAAAAGCAGTGTTTCTCTATTGAGATTCTGAGCAGAACAGAGTGTTATTTGGGTCCAGTCCAGAGAGCAAGAACAACCCTGTCCTTAGAGATCCATTCACGGAAGCCAAAACACTCCTGGCTCTCTCTCTGTGTCTCTCTCAGCAGTCCATCTCCAGCAGTTTGGGCTTGTATGATTAACCTGGGAAGATAAGGCAAGTCACCGGCAGAGCAGACAGCGCCAGTCCGTTCACTCCCATGGAGCTGGACCGCAGCCCAGTCGGCCGAGCCTCCGCGGCGGAAAGGAGACGTCCCGCAATTGTCATCCATCAGCGCAGTCTGCTGGCTCAGCCGCCGTCCAGATGAACGCAATAAAAGCGCTCTCATGCATCTATCTGCTCAACAACACTTCAAACCCCTTCCAGAGGGCAGATCGCAGATTAGTGGCTCGCTCCCTCGCTGAGCGGCGCGTTGTTGTTTGTCTGGTTGGCAGGGGGTGATTTTTGGCCTCATCTAAAAAAAAGAAAACAACCCAGAAGAAGAGGAAAAGTTTTATAACCCATGACTGCCACGCTAATCAAAAGCACAGCCACATCTCCTTGGTGACCTCTCAGTTCGTCCTATAACAAACTTTTCAGACATCAATTAACCTTCTCTGACAAAAACAGAAGTTAATGTTGAGTGTATATTTAACTTTGGCAGTTTAATGTCATCCTTTGTTAACTTCATGGCTTTTCCGCAGAGGCCATTAATTACGCGGTCTTGAGGGCTGAATGGGAGTTTGCTCTGTCTGATGCATCTGCGGCCTGGCGGGATTTTAAAAACGTTCTTGGGTCGTTTGTCACACTGGAGTATTTACAAGGTTAGGTTATGTTTTACAGCTCCCTGAAAGAATTTATACATGTTGTGAATCACATGCAGTACATCGCGCTTGAACAGTAGCCGTGTAACCATGTTTATTTCTGACATATATATGACTTCTGGCCTGTTCAGTGCTCATGGAAGTGGTCGTTCATCACATACTGGACCTGTAGTCGCTGTAAAACGATGATAAATGACCTATTTTACTGGATCACTATGGTTACTTGATGTTTCCAGCAGTAGTAAACCAGACATAATATTATATAAGGTGATTCTGTTGCTTTTTTAGACGTTTTAGATGAATTGCCTCAGTATCTCCGTCAGGCAGTTACGACAGTGTTGGCATTTGCTTCAGTGAAGTTTGATCGGAGGGAACAAACGTGGAGGTTTGAGAGACGGAACATCTCTGGCTTGAATCCCAAACAAGTCCTCCAAGCTAAATGCTAAAATATAAAAGAGAAAATGACACACATGAGGGTTTTCTGATCCGCCGCCGCTTTGGGCAGAATGTCAGCCTCTCCCTGCGCCTTCCGAAAGCGTTACGAGTGACGGTTGCAAAACTGATTCACGTGACCGTTTTCTGACCTCCTTCTCTGTTTGCCTTCACCGCTGCAGTTAAGGTTTAGTTAGGCTCCAGCAGAAGGCAAAAGGCTGAACGGTATCTTCTTGGTTAAGGTTGGGAAGAGTCTTTAACTCTTAAGTACAACAGAGACGATGTCGGATGGTCGGAGTTTTTGATATTGTCTCATCTTGTTATGGTATTTCTGAGACCGTGACCAGACTCAGGCTGTCTGAGGGGTACCAGAGTATCAGTGCGGAGGAGGTTGAGATGCTTTTATTGTGAAACAGCACCAAACTGTAACCACATTTTCACAAGGGCACCTTAGAGGGCACTCTGGCATCTTTTCTCTACTGGAAGGTCCACTAGAGGGCCCTGTATCATATTTTCTCCTTTGGGAGGGCACCCTGGAAGTTGCTTTATTACATCTTCTCCACTGGAGGGGCATCCTAGAGGGTGTTTCATCAAGTTTTCCTCACTGAAAGAGCACCCTAGAGGGCGCTGTAACACATTTTCTTGCCCACTGGGCCACCATAGAGGGCACTTTATCATGTTTTACCTGCCGTAGGCGAATCGGAGAGGGCACATTCGCCTTTTTGTCAAACTTAAGGGCCCCTAGTCCACCAGTCTTTGGGAAAATGTCATCAACCAATCAAGTGAGTCGGAAAAGCATCTGTAACAACACTGACTAAACATATAGAGGTATTCTGCATTCAACTGTGGTTGATGAATGATTGACAGGCTGGCTGTCAGTGGTCCACAATCATCTGGTCTGGCCTTTAGCCTCCTTTGGCTCCTCTTGCCCCACCACCTTTCCCTCTGTTGGGTTTACTCATCCAGACTACAGCGACGATCAGTATGGGAGTCATGCTGTTGTCTTGGCACTAAGGACGCCACTATTCTTGTCACAAAGCTTAATTGACAAGTGATCAGTGGAAAATGCAGTTCAAAGATGCCACAGTAATGAAAGCTCGATGATGAGGATGCCAGAATCACAAAAACCGAATGTCACGGTCCTCTGTCTGCCTCTCTGTGTGCTCCAGCGGAGAATCAGCCCACTTCTGAGGCAAAATACAAAGCAAATAAAATCCTATGAATGGAAATGGAGACTGCTTCTGCACTAAAAGTCTAAACTCAGCTTTAAGTTCGTTTGGACAGACAGATTTTATTCGTCTTATTAGCTCACAAACAGCTTCTCAAAGCAGTTTGAGTCCGTCTATTAGAGTGTTTTACAGTGTATGCCCTGAAATCTAGCGAGAAACTAACATCACTTACAGCTTTTCACCTTAGCTTGGCATTGGCAGCATGATAAGAGCTTCGCAGAGACGAGTCTGCCACCCCACAGTCCATCACAGTGTAAGTAATACCATGTAATTACAGTTTCACTCAGACCAAATCAATATCTGCTGAATGAGAATGAGCTTTAATGAGCAATTTATTTTGCTGCGATGAAACGGACACTCTGGGTTACTCCTGCTTTAACGCTCTTGTAAATTCATAAAGGAGTCCTCTGAGAAATACAATGCATGATGGGAACAATTCCTTCACATAGAAAAGTAAAAATAGCATCCAATCGTATTCTGTCTATATTTCACGTGGCAGTGTCAGAAAGAGGGATACAAAAAGCTCTTAATATCTCAGTAATATGTATATAAACTACAGTTTTATCTCTCAACATTTCTAATATAACCATAAAGGTCATATAAATGGCGGAGTGTCTCACAGCCACAATAAGGCTGTCAGGACGGGTGGACGTGATGAGACGACATGAATCGTCCGCAGGGCGACACACAGTTCATTTCTTAGATGTGAGACTGGTACTGCACAACAGATGCATTCAGGCTTGCAGCAACATGTACAGAGCACAGATCTGGTGGTCGTCTCAGCGTCAGTGCCACGCAGGGGCTCTTTGTAATGACTGATGGCATCAATATAGACTGATATCATTCAAAACAGTGCAGACGTTCAGGTGCACAACGAATGGCTGCAGCCACTGCATGGTGGCGCTGATCAGTTATTAATTGTGTTCATTATTTGTGATTAACAGCAACTTTTGCACTTTAATCACGTTTTTCATGGTGATTGTTGGCTGTTTAGTTATTCGCCGATGCCGTTCTGCAACATAATTAAGGCAAAAGATGATAGTTTTAAAGTTAATCACGCTCAAGTTTACGTGGAGAGACGAATCGCTTTAGTGAAGGTGGTTTGACCCATTTATGCACACTAATCGAACTACAAGTGACTCCCTGTTAGAGATTCCACTGCATTATGAAACTCAGGGGGTCAGGCCGGATGACTCACTCTGCTGTCTGAGTCACCTCTCATTGGATGGAGGGTATAGCACAGCAGCAACATGGCCCAAAGATCTACAATGAGAAATCTTTGAGGCTGCAAACAGAGCTGCTGGTCCTGCTTGTTTCTCACCGAGAGGAATCAAAAGATTTGTTGAAAGAAGACACAAATAAAGATTTTATTAAGGAGAATGTCATGAAACTATCGTTCTGAATTCTTAATAAAAACACAGTACCTTAAGTATGAATGTTGCTCTGCTACCCAAACTTCTATCCAGAACAGCAGGTGAATGATGAAACGACACACCTAAAGCAGAGAATCATCCACAGCAGCAGCAGCAGCTTTTAGCAATCAATCACTGCAAAACTGCCCGCAGGTCTAACATTGACGTTATGATGAGTTCACACTAAAGGCAACTTATTTACTCTATGAGCTTGTTTGACTGTTATGCAAATTTATTTCAGTGCCATTGGAGCACTGTTGGCAGTCATTTCGTTTGTGAAGATGTTATTCATTAAATATCGCAAATCTAAAGAGCAGACCCAGGATCAGGGTTAGAACGAACACAGGCAGCTGAAGCCAGCTCTCTAATGGCTCAACATGATCCCCAACTATTATCAGGGTCGTTCTTCCAATTGCACCAGAAACCAGCCCAATAGGACGACCCATACCTGGTTTAACCTGGTCATTAAGCTAGTGTTCAGGCCAGTACGACCAGTATGAGGAACAACAAGGTAAATCAGTCAGATCTGAGATTTCTCCTGCAGTCAGGTACCGTCTGAGTGTGTCCAGGACTCCAAACACCCAGGATGTGTCTATAAGTGGAGAGAAAACGGCAGCAAACAGAAAATGAGATTAGAGCAGGAGAGGAGAAGGATTTCCTTCTGGGAGCCGCTGAATCAGCCGAGGATGATGTATTGTTCTTTCTCCTCTTTTTTTAAACCCGGGTTCTTTGCGTCTTGGCTTGTGGACGGTGGGGGAGCGTATCATCACGCAGCAGAGCCGGTGGTGTTTATTTACGCTTCAGATGCTGGGAAGACCTCAAAATCCCAAAGAAGGCTTTGAATCGCGGCCTTTCTTGTTTGTCCGCGGGCGAAAGAAGCCGTGGCAGCGAAGCACGCCACCGAATGCACCGCTGAACAGCAGCTTCTTTAACGTTTCTGTCACTTCTGCCTGTCCGTGCCTTCCTCTCCTGGGCAGAAGTGTAACCTCAGAATACACTGCGAGCTTCTCCACTAACAGCATGCTCCAGCACTCTGCTGTTACCTGTCGGCCGGTTTTATCCACGCAGCGTCGCCCAGCCCCATCCATCATGTGTAATGTATGTCATCCAATGTAATGATCCTGTTCCCCGCAGCCGGCACGATTCATACTGGAAACACTGTACGGTGAACTGTGCGTGTGTGTGTGTGTGCGTGAGGTTTGCCAGAGTCACAGCAATAACAGATGGGCTGCGAAGTATGAGCTGAATGCTAAAGCAGCGTCCGGGACTGTGCGTCCTGGGAGCCAATTCAAGACTCACATTGACGTTTTGATATTTTTGATTTGTGGATCTGGTTTTATGCCGCTGGTAACTGGTGAGATTTGACCCAGTAGAAACAAACTGGTTTGCATTCAGACAGCAATTAAGAGAGAGAATATGTCAGAGTGTTCAATGCTGGATCACAGGGACCCCTGAAAGATCTTGAGGAGGGTAAAAACCCTCATTGTTCCTCAAGCACCAAACCACAAATTACCACACAAAACACTGGGGTGGTGTATTATATATAATAACACACTGTATTATATATGATAAGAAATACTGAACAAATTTCAGAGGGGGCTGAATTGGGGGTTAATAAGAGCCCAGGAGATCATTTTGACCGCAGGGCCCCAAAGCAGGTTCATGTGTTTATTAATTTTACAGTGCAGAGCGATAATCAGCACAAATGTCTGCAGGCCCGGAGCTCGTTTGGAACAGGAAGGATCAGGTGCAAACAATGAAAGCAAATCCAACACTGCGACGGAGACAGGGCACGCTGAACACATGCAGAACAGGGATTTAATGATCAGCATCACGAAAAAAGATGTAACATAAATATAGAAATGAAATCATAGAAATACTCCTGCAGGCAGTGGTGGACTGTAAAGTGCATTTACTCATGTACTGTACTTAAGTGTAGTTTTAAGGTACTTTTACTTTCCGATATATATAGAATAATAACTTGCAGTGCAGTTTTGCTACTTTTACACACGTGAATCATCTGAATGCTTCCTCCACCACTGCCAGCAGAACAAAAACACCAAAATTAGGCAGAATACATAAAATTCTCAATAAAAGCGCCAGCTAGGGAGGGAAAGTCAACCCCTCATTCCTCCTCGTCCAATAAATCTATTTTAGAAACGGGATCCCTCCGGCAGACAAGTTGAGGAATCATTTAACTCTCATTAAATGTGACTTTCTGTCTGTACTTAATCTGCAGGAACAGCCGAAATCACACTGTTTGTGCTTGTTTCCATGTGTGTGTGTGTGTGTGTGTGTGTGTGTGTGTGTGTGTGTGTGTGTGAGAGAGAGAGAGAGAGAGAGAGAGAGCATTTCTTTATGGTTCTTTCCATATGACCGACTGCTCTGACTGCTGTGTGTGTGTGTGTGTGTGTGTGTGTGTGTGTGTGTGTGTGTGTGTGTGTAGCATGGTGTGTGACGGTTAATTAATTCCCAGGACAGGGTCTCACACACACACCTACGCACAGAACATGTGATAATAGGGCTTGTAATTGAGGGATTCAAGACGCCGGGCCTTGTTCCATGCATGCAGAGACCTCAGCTGGTTGCCAAGGCGATGTCTCCATGAGGACAGCATGGAGGACGAGTCTTCTCTCCTTGTTTACCCTGAGAGGGGTAATCCATAAGGAGGGAGATGAATAATGGTAACGTGTCAGTGTGTTTTATCTCACTATGGATCCCCAACAAGGGCTCTGACGTGATCTCACATCAGGTCAAGTCCAGATGCCCAAAGATCCCTCTTTGATCAGAGAGCCGCGTGTTCGGCTTCCAGCTGTTCTTATCAGGTAATTCCCATGCATCTCCTCCTGTGGGATGTCTGCTGAGGGAAATGGTGCTACATTAAAATGGGACTATTCCTCATGTTGGTGGGAAGCCTTTGTCCCCAAACCCCACTTTTTTACAAAGTGAGAAAACCTCCCGCGAGTGGCTCATGGGAAATCTCAGGCCGCATTCCCTTTGTGTGAGATGAGTCTGTGGGAGAGGGCGGCTCAGGCTGGTTTGGCCTCCACTTAACTGGGCAGGGATCTTGGGAGGTCAGGTGGAAAACAGCGGGGGGAGTTGGGCTCACGTCTCCAGGGGCTGCTGTGTGAGCCGGCGGCACGGTTACCCGCTGAGGGGGGGGGCTAAATTCAGACCTGCCCTGGGATTTCACAGTGTGACGCTCCAGATGTCCCACGGCCTTACTCAGGGCAGAGAGGCAATAAGCAACCCAGGCTCTCCCTGATGGATAATTGATGTCTAGAGTGAGGTGAGGTCGCCATCTTCTGGAAGGAAAACAAAGTGCAGCCTGCTTTGAGTGAACAGTCAGATAGTTGAGCTCCCTCTGCTGGACGAATGTAGTTTTACATATGAGACAACTGCAAAGTTTTGTTGGTAAAATGTTTTTATAAACATCTATTATGACTCATTTAAGTCCTGCTAAGTGCTGAAAACATTCACTGTATTCATGATCTCTTATTATTCATTATCTGATCTATATAATCCTTTATTTTTATCCTCCTTTGCCACGCTCTCTGGATCTTTTAATGACTTTCAATGTAGTGGAAACAATGAAATTCCCAAATTCTTTGTGAATTTATGTTAAATTGTTGGACTATTTGCCAGCACAGTCTGTCACTGAGTGCTGAGCCCCTCCCCATCCTTTCCACACTGGGATGCTCTTTTTACTCACCTGCTGCCAGTTAACCTGATTACCTGTGAGACGCTCCACCAGCTGTTTTCTTTCAGCATTTCACAGCTTTTCCAGCCTTTTGTCACCACCGTCCAAACTTTTTAGAGACGTGTTGCTGCCATCAAATTCTAAATGAGGATATACTTTTCAAAAATGATGAAATTTCTCTGTTTCAACATTTGACATGTTGTCTTTGGGGTATATTCAGTTAAATATCCTGTCTGTTTCTATTTATTTTACACAGCTTCCTTTTTTGGAAACAGGGTAAATTCATAGTAGAACTGAATGACATCTATTCAGCAGCAGGTAAAAGTGTATGTCACTTTAAATTAAGCACAAAAAGTGACTGAATAATGTACATATAACATGCATTTTTTCAATTCTATCCTCATATCTTGTTACATAACATACTGTATGGCATTAGTGCTTGTATATGAAGCAACAGCTTGAGTTTAATATGTCAAATGTTTACTGGCTTTAACTGCATCTCTCAGCAAAACAAAGACATCTTGTGATTCTGTTATGCTGAATTTCGACACAGGAATGCCACATATCAGAAAGAAAATCCAATAATGTTGCAACATCTTCCATCAGCTTTTGGCTCTGACATCAGATGACATCTGCTTACACGTGACTGCAGATACAACTGACAGTTCATAAGTGTCGAGCAGAAGAACCTCTCAGTGTGTAGTGCATGTGGAGGAATTTTAACAAGCAGAGCTATCGCTAATGAAGTGAAGCTGACATCCATGGAGCGGCCGGTCAAGTGAAAATAAGGGAAAAACAAGCTCATAGAGTAGCCTCAGTGACCTTCTTTTTTCTTTGTTTTCTGTTACCTTTCTTTCAAAACTGTTCTGGGGCCTGTTTGATCTTGAAATATTGGTTCAGGCTCAGCTGAAGCCTTTTGTGCGTGAAAGCTGAGAGGCAGAGTTGCTGAAAAGAAGAGATTCAACACCAGAACACAGCGAAACGGAGGAGGGGGCAAGACTGAAATATGTGTTGTTATTGAAAGCAGCCCTCCTGCAGTCAGTGCAGCTGCCTCTACAATGCCCTGACCCTCACTCCACACAAGCCGAAAGGCAAGCTGTACACACATGTAAGAGCACATGCATGCAGCACAATGCAGGAAAGAGTCGAGCTTTCAAACTGCCGTAATTACTTGCTGAAGCTTGGATGAGAGCTGCCTTTGTTCCCTGCTCAGGCTGGGAGGTGGGGGGGGGGGTAAGAGCCAATGAGGGAAGAAAAACATGCGGGATAAGTTCAGCAGAGAAGGTGGCTATGTGGTCGCCAGCATTATCTCTCAAGCACAGCTCCATGCACGCTCACTAAACTGCTGCAAATGTGCATCCAGAGGGGTTAACAGGAAGCACAGGGAGGGCTGCTGATCGCTGTTTTGGGGGGAAAGCATCAGAGGGAGAGGAGGGAAGGATCCTGCTGCTGGTTTGGTGTTGAGCAGCAATCAGGAGGAGGCAAACACAAGGTAAGGACTTCAAGTTTGCAGGCCTGAGAGAGGACGTAGATTCACTAATCAAAGAGAATGGACGGGACGAAGACGAAGAGAGAGGAGGGTGACAAGAAGGAGAAGGCAGAAGAGGAGGTGGTGCACCTCCGGAGGGAGATCAGCCTGCTGCCCGCCGTGTCCTTCATCATCGGCACAGTAGTGGGCAGTGGGATCTTCATCGCGCCCAAGGGGGTCCTGATGAACAGTGGCAGCGTGGGGCTCTCTCTGCTGGTGTGGGCGCTGTGTGGGGTCCTGTCCCTGTTTGGTGAGATGCTCCACGGTGTCATTAATCTGCTGTCTTGGTCAAACATTGTCATGAAGTTTACTGTTTAGCTTGTGTTTAATTATAATATAATTATAATGAAATAAGATTATTGCTGTTAGCAATCATGTTAGCAAGTATGTTAGCACACTCCAGACTCCATATAAACAAATGTCACCCAACACTAAACGTGAGCATTTTGCTGCATGTTATCCACAAGTTACACAATAAAAATACAAAGCGTGTCTTTTAGGGGCCCTGTGTTATGCTGAACTGGGCACCAGCTTTTCAAAATCAGGGGGCCACTACACTTACCTACTGGAGACACTGGGGCCGCTGCCAGCCTTTTTACGACTCTGGGTTGAATTCTTATTCATCAGGTTGGTTGGTCTGGTTTTGTGGCCGTTTGTCCTGATTTGAAGTCAAATCACTCCACATGAGGGGCTTGTTTTCTGTTTCCAGGCCAGCTGTGGCTTCCTATGTGTCCCTGGCTTTCGGCCGCTATGTGGTGGAGCCGTTCTTTGCGCCTTGCGCTGCTCCCACGGCGCTAATCAAGCTTGTCAGCATCATCGGCTTGAGTGAGTGGTTTCAAACCTCCTCCGTCGATCCACAGTAACATGACACTGCATATCTTCTCTTACTGTTGCTGTTTGTCGTTGCGTCTCTGCAGCGTTCATCGTGGCAGTCAACTGCTGGAGTGTGACCATGGCCTCTCGCACGCAGGTCACCTTGACCTTCATCAAGACGTTCGCTCTGGTCCTCATCATCATCCCTGGCATCATCGCTCTGGCCAAAGGTGGGAGGATGTAACCGTTACTCCTGAGGACAGGTGTGTCAGTCACTGATAATGCTCACTTCCTCTCTGCATCGACTTCTTTCCAGGAAAAACAGAGAATTTCGCGAATGGTTTCGAGGTCGAGTCATTAACGTTGGACAGGTTGCCTCTGGCCTTCTATAACGGCCTGTATGCTTATGGTGGATGGTAAGAATTCATTGCAGTCTGAACACTGGATTTATTGCCTCATCTCACCATAAATGGAACCATGGATGAGCTTTTCCTTTTTCCTTTAGGTTTTATCTGAACTTTGTCACAGAAGAGGTCATAAACCCTCACAGGTATGTTACATCTGACATCTCCAGTCAATCTGTCTCTAAAAGCCACGTTGCCTTGAAAATGCTGTCACGTCTCCTTCTGTCAGAACCATCCCACTGGCCATAATCTGCTCCATGGTGACAGTGACGGTCTTTTACGTGCTGGTTAACGTGGCCTACTACACCATGATGACCCCCACCGAGCTGCTGCTGTCTGATGCCGTGGCCGTGGTCAGTGCTGTGTTTTAATAGCCTGCGTTTAGAAGCAGGATGGTGGGAAACAGACGCACTGTGTGCTGAAATGTCAGCGTGTGTCCCTGCAGACGTTTGCAAGCCGCGCTCTCGAGGGATTGGCGTCCGTGATTCCAATTCTCGTGGCTCTGTCCTGCCTTGGAGCGCTAAACGGTGGCTTCTTCGGTTCACCCAGGTAATCTGAGAACAGGCGTGTTATCGCTGTCATGCGTGCGTGCAGTGACTGTGAACAGCCTGGTTGGGAGTCTTACTGCTTGTGTTGCAGGATGCTGTTTGTGGGAGCCAGGGAGGGTCACTGGCCTGCAATCTTTTCCATGATTCACATCCGCAGACAAACACCTCTGCCTGCTGTGCTCTTACTGGTAAAAACACTTTAAGTTTATGGATGTTTGATGACTAACTCAAGGTCTACTTACAAGCTTTAGTTTCTGAGCTTTCAACTGCATCACACAGTCTTCACCAGCAGATGGCGCTTGCATGTAAAACTACTGTGACTACTTTTAATGTATGCTTGCTTTGAATGCAAAATTATGTCATAACTGTGTAGTGTTTTTAGGTGTGTCAGTCAGTAATAACTTGTTTACTGGCAGGAAATCCTACATTTCAGCAGCTCACAGCTCTGAATCGGGATTGATTCTCACTCTTAGTGGCACCCAAATGTACGATTGTGCAGATAAAAGGTGCTTTACAGTCTCCACTGCTTCACACTGTGTAACAGTCACAGCAGGAGTGGACTGAGGGTGAATGTGAGCTGCATTGTGTGTCTCCAGTACCCCTTGGTGGTGCTGATGTTAATCAAAGGGGAGATCTACCAGCTCATCAACTTTGCCTCCTTCGCCCGCTGGCTCTTCATCGCCTTGGCAACCTTGGGGATGCTCATCCATCGATATCGCTTCCCCCTCCACCCAAGACCTTTCAAGGTTAGAATGTCTGTGGTTGTTGTGCCAAACTGCACATCTCCCTCCATTAACACTGTTTTATTTTGCTCTTTTTGATGACTTTCCAAGGTGCCCCTGGCCATCGGCGTCACCTTCACTGTGGTTTGCTTCTTCATCGTGGGCCTGTCTCTGTACTCGGACCCCTGGAACACAGGGTGGAGCTGTGTCCTCACGCTGACAGGGGTCCCCGTTTACTACGTGACCATCTACCGCTTCCGCCTGCCCAAAAGATGGAGACGCATCTTCAGTAAGTCTGACCAAAATCTGCAAATGTTGGAGTTTAGTTTTAGTGCTGATAAGTGTGTTATTCTGCACGGTAAAGCTGAAGGAGCAAAAATAAGAGACATGCTTTTGAGTGGAGGAGGACTTTAAGGAGCTGAATGTGTGGCTTGTAAAGCACGAACATGTTTGTTTGTAACAGAGAAGGAAAACGACTTTTCACACAAGAGCCGGCCTGAGACTAAGACCCTGCTGGTCCAGAGCTTACCAAGGTTTTCAGCTTACTGAAGCCTAAACTCTGCATGTTTTGTCCTAACAAGAATGAAAAGCCGTCTGAACTCTTTGGTAACTCTGACTCTCCTCAACATTCCCAGACTGCTGCAGCAAGCAGCTGCAGATCCTTCTGGAAGTTGCTCAACAGGAAATCCAGACATACTGAAGACCCCGCCTTCTACCGGCCGCCTGGACGCCACCTCGACATGTCCGAGAACCTTTTTTCATTACACTTTAAACCAGTGCGTCCATTTTGATACTGAGATGTGAGAAACTATGCTGGCAACAGCTGGCCTATCTGACTGCTGTGGTAGAAATTTTAGAAAATAGGATTTTAAGACTGAATTAGGAGGGAATAATGTTGGACCTTTCTGCACCGGAGTAAGAGGTACTTTTAGCTATCGCTAGCATTTTTCATAAACATCTAAAGTTCTGCTTTGTTTCCCAAAGTTGTTATAACCAATAAAGTCATGTTTTGAATCAGAAACAATCTGTCAACAGTTTCAACTTTTATTTTATTTGGAAGCAGATCAACTCACTGCAACGCAAAACCTCTCACAGATCAACACACATGAAGTATTAAAGCCATACGTGCGTCTCTCATTCTGTCCTCCAAAAGCTGCAGAACAGAAACACAGAGGTGGTTTGCATCTTCATGAAAACTAACGCAAATGTGAAGTATGCTGTTCCCAAAAGACTTTAAATATGGCGCTGACGCGAGGAGCTGCTGTGTGCAGAATGTCCCTCTGCAGGCACTGAGTGGCATACTGACGAACAATTACTGTAAGGGTTTAAAAAGTCAAACGGTGAGGACAGATCAGTGGACAGAGACATTCGTACTGTTAGTGCCAGTCGTACTACTTTGCCTCTGTTTATTGCTAAGAACAATCCTGCATCACAATCTAAAATCTCTCTAAAAAAAAAAGTCGAGGCTGTCTGAATATAACGTCTTTCCATTTACATATGTAAAAGCTAAATTATATATTAAAATGTGCAAATCAACATACATATACACTTAGTCGTGTCTCTCCTCTGGGGGGATTCCTTCAACAGTACAGATATGACAGGTAGGATAAATAATAAAGACACGGGACTGTTTTACCAAAAGAAGCAGAGTGATGAGAGGGAGAGGAACAAAGAGGAAGATGAACAGCTTGCTAATTTGACCTGGTAACAAAAACACATTTTCTTCCTCCCAACAGCCGCCAGAAACTTCCAGAGAAAAGCAAAGCAGATGCAAACGAAGGCAAATTCTTCAAACCGAACCTGACAGAGCTGATTAACTTCAGCTGCTGTAAATCAGCAAAGTTCACTCATGTTCCTTTGAATCCAGTACATATAATCTTCATTAACCGTCTCCAGTTCTGACCATTTTCTCAAATCTCGGTCATTTTCTTTAAGATTTAGTCGCTTTTCCCACGTTTGCATCTGCTTTGCTCTCTCTGTGTGAGGTTTCCAGCCTATAGTGTTCTGGAAAACACGTCCGTGTAAATCAAATATAATGTGTTTTGGCCCTCAGGCTACTTGAATTGAGGGAAGATTTCGGACCAGCTGATGTTGGCAATACCCAAGTCCTCGTCATCCAGGCCGGTGAAGCTGACGTCCACCAGTATCTTGCTCAGGCTGTCGTTCATTGTGTCCAGCACGAGGCCCTCTGTGACGGAGCGGTTAGCCAGTGCAGCGCCCCCCGCCTGTAGCAGCTCTCTGGAGCAGCTGCTCCTGAGGCACTCCATGGGAGAGTCTGACGGTCCGGTCGCTCTGGAGGGGGCTGACGTGAGCAGCTCTCTGGGGGAGCTGAACAGAGGAAAGTCTTTAAAGGGAGTGCTGCTGAAGCTGAAGGTGGTGTAGTCATGCCGTGGCGTGACTGCAGGACCACCTGGCGTGCGGATGGGGCTGAAGTCCAGAACGCTTTGGCTGCCTTTGCCCACAGGGGTCACTTTCCAGGGCTCGGGGAAGACATTCGAGGGGGGCTTGCTGGGCGTGGAGGAGGTCAGGTGGCTGCTGCTTTTTATGGGCGTCTTGAAGGAGAACTCCCGATCGGGGCTGTGCTGCTGGTGCTCGTCCAGCTCAGCGTCTCGCACGTCCTGGAAAGTCGACGCGTCGAAGGCGACGCCAGAGTCAAAGAAGGTATTATCAGGGCAGAGGAGGACGGGCTCCTCGTGCACGGAGTGAACCAGGCGCTGCTTACGTCGAGAGCTGCTGGCTTGTATCTTGGGAAGCGATTTAGGAGTCTCACATTTAACTGGAACGCAAACTGGCTCGTCCTTCACCTTCACCTTGAGGTCTTTGCTCTTCTGAGGATGCGTCACCACAGCCGGGACGTCACTTTGGGTCACCTGTAAAACATATAACCGCACACTTTACGATTCTACTGGAAACTGTGGCCTGCGAGGCAAAGCACAGCTGATCTCACACTGATGGAGACAAACTGTAACACTTCAAATCACCAGCAGCAACACCAAGAGTCTGCATTTGGATTCATCCGTAATTATACAATGCCTGACAGAGATTTCACCTTAGGAGCTATCCGCACTCTCTTGGCTCCCCGTGAAGTGTTCTGCTTCTGCTGCGAGCCGGAGGCGGGAAACTGGGCCGACGAGGACGGCAGATAGACGGAGGAGGCGACGGGGAGCTGGATGGGAACCAAGTAGGAATCCGTTCGAGGGAGAAGAGGCTTCATCTTTCTCTCTGGACGAAGAAAAGGCAACAACAACCTCTTAATGACCAGTTTTCAAACTAAAAAAAAAACAGTGTCTGACATTTCTGTGCATTCCACATTTCACTCACCAGAGCCAGCTGCTGTTTTTCTTGTATCTGGAAGTATCCTCTTTTGTTGCTGTGAAAAATCAAATAACACAACATCGTTTTATAGAGTTCGGATGTACTGCCTCGGTGGCTTCACTGTGCTCTCTCATTCCTATGTTTTACTGACAACCTGCATTCTCTTAGGATTTGGCAAGCTAGAACAGATGAAAGTACAGTGATAAGTTAGACTCTTAGAACTGTACCTAGACATTATACAGGAGTATACACATTCCTCTTTGGACAAGGCAAGTGGTGTCAAAGCAAACTAGACTTTCAGTGTGACTTCAGTCTCTGCTGCTCATATCATCTCCTGCAACAAAAAGGTTTCCCTAGACTTTAGACCTCCAGCTGCAGCTGCACTCTGTGGGTCAAAGGGTCTGCCGACAAAGACAGGCAAGTGAGAGTGGACATCTTCTGACTTTCTGGCCCTTTTCTTCTTTCTTCTGCCTGACTGCAGAGAGGAAGACTGTCCCTAGACGACTGAAAGAAAGATAAATCCAGCTTACTTGGTGGGGAAAGAAAAGCATTGGCACGGGAACAGGAGCAGTCATTGGGTCGCAACCAGGCTGTAGAGAAAAATGTAGAGTGAGAGGGCAGAAAACCATGAAGACTGGGGTCAGGAGGGCACGATAACTGTTAAAAAACAGGGATTTCATCTAAAATATCTTTCTTATCTGTGGTGAAAAAGCCCACTAAAAACAGCATTTATACTGTGACATGACAGAGTCCCAACGGCATGAGATTCTTCCTGCAGTATAAAGGTGGAGGGATGTGAAAAGGGTGACGGCAGTGAGAAGTCAGCTGTGCTCACCTTGTACACCTGATCAAGAGTGAGGCACCGGTTGGCCTCCGGCCGAATAGTCCAGAAAGAAATTTTATCATCTGGTGACATCTCACGAATGAACATGTCGTGCAGCGAAAGGTTATGGCGGATGGAATTCTGCAATGATGAACGAGAAAGAAAATCTCTCAGTGAGCGATGCTATCTGCTTCTCATGCGTGCCCTTGAATAACGCGCTGATATTTCACTTCCGACCTACCTTCCATCCTGGCTTGGCCACCTTTCTGAAATAAGGGAAGTGGTCCTCGATCCACGAGTAAATCTCTTTCAGTGTCATCCTCCTGCTCTTCTGGCTGTTGATAGCAAACTGGATCATGGCCATGTAGGAGTATGGTGGCCTCTCTGACATGGGTTGTTGGACAGCTTCTGCCTCCATGTGTGTGTTTTGTGCCTGTGCAAGAAAAGAAAAAAGAAAGATAGGTTGGAATACATTTTACATGTATAAACATGTTGGTGAAGATCAGATTAACATAGTATGGAAAATACAGAGATTTCTACTAAACCCTTCTGCATGGAAACATCTTAAATCTGACTTCAGGCACATTTATGAATAGAAAAACTGGTCGGCAACTTTGAGAGTTTTGCTGACTGGACACATTATACTGATGCAAACTGCAGGTCGTCGTTGTAAAGAAGAAACTGTTCTTATAGTCTAGCATGGTAAAATGAAGGTCAAAGGATCAGTGTGTAGGATTTAATGTCATCTAGCGGTGAGGATGCAGACTGCAATCAACTGAATACCCCACTTCTATGGAGAGTCATTGTAGACAACGCTGACGTGACATTTTAGTAAGACAGACCAGTTAAAGGGTGGTGTCTGGGGGACATGCTGAGACCTGACTGAGAGCACTGATCCCTGCACACACGCACATGAATTCACATCAGTCACACTGAGGTGGCGACAAGGAGCGACGGACCTGAGAAGTCTGTGAGTTTGAGTTTTGGTTCTCCGTGCTGGTCGGCTGCTTGGCAGGATCTGGTTCCAAGGCACATGTGTTCATCTTGCCCAGCCACTGAATATTGGTGAGGCTGTCATCTAAAGGACCACAGTCCAGATCCTTATTCACTAATAAAGAAAAGCAAACACCATTATCGTGGATTAAAGATAGTTAACCAAGTCGGTGCTGTTAAACAGGTCCACTTGAAATACCATCTTAGAAGAAAAAACTTATTTCCATACATGCTTTAAGAGTGTGCATTGTTTCTGCTTTCACTGGCTGACCAGCTGTACTCCTGGTAGAGACTTCACCCCCCTCAGCAACAGGCTGACACAAAGATCCATCCTCCTGGCTGCCGTTCCCACCAAGAAGGATGAACTTGTTTGGTCCCTGGACCCCGCACTCCTTTCCTTTGGCCGTGAGGGCCTCAATAACATTTTGAAGATCTGTTGTTTTGGGAACGACAACCACCTGTATATCAGACATGGACGGGTGATCCATAATGCGGATGCCATCGGGGAAGCACTGACTGGCACTGGATTCAGAAGGCTCTTTGGAGTCTGTTGCACCAGATTGGCTTTTGCATTCAGCTGCTGGCCGATCATTCTGCTGAAAAGGCAACTTTCGTCTTCTCAGGATCAGGGGTCTCCTCGGGCTCCGTCTCATGGTCATCAAATCAATGAAATGCTCCTTGGGGTTCACCGGCAATCTGTACAAAATATACAAACACATTCATTGTTTTAAAAACTAATAAACATTGCATAAGTACAGCACATCAACACACCATGATAACTAGAATTAACGTTAGATTTACGTTTGCCTGACAGAAGGTATGAAGGCAATAATAAGCTGCTAGCTAACAAGTTAACTCAAACTGTTCCTCCGCACGATGATCGATCTAGATTAGATATCAACTCAAATCAAATACCTGTCAGAATACACTGCACACTGGTGGGACGGCTATATGCTAACAATGGACCTCAAGATGAAATTCAGCTCCACACCGTCCTTGTGTTAGTTTTTCAGGTGTGCTGTTGCTCAGTTCAGAAGCCTGTTTTCAGATATCAGTTGTTGATGTTCCCTGGCGACTCTTCTAGAACAGCAGTCTACGGTTGACGGCGTGTTTTGTTTAACGTTTACCGCTGATTCCCTGGAAAACAGCCAACGTTTCATTTGGATTCATGTTTAACTTATTTTAACTACAGTAACAATAAAGGCTCTCCCATTTCGGCTAATAGACAGCGGCAATCCATCTCAAAACAATGCCAAATTACATAACCGAGTCACACTACTTTCAAACGTTATCGCCCGTTAGTTAGCTAACAGTTAACGCTCGTGGAGCTAACGCTAAGTGTGGCAACAAAAAGAGGTGCATTTAATGGAGTTCAAACTCCATTAAAACGAGCCCTGCACTGGTTGTGTGAGGTACGCCGAATGGAAGAGTTGTTTGTAACTATTGATAAAACTCTTCAAATGATTTTAATACCGTTGATGTGTGAAGGAAAAGTCATGAAAATATTACAATGCCATATTGCTTAAGTTGAATTCAGTGTGACAGGCATTCGACACACATGAATTACATGCATCGGAATACGACGTGAACATTACAAGTATTTGGAGGAAACATTTTAAGAAAATTCGGATTAACTATTGAACTTGTCATTTCTTACTAACTTGACAACTTTCTCTCAGCCAACGATAACGTCAGCTCTTGTTGGAAGTTAGCTAGGTGGCTAATCATCGCTTAACAGCTAGTTAGCCAGCTAGCTAGCTAACTAGTGCATTGTAACGACCAACAAAGCTAGGTAAAGCCAAACCTTCACATTACTGTAATTTTTCCAGGCAATTCCGCTTGGCTGGACTCCTACGAGCAGTTGAAACACTCTGTTCATATTCGATGTTAAATAAAATGATCCATAATATCTATGATATTCTTCCATTTAGTGTTATTTACATGCCGTCAGGTCGATTCAGAGACGTTTTTTTGAATTTTGGCGCTGTGGGCGCTGTTTCCGTCACTTTGGACACGTGATACAACATTGCACCAATAGCAGCGAGACCAAATTACACGATGCACCAATCAGAGACGACAATAGTGGAAACCAGGAAATAACGACTAACCAGAAGACGGGAAAGAAAAAAGTTTGTGATAGACATCAATGCAATAACCAGCTTTTCTACTCATATTAATTGTTGGTAATGGTGGCTATGTCTCACGCGAAGTACCAGTTTAAGGTATGTATGATGGGATCGTTCAACGTTCAAAACTAAACAGCTGGCCGTGGCCATCTGAACATTAAACAAACTGAGTCAGGGAACAGTGAAAGCCCGATATCTGAACCACACATTTATATTGGTTTTTGTGATGTTTTCTTTACACCAGGTCTTCAGGAATGATTTCTATCAATGCCCCGTAAAGCCGTAAAGACACAGAAGCCTCCCTTGGTGTTCCTGGAGCGGACTGTGTGCGGCGCCAGAGTCCAAAATGTGCCTGAGGTCCGAGCAGCACTCAATCCCAGAGAATTCTTCACAGAGACACGCGAACGCACCAGCTCAGCTCTTAATTCATGGGTACGTTGTTCATCCGTTCTGGACACTTTTTTGGTTACAGCATGGCTCTGTGCCTGAACAGCCCACTACTGAAGCGTCACTGAATGTTTTCCAGCTTTAAGGGTCTGCACATAAACCTCCTGTACAGTTATGTCACAGAGTAATAAGTATTATATGTGGCTCAAGATTTATTCAGCTACTTGTTTGCTGTGCTTTGAATCTCTTAGGTAAGCCCTCAGTTTGACAGTTCAGCTGCAGCTGCCCTTCCAGCGAGACGAGGGAGGAGAAAATGCCTCTCTGCCACAAGCATCCTTGATAGTTGCAGTCAGCTTTCCAGGAAAAACAGCGTGTGCAAATTCCCCTCATTAACGTTTCAGACAAGGTCAAGAGACCAGCCTCATCAAGCAAAGAGCACACGCTCAAAGAGAGCTGCAGAGCGTGCTGTCGTGTCTCATGCTGGAAATCAACCGCAGGGATCATGCCAAATCAAAGGGGCGCTTTCAAGTGCACTGTACTCAGACACACCGAAGAGACAGAGGACCTCAATCAGAAAGAGAAATGTGGAGAGATTTTCTGACAGTGCTGCATCCTCCAGCAGATGTTCGGACCAAACTCAAACTCCATCTGTTCAAGTGACAGAGAAATGCAGAATCCGAGCAGATTGTGCTTCAACACCTGCCTCCAATGAGTTCAGCACCACTGAGGACGCCAGTGTCGATCCACCACCTGATGTAGACACTCCAAAAGTAATTCAAGAGGGGAGCAGCGATTCCTCCCCCACCTCTTTGCACTTGCTACTGCCTCAGTCATGTACACCACCATATAATCAGCCACCTGACATTTTGGTGGCTGACACACCAGAGAGGGATTATGGGTTGAAGGTGACATGGAGGAGGAGGAGGAGTTTGATGCTGTTTTTAAAGGAGAGGGGCCACCTCTCAGATTCAAATGCGTTAATTCACAGCTGATGTGGAGAGCTGGCGAGAAAAGGATCAGGCAACACTGTCAACAGAGAAAATATATTGATGTTCACTGGGCCTTTTCTGTGACCAGAATTCTTTCTATGAACTATTTTTATTGCCCTAAATGGAGCTGCTGCATTGTAAAGTTATTTTGACATTTTAGTTCGCTGGCTTTGCTTCTTTTTACTTTGCGTGAACCTCTTGAACCATAAGGCGAGCACGTTATGAAATAACTATAATAAAGTCACCCACCCCCTCTGCGCAGCCCTGGAAGGTATAATTGTAAAAATCAAATCATGACCAGATCAAAACTGTAATAATTAGTGCAGTATTCAAGTAGCCTTTTCAATAAGTGAGAACTTGTTAATAATCCCAATTATACTGTGCTGTTACAGATTATGTTGTAAAACAGGCAGTCCTTATATTCAAATCCAGTCAAGACCTCGAGCAACACACACCTATAGTCCGTTGTTCTTCAGCTTTTTAATGGCAGATAAATAGGAAAAGATCGTGTCCGTGTGGACTGCATTTTAGTGTCAAGCAAATGCTGTAAAATGTCAGTGACATAAAACCTGAAGTCACAAGGGGGCTGCTGGAGGATCATTTGAAAGCTGCTGCTGGTGATTGTGAGCAATGCTGTGTAACCTAACACCCGTTTGTCTTTCAGATGTGTCGCATAAACGTATAGAATAAATGAATAAGTTCAAAGTTTAATTCGTGTTTAATTAAGACTTCTCTCAGCCTACAATTAGTGATGGGGTGGCAGGGACAGTGAAACTTGGAGAAGGAACCTCCTGCTCTCTGCAGTGTAATAAAGGTAAAAAAGCAAATCACTTAAAGTCTTCCAGGGTAAGATTTTGTTTCCAGCTTTCAGACATGAAATATTTTGTGACCATATTACAGATGAAGGACATTAGTAATCGTAACAGATGCATTGAGTTTCTTCAGGTATTTGTTGTCATTGTTACTGGTCACTGTACCAAACCCTTTTATTTTCATCTTCTCTGTAACAACAGGTTTGCTTTTCATGGCTGTGATCCATTTTTGAATTGAAGCAACGGCATAATTCAAGGTAAAAGGAAAAAATGTACAACTCTTTATTGAGGACAACTCGCCACCCCCTCTGCAGACTGTCCGCCAATCATCGTCCATCTAAGTAATCGGCTGGCCAATAGGATCGCCCGTTCTTGGTGTGTTCGGTAACTAAGGACCGAGTTACGGAGTTCTTCTCAACCGCGTCCACAAAAAGTGTACCGCTGCACGAGGATCTTCCTTAGCAACCGTGGAGAAACATGAATTACGACAGCATGAGGTAAAACAAAGCTTACATTGCTCGTACGTTATGTTAGCATTTGTTCTGTTTGGTGAGCTGCGGAATGAGAAGCTAGCCGGGGTCGTTATCGTTTTCTGTACCCCGAAAAACTTAACTGTCATCCACAACTTTTAGAAAGGCACCATTGCGTACAGTAGAGCCCGGGCTGAGGAAGCTAACGTTAGCTTGTAACTGTAACCAGCTAGCTATAACATTCCACAGCTGGCGGAAAAACACGAATGACATTTACCACGTCTCAATTTTGACGATGTAACCGTGATGTTGCTCAGTGTAAGTCGGTGAGCGAGCTAACGGTCGCGGTGTCGAAGCACAAAAGCGCTTCCCGAATCGCTCAACGTTTTAGCTCAATAATTGAAAAGGAAAGAAATCCATCAAGTGACGCAAGTGGCTAACGTGCTTTAATGATGGTCCTCGTTGATAAACACCACATCCGCTAGCTTTAATGTGGTTCTTCACCAATAGTGAGCGAACTCATCTTATCTAATAATGTAAAGCCCGATTCATGTATATCTAGATAATTATACATATCTACATGACTGCCAGGAATGCCTTGTTGTAGTTAGAAATTTGTGTATTTTGACTTGCAATTCCCTCATCCTTTTGCGTCGATACAGTTTAGGTTATAATGATTCCCATAATATGTATGATTGCGTCGAGTTTCGGAATGTAGGGTGACGAGACGGAATCCACCACACTCTGTTTAATTACAGTCACAGAAATGATCTACATCACAGATGGTGGTAGCCACAGTCAGGCACTCTGACTGGGTTTAGCTTTGAATGCAATGAGGCAGAAGCATAAGGAAAAAATGTTTGCATGTCATGTTTGAGCATGCCTTTCAGAGCATTCCTCTAAAGTGGCGTACATCCTCACCACCCGCATCAGCTACTGAAGCTGTATGCCTAATGCAATTATAACTAAGTAGGTAAACAAGTCAGTCAGTAAATGCAAAACATGGGGTGTCGTCCTTGACATTCATTCTACATATGAAAGTAACAGAGGGATCAGATGTAAACATGATGTCCTGAAAGCCTGATAGCCCCAGTCAGGCTCAACACACACTCTTCCCCTCGGTATAATGCACCATAGTGCCTCCTGCAGTTTTCCTCTGATGTCCACTGTGCTGGTCATGGAAACACACGTTTGGCAAAAGGGTTCAGTGTTACGTGTGTGCATGCGAGAAAGACGCTTCTATATCAAGCACTGGAGCAGGGGCCTGCTTTCATTTTGCAGGCAGATAAGAATCAAAGCAGCTCCCACCCTTTCCTGTGGCAGTCCACGTCTGATTATTTGATTTTGTAAACATTTGCAGGCGAGGGCTGTCATTCACGGCATAGACTCATAGTGCAACATAATGTTTATTATTGCGTTTTTAGACTCAGTGATGCTCTTCAAAATGTGTGCTTTATGGAAAAATGTTCTTGTTGAATTGTCTTTGTGCTACATGAATCCATAACCTGAGTGGGGCCAGTCAGCGTCAGTTGATTCACCAGTTAGAAAATGACTTGGTGTAGCTAACTACCACCCTGTTTATGTTTTTCACCAGCTCTCGAACAAACAGCACGATTTTACACTGGGAAGCGTCTTGGCTGACTGTGTCAGTATAGTAATGTGAGACACAGCAATGGACTCATTTCTGATTAGCACACCAGCTGTGATGCACACTGCTCTTGGGGGTCAACTAACCCAGAGGGTTTGTGTTGAAGTTCACAGATGGCTGACTCAGCATTTGTCATGATCAACCTTGGAAGATGGTTGAAAAAGGGCTTCTTCTCCACTTCTTCATCATTTTATAAATGCCTGACAAATTTATTAATTACTCTTAGTGGTATCATAATTAGGGCTGCACGGTGGCGCAGCAGGTAGTGCGGGTGCCTCACAGCAAGAAGGTTGCCGGTTCGATCCCCGGGTCAGGCGGGGCCTTTCTGTGTGAAGTTTGCATGTTCTTCCCGTGCATGCGTGGGTTCTCTCCGGGTACTCCGGCTTCCTCCCACAGACCAAAAACATGCTCATTAGGTTAATTGATGACTCTAAATTGTCCGTAGGTGTGAGTGTGAGTGTGAATGTTTGTTTGTCCTTTCATGTGGCCCTGCAATCGGCTGGCGACCGGTTCAGGGTGTACCCCGCCTCTCGCCCATTGTAGCTGGGATAGGCTCCAGCCCCCCGCAACCCCGAAAGGGATAGGCGGTATAGATAATGGATGGATGGATGGATGGTATCATAATTACTTATAGCAGAGTTTTTTCCATAGCACAAGGGCCTTTTTAATATTCACTCACTTTAACTAATTTCAATTGACAGAATGAAGCAGTCACAAATCCTTGAGCCTGAAAGCTGACTCATCCGAAGAGCGATTTTTCTTAACAGCATCACAAATGTAGCGTTGCAGGGACAGCATACAGGAGTGTAGTGCTGAATGTGGGAGGCTGTTGAAGGTTTCTTGTCCTTTGTTGCACTGTACTACCATCGCCACGGTTAGTGATAAGAATGTAGTATATTACCTAAATGAGAAATGGGACATCTGACATCTAACAGCACCTAAAGATGTCCACGTTCAGCTAAGAATCATCAGCCAAAAGGCAATGACAGATAACAATACATTATTATTACTGACAACTGAGGCAAGGTCTGCCAATGCTCTTGGATACTAACCACAGTGGGGTCTTTTCTTTGCTTTGGTTCTGGGTACAGCAGATATGCAGTATAATATCACTGAGTACCACCAATATCAGAGGAGAGTCTTTACAGAGTGCAGTATTGAACAAGGTCAAAAAGATCGAGCAAAGAACTCGTTTTTCGAGTAGATTTTTTTGCAAAACACACATCAGTGGTCAGTTGTCAGCAGTTGTCAGTTGTCACCACGGTGGGAAAATGTAGCTTGCTAAACTGCCAAATGTATAATGTGTCTGGCCTCCAAGAGGAATAGATGCATGAAAGTGAATTCAGTACTCATCTTAGCTGACCATCATTACACCATCATTACAATTCAATCAATTAAAAAAAATTCTCCACAAGGATAGCGGTTGACCTCTGCAGCTACAGGCATGGCTTGCGGTTGAGTTGTGATCCAGTGTGGTTGTCCAGTGGATTCCACACACACATGGCCCAGTTGGCCAGAGAAATCCACTCTGTTTCCCATGCACTGCGATGCTGAAAAACATCCCTGGTATTTGTATTGGACTCACTCTCACTCCTTGCTGAATGCTACAGTATTGGTTAAATTTAACTGAAGCTATATTTTCTGCTGTATGTTACAGAGTTAGGTTTTAAATTTGCTATGATCAGTGTTAAGTGGCTTCTTTCACTGTAAGATGTTCAGATTGCTCATATATTTAATGGACAGTAGCCGATGTTCCTTTAAAGCTGCTTAAACAAAGCAAAGCATCTGTGTGGAGTGTGTCCCTTTTCCCCCGAGGGAAATGGTATTATTATCAACTCTTGTAGCGTATTTCCATCATTTGTTGTGAGCTCAGTAATTAATCCCTCTGGTGAACGATTCCCCCTGCTCATCATTGGTTGACTTATATACCATTTTACTGCTGTCTCCCAGGACAAACATACACAAACATACTCTTCCTTTTTTCTGTGCTTTCTGTCTCCGGCTCCTGCAAATAGGCACAGAAAAACGATTGAGAGACCCTGGTTTCCTAGCAACTAGATTAAAGTGCACACACCATGTCTGTTTTTAGAAAAGGTAATCTTTAGGTTTCAATTTATTGAGTTACCTTTTTAAAGTAGCTTTCAATATTATCATGCAGAACAGAGGCTGGGGCATCTTACTCATACGCTGATGGCCAAACACAGAGTAATCCAGTAATGTTGATGAGGCAGTCATTTTTAGAAGAGATTCAGGCTATTTAAAGCTCAATAAATTCCAAGTATTGCATATAACTGAGATGCCAGACAGATTGTGCATCTGCGGTTTGACATATGTGGAGCCCCCTCGTGAGTCAGAGGAAATGAGCTGCGACTGATTGCTGAGTCTTTCAGAAAGTTACTGGAAAGGAGTCTGGCAGTAAAATAAGGGAACTTAGGTGATAGTAAGCAGTCTGACTGATTTTATTTAGAAAGAGTGACATTATATCAAACTTAAGCAGGCTCAAACTGCTGAAGTCCTGCTTAAGCAACTTCACTGAAGTTCGTAGAACCTTCCGAGCTTGTTCTTTGTTCCTCTGGCTTTCAGGCCTGTCACTTTCATGCCTCTCTCTATCTGAATCCTTGTTGGTTACCTGAAGTGCAAAGTCATGGCAACAGCCCCAAGCCTCTCAGCTTCGGTCTGCCCCTCGGCACCGGTAGCTGTCACTCCCCTGGGTGGGATGCAGCTACTCTTTCTCAGTCACATATTAGCAGAGATGTTAGAGCTAGGTAGGACTGCACAGCAACTCTGAACTCCAGCGTAGAAGAGGATTTTTGTGACACTGTAGTTTGGAGAGCCGTGGAGTGACATTCCCGCAGCCGCATCCATGGACACTGTGAAGAATGGGGGATCTCAGCCTGTCTACAGCCGCTGGTCATACAGGTAGTTGCACCATATTATGATCTCGGTGCTATACAGGCAGCTGTTTGAAACTAGCCTTCCTTGTGCGCGCTCCAAGAATTACGGTGTGTTTGTTCCAGTAGCATGGCTGGCTCCTGCATTATCACACTCACAGACAAACACAGTTTTGCTTTATTTCCCCAAGCTGACAGCTAGAGTGGCCAGTGCCAGGACAGAGGTCAGCGCCACTGTAATGTTTCTTCCAGTCACTGCTCTCTCCCTGCGGCCAGCTGAAAGGCTGACCCGCAGTCAAAGATGTGCCTCTTGCTCATGTTTCTGCCACCGTGTCGTTACTTATTCAGAGCATGAGGCTGTGACTGTGTGCTGTAACCAGAGTTGATGATTTACGTGTGTGCGTCCTACCTGTTTTTTTTCATCTGCTGTTGGGTGCTTGATGGGAACACTCTCATAGCAAAGGATGTGCTTCGAATATCCATCCATGTGATTACTGGAACAGCTGGAATGACTCACTGTTCAGCGTGGCCTCTCAGCGTTTTCTTTGTCAAGCCTCAGTAATGTCTAGATTCTAATATAATGGCAGCATGGTATGCAGAACATAACTAATAGTGATCCAATTTGTTGAGGTTTCATCTAAGTTTTTTTTGTTGCATTTGGATATGCCAGAGATGCTTCTGTACCAAAAACTGTCCTTAGCTGGAAACAAATTGTTGCTGTTGTGGCTGACGAGTTTTATGTAAGTGAGCTATTTAGGTGAAAAGACAGAGTCCTCCAGCTTCACAGTGGGAGAGGACAGATACTGTGCTTGCCCTTCTCCCATTCCTTCAACATGTATCTTGGTATAATTTTCCTCTCTGGTTGCCATGCGCTGCTGACACGTAGGGAATTAAGCACTTAATCTTATCAGTCCTCCTTTTACTCTGTACCCTCTCTAAGTTGGAAGCTGAATCGCCTATGGCAGACGTCAAGTTATACTCATTCAACTTTCAAATTCCCTTTTAAAGCAAAGTGGAAGGCTTTTAATTAAGAAAATACAAAAGCCAAAATGGACTGTGACCCCATAATAAGATTCCTCTGGTTAATGGCATGCAGTTTCTTCACAGCTCTTCTTTTCATCCTGAAGAAGCATTTCATCTTCATCGTCAAGTCCTCTTTTGCACACTGCACATTTGTGTGATAGACAGTAATTACCATTTCATTATTTATAGCATTAAAATCATATTAGGCTCTACATTTTCTCTCAAAGTCTATAATATTTCACATTTGATATTTGCCTCACAAAAGCCTCTGACCAAATGTTGTCTGACTAAATATTTTGATGTGCAGAGCGCTCCCTCTGTCCCTCTGTAAATCTTCACAGCGCAGTGCTAAGGCCTCCAGTTACAGTGGAGCCCAAGAACTGGATGCAGGTTTTTAATCAATGCTGGTGGAGGTGCGCTGTTGACGGAGCTGAAATCTCCATGGTTACCATGGTCTGACACACAAGGAAGGGACAAAAGTGGCGTGTCCTTCTCTTGTCACCCAAGCTGTGATGGACTAATGAAACATTGATCACTCACAGCAGTGATGAGGCACTTTCTAAGCCTGTGTGTGTGTGAGTGCGTGTGCATATGAGCATGTTTTCCAAGAACATGTGTGGTAGAGGCCACTCTCTCAGCCCCCACCCCCCAACAGATTGGAGTACGCTGCATAGAGTGCGTTATTGTTAGTTTCTGATCTTGTTGCTGAGCCCATGCTCTTATTTCCCACATGTCTTGTACTACTGGCGGCATTGGTGCCAAATTGCTGTTTTCCCTGAAGACCCTCCAGCTCTGCCAGCATCTCCTCGAACTCAACAGCAAGGTAGGCTGCGTTACACACACCAAAACACACTCATAAACCACTCTCCTCTCACAATCTGTGGCTTGAATGACCAGGTCAACAGAAGACTTTGGACTGACAGAAAGTATTTCTGATTAAGCATCATCACCAATTTAGAGTAACCTGCAGCTTTGGTATATGTGTGTTCTTTGTATTGTACACAGCCCAGTGGGAAACTGGTCTGTTTATTGGGTATAAGCGCATCAAACTGTTTGGTAGCAGTGGCAGTCCTTTGGTAAAAGCCACGCTGGTAGAAGTGTCCTGTCCAAAAGACCAGAATGATTGCTCTGAGGTCTCGAGTTCGCCTGCACAACTTTCACCCATCTCTTTCCTCACCGCCCTAAACGGCAGTCCCTTATGAGTAATTAAAAAACAACTAGCCTCTAGCCAGCCTCCCTGTCACCAGCACCTGTTCTCAGGTGGCCTCCCAGCGGACCCATGCGTTTGCCAGTGTCAGTGACAGTGAGGGATACTCTGAGAGGGATTTACAAGTGATGATATGACACGCCGGTGCGAGGTGACTCATTTTGACGTAGGATCGAGCGATCGTGACTCAAGCCCACGCAGGCTGCTGGGCTGCAGATGAGGAGGCTCCGGCTTAATAAGAGTGGAACAGGCTCATAAAAGCACTCGAGTTCTTCTCAGTTTCAGTGGGTTTTAAGAACTCATGACGTTTTGGCTGTCCTTCAGAGATGAGCTTTCATGTCAGTCGGCATTGGGAGTGAGGTCCTTGAGTAGCGTGTGTCATCGCCTGCACACAAGAGCTGGAAAGTGAGAATGAGCGAGTGAGGTATCAGATAAGCTGGCCCAGTGGAGAGATAGACAGAGTGATTTCATCCTACATGTATAATCCTTAACCCCCCCCTAATTTCAGAGGTAGAGACACTGTAGGTCTCTGACCGTGACTCAGACAGTACAGACTCCTGCTGTTGCCCTTCTCCTCACCGTAGCCAAGCAACACAGGCCCGGTCCCTTCAGACAGGTGTCCAGGATAAATGCCCAGAGGACCCAGACTGCTAGGCATCCTCTCAGCTGGAGCTTTGTCCTCTTTCCTGTTCTTGCTCTCCGTCTCTTTCTCCTTCAAACTTGCTTTCTTTTTTCTCTCGATCAATTTCAGAGAATGGGTCACACCATGTTTCTCCAGCAGGCTCAGACACTACTGTCATTAAACCCCCTTAACGCCTTAATTGGTTTATTTCATACAGGATTTAAGCTTAATTTTTTGTGTGCATAGGACTTTTATTTCTTTATGCCATGGCACTGAAAGAGGCATCAACTATTGTTTTTTACACTAGTGTTGTACTGAATTTTAGAATTCTGGTGTTGTGACATCATTGGAAAGGATGCAAAGCCTTCATTGTATTAATGTAACCTCTACTGGTTTGATAAGAAAATGTAATTCAGTGTACATGCTGTGTGAAATGTCTTAACTCTATAAGAACGATTTCTCCTTTTTCCCTGTAGCGGTATTAAAGATGAAAGTGCCAGTCTTATGGAGCAGAAGCTGGAAAGACAGGTAGGAAGCCAAACTGCATCCACGAATGAGCGACACTCACTTTTTGACAATTCTGAACAGCGTTTGTGGTTGAGAGCTGTCCTGTTATATTTGTAAGAGTTTGCATGAATCTGGTAAACTTAAAGGGCTGAGATGACCTTGTGTTCTGCCACTCTGGGGTCACCAAGGGGTGTCTGCTGCTGGCAGGAGCAGCTCCAGCATCACTGCAGTGGCGTGCAATTTAGGGATTAACGTCATTCGTTCGGAAATCTCCTGTTTTTCACCTGCCCAGTCACTTGGAATTTTAATGCTTGCTTACTCCCGAAGCAGAATTGTTTCCTGTTATCCACCCATTACCTGTCATAGCCTCTCTCCTGTCTCACATTTGTTCTCCTTTCACCCCGCCTCCCTGTAAGATGCTTCATCCCGAACCTCGCTGAGGAGCTGCTGTGCAGAGCTTTGCTTTAAGCTGTGAGCCGTACGCCGCTATCTCACACATTAGGCAGAAAGGAACACTTGGGCCAGATTGCTGAGTTCAAAGAGAGAGGAGGATTTAGTGCAGGGTGCCTGGCTCTGTGTGTGTGTGTGTGTGTGTGTGTGTGTGTCCTGGTCCCGGTCCCGCTGTGGCTCAGCTGTGTGGCTCTGAGCGTACTTTCAGCTGAGTCCAACCAGCCTCACTTGAGAGTCTTCTGCTCTTACATAACTCATGAGGACAAACACTCATGAGGACAAACACTCATGCCTACTTGTGCCCAGAGAGGCATCACGTGGAGGGTGGGAACAAATAAATATTCAGCAGTAAAAGTTAAATCCATCTTTTCACTCATTTCAGTGTGTCAGAAAGTAAAATGAAAACCATTCAGATAACAATACCCAGAGCAGTGTGGCTGTGACCGTATCTCACTGTGAGCGCACCTCTCTCTCTCTCTCTCTCTCTCTCTCTCTCTCTCTCTCTCTCTCTCTCTCTCTCTCTCTCTCTCTCTTGCTGGAGCGCTAATGACTGCTGATTCAGTTAGCAACAGTGGCCGCACGTACACACACACACACACACACACACACACACACACACACACACACACACACACAAACACAGTGGCGCTCGGCACTCGCCTGAGAGACGGACCCTTTTTCTGTCGGAGGACCAGGCAGTGCAGAGGAGGCTGCTGCTTTATCGATTGACAGACTCAGTTCCAGGAGAGGAATGAGGGACAGGCAGACAAAGTCATGCCCAGCAGGAGTGCTGCTCTTTTGGGGAGAACGTAGTTTCATCTGACCGGCAAGACAAATGGGACTCTGTAATGTTTTTCTGTAGAGAAACCTGTTAACGTTGGCACACACTTGTCCAGGATGTCAATGGAGCAGGTTTGTAACTTCTTATATTTATTTTTTCTGCTGTGTTTTTGTCATTTGTCTGAGGATAACAGTTCACAAACTGAGTGATACAGGCTGCCTGATTTCCAGTAATCTCCCCTTAACTATATTCAACTTTTTTTTGTCAGTTTCTATGCAACAAAGACACACTTTAATATACAGTTTGTCCTGAAATCAGATTTATACTTAAGTGTACTTCCTCTCATGTTTTAGCTGATGCAGGAAAGACGGGATGGAGTCACATCCTGGTCTCAAAATGCCAAGTCCCGGGTCGTTACAGAAGGATGGAGTATAACAATAGATTATCTTAAAATAGCAACTGGAAGGGAAGGCAGCACAAACTGGTTGGACTTTGATTATATGAAGAATAGGTCCAGAGTGCAGGCTGACAGTGCAGATAAAAATCAATCTGAAGAAGCCATTAAACCTTACTTTAGGCTCATTTTCAGTCATTTGTGAGGCAGTTTCACTTTATCCAGTAGTCAGGAAAAAATGTCGAACAAGTCAAATCGCACCAACTGATCAGAAACTATAATTATAATCAAGACAGTCTCAAAATTCAGATCAGCTTCAGGCCAGATTCATTTTTACACACACCTTTCCCCTTCATCATTTTTATGCAACTCATAATTTGGTCGTATTTCCACATCCATTTATTACACTAACTGTAATGATGTTCATTATAATAATCCTGCCTTATGTTTTATTCATTTGTCGCCTTTATTTATAGCCATAAAGCAGCCATGCAAAACCCAGTCCTCTTCACGCAGAGTCTTTTGAAATGATAAAACAAATCCATGTCCAGATTATTAAGATCCTCACACACGTGTGCAGTAAAGAACTGTTTTATTTCCATTGCTTAACCATGTGAATAGCACAGTCATTGGACTATATCTTCCCATCTGCTGTCAATACACTGCCTCTTTGTGCTAAGGGAGAATGATTTTTATGTTGCTGGTGATGCAGAAGTTTCACAGTAATCCACTTTTTCACCCATAAGTCATAAGAGTGGTGGCAGCTGAAGCTGTGCTGGCACACAGGGGTGGAAACAGTGAGACGCATTTCTTAGAGACGTTTACTCTCTCGGCGTAAGCACAATGACTGATGAGTTATGAAAGGCCCTGTGGTCTGGCACATATGAGACAAGGCCTTGCCGGTCTCTTCCAGCTCACTAAACAGCATCACTAAACAGGTCTTGTTGTTGTGCATTTGACGCGCTCATTAATTCGCTTGCGTAATCCACCGGCTGCTTTGACCGAGGAGACTGGGGCTCAGGGTGGGAGCGGATACGGCACGGCCGGGATGAAGGTTCATCACAGTCGCTAAAGCCACACTACCTGAAGCGCGTACCAATCCTGTGGAGTCATACTACAGAAAAAGGCAGTGAGGGTTCACGTTTAGTTGAGTCCTCAGAGACCTGCCTCATTTCTTCATAGCCCTCATTGGGTGAAAGTTAGCCTTTCTTCAGCGTACTCTCACAGCTCCCATTGTTTCATTGTTTCAGCCGTCCAGTGAACCCGTCCGCTGCACTCTGAGGTATTCTGGCTTTGGCATGATTGTGAGGTTTCACGGTGGCTCTCCTTGTTGCCCCTCTCTTGAGGCTTCACTCGGAAGGTTATTTTCCTGCATTCACTTCAGCTGTAAGGTGCCTTTGCTTTGTCCATACAGCGTGGTTGTTCATCAATATAAAATCAATTTCTAGAATTCTGTAGTTTGAAAAGCTTTTTCAAGGTCGCCATTTCTATTACGTGACATATTCATACATTGAGTCACTTATTCCATCGTGTAGCTGGAGGACTTTATCCTGCAGCCTGATGGGGCTAGACAGGATGTAGCTCTCTTTCCTACTGCTGTTGGACCAGCTCCCATCACCAGTTTACAAAAACTGTATACTGTGTTGTGGTGTGATTTGTCCAGCTTGTGGCTCTTGAGATGACAGTGGTGGTCAGCAGGTTAGTCAGTCGGCGTCACACTTTGTTTCAATGTGAAATATCTTAACGAGTTTTCGATGGATTTCTATGCAGTTTGATGCAGGTATTCATGGTCCCCAGAAGATGACTGGGGACTTTTTATCATCTACCAGCAGGAAATCTAAATTTCCTCTTGCCCAGTGCTTCAGTTTGCTGCAAGATACTTCTAAAAACTGGGCAGTGCAGCTGTCACCTGTCTTTTACAGGGTCTTCATCTTCAATGTCATCCCCCTGGCCATTTGCAGTACCTGCTAAGTTGTAGCTTATCATGCATACTAATGTAATTACCTTCATCTCACAGAGTCATTGTTTTCCATCTCGGTTAAATGGTCTCAACCGCTTGCAATATTTATTAGAAGCCTGATATATATTGATTGATTTTCCAGTCGCTTTGCACTTAGCACATGCATACACAGAGTTTTCATGCTGTTTACGTTCCCCTGTTTGACCCACAGAGGGCGCTGCTGAAGCAGAAGCAGCGGAGGAAGCGTCTGGACCCTATGATGGTCCAGCCCAACATGGAGGCTCGGCCCCGGCGCTCCAGGACACGGCGTGGCGAGGAGCAGGCCCCTCTGGTAGAGTCTCAACTCAGCGTCACCAATGATGTCATCATGGATGGTGAGGAAACAGCTGTAGCCTGTTGTTTCTGTGGAGGAGCAGAGTTCAGACACAGACCAGCAGTTCTGCGTAATTACCACAACATGCAAAGTGTAACAGCGACAACAGCAAACTGTCTGTCCTCCTCTGCTGTAGGTATCGATGGCCCAGCAGCTTTCTTGGGCTCAGAAGCCCCTGATCTGGGAATGAAAATCCAAATCCTGTCAGTGAGCCAGTCCCAGTCTCAGTTCCAGTCACAGCCTCAGTCACCCACTGCCGAGGAGCCTGAGAGGGACGGAGACACCGAGACGCTGCTGGAGCCCAAGACAGATATCCACGAGTTACTGCAGAAGAAAGGTGAGGCCTGGCAGAGCTTAACACTCACAGTCCTTTGACCTGGAATACACAAGGCTGGCTTTTCAAGAGGAAACACACCTTGTTTTTGTGAAGGAATAAGTTTGTTCTTGAGTTACATTTGCTTTAAAAGTAGCGGCCATGTCAGATAACAGCACAGCAGTCACCTCTGAGCAGCTCTTGAGTTCGAGGTATCCACTCATACACTGGAGCCATGCCTGTCATGAATGAGAGGGTTTTGTGGATTTTACAGTGTTTTACAATAACCTGTAGTTTACAGTCAACCCCACAGTGTCATGAAAACATACAAGTTTCATTCTCAGTGAATTAATGTTAAGTAATTCCAGTTTATGGTTTAAATATCCCTTTAATTTACCCCATGAATGACTAGTGAGGCGCTCCATTAAAGCATTTTAAATCCACGAATCCCATTGATTGACTTTCATCCTGCTTTAGGGAAGATATGTGGTAAGAGGGGATGTGGTTTCATTAATGCTCCTTAATTATTTGCCTTCATCACCGACTGAGGAATCCACTGATGCTGTTTCCCCAAAAAGTAGCATCAAAGATGATACGCTGTGTGCTACTGCTTGATCTCTGGTAAAGTGAGAAAGGGAAGTTATTCGGATCAGGATGACGGTGAAGCAGCTGAACTCTATTTATATACTATTTATATATGTATATTTTTTAGGTGGTAGTCTCATTCAGATCAGACCTGAGTGCAGCAGCAGAAATAAGACATAAATGAAACAGAGCCACCAGTTGCACAGAAACACACCAGAAACTCTCACAGACAGATGTAGCTCTAAGTACTCCAGATTAGCAGCCATTGTTCAGCAAAGTCAGACTTTCTGACGTCCCCTAGAATTGGAAGCACTCTGCTTCCTGTTGCAGGTTGAAACACAGGCGCAGACAGTGGCGTGATTGATGGTGACGCAGTGAGAAATGGGTCATTTAATAATAGGCCGGGGCATTGTTCATACTGCAGTGCTCATCTATGGCATCATTATAGCATCCGCCACCCACGCTCGCCAGCCGGCTGGCAGATGCGTTAAAGTCCAGCCCAGCGTGGATTGTCCACTTGTCCACCTGTGGAGTAAAAACAAGTTTCTCCAACCTGAAAGCATGTTAACTGTCATTTCAATAAATAAGGTTAAACAGCTCCACATGCTTGCCGAGCCACAGGCGATTCCTGGGTCACAAAAGCAGCTCGCTGATCACATCTTTGTTCCCGGGCTTTAGTGTGACGCGATGCCGCAGCAGCAAATGTCATTGTCCCTCTCAATAATGCATGACCTCATTGTTAATGTCAGCCCAGTTTAGCATGAGAATACGTCCTCAGGACTTCCAGCAGGTATTTTCGGCTCTCCGTCCTCACATAATACCCCGACACCAGAGGAAGTAGAAAATTGGACTTTCATATTTGATCAGCTCACTCAGTCAAGGGCTTTTTGGCTGACTGTAAAATATGCTGTGTGGTGATGATTGTGTGTCTTTTGTGGTTTTGTGGTCAGATCATTATGAGTCCTCTGGCATTTCCAGGTGGCTGGTTTCAGGAGCCACCGGCCCTCACGGCTTTGCTCGGTGTTTTAATTGGAGCCCTGGAGTCACTGTTAGAGCGAGGCTAACATTTGCAGCCTGTCGTCTTTCACGGCAGGTCTTGCTTTCTCTCAGGGGCAGCTGCACGTCCTGGGTTCACCTCTTGTAAATACCCCAGTACAAATATTGTGTTTGGCAGTGCCACATTATTATTCTCCCACCCCGAATTTTGTGTGCCAAGTAGAAAACACTGTCTGTGTAACTATATTTGTGGGGTCTCATCACGAGAAGCCCACTTGTGGTTATGAGCTAAAGATTGGATTTCAGTAATTAGGGGGACTTGTGCAACATGCTGTATAATTTTATACCAACCACATTATTATCTCAATGTCATGTCTGGTCATGCGATTAATTTAAGCAGAATTTTAATCACAGTTAAAAATGTCCTAATTTGACATGTCTTAAACGCTGCAGAGCTGAAAGAATTTTCCGTCCTTACTGAGACGTTTCCATACCAGTGGACCGCTGTCATCCTGTGACAGTACACTCAAATGGCCTATAGCTGCAGCCAAGAGCTGCGTCCTGATAAATCCAATTATCAATGAAGAGACAGATGTCTCGAGCAGTCTTGACTGGCTGCAAGTCAGCAGTCCGTTCTACATCACCGCACAGAGCCGTGTCTTCACGGGTCTCAGAGGGCCGCTCAGCCTCATCTCCGGATGTTAATCTCAGCCTGAGATGACAGATGCATTGTTTGTGACAGGCAGGGCTTCAGCTGAAGCCATCGGCCACATGTGACCTTCCTGTCAGGTGAGCGCTGAGCAGTAACTGAACCATCCTGATGCTCTGTTTGATAGAAAGCAGTTTGGATTGGTTCAGTTAGATTCGCAATGCTTCACCCAGTTTCCTCTTCGGCTGTTAAAAGGTCTTCATAGAAATATAAAACTTGTGATTTCATGCCTCCCAGCAGGAAAAGGCCGTCATACGCTCTTAAAGCTCCATCACAGCTTTGCCTCTTCTCCCCCTCCAGGTCTGTCTGGCAGCATGAACTTCGACGAAGCCAGTGAGCACGAAGACGACGTGGAGGAGGAACGGACACGCTCTCTGTCCCTGAACGCAGACGCCACCAGACCGTCCTCGGCCGCCAGCGGCAAAGACGTTCCAGTGAGTGTCCCGATAAATGACCACATGATCTCAGTCTCAGCACTAAATATTGTGTAAAAAGGCTGTTATCTTAACACAAGTCCGTGTGCATTGTGCCCAGGAGGCGGTAACCCCCGGATCTCCCACAGCGGACAGCGCACTAATCGACGTGGCCAATCTAGAGGAGTTTGTCTTTCGTCCGGCTCCGCGCGGCGTCACTGTTAAATGTCGAATCACCCGGGACAAGAAAGGCATGGACCGCGGCCTGTACCCCACCTACTTCATGCACATGGAGAGAGAGGATGGCAAGAGGGTGAGTGTGGGCAGACGAAGACTTACTGACCGCTTACCACAACACAGATCAGTTTTCATTCACGTCTGCTTCTCATTCCAGGTGTTTCTGCTGGCGGGGAGGAAGAGGAAGAAGAGTAAGACGTCCAACTACCTTATTTCAGTGGACGCCACTGATCTGTCGCGAGAGGGGGAGAGCTTCATCGGTAAACTGAGGTACTTACTCTCAGATCTGCTCTGTGTGCCTGGGGGACTGCGTTCTCAACGTCGTTTGTTGGTTTAGATTATTAAAAAGTGAAATCTGCCTGAAATCCTCCTGAAAATCTTGGCTCTTCAGGTTTTTCTGCACATTTCTGTCCACGTCATCTGTGACAAACAGGTGTGTTAGCCGGCATAAATTATTGTTAAATTCAGCTTTTGGAGGCTTAGCAGCACCTATTAATAACCGCTTCTGACACAGCACTTCTGCTCTGACTCAGATATTAAAAATGCTGCCAGCAGTTGACAAATGTGAAACGCTGTGAACATTTCATCACCACGTTCTGCCAGGTCCAACCTCATGGGCACCAAATTCACGGTGTACGACAACGGCACCAATCCCTGCAAAAACCCCGGGGCGCTGCTGGAAGAGAGCAACACACGACAGGAGCTCGCTGCCATCTGCTATGTGAGTGAATGACACACACACACACGACTGTTTGCTGCGTTACCACTTCATTCATAATGTTGTTGTACTATTTGGCAGGAAACCAACGTGCTGGGATTCAAAGGGCCGCGTAAGATGACTGTAATCATCCCGGGCATGAACATGAATTTTGAAAGAGTCCCTGCGAGGCCTCAAAACGTGAGTGTGACGGTCCCGGAATCACTGTGTGTGGTCTGCAGCTGGTGCGCGATCGGCTGCGCGGGTGAAAACCTGAACGTGGTTTTGTGTTGCAGGAGCAGGAGAGCCTCCTGAGCAGGTGGCAGAATCACTCGCTGGACAACCTGATCGAGCTGCACAACAAGGCGCCCGTGTGGAACGACGACACCCAGTCTTACGTGCTGAACTTCCACGGCCGCGTTACCCAAGCGTCAGTGAAAAACTTTCAGATAGTTCACGACAACGACCGTAAGCGCCCCCCCCTCTTAATGTCCCACACGTTCTCACACTGTTCAGGCAGACGGTAATGATTAACATGCTGTGTGATTGTTTCCCCAAACTCTAGCCGACTACATCGTCATGCAGTTTGGCAGAGTGGCCGAAGACATCTTCACTCTGGACTACAACTACCCCATGTGCGCCCTGCAGGCCTTCGCCATCGGCCTGTCGAGCTTCGACAGCAAGCTGGCCTGCGAATGAACACTCCCATCTGCGCCGGAGACCGGCGCTCATCAGACATCTGGTGCAAAAAGAACTTCTACTGCATGACAACATGGCCACTCCTCTGGCGCCACCCTCAGGACAAATCACAGAGTTATTTAATGAAAAGGAACCGAGAAAAGGTTTCTGTTTTTCATCCATCCAACACTTGTTTCTGATAAGCAGCGGGCATCGCGGTCTCTGCGCTGGTGTGGCTACTGAATTCAGTCTTGTTTACATCTTTAAATGTGGCTCCACGGTTAAACCTGCCGTCTACTTTCTAACTAATTTTCATGTCATTCTTTTCTATGATGTTGTCGTCCCTTGTTTTATTGTTGTGTGGAAGGTGCCTGTCTTATGCTTTTGGGGATTTTTTTTGTGAATAAGTGTAATTTTGCTCTTGTGACTGTGATTTTTCGTCATAACAAGTTGGATTTTCATGAAAAAGAAAACAAACGCAGAATTGCACATTTAAAGAGAAAGGATATACACACTGTATATAAAAGACAAGGTGATGCCTTCTTATTGGAGCTGTTGTAGCAGTCTTTAAACATGAAATACTAAATGTCATTTCAGGACATGGAGTTTTAAAATAATGGATAGAAGCTAAGGATTAATACACTAGACAGATCTTATATTTGAATTTGTACATAGATACAGATGTTGCCCCTTAAAAATATAACTGCCTGTGCCTGTTTGTCTCCATCTGCTCCCTTTTGAATTAGAAGGGAAACTTAAGGGAAATCAATAAGGGAAACTATCCTTTACGTGGCTTTACGACATCATGAAATGTCTTAATTCACTGTACTGTATGTCTGTGGAGGGTGGCGAAAACATCAGTATGGTACAAACACGTTGAGCCAGCTGTAAAAATTCACACATAATCACCTTAAATCTGGATCCTTTAAAGACAAAGTGTTCAGTGGGACATGAGTGGGACGTCCCGCTGAAGACGCTTTCAGGGGTAGATGTACTTCCTTTGTGAATATAGTGTTTCTTACTCAGAAATCCTCCTCAGCATGCAAACCAACAGATTCAAAACCCGGCTGCTCTTCAGGAAATTACTACAAATATTTTCACAATAAAAGCGTGCCAGGAACTTACGAAAGTTCAGTTTTGTCATTATTGTGTGCAATGGAGTTTGGAAGAGAGAAAAAAAACGACTCTGAAAATATTTTGAAATATATCGATGCTTTTACTACAAGAGACGAAACATTCCAGTCTGGTATTTGGCAAACATACAGTCAGGCATATTTCTAACAGATGCAACTGTAACGACGGGAGATCAAACTTGTGTTGAGACACAGAGAGATGAATGTATTCAGTGAACAGTCTATTACATGAACTTTATGAACCACGAACAGTTTGATTCAGAACACGTTTGAGGGACAAACAAAAGTACTTATTTCCATCAGTGTAAAATGTTTGAATAACCAAAATAAAGACATTTTGAAAAGAGTTTGTTCTGCTTACACGTCTTCTTCGCTGTCCAGTAGAACTTAATGTGACATTATCGGTATATTGTACATTTTATCTGAGCGAACTGCTGCAACTGCGTGTGATGACATTTGATAACATGTCAGGTCAACTCACAGCTGGACACTTTCTGACTGTTTATGTCTGAACAATGAACATGAATCAGCTCCCCTGCTGTTACATTTTAATCTCTCTGGGCAGATCTTTGTACTTGATGAGGTAGTACGGGTAGCACTGACAGCTATCAAAAACTACAAACATGGTGGGTTTGTGCACGTTGTCCACGCAGGAGTCGTACAGACAGTGCTGCCTCGTCTCCGACTTCAGCGGCGGCGGATGGCGGAACTCTGGATTTCCCAGACTCACCCTCCCCACCAGGACTTTGGCCAGGAACATGTGGCGGACCCCACGCGACCCAGAGTAGCTGTGGGAGATGGAGGCGCTGATGGCGAAGTAGGAGCCCAAACCGCAGGACGCGCCGTTGATGCCGGCCAGGCGAGGGTCGAAGTTGTTGTGGCAGATGTCCTCCGAGGCCTTTCTGGTTGTCCCGTGGAAGAGGTGTCTCTCCAGAGGCTCCGCAGACTCGGTGTGCTGCTTCTGCATGTACACCTTGTGCCTGTAAGACGACAACCCTCACAAACTTAAACACAGACTGAATTTACGCTGAATGTATGTCTTATGTTGATATGCACTGTACTTGTACATTAGCTTGCCAGTGTTTTGTGCTCAGCAGATTCATTAGCCCTATACTTGCAGATAGAATCTGTTTCGTTGGCACAACTGGCCGATAAGACGTGACCTAAAGCAGCACAGGTTTGCAGGCACACAACAATAATTGTCTTTGCTTCAGTTTTAGCTGAAACAGACAGAAAGTGGTAGTGTTGGCACGAAAATGACTGATTGAAGTATGATCTGTTTGTTATTGTCACTCAAAAGCCACAATCAGTTCAAACCTACTTTGTAACTTTAACTTAAGACGTTGAGGTTTTAAGACAAAAGACAGCAGCCGAACCTTTGGTACTTGTCCCAGTGGAGGAGGTTCTGGACCTGCTGGATGCTGATGACGTCCACCTCGGTCTCAGGCAGGCTCTGGTAGAAGAGGTTTTTGACCCGCTGGAAAGCCTGCGTGCCGGCCGGAACGTCTACCAAGCTGCAGTCCTCGTCTGAGGCCAGATGCCACACCGGAGGATACCAGGAGCTGAACTCCTCCAGAGGATCCACGCTGAAGTTGGCCGGCGGAGGATTGCTGGCGGGCTCTGTGGGGTCAGTGTGGATCCTTGTCCTGGGGATGGGGAGCAGAGACATGGAGGACTTCAATGTCCGGAAGAGGAGATGTGGGACCATTTCAGGACTTTTCTTACAAACAGACTGCCATTACTGCACATCTGAATCATGCGAGTATTTGAATTTCTGTGATTGACTACTAGTACTGTAAACTGAAACCCCAAACCATTTTTGTACCACAGACCACACAAACTTTGCTTAGCATCCAGGATATAATGTTGCAAAGAATCTCTTAAAAAGTTTCTTTTCAGTATCACAAGCAAAATTCCTATGGCAGACGCTCTACTTCATTTGTCGGTGGGAGACAGAGAAAGGATGCTGACTGGAGGTGAGGCTGCATGGAATCAGGGGATCGGTAGATGGGCCTGCAGCGAACTTTTCTCTGGAAACTTGTTTTGACGTTAGTCTGGATCATGGTGTCGAAGTCCACCTCGTAGGTCTGTGAGTAGATAGTGAAGGAACACTTGGCCTCCTTCTCACTTATCCTCTGCAGCAGGAGGGGGGACACACTCTACGAAGAGGGGAACCAAGCAATGAACTGGGAGCGACTGGCGAACAGGAAAACAGGCCACTAAAGGAACTCAAAACCAGAGAGAAAAGAGCAAACATTCACCTCGTTGTACTCCTCCCAGCTGATGCTGTTCCACCAGTAGATCTTCCATTTACTGGGAAAGAAAGGGTTGTTCACCAGCTGGTCAGAGTTAGTCAGCCGTCTAACCCTAGCATACTTGAAAGAGTTGTCCAGCTTCATTGAGTCGAAGTCCAGAGAGTAGCTGACTTGTCTAAAGGGAGAGTTGGACCGCACTGTAAGGTTACAATTACATTAGCAGGAAACAGCTAAAACCAGAGATCTGACTCCAGTTCTACTACTCACCCATCCCTGATGCAAACGCTGTCCTGGTTGACGTTGCTGTAGAGTCGTTCCAGTAAGATCTGATTGCGAGGGGTGAGGTCGATCCACTGTTGGCCAGCCACATACCACAGCTGCCAGTGGAACGGGAGGGGAGTGTGGTGCCTGTCGCACATTTCCCCGTCGTTACACAAGCTCAGAAGGAAGTTGTCACAGATTTGGATGTTAGTGGAGCTCCTGGTGTGGAATGAAGCCCGGACGGGCGCTTTGGACTGGGCCTGCAGCTTGGTGCGGGTCTGGATGGCGGGTAGGACCACTTCCTTGGCAGGGATGCTGGACTGAACGGGAGGCTGCGGATGGGCGATGATGAGCGGCAGGGAGACGAGGAGGGAGGTGCCTGGCGTGTGGGTCGTGGGTATTTTCTGAGGTTGCCCTGGTGATTGGTTGCTGTTTTCTAAGAAGGTGAGCAGGACGCAGGAGGTCTTCTGGCAGGCGTCATGCTGCTGACCGATGGACTGGACGATCACCTTGGGTGACTGGACGATGGAAGAAGGCGCTGATGTCTGTGTCCCGACAGACGTCCTTCCACTCTTCCCGGAAGGTGTAGCCTCGCTTTGCATCGAGGCCACAGGGGTTAAATGAACACTGATGCTGTAGGGGTTGATGCTCCAGGTGACGTCCAGCTGCTGGGATCTGACGGCCTCCCACGCCGGCAGGCTGGTGTTGGCGTCAGCAGGGATCTCCAGGAGGAGGAGGGACGGGCTCAGCAAGGTGACTTTGGAAGCTTTGGATGGAGGCTCAAAAGCCAAAACATCGTCCGCCATCTTTCTCTTTGTTCTCCTCCTGGATGAAACATAAGACATCCTGGACCTCCTGTAAAAAACACTGCACAACACATTTTTAGCAAATTAAGGACATGATGGAAGCTAGAGCTGAAAGTAGTATGTCTCTCATTGTATTATTTTGACATCATATGAACAGAAATATACTTTAATTTCTACGTAACAGAGTATTTCTACACTGTGGCAATGCTACTTTTACTCAAGTCAGTGCATCCTCTCCTGCGGCTCGATATTAGCTTCAAGATAAAAGTCTTTTTCTTGTTGGCTGCATGAACGCCCAGTGACTGGAGGTCATAATTTATGTAAATTTAATTCGCCCAGCCTCTAACTAAAAACATTAACTCCAACTTTTTAACGTCTTTGTCGATTTAAAACACATTCTTACCCGTTAGCTACACACATTATTAGCACTGCAGCTAGCTAGCTAGCTAGCGCGCTGCGGTGAATGCTAACGCTAGCTAATTAACAGGTGGCTAATTGGCTAAGCTCACCGTCTTTCCTGACACCTGCTGAGGCTCACAGGGTTAATCAGCAGCTTCACACAGCTGGACTCGGAAAATGATGGAAGGGACTCTGAGGATTTGTTTGGAGAAGTGAACTAAAGTTTGACAGCATCGGTCAAACGGCTCTGTTTCTCCGTGAGGAAGAGGAGGAGGAGGAGAAACTGTCGGTCCAGAGGGAGGAGTGATGGAGCCAGGAGAGAGAGAGAGCTGCCCAAGTCCAACAATGGAAGAAAAGACAAAGACAAGTAAGAGTTTCCAACGTTTTCACGGTAATTAAAACCAATTAAATAGACATAATTTAGAATACTGACTGTAGTATAAAAGCTTATTTAATATGTAGCTTATACGCAGTGGGGGAATGTAACTTAATGAAGTACAAATTTAAGGTACTTAAGCGACTTTGTGGTATTAATACTATTATCTTTAGCTAAGGATCTGAATACTTCCTGGACCACTGGTGACAAATAGACAGACTTCATCTTCTTTAGGAGTACACACAAAATACTCCTCCATGTTTTACCAGATTTCTGATCTTGCTCTGTAGATATAAAGCTGTAAGAACAATTAAGTTCACTGTAATAATAGATTGTGAAAACACAGTTTCTTATACTTTATCTACTTTTTAAATCATGTTTTATAATGGCTAATAATTAATAACACTCAGGTGAGAGGCGAACCATTCATTGTTTTATTTTCGGCCTAGCATGGAGGTGTAGACTACAGACAGGACGGACAGGGAAGTCATGATATCTGCAAATTATTTATTAGTAAATGAGCTGTAACACCATGAACATTTGCACACAAAGCATATTTAGTGTCCAACATAACGACCAACATTTAGAGTTTAACATGCAAACACTGACCCGTCAAACTGCAGCCAGATTCAATCATTTTTTCCTGCTCCACCAGACTGTGTTTTGCATAAACAACAAACATTTTACAGAAATAGTAGGACATTTTATCGTAGTACAAAGTGCAAAGACCAAACTGACATGAGCTGAAGTATTCATTATGTTTCAAACTGGAAAAGAAAGTGGTGAAATTCAGTTTGATCTGTGCAAACTTCAAGGACAGTTCCCTGTTGTGCTAAAGAAAAGTTGTGAAGTGCAAATGCATTTTCAACAATACTCCACAGCTTTGACAGAAACCTCCTGTGGGTCCACTGTCAAAGGACACTGCTGACACCCCACCCAGAAGTAAGGGAAGACTCTCTCTGTGATGGCGTGCTTGAAGGTGTAGATGTGTGTGTTGTCGTGCGGGTCGTAGAAAGACACCCTGCCTTTGTCGCAGTCCAGCTGCACTCTGATCCTCTGCGGGTTCCTCTTCAGGTTGAGCCTGGTTAAGGGAGAGGTGCCTGCAAAGTACATTTTGTGGTAAAAGTACACACACAGGTAGCCGTTCTTCAGCACCGACGACACTTTCTCCTTCCTCTTGATGGACGCTTTAGCCACGCCGACCACCCATGCCGTGTTATCTCCCACGCTGACGTCCCAGGTGCGCTTGCCTGAGGCGAAGCCCTCGCGGCCCAGCACGGCGGTGTCGGGGTCATACCTCTCCGGGTTGTCGGGCAGCTTCTGCTTCTCATCGCTGTCACAGACGCTCGTGAGGTCATCGGACAGGACGAGCCACGGGGCGGCGGTGTTGGGGTCCAGCGTCACCGGGGCTGAAGAAAAGATGGCAGACTGTCAGCTTCCTGTGAACAAACCTCATCATGACCTGAAGAATGGGACGGGATATGTACTCACTGTATTTGACGATTTTATGCATCTTCTCCCAGACGTGGAAGCTCAGAGAGCCCACGTATTTGGCCACATCTATGAGCGCTCCGGGGGTCATTTCTGGATCTTCGATTGGGCGATTCGCTCTGCAGGGAGCAGAATTAGATAGTTTATTCAATTTGTAATGAAAGCAAAGCAAAGAAAAGCTGAAATGATAAAAGCTGTTTTCACCTTGTCAGTGTCTTCTTGCATTTCTGAGAAAAGAAATGCACAAAAGATTAAAAAAAGAGCTGGTATTGTTATGCAAGCAGCTGCACTTTTACTCAGACATTTCCAGACTTACATGAAGGACGGAGATGCCCTCCAAAGCCATCTCCTCCTCCAACAGTCTGATGGATTCAGACACAGACGTTATATCTCTGCTAATTTCTTCAATCCTCTGCATCATCGCCTGAGTCCTCTGCTCTTCCTCCCTCCTCAGCGCCTCCATCCGAGCTTCCTCCTCGGCATGCAGGAAAGAGTGAAGCTTTTCAAACTCCTCACGCGTTCGCCTCTCCACAAATCGAGCCTGGACCTGAAATACAAACAAGCATGCATGGAAATGGCGGCACGACCTCCACGTATGGACTCGTGAAGAATGATACGCCACCTGAATGTACGCCACCGTGTCCTCGTAGGTTTTCTTCATTTTGTCAAAAGCGTCTCTCTTTTCTTGCAAAGAGCTGAGGGCTGACTTAATTTTCTCCTGAGAAGATAATTAAGAGAAAAATGGTTTGAAGACATGTTGAAAACAAACAGCTTAAGCTTTAAAAGACTTCCACAGCATCACATCTGTTCAGGAAACTTCAGAGCAACAACCCCGAGCACAAGCATGTCATTACTCCACCTTCGTTCTGCGTCTCATGTGGAAGTGTTTACCTTCACGTCGACCACAGCCTCGCTGACGGGGCAGCAGTCGTGCTGTTTGTGCTTCCTGGAGGTGTGGCACACCACACAGATGGGCTCGTTGTCCGGCAGGCAGAAAAGCTTGAGCTTCTCCCCGTGAAGCGGGCACATCTCCCCCGGATCACAGTACAGCTCTGCCGCCGCTTCCCCCCGACCCTCGCTCTCCTCCATGTACGACTCACACAGGTTCTTGAGGGTGAGGCTGGGAACGGGGTCATCCACGGACCTGGTTCTGCACAGAGGGCAGTCTCGGCTCCGGCCGTGCGTCCAGTACTGCTGCAGGCAGGGCGCGCAGAAGCTGTGGCTGCACTTGAGGACCACCGGCTCTTTGAAGATTTCACAGCATATGGAGCAGGAGAGGTCCACCTCCGGGAGCGAGAGCCTGCCGGCCATCCTGACGGCAGCACTGAAAATGAAAGTGGGGCAAAGGTGCAGGCACTCATCAAGCACAGGGAGAGGCCTTGTTTACACTCAGAGCACTTGCTCTGTCACCATGACTGCAGACCACTGACCACAGATCAGTCTTTAAAGGACAAACCGAACAACTGTCAGTGCCATAAGAAAAGTTAGAGGCAAACATACCTGGCAGCCGAAGTCCTGTGACAGATATATGTGCCTCGATGCGAGCGCTTCCTGCTTCCTGTTATGCTGAGTCATCCAAAGGAGGCGGAGTCTCAGAGGCAGAGCAGGCACTTTTAACCCTTAACAAGCCAAATTCCAGACAGCTCCTTACTCGCAGTCTGGTTTCTGAAGGAGAGACATCTGAGCAGATGATGGGAGAGGACAAACGAAACAAAAGAAAGAAAAATGCTGCACTTTCCTTTTTCAATTTTTGCTTCTTTTCTTCAGTGAAATACTGCGTACTTTCACCTCTTCGGGCCTCTAAAAATCCTTCAAATGATGTAAAAGTACAAAAAGCAGAGATCACAAGTAGATGCTGCTTCAATTTAAGGGTCCACAGGCCTGAAAGTTCCACAATCCACATTCAGTGTTACTGAAAGACTGAACTCAAAATTCATCTTAAACAGATGAAAGTATGAATATGAAATCTAAAAACTCTAAATAAATCAGTCCAGTATAGAAACATGTTCATTATGAAATATTAAGCTCGGGTCCTGCACCTGCAGCTCGCTCTCATTCACCTCCATCAGGGCTTCAGTGAGCTCTGCAAACAGCACTCAGCGTTGGGCGCCATCCGGTGGCAAAGTACAGCCAAAGGTTTACGAGCCTGCAGGGAATGCAGACTGCCGAGCGTGTCGTGGTTGAACGGGCAGCGGAATCACTCTGATTCAGTCTTTACTCATTGATCACATTTCATCTTTCCATTAAGCAGGAAGCTTGTTGCACGCTCAGTTCATTTGACATAAATGCTAATCAGAGAACTTGTCACATTCAATGTATTGCTAATTTAATACGTCTGTTGTAGTGAAGTCCTTCGTCACTCTCAGGCATTTTTCATATGTCTTTGCATCCTCTTTTATCACACAGCTTTTTTCTGTATTTTTTGCTACTATTTTTATGCTCCAAAAAGCAAATAGACAGAGAGAAATAGAGTCCTCTCACTGGGTTTCTTTCTGCTTGATAAATGTACTGTACAGCTGCAGAGCACCCGTGTGCAGACTCCATTTGTCATTTTGTCTGTTTGGAGTCCAGTTGTGCTTGTAGTTTGATGAAATGCATGTGGCAGAAACTTCTTTCGATGCCGTGAAAGCTCCTCGCCACCCTTTGATCGTCAGCGAGTTTAGGCCTAGTAACGAGCAGCGTTTGGCCCGAGTGTCCCTTTGTGGTGCGTGATTAGACTCCTGGACTGCTCGCCAGGCCTGTTCAGGGATCCTCCTGCCAGCGTAGCATTCAAAGCGACGACATCAGGAAAGACGTGACCAATCTCGTGTGGTCATGTTTGTTTTCCAGAAAACAATTAAGTTAATTTTTTTTGCGCTGTGCGTTTGGAGGAAATGTGACTTCTGTGCAGAGGCTATACTCATGCTGTGAGTCTGAATGTGGCTTGAGGAGAGCTGTGACTTTAGAGAGAAGAAATTACACACTGTTTCTCTATCTGACACACTGAGGGGTTTAGCTGCTGCAGCCTTACTTGGTCTGATATGATCATTGTCTTGTGGTGGCTAATGCTAGCTAATGGTAGCAAACATTAGGTAATTATTGCTGCTTTCCAGCTTTACATTTAGCATGTGATTGGTCGCTTGTCTCACTTTAAACGGCTTCCCGAGACTGAGTTGGAAACCCATTATGATAATATGCTTTTTTAATTTCTGCCACATTTAGTCTTTAACTTTTTTATTGCATTAGATTGAATTAACAGAATTTGTATGCATAATTTATTTAATGTGTTATTCATGCCATAATGTAAGAGTTCATAAATTATGTGCAGCGGCGGAGGGAGTATTCAGGTCTTTTACTGAAGTACTCATACAACACAATAAAATAAAGAATAAAAGTCCCGCATTGAAAACTTAGGTATAAGTTTGTAGATGTAATCAGGAAAATGTCCTTGAAGTATTAAAAGTAAACTTACTCAGTGCAGAAAAATGTCCCCTGTCACTGTAATGCTATTATCATTTAAATCATCAGACTGGTGTGACTCATGCATTAATGTAAAAGCAGGATTTTCCTGCTGTTGGTTGAGGTGGAGCTCAGTTTGAACTATTTTGCATAAAACTCCAACTAATGATTACTTTCACTTCCATTTTCTCCATTAATTGATGGATTGGCTTGTAAAAAGGAAACCTAAATGAAAAATAAAGTACAATATTTCCCTCTGAAATGCAGCGCAGCGCTCTTGTTCCAGCCACATTTACAGTTTAGCTGTCTGATGCGGCTCGGTCAGGGCGGCTGGGGAACAGGTAGCGATCAGGAACTTATTGAAAGGAACTGACGGGACATTGATGCTGAAAGAAAGAATCCAATCTCTGGCTGTCAGTTTTAGTATGCCACAGAGAGTCCAGACCTTCATTTCCACTCAGAGCTGCAGAAGGTTATTTTACTGATTGATCGCAATGGAAGCTCGCAGTCTTCCCCCGGATTGTTGGAGGAGGCCGCATTTGGTCACCTTCAGGAAGAACGTGAGCATAAATTCAGCTTTCCAGAAGTTACTTTTAATTCAGTTGACGTGCCCTCTTTGCCTTTTCCACACAGATGGTCTGTTTGTCATCCATAAAGCAGGTTATGAGTTTCCAGCAGATGTTCTGGTTGCCAGTTTCCTCACATCCCTCCTTTTCAGGCATGCTGAGCTCCGCCGCAGTTGGCAAATAAAGCCAAGTCGATGTTTAGTGTAGGGCGTCATAAACCTCTTTTCAATGTTCATACAGTAATTTGCATTAGACATCAGTGCATTTAGCACATGCATCATCAGTCACTGTAATTATGGACGATTATGACTGAAGGTTTCAGTGCTTAGTGGGATTTTTAAGTTATTGTATGCATGCTGTCATTCTCACATTGCTCGAGTAAATATTTGTCTTTCTCGCTAACAGGATGTCACATCATCTGTTGTCTTAGTCCCAGAAGCATGCAGCACATGGAATAAATAGAGTGCTTTTCTCAGTGTATTTGTCACTTCTGATGGATGCTGCTGCAAGTTTGTTCCTCACCCTAACAGGGAAAAAAGTTTACTTCTTTCTAATCACATATCACCTTGGATAATAAAATCTGACAGCCCCTTTGCACTGAAATGAACACATTTCTGCGCTGTGAGTATTCAACACCACTAGATGTCAGCATGTACCCACTTATGGCTAAAGCGCCAAAAGCTACTGAACTTGTGCTGCCGCGTTCATGCAGAAATGTCATTATTACTTTGCATCAAAATGACCCAAGGTAAACAAACAAACATCAGAAGATAAGATATAATCTGTTTTATCCTCCTGTGACGCTTTGAAAATACCTATGTGACCTCAGGATGAAGCAGTTAAACGCTCACATTTACCTGGATGTCACTGTCTGCAGCCTCTCCCGCTCCCTAAATTGGCTGTCAGGGAGTGTGACCCAGGCTAATAGTGATTCATTATTGCTCACACCCGGCTAGTGTTCGCAGAGCTTCATCTGGGCTGAAGGGGAAGGGGAAAGGGTGGGGAGGTTGTGTCAATCTCTCAGCATCTAATGAGGACAGGCAGGCTAACACACAGCAGAGACAACCCCAATCAGACCCATCTCGCCGCCGGAGAGCATCATCGTCGCTCTGACATCACTTTGACGGAGCCGGACTGCAAATGCATGGAGCCTCCTCCTTTTTTAAGAGTGGAAATACTAATGACTGCAGCTGAGCGTGCGCATTAGAAGCATCATCAGCGAAGCGTAACAGTTTCATATTTATTTCACCCTTGTACAAGCCTATTTGCAAATATGTGACAAAAAGTCAATAGTCTATTACTCTGCTTTGCTACTCAGTAAAGCCGGACAGTAAAAAGTGAGCTGAAGCCGGTGAATTATGGGCCACTGTAGGGGGAAGGAATGGAGGAGGAGGTAAAGAAAGAGACAGAGAGGTTTTATTGTATGGATTCATGGAGATGACAAGCAGTCCTCCCTCCACATCATTATTGGCTGCATGCTTACACAACACCTGTTTTCTGTCACAGAAATGATAAAACATATTCATTTATTAAAGCTGAGGCTCCACAGAGTAACTGGAGACAAGATGGCGCCCTACTGTGTGTGTTTCTGAAGTTGTTACAGGGAAAACACGTGCTAATTTAAAAGGAGAAAACATCTTTTTGTGGATTATTAAAATGTTTTGGATTTATATTTTCATTGCAGTGGATCATCTGGACCTTTGTCCAGACGGAGTGTCGCTGATCTATAGATCACCAAGAGACGTAAACGGTGAGTAACCTCTAAGTTGCTCAGTTATAAAAATGGCTGCATGTCTGCTGCTGGCATTTACTCTGCCTCCTGTTGTGATTGAAATGGTTTGAATCAATCATCTCAGGTGTATTTTGCTTTCTCACGTCGTGTATTATGAGTATAAACATGAATTTAGTGTTTGTGTCAATCGATGGTAATAACAACAAACAAACTATTGTAAGGCCCACGGACGGGCCGAAGGAACTGCTGGCTGCCAGCCTAATGAGCGGTTGCGTGTTGTTGCCATTGTCATTGTTACTGTCATGAATGAACCAACTGTTGTTAATAAAATGATTAATCAATTAAAAAAACTATTACTAAACCCATTACTTACAACCTAGAACTTCTTAACTCTCTATAAAGTATATCTTAATAAGTACCCAGAGCAATTTTAAACAGTACCAAGCTAATTTTCTAAGCTAATTTTCACCTCTCCATGGTTTGAATTTGACTGTTGCAGTCTGTGTTTATTTCCTTCAATGTCACAGCTGCACAGACATTAGCTGTAGCTCGCTACCTAGCATTTTACATACGGACCACGTCTGTGCTTCTGACTGATTAGTGTCTAACAACTTTATCATGAACTCAGCTTCTTTCAGTGTTTGTCCTCCAGACGCTTGTGCTTTTCTTCTTGTCTCACATGTACATGAATTGAGCTCATAAAGCCTCATTTTTTTCACTTTAATAACTAGATGTGTTGAGTAAATCATAGTTTTGGCTTGTGCCACTTCCAAAATTCACATCAGCTTCAGTTTGACTGCATGTCAGCTTTTGCTGTATATGAAGCTGCACTTTAGCGCTAGCTGCATCGAGCCTCAGTGGATCCACTTTTACAAGATCCTCATTTACAACACAAATGTCCTACAGTGCTTTCCGCCATACTTACACTCATAACCGACTATATTTGATAGATACTAACATTCCACTGAATACTGAAAGTGCTGCAGTAAAAAAAAAAGACAGTCAGGCTGCAGCTGAGTCAGTGCGTAGTGTGGAGAAGCCTTTATGAGATTAATCTCCTCGTTTAGTCATAATTGTAATTGTACCCGAGAGACAAGAGAAAGAGACAGGGACAAGGGCAGCAGAGCCAAATTATACTTTCTTCCATATCAATATTTGATCTTTTCAGATTCAAATCCTTGTGACGCACTGACAAATCACTTCCATGCTCTTCACATGGTGACTCATGAGCAGCGAGCTCCATCGTCGTCAGAGGGAAATACTATAGGACATCCATTTCATAAGAGGATGCTTTCATTTCGCCTCTTCTTTCACACATGAATTGAGCGCTCCACATAAATTGGATTAAATGCACAATTTCACTAAGGCTTGCAAGGCGCTCTCAGCACAGACCAGGTACTCCTTTTTTTTTTTTTGGTCACGTATTGATTTTTCCCCTCGGTGATGGCTGAGAAACTTTTGACAACAATCTCGCACAGACACTGCAAGGCGTGTGTGATGTAGTAAAAAAAAAACAGACTATAGGTCTTTTCCTTGCAAGCCATTCTCAGTGTGTATTCGAAGGTGTGTCTGAAACAACACGCGGGCATGTTGCTCACACACGCCCACGCGTGAACGTGCGCGCCGCAAAGCCTCCGCATAAGCACCCCGACATTTCCACAGCCACAAATGTGCACTGAATTGGAGGTAAATTCGATCTCGTTGGAGAGCTGCTGGAAAGCCTGCGGCTCAGAAAACTCCTTGAGCCTCTGGAAGGTCGCCAGGCCCTCCAGATTCACAGGAAAACCACAGTTATCAGTATTTCCCTCCCTCTCTCCTTGACGCACGCACACACCTGCACACAGCGACCCAGCCCACTGGAGTTTAACGGAGTGACATCAATTCAATAAGCCCGGCCTGACGGAGACAGCGCAATACACCACAACACAGCTGCTCTCTCTATCTCTTTGCTAACCCATTTCCCCTCCTGGCTTCCTCCCTTCCCTTTAAGCTCTAGCTCAGCAAAGCAGAGTGATGACAATTTTGTTTTAGCCGGATGAATCTGCTGTCTGTGATGACCCAAATCTTTATTAAGGTTTTTTCACTCCTCTGCTATCAAACATGGTATAGAGTGTCAGGAAATGGTGCCCGTGTCTGGGAATTGCTCACAATAATTTCCAGCTGGAATTGAGTTACGTTTAAGGTGTTTTTTTTCTTATCATCTCCACATTTCACATCATCTTGAATAGCAGGAGTGGGATTTTAATGGAATTGTTCTGGATCCTGTAAGACTTGTAAGTTGGATGGTCTTGAAGCCTCCATGTGGGGCTGTGGCAGGTCCAGAAGGACCGTGCATTGACATCTCTATGTGGGTCATTTGGCTCTGTTCAGGCCAGAGCCGCCTGTCACCATCGATGTGTCAAATCAGCCGTGGCGTGACGAGATAGGCCGCTGGGCTGAAGCCAGAGACCTCGCTGGCGAAGAGGCAGAGCGACATTATCGAGCTTGAAGCCCGCAGAACGCTTCGACTAAATGTGATCATCACCTGCATCATGGCGGACCAAAATCCACTTTAAGGACTTGAGCAAAAGCCCCTATGTGGTTTTGTTCTCCAGCAACAAATTGGCCCCAGGCTTCCCTTGATTTCATCTACTGAAGGGAGGCATGGGTCTCTTTAGGGCTCAGATGGATATGCTTGTTCCGCCAGTATGGCACCCAGAGGGCCTCTGTCACGTGATAGCGCACATTAAGAGCTGAACTGGGAGACAAATACCCCGCCCTCAGTGGTTTTATGGTGGGACAAATATAAGTTATGGATTGCTGGACGGAGCTGCACTATCCCCCATTGACCGCTACAAGTCCTCTCTGTGTGTGAGTGTTTGAGAGTGTGTGCTCCTACTGGGAGTGATTAAAGCACAGGACAACACATCGAAGAGTGTGTGATGCTCATAATTCGCTTGATAAATGACCTGATAGCCACGACCTGGACAGAGCATTGGCCCTCTTTAAAGATACATAAGAGCTGCTCATAAGAGCTGCTTGGGTTATCTTTCTGAGCCTGTGTGTCGAGGTGGTTAAAACAAACACACCTACGCCGGTTCAAATGTTTGCCCAGCTTTTGCTGACAGGACTTTGGGTGACCTCGGCGTTAATTAACATTCCCTGGGCGGCACACATCACAATGATTTCAGCCTGTGACAATTCTGTGAGATTAAATTCATTTTTTTTATCTTCGCTGCAGGGAGGATTTGAATGATATAAATCCCCATTGCCAGAAAAGGGATTGGAGCTTTCGCCTGACTTAAAGGTGTCGAACAGTCCGCGACGGCAGTAATCCTGTAATCTGGGCAGTCAGCAGCACCGCAGAGGTCCTTACTACAGTATGTACAGCGCACACAGAGACACAAACACACGCAGGCTGATACAGAAACACAGCACTGCCATTAAGACTACAGCTGCCACCAGCAACACCACCACCCACATCTCGTCTGTCATCATATCCCACCTCGCATTGCTCCACTTTATTTTGTTGTCCTCAGCTGAAATCATCAGGCTGCTGTGAGAGCTGAGGCGCAGAACGGCGGTGTTTTCTGACGTTCTTTCACATCACGTGTTGAGTTTCAGGCACTGTTGTGTAGCCGCCACTCTATCACCTATAGGGCAGGTCTGATGGAACGGCCCACGGCCATTTAAAATTAGCTGCACTGCAAGGTTTAAAAGATCCATAAACATCCAGGATGAACGGCCAGGTGGACCGCCATTTACAGGACAATTACATTATTATCATTATAATGACATACAATTACAAGCTGTAACGCTGGATTACACACGTGCTTTGTTTCCTGTGAATGTCTCATGTGGAGGTGTACAATATAAAATCCAGCCCGGCCGTGGCGGACTGCCAGAAACCGCTGCAGAGAGAGGTAATTACTGAATGTAAATACGTTGAATAGTTAGTGCTGAAACAAAGCCGGCCGTAAATAGTTTCCAAAATGGGGTTTGATTTCATGAAAAAGGATTATACCTTCATATGAAATAATAAGTTTTTATGTGGCTGTTAATACATATAGAGTATAGGTGTATTAATATGGGATTATGTGTATTTGAGTAAGTGTGTGTGAGTGTATGTGCTGGACTACTTTTTGTACTTTTAACCCCTGTAGAGTGGCGATGAAGATGCAGTTGAAAGCTCTGGAAATGCCAGTAAATGGACTTTGAGCTTGAATTTGAACTTGAATTATAAACCACGTCAGGTGAGAAGTCCTGAAAGTGACTCGCCGATGAACACCGTGCGATGGTTGAAAGCTCCAGAAGAGGCTTGTTAGTGTAGCTTGACTTGGATTTGGCTAGTGTGGACTGGCCTTTTAGCCTTTTAGCTAAAAGAGCTCAAAATAAACAAAGCAGATAAACAAGAATTGGTGCAAATGTGCTATATGGTCTATTTTAAACATGTTTTTTTTACTGTAATATGGACAATTTCCAAGCAGTTGGTAGTTGAGATGCTAAACAAAGATGCTAATGTAGCCTTAGAGGTGCTAGTTTACTCGGGCGGGGTGCATTAGCATTATCTCTGCTGCTGTGAATGTCAGAGGAGGCCCACACTGACATATTCCACAGTCATGACCTGTTAAAATGGCTAAGCTTTATCAACGCGCTCCTCCTTTGAACATCGGCATGTCGTCTGCAGAGGCTGCCGGGCAGAAACGGACGCGCATTCCTCCCAGCAACCATCCCGTCCCCTCCTACTCCTTCATGTTTGGGTAAGAAGAAAAGATTTAGAGGCTCGGAAGGAGAGACACAGGCATGTTGCCGGGATACCAGAGGGCTGAATGCATTGATTGCATCTTATGCTTAAAGACGCACACTGAATCGGATTACGCTCGGCTGTTTGTACCTTATTAGTCTGACATTTCTACAAGAGGAGGACGTGTCCCCAGATGACTCAGAGAATTGGCTGCATTTAAATGTCAGACTACAAGGGCTAATGATTTTTATGTCCTGACATGTTTTAATATGCTTATGACAGCGGATAGAAGAAAAAATAAGAACTAGTCAAGAAAATTGCAGATTGTGGGACGAGTGGAGAAGCTGATAAGAGACCTTCTTTTGCACCGCGGTTCCCTTTTAAGAAGAGGAGACGCAGCAAACTCTTCAAGTGAAGCCCCGACTGAGTGCATTTGATGATAGCAATTGCATAATGAGACTATCCTGAAGCTTGGCTGAGTTCTCGACTTGAGAAATCACAGGTTTAGCGTGGGCGAGTCAGAACAATGCCATGTTTGAAGTCTTTGTTGTGGTCCCTTTTTTTTTTTTCAAATATTAATAAGTTTGCGATGGCCTAAATCTAATGAATGTCACATCGAGTTGAAGGAGGCTCCGAGTTGCATTTGAAACAACAGAAAAACACGACTTTCTCTGAACATCTTTCACAGCCACAATAACTCAGAATTAAGCCTCCACTGCATTTCTGTGATGCTATAATGTAATACAGCAACCATCTGTGTGGACTCCTACTGCTATAGAATTGGACATGGCTTGTGATGAAGGGTGCTTAAACCACAGCAGGAGCTATAATCAGCCATCGATCCATGTACTGAGGAGTTCTTGGTATCTGTATACAGTCAGGCCTTCTCAGTTTTGATAAAACAATGATGTACGGCGGCTGAACAGTCGAGGAAACGAGCTTGGGTAATTGTTCGGCCGTGTCCCCTGCCCGACCACGCTGCGCCTTCCCTGAAGGTCGTGCCTTATTGAACGTTTGGCGGCACTTGTGACCATAACCATGCAGTTACTTGTAATAGAGTTATTGATCAAACCTGTTTGTGGCTTTCAAATAGTGTACAGTATTTTACAACATTCAGAAATAGTCCATAAATACAGAGAGACAGAATCTTTTTAAGTCTTGAGGGGGAATGTTTTCAGGTGCACACTCAGGCAGCCTGTTGTAAATATGGCTTGTAAGGTCTCATTATCATGATGCTGGCAGACAGGTGGAGTGGAGATTGAATTTAAGGCCACAGGAGTAGCTGCGAGAGAGACACCACTGCATCAAAGCACAAGTAGAGATGTGTATTTTTAAGCTTAAATTTACCTTGAAGCAGGAATGTGTAACTTTTGAAAGAAGAGATGACCTAATGTTACTCATAATGAATAAAACACATTTGTCACTTCAGTACACTGCTGCTACAGCTGCACGTGGTCTGGTATGACCAGTAGCATATTATGGCTAATGTTAGCCAACTTTGCATAGATATTGCTGCAAAACTGGCTTTACTACAGGTTCACTTCATTGTCTTTGCGACTCTTGTGATCCTTTTACTGTTCGTTTTCGCATTTACCGACGTCCTGAAATTGCTTAGAGGTTGTTTACTAAGAGTTATAGGCTCGCTTTAAACTTGTAGATTCAAAAATGAGACAAAAAGACAGAAAACTGAGAGAAATATTTGCGCTCTTAGGTCAGCTACTTTCATTCGTGTTCATTTTCATGCGTTTTTCATTCACATATAAAAGCTGAGAGTCCCGTCCCCTTTTCCCTATCAGCTGTGTGTCAAAGGTTCTTATTTCTCTACCATTTAAAGTTGCATTAAGTCTATATACAGTTTATTGTTCTGACTGATGTATGGATAAGTAGCTCGATAGCTAGAGAGAAATTAACTGGGAATTGACTTCCCCCTGATGACCTCTCCGCCGTGCCGGCAGATTCCAGCCTCCTCTCAGTGATATGCACAATCTAGTCGGCGCTTCGCCCAGTTGTTTGCAATCTGTCAGGCTCTTGTGACTGATGGTTATGGGGTGTTAAAGGTCAAGACAGTCTGGCCTTACCTGATCGGACTGAGGCTATTCTCAACCTCATTAAGCGGAAATCACAGAGCTCCTCTCGGACCAGACGCACTCTCATCTGTATGCCAGAGGACACTAATAGAGATGTCGATGTGGCTGGCGCTCTGCTCCGTCTGCTTGGCTAAAATTGACCCAAATACAACACAAATGAAACACATATCACTGCAGCTGCTTCGCTCGGTTGATTTTCCACATGATGCCACTCATAAAATTTAACTTGTGAATGCAAATACGCTCAAAATGGTTTATTTTTTAATGCTGTGATCAATATGCATACAGCCTGATACAAGAATTAAGTTCAAGGCTTATCTTTAAAAAAAAGAATCAGATAGGTTTTAGGGGAAATTAAAAGTGTATAAAATTTGTTGCTTTTGTAGATAAATTTACAAATCTGCTCATCCAATTAGAATAATGGAGACGATGTGGGAGGCTGCATTGTAATGCACCACATTTAATGCTTGCTAATGAGAATACAGTGTTGGTACACCTTTGTGATAGATGAAAACTCATCAGCAGGCTTTAAGTACGGGGCGCTGCAACGCTGAGGCTAATCCTTCTGCTTTATCTCTGCAAGAATGTCCATTTCCATCCACAACAAATTGTTCACTGCTGAAGCACATCCCCGCTGAGGCTGCTGCATGCGCCTTCATTAAAAATGGATGTTAATCAAAAAGAGCTGAGAGCATTGTGATCAAAGTTAGGTCCCTGTTTAAACAGTCTTGTCTGTAATTTGAGCTGGACGTTTCTCCCTAGCCGCCATGGCTTCCTCTCAGCGTCGTGATCAAGTCTCAGTATATGTCGACGAACTTGTCTCTTAATCAAGATTGATTACATTTTTTTCAGACTGAAGGGAATAAATTGACTTTCGCAGAGTCTGCAAATCAAATACTGCAGCTGGACTGGAGCAAATCCTCAAGTTTAATTAAAAGACTGATAGCTTGCTACGATTGCCTGCCGTCTTTGTTTTCAATAGCGTGAGCGCTACAGCGCGAGTAACCGAGGACGAGCACAAGTGCCGCGGCCTGAGGAGCGCTGATCGCAGATGGTCCGAGCTGTGTTGTCACATGGACTTTTATTTACTTAACCACCTCCTGGATTGACAGTGAGCACCTGCAAAGGGCAGGACCAGCGGCCGCTAAGCTGATGTGTGTTTAAACGCTTGGCCGACTCGGAGAGGAGCCCGCAACTGGAGAAATGAGGCCGAGGGGCCCGGTGCTAATCACAAACACTTTAGCTGTCTTGCTAAATCCTCCAAAGACGACAGAGTCAAAAATCGAGACAAATCCATGAGTTTTGCATATAGTCCCTATCACCCAGATGCTGTCTTATTACTGAAAATATTTTGCAGTCTTTTTCTGGAAACGGGGGGCCGACTGTGGTCGAAATGCGACTGCGGCTCAACCTTTCTCCTCAGCCCTGTGGCGAGGTTGCCGGTGGTAATTTGTTTTCTCATCGATTTGGACTGCAGGCCCTTCCAAACACTGACAACTGGTGATCAGCTCGAGTGAGACAGACGTGTTTTATTATGAGGATATTGACTCCTATCTGGATTCACTTAAGTACCACAGGTGGGTCATATTTATAAAGCGAACCGAGGCAAGGCGACGGTCCGAGCGCCAGAATCAGATGCTCGTGGATGCGAGCAGCTCCCCCCCATCACGCAGGCGTCGGAACATCAGGTAGGAGGCGATGTCCTCGGGTCAATGGCGGCTTCCTTCAGCGGTCCCCCGGAGGAGGGAGGTTCAGCATTTGGTCACAGAGCTATTTCCCTTCCTCCTTTCTCTCAATCGGCAGATAAAAGCTGTGCAGTGCCAAGCAAACAGCCCCCAGCCCACTGGCTACAGACTAGATGACAGAGAACAAATCAAACAGAGGGACGAGTGCTCCCCTGAGGGTTCAGGCTCCATCAGTGATAGCGGTGATCCCAGGCAGTTTTCATCCTCCCTCCCCTCTTCTGCTCTTTTTTTTTTTTTTTTTTTTGCTACTCAGCTTGGCACTAATCCTATTGTTAAAGGTGACTGCCGGGAACACCGAGACGCTCCGAGCACAAGCACAGAGCTCTGTTTTTTGGACGACGACGCAAAGTCTCTTCTGCAGAACCCAGCAGATGATGTGTCATTTAAGTTTCTCTCACCTCTCTCGCTCCGGCCCTCATTCTGTCTTTGAAGTTCTTTTTCGCAGCAATTCCTTCGCTAATTGGCCTCGAAGCGGTTGCGTACCGGCGCGAGGGACGCATTCACGTGCCCGCTGCCTTTCTTTTTGGTTTGTTTTGACAACTGAAAGACTGAATTGTTGACTTGTCTCAGAGACCCCGGAAATCAGGAGGAATGTGTTTTATGCTGGGAGTGAAATGAAATATGGAAGGCTGTGTTTATTTCACCACAGAGCAAATACCCAAAGGGGAGAGTGAGAATCCATAATCCTGACAACGGTTAGGAACAAAATAGCAGAGCTACGTGCCTTGTTTTGAAAGTTTTTTAAGGCAGACTGACTTCTGGACTCTCCTTTTTGGCACTTTTTCACCTTATTTTGGGGTTTTCAATATACTCATTTTGCAAATGTGACCCTTAAAGAGATCCAACATGGCTCAGATATGACAAAAGTTTAGCTTCTCCTCCAGCCATGGGTATTTTTCATGATTACGTACAAGCTACGGCGCTCCAGCACAGACTCCTTTGCCCTCTACCAACTAGTTCACCCTACGTCTTTCAGCGTCTTTCACAAGTTCATAATTTGCGTTTGAAGTACGACTTGCTTGAAGCTTTTATACATTTTCATTTTCTGTCATCATCCCTCCTACCAGATCTCATACTCGATTATCTGCAGCGCTCACCATCAAATAACTTCAAGAAGGATCACGTACATTTTCTATTTCCAATCTAATCCTTTTTTTTTTTTAAGAAAAAGACATTTTATAATCTTGCTTCTGCTCTATAGAATAAGATTGAAAAAAAAAAGCCATTAATGAGAACATACGCAGGCCATACTGGAAACACAGAATTAAGCCATTAGAGATTAATGAGTTTTTGGGGGGAAGCGTATGGAGGCAGATAAACGCTGGGCGACGGGGCCAGACTGTCGGCTGGGAGACGAATCGGGCGAAAGCTGTTTTCGTCAACGCTGTCACGCTCCGCCGGCCACGCTGGAGTGTTTTGGCTCCTTCAGATTAATTGTCAGTCATAAATTAAGTTCTGCAGTGTTCAAACAGGACGGCCAGGACAGAGGCTTTCACTGACATGGTTATACATGAGTATAGGAGAGGACATGTTTGATTTATCTGGTTGGAGTCGCATTAAAATTCAGCTGGAAAAGTTCTGAGGCATTGTACACAGAGAAATGAACCCTGTACTGCATCAGATTTCCATTTGTATGACTGGCAGCAGCTCCCGCAGTCTGACACCCAAGAGTAACTAAAACTTGACATCCTCTAAGATCCCAGGGGAGGACTGGTTTCCAATGGGAGGGAAGCGCATTATCACACGAAAGCATCAGGCTAATAAATCAGCATTTTAAGTCTGATTATCTCGCGAATCAATACATTTTCACCCTTACGCTGCTGATGCTAGAAGTGTATGATAACTAATTGGCATCAAATGGATTTTAAATGGAGATTAAATACTGCATTAAGGCCTGAATAACAAATGCAGCTGCAGTCTTACAAGCATTCGAGCTAAACCTTTGCTTCTTACATTGCGTTACAATAAAAGTTGCTAGCTGCTCAACAACAACAGAAAAAGAAAGCTTGTCGATCGTCTTCCACAGGGAATGCCGAGGGTCGTCTTTGGAAAGTGTCTTTACTTTTATTAGCTGGGGCGCAGGCATATGAATATTAATATTCAACCAAGAGCTTATGCTTTATTAATGAAACTGAGCTTCTTGTGAAATTAAATGGGTATAATGGGATACCGTTCATTACCTCATGCTGAATAGATGAGAGCCATAAACTTCATCAGGATAGAAAGATTGTGCTTTCATAAAGATTCGTGACAGGAATCGCCTTCACTGAGGTGTTGGTGTTGTCATCCTGAGTTACTCTAAAGCAGAGTGTGCTTTTATTTTTCCCCATTGAATCCACTGAAAAATGAGCAGCATCAAAAGGGATTTTTAATTTCTTAAAGCTGCACGAGCTCCTGTTTTTACAGTAACAATGGGCCATTCTGCTACTAAGGTTTTAGCTTCTTTTAGCTCATTTGTTTGGTTTTCCAGCCCACAGCTTTACTCTTTCTTTCGTGGATCTCATCAGCCTGGATTCTAGTCGCAGCTGTTTTTAAGGAAAAAGCTCTGATAAAGTGCATGCGACTTGCCCAGTCAGACATTTTTCTCAACAATTGGTGGAGACCAAAAATGAGCTAAAATGGGTGTGACCATTGCAACACGTCCTCGTACCTAAATGACCAAACATATCAACTGCAAATAACTGGCAAAACGACATGCAGCATATGTCTGTTGGACAGTTCCAGCACGAGGCGTACCAGACCATCATCGTACTGGACCGTCATTTGGGTTACTGTTATGTACATTTTGTAACTTAAGTACATTAAAATAAGTCAGTGTTGACTTTTCACACAGGACAGGAACAGCGGTCTGCTGAAAGTCCTTCATATGTGGACTCTCTTTGTCTTTATACTTAATACTTGACTTCCTCCTTTGTTCCTATTATAATAACTACAGCCACTAGAGGTCGCCACCTTACAAAAAATGTAAATAACAGGTCACAATAACCTACTTGCAGAGAGGACCTGTATGGCTGTTTTTCTGGTGAGGACGGGCTGAATATTGGACTCTACATTCGTAGATTTACATCTGACGATCACTCAGATTTATCAAAATGAATTGATTTTGGAGTCGTTTCTTTTCCTGAATTCTCTATGTTACAAACACTCTGTTGGACATGTACACTTTACTTGAAACTCTTTAACTCACTGTCTCTGCAACTTTGCAATTCTTGGTTTTATATTGAAATTCTGTGTTTTGAATTCCTCATATTTTGTAGCTGTTTTATTGGTTGTATATAGATTTCTGCATTGCACTTACTACATCTACCTACATGTCAGTACATGCAGCACTCAGTATAGCGGACCTACATCCTGGTCTGTCGCTCCCCTTCTGCTGTTAAGGTTTTTATTTTTTTGAGAACTTCTTCTGTGTCTGAATGAGGGTGTTAGGATTGAGGGTGTTGTGTGCTGTGCAGCTCACAGAGCCCTCTGAGACAAACTTGTGATTAAGGTCGATATAAATAAACTTGACTTGTTTCATTAGGTGTACCGTTGACAGCTGGATACAGTATTTAGTCGGATACAGATTTAAATGGCGGTCGTGGCCCCACAGATGTTTGGTGTTTGTGTGTGTGTGTGTGCATGCATGTGTGTTTTGTCCCGTGTCAGATATGACTTGTGGCCTAGCAGGGAACATACTGTGAAACACGCTGTCATGTGATTTTGTCCTCATGCGCTGCCTTCGCATGATGAATGAAATGCACACGGACGATAACAGTGAGGAAAGCACGTATCTGCCCTTCACCTGGGAATATGGTATTTGGCGTGTTGTGCGTGCCATGTGCGATTATCTGATCTCTAAACAACTTTCGAGTGATTCGAGAGGATGTTCTGAGACACGGCTATTTTCCCCCCTTCTCGCACAGCCATAAATTCAATCTCCATTTCCTCCCAGACATGTTGCACAAATTGAACGCTTGCTTTAAAAGAGAAAGGTGTGGAAAATGACTTCTCTGCCATTTCCCGCCGCTCTCATCTGCGCGCATACTTTGTGGTGTTTTTTGTCGGGGAACGATGGGGTGGAGGGGCACAGCCGCCAGAGCCGTGGACTGAAAGAAATGCTGTGGCTGACTTCGACAGGCTGATTTCATTTGGTTTCATCAGCCTCTCACCGCAGACGGGCCCAGTCACTGCCGTCTTCTCATTGGGCTGCCGGTGGACATGCACTCAACGAACAGGGTTAGCGGGGCTTAACGGCGACTTCATCCCAGGCTCTGTTCAGGCTCACAATGACAGCAGCCCGTTTGAAGTGAGCAAAAATAACGAGCGAGCTGTTTGATTTAATATAAAGATCATATTTCACTCAGAGCCCTTTATATCTGAGTAAACTGTTTTCCGAGGCTCCTCGCGTGCCCTCAGCGCAACAGAAAATCAGCTCTCAGAACAGGCCGGCGAGGATCATTTCGCATCATTTTTTCATCGTTTGTCATATCTCATTTAATCAAATGAGGGAAATGATATCACTGGAGAAGCTCCTTGTGGATGGCACTAAAACATATTGCACACTTATGGGAGGGCTGAAGGGGGGGCGCAAATGGATGAAATGTATTATTAATGATTGAATATGAGACGGCAGCAGTGGAATGGTAGCCTATATCGTTATCAGCATGGGGTATGAGTCATACTAATTATTGACCATCGCTGGGGCTGAAGCTGAAATCCCCACCAGTGCAACATGATGCTGAACACGCTTAACTGCAGCGTTAGCTCGGTCACAGAGGCAGCTCTCCCACAACATCCAAGGCTTGGGAAGCATCCGTGAACAATGGCCGGGTTAATATTAACAAACAGAACACAGTTGTGCGCTCTGTGATTAGAAAATGGAGGTGGGGAGGACTTTCATTCCTTATTTGTTGAGGTCCTGGAAACATATTGCTTTTTGATGCCCTTTGGCCGCGTGTGCACTGAGGTGTTCCTTAAATTTTCTCAACTGTTGTTCAACTGCTTGTTCTTGTCCAAAAATCAATGCCTTTATTTCTACTTTCTGCGTTAATTTAGACTTCAGATGAGGATATATCTTTTTGGGCAGATGGACCGAACAGCCTGTAGGCTCCGTATTAATGAACCATTATTTTACGGCTGGCCTACTGCTCACCAATTTTTTTCAACTTAGCACATCTTTGATGACCTCTAAAACAAACTTTCAGTTGGCAGGTTTTTGAACGTGAAGCTTGAATACCTGTTTCACATCTCACCCTTCACTTCTTCACCTCTTTGTCATCCTTTTTGATATCAACCTGGAAGAAGTTGCACAGTGTGATAATGAGAAGCAGATTTTTAGGCTTGAGACTTGGACTTGAAGTCTCCCATGTCTCCAACAGCTTGCTTAATTGCCATGTGGTTATCATGGTGGAGCAGTTTAGGGACTAAAACTATGTGATTAGGTCATTTTCTTAGTTATAAATTACTGTTTTATTTGTTATGTAACTTAAGGATGTTATGTAAGTAAAACTAAGAGGAAGTTGACTTTCACATGGGACACAAGCTGTGTTCTCCTGGGTCCATCCACCACACCTGACTATCTTGCTCTTTACACTATGTCACCTGACTTCCTCCTTTGTTCCTGTCCATAATTACCACGTCCACCAGAGGTCGCAGCCTAATAGTGAGATTGTCAAGAAGTCAAGAGTACAGCTTCTGAAAATAACGTGGTATGAACAAAAGCACCTTTTCTCAACTCTGAATCCAGTCTCGAAAGGAAAACTCGGTGTCGTTTTAATGGTCATCATTCAGAGACTTCCTTGCTTACAAAGATGTAACTTTGCCCTCATGGATTTGAAACTCGTTACAAAGGAGCTGAGACTCTACCTCATCTCACAATTGAAACTTGACTTTAAACAGCTCTGATGAGACTATTTTGGTAGTTTTAACTATTTACTATTTTTAGTTTTAAGAACAAAGTTGACCATTGGGGACCATTAATGCTAATGTTTGTCCCTCTCTTTGAATTAATAATGCTGGGTCTCCATCACACTCTCTAATGGTTTTTAAATGTGCTTCCACCTAAAAATGACCATTAAAGTGTTGAAATGGCGCATTCTAATCACATTGTGAATGGCTTCGAATAGCACCTCAACAATAGACTCTGGCACTAAATGGCTTATCTAATAATTATGAGCTAAAGAGCTGCTTTTTTGGCACTGTGAGGTTTTTTTTTTCTAGTACAGCATGAATTCGAGCCAGACACTCGATCACGAACCCGAGCCAGGAAAGACAGCCTTATAAGGTGAGATATAAGGCCATTTCTCTGTGTGAGGACAACGGAGAGTTTACAGAGGCAGTCTGACATCAGTATTGTACACAGGGCTTTGTGGACAGATCTAATGGTACACTTTATTGATTGTGTGTGCTGTAATCTGTCAGTCCAGGCTTGTCCAGCTGCGGCTGGGTGCCGGGGATGCTCTAAAGGGTCATCTCCAGCCATCTGCCATTCCAAACACCCCGAGAGTATCTACAGCTTATTACCACACTCCCTCTGAAAGGATATCTGCCCACAAATGGCAGCTAAGGTGGAAGAGAGGGACTGCGGACTAACTTCCAGATAGCTGTAAAAACTGCTCTCAGGTTTAATGATCTAAATTCAAGTCTGCCAAATTAAAGGAGCCTGAATTTAACAGTTAGCTGTTGCTGTTTGTTTACTGTTTGCTGCCCTTTTTTCTGGCGATAAATTAGCCAATCACATCTATGTTTGGAGCTGAAGCAAAAAATGTAATCCATCAATGTAATCAATCACTAAGTAAGTATTTATTGACAGTGTGATGGCTTTATTGATTTATCATCAGCAAAAGTAATCAGTTACATTACTGATTACACCACTATAGTCAGTTTCAGCAAAGGTGCTTCTGTTTTCTGGTGGATGAAAAACACCAGAAAACCAGAAAAACACCCATATAGCTCAGCTGTGCAAGCAAGTTATTACGATCCATATTTGTGTTTAGGAGCGAGGGAGAGAGTCAGGTGATGTCTTATAAAAGAGGTGAGGGTCGGGTGGATGGGTCAAGAGACCACTGTTCATGTCCTGTCTGAAACTGAAAGTCAGCATTGATCTATTTCAAATTCCATAATGGTCCAGTGTGTAAGATTTAGTGACATCTAGTGGTGAAGTTGCACCTTGAAACCAACTGAATATCCTTCGTTTAGAGTCAGAGATTGGTTTGTCCATTCTGGGTGACTGTAGAAACCTGGCAGGTTTTGTAGAAGAGGACCTGCTCCCTCTGTAGATATAAAGGACTAAAGGCTAAAGCGCACCATCACTGCTTTAGACTCCTGACAAACAAGCCTGAATGTAGGCTTACTAGAGGCTAACGCTGTGAGCCGGCTGTCACACAGCGTGGTTGAACGCAATGAGCAAAGGTGTTTGCTTGAGCGCTGGGAAACTGTGATGCAAAATTTTCTCCATTTTGAAACATTTTTAAACTACAGTAAATTGTTTAATCTGTGAATTGATCAGATGAATCAACAGTGGAAATAATTGCTAATTTCAGGCTAAATATTCATCTCTGTTGTCATGAAAGGGCAGTGATTTCTTTAACTCCATCCACTGTCATCACGCAGAGTTAAAAAAACTCAACACATATAGCTACTGTAAAACATTAGACAACCACAAAGACAGTACAACAACATGGCATGATCAGATGTCATTCACATGACAGCATGTTTTTTCCAGCCCATATAAAATGCTGAAAAACCAATCCAGTGCCCAGCTGGTGCGTATCAATATTCCATTGATTGCTGCGGTCGGACTCACTTTTCCATGGATCAACCAGATATTTTATGTAACTCTGTGTGGTTTGACTGGGCTGCTGTTCCCACCTTCCTCCCTCCGTGGGCTCCTGCAGCCACATTTTCTTGTTGTGAATATCTGCCTCTCTGTTGCCTTTTGGATCAGTGTCTCTCACCGTCTCCCTTCTCTTTCTGTTTACGTGTATTTGCGCCTCTCTCCTCTGTCTCGCCTCTTTCCCCTCGTCCCCACGGGTCTCCCAGGCACTTTGGCTCTTAACTGCTCTCTCTCTTTTCTCTCTCTCACACTCTCATCGTCCATCTCACATCTTCTCTCCGGTGTCTCAGTGAGTGCCAGGCAGGGCGTCCCTGGAGTGACCTTGCGGGTAATGAGCTCCTGATCACGAGTCAGGAAACCCAGCATTCAACACCCACCCCATCACCCTCCCCTCACCCCATGCAACACACACAAAAAAAGAAAAAAAAAACTACACAGCTATCGTATGCTCAGCCCACAAAGAGAAATAGTATTGGAGAGGCAGGGCAGCGGGGCAGAGGTGCAGATGAAAAGAGTCTAGAGAAACTTCTTCAAGCTCTGATATACAACTACCAGACCTCCAAAACAACGTAAGTGGATTTTCTTTAAACCCTGTGTGCACACATGATACACGGCCTTTGTGGGACAGGTGTGAGGTGACGGTGAGGCGGTGACTCGAGCAGCCGGGCAGGCAGAAAAGTTTGGAGCTGAGCAGTGCAGACAGACTCGGTGGTGGACGATAGGAAGTCCACTTTTGATGCTTTTTTCTCTCTCCTTTGTGGTGTGTGAATGTCGGGAGTGGGATTTATGCGATTCCAGAGCTGTCAGTACCAACCCCCGCTGTGCTCACGCTGTTTTTTAAATGTCACGATGGGAAAACTTCGGGGAAAGTTGCAAAAGAAACTCAGCTGAAGTTTCGCTGTTGATCAAAACAATGTTTTGCATTTGTGCATTTTTCCTTTTTTTTTTTTTTTTACCAAAGTGTTTCTGTAGACATGCTCCTAATCGCTTCTTTGTTGCTCTTCCCATTCTAAGCAGATTTTTCCCTGAGGCTGTTGATAGCAGATAATAAACATATGAAAACATAAAAGACTATTAAGCTTAAAATGCTGAGAATTATAAGCGCAGATGGGAAAGTGGCTTTTAGACATGTTGGGTAAACAATCGAAAAGTCCCAATAATCCAGCAGCCATGGGCTACGGACTGTGGTGTTAAATCATTAACAGGGCCGTTTCCTCAGTGATTAGACTTCAAACATCCATATGTTTTGTTTATTATCGCTACCAGCCAAATATACGCAAGCCCAATTAAGTATGTCTGTGCATGCGTGCTGGTTGAAGTGGGCCACTTTTGCCCAGGATGTCGTAATTTGGGTCAGGCCTGACTGGAATGACAAACCCGGAGCAGCTGAATTGTATCAGCGCTATGTGGTCCGGCAGACCTTCTGCTTGCGTTGCCATGGCTTTCTCCAGCACTGGTATAGCAACCCGAGTCAGACCAAACAGTGCTCCTCTCTGTCTTATGGGCATTCCTGCAGCAGACAAAAGCCTTCCCCGGCTCATTCTTGCTCGAAATGAGGTGTCCGCTTCATTTCTTTAGAATCAACACATGGTGTGGTCCTAATGAAAGAGCCGGGGGAGATTAAACATGAGGTGGAGATGAGCTTGAGAAACCAGCTTTGGTCCGTAGGAAGTCAGAACACAATGTGGATTAAGCTGGAGGACGGCCAGCAGGGCCAAACTCATAAAACTGCTTCATTTCTAAATAGATCCTGGCATTTTCCTTCCAAGATGGCCACTTGGAGGCCCTTTAAGAGACATTTTACACATTCTGCCCTTTTCTCTTGTTAAACGCTTGCCCCACAGACTTCACCACGTGATCTGGCCTATATGTCAAGACTAAGCAGCACAAAGCCAGTTCATTTCCGTCTGTGTCTTCACAAATGCTTTGACGAGACTGTTCTCCATGGAGGAGCTGGAGCAATAAGGCATAGAATTGCGCTGTTAGGGCCCTGAGAAGCCCGCTCCAGGGGGGAGGGAAGGGCTGTGAATGGAGCCAATTCTCGTCTATAGGGCACAAGTAAGTGAGAGAGAGGGAGAAAGAGGGGTAGGGGGATGAGGACATACACAAAGATCCTCACATTGAGTGGCTGGTTTATTCTTGTGGGGTACGCGCTGACCCCTCACATGTGGGATGAACAGAATGAGCCTTGATGGGGTCCGGAGGGCCTCCAAAGAAAGGGAGGACAGGATAAAGAGAGGAATAGAAGAAAAAAAGGAGGGGAGGGGTGCCAGAAGAGAGGCCTGTCAAGGAGCTATCCTTCATTGCATCCAGCTATAGACGTCATAGCGCAGAAGATGCAGTCAGATGGATTCTGGTGTATCGCGACTTGCTTTGTTTTTTTTGTCTGGCCACCGTTCCTATTTGTCCAAAAGGGCTAAAAGAAGTCAGGCAGAAACAGTCACACAGGTTTTAACTCACAGGTGGCACATTTTGAGCAGCAGAAGCTCCAATATCCTGATCAAGCTCCAAAAACACTGGATCCTACAGGTCCCATAATGCAACACAATGTCAGTGATCACCCGTTCTTTCCCTCTCGCATTTATTTTTTACAAAGATGTTGTGTCCCAAGGTCAGGACAGAGTATAGCGTTCAATAATCGATGAAAAATAATGTCCAATACTGTAAAAATAGCTGCGTTTAAGTGGAATTACCCTTTAACTACAGTTCCTCAGGCTACACAGAGGCGCTCACAATTAAAGCACCTGAGCTTGCCACTGAAATCTCACCTAATCTTTTATTCAGCTGTGGAGACGAGTGGGGACCGCGAGGGGACCGGCACCCGAGGCTGTTGGGTTAATTGTCATGTGGAAACGCAGACGTTCTCATGGAGACGTCAAGTGAGCAGCTATCTCATTACAGGCAAGGACGAGACAATCAAAGCCGTCTGCAGAACCTCTAAGCCGGCGATGAGAGAGTGTTCCTCTTGTGTGGTGTTGGTCCCCATTGTCTGAGGGAGTCCACTGATGGGGCTACTAATGCCTTTCTGTGGATGAATTTCTACACACGAGTCAGGGTTTGTATTAATGTGTAAGTGCCGAGGCACACTGTGAAACCCTCAGACGCGTTTTGATCAGAGCTTTGCGGCTTTGAGAAGGCGCTCATTTCTTTCCTTCCGTAAATGTATGAGGATTTTCTACTTTTCCTGTGGAAAAACAAATATCTAATCGCGGCCTGCGTCTCCCCACCCTGCTGTCGGCTTGATCTGGTGTTTGATCCTCGGAGAGCTAATGATAACCCGAGGCTTTCCACTGTAATCAATCCGCTCATTAGTGTCCTGCCCAGTCACACGGCCGCCCACACAAACTCACAGACATATGCACAACCGCACACAAACTGTCCCCAGGCCTGCCAGTAGGTGACTGAAAGAAGAAAGGGCAAAGGCCGCCGGGCTGCAGGCAGGATACATACAGCAGCGGAAGGCTGGACAACATTTAACTGTATGTTTTTGATTTGATTTCACTGTTGATTTGTGGCACATTAAGATTTAAAAGACCAAATCAGTGCTTTTGCAAGTTTTATCCCCTTTGCTGCAAATCATCATCATCATTAATCATTTGGCAAGGCCATGTTGGAGGCATCCATTATGAGAGTATTGCAAAGGCAGCTCTGTGATTAATCTAATTTAATGAAATGCTTCATGTAACGTGACTGTATTGGAATTAGTATGAATCAGCGGCTGCCTGTTTCATCAAACGTTATCCAGCCGCATTGCACTGATTCAAAAATAGTCAGCAAAGACGTTAAACCAGGACTGATTGATTTTTGGCCGCTTGTGTATGCACGGAGTGTTTTGTACATGCAGACGTAGTCAATGTCACATTATCAGCCTATAATGCTAGCAAACAGTTTATCCACACAAGAAGAAGACAGGGAGAGCATTAGCATTCGTTTGGCGCTGTCCAACTGATGCATGCAAGTCCAATATTCATTCTCCTTTAGTTCTCTGAAAGACAACATCTCAACAACTCCTGAGGGAAATATCCAGCTATTTAGCTGCGAGATGCTGCACTACGTTCTCCAGATAGTCACTAACTTCCTGATGGTGCAGTTTGGTTTCCCGTTGAGCTGCACAGAGATGTTACTTTTGCTGCTGAAAATGAGGTTGATGGCAGCGGTGAAGTAGGAGCAGTAGTTCAGTATCTTTAACAAATGTCATACAGGGAATACAGGTCCCGAGGGCGCTCCCTCAGCCCTAGTTTGTGTGTGTACAGGCTTCAGAGTGTGAAGCACAGGGGAGTGGGTAGTGTTTGTATTCCTCTAATGAACTGAGGCATGATCTTGTCTCTCTCACGCACCATGTCATCAGAGGAAAAAGGAGAAAGCTGGAGACAAAGAGGAGAGTTGGGCCAACGGGGCTACTTCAGTTGTATTGAAATTAAAAAGAAAAACAAGAGCCTATTGGAGACATTTGGATATTAGCGTTATGTGAATGCAGTGGTAATTGCTCATGGAAATGTTTTTTAATTGATCATCCTTCCTTTAGTCCTTTTCTCTCTGATAACAGGTGCAGCAGAAATAAAAGTAAGGCACATTATCGACTCGGAAAACTTTCTCCCCAATGCAGAACCTTGCTAAATGGCCCAGAGGTAAAACCTGAGGGGACTATTAAATAACATGCAGCCAATATGCTGCCAAAGCTTCGCCTAAATGCTGTAATCTATTGTCTCAATCAATGCAATCTCGTTTTATTTAGAGCCGCTCTTCGGCTGCTCCGTAGCCAGGAGTGGATTCGACCTGGCCGCCAGAGTTATTAGCAATATAATAATCAGTTCTACAGAGAGAGCTTGATTCTTGCGAGATGTAAAGAGTGTGTAGGTTGTAAACGGAGGCCGACGGCGCTCAGATGCACGGCGGCAGACTGCTCATACTCACAGGGATGCTGGGATTTGTTGTGATGTGGCCACTGGTGTCGAATGGAAAGTTAAATTGATCGTGAGCCGTACTGTGGAACACCGTCTCCCACTTAGTGTCTCCATTCCAATCCCACTGCTAATTGGATTGCTAATGGTAATGTTGTGCTGCGGTGACAAACTTCTCTTATCCGAAGGCTTTGCACAGTTTATCATGAAATTCAATTCTATTTTAAATGCAGTGATCACATGAAAGGGACATCCAATTTCTTTAACCTGACTCCCTCCAACTAATTCAGTGAAACGATACGTTTAGGACAGAAAATCTCTTCCTTTTCGCTCTTGCAGCTCTTTTTATTAGGCCAAACAGTGGTTACCAGGCTGCTTAAAGGCCGAATCTTCAACACTTAATACCAAAATAATTTTAAACAGTTTATACAGCCTCCTAATGCCAAAGGGGGTGTCTAATCCTTGTTTGAATCTCAGCAGGTTTTAATCTGGCCCAGTTGAGAGTTTCTGCAACTCTGGGATGTCTTCCTGTTCCTCCCCCAAGGCACCACTTTCTGGAGAAGGTATGATTTGGAAAGCTAAACACCTCAGATGGATGTGCAGAGGATTAGACAGGCCCACTCTATGGCTGCAAAAACCAAGGATGGTGTTATGTCCACCCACCAATATGTGATTAGAACCCCAGATCACCAAGGGTGGGGGTGTGTTCAACAAAGCCCCGAGGGAGAAAACGTGTCAGGCATTATTTATTTGTCCTAAATACCTTGAAATGCACGTGCGTGTCACAGCTGTCCCTGCAGTTGTGACTGAATCATGCATTTTGAATCCGTAACACGCGAGCTAAAACTTTCATTCACATGGCGGGGAGGGGAGAAGGAGGAGCGAGAGAGGAGAGTCGAGTAGGAGGGAATCGGGAGAGAGGCGAGAGAGAATCATTAGTCATATCCATTAGTATTCCATCCACAGCTTGTGCTGTGAGACAGCCGGTCTGTCCAAACAAACAACCAGCAGAGGGGGGATGCCTCATTATTACTTCCCCTCTTTTTTCTCACCCGGAGTTCACATTCCATCTGACCACAAACACCAGGCCAGGGCTGCGGCCTTGCCCTCTGTCTCGGCTGGGGTTTAGAGTTGTTAGCGGGGCTAGTAAAGCAACAGTTCACATGCTGTTCGGTACACGACGAGGACAGTACAGTACAAGGCAGCGTCCTGGGAGAGGGAAGGCAAAAACACAATGTGAACTCGCTCTGTTTAGTACTCTGAGTGGTTCTCGGTTGACGCCCTCTTCAGCCTGATGCATTGTGGGCGTTAGGGGCGTCTCTCTACCCTTGAGACATTCGCTCTTCACACGCCCGCCACCGTCCCCTCCCAACAGTTTATCACCGAACGATCCCAGCGTTCCCAGAAGGAGCCACGTTTTCATTAAAACTCTGCAAAAATGTAAATGGCCGCACATACGCTTTGACTACATTAACGTGAAAATATTCATGAAGACATGACGAGATTATATGATTAATGGAGCATGAGTAACTGTGATACATGAAGGCATTTCACCGCTGCGTCCCACCTCAGAAGATGTTGGTGTTTTTTAATGAACAGATTTGTCTCTTGGGACAAATGTACCCACTAATCAGCCTTTATGGTTAACAGAGAGGGAGGTGACGTGAGACAAGGGCCCCCTCTGGACTCGAACCAGGGATGTTGCAGTTCTGTGCCTCCTCCCAACACTGCGCTCTTGTTGACAGACTGGAGGCATACAGTAGAACAGTGAGCGGCAGCATGGCGTTAATGCAGTAGAAGAAGCAAGTGCCACACGTCGAAGTGTCTTTCACCTTCCAGCTATTCCACCTCAATTTCTGCCATTTCCTCTCTGAAAAAGGGCACAGAAACAGGTGGAAACACCCCTTCAGATGTCCTTGGACAGCAGCTGGCCACCTCTGTGCTCTCAGAAGAACATACAGTGTCTTAAAGCACAAAAGCTTGTCCCGGGGGCTCCACCTGGAACAAGCAAGGAACATAGAGAAAATCAGAGGGCTGCCTTGATTTGAACACCCAGTCCCCTCTGCACCGCCATCCTTGATGGCTCTATCTCTCGGCTTGGGGAGGCTGGAGAGTGAACAAGAGGAACAAATCAGCGTTGTGACAAGGACTCGATCCCTCACCAGCTTCCTCATCCCTCACCAACACTGCCAACTGGGGTCGAGCACTGCTGCCAGGAAGTGAACCCCTGCAGGTTCCCCGTCAGACTTCTGCTTTAACTGACTTTAATAATATGATATTTAATAACCTATCACCTTTCATTTCAAATTTCCACTACTTTGTACCTTCACGGTGGGCCATCTTGACGGCGTATTCAAGTTCAAAATCTAATATCTTAGATCAGATTTTTTATTCCTACATTGGCTTTTTGTCAACTTTATTGCATAATCCTTATTTTCTGGTATGCATTAATTTGTTACGGGCATTTCTCCACCAATTTATTCAGGTTTTTCCCGTAATTCATCAACCGTCTTCATGATATATTATTTGTCAATAACCTTACTAATTAGTTACGTGCAAGCAATGCTGCATTTCGACCTTTTAGTTTACAAATTTGAGCTTCTCGTGCAGCTCTTTCGGCTGCGTGCACGCTGCAGAGAGAACCGACTCCATGCCTGAGTTATCGGATCGACTGTGTGTCAGTTTGGGGCACCTGGATGCTCTTTTCACCCAGGGTGAGGCGGCCTTGACTGCGCTGGCTTGTGTGACACGCATTAGCAAGCAAGTCAAAGAGTTGGTGTCAGCCACACTCTGCAGTGTTTGTACGAGGACTCCATGTCTCCTCTGACTGTCCTAATGCTCAGTGGCAAGCTGGAAGGTCGTGTTTAATGCCGTGAGCTCTGACTGTGGGCATGAGCTGTCCACCCCCCCCACCTTACACCCCCCCTCTACCCCTTAACCCTGCACCCACCCCACAGCTGAGCACAGCCCGTGTCATCGAGGGGCTCCTGGCATTCACGCCGCAGCTCTGAGTTGTGTTTTCATTTTGGACGGGAATGATTGGATGTGTCCACGCAGCGAGATGGGCTCCCTTATTTATTTGTAAATCGTGCCACATATAGCATTGCCACATTTTATGGTTTGGTAAATAAAGCCGGAGCAAATAGTGTTTTGTGCAGATGAATGTAGACAATGACAGCAGTGGGCACACAGGAAATCTGGTGGGTGTGTCCTGCTGATGGATGGAAACGGCTCACTGCAGAGGCAGGCCGGTGGTGAATGGGACGGATCTGTGAGGTGGACATCAGCAAGCACTGCATGTGTGTGTGTGTGTGTGTGTATGTGTGCATGAGGAATGAGACTAGGTTGGACAATGGGCCATATTTTGAAACGTCACGCAGTGGCTTCCTTTCCAGTCAAAATAGACGTTTCAGCACTCTTTAGTGAATGTGGCTTATTGGAATATTGGATTGTTCAGTGTCCTGTGTTGTAACACCACTGCAGCAGGCGGCAGTTGAACTGGCCTCACTGTTGCCTTCAGAGGCTGTTTTGTTATTCTGCACCTGTTACAGCTGCTTAACAAATAAGCGAGTGGAGATTCAAAGTGACGCGCAGAAACCTCCTGAGCTGAATTTCGGCGACGTTCGTGGGGCCCAGCCGTCCGTGGAGCTGCTGAGGAACAAGCTGCAGCCCATTTTGTCGTGGAATAAATTAGGCAGTGCTGATCCTGTGTATTGAATTCCCATCAGCCTCTGCAGCTGACGTCAGAGGACCTCAGGCGGTGGATCTCTGTGGTGATGCACGTGCCGTCCTCGGTGACTGCTCTCCACTTAAAACTCCAACTCTCTGTCAAACACGCAGACAGAACAACACACACACGCACTGTTTGGTTACCTCCAGGTTACATGCCAATTACTGCCATTTCTTTTTTTAGTTTTCTCTTCTCCAGTCAAGAACATTTCATATAAAAAAGTTATTTATATGCTTATTAAGTCTGGTGTGAAGGCAAGATTTGTGAGGAGGAAAACAGGTGTTCAATTAGCATTCAGCCAGGTGGCATCAGAGATGTTTTATAGCTGATTGCTTAAATTGTTTGCTCTTTTTTTCTTTTCTTTTTTTTTTCCAATGTTGTGATACCCATTGTTCTAATGAATGTTAGTCTCAGATCAGCATTTCGCTCCAGAGAGCAAGGCCACACGCTATGAGGAATTGGACTCCACAGGTTATAGACTGGACTTTGTCTCCGTCCAGGAAACTTAGCAGTAGAAGACAGTGCTAGATGAAAGCAATGCGCCATGTTAGCCTCCCAATTCCATCTCCTCGTGCCAAATGGCCCCAAAGACAATGCAATAAAAGTGAAGGATTTGCTTCGGCCAAAAGTCGTGTCCTTGACAGATCTGGGATGTCCAATCTCCCTCTGTCCACCATTCTCAGTAAATAACTTTCCCCTGCTTCCTCGATGGCTGGAAATAAGACTGTCACTGGCTCCTGGAATATAGTGCGTCGCAAGCTATGTTTGATTCATTGAGGGTTGCACAGGCCCTGGCAGAGTAGGAGCTGAGTGACACTATCATTGCAAACTGGAGTAAACAAGTTAAAAATAGCAGTCTTTCTTTGTCGTTGGAGGGTTTCAACCAGAAATGTTCTTCACATTTTTCACTGAGAAACAAGAGGAACAGGTTATTATACCCTAAGCACAGAGACTGTACACAATATGAGGATATATCCAGATAACGAGTTGTAGCCCTTCCATCTTATTTCTCCTCTGCTTCTTTACAGCTTCTCTTTTGATGGATGGTTTTACCTGATCCGCGTATTCCATGTAACAAAGAAGAAAAGAAAAACATAAATAATACAAAATACATATGTAAATGATCGCATGCGAGAATTCAAGAGCAGGAAGTTGAGTTTAAGACCGTAGCAAAACAAGCTGGCTAACGTGTTAGCAAACAGTGACCAGACACATCTGGCTCTTTAGCTGCTAAATGCTACACTATGTTCACCAGCTAGTTGCTAACTTTGTCTGTGTGCTGCTTGATGCTGGGCATGTGGTGTACAGTGGACTGATCAAATTTTTGGCCTGAATGTAGCTGGAAATGACGCTGATTAATGCAAGAATGTTGCATTAAAACAGTGGAGTAACGGGCTGTAAAACCAAAACTAGCTTAAAGAAGGCAACAGCAGAGTGTGGTGATAAGTCGTTTGTCACATAAACTGTATAAAACATGGACCTCATCTCTGTGACATCACTGATGATGAAAAGCCATTGACGCCTGACTCTGCCAAACTCCCAGTAATCCATAAAATGGTCAAAGAGGTGGAGCTGAGGTGGCCCCAATGAAGCCTGGCTGCTAGCCTAGCGGCTAGCTGTCACTCCGAGCAGCCATACCCATAATCATGCATACATTTAAGCTTTAATATGATTTAAACGAGTGAGTTATATAATAAGTCACCCTCATACAGTCGTCATGAACAGGGAAATTAGCTGTAAACATGTTTATTTCTGCCCTGACTTTGGCCCATATTTTTAATATGGGGGTCTACAGGGATTAATTTACGGAGCCAGCCTCTAGTGGCCATTTGAGGAACTGCAGTTTTTGACACTGCTCCACATTTTTCAGCCCCAGCTTGGTTTGTCACTCCAAGCAACCCCTTTCATCTTACATGTTCTCGTTTGACCTGTTCTTAAAATGACAAATATTGCTTATTGCAGCTTTAGCTAATTCAAAACACACAAATCAGTTAAATGTCTTTAATAAGGAAATGGTTTACCATGAGAATGTATTTAGTGGTTTATGTTTTTGCGACAAAGAGCAAGAGAAGCGAAGGCTGTGTGTCTTAAATGCAAGTATCTCTCTGCTTTGACACCATATTTTCTGAGAGACAGAAGTGGAGCTTTGACATGTTTGAGAGGTTCTTGCAGTTGGCGGGTATTTCATGCTGGTTTCACTGAATGAATTTTGATGGGCTGCTATGGTCCAGGCGTCTTTAACAGTCCCGACAAGCCTTTGTTCTTTCCCTGTTTTCATGTCTGATCCCCAACAGCCCACAGGGGAAGCTCTGTCGGCCGTGCGCTCCGAAAGCCTTTCTGTTTGATCAACTTCTAACATATTTGAACAATTTAGGCAGGGATGAGAGCAGGTAATTCAAAGCCTGCCAAAAGAGTGTTTTGGGGAGATGAGAAGACACGCGGGTTCACAAGGAATAGTGGAGAAACTCTCATTTCAGCGCTGCTGCATGCTCCAAAACTACACATCAACATGAACATGAACCCCTAATGCGGCTGACATCTTCCATCTACAAAAACCGTTTGAAATTATCTCCCCCAAAACCACCTCCAGCCTTTCCCTGCCTCCCTTTCTTCAGGCTGTAACTTATTTCACCCAGTAGAGGCCAGTGTGTAGCTGATGAGGTCATCCTCTCGATATGACAGCCACACGGGAAAAAGAAAAGGCTTTTGAACACCTTCACCAGATGTCAGAGCGAAGAAGGTGTGAGGGGCATGGATATCATTTCGTCCAGTACAAACAGGAGAATCGCTGCGAGGGGATCAATGGGACATCGAGCAGCAGGACACAAAGAGGCACACAGTGTTTGACAGTGAAGTAAGGTAAACGCTAAAGCCATCTCCGCCATTATTTGAGGTAGAAAAACAGAGCGAGCGGCAGAGAAAAGCTCTGCTCAATATTGCCATGAAAGGACATTGATGGTGGGTGTCATTAAATACAGTTACTCCAACAGAGTGCAGATGAGAGGTCAGGGCCATTGTGGATAGATCATGAGAGCCCTCTGCTGACAGTTAAATCAAAAGAAACCAATCTCACCATCAAAACAAAGTCTCCTGCTTCCAATTCCTGCCCCACATTAAGAAGAAAAATAGACTTCACTGAATAGGTGTGATTATTTTCCGTGGTTGAGTCATCAGAAATAAGCTGCTTTTTTTCCCCTTCATGTGGAGAATTGAAGTGGGAAATTCTAATCATCATTTAGCACTAAAATCTTATTTCAGACACCCACCTACTGCTGTAAAAGAAATGAAGAAATGATTTAGTGATCAAAGGGGAGGTGTGGAGGAGATAAAGACAACAGTGTGAATATGCTCAAACTGAGTGACCGCTGATTTATTTGTCAGGTTTGACCCTTCGCCGGTGGAGCTGTGCAACTTTACAGCCTCTTTTTTCACAGGCGTGAACCTGCAGAAAGGAACAAATGGCGGTCTTTACTCACAGTCTAACACGTGGCTTTCAGATTCATTCTTACTCAAACTGTGACAGGTTTCGCAGCGAGAATGGAGTCAAAACACTCATTTCTGGTGCCCATTCACCTGCTTCTGGAGGGAAATGTGTCAAAACAAGCCAAAGTAGGACACTTCAAATGAGTAACTTTAAAGGTGAACTTTCCTTTGACAGATTTCCTTCAGTTAATTACAGACCAATAAGATTCAGGCGTTTAAATGAACGATTTAAGTTCATTTGATTCATAGAAAAAGGTGAAAGAGCTGTAAATTTAATATGTGTTTGCACTCAGCAGACAGAGCCGCATTGAAGTCCAGTGTCCACGCTCTTTTAGCTCCGCTTTGGTCTCCACCAGCTTGTGAAGGAAACATCTGGCTCTTTAGCTGCTAAAGGCTCCACTGTGTTCACCAGCTAGCTATTTTTTTGTCAAGCCAGAGGAGAATACTTGAAATGAGTAACTTTAAAAGTGAACTTTTTTCACCATATTGACAGATTTCTTTCGGTTAATTACAGACCAATGAGATTCAGACCTTTAAATTAACGATGTAAGTTAGTTATTCAAAGTTTTTCCTCCTCGCTTTCACATCCCGAGCCATTTCATTCATAGAAAAAGGTGAAAGAGCTGGAAAATTATTCATTATTTCATCTCATGAGGAAGTAAAATCCATTTGGCATGTTCCGTATTCAGCCACAAATTGTGCGAATAATATTGGGAAGGACAAAAAAAACAACTTCACCTCAACTCTGTCCAGCTATCTTTGAGTTTCAGACAGGCTGCTGGGGGCATTTGAGGAGAAAAACTGCAGAGAGAAACAAATCCCCAACCAAAGCAGCAGAGAAACACCGTTATTGAGCGGCGCACCTAAAGCTCCCGTCTCTCTGCGGGTCGTCCACCTGGGAGCAGCGTGCGAGCGAATATTAATCAGCCAAACATTTCAGCCAACTGGAGATGGAATCGAACAGGAGGTTTGGATGTGTGTGCACGAGCTGACAGGGAATCTGCATATGCCAACTGGTGTCCTTGGGAGAAAACAGTTGAAAACGACCACTGATGATTGCCTCCCACCTACCGAATCGCACAGGTTGGTGATTCAAAGGCCGAAACTCGCTCGGTGGCAGTCATCCCTGAAATTGGACGGATATCGAGGTAATGCTGCGACTCAAAGGGCTGTGGGGACCGACGATTATTATTATTTTAAAATCAATAGGCTTTTTTTAGCCGGGAAGGGGGGGGGGCTCGACTGGTCGAGGGGTGTGTGACATGCGTCTCGTAGATGCTGAACTGTATTTCTCTCCGGTGCTGCTGTGTGATCTGAGGTGAGCCTCAGCCTGGAGGGAAATGTACAACTGTTTGCCTTTGTGAGGCTCTCGTAATCTGCAGTCAAGCTTTGTTCCACTGCCACGCAGGCTACAGGGGAACCAACAGGGCCGCGGTGCTTCAGGAGACAAAGAAACCATGCTGGATCTTTGTTATTCCACATTAGAGACCATATACAAGTGCACCTTTAAGATCTATTTCAAGAAGACATAAAGAAGGGCATGAAAGCGCCTGTGATTCACAGTCTGTGGGCTCAGGAGAGCACTACTTTAAATGTGAAGGTAAATATGAACAGCATGTACTGTATGCATTCTGCAGTACCTACGTATGTGACACTAATACTGTAAACACAATATTACATCTCCGTGAAATGGTGGGAACAGCTGTCAAACTGTCCAGCACAATTTGTTTTGCCAAAGTGAGTAAACACGATCTGCCCACACTTTCTCGGTTATTGTCTTGCGTCGATGTCAGACAGTCAGAACTTCTCGTCTCGAGCACGTCTCGGTGACAGCGCGGCTTAGCATGCCTTGCAAGCTAATGTTGGCGCCACTGTCACCACGGCTTCCCTTCAAGATGCAGGATGAGATCTGCAGGCAGAGAGCGAGGGGAGGCGGGAGGGGAGCATTAATGAATCCTTTGACAGCCTCACTCACATCTTCTCTCTCAGCTCGCATGCAGCGCTGCGCAACGTGCTAGCAATACTCTCTGGATGATAAAACAGAGCAAAACTAATGAAAATAAACGCGGAAAAGTTGATTACAACGTCTGTGAATTTGACACAAACGGCAGCACATCGTAGGTAACGAAACGAGCCCCTGCCTCACATTCTTCTAACGTTTCCGTGCACAAACATGATGCATAAACCTGTTTAATCGCTCTGTCTGGCACAGTCTCGCTGGCACTGTGCTGTAATGCGTTTTGGATAAAAATATCCACCAAATGACGCAGGTTATGTTGTGCTCTGAGTGCAGAGAGCAGCGCATGTCTCTCCGTCCACGGCTCCTTGACACTTGTGCATTTCCAGCCGCTGACCTTGAGGCTCCATTGTACTTTAATAAGTGCAGAGTGGTGGCTGGTTTTAATTGACAGAGATCTGTAGCGCACGTGGGCGTGACACTGCAGAGCAGCCTTTCCTTCAGCCTGCAGATGTCACACTGACAGAAACATCTGGCTTGTGTGGCTGCTTATTTTTTCCTTCTTCTATTGAAGCTGAGCACATTTCCAGTGTCACTCTAAATTCTATCACGTGCCACATTTTCAAGGTCAAGCCCTCATATGGATTTCATATTTGCCTCATCAACTTGCGCACAAAGTCGTGACTGTTGTCATTTTAAAGATATTTGTACTGCTCAGCCTCACTTCTGAATGAGAACATATGCAAATTTGTACTCTAATGTAAGTCTAATAACTCAGTGGGTGAGATAAACAGAACTCCTTGCAGTCTGCGTGCCTGCTAAGTAATAATCAGTGACATTTGCGTATAAATAAATTTTTCTCTTCGGCCCACTCTCGGCTCATAAAAGCATAGATTTCCAGCTCCAGACAGCAGCCGTCTGCTGCCGTAGTTCTTTGGATTTTCTTGGGGGAGAAAAAAGCTCGAACTTCAGGAGTAAATGTGAGAAAAAAAAGAAGTGGGAAGTGAAGTGCAGCATATCACAGACTGCTTGTCATAGTAGTGCACGCGGCTCTTACAGCGCATGTTCTCAGTCTGGGCTTCGCGCCGCTGTGGCCATAACGCCGTGTGTGAGAAGCTGGTGTGGGATTACAGGTAACCGAAGGCTTTATCTCTCCACCTGCAGCTGTAGCTGTGCTCCTGCTCGGCCTCGCAGTGTGACGCCTGGTTTGGGGGAGGTGGGTGGTAAACCTCTGTGGGGAAATGTTGGCGTGCGCGTAGGCGGTGGATGTAGGTTATCTCAGACTGGAATCATGTTTCAATCCAGAGGATGAGCAATATGCCGTCTCCGGCGTGTGGTACACGATATGGAGTCCGGAGCCGGATCGAGTGTATCGAGCTTTCAGCTTGCTGTCATTATTATTCAAATGAGCCTCCACGAGGAAAACATGTGGCTTCTTATTGTCCCACACTCACAACCGGGGGCCTCCCAAATCCGATTATTCCTGTGTTCAGTTCAGTCATGATTTCAGGATTCCCCCAAATGCCTCAAATTATTTTTTAACAAAATGTGAGATAATAACACGTTACAAATCTCTTAGGGTGCACACGGTAGAAACACCAAAAAAGATGTTTTATGCATGTTATGTAGAAGTTTGTGGTGTGTGTGAGTGACGTGGTGAATTTTACTGATAAATTGGGGGTTTTTGTACCAATATAATTTGGAATTTTGCTGCACATTTACAAAACTGAGTGTTAAAAACAACAATTTGGGGTGTTAAAACAAATTCTGAGGCACATTTTGGGACACAAAAAGAAAAGTTAAGCTTATTGCAAAGTCATACCAAATTAAAAGCGTTCCAAAAATTGGAGTTTAGTTGCATTTACTACAAAAGATTTGAGCTGCTATTTAAATATTTTAACCATGAGAATAAAATTTGTGATTTTAACACAAAATTTTGTGTTTAGCTGCACCAAATTTGGGGATTCAACATGAAAACCAGTGCATGTGTCTTTAAAAGCTGTTGTTTACATGTACTTTTGTCCATGCACATGTGAATAAACACAGTCTCTCAGCATCTTACAAAGCAGCAGTTAAAATGTCACTGATGATCATCATCAGAGTCTATGAGCGCTGAGTGTGTGTCAGAAACCTTTCCACATGTCGCTGTCTTGAACTGTGTTTATTGCATGGCGGTCAGCTTGGTAAGCTCAGAGAGCTGCCCGTTAGGACCGAGACAGAAGCAGTTAGCAGAGCTGTGAGTGTCTGAAGCACACTGAGCGCGTAGAGGGACGGCACAGATGTAGATTCTGCTTTGAATGGATTCTGTGGACGTTCATTGTCTTGTTTAAGCCATAAAAACCATTGAAATTTATTGTAACTGCAGATGCAAATGGACCTCGGCTTCCATTTCCCGCGCATTAGAGGTGTTCAATTTACGAATGGACAAATCTCGAAGCACAGAATCCTCAAGCGGCTGATCCACTGAAAGTGCAGGAGCCAGTCGTGATTTATTTTTTTTACCTCGTGGTTAAAAGCGTGAAAGCCACAGAAACAGTCATTATGAAATAAGACTGCTGTGGAAGGGTGGTTAGCGCTCATATTAGGCCTAGTTTTGTCCTGGAAAAGTTTTTACAGCCATTATTAACCCGACTGGGGACGAACGCTTGATTTCCGAGGACAGATTGTGGACCACTTTAACAGCAGGGAGCAAGTAATTAATGTCTTTCTAATTGACTCTTCTTAATTATGTACGTATGGAACTTAGTGAATGCTCCGTCAGCGTGCATGCATTGATGAGGGAATCTGTATAGTATAAATGAACCTTCAAACAAACATGTGACTATGTTGAACTTCATACATCAGAACGATTCATATTTCACATTTTTGCTGTATTATTCATGAGTGAGTCATGACTGGCAGGCATATCTGCTACAGCATTATTTACCTTAATCCACAGCACATTAAGCACATTCCCACTCTCAAGGAAGCTGTGATTTTTGGGCTCTTTAATATGCTGCCACTGCAGTTCCACTCCAAATATGAAAATCCACAGCCTGTTTACAAGCAAAATTAAATACGCAGAGATACGAACGGACAGAAGTGGACAGAAATACAAATTCCCCGTGAATGCCGCGGCGAAATACTTTGAATAAGGAGTGGAGACGGGAAGGGAGAGCGAGATGCAGACATGATGGAGGAGGGAAAAGGAGGGAGGATGGCTTAATCAAAAGGCAGACAAAGCTGCCCACGCGGTGTGCAGAGGCTTTCTCATCCAGCATACTTTAATGAACAAGTGACTCAAGGTGCTTTCAGCCGGTTCCTGCGAGGAACACACACACATAAAGATAAACGTTGCCTATTCAATTAGACAGACACCTCCAAATTGGCGCCTTTGGAGAGCAGGCAGGAGAGGAGAGAGGGTAGGCGGCGACTGCTGATGCTAACAGCGCAGGGCTTGAGGGACGGGGCTCTGTTTGTGGGCGGTCAGCGGCTGATGGCGGGGGGGTGCACAGGTCCAGCAGCCAGACAGAGCAGGTTTAATCGGAACAGCTATTTCTAGCAATCACAGGGCTCCCAGACTGAGGGAAGAGCAGGGACGAGAGCCAGCGGACAGGCGTCCTCTGCGGCCGGGCAGGTCCGCAGGTGATTCGGCCCCCTGCACTGAGAGGGATGGACGAGATGAAACTAGGCGGCTGTATGAATACAGCACGTCGGGATCAGCATGAGCTGAAGCGGTCAAACCTGCTGACTCACAAACTTCACGCTGCGTCGCCTTTTTTCAGCCGATTCTTGAAATGCACGAGGCCTGCGTCCCGCAGCGTTTAGTCCGTGAACCTGCTCGTTCTGACATTTAGCACACGAGAAACCATACGCTTAAGAAGACTGTCGCAGCTCCAACCTAATGTCAGCCTGTGGGACTACACGACAGTTCCTACTGTATGTAACTTACAACTTTTAAATATTAGCATCATTTATTGCATTTTAACACAAAAATGGCCAATAAGGTGGGAAAGCAGCAGCATTATCCTGCTACACAGGGCCAAAAATGAGCTTCAGGCCCCTGTTGTGCTCAAACAAATATGTTAAAAGAAGCTTTAATCAGTATTTTTATATTAAAAATCACATCAAATGACAACCAGAGAATCATCCCCTGAATCTCAGAGCTCATTGTTTAGCTGTCCGCCAGCAAATTGACTGTTTGGATCCACTCTCGCCGCTCCAGTGGCGTCATTTCCAGCCACAGCAGGCCAGCAAAAAACGGCCTGCTCAGCACCACACTGCAGACAGACACAGTTAGCGCCTAGCTGGTGAACCTAGTGGAGCATTTAGCAGCTGAAGTGTCAGATATTTCCCTTGGGAGCTAGTAGAGACCAAAAACAGAGATGAAAGGCAGTGAATATTAGACTTAGACTCCAGATGAATGACGCTCCATAACAGCTGGATGTGTAACTGTTAACACTGTATTGTGTCCGCTGCCCCCAAGTGGCCAAATAAATCAGGTATCGTAGGTTTGGGGATTTGCTCCATCTAAGCGTTAATGTTAAAGGTATTTAAACGAATGTGTAATGAATCTAATGAAAGTAAAGTCCAGCAAGGGCGACTCGGGACCCTCCAGGGCCCTGAGTGTCAGATTTCAGCCTTTTTAAACTTCTGTGACAGATTTTGTCAAAGGAATCAGTCAAAACATAAACATAATGTGCCGTGTCCAAACTGAAGACAGGTCCACTTGTTAACCCTGAGACAAAACCTTCAAAATGGCTGCAAACAGTGGCCATCTTTTAAACCCGCCTGCCGTCATTCACGGCGTCCTGAAGTTGAACGCTCTCTCATCTCTTTGAAATGTTTAGCCCTTGAGCCGGTGCTATAAACGCATTTTTTTTTGGTATTTTACTAACCTGTATCCACTGAAAAGAAGCCCTTATTGAAAGTTTAATCCACTTGTGTGGCCCCCTTGGCTCTCTTTGTGCAGCCTTTTTCCATGTGAAAAGATGGCTAAAATATTACGCAGCTGAATGGGCTGCGACATAATGACAGGCAGGGAGTGGATTTGGAGAAAGTAGAATACTTCTGCCATTTGTGGAAATGCAGTCTTATAATCCTAAAAAAGGAGGGTAACTGATAGGGTTTGATGTACCAGTGACAGTACGGGGCTCATAATGTCCTCATGTGAGTGCTAGTAATAAAGTAAAAGGGCGCACAGCGATGAGTGGGAGGATAAGTGACGGCGTGGGTGTTTGGAGGCGTAGATATAATATGATCAGCGTAATGGAGGCATTCATGCATAAACTGAAGTCTTCAATTTCAGCCGTTTCAGCTCAGTTGCTCTCACTGAGCCTTTGTTTGTCCCTAATATTGTGTTTTTATCATTAAACAAGGCCGTCATTCTGTTCAAACCCAGCTCTGTTTTCTGCGCTTGGCCTCAAACACACACCACACACACACACACACACACACACACACACACACACACACACAGCGCCACACATGCTGTTTTTGTTCCGGAGCACGACTCCCTGGGGCCTCCTCCAGGGCTGTTCTGAGAGATAGCAGGGACCCTCTCCACACCCCCCCACCGTCTGACCTTTACAAAACACAAGTCAGAAAATGTGCCGTATTTCCCTCTAATCACCTGCACCTGAACACATGAGAAATGGCGGCGTAGTTCAATTAAGGCGTCCGACGCCCCCCCGTGAGAGATGACTCCTTTTTCTTCAATGGCCGACGTCATCAAACCCGGAGGTGTTACTGCAGCGAGCAGCTTCCTCTTCCATGATTTACATTTATTTATCCACATTCCTGCTGCGCGCCTGCTGTTTTTTGTGGCTGTGCCTTGGAGTTGTATGACTTCACATGCTCGTCAGCTTGTCTGTCTCTTTCAAAGACCCTCCTTTGTCCTGTAGTCAATACACTTCTCATTTCATCTGTGCTCGAATCTCTCAAAAGCTCCGCTCAAGGAACACACGGGCCGAGAAACTCCGAAATAAATCCTTTCAATATGCCCTGTGTCTAGGTGAGGCGTTCGCTGCTTTTCTGAATCACAACTCCTGAGATGGGAAAGCCGCTCAGAAGTGAATTTTTCTGCCTGACTTTTCCCAAGGACGTTGTGCTGTATTCTCTCTCTCTGTAACTAAAGATAAACAAACCGAACCATACAGAAAAAAAGTCTTTTGTTTCTGTTTTTCTAAATATCTTAGCGGCAACAGAAATGATCCTCCAAGCAAAGACATTTTTCTGAGATGCTTTTAAATTGAGTCTCTGCAGTAATTTGGCCTTTATTTACCAGGAAAGTGTCATCAGCTTCGCAAGAGAGAGGACAGGCGTCGGCCCAGCTGAGATGTTTTTGTGTGACGGCTTTCCTCAAAGTAAAAAAGCGAGTCGCTGCGACATAAAGCACAAGCAGTACGATGCAGCAATGCACTGTGTGGCTCCACAATACATTTAGACATGCTGTCAGTTTACAATCCCAGCAGATCTCTCCGGTCACAAGCTGGAAATCTCCTCCTTGTGCCGAGGGCATTTTCAGAGGCTGGTGAGATGGCATTCAGCGTTTATGCACCTAAGGGATGGAACGGCCTGTCAGCTGATGTTACACCTGCTCCAGCTTTGTGTTCTGTTAAAACCACACCAAACACCTTCAGTTGAGCCTCTTTTTAAACAGACCAACAGCAGAACAGAGACCTCGAGCTGCTGTTTAGTTAATCTTCCAATCAATGAGCACTCCCAAAGCAGCATTAAGGATTCTTCTGGCCACTTGGGGGCCAACTGTTAAGGTCTGTTAGCGAGGAATTGCCCCTTCAAACGTCAAGCAAATGTAAGCTTTCATTTGAGTTTGATGTCTGGCCAGCAGATCGATCTAAAGACCAATATTCACTCCTCTTGTAGTTGCCTTTTGGATTCCTCTATAGTAGCTCTCACCGCTAGATGCTAACTCTGTCTTTTTGCAGTGTGGTGCTGGGCAGATGGTGTAAAATGGGTTTATCAGAGCTTTATTTTGGTGAAAATAGCTGCCTCCTGCTGCTGGACATAAAGTTGATGACAGTGTTTAAAGTCCATCAAAATAGTAAAAATTTGGGCCATAAAACTAAAACAATGAGCTAAAAGATGCTAAAGCGCTGAAGGGCTGAGGCACAGCAGACTCATGTGATGTCATATCTGACCTCAGGGGCAGAGAGAGCTGAAGCCTGTCAGGAAGCAGGAAAGGTTGCTTCTTCTCGCCTGTTTTATGGACTGTGGCTGCTGTTTGATGAACTCCTGCCTCAGCAGAGGTTCATTTTCTGTTACTGTTATGTCCTTACCTCGGCTGTGTGTGTCTTGCGTTTTCCTCCGGGCTGGTGCTTAATGCTGGGACAAAGACCTGTGAGTCAGACGCTTACCAAAGAAAAGGCGAAGAGCCCTTTGCTCAGGTCCATTTTTGCACTTATAATAGACCTGTGTGACCCGAGTGGTTTTTTTCCACATGAGACCAGTGTTTAGCACTTGAAAGAGAAGTGTGGGTGGAAGACTTGTGGCTTTCCTTCCGATTGCACGTTCGTGTGAACTCTATCTCCAAAACTGAAAGTGGCTGTGAAAAGACGGAAAAGCTGGGGGGGAGAACTGGGACAAAAGACAGAACATGCTTATCGCAGCATGTTTTGTCTTTGCCATCCACAACTTTCTCCCCTGCATGAAGTGCACACGGGGTTGTCTTCTGCTCGCCGGCCTGTTGTTCAGCGTACAGTCGATCAGCCTCACGTCGTGGAGCATGTTTGGCTGGAGTGCGGCGGCAGTTACAGGCCGTGTGAAGCAGAACAGCGTGTTAACATGTTTACTTTAATCACCAGAGATGCAATCAATTCAAGGGCTCTTTATGATTGGCTGTGCATAAGTTCATATCAGCATACAGAACATTATCTTTCATTTGTAGCTGTTTTCCAGGCAAATTTGAGTCTCTTGTAGCTCTGTTTTTGGTCTCTACCGGCTCCTGAGGGAAACATCTGGCTCTCTGGCTGCTAAGCGCTCCACTTTGTTCACCAGCTAGTTGCTAACTGTGCACGTTTGGTGCTCTCTGCCTGCTGTGGCCATAAATGAGAGCGATGAGAGTGAACTAAAAGAGTAAAAGCTGCAGGCCGGACAGCTCAATAATGAGCTAAAACTTGATATAAACCTCCATAAAACCGAGGCGGGCTGCGGATTTGCTTGATAATTCTCTGCAGGTTCATCACTACGAGCTCTTTCACAGTCACATTTTATTGTTATTATTAAAATGTAGGAGTATAAACACTTTAAAGTGTCCACTAAAACTAGTTATGTATGTTTGTGCATTCTAAATAATGTTTGCAGCTTTCGAACATGAACTTAAAGTGTGTCTTAATATTGGCACATCTGGACTAATTTCAACGCTTGTATAAAGACACAACTGTAAGTATTGTGTGAGAGTCAGAGCGAGCTGCCGTCGGAAACTCCCTTCCTTGATTTGTTACCTCCGGGGGCAAAGAGTTATTAAAAAAAAACATGTATAATTCATGCGCAGCTAAGTGATATTAAAAGCATACGTGTGTTATGATAATATTTGTGTTCATCATTAACACACCACAGAGGGCTGTTGCATAATTACATGCTCCTCTTATTCATGTAGACAAGTCCTCTGATGAAGAACTGGATTCTGAGAGGTTAATGGTTGAAATGGAAGAAACCAAAATCCATTCTTCACACGACGACAATGACGGAAATCTTTTTTGTCCAGCCAGTGCACATAATAACCGAAGTAATTCACCTTTTCTTTGGCCTTACAGCTGATTCATTTAACTGCGCTCTCCTTTATTCCTGCGCTGTCGACTCCACTGCCTCCTGCCATCAGGAGGAAGGACCTGATGTACAAACAGAATCTCCTTCGTGTCCGCGGCAGGGATTACGTCAGCCCTAATGAGACAGAGGAGAGAGAGCGTTCCAGAGCGGTGGAGCGTCTTGTGTTTATTCGCTGGAGCACACAAGGAATCACTGATGCTCCATCGATTTGCGGCCAGTATTGGCTTTCCTCCTCCATCCCTTTCGCCAGGAACCCACAGCCAGGTCTGGATCAATGGGGCAAATTGAGGGTTTGATAGGACTAATTCTCACCGGCTCATGAGCCTCACTGGCCATTGGATGCTTCTGATGTTCCGGCTCATGAGACGTCCACGGTGTGAGGTTTTCAAACATTCAGTTCTCCCGTTCCCGTCGAAGCTCGAACTCGACTGGATTTCTATATTTAACTAGAACTGTTCCAGTCATCTATCGAGCAAAACCCCACAAACATCCTGTAGTTCCAGCTTCTCAGATGTGAGAATTTGCTGCATATCTTTGCATTTTCGACTGCCGGCTGAACAAAACAAGCAATTTGAGGATAAAGTAAGAAACCCTGATGACCATTGTTTTCCAGGCTAAATAATTAATTGAGAACTAATTGGGAAATCTGCAATTACACACATTTCTCACACACCTGGCCAGAAAACAACATGTGAACACACGATCATGGTTTCACGTTCCTAGTCGTTCCTAGTTTTGAAGTTATGTCTTCTGTAATTGATGTCATCTTTATTTTCACAACGAGAGCCGTCTCTTTTAGAGCCAGCTACAGCATATTCACACACTGAGACGTTTGTTTGAGCTTCACTTCACTGAACTCTCAGGTACGGCAATATCCTGTATCAAATATCTGGCTTAGAATCTGGGGACGAGTTGAGCGATGATCGATGACTCTTTTTCTCTCGTGTCTGGCATCGACCCTGAAATAAGTCTGATTCCCTGTTAGAGAAACAGGACGAAACAACCCGCAAAGCAAAACAGCAGCTCCCTGAAGGTCGACGTGGTGAACTGAGCCGAAATCAGAAAAACACCGCTCCAAGTCAAATGATGGGGGTCTGAGCGGCGAAGTGAGGAACCGTGGGCCACGACTTGAAAGGAAGAAACGTCAGTTCTTTTTTTCAAGCTCCTCTTCTCCCCGTCACGAAGTGTCGAGCTATCTGACTGTGTGTGCACTGGAGTAAAAGAGGGGCAGAGCGTTTATGGGGGAGCGCAAGGCGACGTCCTTTAAGTTGGCAATCCCCAGCGCTTCTTATCAAAGCCTTACACCGGCAGCACACATGCCTGCTGAATGATAGTCAAATGCTCCGATCCACGCAGTCATCCATTATAGGTGCTGTCATGCTCTGGAAATAGGAGCTACATGGTTGGGAGAGACTTCAATTTAATTTATTGACGCTGAGAGGAGGAGAAACCTGTCGTCTCCGAGGAGTCTCCGGCTCCGCGGGAGCTGGTTAATTCAGTTTAATTCTTTAACCTACTGTATGGAGCGCTCATTCAAAGCCGTCAACCCGGGCTCCTTTTATGTCTGCACTGCACCAAGAACCCGTCATTCCGCATGTGACGAGCGGAGGAAAAGGCTTTCTTATCTTTTGAAAGGCCACAATGCCTTTCTGTTGGAAAATGATCTTTATCGGGGAGCTTTCATTGGGTTTTCTCTCAGAACTCATTGTATGCACTTCTTACAGTTGGCATTCAGTGATTTTTTTTCCCTTTTTTGGGTTATGGAGATGAATAGTTTGGAATCTCTTAAAAAGAGTCAACATTAAAAAACAAAAAAGGGAGATGGGAGTCTGAAGTATTCCATCAAAACCTGTTTTTCTCTGCGCTGTCACGGCCAAAGAATCATGTGAAGGATTCAGACGACTTTTCTCAGCTGACTACAGCCGCTACCACGAGGCTCATAATGAGTGCTGGGAGACGCTAAATCCTGTGTAAAACACACTACGATAACATCCAATAATTAAATATAGCCTATGGTTTGAATACCTCATTTGAATTTCAGAGACTGACTGCACGTCCTCACACTTAAACGACAGCATATGTGACTGCTGGACGGTACCAGAGACAGGCGTACCGGACCTTTGCTGTCACGTGGTTAATGTTGCAAAGCAGGACAAAATTCATGGTTTGGGTTAAAATAACTGTGTTACTTTCACGTATGTTATGTAAGTTGACGTTTTTCCTGTAACTTGGCGAGTTGAACGCTGCCATTCTAGACAACGCCTGCAATTTACTGGGCGCATTCTGTCGTCAGACACAGGAACGGTGCTGAGAATCCGGTAAATTTTCAAAATAAAACACCCTGGGCAGACTCCCAGTTGTACATCAACAATAAACACAATTAAAACAGATGCTGCAAAACTTGCTTTTGCATGAGAGAAGGAAAAATATGAAGGTTAACTGACCAAATCAGCCAAATCTGAGCAAAATCAGACGTGCAAAACGCCCTGCTTCTGAAATACGCCCGGTGAGGTTTGCAGCCGTGTGCAGGATGAAACAAAAATGAGTTGAGTGAAATGAAAAGTTTGGAATCTAAGTTCATTCCACAATGGGGCAGGGGGCTCGCAGCTCGCGATTCATTAAAAATGATAAATGTATGTGATTTCCCTAATTGCTTCAGTCTCAAGCTGCCTCGGCCCTCAGAGAGCGCCGTCTACAAGAGGATGTCTCCACAAAAGAAAAAAAGGGCAGGCGAAGTGGGAAAGAGTGGGTTTTCTGCTCTAATTTCATCACAGCGCATTAGTCTGGTGGTAGTGACAGCAACAGCTTCCTGCCGGAGGATCAGACAATAAAGGAAATTCTGATTCTGGTAATATGGAATGCTTTTATTAAAGCGTTAAAATTTAAATGCTAAAAAAAAATGTCAGCAGCTTGGTGCAAACAGAGACACTAAAGAGACATTTTTCTCATTGTGCTTTTCTCACTTTCTTGCAGCAAATTTCATCTTTTCTTGGGCAGTTATTGTAGAATTCACTAAGCCTGTTTGGACTCGACACAAGTCAAAAATGTGAATACTGTTGTTGGATGCCATGACCCTACTTATTCCTTCCCTGTACACATTCCCATACCTCCACTCAGAGCACCAATCCGATACCAGATTCTCTTCTTCCAGATTAAAATATGTATAAGTCACTGTGAGAAACTCTCTGTAATTTCTGTCTGAGGTAACAGGAGGCCAGGGACTGCTGTGGCATGCGGGTGTTTGAGTGAGAGAGAGGAAACATTTAATCTTATAATGACATTGATGGAGAAAATATGGCCAATACCCAAAACCTTTCAAGGTGCCCTGTGGAGTTTCTGTTTGTATCCTCTGTTACAGGATACACACAGAGCCTTTCATTGAGTAACAAACATGTTTCATGCATTTCCTTCCTTGTATAACCGTGGAAAAGACATTTTTGTTCATTTTGAAACCTGCATTATTGCTCTTCTTTACTGCACATGTTGTTGCATCGCGTCAGTCAGTTGAATAATGTGCATCCTCATGCAAGGAGCCACTCATGAAAACACTCACCAGCAGTGATCAGTAGTGATATTGGATGGGCTGTTAATAGACAACACAGCCTCAATCTTATGTTGTGAGCGACGGTTGACTTCACTTCACTATTACCATTATTAATAGACTCCCTTAGAATCAGTTAAACTTCTCTTCTTGCTTCAAACTTGGTGCCGCAGAGAAACAAGAGTTTTGACAAATCAAATCAAACTTGGTACGCTTTATCTCCTCGTGACAAGGTTTCACAGAGACTGACAGCAAATGCAGCCGTGACTGACAGTGTAGAGGCAGTGCAGACAATCAAAATGTTGATATTGGAATCCAGCACAGTGGAAATGACATGAGATGAGAGATGGAAATTCCCCAGGCGATTCCTCTGTCTCCTGAGACTTGGGACAACTATTGCCTTTTTTTTTCTCCTCTCTCTCCTCCTCCTGTTCCACCAAACACCTGAATGTGTCAAGTTCAGGCACATTTTTAGGTTCTCAAAAGTCACAAGTTCTCAAACAACAGGGGACACTTTCCGAAATAACTCCTCATGATTTGGTTCTCCTCTAACATCTTGTCTCTCTTTCAGAATGAATGGACAGAAGCAGTGGACACGGGTGGCTGTAATGGCGCTCCTGGTCTTAACGGTGATGGCAGCTGAAGGAGGCAAAGCAGAGAAACAAGGTGAATCCTGCAGAGCTCAGGACTCTTCAGCCTTAGAAAAATCTATAGAATTAATCCATCTCTGCAGGTTTAGACTTTATCCTGTAGATTCATATGAAACAGGAGCACCGCGCTGTTCAGCTCGAAACCAAATCAAAAGTCTCAGCTTGTGATGATGGACGCAATGTTTGCCAGTTAACCTCAACATAAAATTGACCTGTTCTCAATGGAAAAAAAGTCTGCACTGTGAGCAATGTCCCTGTTAACAACTTCTTTAGTTGGACACAACTCTTAAAAAATTATGAAAATGAAAAAATAGCCTTTGGGAGTAAAGCAGTTTGTCTCCTTTGAGAATTTAGCAGAGACAAATAGCAATATCTTGCAAGAAAGGCAAAATAAGTTAGATAACTCTCACTGGGGTAAAGAAAACAGGATTTAGCTTAATTTAAATTCAAGGGGGGAAAAAAAGTTCATTTGCATTGGAAATTAGCACAAGCACCTAAACCCATTACATCTACCTTGAAATAATTTGCAAAAGCCCATGAGGGGGTAAATATTTTTTTTCTTTATAAACGCTGCAAACAGCAGGTTTCTTTTCTTACTTTAATAAAAACTAAGATTCTAACACACTTTCTTAAATCAGAGATGTGGATGTGAGACATTTGTGTCTAGTTGGACCTAAAAATTGACCCCTTAGATTCACGATTTTGACGTTTGAAGGCTAAAACCTTGAAGTCTGTTGGACCTGATAAAATCCTTGCAGGTCCACAAACCCTGAATATTTGTATTTAATGCTGAAAAAGATTAAGCTTATACGATGAAAGGGCTTGTTCTCAGCTATGTGAAACTGTAAACACATGGTTTTAAAGAAAAATGGTGAGCATTCAGAGAAAGGACTTAAAGAAGAGAAAGGACTGATATCAAAGGACTTGCGGTCACACCAACGGCATCGTGCCCTCAAAAACTTGATGCATGTCCTGACGCTCGCTTTGACAAGCTGCCACTTCAGACACGTTGCACTAGTGAACTTCCCCGACTCTCCAACTTCATCAGTGGTGATAACGTTAGGAGGTTACACAGAACTGGTGTTTGTCTGGTCCTACAGGAAAGAAGGAGCGCAAGTCAGACTGTGGGGAGTGGCAGTGGAGCGTTTGTGTAGCCAACGAAGGGGACTGTGGACTCGGCACCAGGGAGGGAACGCGCACCGGCACCGACTGCAAGCAGACCATCAAGACCCAGCGCTGCAAGATCCCCTGCAACTGGAAGAAGAAGTTCGGAGGTGAGACTTTACCCTGAGCTGCTTTTAAAGGCTATTTCAATAATCAAAGGCCACTGAAAGATCCAGAGAGCTTCCCTTCTTCTGTGCAACTGCAAGGCTCGCCATCCCCCTCACCCCGCACCCTCCCCATGATGCATGCCGGCCTGTCATTCACACGAACAATGGTCCCAATTTCACAATAGGAATGAGTAAGCTAGCTAATTAGAGGTACACCAGAAATGTCTGCTGAGGATGTGGTACATCGTCATGGAAAACACAGGAATAATCATCCTGCTTTGTCATTTGCTTTTTTGGGCTTGAGACTGTGCAGCCTTCACAGCACAAATGTCTTACAGTGACAAGCCTCAGGGACTTTTGTTCCCCCAGTAAGGCCTGTCAGGCAGGAGCCTGCTGCTCTGCAATGAGCCTGTCACGAGTGATGAACACACTGCAGGAAATAATGGTCCTGCTAACTGGCTCCATAGATTACAACAGCCAAAGTTTTTGAGAAGTGGCAATAAGTTACATGCCTCTGGCCTTTAAATTGTCGAAGTTGCTTGGGAAAAGAAAAGTAAAGAAGAGGCTAACTGGCCCTCCTTGTGTTGTAGGGGCTGAAAATCCTCGCAACCTGAGCCTGTGTCTTTTTTTATTTTGGGTATTTTTGCAGTCAAAAAGATAAATGAATACTGTAACATTTGGTGCCTACACAAAATGCGTCAGAAATGGTGTGAAAAGACCCTGTAATTCAACCCTGGCAGCCAAACCTGGACTCAGATATGGTGCTGCTCATTAAAAATCATTGATGTAAAGAGCGTTTTGAGTCGCAGGCTAAGTTCTGGTACCAAACATATTGCTTTAGGGAACAACATGTGGCTTTCTGCACTAATGCATGAACTTTGTATAAAAAAGTGTAACCTCTGAATTATGGGACTTGTTCCAGACTCGATCTGGAGCATGAAACATCCCATTTGGCAAATCTGCTACATCTGATTACAATAATAAACTCCAAAAGATCCTTAAAAACAAACAAGTGAAAACTAGGTTAACAGTGGTTTTAAGCTTGCAGCACATGGCCTAAATAGATTTTTTTTGCAATTCACAGGAGTGCGACAGAACAATCCAGGAAGGGTGTAAATGCTGTGCTTGATATGAGAGGATGTGCACAATACTGTAGAGCCAGGTTTGCCCGCAGCATGACCCCGAAAAAGAGGACAACTGTGTGGAGAAGGTGACGTGGGTAACCAGCAGTACAGCTAATGGGTTCCTATACAATAGACCGCAGAGATACTTGTTCAGTGAATGCATAAAAAAGCCTAAAACAGATGAGGAGTAATGTTGAAAAGTGATAACAGAAAGGGAACAAGATTTAAATCAGTTACACACATCAGAGTCAGTTTACTCATCATGATGAATGCTACGCAGGTTGAGGGTTTGGAGGAGTCTGGAGAAGTATTTGAACATGTGAAGAACTTCCATTATCACATGCTCAGCCAGTGCTTTTCCACTCTCACTCCCCTGCCAGCCACGCCCACCCGCCCACTCACCTGCTCACACACCTGAGATTCATTCCCACTCAGTAAGCTGCTGTCACACACTCACTCAGGGCCAGGCTGTTCTTTGCTCCCATGCAAGACCCGTGAATAGATCAGTCTTCTGTCCCTGCGCTCCCAGTTTTTTGTCTGCCTGTGCTTCTTCGTTGTGTGCTTCACCAAACTGTGTCAGAATTGTTGCTTTTGCACTTCCTGTGACTGTTTGGTGTTTGCTTCACCAAACACTTCAAGAGACTCAGAGTCCATCAAAAGAGACTTTGTTGTTAGTTTTCTGTTTCTTCAAAGCCTGAAATTAAAGTTCTACTCGTCTTCTGGTTGTAGTACAATTGGGTCCTAAATATACCTGTTACAGTATATACTGAGTCAGTCTTGTGGAGACCCTTTCCATCCTAAAAATACTGATATAATGATCTCGATCAATCCCTGATGCTCAGCTTTAACTACTTTTCATTTTTTTACTTTTTTTACTTCACTTTTTTTTACTAATGATCAGATGATTTCCAATCATTCTGAAAAAGATTCACACGTGTCAGACTGTTTGGGGTCATAGGGTTGCTGATGAGTGGGCGTGCACAACCATTTTTTTCCCTACATGTATGTGTCACCTGAAGGAGGACAAGGACTCCCTGACAAATTCCCAGGAGCCCACAAGGAAGTACTCTCTCCTGGAGACAAATTACAGAGGCGCAGGGTTTTAAAGTTGGATGCTCAGCAAATCCCTGTAGGATTCTTGAAGCAATGGCCCTGTCACTCCCCCTCTCCTCCCCTCCTCACCCCTTGTCTCCCCTCTCGCCTCCTCTGATGAGCACCCTGGGATCTCAGAGGCAGTGGCAGGGGGGGTCCGACACTTTCATGTGCGAGGGAGCCGAGGAATGAGTGTCACAGCCTGGAGGGGGCCCGGCTGGAGTGGCAACAAAATAATGGAGGGAGAATCGAGTGACGTGGATGTGCTGTGCACAAACACACACTCTCTCCTCTTCAAGCACATGTCTGTAAGAGACACGCAGCTATTTTCCAGAGCAATCTTGCGTCCTGTGTTGTTGAGTTGAAGGTGGGTTATCAAATGAAAGCACATATGTGAAATTTATTTTAGGTGCTGCTGAAAGTACTTTCGCTTCTCTGAAGCCATGTCTGTCCATTATTTCCAGCATGAACAGGCTGTTCTTGATTGCGTTCATCTGTCAGCAGCTTTCATCCTATAGGAAATATAAGATCAAAACTGCGAAGGGCCATCTGTTCGTGTGCACGCAGGCACCTTTTCTTTCGCTGTTAATAGGAGAGTCTGGCGATGAGGCTTTAGCAGAGCTCGCTCTGTGAATCTCGGACGGTTTCTATTGATAGAGAGGAGATAATAGCCAAGTAAATTAAAGCTGCTCATCAAACAGCCATTCAGAGTGTGTGAAAAACAACTCCTCTGGCTCAAGGGGCTTGTTCCAGCTACTGATTGCAATTGACTGTTTTTTAAAATAAACATGGAGGCTGCATTGTGTCGTTGTACCAGGTTGTGTGCTTGATGGCTCCTTACTTCGTCTCCTCAGAGCTCCTTCACTTAACAAAAGCATCTAATTAAGCATCTGGTTTCTTTGTGTGCTGTAGGGGAATGCAAGTATGACTTCCAGGCTTGGGGGGAATGCGACCTGGCGACGGGCAAGAAGAACAGGACGGGCGTGCTGAAGCGAGCGCTTATGGATGCGACCTGCGCTGCCACTGTCACAGCCACCAAGCCCTGCGGGAAAATCCCCAAGACCAAGCTGCAAGGTAAGCTGAGAGGAATAAATCACCAGATAAGATGTAACTCTCACTGGACACACTGAGCCTGACCCTGGAATGAATTTTAAACAGATGCTGGCAGAAATATCTCCATCTGACTGCTGTCTATCCATCCCTCTGTCATCCTGCAACAACAGTCACTTACATTACATGGCCTCATGTTGCATATTCTGTATTTAACACATGTATTCCTAACAGAAACTTATTGACTAGCTAATATTAGCCAGGGGTATTTAGCTGTCCATCCTGTCACTTTATTGGTTTCATTCAGTCTCAACGTTCTTGTAGCGTTGTTTTCAGTTGAAACAAGCAGCTGTTTTTAGTGAAAAGGCTCTGAAAACCCACTGTACCAAACAGCAGATGTGGTGATTTAAGCAGCTAAAGAGTTAGCTATTTCCTTCAGGAGCTGACAGATTTAAAAAATACGACTCCAAATAAATGATAATATCGCTCTGCTACTGGTTAATTCAAGTGAGTGTAGCCTTAGCATCGGCTAACATTAGCAAGCCAGCTAGTAATGTACAGCTAAGACAACACTGGAGTTAATGGAGTCACATTGCTTCTCTTTTGGTAGTCGCTAACTGCCCTCGTACACCTCCAAGCTCTGCATCAGGCGGGCACGAATCAATAAGCCAATAAGCAGAGGCACCAAACTGATATCAACCTTAAATAAAACCTACAGTTAAACTGTGTTCACCTAAGATAAAGCCTGGTCTTCATGAGACTTGTTCATTGACTCTGTAATGTAAAATAGACAGATCTGTTAAAAACAGACCATCCTGAATGCAGCACAGCAGCCTGTTTTGACTAGTTTGAAAGCTGGAAATATTATTTACCCTCCAGAGAAACCACATCATTAGGTCGCTTTGGATCAAAAGGAAGGCCCACGCAGAAACAAACTGATGATTTATGAGGAGGATCGTTCCAGTACTTTATTGCACTGTCAAATCATTGTAAACAGTTACAGGGAATGTTAGATTAGTTGGTTTGCTTAATTAATTATAGCTGAAGGGATGTTTGCCACTTGGGCGTCTCTGTTTCTTCAGCTGAACTGCTGATATTCCTCCTGACAAGCTCATATATTTTGCGCCGTTTAGGGAGTTCAGTGTGTTTTAGCTCTAACTCACGGGTCAAAGCGAAATCAAACAATCTGAACCTCATTTTAATGATGATAAATTAGCAACAGTACACCTATCAAGGTGTGTGAGAGTGAACTTCCTCTATCCTTTTTGTGATAATCACCGTGGAAGTTCGACAGGCATTTATCTTGTCTCCAGGTACATCTCACGCTGATTGCATCTTTGCTAAATCCAACAAACCCTCGCAAATGATTTTAATCTCTTATTCACATTCGTATTCAAGCCGTCATCAGCGTGATGGAAATCCATCTACTCAAGTGCTAAGCTGAAGCGTTGAGTGACAGTGTTAAAGCAGGGGTGAAAAGGTTAACTCACTATTCAGCTGTAATTACATGCTTTTAGCTTTCTTCAGTCCTGACAAAGACACTGAAGTCAGGGAGTTCTTTAGCTACTACCTCTCATGTTCTGCAGAAATGGACAGTTATTGGAAAACCGGAGTTGACACGAGAACAGAACGAATGGCAGAATATTAAATAACCACATGGATGCGTGTAGAATACATTGCAGTGTGCTTGGAGAGATGGGTCTGAAGCCGGTGATAAGAAAGCACTCACTCACTCAATCCAAGTGAGCCCATGCTCTTTGCTAATTTTGCAAACAAGGATGTAAGTGACCCACTGTGGACGTCCCATTGTCCAAACAGGATTATAATGAGTGCAGAATCGCTGCCAATGGTCATAAACTGCGCCCTTATCACGCCCGGCAGATGACATGTGTGCACACAGGGGCTGCACGTGGAGTTTGCTTAACCCTACTGTCACTTCGTGGAACAGCCACAGTCAGGTGAAGCCCCAGATTACCATAAAACAGCGTGAGCACTTCTGAGGCAGTTTTTGTCTACTGGATGTCTGCAGCTGCAGTTCTGCCAACTGTAACATGCCTGCCTGCTCTGCTGTTTGTCTTAAGATTTTTATATCAAGCTCCATTTGACTTTCAAAGGAGGAATCGCTTAAATTTTTCACTCGGTAGCGCATCATTAATGCATTGTGACAGGAAGTTTCTGGAGGAGCTGTACTGTACTTGCCATCTGCGTTCTTTCCATGCTTTCCATCTAATATACATACTGCAGGGCGGCACTGTTAAAACCTACAGAGATGTATGGATTTACAGTAGGAATGTGTATAAAAGTGTTTGAGATGTTGCATGTTACATGTAATATTCGCATATTGAGACATAATATGGCAGTGAGGTAATGTCCATCCATTTTCTACTTGATTCATGCTGTCCAGAGCTGTAGAGGAATGAACCTATCAGATCACAGATCTCTAATCTATCAGCATTCATCTCTTTTGCTGTGGACGTGGAGTTTGCACGTTTCAGTGGTTCTAATCAGAGCTCCCCCTCGACTCACCACCTCTCTAAGCCACCACATGGAGGCTGCTTGTACCTGCAATTTCATTCTCTCGGTCACGACCCGCAGCTCATGACCACAGGTGAGGGTTTAAACGTAGATCGACTGGAAAATCACCTGATGGCACAGCTTCTCTTCACCACAACAGTCTGGTACAATGCGCACGTTATTGCTGATGATGCTCCAGGTGACGGTCACTTGTGAACAAGATCCCAGAATACTTAAACTCCTTTGCTAGGGGCAGCAACTCATCCCGAACCCAGAGGGAGCAATCCACCGTTGTCCGGCAGAGAACCACAGCCTCAGACATCGAGGTGCTGACTCTCATTCTGGCTGCTTCACACTCGGCTGCAAACCGCCACAGTACGTGCTGAAGGTCATGGTCTGCTGTCGCCGACAGAACCACATCATCTGCAAAGAGCAGAGAGGCAATTTTGAGGTTTTCGATCCGGACGCTCTCCTCACGCCGGCTGCAGGTCGAGATGCTGTTCATGGGTATCACAAACAGGAAAACCACTGACAATGTGTCTGACTGAAATTGGTGAAATAAAAAACCTCATGCCAACGTCAATGAATTTAATCATCACACCCTTTTAGCTGCTAATAGTATACGGCAAGAAAATCCAAAGGAAGGTGTGAAGTCCAAATTTCAATACCTTTCCAGTGCGCATGAATGCGTCTACATTCGACTTTGATTATTCTGCTTTTCAAATTTAATTCCTCATGTTTCATTATGCAGGAATATCAATGTAGGCCATGAACTTTTCATGCTAAAAAATGCAAATGAATTTGTAGACGTTCACGTGGCGATGCATGTGTGCGCGCATTCGAGCGGAAATCTGTGCAGCCGTGTGTGCGGCGCGGCGTACCTGCTCGCATCAATTCTAACGAAGGCCAGATGTGTGGATGTGGAGTGACAGCCCAAGAGGTGTGAGAGCTGTGGGCAACAGAGAAGCAGAGCGAGGATGACAGTGGCCGAGATGAAGGGAGGCGGTTGGGAGGAGAGACCTCGCTATCTGAGCAGTGGGATTGCGTGATGTGCAGTGCGATTTCCCATGTCTGCCAGTTGGAAGATAAGCCCTGGGAAGCAGAGAGGTTACTGGGAGAAAGAAAGAGGCGGTGCTGTGCACAATGAGGTGTGTACAGGAAGGGGAATTATGTCTGCTTCTCTGTGTGTGTCAGGGGATGGCAGAGATACAGTCCACAGCAGCGGGATCAGAGGGCTCATGGGAAAAAAAACCATAAATGTTTGGCTTCGGAGTGACTTAGATGGAGGGAGGAGAGGCTATCTAACCCCCCGGGTGGGTGCAGAGATCTGCCCTGCCAAATCTGCAATTCTGAACAGCCACCGTGGGTTTGTGAGATAGGTTTCCCCCGACTGCAGCGGGTCGCCGCGATGGAGGTAGCATCTGTCATTTGCAGATTCTGGAGGAGACAATGCTAAGAGGCGCCTTGGGAGCGATCTGAGATTCAGAGTTGCGTGTCTTCGCTGTCTCGCCCAGGTGAAACACAGACCCTGCGGAGCGAAAGAGAGAACAAAGAGTGACAGAAATGAAACATTATGAATGCCTGTAGAAACCTCAAGGTCCCCGCCTTCGCTTTCCAAAGAGCAGGAGCGAGTCGCGGTGAGGGAGGCTTTGGGCGCCAGAGTTGCTTTCAGGTTAAACAAAAGGCTTTGTCGGGATATTTCTGGCACGTCTGCGTTTGTTTGGAGCCATTTTGTTTGTGTCACTCTTCCTGGACAGACAGGTGGTGCTCAGGTTTAAAATCCAGAGCCACGCACAACATAATTATCACGCTCACTCAATGATTCTGTCAGGCCGAGGCCGAGAGAAACTTTAGAAACTCTGAAGTTCAGAAAAGTATGTTAAACTATGTAACAGATACTTAACTTATAATAGCTCAATTTTCTGCCTTTTTAGGCAGATTTTTCTGCCTAAAATATAACTGACAGACCATCAGTCATGTGACGATGACCTCTGTGAATTTGTCCAAAGGCAGCCATCACACTCTGCCTCTGGATCTCATGGCAAAGTGGAAAGAAAGCTAATTTTTGTCAATTTGAACTCATTTATTAATATAATAAATTAATCTCTCTTGCATTAGCTGTCTCACTGCATTGCAGTTGGTGCAGTTTGCTGATGTTTTCTTCCAAATAATAATAAAAAAACAGAGATTTTTCATGCATTAATTCCTAACTTAGACAGATAACAGTAGAAAAATGACTGAAATGAAGGGAGGAAAAAAACATGCAACAAAGGCCTCAAGCAGAATGCAAAGCAGGGATGTTGTGGTTCACGGTCCATAGCTTAACCCTTGGGCCGCCAGGGTCCCTGGGAAAAGACATCTCTGTGGAATAATATTATTTTTTTAAAGGTTAAACAAATGCAGTGGTGGCATTACGGCATTAAAATGCACTTAAAATATCAAACAGAAAAGTATTTTATGTGTTAAAGGCCCTTTTCATTGCAGTATTATCATGTATTATTAATGCAACCATGCGCTTGGCAGCAAAATTGATGTTGCAGCTAGTCAAGAAGGAGCGAATTTCAAGTGCATCATGCACTTTTATCTAAGACGGTGCATCATTTTTATAATGTGTTTTGCACTTAAAATCTCAATATGCAAAGTTACTATGGGTGAAAAGCAACAGATGTCAAAAAGTCAGATTCTGTTCTTGAGCTAAAAAAGGCAGAAACAGACCTGATTATGAGTCTGTGTCAGAGGCAGCGAGGAGAGCGAGCGGCGTCATGTTCAAATACAGCAGAAAGTGCTCCAGTCTAATATGAGAGTCCCCGTCTCGTATATGGAGCAGATAGAGTGAATCCTTTTCTCCATCTCCGTCCCCAGAGAGCGGAATATGCTGACAAAAACAGCAGGCGGGGAGAGAAAAGAGAGAGAGAGGAAATCTTCAAACAAATGAAAACAAGCAAACAAAAGGGATGGAAGAGCAATTTCCGTATTTGCATGGGTGAGAACGCTCTGCACATCAAAATCTTAATGCCCGTGGAAGTTTGCAGCCGGGTGACAAGAACAGATTTCTAAGAAGATTTCCTCATCGCGCACATTCAGAATGTTAAAAGGTTGAAACTCAATTGAAATCTCATTGACTAATCACACCTTGTCGTTGTTCTGAACCGCTTGCCGGCATGTCATTATCGGGGATTTGTGAGTTGTGGAGGTGTCCTTTTCAGGATAATCCATTCATGCAAAAATTAATTCAGGGTTTAGGTATTGACAGTCTTTTCATATATTATCACACTTTATCTCTTTTGACACACACCAAGATGCATTATTTCATATATCACCATCCCTTTGTTGGATTTCCATGCATGTTAATCAAATCTGCTTTTTTTATGCGACTTCTGCTAGTTTTGCCTCCGAAACGGCTCCATTATGAAAATACGCGCTGATTTTTATGTCACATTTGACACGTCTTCCATTTATAGCACCGAGCCTGTTGAGTTGTGATCTAAACAAAAGCGATGTGGGAGGATCTAAATTTAGTGTTAAGTGCTGCATTAGGAACTTGCTTTGGATTTGGTATGCGGCCGAAAAACAAAAGGGTGTGGATTACACAGGCTGATATCTCTGTTCGACTTGTCATAATCTGAAAAGCTGCCTAGAAAACACTGCTTACTGGGAACGAGTAGGAAGATTAGTGGCGCCAAGCATCGAAGAAGTATAAACAGATGCATGTGTTTTGAAAGAGCAGCTGAGATGTACAGAGGTTGCAGACAACAACAGCCATGTTGACATGATTATTTGCCTTCTTGCTGATAGTTACATGATGCCATTGATGCCTCCGCTTTGTCTGTACCCTTATATGAAGCCACCTTCAGCAGCCAGCCAACTTAGCTTAGCGCAAAGACTGAAAAAATAGCTGTTTCCCCCTGCCAGCCCCTTTAAAGTTCACCATTTGTGACTATCTTGTTTGTTGGGCTGTTTCCAGTATTTGTGCCAGTTAGCTCTTGTGGTAGCTTCATATTTAGAGGAATGTTACAGTCATAAGCTTTCCTTTGGTTGCTATCACTAGCTGTAGTAAACACAGAATCACCTACAGCTTTAGCTCTCTAACAATTAGCAAAATCACAGACAGAGCTAGCTAACTCACAATTCGCAAAGTTACCAGGAGCATTAGCTAGCTCACAACTAGCATAGTTGGCTACAACATTAGCAAGCTGATAGCTAGCGAAGTACAGACAGCGTTAGCTAGCTTATAACTAGCTATAACTAGCTTTCTTTGTGTATGACGGTTTCATAGTGTAAAAAATTAAGAGCACTGATCCTCCACTAATCAGATGATGCATATTATTAAGTTATTAACATTACTTCCATTAATCATGAAACAATCACAAAACCAGCAAAACATTGTTCGGTTGGCTGGAGGCTGATTTAGGAACATGAGTGAAAATATGACATTTCATCTAATTTTGTGGTGTATAATATATGTTTTTGATATATTTATTTACATATATATGGTCAGATCACCGGTGCAGATGTGAACTTACACAACACATTGCACTTCCTGTGTAGACAGGAAATTAAAAGACAAAACACCTGAGATGTCCTTATTGTTTTGCTTTTGTTATCTACAAGAGCTGTTGTTCCTGCTGTGACATGAAATTCATTCTATAAAATTGTCCTATTTTGCAGGGACTCAGCTCACTTTACGCCGAAAAGTCAATTTATGCACAGTATGTAAATCTCCAATCTATAACAGGCACGTGTTCAGAGAATAAAAAGGCAAACTGGGAGGGAGACGCACATGCACACAGACCAGCAGAGACACACAAACAGCACAGCTGATTGACAGTCCAACAAACAGCTAGCCAGGAGCTAGCTAGCCAAACCGCTGCAGGTTGTGCTCTCTTCCGGTTCACCAGAGCGAAGAACCCGCAAAGCAGAAAAGGAAGCCGTGGACTGTGGCTTCTGTCATGGCTGCCAGCTACCAATCCACTGTTGCGGGAAGTTGATAAAGGGGGGTTTCACAGGGCGCACACAGAGCCACCAAATCAGTCCCCTGGAGAGAGCGGGAGGAGGGGCGGCATGCATTAAACCTGCACTTTGGCATAAACAAATAGATAAATAAAGATTAAAAAAAAAAAAACCTTATTACAATCTGAAGCGGAGCATCTGTGCTCTTCATGGACGCAATGGGATTTGTTTATTTTGAAACACATCACCTCTGGCAGCGACACTGTCTCGAGTAAACACCCTTAACTTTGTCTCCTCTGTGCTTGCAGATGCAAAGAAGCAAAAGAAGGAAGGCAAGAAGCGAGAGCGCACCCAAATGGACTGATGAGGTTGTTTGTCACGGTGAGGGAGGAAGAAGAGGGTGGAAAGACGTTCACTGCCCTGTTCCAGCACGGTTCCTCTTCATGTGTCCTGTAGGTTGACAGTAGGAGTTTTGACAAAACCAGTGGAGATATGACTTTTAGCGACAAGATGTTTTACTTTTTCTTCTTTGTAGCACCTGATAAGAAACACCTTGTATGTTGCGATAGGAGATATAATACTCAGCGGTAGGGATGAATAATGAATTTGGACGAGATTTGTTTTCTAGCGCTTCTCTTACCTAATGATGTTATTTCTAGGATTATTTTCTTAAGAACAAATTGGATAGGATTTGTCTTACAGTTGCATAGCCTAACTCTAATTTGGAGAACTGCCCCGACTTAATGAAGCAGTTTGCTCAAAGTGAAGCTGTAAACATCTTCACTTAATTAATTTGAGCCAAAAAAAAAAAAAAAAAAAAGTTGTGCATTTGCAATTTTTCAAGTTAACGGTAACATTTCCCCCCATTACTCTGTGCTTTATGATATTTTTCTTTTATTTCCAGTAAGAATAAACATGAGCTTGTTCTTTCTGGACGCTGCATGAAATAGCTACTGTACAAGTGTGCAAACTGTTTTTAGTTTGTTTTCCTTCTGCTGCTCTGTTGTACCTCAATTTATACCCATTGATTTTTACTCTCCAGCTCTCGGCTGTAAAAAATTAAAGTCTTGACTATTGTAGTCCTCAGTTGGAGTTAACACCCCCCTTTGTTTCCTGTTACACTTCCAAAAATAAAAACAAATTAAAAGTAAAAGGCGGAAACGATTCCTCTCTTCTCCCTCCTGAAAACTCAAAAACGCCAGAGTTTCTAACACATTTTGATATATTTTTATTTGAATTTCATTCTGAGAGAATATGGCACAATGTAAGCACTTGATGCAGTTCATCTTACAGTGTCGGAGGTGGCCAGTGAGAGCAACACTTCATTGTCCAGAACAGATAATCAATCAAGAATGCATCAAAAAGGAAATCAATACCATTTTTACTATACAGGAAGTATCATAGTGGGGGAGGAGAATAAATGGGGGATTCTTCGGGGGGGAGGGGAACATTCAGATTGAAGCTATTAAAGACGTGTTTGTACATTTCAAATGTACCACATCTGAATTACATATAATGTATTATCATATAGATATATACAATGCAAACAATAGACTCTTAAATGTTCCTATTGCAAGAGAAGCCACAAGCCACAGTGAGTGAGTACACAATGAACATCTACGTACAGAAGCAAATGAAAAATGAACACTTGTATGTACATTTAACACTTGCAGCAGGCTACTGAGTTTTCTTTTTTTTTTTTCTTTTTTTTCCCGTTTGCTGATTTCGTTTTAAATCCACATGTTGACCGTGACCCTTGAAGTTTGGATGGGGTCAACCCTCAACACTTTGGCCGCTCCACGAAAAACACCTTTTTCCCCAGAGCGTTAAAACTGCAAAAGTTAGAAAGTGTTTCCGGTGATATAGCAGACGAGCGGCTTCGTCCCAAGGTGAGAGCAAAGCCTTGCAAATTTACAGGTGGAGTCAAAATGAAGCCCTTGCCTCTGGGCTTTTGGGTCACATTGAAACTAGTTTTAGCTTTTGTCCTCCTCTGGGTTTCCAGGTTTGCTCTCTCTTTTTTTTTTTTCCTTTCTGGCTGCAAAAGTCACTCTTGAAATCCCCTGAAACGCTGCACCGAAGTTTAAAAGCTTGGATCCAGTCGTTCATTCTGCGGGACAGGAATCCATTTCTTGGGAAATCATGCCCCCTAGAAATACATTTATACCTTCCACTTCACACCTCCATAACCGTAATATTCATATCTTTATAGATTTTAAATAACATTTTTAATTTCAAACCAAAAAAAAAAAAAGATACTGTACACTGATCATATTCTAATCTGCAATACTACATTGGGACTTTGTACAATGATAACCAGATTTATAAAATGTGATAGAAAATGTACAATATAATGTATTTATATGTATTCCAGTACCACGCAAAGCTGTGTCTAAATGAGTCTTTGGAAGCCTGTTGCTATTGAAAGACTGTTTAAGGAGGAAGGAGTGATGAGAGAGAAACACAATCACGCTGTGTGCATCTTCCCTGATGTGTGCCATGATATTTTGTCCAATCTGATGTCTTCATGCTGAGGATGCCGTTCAGAAAAAATAAAACACCACACAGCAAGCTGCACGCACACACACACACTCACCCAAATGACAGCACTGATCCTGGTGTAATGATGTGGTTTGCACAGGAAAAGCACATATGACAAATGCACACACACACACACAGCAGACAAATTGGATGGAAAGTCAACCAAAATGGTCCGCTGTGCCTCCAGGATGGTATTGAAATATGTCACTGCTGCGACTGCGTGCTCTACAGTTTTTATAGATTATTTCAGACGGCATGATGATTTCAGTTTGTTCAGTCCAAACTTTCATTGCTTCTGCAATCAGGCGGCGGCTGTTAAGATGGAAATTACCGTAATGGGAGCTCAGAGCTGACAAACACAATATCTTCACCCCAAAAAAAGTTCATTTATGAAGGCCGAATAAGAAGCTTGTTAACGCGCACCACGCTGCAGCACCATCCACAACTTTCAGCACACAACAGGGATTTTGGGATAAAAGAGCAATTTGGTTACGTCACTCTGGATAAGGCACTTCAAATTGCTCTGTACAATCTGGCGATATACTTTTTCTCGATAAAACTCTCGCAGCACGCCGGCGCTGCTGCGTTTTCACTCGTGCACGGCTGCACGAGATTGTTGTCAGCAGCAGCCCAAAGAGTGAAACCAGAGAAACCTTAAAGTCGTCACATGTCGTATGTACCCCGTAAGAGGAGTTTAGCCCTTTGACATAAGCCGTATGAAGAGGAGCCCAGCTAGCTCTGACGGCACATCATGATCTGTTGTTTACAATAGAGACAATGTTTGCTCTGGTCATATTAGACAGAATATATGCATCACAATGGATTCATGGACATAATGGCTCACAAAATCCACAAAGCAAGAACTGTTTGCTTGTGGATTCTGTTTGTTAACTTAACGTCAGAATGAGGTGCAATAAAAGCGCGGGAGGGATGGTAAACAGCGGCGTGTCACACTGTGTTTACACCAGGCGGCAGGTTTCGTCTGGGACGCTCAAATTCCTGCAGCAAAACCCTTGGCTGACCTGCCCAGAACGGCTGTGGCTTCTCCAAACATGGTCCACATGCAGTGTGATCCTCTAGCTGTGGATTCTGTCACTGACAACCCCCCCTCTCCTGCATCCCCCCCCCCCCTGCAAAAGGCAAGCTTATCTGTTTCACACGTACAGAATGTTCACCTTGGGAGCTATGACAGCCGCTGTCATCCAACAGCGCTTTCACGTTCTCCACGTTCTCCCATCATCATCCACTCCCCCCGCTTCAGTTGCCAGCACAAGACAACGCCAGATACAGGAACCCTGTTTTGTTCTCATCTGCTCAACAGCTTGGCAACAGGAGCAGGAGGAGGGGGGTAATGCTTTAGAGAACTTTGCTCCTGATGTTTGGAGTGCATGGGTTTTTGTTTTTTTTTTAAGTTGCATCTTGGCCTCCTCGCGCTCCAGGAGGTGATAAACTGCCATCACCTTCCATCAAACACCCAAGCAGCTGCTCAAAGTGGGACCCCCGGACCTCCGCTCGAGCTGTGAGCCACTTACTCTCCTGCTGGTATCACTCAAACGACAGCTTAGCGAAGATTAATCAGATATTCTGGAAGGCTCTTTACCCACTGCTGAGATGTGTGACAGATGTCAGACAGACGTGGCTCCATTTATCACCGTGACGGATGGTCGGATGTTGAACTTGGATGGATGCCTCAGTTCCTGCTGAAACTGCTCAGATAGATCAACACGGAGGGCCATCAGTGTTTGTGCAGCAGTGGTGTAAACGGCAATTAAATACTATAAAGTAAAATTTTAAGCTACTGGAGCTTAAATTAGTCATTTCCTACTAATTTATACTTCCTCAGTGCCACGTTTCATGCATGAAGTACGTTTTACTTAATTTGACAGCTGTAAAATAGTGAGTACATTTATATAAAACGTGATCATCTTAGAAAATGACACAATATCATCTATGCAACATTAAGTGCTGCTTCCATGTTATGCATCAGTAATAATCCAGTGATATAAGGCTGAATGTCCTCCATGAAGAGTAGATAAACTGTATGTTTAAATTACATGAAACAGAGAAAAGGAACAAAAATTCTCATTTGAGGAGGTGGAACCAATGAATTTCCAGCATGTTTGCTTAAAGAAATTATTTTTCAAACTAACCTCCACATGTGATCTCACTTCCCCATTCTATATGCAAAGGAAGGAAATCACTTAAATTTGTAAACACCAAATGCAAGCGTGCAATCGCCAGACATCCCAGACTGTCTTGGCATCCTGGGTCCTGACAAATATCTATAAAAACTGTCCCAGTTTTCATCACAGTTAAACTAACAATTATAATATTGTACTTGTCAGTGCTTACAGACATTTATCATGTTCTATCCCACTCTTTGTTACCTAATTCAACAACGCACCACGCGTCTGACTGCAGCACTGATTTGTCTGCATGTGTGTCAATCAATCATTGTGTCACTGTCAAGGCTGTGGCTGGCCTGTGAGTCACAGGCGAGCATCATAAGCTATTATGCTTTCAGCTCATCTGATCGAAGCTGTCAGTATGCTAACAGTTAGCTGTCATGCCGGAGAGAAGGTCGGTCTCTTCTAAACAGCTGCAGGAGGCTTCCCTCGCAAAGTCCCCCATCCTGATGATAGAGTGTGCATAAGTGCAAACATGTATGTGTTTGGGCATTTGTTAACACAATGGCCTTGTCTCAATCAGCTGCTCGTCTTTATGTGGGACTCATGGGGTCAAATAAGCCAAAGTTACCACAGCTTTGGTTGTTTCACATGAAAGATTTCATGCGAGATTGTTCTTCTTCTCTGTTTCTGTTGAGGCCTGCAGGGCTCAGCTGTAACCAATCACAGCTGAGCAACATGTGAGCCAAATCTGATGATTGCTGGTGGGTCGTTGGGTTGTTTGCACATTTTGCCAGGTGAGGCCAATCAAATCTGATCAAAGCACGTCCACACGGACATGATGAAATGTTTTAGTTTGTAGTATTTCTACATTATGATTTGATGTAATTAAATACTGAATACTTGCTTCTGGTATTTTAACATAGCATTTACCATTTTGCTGTAAGTTGCCAGCAAAGAAATGCAAAAATTGTGATTTATTACTACAATATTGAAATTTTAATGCAACTGCAAGAATATTAATCCTACACTGACTCTGTAAATACAGGAGCAGCATATGCAATGTAATCTAGCAGGAAGGAAAGTTTGAATGAGTAAAAGGGAATAAATGATAGGGCAAGCTAATGAATGTACATATTTACATTACATTCATGACCTCATATATGAGGCAGAGACTATAACAGGATCAGGGCTGTGTGGAGCACTAAGTGGGGCATGGGCGCGTAGCATTCAAGCACAAGCTGAGCGTGTAATGGGCAATCTTTAATCTCAAATGTAGGTGTTCCACATCGTCCCGTAATCTGATCAGCCTCATGGTGAGTTTTCATTATAGGATCTGTCCCAGATCTCTCTTTAAGGAGACAGCCTTGAGGAGCTATTCGGCGCAGGCAGAATCCTGCGCAAAGCCCCCCTGCCAGCCGCCGCGGCAGCCTCCTGACGGCAAATGTTCATGCATATTCATCAATCCTACCGGTGAGCATACATTAATGTAACTGAGGTTTGTCTAATAGGCTGAAATGATGGATGACACGCATGAATACACAGAACATATCTAACAGAAAATTGATATTTTCTGATTTCTTTTGTAATTAAAGTAAGAATTTATTACTTTTAATTTAAGAATATAATGATTTACATAGAATTGATTAACTGTTAATCAAAAAAAGGAGACGGAGAAAAGGAGGAATGTGCAGGAAAGACGTGGAATTAGCCCTTATTTAAACCACAAGGTCGCGACCTGTGATCAGAAATAAACTCCACTCCTGGAGCAAACGCACATGTCAGCATGTACACACACGCACACACACACACACACACACACACACACACACACACACACACACACACACACACACACAGGTCTTCACAATCATCATCAGTACAGTGTGGTACAGTACAGGCTGTGACATCAATCCACAATCAGCAGGATCAAATGACATCTCCCACACACACACACGCACACACACACAAACACTGCACACAATGCCTTCCCACAGACGCTAATAAGCCTCAGCTCTGAGCTCCAGCCACCTGTTTCACTCGGAGTAGGAAGGCTCCTCGCGGTGGTGAAATAGCAAACATAGACATCTTAATAACCACCACAGAATGCACATCAAACGTCCCGTCAGCGGGTGTCAAAGCTGACGTGATGTGACATGAACGACTGGCAAATCAAAGAGTGCGACTGAACAATCTCATGCCATTTTTTTTCCCCAGTCAGACTTGTTGCTCTTTAAGCTATTTGATTATTCTGTATTACGACACATGGCAGGTTCTGTTTGGTGAGTTTTCTTTGAAAACGACGAGTCATGGTTTTACAGCGTTATGTGAGGGACTATTTCTTGGCACAGTGGCCACTGTTTTTATATGCATTTTGAAATATCGCATTTGAAAAGCTTGATGGAAACGTAAAGATCAGAAAGTCAAAAGTGTTAAAGCAATAAATGGTAGATGGAAACACCTGACATAGCGAAGGTAACTCACATGAGTGTTTCCGCTACAAAAGCCAAAGAAGAAGAAGAAGCTGTTTCCGCCGTCGTCGTCTTCCAGGATATTCCCATAACACGCTAAAACATGGCTGCTAGCACCAACAATAGCATGGTCAATACTATCTAAAATGAAAGCTAGCACTGACCAGTAAGACTGGTGCTGTTTCCAGTTTTCAGCATTCTTTTTCTACTACTCTGTTTATTATAGCCATGCTAACGTAGCTTATACCGCCATCATCTGACAAAAACTACACTTTACGTCACCTGGTTTATTTGCTCCAAACCAGTTTATGGAAATGCGCCTAATTTGCATTTTCTTTTTTCTTTTCTGCGACATTTCAAATTTTTGCTTAAATTTCGCGGCTAGTGAGAGTTACGAAAATGTCCCCTGTGAACAATCCCACACATGAACCTTGTGACACCACAACTTTTTTGTGTTTTTTGTACGCATAAAACAAAGGAGACATAACGTATTAGATGCTCCCAGTTATGCTAAGCTAACTGTGCCTTTGCTTCGGCGAGACAGCAAATAAGCATATATCCCAAAACTGTTCCTTGAAATCAAATTGGAAGTTAATTTTCTACGGATTCTTCAGATTAGTAAGATACTTATTTTAATATTTTATGGCACAAAATGAGTCAACGTCCTGTAAAGAATCGGCTTGCAGAAATTACGAAAACACATTTTCTCACTTATGAAGACTAATTGTTGATTAGAAAGCAGTTCTGATGAAAAGATTACTGTTGAGTGCTGTTTGAGCATATGCAAAATGATATCCATTGTTTTGCAACACTGTTTATTTCATTAGCCGGCCCAATAAAAGCAACCTAACCGGCAGCTGCAAACACCACCTGCAGAGGTAAGCGAGAAAATGCCTTTCTGTAATTTGGCTGAAACGACTCTTTAAGTTTGAAATTATTTATAGCCAACGGTTGGAAAGATGACAAGTGCAGTGTTAATATATTTATACATCTATTATGTATTAATGGCAACTCATTCCCACAGGGGTTCACTGGTAGATGGGATAGCTTCCAGCCCTGATGTGGCCATGTCAGAGGCAATCTACACAAGCTGCCCCACTTTATTCTACATGTTGCTGGTTGGAAGTGCCATGATGAGCATCACAGACGGATAGAAAGAAGGCAAGCAGAGGGGCACGCATGGGTGTACACACATACTCCAAGCCAGCACACACCCACATGTGCACTCACATAAATATTGAGTATACACTGATATGTACAGTTATCTACAGGTATCTTCACTGAACTTCAAACTTCTGAGGTTTGTAAATTCAGTCAGCCCTATTTTCCCATTTTGAAGTTTTCTTGTGTTTTCGTACAGCGCAGATCTTCCTCCGCTCTTCATCTTTTTTCATTTTTCATCAGCTCAGTGTCACTCCCAAGTGCTCCCTGCTTCACGCGCCCTCATTTTTTTTTTTTTCTTTCTTGAGCTCACAACACTGAATGAATCTGAATTTTTCACAACCCTCCTTATCTGTGCTGCTTCTGCACGACACATCTCAACGCAACTGGCATCAGTTGAATTTGTGTAAAGTGCTACAACCGGTTATTGAGAGAGAAATTTGAAAAAAAGAAAAAGAAAAAAAGATTTAATGAATTAAAGTAATTTCAGATGTGCTCTTGCAGTCTTTATCTCGCAAACCTCTTTCACACACACACACACACACACACACACACACACACACACACACACACACACGCATGCACACACATGGATGGCACACTCTCACACAGGCAACTCATTCTTCATCTCTTTCTCCAAAGTGGCCCATATTTATCTGGCTGACCTACTATTTTTATACTGGCAGAGGAGAAGATGTTTGAATGTCTTTTTGAACGTGACATTGCACAGAGCGTAGCAGGCCGGGTTGATGGTGCTGTTGATGTAGCACAGCCAGTAGCCAATAGTCCACACTGTGTTGGGGATGCAGCTGGAGCAGAAGGTGTTAATAAGCACCATCACATTGTAAGGAGTCCAGGTGGCTACAAAAGCTACCAGGATGGCCATTATGGTGCGGGTCACTTTTTTCTCCCGTGATGGCGCCGCTTTCTTCTTCTTGTTGGGAGGTTGCTTTGTCATCTTCACAATCTTCCGCGCCACGTGATTCTGCCGCTCCGTGGCCGGGACGATCTCGACGGTGGCGTTGGACGGTGTGTAGCAGTCCCCCTTGGGCGATTTAGTCTTGATCTTGATGCAGGTCAGCTTGGAGCCCCCTGCCTTGGCTCGCTGACGCGGGAGTGGCTGGCTCGTCTCTGCGCTGGAGTTAGCGGTGGAGGGCGCCGCCTCCTCGTCCTTCTGGTTGGACGCAGCCACGCTGCCGGATGTCGAATCGTTGGAGCTCTCCTTCTCCTCTGCAGGAGCGCAGTTCTCCCTCGCCACGTCGTCACCTTCGGTTTCTCCCTCAGCGGTGGTCGAGGAAGGTCCTTTGCCGTTTTGCAGTTTTCCATCGTGTTGGTTCGCTCCATCGTCGGCGTTCTGGCTCGGGGAGCGTCCTGTGTCCTCCCCTGGTACGTTGTTATTGTTGGGTTTTGGCATGTTGTTCCTCCTCTGGCCAGGCGACAGCGCCTCAGGATTGGCTCCTGACGGCTTGCGGTTGTCCTTCTTCACGCGGCTCTTGCTCGCTCTGGAGATCTGCCAGTACAGCTGAATCATGATGATGACAGGCAGGTAAAAGGCGGCAATGGCGGTGCCAAAGGTGACTGCGGCATTAGAGAAGAACTGGATGTAGCACTCCTTCTCAGGCACTGTCCGCCCACCGACAATGAACTGCCAGAAGAGAATGGCTGGCGCCCAGAGGATGAAAGACAGGACCCAGGCTGCAGCAATCATCATTCCTGCCATCTTGGTGGTTCTTTTGACAGGGTAGCTGAGGGGCTTGGTGACACAGAAATATCTGTCAAAGCTTATGATGAGAAGATTCATGACAGATGCATTGCTGACAACATAGTCCAAGGCTAACCACAGGTCGCACACCACCGGCCCCAGCGGCCAATACCCGATCACTATGTAGACCGTGTACAAGTTCATAGAGCACAGTCCAATGATTAGGTCAGCACATGCAAGGCTGAATAAAAAGTAGTTGTTGACAGTCTGTAAGTTCCTATTAACTTTGATGGAAAGCATGACCAGGATATTTCCAATAACTGTAACCAAACTGAGGGAACCGGCCACCAACACGATGAACACCACCTCCACAGTCTTGTAGGCGCTGTCGCTCTCTTCCACGGGTTCTGTGTCATTGCCTTCAGAGGCATTCCAGTAGGTGAAATTGAATACATCCATGGCATTTGGTCTTTTGTTGCCACCTCCTACTCAGATGGAACCTACAATAGAGAGCAAATGAGAAAAGAAGATTTGCAGTGAGCTACAAGTGATGACTGCGTTTTAGTCATTTGAAGTCTTTTGAATGGCATATGCAGACCACAGGGTCACAGGTTATATCATGCGAAGATTTAGTCATTCAGGAATACTCTCAACCTTTTCTTAGTAGTTATGTATCTTAAACATGTCTAAGAGAATTAATCTTATGAAAATATAGATAATATAAAAATACTGTGAAACGTTAGCACCACATTAACACTTCACATGCAGTTATTTGCAGTCACATTCAGTGTAAATATGCTACAAAAGAAGCTGTTTCATCCTTTAATGTGTCATGGTGTGAGGGGAGATTAATGGTGATCCAGAGGTAGATAAACAAATAGAAATCAATATGTCTCTGCAAACATCCCTATGAGCGCTGCGACCTTTTCTGTGCTGCAGCTTTTAGCTCGTCTAATAGCAATTCATCAAGTAACAGTGACAATTTTGGCTGTAAGCCAATTAAATTGGTAATTAGAAGCATGGATATTTGGCACAGATATTTTTCATAATCACTGCGTAAATAACATCTCGCCATTAGACACCTGCTTCATTATTGAGAAAAGACAAAAACACTAAAGAGGGGCTGCACATGAGCAGCTGATGAAGAATGAGATGGGTGGAAATGAGGCAACGAGTCAAATGAGGATATCATGATGTCCTCAGCATGGTGGTGCAACGTTTAGTATCGAGCCCACAGTGGTGGAAAGTCACTGAGTACATTCACTCATGTACTGCTGTATACTTAAGTACAAGTACCTCAAAGCGATATTTCCATTTTTACAGTACTTTATACTTGTACTCCGCTACAGTTAAAAGGGAAATATTGGAGTATTTACTGCACTACATTTGTCTGACAGCTTTAGATACTAGTTTTACACACAGAACATATTGTTAAAATTGAGCTGAAACCATCAGTCCATTAATCAACATCTGATTCATCAATTCATCAGTTTTGATAACGAATCAATCGTGCAAAAATCTCTGAAACCTTTCACAGTTTCGGCTGTTTTCATGTCTTCAATGACAGTAAACCGAATCATTTTTCACTGTTTAATCGAGCCCATAAAATAAAATCAATCGATTAATGGAGAAAATAACATGACTATCAGCTGCAGGTTATAAATGAGCTCCTGCTTTTATGCTGATGCAGAGCTAATAATGCTAATGTATAATTTATCACAGTATAACAGCCACTGATGACATTTCTCTGCGTTGAACACTTCAACTTGTATTTTTGTAAAGTATTTTTACAGTGTGGTATTCATGCCTTTGCTTCAATAAAGGATGTGAACACTGCAAACCCAGTTCATTTCAGGAAGAGGTTGTTTACTTACTGGACCACTGAGTTTATTCAAAGTCCGCGTGATGCTGCATGAAAAATGCTTCTGCTGTCTTTTCAAAGCGTGTACATCTATACTGTTATCAGCTTCATATTTATTGTTTCATGCAGAATACTCAAAGCTGTTTTTTTTCCAGGCTTTTGTCTGCCTACCCGCTTTGATGGATACATTTTCGACCACACAATGCCTAATGACTCCGAATTACTAATGGCTTCAATTACTGTCTTTTCGTTTCTTCTTTCTTCCGAATGTGTTCCCAAACCCCTATATTTGCGGTGGACGTAATAGCTTTTTAAACTATGCAATGTGAGCATGCACATGCTTTAAAGGGAGAGGGGGAAAAGTGTAATTATACACCGCACACACACAGTCTGTATTACCGGGAGTTCAATAAAAACTTTAAAAGGAATTATTGACAAAATTGGCGCTGACATTTTATCTTCAAAGGTCCATTTCCAACTTTCACTTAAAAATTCTCTTCATACGGCACTATAAAATTCTTTTGATCCTCAAGTGACCCACCAGTTCTCGCTTTTAACCTTAAACATTTGCCTGTGCTGGAGACCTTGCTTTGATTTATACACTGCTCACTCCTGCGTTTCACAGACCTTTGATATGAGGAGTTATGTGGTTTGTCTGGTCTGCGTCTGGAGCTGGACCACAACTCTCAGAGCTGTTTTGGCCGCTACGGGTCAGATTTTATGGCACACTTGGTGGCTTATCACTCCTTAGTTTGACATAAATATCATCAGGCCGGAGAAGTGGTTCAACTTTTTCCTTTTTTTCTTGAAAGAACTAATCAAACTTTGTTCAGCCTGTGGTGTTCAGTCTGTGAATCAAACGCTTTTTGCAAGCGCCATTCTGTTGTGACTTAAAAGAAAGATCAATATGGCGCCCAATGAGTTTCTTGACATTGCAGTGAATACAAATCTCGGGTAATTTTGACTGATAAACCCACGAGGACAACCACACACATTTATCATTGTTCAGACAACATCTGGAGTTTAATCAAGATGCAGGATAGAATCAAAGTGCCTGTTCGGTAAAGAGAGATAAATGCTAAATGTGAAGAGTGTAGATGTGCTGCTAATAAATCTGACTCATTTGCCTGCGAACACACAACTTTGAAGATATTTTCCTTTATGCAACGCTTCTTTTTTTCTTTGCTTTTCCTGCTTTTCTTTGTAATTCTGGTAAACACCTGCCTCAACATGCTGTGCTTCAGTCACTCGATTTGAGCTTGATGTCTGTGTGATGATCTGATGGAGCAAAACAACCTGAAACTGACGTATCGCCCTGCGGCCAGAGTTAATGAAGTGTTAGGGGTGACGCGCTGCCACAGCCGGAAAGCTTGTCCAAGACTTTGGCTTAAGGTCTTGAGCGCAGTTGCTGAGTAACTAGTGAACATTCACTTATCTGCTGTGCCAGAAATCCCTAATCATTGCATTAGCCATGGAGCTAAGCTGGCCTAATCCCCATAAAATGTTTAAGTCCGCCGATTTATATTCAAAAACACCAACAATACAAATGGGGCACACTTGTGGCTTGCTTGAGACAAGTGGATTAGAGGAGTAAAGTGGATCAGTATAGATGGTCATAGCGCAGTGGAGGCAGTCAACTCCCCGAGCTGCTCTTTGTCCACCTCCAGCTGCCGTAAGCCTCGTCCCACACCTGAAATCTCTGACTCCAGCCAGGCCAGCTAAAGATGCACAAATCCCTCTCAGCTCAGTGTGGACAGCTATGGTTTTCTGAAAAAGGTCTCACAGGAGCTTAGACTTTGTTTTAAAGCTCCCATCCACATATTGTGAGTCATGATTCATCAACCTCCTGCGAGATGCTTCTGCTTCCAAGGTGCAGTGCTTTATTCCAGCCATCTGTTTGCAGTTTTTGCCTGCAGGATTCACGCTCGCATACATCTCGTCTCCCCAAGAAAACAGCGAACAATAGCAGAGAAGCTGCACTGAACAGACGGGAGACATCTTTGCTTTCGTGTTGACTGGTAGAGATGCTGGCATCCCAGCCTGCTGAGCATGAGTGCAGTTGCCATCGCCTGGGGAGAGCAGCAGTGGCACTCTGAGCATAGCTATCAATCATAGAGCTTACCTGCAAGTCTCAGTACCACTGCAGTCAGTGCTAGTGCATCTGACAGAGCCCAATCAGAGCATGAGTGACACATCCATTATTATCCTGAAGGAGATGAATATTCAGATATTTCTGCTTTATCTCATCACACTTTTTAACAGATTAACACACTCACTAGGCTTGAAGTAAAGTATGAGATGAGCTTGGCATCATTGTTTATCCTCATCATGTTTAAACTTTTGCAGTTAAATGAGGTTCAGTGGACTCCACTATCCTAAATTTTTCTTTAGTGGATTAGAAAAAAGCGAGACAAGTCAGTTGCTGCCATGGGGGGACATGAATAAATGAGCTTGAGTATTGTTCTGTGGTCAGGACTTAGGTATTCCTGGAGCTGGCTCACTAGAGCTGAAAATTGCTTATGCCCTCCGGGAAGCAGAAAGGGCCAACCTCAACCTTTCTCCACAACTTCCGTCCTCGCTGTCTTTTGCAGTGGACTTCAGGACAGATCACGAGTAAACTCAAGTTACCGAACTGAAGTAAGAAACAGTCGTTGCTTTGTTTTGTTTTTTAGACAATATCCGCTTTGCCTTGTTTTTGAAGCTAAATAACCACTTACGCAGGTCACTGGTTCTGTCAGGGACAGGCAACAGTTTCGAGCTTTGTGTTGATGTAGCTTCAAGCATAAATACAAGAAACATTATTTCCAAATGTGGCAGCTGCATAGCTGCTCTTAAACCGATGCATTTGGCTGCCTCCCTGGTGTCCAGATTCCCATTCCCCATCTTTGAGCACTGATCCAAGGTAAAACCCAGGGCACTTGCCCCCTGATTCCAATGATTACATGCATTTTCATTGCTGGCCCTCTCCATGGAGCGTGCAGGGTTAGGCCTTCGTTTACTTTCTGTTTGCAGAGAAGCATGACTGGAATGCAAAAGCCATCATTGCTGCAGTATAGCGGCTCCACAGGGGGTGTAGATCCATTCAGCACTCCTCCCAATGGTGTTACAGTTAATGGATATAAGCAAGTTTTTTTTTTAAAATCAGCACTTCACTTGCTCACCCAAAGCTCAAGGCTTCAATACAGTAGAAGAGCATAGACGACAGTTTCTGTTGTTAAAAGAGGTGAAATATGACAGTGTGGGAAAGTTTGAACTGCTTCACATCAATGGGGACTGGTAAACATAAAGTGGAAGTCTTTTTTTCCACTGAGACAATTTCCTCCATCTTTTTGGACTCTACTGTGAGGTTAAGTTCCTGCTTAGGTAAATATTGACTCATTTCATCCCAAGTGAGTGGAAACTGCTCTCCAGCTGGGCTGTCATTGAGACAGGGAAACTGACAAAGCACTGAGACACACAAATGCATACAAATATTTGAAGAAATGTGTAGCAGGAAATGAAAAAGGTCACGATAACCATCAAACCAACGCACCATCCCCTTGTCCTGACGAAACAGGGCTACAAACCAATTCCAACGTTGAGCTGGTGAGGCATACTTACAAATTTGCATTCATTTCCTCAAGCTCTTTCCACAATCTCAGGGGATAGAGTCTGACAGATGCCTGGAGAGATTTGGTGTGAATATTTACACAGGGGATGATCAAAGCCATTTATCCATCAATTTCCAGCCATTCATTTGGGTGCTGGTTCACAGCGGCAGTGGGCTAAAATAAGCAGACCAGAGGTCTTCTTCCCGAACCATAACCTCCAGCTCTACCTGGGTAATCTTGGGGTGTTCCCTTCCCAGAAAAGATAACACAATTCCACCAGCAAATTCTGTGAAAATATCCTCCTGGATCTCCGCATGGGAGGAGGCCCAGGGGGATACCACCACGAGGAATACCCCACTGAGAGACATTTCGGTCAAACTGACTCCTTTCAACTTAAAGGAGCAAGGGCTCTAGTTGAATCTGCCCCTGGATGTCTGAGCTTTTAACCCCGTACCTGTAGGTGTGAGCCCAGTTTCCATCCACAACTCAGCCATTACCCAGATGCCAGGAAAACTGATCATCAGGTAAAATGAGAGCACAACAGTCCATTACAATGCCTGCATCTGCCAGTCAGTCTCAGGCTCTTACCTCAGAGCCAGGTCATGCCAGAAAAGAACTGGTTTGTACATGTTGGAAATGAGAAGTGTTCATACTTTCTGTGCGACTAGGAAAGCCTCATGTTTCCACTGACCATGTGCCACTTATTTATTGCCAGGATACATGGGTCCCACTCTAAGGAGCAGAAGGCTCATATCAATGGCGTGCATGCACTATTCTCTCCTCCAACACAGTAGATCCCAGTTGGGTTCTCATGAGCATCTAAACGCTTGGCTGCCGCCTTTCCCCGTTGGCAGCGCTGATGAAGTCCAGCCCAATCCTTGCACTGTTTCCAGAGCATGTGCTGTGCGTAGAGATGAGCCCAACTGCATCTAATTCCCATCTACTCCTCGGAGGAGGTCTCCCTTTTCTGTGGAGGTCATGCTTTCCCATTAAAGCTGATTCAAGGGGGTCTTGCAGTTGCTTCTAATATTTCCCATCATTTGGAGATAATTTATCTTGGGAGATCCCACCAGGCGCCTCTGCCCTCTGACAACTCACAGGGTCACGGGGCAAGCAACCTCTCCAGTAAGATAACTATACGATTAATTGGAGGAGTATCAAAACCCTTATGGAATAACTTGACACTGGCCTCTCATTACAAGTTAGACAATGGCATTATGCACGAGAGGCTGTAATTACAGGGAAAACCTCATCTTTGCAGGTGAGACAGAGCCTTTCAAACCCAGACCTTTCTAGCAGTGCTTGTGTTAAGTGGACATGAAGCAGGAGTTGGTAATGGAGAGTTAACGAGCAGGAAATGGCATCCAGGCGGGTGGAAAAACAAGCTGTGATAATCTGCAAACAGTCAACTACCCGGAGATTCCCCAGAGAACCTGTAGGTGGCCGAGTGTCGCTGTGCACCGAGAGAGGGGAACGAGATCAAAATGTACACTGGAGACTTCGCATGTCTTCGCCTGTGCACATATTTTGCTTAAGAATACAGTGAGGGAGTGCATGAATAAAGCTCTTGGCCAGACTTCTCTCCATCTTCCAGTCGTAACGCGGCCAAGCAAATCAAGAGCGAGTGACTGCTCCACTCCCTCTTTATTTCTGTTGATGAATTGTCTTGAGACTTGACAGCAAGAGCCTCATAACTCTTTCACTGTGACCTTTAGATGCCACTTCACAGAAATTATATTCATACTGATTTACAGCAAGTTATCTTCAGCATTGCAGGAATGTCATTTTAAGGTGCCCTCTATCCGGCGACACCCCCTGCTTACCTTGTCAGAGGATGCTTTGAGATCAGCCTATTGATATTCCAGCTACTTTGCTATGGCAGCCTCCACACCATCTGTGAAAAATGACAGTGTCACATACGACCTCTGCTGCTCTGCCAGGCGGCCCAGCCTGGATCTCACTGCCATATTCAACCCTAAAATCTGTTAGATCCACATTTTGAAGATAAAAGTCCTGGAAGCATGTTTTAGCCTTCTGCTGAGCAAAGAGTAAAACAGCCTGTAAGAGCCAAGTCAGTGCATTGTGAACAGATGCGGGTCAATGGAAAGATCTTTTCTAGCTCTAACCGTAGTTGTCAGCTCAGAAGCCACACAGTCTGGAAAATATCACAATCCTTCTGGGACGCAGAAACACTGGAGCTCAGCCAGTAACGAATGACAAAAAAGTTCTCAAGCAAGCTGGGAAGGTAAGAGAGACGAGTCAATTTTCACCTGTCACACAGAGAGACCCTGCGGCGGCGGCGACGACTTCCCAAACACGGTCACGCTACTTACTCCAACGCTCGCTATCTCGCCTCTCACTTCACATTAAACGTTTGATTTCATACAAATACTTTACCCGTGACTGAAAAACCCTGTGCCGTGTATCCTCTGTTGATTTGGCTTTAATTAGCAGATTTCCATATTTCTAATCATAATTGCTTCTCAGGAGTGAAAGCAGTGGTATGAGCTGCTCTCCGAGCCCAGTACAATTTCATCAGTCTGAATCTCAGTGGAGAGTTTTAGTGTCTTATTATAGTTTAAGTAACATCAGCTGTGTTTCCAGTATCAGCACAAATATCCACTATTATCAGGAACCTTGATCTAAAAATACCATTAAAGCCATCTGACCTACAAACAAAATCCACCTTAGCTAAAACCATCATACAGATCAGGAAACGCATGAGAGCTCTTAAGGCACTGACTGTGTTTACATGCACAAATATGCAGTTTTTTGCACATATTCTGAAAACAAAACAATACTACTACTAACTAATATCCTGTTTACATGCAGCCGTGCATACTTAACGAACACAGCCTCCCGCTTTAATTCAGAAACCTTCTTGAGAGATCGGTGTTGTGATATTTGCGCCGATTGGAAAACCTGTTGATATTCAAGTCTTTCATAATGTTTTAAAGAAGGTTTGTTTCTCCTTCTGGTCACACATGTGGGCTTTTCCTCAGTGCATGCATCTGTGCTGCAGCCTTGCAAACTGCTGGCTAGCTGACGCACAGAGCTTATACCAAATGTCCAAAGAATGCTTGTAAAGCCTGAATAATATTGGCACATCCCACGTCTGAATTGTAAAATGCTGCATTTGGAATAAACCTAATTAGAAATACACATGACCCATTCCAAATTCGGAATATTGTCATATTCGGGATAACAGTGGGATGTTCATGAGCAGGTAAACATAGTCACTGCCTTCCTCGTGGAAATGGTCCCAGGTGTCCGTTAGCTGGTACATGGCAAACAATTTTCACTGAGCACCAAGGACATTTGCAGCAGCCCCGAAACAAGCTATAATCAACAGACAGACATATTAAGCAACATCTGGCAGGCAAGTCATCTCTCCGGTGAAATGCTGCAGGACACTGCCAGCAACAGGCAGCTTGCACAGTTTTCACTATGGATGGAATAATGCAAATTGTGTGCAGTGATCTAACGCTGTGCATGGAGAAGTCCTCTGAGCTTGAATAAGTGTATTGACATTTCCATTTCTTCTCCTGTAAAAATATGCCCATTTTTGATTATCTAATCTATGTCTCATGTGGGAAAAAATAGAAGGTCGATGATAGTTCCTGCGCGATACAGTGCATGCCTTTCTCCACGGCTCATCTACCAACAGACCTGCTGCTTTTTCAGGCTCCGATTCACATAAATCCAAGAAACGGAGCTCAGCTTTGCTCGGACTGGGACGCCATCATGTATCACATTATATGTGCAAATATGGAGTCTTACGCTATCGTTGCTATCAGCTAAGAGCATCTCCCAAGTAATGAACACTGCCATTAGGATGACAATATAGTCTGTTTCCTTTTCCATATTGCCTCTGGGACTCCCCTGCTGTCCCTGCTTCTTCATACAATGCATGGCAATGAGCTGGCCTGCTAGTCTCTCCTGGCAGTTGCTCGCTCATTACTGATTTCACATGGAGCGCAGACATGCATGCACTCTCCGAGCCACTGCATTTATGTAGCGGCTTAGTAAATCGTCTCACGCAGGTGAAGCAGAGCCCTGCGGGTGCCGCTCTGGGGCTTCCACTCGCTGGCTTTGTTCAATTAAACCCTGCCCTTAGCTGCCACCACAGAACAAGTGTATGGTGTCACAGTACAGAGTATGGAAATTCAGAGGAGAAGAACGCATAAGTGTTACAGGGATACGCACTTCAATTTTGATTTGCTGAAGAGTTTGAGACAGCACGGCTAAGAGGAGTAAAAATAAAATATGAGGCAGCGTCTGCTGCAAACAAATGGAAAGGTCACCTTCTATCAACGTTGCCTTTGAATAATGAGATCGTGTTATACAAGTGAGCTCTCAGACTTTGTACAGTGAGTGGCTGTGATCGTGCCACCGGCGCTCAGCGCAGACTGACTCTACGACCAGACATTTTAACTCAGGCCGACGAGCAATTATAAGTTAGCCTTTGACTAGAGTGAGCTCAGTGAGAAGAGCATAAGCCTGTTAATGTCACTCTCAATGTGACACTCTTAAAGGTTTAACTGCTTCCCAAAAGGTGTCCAGCACACAGCTGGTATTCAGCAGCCGGGGATCAGTCAAGAAAAGTCATGAGATATTACACACACTCGAGAACTCCAGTCTCATTATGGTTTCGAGGGGTACGTTTTCGAAGTCGACCTCACCTTGTTTTGCAAGCATTACAGTAATTTCACTTAGTAGAAACCCATTCAAAGCCACTACATACACATTTTGTGTTTTTTTTTAAAAATGCAATTTGCGACTGTGGCACTGTCTATTTGCTGCTTTCAGCCCGTTCATCTCACTTTCCCTGGGTAGGATTTGTGGGTTGCAGCATGCATTGAGGTGTCACTTTACATACGACCGCTGCAGGATGCCAAAAAAGGAAATTTTAAAATTTCACGCATAATATTTGTACTAAAATATGAACTCAAAACTTTAATGCACCGATTAGTATTCCTCCCCACTGCAATAATGCTGTGCAATGACTGCCCTCTGTGCAACGAGGGACGACTTATCTCCTGAAGGACTGTGCACACTGAACTTTAATTTGCACTTTGGGGCTCTATCTATTTGTATATTGTTAAATCTGTGTTTTACTTACTTACCTCAGGTCATCTTAGTGTGAGTTATGTGTGTTTTGTGATTTGTGAATTGCTGCTGCAACACTGCGGTTTCCCTTAGGGGATCAATAAGAACTATTACAGGTACTGGACTCGGAGCTTCTGACATTTTCCTCCTGTAGAGACGATGGGTGCCGTTCCCATGGGCATGATGCTGCTCTTTCGCCCGCACTCTGAATCAGCAGGCCTGTCTAAGCACTCTTAATCGCTCTGCCGGCATCGCTGTCACCCTGCCACTGTCCTGTCCTCGTTCCCCTGCATGTGTCCTGCCTGTGATGCATCACACTGGCACCGTCCCTCGATAGAAAGCTGTGGTGCTCATTAAGATAGAGAAAGATAGCAAAAATGGAAAAAAGGCAGGGGAGGCGAAGGGAACGAGATAAAGCGTGTGCCTGTTGGATTTGTTCCACTTCATTGTTTCTGTATTTCACTGCCCTTCCCCCCCCCGTACACTGTCTTTCTCCTGTGATTCAGAGTTTAGTGATAAAAAGCAGAGCTATGTTGCCCTTGGACAGGCTGCTGTATTTACAGTACCTGCTCTAGTCTCTCATATGATTTCCATCACAATATACATTCACCTAGAGCGGCATTCAGGGAGGATAAAGTGAGGTTTTGAAGAGAGTGAAGCACTGCATGCGCTCTTTAAAAGTGTTTTTTTTAGAGGTTTAGAGCGATGTCTCATCTCCAAACTCTACTTTCCTGCGTTCTTTAAATGCAACAGCCGAACCAAAAGCCAAGGGAGACTAACAAACTGTCTGTTTCAGTGGAGCGTTATGGGACTCGCAGTCCAGGACCCACTGATGCATGAAGCCTCTCTGTGGTTGCTCACTTGCAGAGGGATCTGTCTCAACACTTGTAGAGAGGAAACTTCAGCTAAGTCTGATAAGACAGGAACACGATGTGCCACAGCCAGTCACAAGTGGCCATCAGCATCCTTGGCAGTAATCTGTGCTCTGAAGCCGAGTGGTGACGCTTTTAATGCAGCTGGCAGATGCTAATCCACGGAAGTCCACCTTGATCCAAATAACAGATGCGCCATGACCGAAGCTCAAACTCAAACCTGACGGCCTGTCGAGCGATGTTGTCACGCAGACAGGGGGGTTTGACAGCACCCATTTATGTGGCTTTCCCAAATTGATTACCTTGTCACTGCCCCTCATTTATTCTCTGATGAAAAGAGATTAGAAGTGGATTAATGTGATAACTGACTGGCAGTTTTTGCCAGTGCCCTTTCCGCCCTTTTTACAGTTTTCACAGAGCTGAATTTGTGCAAAAGCTCCAAATGAAAGATTATTGGAGGCCAGGTCTCGGCTTCTTTCAAAGAGTAAAATTATAATAAGCTCCCACCCTTTGAATCCACACTATATTTCACAGCCGTTGTCATCAATTATAGATGTTGTATATTAAATACTGCAGCTTCACTATCTGCCCTCCACTTATTTGCATTGCCTCGAGAGGCTGTCCCGCCTGGAATAACCTTCCATAATGGTGACTGCTTAGTTAAATGCTGTTTGTGAAGTTTAAAAAGATAAATAACGATCACAGGGTTTAATTTTCTGAAAAGTGGACCACACAGGAAGAGCTGCGCTGCGAGAGGCATTCTAATTCTGCTGCTGGTGGATGCGTGAAGCATTGTGAAAGACAAGAGGCATGCTCCTGCATCATGTTTGATTTATTTAAGCCATCTGTCTTTCCAGTGGGTCTTGACACGCGGGATTGATAGCGCCGACAAGCACTGTTCTCAGTGTTGCAACAGGAATAACACAAACTGCCAACATTGTGGTTTGCTCACTGCATATGTCACATCATTTCTGTCCATCTCATCAAGCCACGTCCTAAAAATAATGGAGAAAAACACATGCTGGCACAGCGATGCGCACCCAAACAAAGCGGTTGTTGGGAAATTACTGTGGGAAATGTGAAAAAAATGCACTGCAGAAGGATATCTGAAGGCTAGAGGTGTCAGCTATGTAATTAGCCCTTCTTCGTCTGTCCTCCCCTTGCTTTCAGCATCTCATCCCCTTGTGCTCTGACTGACAGCTTTAGATTTCGGGGGGAGCATGCCACTGGACTTCTGTGCTCAGAAACCACTCTCCGCCATTCAGACATGGCTAATTGGTGTTTCACATTTGCGGGAGCAAAAGCGGCGCACCACACCTCACATCTCATCAAAACATTGTGCCCAGAGCCAATCAAATGCTTCCAACTAAACACTCATTAGCAGACCTGACACCGATGACGGCTTTTCTGTTGACATTAGAGCACGCAAAGGAAATCAGCCCAAGGAAACTTGCTGTCATTTTGGATTCTGTTAATTGGTTGATTGTGATGTTGCGTCGCCTGTAGGCAAAAACCATTGAAAGGCCAATCTTTGACCCATTTTCAAAGATTAAAACATCTTTCATTGACTGAGGGATATGCTATATTTAATACATTTATAGGCTAAATGTACTGTATAAGAAATCGCAGTTAAGACGAATACACAGCACGTTTGGCCAAACCTCTCCTGCAACGCATAATCCTTTAACAAGCCCTGACGTTGTGTTCAGGCTTTTCCTTTTTCCAAGTTCCATTTTGTAATTTGCATCTTGCCTTGAGGCATCCTCGCAGCAACCTCTCTGTAAATATATACGCCTCCATTAGTGTGATGATTACCTGTTGTTTTCCTGTGCTTGGTCATTTCCCACTGAGAATTGCATACATGCTATTCTGTGGCTACGGTGTGGCTCGAACAGCTGTCTGCTCTGAACCCGGCTGTAAACGTTGTATTTAATAAAACAACACTTGTTTGCAGAGTGCTGTGCTTGTCAGCAGGAACGTGCGTCCGTTTGTCCGCACACGTGAACGAACGTCAGCTGGCTGAATGGCAGCAGGAGCTGTGTGATGGATTTGAACACATCTTCAACAGGATAGATCGTAGTTTACTGCTGCAAAGACGTTTACACCTTCAGTCCAAACGTGCTCTGTGGTATTAAATGGTCCTAAGAAGACCATTTTCCAGTGAAAAGGAATTGAAAAGGAGTTCTCAGACAAAAAAACAAAAAAAACACTTAAAGCGTGGAGTACCTTCAAGGACCAAGGCAGGGTCCTTGACTATTGTCACTCACACGTCAGGAGTGTCTGCACGAGCTGATCGCTGCACTTTATAAAGCGCATCAGACACTAAATTCAGACATTTATTGCCTGTTAAAAAAATAAAGCAATTGGTTCAAGTTCAAATCAGGGCTGTGCTGAACGGCATGTTTTACAGTCAAAGCTTCTATCGAGGCTTTCAAATGAGGCTTCTAACATCTGTGGTCACATTTTGTGACGTTATCACCCTAAAAAAAAACAATCCTTGAAAAAATCCTCAATTTAAATGAAGCGATTCATCAGATTAAATTCTAACACATCAACTTTCTTTAGTGTGCTTAATTTGTCAACATGAAAACCTACAGACACTCAGAATATTTGACTTTTGGACTAAGTTCTGCTTAGTTTTATTGGATCGGGTCAGACACCAGGATAACTGTGACACCAGAGGAACCAACTCAAGGCATTTATGCTAACACTGTGGTGGCACACACACACACCAGTGCTACCATAGTAATTTAGAGAATTATGCCCATATTCACCCAAATTATGCTAATAGCATCAGTCACTGAGTATTTCAGGACCTTTCAGCTCTCAGTGAATTAATTCTTTGGCACTTGTGTTCCCAACAAGATTATGGCACATTACTCATGACACGATACACAGCGACGACCCAACAACTTGCAGCACATGCAGCAAAACCAGGACTCCCGTGAGGTCGACGCTCCTTTTCTGCATCCCAGACAAACCGAGGTTCAACGCAGCTGGAGGCCAAGTTTCAGCTTGCTGAGCGGCATTACAGTTACAGCACGGCAAAGAGAGCAGCATCCACGTCTCCCCCTCTGTTAATCAAGCTCCTGCCCCAGCACTTGTCACTCATCTTGATGAGCTGTCTAACGTGCGCACGGCATTCACACATTATTCAGGCTGTGGCTGGCGTGACGTCATCTGCACCACAGGCGGCGAAGAGGCGCACTGAGAATTCAGCCAATGCGGAATTAAAAAAACGCAGGGTTGATGTTCAGAGTCTGTGCTGCCAGATTTAGATTTACTGCTCTTTTCTTACTGGATTTCCAACGTTGCTGTTACGCCCACACCCATCCAACGCAGTCACAACAAATGGCAATCACCCCTCGCTTTCCTTTTGCCTGCACGTTGGGGAGTTTGAGCATTTGTACAGCGTCACAGAGAGGCTGATAATACTATATAATAATAATAATAATAGTAATAATAAGCTTTAATTGTATGGCACCTTTCAGCCGAGAATAGCAGCTCAAAGTGCCTCACATAAGAAAGACATAAAAACAGGAATAGAAAATGAAGACGCAGAATAAAAACTACTTGATAACAATTATATTAAAAAAGGTAAAAATAAGGATCAAAGGTCTCCAGATTCTCCTATTCCTTTAATACAACAGCGGTTTGTTTATTTAGGTGAATAAAAATATCATTCCTGCTTTAGTTTGTCTTGTTTGGAGAGTTCACAAAGCTGCTCATGGTCATAAAAACTTAATTGGTATATGATAAGTTTACACACTGATAACCGAATGGCGGGAGTGTGCGCTTTGTTTGCAGTGCTCCTATGTTTGTTTGCATTGTTTTGTTCCCTCAGTGTAATTTCCCTTATCTTGATTGGAAATGTGGAAGTTAATGAAGCTGGTGAGGATATACTGAAGGGATTATTGCCAACAAGCAGGGAAATAAACATTTCTGTAATCACCAACAGGTAACAATCATTAAGTTATACAGAGCAAGACAATCCAAGTAAATACACAATGATCACACACACACACACACACACACACACACACACACACACACACACACACACACAAACACACAGTAAATGAGGCTTTGCAACAGATCAACGAGGACACTTATCTGTGCACGCCACAGTGACTCGCAGCCGATCCGTGACGCACAAATCACGCCATGCGCTGCAGCTGCTTTTCGCCTCGCAGGATGTTTTCTAAAGCAAACTTTTCCCTGCGTTTTAGGTCATTAAGACGAAGAGATTTTTAAAGATTTTTGTTGTGCACAAGCATTCAATAGTGTCAACAATCACCTCAACTCATGGGAGTTTATTTGCAGTTATTCAGCTGCTATTGTCTGTGTTTTTAAGTAACTACACTGCACTGATTAGTTATTTAAAGCTGTTCCTCAACGGACGGACGAAGCTCTGAGGAAGAGGAGGGATGGCTGCATGGCAAATCGGGATCAGAAACCTCTGCATTAATAATCGACACTAAAAAGTGTTTTGGCTCCAAGTGATTCTGTTTTACAAATGGGATAAAGCTTTTTCCTGTTCCCGGCCCAATTGGGTAAATCTGACCTATAAAAGAACCCAAAGGGAGCCTCTTCAAACTTCTAACGAAGCTCGAGCGGAGCTTTTGAGCGCCTACGCACATGTGACAGCGACAAAATCAGATTAATTCCAGTGAATTCTTCCGACATCTCTGCTCAAACTTTGTCACGGTCTATAATTTGCAGGGAAAAAGGCTGATTTTGATCCCCTTTGTTGTAATTTGATTGAGATGACGACCGATTACACAAAAAGGATAATTGACCGGCGCGAAAGGGCGAGGACATCCTCGCCTGCGAAGAATAGATTCAAATCTGTCTCAGCTCATCATTATGCTGCAATCACAGCGTCAGTCAAACAGAGAAGGTGAAAGTCGAGTGCAGATGAGAGCCACAGTAAACCAGTCTGTCATGTACGGAGGAGGACGCCAGCGTCACTGAAGAATCTCCTTTCTGCGCCCATCAGAAGGAAAACATCACCTCTTTTAATCTTGTTTAATTTTCATTTGCGGCTTGTTCACCCACACGTCATGTCAGCAAATTGCATGATCTGCATATTGACTATACCAATAAGCAACAGGAGGGTGAGGGCTCCAGACGGCGCACTGCTCTGTAATTGTGTGGGTGTTGCATGCTAAAGGCTATCAGCAGTCATTCCTTTGTTTGGTTTAAAGAGAAAGAAGTCGTTTGCAGCAAAAGAAATGATGAAATTCTGGGAAAGTGAGGATTTGCGCTGTGCTGGGTTTGATGAAAATAATATAGAAAGTAGTGTAGCGTTAGTAATATTTGGCCCCGTTATGGTGTGGTCTCTGTCTTGCTTTTGCATAGACCCCTTTATCAATATGAATATTACCACTTACACTTTAAGGGTTTAAAGTTAAGCTTAATGCAATAAAATGCATCATCCAAAGAAGGTTTTATTTACTAAATACTTACCTGTTGCTTTTATGATCTCTATTATCTCTTTTCTACATCCTATCCTTGGTTTCTCTTCACCACCCTGAAGCATTGAGGACTTTTCTTGTCTATTTTTAGACCGTAACCTTCACAGTCTCTATAGTCATTTTCTATCCATTCAATTGAAATGTCAACCTGGAGCATTGTATCTACCCGCACTCGGAGAGATTTCCCGATTGAGCGCCAAATGCACAAGCCAACATAAACTCCGAGTTTCAGAGGAGCTTATTACAGATGGATATGGCTCTCCAGTGAGGCAATATAGGAGAATCACAGGACTGAAGGGGACTACCAAGCTCGAGAAACTCCTTGTGTCAGGTGTTTTCAAAGCTGTTGGGTTTAATGCCGCTCTGTGTCAACACGCTGTCTGATCCCATCCACCATCTCCTGGCTGAAGACGCTCAATCATCAGGGGATCCAGTTAGATTGTGCAGGTTTCGGAGATGCAGCAGATCTCCTCAATCATAGGGCTGTTTAAACAAAGCCAATCAGCACACAGCACATACACTCATTAGCAAAGTCATAACACTAAGTGCGATTTAGTTTTTTTAATGAGCTGACGAGATTCAGAACAATATTTAGGCGAGTTTACTGTCCTCACAATGCATGAATACACCTCATTAAAAGAGTCTTTTATAAACTTACTGACAGGTCTAATACAGTTCAGTCAGTCTAAGAGCTGAATCACACTCGCAGTGATTTAGAGGTGGACGTTTTCCTACATGGCTGATTTAAGTACTGAATACATTCAGATATAATGGGAGAAAAAGCTCTTAGCTGTGAATAATTATAGAGAAAAGAAACACTCTGTACATTACTGTGTGGCCTTTGATGAAAGGAACAAAACTTTCCAATCCATTACTCATAACCTACGGACACATTATGGACTCTCAATTTAGCTTCTCGGTATTCTTCTTACGTATAAATAACTACAGACAGAAAGACAGTTTGATGTAATGTTGGGAAAGAAAAACCAAGTATAAAACCTGCTGAAAATCAATGCAGCTGAGGCCGATTCATCCTGGCTCTGACACCCCATTTACACCTGGTATTAAAGTGGGATCTGTATCTGAGTGTGCCATCTTTTTAATAAACCAGCTCATCTTGTCTTTGTTCACACCTGGTATGACAGCAAATCAGCCCCAGAGTCACTTAAAGAGAAAGTTCTGTGGTTGTTCCGTTAGAGCAAACTTTATGAAACGCTGTCGATGACAAATTCTTAATTATTTCTACTTTCTAAAGTCAGAAAATGCAATAAATTACACCTTTGTAAAAAAAAAAATATTGTGTTTGTTTGTCAGTGTGCCGCAGTGTAAGCTACTCTGTGACGAGGAAAATGATGAGCCTTGTTAACAGCAGATCAGCTGCAGTTATTTCTCACTTTACATGGTTCATTTCCAACCACAATTGCTTTTATTTCCACTCAGGCGCCTTCATGGCACAGAATAGACATACAATCAGTAATTATTGTCTTTCTTGCATGCTGCTCTCTCTCTAAATTTGAGTAACGACCAGCACGATGTACACATTGTGTTTGCACATACCTCAGAGTTATAGGCAGATTTTATTAACTTCATATTTGCTGTACTGACATGAGAATCATGTTCATCTTCTTATCTAACCCTCTACAAGAAAGTGAAAAAGCATGTTTCCCAAAATGTTAAAGTATTCCTTTAAATCAAGAGCCTCCCTTTATTTCTTTAAAAGTCTACAAATTTCCAAGCAAAATGTAGGTCAGCTTGCTACGTATGGCTACGCATCTGTATGTATTGGCGCTTGTGTAATATTGTCTGTGTGTGTCCCTTTACTGAAAGAAATATGTCACTTGTAGTACTAGTAGATCTAGTAGATTTGTACCTTCTCTGAGCTCTGCAGATAGCTTATATCATCTAATTGGATCATCCAACGACTGAGTGCCTGCAGCTGGAAGATGGTGGGTGGGGTCACATAAATATAGACTGGAGGAGGTGAGACACACTCAGATGTATCTGCACACTGAAGAAAGCTCAAAGTGGAAGCATTTGCGCTCTTTTAATTCCTTTCTTGCCGGTGAACAATTGAGTTTTGGAGCGAATGTCGAGGAAATTCTATTTTGGGGAAACAGCACATTTTCTCCACTCGCGATAAAAATGAGGAGAAGTGTGATAAGATTATGGTCAATATCCATTTTATCTGTTTTAAGCCGCCGCTACTGGCAGCCAGTTTGTTTACTCTCTCCTGCAACCTGTGCTTACCATGTTCATACCTCCCTACAGAATGAGAGGAGTCTAGCAAAGAAGACATTTAATTTGAGGTGGATAATGGAGGTTTAACGGTCCTTAAAAAAGCCTCCTACGTTGTGTTTGCTTGGTTTAATGCTTTTGATTTGTTTGTTTATTCTCTCTTCGCGTCTCTGTGTGATTTCCCCTGGCTCCCCCGCGGAGCAGTGCTAAATGAAGTGTAGTCGACAAACACACACACAGACACACACCTAAAGTGGCACTCTTGTCTCACAGCGAGCCGGGAGGTGGTATCCATCACTGCAGGTTTCATCCCAGAGGAAATGATTGATTTTGGGTTGGCAGGATCACATGATGAATTTCAAAGCTGAGGAGCGTTATTGTGTCTTTTGGATTTTAAAGAGTCTGAAGCCCTGACATCTTTTTGAAAAATGGAGCAAACTATTATCTAAACAGGGCTCTGTTGACACCATCGAACCTGGGCAAGGCCTCAACTGAATTTAGAGCTAAACAGAACTGATTGTACTCTGCTGCTTGATTTAGTGCTTGGATGGCTAAATTTAGCATCTTAATGGTCAGCTTTTTGACTGTGATTTGCTAATGAGCCACTGTAGGCCAACAACTAGCAGCTAGCCTGTGTTTGCTAATTAATCTGATGGACAGTTGCTTCAGCAAAGCCAAAAATAAAAAGGTAATGGAAGTGATCTTTTGTATTTCACACAAGAGACATAAAAATGGTTAATAGAAGGTGGGATAGGCTCATTTTTAATCCCCAGTGTGGCTCCAAAAACGCTGCATCCCACACTTCCCTGTCTTCACATTAGACTCTCACTGCGTAGCAAATGAGAGCAAGCTTTCTCCAGTCTCAATCTGAGATGACCCCAATGACATCACTCGGGTTATTTCCTTAATCGTTTCCACAGGCTGAATCATACTCTGCATGAATATCAATCTGTAGGTAGAGGCCCACTTTTAAGAGCTGATTTTGGCCACCAGTAGTGCTATAAGGCATGTTTTTATGAGTGGCTCACTGCTTTGTTTGTATTGTGCATGCATGGGTGACGCGATATACATTCCTGCTGCTGGTTTCCACATATTTTTACTGACCAATGGCAGCAACAACATGCAAAGAAGCATAGCAATGCAAAGGCAGTGAAGTAGAAGAAGCTAGCAAACGCGGATGTAAACAATGCACAGTTTAAAATATGCAAATGTGTCATGAGGAAGGAAATGCATTCAGCACATTTGTTATACCTCAAGGATGTGCACACAATGCATTTTGGTGGGAAACTGAAGGTAAACATCCCCTCGGGGTATCGTTTAAGGTCTGAGCTAACTTGGGCTGCAGACAAGGGAATGTATTGTGACCTAAATTTGAGAACAATTTAATCCATGAGGCTCTACAGTACGACTGCAGATCCAGTAGAGGATGTCTGCGGCTGCAGCAGCGACGGCTCCTATCACTTGCAGACAGTTGCCTGTCAGTGTCAGCAGTGCACTTGGAAAATGGCTTAATTTTCGACAACACTTCACATGACCATAAACCTCTTACAGATGACATTTTACCATACATCAGCACGAATGCTCTGCCAGTTCTTTGCAATTTAGATAACATAAATAACAAAAACCCATCTCTGAGTCTGCTCTCTGTCTATTCTGTCCCCGCCATGCTCAGCTGTGTCCATCTCTTAATCAGATTAGGACATTATATTTGAGGTTGTTGGCCTAATCAGTGTAATAAAGGGTCTCTGAGAGCATTGCTGCCCATTAGCGTCATTAGGCTGCAGCTGAAAGGAGGGATTTGTGGAATATGCTTGATCACCGCTGCTCGGAGGAGGTGAGCATCCATCTCTCAGGTGGGCCTATTGATCTGTTTACTCCCTCATGAGCCGGCAGGGCTCGTAGGAGTTAGCCAACACACAGGAGCTAAAAGAGCAGCTGTTGTGTAACGGCTTCATTTCTTCTGCTGCCTTCTGGTTTGGAAAAGTAATATTGTGCTGCTGTAGGAATGCTCTGGTTAGAAATGCTCACTCGGTACATTTTAATGCAAAGAAAACAGAGGTTGAGGATGTGTCATTGCAAAAAATCTTAGTTATAATCCTAATTATTACTATTGCTATCATACTGAGACCATCTGGATTTGCACTGCTTTAGTATGTCATGAGTGGCAGAGTGTCATTGTTGAAACAGGGACAGCGAGATCAAACAGCTGGGACCAAACTTGGCAAATTTGAATGCGCCGTCAGTGTTTGGGGAGCAAATATTGTTTTTTTGGTATCAATTTTTTTCAGCAGAGGCAAATGGAAAGGAAACGATAACTCCATCTGGCTGTGACCCAGAGCTGTGACTTTTGTCAAATCTTTTGTCACAGAGTGCTGTGCGTTTCATCTCGTGATGACGGAGCACAGAGTGGTTTTAATCTGCAGGCCTCACGCTGTCATATTTTCATGGCACAGTGGGTTCGATAAACCACTGCTAAGCGCTGTGTGCCTGTGATGGCAGGAAACGAGCAGAAGCACTGCCAGGCGTCAGTCCAGCTGGACGGCCGCAGCTAGACTCCAGGGACTGGCATCAGCATGCTACACTCAGCTCCGCCGCCTTTATATGGCTGAGGCTGAGAGGGAGTGGCTTTGCCAATTTGATTTATAGCCCCAGATTAGCAGCTGCATCGGAGGCTGGAGGTTGTCATCCTCTTGTGCATATGGAGAGATGCTCTTAGGGAATGAGGAAGGTCTTGAGCAAACTTGCACGTTAAATTTCAACTAAGAGCCCGCATGTGTGCAGAGGCAGCACTGTGCATGTCAAATCCCTCCTGTGTGTCAGTATGTGTATGGAAATGAACAACCACATGGTCCATGAGCACTGAGAGCTCTCTGCTATCAGAAACAGTCATGAAAGGCCGACCATCAATGACCCCTGCAGTAATAAAAGCAGTGGCTTTGCACATGTTGGACTGGGGAGGCTGCAGGAACAGCCAGAGAGGCCAGACTTGAGTAATGGGTGACTGCACACTCTTAGCAGAGCGCTCCTCAGAGCCTTTTCCTGCGCCAGCTTCCGTCATTCGAGGATGGTTTTTCTCACTACAGATGTAATTGCCAGAAGTTCAGAAGTGCATATTTTGTAAGTTGCTAAGTATGGAGACAAATTGGTGTGGCAGTGTGGCATCTGAAGTTTCTGCTGATGGTTTGAAACAAAGTTTGTGGGAAATTAATTTGTTGAAAGTGTTGAAATTCTTCGAGACAGCCGTAAAATGTTTCTTAAAAAGCTGAATGGACATTTCATCCAAACTGATAATGAAATGTGTGAGTGCAGGACTGGAATCTGTGCATTGCAGTGTATTTGAATACTGTAAACAGTGTGTTATTAAGGTATTGGGAAAGCCTCGGTTTTATATTCAGTTCCCTTTTCACGATTTCAAAGCTCACAGGCATTTAAATATCTTTGCAAAATCTTTACTTGGTCACATTTGAAGATTTATTGTTTTTCAAATCTTACAGAGCTGTAAATTAAACATGTGAGTATATGGCCCCGCTATAGGGATTATTCCCTCACTACTGCTCTGTCAAGATCCAAAAAAAAGAAAAATGGAAATGATTTATTACTTCTAATAATACTTTACTCCCTTTGGCACCATTTTGTCAAAGGCAGAAGGCAATTTTACAGTCCCATTCAGAACTATAATTCGTAATTATGTGGTGGTTATGATGTTATGATTCTGTCTGTGGCCTCTGATTCTCATTTGACAGCCAAAGAGTGATTAAAGTCACCCGTCAGCGTGTCGCTTGAATTATTCACCACAGGGACAGCTCCATTACTTCCAAAAAAGGGGAAGCCTTAAAGGTTTGCCTCTATGTCCAAACATCCCAGGTGGCTGACAGTGAAATACACAGTATCCGAGCTATTGGTGACACAAATACATGAAAAATATGCCGCACTCTTGCCAACAGGCCTAGATTACTGCCAATCTATTAGCTTGTATTTACAGTGTGTGTTATAAATCCCACTACAACTTCCAGAGAAATGTGTAATGATTTACATTCTGATCTAAAAAGGAATGGCTATTGATAACGCTAAATGAAAAGTATCTAAATTGTGTATTTGATCATGATTTATATGCTTCTTGGAATATTGATCAAATAGAAGATTTTCCTCTCTGATGGGGCTGTGGGGTGAAACAGAGTGGGCAATGCATTGAACAACCCCCTCCAAAGAAACTACCCCCAGCAGCCAAGGCACAAGAACAACGCCGACAGCTCTCATCCTCAAACCTGATCCTGTTGCATTGTGTGATTCCCAGAACTTACACTGGGTTTAAATACCATTTTTTGGTGTACCCAGTTCAGCTCAGCCTTTTCTTTTGGTCATGGTTCTCTGCAACGAGAGAGTGCAACGTGGGGCTTAAAAACACAGCTGCTTCTGTGCTGGCATTGATAGGTTACTTGTACTGTAAGCTCGCACGTTGGAGCACCCCATGCACTCTACACCAGGAGGCATTACTTCAAAATAGAAATGCTGTTGCGGGAAGTTTATTCACATTGCATCGGTTTGACCAGGAGCTCTGGTGCCCATCACTTAGGTACCAGCCAGCCCTACACAACAACCATGTCTTTCAGTACCCTTGCAATAACAATCACCAACAGCAGAAATCTCAAAGGCACCAGCAGACAAGAATCTGAAGTTCACCTCAGTGTATTATACAATCAGTGCTCAATATAAAACCCACAGTTCAACCGCAATGAATGAGTCCTTATATCAGTTCAAATATCAGCAAGAGTATCCATAAAAAACTCCTCTTCAGAATCCCAGCAAGCAAACAAAAATACTTTAAAGAAAGTTGGCCAACGAAAACAGAGCCAAGTGACTCATGAACAAGCTTCGTGATTCTCTGGAAACACCACCGTTATCTCCCGGTCAGTGTGCTGCAGTGGGCTGCAGGGAATGGACCGCCTGGGAGTCTGATGGAGGATTTACGGAGTTGAGAATGGACCTGAAGAATAATCCAACTCTGCAGAACAGGTGAACTATGAACTGTATACCTCGGACCTACTGGACCTCATTCACTGGAGACAAGAAGTGCACCATTTTAGCTTGAAACCACAGCATAGATATTCCTGAGTTGATTGGAGTACAGAGTGGTCCAATCAACTGCAGCGACGGCGTGATCCATTCTGATCTGCGAGCTGGGAACCACAGAGTTAAGATTTCCTTTCAAGTTTTGTCAAAAGCTCAATAAAAAATCTCTATCCGTGTTTTGCATTTATTACTACTGGTGAATTCCTGCTATTTCTTTTCCAGGTCCAGTCTACGTAGAACCTCCACCTCCCATTGCTCTCATGATCTACAGATTGTTCCAGGAGATTCAACTCTGAGACAGTTTTCCACCAATATTAGTTTTCCTCCTCCACCACCAGCATCTACTGTCCCATCTCATATCTCCATGTGCCTGCATAAAGTGAAGGGGAAATTGAATATTTTCTACAGCAAACCTTGTCCCCTGGCAATGTGACTCAGTCCGAATACAAATCCTTCACTAATGATTTTCCCGTTAAACCAGCAATTTATGGCCTACATGAAGTACATAAGCCTACCGAAGGGTTTCCAGAATGTCACCCCAAGGATTTGTTCTTGATGCCAGGCCAGAGAAGATTCCCCAACTGACTGATACACCAGATGTTATTTGACATAACTATGGGTGCAAGCTACACCCTAGTTTATTGTCTTTCTGTACCAGGTCCAAACCTCAGTGATCAGACTAACATTTCTGTGTATATATCAGCATGATGAGCTTGTTCATGCTACAGTTGTATTGTTCTGCTGTGTTTTGTAATGACATGAACTGCTGGTAGTTGGCTTCATGTGTGTCCGATCAAGCCTTAAATGACTGACGAGATGCACCTGAAGAGTAACCCCACATTTAGGCTGACTCATTACGCGTGCTTCATGTCCAAAATGGACTGAAATTTTTGCACTTTGGATCAAACACTTGTCAAATCCTCTAGTCTGTTTTTGTTCTCTGTGTGCGAGTCCTCCCTCGCTGCGCTATAACTTTCTCCCCGACTGCCACACCAGAGAAGACAAACATGGCTCAGCCTTTGCGAACCGCCGCATATAATGAGGACGCTTCACTTTGATGGAGTCCCAAGTCTTTCTCTGCGGCTATCTCTATTGTTATACATATACAATTGATCACTCAATATCCAAATGCAATATGAGGCATTGTCGTATTCGGCAACATTAAATGTCTCTCTCTTTTTCAATTTAGCCACTGCTGCTATCAGCTCTGCAGCAGCTGCACTGCAAATGTACTTGCCATGATGTAGATGACATTTGGCAATGAATAGTATGACTAAAAGACAACCAAACAATAAAACTAGGCCCAGACAAACATGGAAAAAAAGCTATCAATAGTATTTTTGTGTGGATTTGTCCTTCTTACTGCCCTGTGCTCGGCTCCTAAAACAGCTACAACTTGTAACTCAAGCTGACAACAACAGACCAGATCAAGGTGAACTGACATTCAGCAGCAAGAAAGAGAAAATTAGAACGGTGGAATAGAGTCATGTCTGGCACGTCGCCAGCCTAAGCATCTTAGAAAAAGTTCTTGAACAATGTCCTGTCGCTACCATTCAGTAGTGGGATTACTTAATACGATTACCAGGGCCGCCAAATCAACCGTGGTGAATGTAGCCCATAATTACAGTGAGAAGATGAGGAAGGTGTATGACAGAGATTAGAAAAGGTGAACTCCAGTGAGCCATACAAAATATGCCCCCGCCCTCCTCAAAACACCCTCACTGGGTTTACGACTGTGTTGCTTAATTTGATAGGTGAGTTTTCACAATGCAGACTGTGTGTTTCACAGAGTAGGAACAGGCCTTGCGCACTGTATCCTCTGTCCCTCTTGGATTTCTTTAAAAGTGCTTTCAGTTAAAGGGCCAGTTCACCCAAATCAGTTACCGTTGGAACCAAGGGCAACTGAGGTTTAGGGATTATTTCAAGTACAATGTCCTGGAGAGAGTTTATGAAATGTACTTTTAGCGCCATAAACAAGACAAAGGGTTTACAGCCATGCTCACTACTAGCTAAATGCTAATGTCAGCACTTTAATATGCTCTCTATGACGATGCTAACATGCTGATTCTACGTTTGTAAGTACGTTTACCATTGTTAATCATCTGAGTTAGCATGTAACTTACATACTAACGTACTAATCAGCACTAAACATAAAGTGCAGCTGAGGCTGATGGGAATCATTTTGCCAGCATTTGGTCATAAACCAAAGCACTAAATAAATAAATAACAACTTTGACCTTGTAAAGGCGCTAAATTAAATGTTGCAGGATCACCAATCAGATTGCAATTCCTCCTGACCAGGATATGGATGAGGACCAAATTTCATGGCAACCGAACCAATGGTTGAGACATTTCACTCAAAACATTTCACTCCGCTGGGTGAAAGTAAAGAGAGTCTGAAGATGAACACGTGAATCAAAACGTCTTCGCTCACCAAACATGACAGTCGACTACTGACTTTTACCTCCTCGCCGTCTCTTCTCCCATGTGGGATGCCATTAATTTTCATCACATGTCACGCAGATGTTGACATTTCATTTACTCGACTCCACTGGGATTCACCTCAAATCAATTGCAGGCGGCTGAAGATGTGGTAAATCTTCCTAACAGGGCTGCCCTCAGGGTAAATGAAAGTACGACCCGGAAGATGTTTATTTGTTCTGATGGTCTGAAAAGACGATTCTCTCCATGAAGCATGATGTTCATGACTGCAAAGCCAGTGAATCAGGACATGAGAAGTCATTTAGACATCTAATTTCTGGATCTTTTTGAACCTGATGCATTTGTAATTGATCAGCAGTCCCCTTGCTAAGGCTGTCCTAATCATCATCCATCTAAAGTATTGATTAGGTTATATGAATAGGATACAATCAAAAACTTAGATTCAGTTAACGTGTATCGAGGAGTCTTAAGGAAGTAGTTCTCCAGGGTAGACATTATTATAAGAAGATTTGTTAGAGTTGTTTTTCTCCCATCTCATGTCACACAATGAATATTTCATACTTGGAATCCACACTGCTGAGACTGTTGTGAAATTTCATGCTTTTGTTCATGTCTCATGCTTATTTTTGCTTGTTCAGAAACCTGAGTTTACCCTGAAGGCGCGCTATGATGAGAGGAAATTAATCTTGACACCTAAATGTTAAATGAACCAATGTTTAATGTGACACAAACAAACTAATTAATCATTAATGTGCCCATGTGGCATCTGTGAGATCTCACTGCACACTAGGTTGCTGCTGAGACGAGTTGTCACGTGTGTTTCTCTATCTGGCTTCTCATCATTTGGCGCACTTGCAAAAAAAAATCCAGCCTGCGTCTCGAACGCTGCACGTGACCATCCCTCGTCCTGTGCCCAAGCCATTTCATGAAAGAGTGCACAAAGTCAAGGCCATCTTGTTGCAATGATCCAACAGGTAATAAGATCGCCAATGTGATACATAGAAGGTCTTTAATGTCAGGACAGGAACCTCTAGTTTCTGTATTGCCTATATCCCAAGGAGAGAAATGAGCCTTATCTCGCAGGAAGGTGGCCATCCATCAGCAATTTCTCTCAGTTTATCAGCCTGCTCAAGTCGAAATGCACAATGATGTCAGGCATTAATCAAATGCTGACACCTCACATGCAGGACTGAGACATGTAGCCTTTTCTCCGTGCCCAAATCTGTTTATTGTCTTGCTGAGGCTCTCTGGCAGCAGATTTAAACCCTTTTGGTGCTGTGCGCCAATATCAGACAGCTGGAGGATTGTGCCGGAGCCACGTCGAAAGAACGCCGCGTGGCGAGAGCAGAGAGCATCCGCTGAAAATCCAAAAAGCACCATGTTAAAACTCTTGTACCTCAGCCACATCATTACAGTTTTATTCTCACAAATGTGTTGCAGAAGTGCTCTTAGAGGCTGCCCCCTCGCAGAGAGCAAAGACGAAGAGGCTGCTACATTTACTGTGTGCCACTGTGCTGGGAATAATCCTGTCACTGTAAATTCAGCAGGACAGGGAGAAAGAGCTTCTTGTGGCGGAGTTGGTTGTCTCTCCTTCTGGACTCCCCGCTGACCGCTCATTCATTCTGTTTAGAAATTACTGAGAGCTATTGATGCGCTGAATCGAAGCCCTCGCCAGAGCGAGCGGGTTGTCATAAATCGAACATCTTGGACACTGTGTGGCGGGCTGATACTCTCCACGGAGCTACATTCATGTCAAAACACTAATCTAACGTGGGAAGTCAAAGGTTTGCCAATGTAGAGCAAAAACTGAAGAAAAGGACTGATGTGTTTGCCTCAGCCTCAGAGAGTACTCTAACTCATGTGGTTGATCGAGGGACCCTTTGGAGGACTTGCATTTTTCAGATGGATGAATATCTAAATACAAAATTGCAAGGGAGCCAGATGTGACCCTCGAACACATCCCTTTATTTCCCCTCTACTGTCAGAGAAAAAGATGTTACGCATAATATTGGTTGATTCTTGCCTCTGTCACTTTGTGGGAGAAGTCACTGCAGAATATTTAAGCTGGAATCACCTCAAGGGGATCCGAAATCTTCAAGATGTTTGGTTCCTCTTAGAGGAAATTTTTTTAAATTGTTGTTTCTTTGGATGAGTGCGTCACCAGATGAGTGCTGGAATTTCCAAGTTCCAATTAATTCAGCAAAGAACAGAGCTCGCAAACCTGGTAGCCAACAGGAAACACAGGAATGGCAGCAGTCATACCTGTAAATTTAGATTCATAGCTCAGCATTAGATTCCATCCGTTGATGGCTACAACACAACGCTAAGCGGATTTATCGCACATGATCAGGCCTTGAGGTGCTTCAGCTGTGTTCCCCACAGTAACTGTGTGTACATTCACTCATTTACTTACTGTGGGCATCTACTGTGATGGAGAGCGGCTTTTACAGCTAGCAGGAGCCTTGCTTGATATTGTATTTATTACAGTTTCATGATCTGCATCAGAATCCTGAAGGAGGGAACACAAGTAGGCCAAACTGCAGTTCTCGCGGTCTCCAGGTGATTCTGTATCTCTGCAGCCATACAGCATATCTAAGCTTCTTTCAAAAAGCTTGAAAGAAGTGAAATGCTCCACCATAAAACATGCCTCATAAGAAGATATATCTTGTCAGACAAAAAATAAGCATATATTGCCTCGATTTAAGGTGTTTTTTCTTAAGCTGACTTTGCTTTTTGCGGTGCAGTGTAGGCAAATAAAACGCATCAAGGCTGGGAAAGATGGCGGTTATTAATAAGAAATATATATGCTACACACTCATCCACCATGCAGATGTCAATACTCCCACCTCGGTACATATACGGCGCACTGATTTCTGAGTTGAACATTTGCACTGGATGTAATCCTGATGTGGAGAATACTGGGACATGCGTCACCGCAGGAGCAGCCAATAACCTTGAGAAAACATCCAAAATAATGTCATTTTTATGAACATTTTGATGTTACTTTGCTGTCTCCAGCTAACTTCATCCTCTCTGAACCCGCCCCTTTTGAAAGCCATGTTGGTTTTTTTGTTTGTTTCACAATCGATGCGAGCACTTTATTGTCCAGCACTCCAGGCTATGAGGGATGACTGATACCGAAACTTTATGGTGAAGTATATCTTCCACGGAGGGAAGATCCCTTTCAATAACACACTTTCAGCCTTTTGCACCGGCAGTCAAAATCATGAGAAATGTCAGCAGCAGTGTAATTACAGGTGGCAGCGCTCTCTCTCTCTCTCGCACAGCCGCCATCTCGAAGAGTGAGAAGTCACCCAGAAAATTGCATTTTTCATGTTACCCACATGCAGACTGTAACATGTATGCAAATTTCGGCGCCCGAGAATCTCTCCATCACTGATTTAGTGGGAATGCAATATGGCTTGTAATGGAGGATTACGTACAGTATATAATGTGTCTGCAGTGAGAGGTAATATGTGGGTTTTATGAGTATCTATTCTGATGATAATAGCCATGATGAATGGTAATGATCTGAGACACCAGCCTTCTTGTGTTCCCGCTGCTAATGCACAGACAACCTGCCACCCTGTACGATGGCCCTTAACCCCCCCTCCCCCGGCCCTGCAGACAAACAGTGTGCATAGATAATTCAATACCTTTTGTCATTACAGTACGACCAGAACGCTGTTTGGATTGACATACTGCTAATGTCCATCAGTGGTTGCTTTAACATCACGCTTCTCCCCCCAGAGACAATCAAGGGACTGCGGCATCTCCTATGAGCAGTTAAATTAGCAGCTCTGAGGTGAAGCCCTGTTAGAGTCCCTTTCTCTGAGCGCAGGAGGATTCATGCGGTTGTATCTCAGGTGTTGTCGTGACTCTCTGAGGAAATGGATATAACCAACAATACATACAGCTAAAAGGCAGAAAATATTGTTTTTTGCCAGAGTTTAAAAAATGGCTGACATGAGCCTCTTTGGACCTGGCACAGCTGTGGCTGAGAGATGGTTAAGTTTGGGCATCTAAAACTTCCAATACGGGCTTGACCTTCTCCCTGAGGGCGTGTTCAGACTGAACACAGAGCGAATTTTAAAAGGTGGTCTGATTACACACAGAGTTAATGGAAAGACGTGAGTGGATTGAGGCAAAGCGAACACTTTACACTCATCTGGAGGCTGTGTGACTCAACTACACAAACAAAAAATAGTGTGTCCTGAAGCCACCCAGTATCCAGTGGTAGGAATTTTGTTCTTGATTTACATCCAGTGCTGACATTAAGGAGGAATTAGCGAGCCCTGTGTGGAGGTCAGGATGATGGATGAGAGCGTAGCATGTCTGCAATTTGCTTTTTTATTAAATGTAACCATGACTTTTCCCTTACTTTGTATTAGTATGCAGAAACACCCTCGCCTTAGTTTATTGAACACAATCACAATCTGTCCCTAACATTAACAATGATGTCGTTACTGTGCCCAGATATTGTAGAAAACAAAAACATTGAAAAATGTTGGCACTCGGAGCAAAACAATGTTGTGTAATTCTGGGTTTTCCAAAATCAGCCCATGTGGATGCTCTTGTCTGGCTACAGTGCAGGTCTGTATGACTCAACTTCATGAACACACACAGACAAGGATTTGATGGGAAATTACTGTATTAACTGCAGTTTCTGCTAAAAAAGAGTCTGACTTCTGACAGAAACAAATACAAAACTATAACACAAAGTACGCTCCCTCCTTAGAGTGGTCAGTGTATGTATCGCTAGCTTGCTAAAACTAGCATGTGCAGATGGTATTTATTACCACAAGTAGTCCAGTCCACACTTCTTATACATGTCGTCTGTAAACAGGTTAGACAGGACATCCATTCCCACAACCCAGGAGGTTACTCTTGATGCATCAAATGCTGCATTTTTCTGTTGTGGAGAGTCTCATACAACCTAATAACATTCAAAAGAAGACAATTATTGTCTGTGCTGCTGACCCGTATCATTAACCCACTGTTATTGACCTCTCACTCTTGGATTATACTGAAACTAAGTCCTAGATTGAAGTAATTTCCACGAATCAGCTATCCTCAAATCCATGCTCATCTCTCCCTAATGTGATGGCAGCTTGCACGCTCAGGCCTTTCTCCACCTTTTCATAGAGAGGGCAAATCTATATGACATGCATAATTCACGCTGCAGGTAGGGGCACAATGGCTGGATTTATCATCACACGCTGAATAATAACATGTGAGTGTGTGTTTAGTTGGGAGGAGTCGTCATCATACAGTTGGATTCGGTAATGTGCGGATGAATTATACTTGATGCAAATTCAGCGAGATGAATGGGTTTTATTGGTAGCCATAAGGTCGCATGTTGCTATCTGCTGGATATTTGTTGACGTTCCCTTGCCTGGAAATCCCACAGGGCCAGTCAGAGACAGAACCGTAATCAATGACCTGCTCCAGTAATTACTGTTTACTTTAGCTCATTATTCTCAGAGCTTTGATTAAGCAGTACCCCTCATGTGAAGGATATGTGGCCTTAATTGGTGGTTGCCAGGACCCATATCTCCCTCTTCTGTCATGATGCAGATTGGGAAGAATGGAGGTCAGGAAGGGAAAGGCGCCTCCGGCAGCTATTCTTGGCCCTGCCTCTGAATCATTCACATTCTCCAATTGTCCACGAGTCAACATGTGACAAAAGACGAACAGCGATCTCTCATCTGCCGAAGCGAACACTGGACGCACGCTTCACAAGGCGGAAGAGAAGGGTTCATACGTTGACATTTCCAACCTAATTAAACCCAAGAAAGGAAAGATGCTCATCACACACAGGTGGCTTCAAACAAGCATAGGAGCATTTGCACATTTGCAGTCCTACACACAGTTTAGCGACTCTACACACATTTAGCCGAGCGTCGCTAATCCCACCCGGCTGGAAAACCCACTCATTTGAACCACTGAAATCCTCAGATGATTAAAATATGTTACCATGTCAGAGAAATTCATACTCCCGATATTAAAGATGCATATATGCACGTAATTTCCCCTCCTGCGTTTTGATTAGGAGCTTAGAGAAAAACACAGATAACAAATAAATGTAGCCGAGATGGAATTTGATCTTTGCATTATTTGTTCACAGGCACGTGCACACTAAGCTTCCCAAGGCTGAGCAGAGTCGCTGTCACATCTAACTTATCATATAAGGAACATGCCTCTCAGCCGCTTGTTTCAGTCTCGCAGGCAACGGTGGCAATAAGCTGAGCTCTGGTCGTCAGGATGAAGGACTTTCTTTTTGTGCAAAGAGCATGAAACGCATAAAAAAACTCTACATCAGGTGTGAAATAACTACACTTCACCGCACTGAAATAGCGTTAGCCATGCTGTCAGCACACAGATCTCTACATCAGAAACAAAGCCTGCATCCCTCCCTCTGCTATGACAATGCATTCCCCAAGCGCCATTCATTAAAACATCCTTTGAGTCCTTCCCTGCGATGAACAATACCTTCTACACCGCAGAATTCAGCTACAGAAACCCCAACAACCACATGCGCTAACGCTGGCTGTGGTGATATGCAGCGTTTGCTTGTGTGGAGCCTCCTGTTACGGCACTCTGTACGTTGAGTAAAGAAGGAAAAAAGAAAAATCCAATGAACTAGTCACCCAGTTTGCTCTGGTATCCTCTCCCTTGGCACAACATGAGGGCAAAAATGCGGCATTTTGATTAAATGCTCTAATACGGCGCTAATACAGATGCAGCACTGAGTTTCATCAGGGAAATTCTTTCACGATATATTAAAGAACATTTGTCTTTCCGCGTGCATCCACGTTTCTGCTTCTGCATCCAGGAGGTGCTCGGTGTGTAGTGTCTGTTAATCACTTGCGCCCGGCTTTCTCTCTCTCATTTTCATGGGTAATTGGTTATGCAGCACATGGAACCAGAGACCTGCAGGCGACACGGAGGAAGGGGAACACTGGGATGGAAGAAACGGAGATCACTGGAGCATGTCAAACATTTTTTTCCTCTCCATTCAGCCACTGTCTTCTTCTTCACTTATTAATTTTGTGCTTTCCTCAAACACACCATGCTCCAGCCGACCGTGTCCACCAACATTTTCAGACTTTTCAAAAATATCCATCTTGAGCCGTGCAGGTCTTTCTCCATCTGTCTTTGCCTGTCCTTTATTTTCGTCCTCATCCTCACTCCCACTCAAGTCTGTGAGCACGCCCGAGTCTCGATTAGACCTCTGGAAACGCCTGTGCAATTTCCTGGAAGATTATCGTGATGGATTTACACAATATCAATCAGAGCAAGTGTGGGGCTCCGAAGCTCTCCACCAGTGGCGAGAGATGTTCTGAGGCAGTGATCAAAGAGCCCACCAGAAACACAGGTGATGTAAACGCTTTCCATCACGCTCCCCGCATGCTTTTGGGTCTTCCTCCGAGCCTCCCAGTGAATCTTTCTTGAAGAGCGTCACAGTCAAAATGATACGATTTCAATTATACGAAACGTGTAGTTGCGATGATTAAACAGCAGACATCACAGACACGCGGGCCACCCGACAGCAGCCGCCTCGGATGAGCTCGAGCCGCTCCCCGGTGACTCATCTTCCAGCACGACGAGCACTTCACTTGCTCTCTTCAACAAACGGCTCTGAATGAGGTCACATTGCTCTGACCTCGGGGCATTATTACCCTGTAATCATGTGTTGCTCTGCATGGCTACATTTGTTATTTCTCGTTGACAGCCTAATGTTAGAAGAAAGCAATTTCACCTGATGGATGGTCATAAGAGGGGGAGAGGCTATATCAGCTTCATGCCTCACCAGTGAATTATGCACAACAAAATCCCATAGATGCCCAAACCGGCTGCACCGCAATACCTGCCTCCTCAAATATACTACCAGTCTGCTTTACACGCTGGGTTATTATTGCCAGAGCTGTGAGGACTTTTCAGCTTGTCAGAATGTGCACGAGCCTATTCATTATCATAGTATTTGCTTGTCCTCCTAAATCAAACAGGCTGTCAGTCCATACATTACCACAGCCCTATGAAAAATTGTTGACTTATTTTCAAGCAGCATGGCTTGCACGACTGATTCACAGGTCTCAGGCCATTCATGATCACAGAAATCAATCCATGCTGCTCCTCTGGCCCGCACTTTGTCTGTTGGCGGCAGTGGGGATAACGTGTCAAAGTGGGCCTCCTCAATCTTGTCACTTTAAGTGCAATCAATACTGCTTCCACCACCAAACCCCGATGCCTCTGAATACCAGCCCCCCTCTCCTCACACTGGGCTGAACATTTCAATCAATATCTGACTGGAGGCTAAAAACATCTGCAGAAGCAACAACAAAAAGCGAGGCTGAATTAAATGCTTTATAGTATACTGAAGACGACACTCCGCGGGAGCAGAAATGCAGTGAAAACACAGATATATCAAGAAAAAATGCAATTCTCCATGACGGTCAAGTCAACACATGCTCGCGTGGTGTAAATGTTCAATCTGTGAATCTGTGTTAAATCAAACGCCACATCGCTGCTCAATTAGTGCCGTGATGTAATTAGAACAGAAAGCCTTTTTCTTTATCTTTAAGCAGTTTTTCCAGCGGTGTTTTCCACTGAGAGCAGGTCGCCCCCACAGCCCCATACATCACTTTGGACAATTCTCAATGTATGGCCTGCTGTCGGCTTCTAGACGGCTCCAATCCATAAAAGCAAGCCTCTGGTCAATGTACCTGTAAATTAGTCAACAAAAAAATTCAACAAGCCCAGAGAGTGGTTTGATATGTGCATCTGGGTGCTTGGTCCTGGAAACGATTGTATTAATTGCCTGGAGGATTATGAGACAGAGACCTCCTCTCCCTCATGCATATTTGACACTTCCAGCAGCACGCTCAGGCCCCTGTTGCAGCTAATGGATGATGTTTGGTGGGGTGTTGCATATGTATTAGCTACCAAGTTGTGAGTGGGTATGTGTCGAGCGCATCCCCGTGCACGCCTATCTGTCTGAGCATGTGTGCCGGCTCTGTTAACTCGAGCCAGCCGGGGTGAGCGCAGGGCTGGGTGGTCGGGTTGCCGGTTTCTAATTGGTGCGACTGCTCCCACTACTCTTGCCCTCAAAGGCTGGGGCTGCCCTCTCCTGTTAATCTGTGCCAGGGATTTGGCTGGGATGACATGGAAGTGACCTGGCAGCCCTTTGGGGGTGTTCTACGTACAAACACACACTCGGAAAAAAGTAGAAAGATGAATATACAGTCAGTTAGACACAAGACACGCACATAAAGAGACACAAACTCATGCAAATGAGAGACACAGATATGCAGTTAGAGAGACAAATGCACACACACACACGCACACACATACACACACTCATCTACACACAGTCTCAATCTCAGTGAAATGAAAGAGCTGCGGCTCCATTTGAGATATGGTTCTGGACAGCATCGCTATGATGAAGAGGGAGAGCTCTTGACTGCGTTGTTGGTGGAACAGCATCAAACAGTGTGTGTGCGTGCGTGGATGCCATGTCTGCTGATAATGCCCACACACCCTCACACTCAGAGAGAAGTGAGGTTGTTGATATCAAGTGCTGGCACATTGCTATACATGACGTCCCTTTTGAGAGCAGGGGTTGTCTGGCATGACAGAGACACCTGATCTGATGCTGTTTGAAGCTTCAGAAGACAAACTCCAAATCTGTAAAGATGTTTGAACTGGGAGGCCGATGGAGTGAGTCCTGCCACCACCCGATCTTCAAGCGCAGCGTGCAAAATCAACAGTGACACCAACTGAATCGCCACCTTTTTGCTCTGGAATCTGATTCTCTGGTGACCCGAAGTGTCGTTATCAGCTCAGCAAAGAGGCAACCGCTGTGCAGTGCCACTGTTGCAAATCATGATATCTGCGCTACCTAACTTCTAAAATGAACAGCAATAAGACAAGATATGCGACAACTTGCTGAAGTGCATACTGATGTACTTCTCAACGGCTTGGCTTGAAAACAATGCAATAAACTATATTGTAATTGCAGCGCTATAAAGTTTAGTTGGTTATATTAAAGTTGTAATAGATTATATAATTAAAGCTGTACTAAAGCACAGTGGAGCTTTGAGCTAAATGCTAACACGCTCGCAATGACAATGCTAACATTATGATGCTAAGCAGGTGAACTGGACAAACTGCTTTGACCTGATGATGGTGCTGAATGAAAGTCTTTAGGATTCATTCTCTGAGACGGTTATTTTCACCAAATTTCATGGCAGTCCATTTAACAGCCGTTTCAGTCTGCTGTCAGAGCTCAAAAATCTTCCCTCTGTTTAGAATGCTTTAGCACGAATGACTACTTACCTGAGGTATCTGAACCTTCCTTATGTGGTTAACCCCACGCGCCTGGTCCTCTACAGTCTCCTAGGTCTGAGAACTACATTGTTTCTGTGTTCAAGGTCTGCAGCGCAGTGTGAACATTCAGGAGGTGAGGATTCACAACTCTGCTCTTTATTTGATGGTCTTTTGTGTCTATCGATGTAGGACAAGCTCTTGTAGCACTACTGAAGGTAGCAAAATGTCACAAACGCAGACTGTAATAATGATGCAGGGATGCAACCATTACCATAAATCTTAGGACTTCAGTGCACAGAATTACAGGTATCTCGTTACCTGTATGCATAATGACTGCTGTATTTCATATGCATGATGAATACATTTGGAATCGTTAATGCTACCTGCGGTTTGGTGAAGTGATTTGGCTTCAGGGGAGGTATGCAATATGTAAATATGTCATTTCTGTGTGCATAAATTTGACTCAAATGCATAGAGAGCGCTGACCCACAGTAAAGTCAAATCACATATCAAGACAGACCTAACTCCTCAGATAGCATGAAAAAAATAAGTGAAATCCATGTGTACAGACTGTGGGTGTGATACCTCCCTACAGTATTTGAGCAGAGGGGCAGTAATTTGGAGAAAATGACTCATTCATAAATCAGAGCTGCAGGATGAGTTTTTCACTTCTGGGGTTTGACTCGGTGTGAGTAAACACTCAAAAGTTATCACTACAGAGTCAGAGTGCGTTAGTACTTACAGCGGGCGTTACGCAGTCCGTTGGGCTTTCTCGCACTTGGATGGCATATTCAGAGTGTTTGTGTTCAATGTAGCACCACAGAGGCTTTTTTAGACAGAAGGGAGCGATGGGTGCGTCTGGCTCCAGCTTCATGGTGAACAGCCATGGCCACTGTTGAAAGAGAAAATAGGGATGAGCGATGGGAAAACAGTGTTACCCTTTGCCGACACAACATTCACTGCATGTTCTTCACAATTTCTTATTGCATCCAGTGGCAACGCTATTACTGGTTGAACGCCGACGGCTTAAAATGATTTCCAAAATATCTAATTATATTGTGGTTAAGGAAGAGGTATATTTAGAGTACAAGTATTTTTAATTGAATGAATGTATAAAACCATGCTTACGTCTTTGTTTTCAGAGAAAAGACATGGATTCTGATGCAAAAATACTCAAAAATCATACTTTTTTGATACATATAAAGCAATAACAGGACATACATGGATTTAGATTGTAGTTTAAATGATGCATGATGGAATCACCCAATACCAGTGTGTTTCCTTTGTGAATCTGCACCGCCTGTGATGCCGTTTAAAGGGTAGAACAACATCATGGAGCTGGACTGGGGTTTAAGCTTCAGCCCTCACTACATAAATTATACAGTCCTTGTTCCCCACGGACCTGTAACTCCCAATATACATAATGTACACGTCCTGCATGACAATCAAAGAAAATGATGGTGCCTCTGACCGCCTCCAATGTAAATAACTGTGGCCTGAGTTCACTGAATGTACGCACCCTGCATGGAAGCCACAGCCCTCTGAGACCATTATCCCAGAGTGCTGCAACACTATCACTCATATTTCCAGATGAGCCGCTAACAGGAACACCTCATGTTTAAATGTAAAATCCAGGCCGAGCCCCTTGCAGGAACCGCAGCGGTTTAGAAATGTCTTTACCTAAGCTTTTCACACTTATTAAAGGCAACTCTTAACAAGCTGCTGTTTATGTCTTTAGCATATGAAGAGCAAGAAGGAAATAATGTCACACCTGCTTTTGAACTGCAGGCAGAGGAATAACTTGAGCTGAAGGAGTTGAGGGAAAGACAGGAGCAGCTGATACAGGGATAAACCCTGAGGCTGCAGTGTTTAGTACACTAAAGCTGCTGAAGAGATGCCGTGTCATGATAACAACTTGTGTTTACAGCATGTCACGGCATGGACACATTAGCCACCGCGGCCATGCCATTCACTGTTATGACTAATCACACGAGCCAGCGGAGAAATGGCAGAGCTTACGCGTCTGAAACAAAACAGCTGCCTTGAAGAAGTGAAGGTTGTTTGGGCTGAATGCAAACACCAGCAGGGCTTTAATGAGTGAAGGATTTGGGCAAAGCTGCAGGGTGAAACATGTTGAGGCCTCGTGATGCATCGCTGTTGTCTCACATTGTTAGACAATACATTGTCCAAATGATTTCCCTGTGGTGAAAATCTGCCTAATGATCTTTGTCTCTGGTGCTCTAATTCATTTATTATGCTAATAGGAAAAGCCGTTAGTCTGATCAGACACTGCATAAACATAAGTGTACTTCAATGTTCTGTAATCATGTTGGAAGAGGATTTGAAGGCTCCTAGCAATTCTGCTGCATTATGAGGTGATGAAAATTATTCATAAAATTGTCAGATGACGATAAGACTTTAAAATATCTAATAGGCAGCCTTGGATGTGGATTGCAATCTCCTTCGCCGACAGGCAGTTAATTCCCCCATGAGTAAATCTGAGTATTCTGAATAAATGGGCAGTAATAGAGATCAGATACAGTATGCCGCACGCTGATTGGCTGTACAGTGACATAACCTAAGATGAGTTTCTCTGCCGCTCCAGGCAGCAGGCTTGAGGGTGAAAACGTCCATCAAGGTCATAAAGAACAGTATGTCTTCCCCGTGCTCAGCCTGCGCCAGGCGGCGGTTTCTATCCACACTGTTTTTATCACCTAAATCTTCTAAGAATTACCTCTGGGGAGGGGGGACTCCTATTCAATAAGGTGACCGACCTGCACAGAAGACTGCCACCACTGAGGAGCAGTAAACGCCTGTTGAACTGCTCATGTGGACTCAAAAAAACCTGAAATGTGTCTCAGCCCCGTCAAGATATAGGAATGATCTGTCACTTCCTGGTTAGTGTTTTAGCTCTTAGTGGGTACTTCACTGTATCTCCAGTGGGATCTCCAAACTGGACTAATTTATCCCCATTATTGTGTGAACAATTGCATTTTGTTCTTCATCCCTCTGTTTTCACACCCATAATCAGGTACCTTCAAGATACATATTAAATTTGATGCCTTAGAGCTGGCCGGGCTGCCAACTAAATCACATTTACATCTGATTACACTACTGAAAACACATTTGTGAGATATGTGTTAGTGCACACCAGGATGGGCTGTCTGATCTTGAGACTTATCTCCCTGATTTATGCAGCGTTCAGCCGAAATGGTGAAATAGTGGTTGTTGTTCCAGCTCTCATTGATGATGCTGCTTGTAAAAGTTCTTTTGATGGCAGCTGCTGACAGTCAATTTCAGTTAATGTTCAGAAGACTGGCAACCTGTGGGGGACGGAGGCTGTAAGATGCATTTGGTAAAGGATCTTTAAATTGATTGTTCATTAGCATCAGTGAGTAATAACAAGCCTGAAATATGGACGTAGCATGTGTGAAATCAATATGCTTCTGGATAGGTGGAGAGGAGTTTGCAGGAACAATCAGCAGCAAGCGCACAACAAAACATACTTTTGCCTCTTGTTACCAAAGTTTTTCTACCTTTCTTCCTTCATATACTCAATTGTCCATTGTTTGCATCGTCATTGTGTTTATTGCTGCAGTTTTTGCACATTACACCACCAACACACTAACACATCAGTGGAACATACCTGTAAATATATATATGCAGATATATAAATATATGCATTCTGAGGACAAATAAACAAGCCGAGGACCCACACCAGGGTCCAACAATAAGGACGGCCTGATGGCCTGGGGTCAGCAAAAAGTCAGGCGAGTACCAGGTGGGCTTGAAATGGAGGTGAATCCTCAAACAACATAGAGTTTAAAAGGAGCATTCATTGCATCGTAATTACCAATAATAATTACTGGAAACAGTTGCTTGAAAACAATGTGTGGCAGGAAGGTTATTTATGAAAAGCTGTCAGATTCATGTCGGAGAGTAGGAAGTATAATATTTGCCTCTGAAATGTAGAGGAGCTTGATCTTCGTGATGTTTGATTAAAGTCCTCAATGGGTCTTGGATACACAGCTATTCTTGTGGTGTTTAAAGTAATCTTGAACCCAAAAGCAGGCTCTGACACACAGCTTGCAAAAGCACAAATGCAGATTTATTGACAACTGGTCGAGATCGAGGTTTGGTGCGCTGAGCCAGGAATATGGTGGAGCTGTGGAACAAGCAGTGTGAGCTGAGTAGTTGGCTGCGAGGCAAATGCTGGGCAAAGCAGGCAAGCAGAGCTCAGAGGGACGATGAACCTGAGGCACAGGAAAACACAGGATTAAACAGGGTTCAGGCAAAGGCCGGGAAAATACTGACAGAAGTCAAACTTGGCTGAAGCGTCAATACCATGTCGACGTCTTTAACCCTTCGCCTGCTTGTCCTCCGTCTCACTTCTTCTGCCTTTCATTTCTTGCATTTTTTATGTCGTTTATGTCGACCAATGAGTTGGAGTCCGTGCATAACAAGATAATGAGCCCCATCGTGAGTCCATTCACTTGGACAAGCAATGGTTATGACTCAGTCCTTCCGTAGGCGCAGGGAATGCATTTGAAGAGGAATGAAGAAAGCGTCTTTCTCAAGCCAAAAAAGGTAAAGTCAGAGTCTGGGATTTGGGGTTGTGCAAGTGGTGCTGGGAGTGAACATAAGAGTGGTGTTGGCCTTGTGCAGTTTATGATGTTTTCACCCTATTAACACAGCAGGAGAGGGGTAAGGTCGGCAGTTCTCGACTCTGAGCTCTTCAGTCCAGGGATCTAGAGATCTCGTCTCAATTGGTTCGCCATCAATAAATGAATTTCTGAGTAAAGTGCAAGTCAAACAGCTTTACTTCAGCTGAGCTCTCCCACAGTTGGCCATGTTCACTGTTCAACCCTGAATGCTAATTAAGGGTTGAACAGTCCTGTTCACTTGAACTCACTAGCTTAGCCTGGTTCACTCAGAGGGTTTCAGTGAGCAGGGCAAACAACAAACAAACTAACCAGCCCACCTGCATCATCCCCTGGTAGTCCTCCTGCTTCAGTCTCTCATTGATGTCCAGCCTGAATTTTGGTCCTTGGACCAAACATCAATGCTCTTATTCCACCAGATGTGTCGCTGGAAGTATATGAGGTCCAGTTTCAGTCCAGCTTTCTTCTTGTCGGAGCCTCGGTTGAAGTACTGGCTGCAGGTATCGAGCAGGCTGCCATCCTGATCAAACCCGAAGGAGAAGAGAGTGCGGAAAATGATGTCCGACTGCAACCATGTGGTAGTTGGAGAGCTCAACCAAGAAGTTGGCTCTGCTGATCCGCCGCTAGTTGAACTTGGGCTGGTTGACTCCATTGCTTGCTCACTAGCCAGGCCAGTTTATTCTTGACTTACTTGCCGACTGGGCCAGTAGCAAAACATGTTGTATTGCACTACTGGTGGTCAAAACCTCCACAGAGTTCTTTTAAGTCTTGATGCGTAAAAAATCTCGAGAGAAAAAAACAATTTGAGTTTGACAATTTTGATTTGGTCGCAGATATATTACCCAGGTAAACTCTGTAGTTTGTAAGTTTGGTGTGAATAATGTTTATTTCATGTATTAAGCTTGAAGTGATTTATCACTGCGCTGTAAATACATAGAGCTACATTTTTTTAGAGCTTAGTTTATACTACTTTGATAGATGCGTTTTACAAGATTTTCTATCAGCTGATAATGAAAATTATTTGTGCAGTCCTAATGCAAAAGTATCTGCGTGATGTCACAGAGGACCTTCAGTAGTAGTCACCGAGCATATGGCACATTGATACTGCAGACTTACAGAAGTAGTTTCAGCCATTTTAAGGTTCTGTGAATGGTCTCGCTTTTATTAAGACTGTGGTTCACGGGGGGTTACCTCTGCATAGCAACAGAGTCAAATTCCATTAAGTAGAGAAGTGTAGAGAGAAGAAAGATGTGACATGGGGGTTATGGAAAATGAGACAAGGTGCTCACTGCGCTTGATTTGATATCCACAGAGATGAAACCGTCCAAATCACATTTGAACTTATCACAACTTCACCTCAGAATACCCCTGTTGTTTTATGTCTGATGACTTCTGCATCTGGCCGAGATCCCCCTAAGAGTGCTGTTTTAACCATCTTATTACAAAAACATGTTCACACTGCTATGAACTGTCGGAAGCGCTTTGGAGAGACCTCATCGAAAGCAAAAGCAATAAAACAAGCCTTCCAGTGTTTCCATTTTTAAATACTCCAAAGGGAACGTCTGTAATGCAATTTCCTAGTACTCGGTGTCCCTGGACTGCAGCTGCCAGGGCCCTCCTTCAAGTGTGGGCTGCTGCTTTATTGCAACATCAGCATTATTACGGGGAGGAGGGAGGAGTTGCTTCTCCATGTCTGAACCTGGTCATAGATCTCAGTGGACATCTACACCGGCTCTTCATTATCTACTCTCATCCAGCATCCCAGCAGGGGGGCATGTGTCTGGATAAAAAGCCTTGATTATGTAACTGTCTGAAATGCTGGCTGTCAGCCTACTTACGAGCCAATTCATCAATCTTCCACTGACTGCATCTCCTCAGAATATCTGGGAAATATGCTTCTAATGTTCATGATGGATCTATGCGCACGGTCGCCTGGTAAACGTTTTCCATTTAACTGACTGCTCTGATCGATCAACAAATCCAAATAACAAGTCACTAAATATACGTGGACAACTGCCAGCATGTATTAAATCTGTGCGTTGACTAATGCAGACATCGCTCATATTGTCAGTGGGCGGATGTTTCTGCACCTGTAGCTGTTTAAGCTTAAGGTACGCGGAAACAGCCGAACCGCTAATGCACAGACGTCCGTTGCTCCAGGTGCTGCCTAGATGAATGCAAAACCCAGGCCAAACAAAGAGAGTGATTAGTGGATCTGTTTAACCTCAGGGCAAAAAGGATCCAGTTATTAGACCGGAGAGTTTACTTAGCTGTTTGCACGGCCGCCCGCCTTCCTCCAGCCCTCTCTCTCTCTCTGCAGTGCATCCCAGCACAGCACCACTCAGAGCTAACTGCATTAATTAGGGGAACCACCAAAGGATGCTTTTTGGCAGCGAGTGCACAAAGGATTTTATCATCACAATGTCGATCTTGATTCAGTGACAAGTCATCTGTGCCAGTCATGCTGTAATCTGTAGTGCATTTACTCAACTACTGCACTTAAGTATAATTTTGAAGCATTTAACCTTGTGTTTTTTCTACTCTGTGCTTCTGCTCTACTGGGGCCGGAGTGATCATTCGGCTGGACCAATAAATCAGCCAGTGATGTCACATTCTGGGACATTATAACACAGAATGGACAAACTCAGCTTTCCTCAGAAACTACACCTGTTGTCATGATGACTCAAAGTCGAGACAGATAAGATGCACTTTATCGCTATGTATACACATCAGCATTTACTTTTAGTAAGGGGTGCAAATACATCTTCCACTGAATGCAATGTTCTCATGAATTCAATTGTACAGTTCATCTCTGCCGTGTTTATTAATTTCACTGAATGGCACAGCATGATCTCTGTCCAGATATCGTCAGGACATAATGATATTTTAATGAGTTTCAGGCTTCACTGCAGGTGGAGCTGCTGATCTTTTTCACCAGGCTGCAAACCAGACTTTTACCCCGACAAGGGAATCACTGAAGAGCCTCTCTGATGTTGCTGCCAACAGCATCACGTTTTGTTTTTCTTCTCTAAATGTTGCTCCGTTTTCTGAGTTGAACAAATTGTTCATTCAGAAAAGGAAGAACAAATATAACGTGACTTTGTTTGTTATACCTTAACGTGCGAGATGAAATCAAAGTCTGCAGACGGAAAAATGATTGGAAATTAAAAATTAATGGAAAAAAGATTTAAAATGTTCAAACTTCAGACATCTGTCTCTTTAACTTATTGCCAAGCATAAATGATAAGCTGTATGACCCCTTTGACAAAAGCACCACTTCCATATTTATAGAAATTAATTCTATTAGCTCTTAAAACGAACGCATTTTTAAAGTGTGCCTTTACACTGATCTCCTCATTGAAAATCCATTTCTTTGCTGAGCTCAGAACATAATGCAAAGATGAAAAAGATCTGGGCTAAAAGTTCAGGGCTAGGCTTCAGAGAGAGGATGAGACTGGAGTAAACAATCATCGGATCATACAGTATAAAGGTTAGCTTTGCACATTATGGTCAATGAGATGCTCCAAAGAATCCCTCACAAGGAGATTAGATGAAATTCCACCGAGCTTTGATTTAACAGTAATCTTGATGGCAATGGACTGGAGCTTTCATACAATGCCACCGGGGCTTTTAATCATGTCTGGGACTGCGCCGAAAGTTCAAGTCAAGAGGTGGGATTGACAGAATCACACGGCAGCTTTGTTAGAGACTTCACTGGCTCCCTCTCACAGGAATGTAAAGGATAGAGCTGAAGTAGCACAACACTCTCTGCTTGGATTGTAATTAAATTCACAATGGATGGTGTTTTGCAGACATGAATTATTTATTCCTTTTTCAAGAAGTCAAACAGCAGCGAATATTTCTGAAAAGAACATTCACAGAAATTCAGGTTAAGCAGACATTAGTGGAAATTATTTGCTCTCTCTCCCTCTCAAACGTCTTTCAGCGTCATTTCTTTTGCAAAGTTGACGTCCTTCTCGCACATACTGGCTTTCACTCTGTGGGACATTGCATGGGCTTCAGGACTGCTGAAAGGTACATTTACACTACTCTTGATCACTATAATCCTATTGGAGGATTAGGAGTAACATTTTTGAGGAAGCAGGAACTTGACAGGATTTCAGCAGCTTTTCAAATCAAGCTTATAAATCCCTCATCAGATGGCAGTGTATTGTGTCAGTGTTAGTACTGGAAATAATCTTGTATTTTCAAAATTTGCATGTACCATTAGGCTGGTGTAAACGATAATATCTGTTATTTTGCTCATTCAAATGAAACGAAGCACGGGGAGCCATCACAGACCACATGTTGTCTAGTTTCTTGTCCACAGTTTACTGCGTCCTCCCATGGGGTAAAACACTTGGTGTTTACAAGTGTACAGTAAGAACAGCTTCATGTCCACCGAAAGTGCTGGGAATAAAGGAAAATCCACGTTTTGTCAAATTCAGGCTGCACAATGTGAGCCAAATAATGGCCCGACCTGACAGATAAAGGGTGCCGGGACTGAAAATTACAGTTGACATTAATCTGCCCTGTCAAGGCAAACAGCAGTAACTACAGAAGCAGTGAAAGAAGCTGAAGTATTTATTTCACAGGGATTAAATGCATCTCCGTGTCTGTTATTCTGTTAGTATTTACAGTTAAATCAATGAGAAAAATCTACCATTTAATACTTTTAAATATGAGCTTTGTCAGTAGTTTAACCACCCAAGATTACATGAATTCCTCTTGAGTCAAAAGCTAAGATGGCACTATGAAGCCAATTAGCTTTAGCATGAGTTTAGCTGTTTCTTTTCCCGCCATCTTGATTGGATTTAACCACATGTGCTCATATCAGGTAATAAACTGAATTGCCAGGATGTCAGCTCATCAAAATTGTATATTTTTCAAGCACAAATAACAGCTGGGAAAGTACATTTAGCTTTTGCTAAGGCTAGCTATGGCTATTTCACAAGCTAGCTTTGACAGGATGTAGCTCTCCTGCTTTAGCTGCCTCGTTGTCAAAACTTTTAGACTTTTGATACGATAAAGCAAATGTCAAATAGTCATACCACAGCCTCAGCTCAGATTTTACATCATTTGTGCTACTTCTTTTGCTTTTTAGGGCAGAATTGCTATTGTTAATGAGCATGTTGTGTAAGGAAATGAAACCAACATGTCATTCCAACATCATGTCATCATGTCTCCCGGTCAGTCGAGAATGACTCTTATCGCCTAATCTGAATTTAGTGATCGCCTAAAAATCCAAACCATCTGATGTCACCTTTCCTTCCCCTCTAGAGTCTTTCTTTAATCGTGATGCTGAAGCAGGATGATGACCACACATGGCAACAGCACAGTGATGGTAGCTGAAATAAAAGAATAATTTCTCCAATTTCCTCACAATTTTACTTTATAATTATGAACAAAGCCTCGAGGCTGCACATATTCATTCAAACATGATAAAATGTTTGCACTTTAGAAAATACTGGCATATAACTTTTTCACAGGGTGCAAATCATCTCCCAAATCCCTCTGCAAATCATGTTGCAATCCTGTGGGAGGTACCATCTGCAGTCTGCTCTAGATTAATACCCAGGCGTTTTTCATTGGAATTGATTATTTAACTTTTTTTTTTTTTAGTGTTATGTTTTATCTCGGCCCAGCAGAATGGCTCTGTGCTGTCATAGAGGGTTTTGCCAGAGAATTGAAATCCTTCGGTGCAGGTGTGGAAAGCAGAGCGGTGACGAGGCTCCTCCACTTCTGCACTCCGCTGATAACTTTAACATCTGACCACGTATTGTGTTCAGGCGGCCGGTCTGGTGAAAGCACACCGCGTTGCTTGCCTCCAAACACGTCCACGTTTTTGTTCTCGCACGACTTCGAGTTCTTAAAAAAGGAGAGCGAACTCTTGAAAAGCCACAAGGCGCGTTTGTCCAGTTGCTGCACGGACCAGATTAATGAGCATTTCTTATCAGCAATCTGCTTATTTCGTTGCTAAGTAGGTGGAAGCTTCAGACAAATTGAACCGCTCGTGCTAAGGGGGTAGTGAAGTGAATTCCTAATAGATGGATTCTGCATTTGCCTCCACTATGGTCAAGTTTGAAGTTTCAGACAGTCAGCAGTTTATATTTCTCAGATTCGGGTTATAACAAACGCGGGGTTCTGGCACTCAAATGGCTTTATAATGAATTAGTCAAGCTTGGAAATGAAAACTTCGGCTGTCAGCTGGGTGGCAGTCAGTCCTGTTCTCATTGCTGCTGCGAGAAAAAAAAAGATGAAGTGCTTGCATGCTGATTTTGTAACTAGGTTATTGGTCACTCCCCCCCGTTCTTGCTCTCACTCTTTCTATTTCCTCTTCTTCCTCTTCTTCTTCGCCGTCTGTTAAGTGTTGTTTATGGTGAGATTTGACATTTCCAAAAGCAACTCTAAAATTATATTAATAAACTCATTTTCTTCATGGAAACATGACATTTTTGTTTTTCTCCACACGCTGACCTTGTTCTTGCTCTTACTGGATGCATATGCAACTATTTCCATGCAACCAACCACCCCCCCCCATCCCCGAACTCCCCTACACCAATTCCTGTCTTCACACTGCAGCCATTTTCCGGAGCGATTTCAAGGGATAATAGCACTCACAAATCATCCGCTGGGCAGTGGAGCCCATGAAATTGATGTGCCTTCATTTCAAAACAATAGAGGTGCCTTATGAGGGGCCTCATGATGTCATAACTTTAGTAGCTGACAGGCTAGGCAGGTGTATTTTTGCCCCAGGATGGGCACTGGGCCAATGAAAATCCAGTTGGGACAGCTTAATCAATCGCCGCATGAGTGAGGTGGCAAGACTGTGGTGTAAGCAGCCACCAGACATGCTCAATCACATTCTCTGTCCTGAGCAAACTGACAGCCTTTACTTGGAAAACCAGGCCTCCTTATCTCCCTAGAGTTGAGTAATGCTTCACTGTCTCTCTCTCTGCAGTCTCCAGTCCAAACAATCAAAGCCAAACAATTCAGAGACCATAAAGACAACATAAAATTATTTATGAAGAGCATTTTGGTTTTACGACCCTCCCTCTCCACACAGCAGAGGGTGATACCAGTAAGAGTTGAGTATTATTTGAGAAATTGAGTGATAAATTATTCATGTGGCCAAGCGAGAGGACACGATAAATCTCTGGAGTTTCTGAACTGTAAATGAGTGGGTTGGACGTCGGTTGAACTCCTGATTTGAACGCTTTAATTAAATTAAAACAAATTAACTACATTTTTCACAGGGAGAACTTTATTCATCAGGTACGTTGCGTCTTTTAATTAATACCTCACGCACTCATTGACATTTTTTCCAGAGGGTGCATGGGTTAAGCACACCTCCTGTATGAAAAGATTAAAAAGCCACTTACATGCTAAAAAGAATTATGGATGACGGGGCTTAATTGGGAATTGATTGACTTGGCCGCGTTACACCTGGTCTCATAACATTTCACATCCCTCATGCACAGGGAGTTTGATGCATTTTTCAATATGCCGTCTCCACAGCAGAAGCATACTGGTGTCTCTCTGTGGACGAAGTTGTGTGGATGAAGCCATGTTGCCTCAACACATCCAAGCCATCACTTCAAAGAGAGCGGGTGGGGATGATCTTTGCATGACGGATGCAGCTTTCCCAGCTGTGAGTGCCGGGGAACGCGCTGCACCTCATTTCTGAGTTTCATGAGCCATTGCCCTGCAACTGCTGCAAACAAAAACCACACTGGTGTCGTAAAAAGCGGAGAAAATCAGCTCCTCCTTTTTCCAAGATGGATGCCTGGTGTCATTCTGTGGAGCCGCTGAACGCAGCGCTGAGCGAGCTTGGCAATTTCTCACGTTTGATGGGCACGAATCTGGTAATACTGTGTCAAGGCAAATGCACTCGCATCCAAGTGTAGCATGAGCGCACGTATCAAAGGACACGGGCTCTTTTGTGAAACAGGCTCCAGATGTTTAACCTAATTTTCATCAGCTGTTTTGCCGTTTTGTCACAGAATAAAAGATGCAAAGAATTACATCAATTACAGCAGCCTCCTCTGCTGTGATAATCACATGAAGCTGGAGTGAAGCACTTTTTAAGGCCGTTGTTTGTCTGGCAGAAATATTTCAAGGTTTTAAACTTCAATGCGCAGAAAACCCCCAAACCAGAAGCTAGTAAACGACACACAGCACGGCCTTTTATCATCTTTGGCAGATAGTAAAGCATTGAGAGAGGCAAAAAGCTCCAGGCAGAAACCCCTATAGCTGAATATTGAAGCAACTGCAGAGGAGCCTTCAGATAAAGTGTTATTAATGGCTGCTAGATGCTGCCTCCGAAATACTCCAACTGTATAGTCAATTGAGAAATCCAGATGGTGTCAACTAATCTGGGATGCATTTCTCCAAATTTCCAACATGAGATAATTTCCTCTTGCTCATTCTGACATTTTCATGGATGAAAAAACAAACATTTTGAGCACGAGTGTGCGAGAGCCCAGTCGGACACACAAATTCATCTGCAGTTTGTGAGGAGCGATCAGAAATGGCCACCGTTTACAATCTGCATGTTAGCAGTTCTCACAAATTGCTTTTACGAAATGGCTCCTGGAGAGTTTTTTGGCTAGTGGTTGTTTTCCCTCCTTCTAACGCAAAAGTTCTCAAACTCCGGGTGATACAGGGCCTCAGGCGTTGACCCACTGAGCCCAAAGGAAACTAATACTAGATCTTTATAGATCTATCATATGTCCTCTCAGAAATCCACAGTACAGACTGTGACAACTTGCTAATCCTTTCTGACATGTAATCAAATGGAAACAGTACAGGTGATAGTAACAGGTGATGATATCATGATTGGGTATGAAAGGGGCATCCTAGAAAGCAAATGCAAATTAATGCATTCGGTTTTTCGGATGGGAAATGAACTTTGGACATTCCCAAATCGGAAATTTACTGGAGAGATGACAGTATTTTGAATTGTATTTTGAATTGTTTTCCAGACATTTGGGTTTGCCTCTAGAGAAATATTTCAAACAGACATATAGTTTGCAGCACTTAAATAGATTACACATCAAGCTATGGGAGTGTGAGTGGGCACAGCAGACAGAGACCATCTTTGTGATGGAGCGGAGGCATGCATGGCTGCTCTACAGGCTCTGGACAGACAGAGACTGACAGGAGATACGTGGGGACGGCGGACTGAGGAAACTCCTCTCGCCTTGCCTATGTACGTCAGCCGGGGTCACTGGCACAGCGGTCCTCAGATGTAAATGCAGCTAAGCACAGTGGCAGACAGACAGATGCACACACCTCTCCATGAACAGAGCACATCTCTGGCTGTCAGATCGGACCGAGGAGGTTAAGGGAGGTCAGCGTGGCAGAGCGCGAGCAGCCAGACAGCTTGTCAATGCTGTTGACAACCAGATGGATGAACCAATACGTTGGGGAGCCACAGTTCTACTTTCCTGTTTATTAACACACTGTACTACTGCACTTGGACATGCCCCAAAACGTTTAAACCGGTTAGATATTTACCACGAGCACATGTTAACAGCTCATCTGAACATCCCCTGATGGGCGAATTTGAAATTCTATTTTCTCATATCCATAATCTGTCTGCAAAGCATCTCCGCTCCCAGTTCCCAGTCAGAGCCACGGATCTATATGTGCCATTTATTGGGCACGGCTGGCTCAGGCTTGCACATTCATTTGTCACTGCTGCACGTCTCGGAGCAGAATCTGATCCCAGAGTCAACATTAACATGGCTTTTCTAGGGCAGCAGCTTCATTATTGAGCCCCGGCATGGCGAACCAGACCATTACCGCTCTGGAGAGAGAGAGACCAAACACAGGGCGAAGAGGGGGAAAGATGGAAAGATGAGGAGCGAGGATATAGGATAAGCACAATGATGAAGTGGGGAGAGGGAATGAGGGAGTGTGAATGAAGGATGCTAGCATGGGGAAGGAAGGAGGAAAGAAGTGACCAAATAAATCACCAGCCAACAGATAATTGGACGAGCTGCACTCAAGGGACTGTTGCAGCACCGTGAAAAGTGACACTGTGATTTGCAATTATCTCCGAGAGGAGGAACGAGGATTTAGTTCCCTTTGGATTAATTCCAGGAATGTGATACCTGACAAGATGGTCGCCGTAATGAATCTGTTGGGCTGCAGGAATCATTATCGTCATTTAACTTGTATGATGGCGCCTCTCTGCAGGGAGCGAATGTCTCGATCTGAGAAGCAGAAACATATGAAACTAGACCTGGAGGTGGACCTGGACACCTAATGACCCAGAGCAATTAACAAGTACGACCATCATGGGCTGTACTGTGCTGGCTGTGTCCATACGTGGGGTCTTCTCATCAGGTGAATGCTCTCCTTTGCCAGTCTTGTAGTACCATAGAGAAGGTGAAGTTACCCCAAGGACGAGATGATTCAGGCTCGGCGTCTTCTGCTCAGAGGTCGTTCGACGTGGCCATAATTACGCCGAACACGCAATCACACTCTGACAGAAGTGTAATTTAAAGATAGGATCGCACCGATACGAGGTTTGTGTTCCTTTATCTACAAAAAAAGTGTTTTCTAATAAGAAAATCCATCCAAAGACAAAGAACTTTCTTGTTTCACTCAATTGAGATGCAAAGCAGAGCTCATGAGGAGCTTTAAGTGTTAAAGCGCCGCACTGGAACAAAGTGTCAAAGTCACATTGTAGTCTTTCATGATGTTTCTTTAATTTATGGCACTTCTGCTGTTTAATGCAAAAGCTACCGACGGGAAATGACAGGAAACATGAAGAGGGAGAGGGAAAGAGAGGGTTATATGCATTAGTGTTGAGCCACTGAAAAAGCCCATATTTTAGTCTTTCTGATAACAGACTGTAATCCCAACCAAATGTTAAAAATTCTGACATTTCTGCTTTTATTTGACCTTAACTTGTCCCTTATTGGAAATTACCTGGATCAAATAGAAAGTGGACTTCACCTTAATCACTCCAATTAGGCAGCTGTAGCAAACACACTTTGTATTTTCCTCACATTGATTGTTGTCACTGTGTGTGTATGAAGCAAACTGGTTGACCTTTCTAGCATACCTTCCTCTAATAAAGCACTAATTACAGTAAGAGTCTCATTAGGATTCGAGAGATTGGCAATAAATGGCTATTTAAATACAAAATAAGATCCCCGGCAACTGATTGCTGGAGGCTGTGTTGACTCACGACCTAAAAAGTTCAGTTATTATTACTTTGAGGAGTGAAAGGTTGTCTTCCAGAGAAATTACCAAAAGAAAAAAGAATCTTCAAAGTAGCTCTGATCACCGAGGCTCACGGTTTGAAGAGTCGTCTGCAAAGGGGGAACATTTCTGATCGAATCAGGCCTGCAGAGTGTGACGAAAAGTCAAAGGCAGTGCCAGATGCTACAGGTGCCTAGTTAAAGTGATCAAGACCCGCTTTCCATTTAGATCTCACAGCAAAACAACAACTCAGACATTTCTCAGTTCACATGCACGAGCCACTTTTCCTTAGACTTTTTAACTTGAGGGTGTCTACAATGTTTTACAAGTAGACAGCCTGAGAGTTTGTCTCAATGCTGCTGAATGCTAAGGTGTACGATGCCCAAAGACGTTGGACTACTAATGTATTTGGCCTGATGTGAAATGAATTGTTCGCTGCTCCTCCTTTAAGAGTAAAGTGTTTTTAAATCATGCATCTTGGCAAAGTAGGTTGCCAACTCTAGAGGCACCGAAGGCTTAAGACTGATGATTTCCCTGCTAAAAATTCAAGGATATTAAAATCTGTGACTAACCAAAGTGGAGAATGAGGAAGTGCTGTTTTCCCTCACAAAATCCAACACTCGAGCTTTAGCTTTCAGCACAAAGTGAGTCAGCATCAGTCTCACTCCACAAAAAGTGAGGAGTCAATTGATACTCCTGTCCTGTCCTCCATGCTAACAGCTTCCAATTATCAGGCGACTGGGGAATGAGACCTCTCTGATTTAGCTATGTAGGGCCGTATTGATTGGACTGGAAAACTGTGTAAAATCCGAGAGAAGTGGGATGACCTTGTCTCTTGTGCTCGTCTCCTGACTGACAGACAAAGTACAGACAGCTGTGGAGATGTACCTGCATAGCAATGGCTTGAGCTGTCAGGCTGCCCAGTTGAACAGTGTGTTTTAATGGCAGTTCGAGCACCTTTTGTTTTTGTAAAGCGACGTCTGCCTGGGCTTTGATTTCAAGAGGGATTTGATCAGATTGCTCAGAGATTTGGTTTAATGGCTCGTAAATGGACACGACTTAGCTCGCGCTCGGTCTCTGGAGAATCACAGGGATTTGAAGCTGAAGGGGACCACGACAGTCCTGATTTCTCCTGAGTCATTCAATCAAGATGCTGAGATTCCACGATGACGGCGCCAACAGCAGTTTTACGAAGTGTTCCTGAGTCCACGTATTCATATCCTTCATACAACCATGTTCACAAACCTCGCTCCATCCTCGCTTGTGAACGCCTGAGCCTCCAGGATGCCCCTGTCTTACCCAATCATGATACTATCACCTGTTACCAATGAGCCTGTTCACCTGTGGAGTGTTCCAAACAGTTTTTGGAGCATTCCACATCTTTCCCAGTCTTTTGCTGCTCCTGTCACAACTCGTGACATGTGTTGCTGCATCAAATTCAGAATAAGCAGATGTTTACAAAAATCAATGAAGCTGATGAGGTCAAGCATCAAATATACTGCTTTTGTGCTCTTGGAAAAGTTCTTTCACTGTGCCTTTAAGTTTATTCACATGATCAGACATGTCTGTTCTCTGCTATGTCTGCTTTGTTTGTGAGAGGGCTGTCAAAAAGGGCCATCAGAGAGTGTGAACATAGGTGCAGCCAGCGCCTCACACAGTGAATCTATCCCACAGTCTGTTTGTGTTCCACTGACACAGTGGAGTCTCTGGACTCTGTCGGCAGTCCTGTTCCTGTCAAGTCAAATAACAGCATTTCAGATGGGTCCTCGCGCTGACACGGCGAGCAGGCTCAACGGGAGGCCGGAGAGGTTCGAAATACTGTTTGGGAAATGCGCAGAAGTCGACCGTGTGTCCACTGCAGAATCTGCTGCAGAATGCAAAGAAGTAGAAGAAGAAGCCCTGCGAGTTCCACAACACTCATGCATGCCAAGAAGATAACCTGGAAATGCCCACGTCAGTTCTTGCTGGCATTTCTTTCAAATGTCAAATCATTCACCTGGAACAGGTTACACAGACCTTCAGGGATCTTTGTGGTGAATGTCAGACCGGACCATGAATCTGTACAAAGCTTTGGATAAAGTCCACCGGCTTCCCACACTGAAGCCCGAAGGGAGGAAGCGAGACAGGTCTCAGAGTCTGTCATGGTGCACTTATCAAGTGTACATGTAATCTCAGGCTATGTGTTGTCTCTTAAATAACCCTGTCATGTTTATCCTGTGAAAGTATCTCATGACCCTATTTCCTGTGCAACTTAGAGTGATACTGTACGTCTGCATACTCCAGCGATTTCCCCTGAAGTTTGTTCCCCCAAATGCCATCAAACCAGACAGTGGTATTTACTAGCAATATCTGGGTTTCGTCTCACGTTTACTTTTAAAAGACAATGTAGACAGAGTCAATAAATTCAACCGGCTGACCGCATAAAATAAAACCACGGTTTACAGTCCCTCGGAGCATTGAAAAAAACACAGAACTCACTTATACCTGAGGCAATAAACAGGTCGTCACTTGCAAAAGCGCAGAAATAACCTGAGAGCAAACCGCAATCCAATAACATACGATGATTGTCACTGGACTTAATAGTAGTGGCTCAGAATGGGTTATACAGCAGCCACTCTCCCACCACCTCGCCGCCTCTGCTAGTGCTGTAGTGTCTCTCCAGTGTGCAGAGGAAAAATGTTTACCTTTTGATCTGATCCACAATATCCAGGGTCAGAGCCTGCGTTTATCTGTCGAGTGTGTACACAGTGTTCAGCCTCGCGTCGAGTCGTCTGTCTCGGAGGCAGCTCTAATTCCTTCTCTGGCCGGAGAAGTGAAGATGGTAATTATGTGACGCAGTTTGTAGACTACCTGGACACATTTTTCTCTTGTCACCCGTGCGTAGATGAAATGTCTGAACCCTTAAGCCGTTTCAGAAAATGTTTCCTTAAATTAATGATCGCGATCAAAACTCTGGCAGAGAGGAAAGTCAGAGTTCTTGTGGTTTTAAATAGCCTTCCTTTTATTGGAATGGAAAGGAACTGAATGTGCTGCCACTGGCCCCATGGAGAGATAGCTTTCATTGTGAAATGAGCTGAGGGTGATTCGGCTGTTCCATTTTAACTGGCAGTTTCAGGTGAGTGGACTCGTGGTGGTCATGGGGGAGCAAATTTTTCAGATTCTTAGGAAAGCCCAGGGACACGTCTGGCTAGCAGAGAATAATCATTAGAGCTGTAATTACAGAAAGCAATAAAGCTCAGATTTATCTTCTTGTACGAGCGTCTGTAAACTGATGGATGAATGTTATTCAAAATGCACATTCGTACTTTGTTTTTGGTTTGTGGGAGTCGATGATCATCATGCGCAGCCCTTAAGCCAAATCCAAACTTAAGAAAACCTGCCATGTGCTTCTGAAATTGCTTTTTTTTTTTTGCTGCAACCATTATATCTTCAGGCTTTAAGTAAGACAGGCGTTAATGCTGAATAATGGGATCCTGAATATGGTTCAGTTTGAAGTTGTCATACTACAAGCTGAAAAAGTAGCTGCTCATAGTGGCTAACAGTCTTGTTTAGAGTCTACAGTCATGCTAGCTGCTCCATGAAGCCATGCACAGGCTGTACTCAGGTCCTTTGAGCTAAATGCTAATGCTAGCACGGTAGCTTGACCATAATTTCAATGCTAACATGCAGTTGTTTAGCAAATATAATGTTTACCACGTTCACCATCTTTGTTTACCTTGTTAGCATGCTAAGACTTGCTAATCATTTTGTGGAAAACCACCGAACAGTCGCGAAGTCATTAAAAACTGTGAATGTCAACCTCATGGTGGCGCTAGAGGAGAAGTCAAGGGATCATAAAGGTCATTAGGAACCATCGTCTGGGCTCCATGAATGTCTGGAGAAAATTTCATGTCAACCAATTAAGTATTTGTTGAGATATTTCAGTCTGGACCAAAGTAGTGTAGAGACCAGTAGAACAGACCAATAAACTGTGTCCAGGCAGAACAACAGAATCACAGTCACAAGGAGGCAGTGATTCATTATTGATGTCAAGTACATGGTGCCTCCATTTGGCCATTATTCCTGTTCATCAGCTTCAGGCAGGCCTGTAATTAGGACAGCAATACCTCCAGGAGTACAGTTGGACTTTTATTGCCTCTTCAAATAAAAGTCAGCTGCCAGCAGCTTGATGTGCACTGAAAAGTGGACGGATTAACGCTTTGCTACTTCTAATGCATCAACCATACTGTAGCGTAATCTGTGCTAAATCTGCAGAACACTCAAGTGGATATTCAAGGTTGTGCATGCATGTCCATTTTCTGCCTCCTTTTTAAAAATGGTCAGACGTTCCCCTCGGCCTTGTTTGTCTGTCTAAACTATTTTAAGCCATTTTGATATCTGCTGTGGCTCTTGCTTCCCGGAACAAGCAAAGCCTCGTGTCAAAAACAAAAAAAAGAGCAGTCTTAGACTTTGTAAGCTTGGATTTTGTCCGCTGAAATACCAATTGCTCCTCCTGTTGGCTAATTGCTTGTTAGTGCTCCTGGCGCACGAGAAGAAAAAGTCACACAGGGCTACTTCAAAAACGCCCACACCAGCAGCATCTGCAGCAGCACAGTGAGATATTAAGGCGCCCTGTCATGCTGGCGCCGTTTACAAGAACTTGTGTCACCAGCCTGAGCTGTTTCCCCCTGCTGCTAAAGTTGCAGCAGAACAATTAGAGAGGAAAAGTAATCACCCCAAAATGTCATTCGTGCTCCCTTTCTTTCCACATCACCAAACTCTGTGTGAAATGTTAGCTTTTCTGTGTACGCGCCCCCACTACGCACAGGTCAGAGGAGGAGCTCGATCTACTTTTTTGTTTTGGTCTCATGTCTTACAATCTCCCATCATAGAGGAATTAGGCCTGCTGGCAATTGCAATTACCCCTCCCTGCCAAGGTCCAATGAGAGCAGACGGGCACACTGAATGTTTTATGGAGCCAACGATAATGGCAGAGCCAGAGCTTGAAGTAGCCGGCTGGAATTATCTGGTGCTGAGGCTTAGAGTAATTAAGAGCAGGGAAAGGCCGCTCGACATTATTGCTGGATGAGCGGCAAGACTGAGGAACACCTGAGGCTTTTGGAGGCAGAGCACATTCAGAGGGATCTCCAGAGATTTTGAGGGTAGCGCTACAACTGCTGCTGCCGCCGTCGCGACCGAACTATTGTTCAGAGTTTCACAATGGCTGGAATGTATGGTTCCATCACGCCGGCGTGAAACGGAGACAAACAACGCGAGGGTGAGAGTTAGCATTAGCGAGGCCAATTTGCAGCCAGGCTGTTTAAAAACAAAGTGTCCTTCTGGACGGCAAAGGAGAGGAAGCGGCTTTTTACGGTGTTTTGAAAGCCTGGGTTAAATGCCAATGTTCTTTGCTTTTCACTGCGTTTATCAAATAAACAAATCTTAATCTTCCTGTTTCTGATTGCAGTTGAGCATCACCATGGTGACCTGCTTTAGTTAAAAGCAGGCGCACTTTGCCCACCTAAAGAGTTATTTCCTGATTTTATTCAGATCTCCGGTGTATTCATTATGCAAACAATTTCTAATTACTATGCGTCGTTCCTGTTGAAACATACACGAGAAGTGAAGTAATACAGCATATCTGGGCTCAACATCACAACACAATAATGCATCACAGAGCTAAAATGATGTGCAGTATCAACTAAGTTTAACACCTTTCAGAAGATGCTGTTTGTTTGCATACGGAGTACAATTAACTGTCATCTGTTAACAGAAGTCTCAACGATCGCCTTTAAAACACTGTCCCTGCCCTACTCCAGAAACCTAAACAGTTTGCGTGTAGACGTTTAAACAAAGGTTTACGGCCGACTGGGGTGTTTGGATAAGAATGTCCTCAGAAAGTCCGAACTCGGCCCGAAGACTCTCCAGACATTTTTATTCTCCAGTTTACACGTATGTAACCATCTGCCTGTAGAAGATGTACATTTAAGAGGTTCGGCTACTTGAATGTTGTAAAATGTATGAAGTATGGATCAAAACGTGCATTCGTTGTTTTTATTCCCCTTTAAAGCTGCTACCATCAGTGTTTTTCACATTAAAAATTGATCAAACATGGATGGTGTGCCTCGAACTGATGAACCCACAAATAGTAACCACTTGACTCTGCAGCTCCCCTCAGTGCTACACGGCAATTTAGCATCTTTTAGCTCACTGTTTTGGTTTTGCAGCCCACATCTTCACTGTTTTGATCTCTTTTCTCCTAACATCTAAAGCTACATGAATCAAGACATCGAAAGCAAAGATAGAAGCGCAGATATACAGTGAATAATGAAAGCATGAGAATAAAGCCAAGGGTAGAGATAATATACAGCAGCAGCAGAGATGGCAACAACGACAGAACACCCCACACTGCTGAACGATTATTTATGCTAATTATCTTCCTCTGTGTGTCTGCATGATCTAAGCACTGACCTGCTGTGTTGTTAGATGGAGGCGATTGTTCCTATGGGTGTGGGACGGAGTTCTTCAGCCGGCACTTTATTATAGGCTATATGATGTCTACAGCATGGACGTATACATAATTATATCCAGCAATTGTAGTACAAACAGCAATTACAATTCCCAGACCATTTGTAATGATTGATTGTAATGATTTGGTTTAACCTCAAGGGTGCATGAGAGTTGCTGGAAATAACGCTGCACTACAAATGAATGTGACTCAAGTGTCTGTTCATTCTAAAATAAATCAATACAGGAGGTCGAATACTGCACGTAAAAGGCATATCTAATTATTAGGTATCCAAACAGTGTCGGTCAGTGGTTTTGACCAGTTTGCATTTATGGAGGATGCACAAAGAAACGTACTCATAAAATGCATTTGTCACTGCTTGATTTCACAAATCTGTGAGACGTTTCCATCAAACATTTCGCTTCTGCAGTGCGTGAGGAGCTAATACGCCGCCTAGGTGTCGCAACTGCGCACGTCTTTGCCCAGCGAGACGCATCCAGAGCAAGGCGGACAAAATCACTAACCATCATGCAATGCACTCAGCAAAGTGCACAGGTCTGCGTCGGTCCAGCTTATCACAAACAAGGCTAAAGTTAGCGACTAGCTCGTGAGCAAAGTGGACAGTTTGTTGATCAAATAACAGATATGCGTCCTCAGGAGTTGGCGGATTAAACTCCAAATGAATGATAATGTCGCTCCATGTGTTCTGTGTGTGCAAGCAACTGCTTGTTAACGTCACAGCAGCAGCAGTGTTGTTTCTGCTGCCCCCAAGTGGCCAAAAAAACCCATTAATGCAGGTTTAAAGTAATCAGGCACCCTGAACCATGAGTGACAGTATCATCACACCGCTTCCACCATCTTCACTAGGGCTGAAAATAAAACATGTTTTCCTCACTCGCATATTACCTGAGGTTTTTTTTATTTTATTTTGATCTGCAGACTGACAGTAGATCATAGCTCCACGCTGCCGTAATGTCTGCAAACACATCGCTCTCATGTCTGATACACGTCAAAGTCTTGCAGCGTGTGCTGTGTGGATCAGCATTCGGGTTGTCAGATGTATTCTGAGTCACACAAAAATTGTGGGTCCACGCAGGCTGCACACTTCAGGGAGCTGCTGAGCTGATTTCATAGAAGAGACTTTATGAGCAATTACAGGGTCACTGAATCCATTTGTATGTTGATGAAATATGCTGACACAATGCTGTAAGTAGTGCTTAGTCCATTGATTCCGAGTCTTTTGTTACAAATGCAATTACGCCGGTTTGTTTCGTCTAACTCTCTCTGTCTGCTAGATAATGACCTTAAGGAGGAATCTCCCTCCTCCCATCCTTTCCAATCAATGCCACTTCGTGCGGTGGTTTAGTGGCACTTCATATTGTACAGCTCTGCAATCACTCAGCATCTGATAAGAAGCACAGTTAAAGGGTACACTAGCCATTTGTCCCTGGCTGGAGATACAGCATCAGCGTGTGGGAATCTGCATGAATGTGAACACAGCTTACTACACGGATATTTAAGCTCATGAAGCCATATTTAGACATACGTATGAGTCAAATTCATCCTCATCCTGTCAGTCTTTTCACTGACACAACCTTCATCCACACACACACTGGTACGCTGCTTGTTCGCTGTTATGTAAAACCCCTTCACAGAATCTCTTTTCATCTCTTCCATAAAATTTCCACGCGTTAGCTGAAGCCAGTCTTCTGTTTCTGCTCAATGAGGGCTTCCTTCGACACCCGGCCGACGCTGCGTGGACCTCCTCATCCGCACGGAGCAAAAATAACATTTTAATTGCGTAAAAATAAAATAAATAAGTGTGTAATGGCAGAAAAAGAAAGCGATTAGAGCAGGAGCTCAGTGCAAATAGAGGAGCCTACTGCGGTTGAAAGCGTGATAATTAGACATTCCTTTCTGTGGGCGCCAGCTACACAGATTCACTAATGTGCACTGTGCAGCCGCTCTACAACCGAGAAGCTTATGTCCATGGAATGAGGCACCCCACCGGCTAAATTTAACTTTTTACAAAAGCAACCTCGCCTCTAACACTGTCTCCACCGCTGCCAAAAACACAGATTTGAGAATATGTGTGCAATGTGCATTCATGGTAGGTAGAAGCGTTGGCATGAGCCTCCTCCTTCAGTCTCTCCTCCTCTCTCTGTCCTCCATGTGAGTGAGACAGAGGTATATTTTCATGTGTCACTGTGAAAGAAAACAGCCAACACATATATGTTCCAGAGACAACAAGCACCATTTTTTTTACAGTTGCTTCTTAAATCCTGGAAATTCTATCACAGAGTTTGATGAATATGCTCCTTACATGCGTCACTTTCCTCCCTTCTGCATTAACCAACATGCCAACAGGCATGAATGCAGAATCGCTGGCCAAGCATGATGTAGGAATCAATGCACACCATCATTTGCTGACACTTCAAGTAAAACATATGCACAATCTATAATATCTGCATCTCTAATGTAACATCAATAGATTTTGGGAAGAACGTTGAAGAAAAAAAACAAAAAAAGCCACACGTCTGACCTTGGTAAACCTCGGAGGGCTGGCAGAAATTGAAAAACCCGTCAAATAACTGTGCAGTCACGGTGCATCCAAACCTCATCCATCAGCATCAGGGTGTCAGACTGGGTGATAAGTGGAAATGGGGCGCAACAAGTCTGAGGAACTTCTGCCAACTTCTGCAGTGACGAAACACATTGTAAGACCAGCAGAATGCCCAATTTTACAAGCTTGTTTAAGATGTTTTCAGCGGACGGAAACAGTTTGCACTCAAATGTGCCTCAGTCCTTGAAATCATTCAAAGAAAACTGAGGATGTTTAAAACTATATGATAATACTGAGAACGCTGGAGAAGATGTGCAAACAGCTTTAAGTAGTTACAACAGCATTACTAAAGGAGAATGGACTGTTTCACCAGCTGCTCATGATAATCACATTTTCTACAATAAACAATAGGATTATAATGCAATAAGAACAAAATGTCAAATTATTTTGCTCTCAGTCATGTGAAGGATTTAATCAAATCCAAACAAATGGCTCATCTTTCTGGCTGTGCTTTCAGAGGCTCTGATTGCACCATGTGAATTCTGAAACCTGAAGGGTTTTTAGTGGCTGTACTGACTGGACTAACTTTTCTATGTCAGCATAGTACAGTAAGTTGTCACAACTGTTTCTTTAATGCCTTTGGTTCAAGTGTTGGAACAGATGGCACCCAGTCGTGATCAAGTATCCACCAAAAAATCTTCAGAAAAAGCGCCCAAATTATTTTTCAGTGCATTCTGCACATAGAAATATCACCTGTTCCAGTGCAGTTCAAAAACAGTGCATGGCGGAAGTGATGGAAACTTTCTAATGGATTCCAGACTGTGGCAGAACGCAAATCACTCCTCCTTCTGGCACCAGATCACATTCCGAACTGGAGATCTGCCTGAATGGGCAAGAACAAAACCAGCATTGTCCTGCACGCCCAGGAACAAGCAATCAAGACACTGAAGGCGACACTGCTACTTTTTGTTCAGCTGCCATCTCTTCAAACAAAACCAATCACCAGCAGAGACTTAATCAAGGTCAAGCCACAGCACTCACTCACGCACTGCACAGCAAAGCGACAAATGAGCAGCAAATCTCTGCGCAGCTTGGTGCTACAGGTGAGCTGCATCTGCACTGTTATCAAGGACCCTGCTGTCAATATAATGGCACCTGATTAAATAATACATTCAGTAACAATAATCACAAACTAAACGTACTCTGTCTTTTTATTAAGTCCTCGAATTCACAGTGACGAGGGACTCGTACAGACCACAAATTGTCTGTTGCAGCGAATCGATAGCCGAGGAATCGTTTTTTCCCTCCTTGTTCAGAAGCAGAGACTCGAAATAACGAGTAAACACATTTTCCTTCGCAGGGAATTCTCATTTTTCAGTTTTCCCAGCTCCTCTAACGCAGACTTCGCTCGCTCGTTACTGCCAGAGTGAAGTCAGATGCTCCAGAACTACAACCTACCTCCATCCATCACAAGCAGACCTCGTCCCACTGCTCTGGTTTATCCATCCACGTTTTTTTTTGGTTCCCCCTTTTCATTCACACTGACGCGACTAAGCTGTTGTTACTCGAACTGTCATCCCGATTCCGAAAAAACCAGCATGTGCCGCCTAAATTCGAGTGGTGGAAAAAACAGAAACGCAGCGTGAGTAATCACAGCTTTACCTTTTGGATACCGCGTCCTGAGTCCAAGCTCACCGCACGTCATTCAAAGCATGATTTTGGAGATCCACTCTGAGCGTGAAGCAGCTCAACTGTGAGAGCCAGAGTCACACAAACCTGCCGTCTCAAGTCTGTTCGGTTTCTCGCGTTGCGCTTTTACGCACGTAGGCTGTGGCTGCGACGCGTGCTCGCCTCTCGTTCTTTAAGCAGGTTTGCAGATCTCAGCGCATATATAATCGCACCACTTTGCTATTTGTTGGTATAAAGACATTTGAATCACATGGCAGCAGAAAAAAATATCGTTTTCATCGCTCTGTTGTGGTCAAACTCGCTGAAATCAAAAACGGTTGATCGAATGGAGGAGACAAGAGAGCAGGCTGCTCCTGGGCAAAGACACTCACGCAGATCTGCATCTGTGCCGTGTGTCGATGATTAGACATCAGGGTTTTTAGCATGTATGAATTATCAAAGGGGGGACAATAGTGGAGGAACCAGTTGTTGCGTGAAGACAAGAAGGAAACGACAAGGACGCGTTTATCCAAAGCGCGTTAGAGTGCCATGAGCGCACATTACTGGAGAACCGTTTGGTATTTCTTTGGATAAACAATGAAAATATAGTGAGTAAAATCGACTAAAGAAAAACTGTGGCAAAAAAAATCGTGAAAAATGGGGGTTAACGGCACCGGATATTTGATGGAACAGCGCGCAATGTGCTGTAGCTGCTGGGAGGGTTGGATGAGTCTGGCTGAAAAATAAGACTGATGCCACTGAACCATGCAACAGCGCGATGCGATACTGAAGCAGCTTCAGGTGTGGATGCACGAAATAAAGCACAAATAAAGTTCTGCTCTCCGTCCACGACGCGCCATACGGCACAGCCAGCTGTGGATCAAGCGCCAAACATTTCGGTGTCCTCATGCAAAGCTTCCCCAGCAGCAGATATTGGCAGGCCTATTTAATTCCCGATTTTTCAACCGATTACATGGCCTCGAATGTTTTACATCGCTCTGTTGAGTTAAATACTAATGTAAGACACCTTTGTCACTCTGGCTGACAAAAGCAACTTTACAATCTCTGAAATTTTGAGGAAAAATCATTGAGAATACCACTAATGGCTGAGATTCCACATTTCGGCGTCTTTTACGCGCTGATGGATCGTGATCACAGGTGTTGACGTGTGTGCAGCAACGCGGCGGATACAAAGGAGACAGTCCCGTATCTGAAAAGGTTCAATTCCCCGCTGTCGGGGTGTCCTTGAGCAAGACCGCGAAAGGAAAGCTGCCGCCCGCTCGCTCACTAGGAACGAGCGGTGTACCTCCTGGTCTGAGAGTCAGGTAAACCTGCTCGATTCCTTTGGTTTTTATCAGAAAAGAAAACCAGTTCGTACAGTGCAAAGATTATTCAGATGCCAGCTTACCTGCTTTTACGCGGTCATGCTGGTGGCGTCTTTTGGTCCGCTTCATCGCACCGCGGCTGCATGTCTGAGGACATGCTTCTGGAGACAGGCTTTGGAGACGAAAAGCGCCTCGGCTGCACGGGGGAAAGTGGAGAGGTGGGACGCGGGGGGGAGGCGTGTGTTTGTGTGTGTGTGTGTGTGTATGTGTGTGTGCGTAGAGGGAGGGAGGGAGAGCTGGAAGAAGTAGGCTGGCATTTCTTTGACAATAATGACAGTCGTTATTTGCCTTTTAGATTCGGGGAAAGCAGGCTGAGCGTTTACCACAAGTGCAGCAGCACGTGATTTAAAAACACAAAAATCGCCCAAAGCTTTAAATTGCATTATTCGTCAATACACCAATTAAAGCTCACGCCAGCAGCTCAGACGTATGCCACCAATTTCCAAAGGAAATCAGCTCATTTAGCCTTGTAGGACTCGCCACTGATACTCTTTCACATTTATTAAATGTATTTGGAGGCAACTTGAATGCGACCAGATTCAGTTTCTTTTACTTGTTGGTAGCAGAACAAGATTATGCCTACGGATTTGGGAAAGTCGGGCTGGTGGTACAGCTTCCATTCAGAAAAAAAGAAATGGCAGAAATTACCGCAGCTTTACGCAGACTTTCAGCACCGAGGAGAGCGCATACTTACAGAGTTTGCAGATTTCACTTCTGAAAGATGGGATGTGTGTTATTATTTGAAGGGGACAAAACTCTGCAACACCATCTCCTGGCGCTGCAAACGCGCCAAACCAAAACCTTAAATCGTAACATTTCCAGTTCGTCAGAGGGGGAACCCGCCAGCGGGAGGGAGACTCATCAGTTTCTGAACATCTTTGAGTAAGACTGAACTATTCTACTCAGTCGGATGCATTTCTAGAATCTGACTCCAAATGGGAACAGTTAAAAGTAGACAGAAGAGCTTGCATCTGCTCGCTTTGTCCCCTTGTTGCGCTGCACATGAACTCGGTGCCGCAGGGCGCCTGGTGACTGTCTGATGGCCGAGCGGCCCTGCTCTTCGTCAGGTTGTGTACATTGCGCGGCCCGGGCTGCTCTCCCTCCTCTCTCTGCAGACAGCTGCTGAAGCCGAATGACTCCTTTCATCATAACTGACTGGCACTTATTGAGAATTGATTTAAATCCTGTTTGAAAGGAGGATTCCTGTCTGATTTATTGCAGCGTTGCATTTGGGAACAGGGCTGCTGGTATTAAAAGCTTACTGTGATTTGACATTATTTACTATTTGCTTTTTTAAAACCCGCATGCAGAGCCAAGATTGTTCAGAAAAATAAACAGAGGAAGGGGAATGTTTTACTGACATCTACTGGGGAAATTATCTCAGAAGACCTGCTCTCTCTCTCTCTGTGTGAGTGTGTAGGTGTGTGAGTGTGTGTGTGTGTGTGTGTGTGTGTGTGTGTGTGTGTGTGTGTGTGTGTGTGTGTGTGTGTGTGTGTGTGTGTGTGTGTGCCTCTTCACAGGTCAGCTGTCTGCCCACAGGAAGTTAAAGCTGCTTTCAGACCCCATCAGCCCTCTTCCTCCAGGTCCTCTCATCGCTGATGGACAGGTAACACCAGCTTTTTTTAATGAATATGCTCTCTTAAAGAAAGAAGAAAAAAAAAAAATCAGCTGCTGCAGCTTCCTCCTCCGCCTCTCCTCACTCTCACAACGCCATCACTCCAGATTTCATCCCATCACTGTAAAGACTTTAGTCTTCAAATTGGGAAAAAAAAGCCATTAGGCACAGTTTGAACGGTGCCATCCTGAACCTTAGCTGTCAATTAAAATGTATCAAGTGGCAGTGGTTTGGGAAACACATACATAATGTACTTGAATTATTTAACAGTGTGGCTCATGTAGCAGCTGAGGAGTATAAATTGGTATGCTGAAATGCGTCGAGGTTGCATACAAAGCGGGAAGATTTGCTGAAGAAAATAAATCTAAAGCTACAGAAGCTAATGTCAGACACAGTTTTACATATTTTAACTTTGAGAGAACCCACTAATGACCCGTGTAAATGCTCCAGGTAGGGCGATGTGTCATTAGTGCTACAATGAGGATTGTCTGTTCTCATTGCTGAATCCCATCTGACGGCCAGAGCCAACAAACACGTTGGGTGACAGTGAAAACACCCACCACATGCTACAGTTGTTCCTATTCGCAACACGTGACTCACAGTGTGCACACATGCTGCTCGTTGCTCGTATGAGTGCGTGTCTTTTCACCGTAAACAGGCACCTAAATGGCCACGGGCGGATCATGTGCTGCATGTGCACCTGTGTGATGCTGATAAACAGACGAGCCTCAAAGGCTGGCTTGAGTGCGTCGCAATTAGTTGAGGAAGATCCCAGATTTTTAATGGATTCACTTTGACCAAAGTAAGAGAGAGATGCTGAACAAAGAGTCATCTCATGCACCATCCTGTAAATGGCAAATACATCAAAGTGCATTATATAAAATTGAGTGTTAATGTATTTTTTCATGGCTTCAAAAAGCTGTCAAGACTGGTTCTGCTGCGACCTGCAGCAGATGCGCTCTTGAGTGTATTTAGTTTCTGGTCTCATTTCAGGGTGAAAAAGCTCATCTGTCGCTGTAGATGAGTAAGTTCATCTCTTCATGTATGATCCAGAGTCTCTGCATACGTACTTGACTGTTTTCTGTGCACCATGGCGAGGAAAAGCAAGAGGCAATTTAAAGTATTTAACATGACGCCTTAAATGCATCAGAACGACATATTAAACACAGAGCTTAAAAACAGTAGAAGTTGTGGTTACCCTCTTGTCTTCAATACTTTATTTAATGCTTTAATATCTAAAATTAATGTCAGACACTTGTGACTTTTTGTTTGCTTGTTGAACGTCGCTTTAATTCAGAGGGCAGGTTTACAAAAAACATGCAATTCTTTTCTCAAAATGTCTTTATTTGTCGCTTTTTTGCAGGTTTACTGTGTGAATAATGTTTGCAATTTATAATAAAAAGCTCAATTTATTGAAAAAGGTAAACATACAACAGGTTTGCAGACCTTAAGTGCATCCATTGATTCAGCTCGTGTTAGCGGCTAAGTGGTGTCTCTTTCTACCGTAAGTTTGTGGACTATCAAGTGCTCTCTGCAGTCAGGGGGACCTGTTTGAGTTTACAGAGTGCTTATTGATCATTGGCGTGTCAATCAATGTGAACAGCTGTCGAGAGACTTTAACTTGCTGTTGAGAGAAGCTGATGAGCCACATTATTAAACAGACGGGTCAAATAATCCTCTCGGCGTCGTAAAGCAACGCTCCACCGTAAAGTCTGGAGTTCTCCGAGCTGGGGAGGAGCAGATGTATTAAGGTTCATCCTTTAATCACTTAATAAAATATAAGAAACAAGAAGGTGAGGATGGTCCTGGAAAATTTGAGAGATTGAAGGCTGGTGCAGGTCAAAATTGAAAATATGTGGAGAAGTTAAACCCGAGCCATGGAGTTACCTCACTAACCATAAATCCCTCTTTATGTTACAGGCTTCTGATATTCCCAAATGATCACGAGCAACGTCTCAGAACATCCTGCTCGTTGATTAAGTACTGTTCACCACAGCTGCCTTCACACTTAACCTCAAACAACAATTTGGCGTCGCAGGGAGCTGCGTAACATATATCTCTTCATTATTCTATCACAAAGAGACAGAATCAGCGAACCATTCCAGCAGCGAGTCCGTGACCCAAAATCTGGAATGTGTTGTGATATCAGGTACAGTAAATGATCTCAGGCAGGACCAGTTTATCTTAATCAGGTTTGGCAAGTTGCTGACAAGCCGGTCCCACAATCCTCTGGGGGCCCACCAGAACAAAAGACAGACACAGAAGAGAAAGGAGGCGGCAGAAGAAATACAATATGCACAAATCAATAAAGAGGACGGGGAAAAGGCGATTTACCTGCAAGGGAACAGGCAAAACAGACAATAATTTCATATGCAGGCTAATGAGCTGCTCTCACAAATCAGTAAGGAATGATAATGTCTTCCTCTTTCCTGTCATGAGTGTTGTTTTCAAAAGATTTGACGCTGCTGCTCGGTCATTCCTGCCTGCATGCTGATTTTCCTTGTTCTCCTGTTTACAGTTTGGCACAGTAACGAGTGAAGGCACTGTTCTGCGCGCATCAGCGCTTTGAAGTACGTTTCACTCGTCTGGCGACCTGCTGCTGCTCTCGATGTTTTGTTCAGCTATTAGTCTTTGTGTTTGGCAGTAGCATTAGCATGGCAAATCCACAGCTTCAGCATTATCCAGCTCTCCGACGGACACACCCTGAATGGAGAAACTGACATGTTTGCCTCTGCATTAATCTGTCTCATGTTCTGTTCTCTGTGGTGACGCTTTACATCTTACTGAGCTTCCTTTTTTTCCCCAAACCCCTTTTTGCCAACTTTAGCTTTCCTTCAAACAGACGTTTCTGCAAGAAATGACTCTAAATAACGTGAAAGGTGTCACTCGTACCCACCAAGAATCATCATCTGACTCTACAGCTTTTTTAGCTTCTTTCAGCTAATAGTTTTCTTTCTGTTTTCTCGTCCACAAATTTCATTTTACGGCCACAGCAGGCAGTTATTCCAGCAAAAAAAAAAGATCTGATAAGCCCAAAGTGAACTGCCAGCCAAGCACCGGGTGATGAAATTAGCATGTAGCTTGTGAAGAAAGTAAAACATCTGGCACCTAAGCAGCTAAAGAGCAAGATATTTGGTGCAGGTTGAGTATTGACTTGCAAAATTAATGTTAATGTTGATCAATGTTTGTTGGATGTGTCAAGCGACGGCTGCTAACACGTTAGCCACAACAAAGTTTTCCAGGCGAGCATATGTTTGAGCGTTTTTTGGGTCGTCATTTAGTTTTTCTGCCTTCGAGTGGTTTAAAATCGACAAATGCAGCTTTGATCACTTTAGCTTTGCCTCCTCTGGTTTTGTTTGATATTGAACAGTTTAGCTTAAACGTGTAGCCACGCACAGCCCTTCGACTGAGGCCACTCGCTGAGTCAAACCGAGTCATGTCACGTGTACCTAATGGAAGATGCGAAGAAGAAAACAAGGCAGATTTTTTTTTATAAATGGACACAGTTTCCGGTTGACATCCCCCATCAATCTCACGTAGAAACATGTGAAAGCATGAGAATGCCTAATCCGCAAGGTTGTGCCCCTATTCATGGTCAACAGAGCAGATATTAATCTGCAAATATTGATTGAGCTGTCTGGTATTTTCGAGTGGATTTTTGCTGTGAGCTCACATTTTCTCTCCATATAAAGAGAAGGGATAAGGGAGTGAAGAGGCTTATCTAATGCCTGGGGTTAATTGCCCTCAATCCAGGATCTCCTTTTGAATGTTTCCACGTCTCCAAATGAGTTCATTAGCAATTCTTTGCAATTCTTTTATAGTGTCTTAATTGAGGGTAATTAAGTGAAGTGATGGCATTAGTGGCTTGGTGGACAAAGCATCAAAACCTCTGCTAGGGGTGTAGCATACATGAATATGTCATTAATGGTGACACTCAAGAATAAACCCCACAACCTCTTATTGTGTGAAAGCTTTAGATGAGCGACGTGTTCATTTGCCTGAAATGTTTTTTTGTTATTTAGATAAGTGGGATAATTGAAATAGAGATGATTGCTGTGCCAGAGTTCAGATGTGCAGTAGCGCTTTGTTGAAATCGTGCAGACCAGCAGGATTTGGCGCTCTGTGTCATGCCTCAGGGACCCAGATCTCCCTCCAGTGAAGTGGCGCAGCCCTCAGAGGAAAAATTAAATCTGCCATGTGCATTTTCATTATTATTATTTAGTATCATTATATTAAATTAAAGGATTCAATTCACTCAGTTTTTTCCCGTTTTTCCACATAACACAAATAGGGAAAAAGGAGCTCATTGCCTTTACATTAAGTTTCCTAAAATCTCTATTCTAAGTCTGGAAAGTTGTGAAAGCCTTTAGGAGTCCACCAGTCAGGAGCTAAAGACACTGAGCAAGGCAGAGCCCTTGGTGTCCATATGTGTGCTGGACCGTTGCTAATGAGGTGATAAAAAAGTCAAAAGTAAAAGAGAATTTGTGAGTTATGGCCCCATGTGAATGCAATGATTTTGGTCTTACTCATCCAGGTTTTGAAATATCCCTCCCAGAGCTTTCTTATATATATATATATATATATATATATATATATATATATATATATATATATATATATATATATATATATATATATATATATATATATATATATATATATATACTGGCATTGAGTAAGAGAAGTGTGAACACACTGAAATAGCAGGTTTTTATTTCTGTGCTTGGGCCTTATTAGCTGGAAAACACAATGGCATTCTCCAAAAAATAGGCCATTTACTCTATTTACCTGGATAAATATCTATGTTTACATTCAGATTATCTGTACTTATAGTCTATCTTTATATTCAGACCATTTACTGTGTAATTACAAGCCCTGTGTATTTCCCTTATTTGCACTGACATCCTTGATTTGGCTATTCATTACCCACCGGAGCAGCATATCCTCATTTTTGGAATTTAATTGGCCGAACAAAGTGCCATCATCTGCACAATAGGCTGCAATTGGCTCAATCTTGACATGAAAGAAGAGCAGGAGGTGTTTCTTTTCAATGCAGGCTGCCATTGGCTGTGGGCAGGATCTGAAAGATCCTAATTGGTGAACTGCGTCACCTGAAAGGTCAAAGTGCAGCAGCCATTTTGAAACAAACATATCACCTGCATTGCACATTGTGACTGGAAGATTAGCACATTTTTCTTTGTTGTCACATTTTGGATTAAATATTTGACCGGAGTGGATCTCTGGAGCTTTGCCAATACAGCAACTGACTGATCGATTCCTGAGACTTCATCGGTGAGTCGCCTCAATTTTGAAATGCTTTGTTTGTTTGATGGTGGCGTTGATTGTGCCTGCAATTGCAATGGTTTGCATGAATCCAACCACGGGAATCTTTACTAACCAACAATGTGACGCTGTTTCACAATGAGCAGAATTTGGGCTTTGGGACAACTGCTTGTTATTCAGGACTGTGCTGCATTTTTTGTGACTTCCGGTCACTCTACCTAAACCACATCTCTGTATTTTGATATGAAGTTAGCAAAGTGGGGATACGACAGTCATGGAGACATGAGACGAGAGTATTGTGTCATACAGGAGGACACGTTACAGCAGAGGAAGCTGGACAGAGGCTTGCATACTGAGCCTCAGGCAGGTGTTGGAGTGAGAGAGTTTTCCAAAGACTACAGAAATGTAGAAGCTGCTGTGCTGAAATGTTCCAAAAATCTCTATATTTGGTGAACTTAATATTAAAGCATGCAAGTTGTTTCCTCCCCAGGGAAAGAGTTGTACCACAGGAGGGGAACTAGAGAATCGTCCATTTCAGCAAATGCTTCAAAACCACATTTAGGTACAAATAGCAAAGCCCTGTAGCAGCTGTAGACATTATGACGGGAGCAAAGAGGGAAGTCAAGTTATTCTAAAGTGACAAAGTCAGACGGCGGTTCACTTCCTGTTTCCCACCAAGAGTCAGCGTTGGTTTCTTTGAACGATGACGTCAATCATTCCTGAACTTTAAGGAAGCGTTTGTTATTGCAGACAGGGTCCCTTCACTTTAACAATGTGTTCGTTTCAAGCAAAACTCAGCCAGAATAAAATACTGGCATTGTTTGTTGAATAGGCACACCTCTGTAAAGGTCCATAGTCAAATTACCAGCACTGTAACGCTAACGATATTTTGTCCGACTATCTTTGGATGCCAGGTTTTGCTGAAAAAATTACCAACAAAAATGGGCATTGATCATCAGAGTATTCAGTACTTTTGTTTGTAACCTTTGAGCTCCAAAGGCTGCGTCATACAATTGGATGTGGCCAGTCATCCTTTACCTGGAGGTTGTCCAACCCACACCTTACCGTGACAATAAAGGAAAGAGGAAAAAGCAGCACTTGTCTTTGCTTCACAGGCTGTTGTTTTGGCTTTACTCCGGCTCTGCCCTGTTGGAGATACTCCGCTGCTTTTTAAATGTTGCTTCCACCTGTGACGGCATTGAAGGGAATATAAGAGGACACTGCTTTTGTGTTTGTGCACAGGATCTTCCTCTAAATGCCTCACCTACGGCAAAAGCTCTGTGCTGCAATGACTCACCGAGACAGTTGTTTTGATATAAAAATCCTCCGTAAGAGGCAATTTGGCCTTTTGCTACACGGAGCTGTGAGACAAATACTCAGATTACATGTTTAAAATCTGTCTGATTCTGGCAGCTGTTGTGCCCATAATGGAAACCCTGCCTTTGCAAGCAGACGGGGGATATTTAAAAGTTAAATCTGTGTGTTTTCTTCTCTGAGTTTTATTCTTTCCTGTCGCCTTCTGTCCTTAACTTTTAAATTGTCTCCTGCTCAGATAAGGCTGCGCTATTTCAGACAACTGAAAAACACAACAACTGCCCCCAAGAAGTGTAATTCGCAGAAGAAGCAAGGCCCACAAGGAGCTGTGTGTGTGTGTGTGTGTGTGTGTGTGTGTGTGTGTGTGTGTGTGTGTGTGTGTGTGTGTGTGTGTGTGTGTGTGTGTGTGTGTGTGTGTGTGTGTGTGTGTGTGTGTGTGTGTGTGTGATGTGAGCTAGTGCCAAGAACATTGTCTAATTATCAGTAAGAGATGATTAGAGCAAAAGCAAACGCTGTGTGACAGTGCTGTACAGCCATCAGAATGGAAAATGACTTGAAAACTTTTGTGTGCGAGCAGCAGCTGGAGCTATTTTGGAAAAGTTTCTGTCACTGAATTATTAACTGAATAAAGATCTCTTAGGAACTTTTCTGGACAAAATAAAAACTCCTGTTATATTTCTGTCTGAGCGGCTGCATAAACACTTGTATTTGCTCCTGGTGTGTCATTAAGTTACAATGCAAAATTCAGAGTGAAATTTCATGGGAAATGGCAGACAGATAGCGCGAGTCATAAAAATGCAAATGCTTTTTTTCATTTGCTTCCATACACTGTGGCCTCATATTGTGTGGACAACAACAAGCTGGAAATTGGAAGTGTGCAGTATATCGTGAAAATGGCCAGACTGTATAGCCGCGTGCACAAAACAGGATTTCTCTTGGCACAAGTCCACTCATTCCCGTAATCAAATCTGACCCTCGATGAGCTCCATCAGCTGAGGTAAGCGCGCGAAATGAAGTGCAGAGTGAGGAAGGTTGGAGGAGGATGAGAAGGTGGTCTACTTCAGTGGTGCAAATTATGGACTGTGGAGTAAACTGGTGCTAGATCAAAGATTCTCAGCTGAGCGTGGCTCCCTTTGTCTCTAAATAATAAGAAATTGAAATTGATTATGCCAAGTGGAGCAAGACAGTGCAAAGGAAATTGGAAAGCGTTGCTGGTGAATGTTGTAGAAACCCGGTGGAAAAAGGAGGGAAGCACTTAGCCTTCGCTGATTTCCAGCACTGATCATGGACGCCTGCGGTGATGGTGGATCCGTGATGATGCTTTGAAGAAAGCATCCGTCAGGTAATCAGCTCACGTTCGTCTGCGCAGTCTCATCGGATGGACACTGAGCAGCTCTTTGCAGGAGGGGAATGAAAGTTTGTTGATTGAGCCGCCAACCCTTCTCTAGCTTTTTGGCCACCACTTTACTTGTGACCCGTTAAAATGAAGTGATACCTACGTGTGACCCCACAGCTTTATGCACCCAGTCTCTGTAAACCCAAAATCACATCAACATACGACTAATTGGTGCTCCCAAAGATGGAAACATAATCACATTCAGCTTTGTCGGCCAAGCTGCAGCTTTGCTCTGCAGCTGTACACCGATCTCTTTATCTGTGGTTATTTTTAGGCAGGTATACAGCAAATCCCCCCGGCCCAGAGGTGGGTATACGCCATTTACACCTCTACAAGCACCACTTAACCTCTGCACCATAGATTCAGGGAAAAGTGTTTTGGCCACACTTTATATTAAGGCACACATATTCACTGTTAGCTAGTTAGAGTGGATGTTAGTAGCATATCTGGAGGTCAGAGTTATTAAGTGTAAGGTTACTAATCCATGTACACCCAGTTTCTTCTTATTAAAGCAGTGATTTGGAGGTTTTTGAGGGAAACTCATGCAGAGTAAGGGTATAAGAAGTGCTGTATAATAACTAATAATGATCCAATATGCTATTTATATGCATGCTGATAAGCAACTAGTTAACTGATTTTAACGAGGCAACGAAATAATTCTTAGTTGCAGCAGGTGTTGCCACCTTTGTTAATAATTTTGATAATTTGCTGCATTGTCATATCCTCTAATCAATCCTGTACCTATAGCAGTGGCTCATAATCTTTCCAGGTGGTGATTATGAAAAACATAACACTGTATTCATCTGCTCATTCATTGCCATCCTCGTTACGTGTTGCTTCAGTGTGCTGGCTTTACGGCCACGGGCGAAGTTTAACAATATGGACAGTGTAATAGGAAAAAATGGCTGCTACGAAGTGCCGGTGCATTGAGTTTAAATCACTTGCCGTTGATGAGGGTAATAAGAAACCATCAGAGGATGAACGAGAGATTCGATTGCCTTTTATTTTAGACTAATTATAATGTAAATTTGAGCAGTAACATTAAGTATCACTGACCAAATCTAAAGGGACAATTAATTAGGAATCTCGGAGATGGTCGAGCTCTATGTTTTATATTTATGGTTGGATTTTAACTGGGTTTTATTGTCACTGCCAGGAGGGATTGATAGTCAGCGGGGTCAGCAGTCCCATCTTCTCTCCTGGATCTCTGAGCGGGTTTACACATAATGAGGAGACCACGAAACCTCACAGGATCGGCTGCTAAGAATAACTCGGAAAATACATATTCTGTAACAACAGAAAGAGAATGGACTGCCCTGAACAGCCAGCTCTAATCTTTGGTTTTTTCCCAAAACTGCTGAGGGTTTTGCTCAGACAGATGACTTCTGATTTCTCATTTGGCCACAGACACTGAATCCTATTTGTTATGTCTATGAATAAGTTTGCCTTGGATGTACGAGTTTGTGTGTGTGTGTGTGTGTGTGTGTGTGTGTGTGTTGGGGGGGGGGACACGTCGTGCCCATGATTACAATCTCCCCGAGACGTGGAAGGTGCACTGTCGGAGTCCATCGATGCTCTTTCACAGCTCATCAGAAGTCCCTGGGAAAGGAAAAGAGGAGAGGCAGAAGCGTGGAGTGCTGCCTGGCGAACAGCCAAAACACCGACTGTGGCTCCGAGAGAAAAATCAACTTGTATTTTTGGCAGATTGGAGGGAGAAAGGAGTTGGATGACACCGGCGATGGCTGGGAGCTGGAAAAAGTGCTGTAGTGATGATCTGAATATGTTAGGTTATATTATTGAAATCTTAAGTAAGAAATCACCTTTTTTACTCTCTTCTGATCCTTCAGACACCCTGAACTCCACTTGTCTGGATGCAAATCAGGAAGACTGAACTATGTGTTCAATAAAAAACTTTTACTGCAGCTTAAAATGCGATACCTTACATGTCAGAGGAAATGGAAAGAAATCGATGCATCTGAAGAGAGGATTGACGAGAGGTGACATTTCTGGACCATAAAAACTACTCTGTCCTCTTCATGAGTGAACTGCAAGGTGATGATGTCCTCGGGACATGTGAGACGCACAAACACCTCTGATGATTGTCACTCGTCATCCTATAAACTGAGAAGATGTGTAGTAAGAATACCGAGATGTAACACAACCAAAGTGTGCAAAAGTTTGTGGTCGACAGCCTGGTGCTGATTGCCCAAGACCTAATCGTCCGTCCGCGGTGGATGTGGTGTGAGTAATCACACTTTGCGCGCCACTTAAATTAGACACTGCAGATGGAAAACATACCTGCCGCCTTCACAGAGCCCTAAAGGGAGTTAATCAGCTCAAAGAGAAAGACGTCATGCGGGCAAGCTGTTGTGGATGACAGATGCTGGAAAGGAAAAAGTAATTAATTCTGAGTCTTCTTTGTTGGCATTATGGCCAAAACTGTCGAAAAACTTTTGTCTGTGAAGACTCTCAGTCATCGAGGCCTTCGAGGTGCGTTGAGACTAGAGACAGCTTTGAGATGAACCAAACAAGACTTTAAAAACACCTGGTTTTATGGGAATTTGGGAGCTTTGAAATCAAACTAACGAGTTTCAGCTCATCATTTAATGTGGACTTTGCATCCTTACTTTAGAGAGAACTTGGACCGTGAAGCCAAAGCAGCTAAATGGAACTCGGCCATCACTTATTTATTCTTTGTCTTCTGAGAAAGAAAACTTCTGCTGGAGTGCATTATAATGGATTCAAGCTGACTATAGCTGCTGCTCTGTATGAAGGAGCTCCCTTTCAAGCCCACAACGGCAGCATTTGGGTGGATTATAGTTTTAAGCTCACTAATGGCTGCACTCCACTTTAGCGAACGGGCCAGGTGCTAAAAGCTACCTAGTTAATAGATCTGGTGCGATAGAGAGCAGCTGCACGTCCGACCAACCGTTTTGAGAAAGTTAGTGTTGATTGTGAAGAAGCCATGAATATTTAAAGCAATTATAATGAGAGGCTTACTTTTGTGCGGCACTTAATGGTCTCTAAGTTATAGATGAGCGGTCAAAAGGTTGAAGCCAATGTGAGAGCTCAAGAGAAAGTCGTAACTCTCGTAGCAAGTTAATTGGTAGCGCCTGTTGTCTCTGGGTACGTTTCCTCCACTTTTGCTTCCTCGCTTCCTTTTCTCTTTCTGTCATCAGTGTCTTCTTTTCCTTGTTCTTCCTCCTCCTCCTCCTCCTTTGTTGCGCCCTCTTCCACTTTTCCTCTTTCTTCTTCCCCCACTTCACTCAAGCGCACCTTCATCAAGCATCTTTACATTGAAGCATATGCAAGCAATGCAAGGCGGGAAACAGTAACAAGTTTTGTTGTCATAAAAACGGGAACACTGGCTCTTAATGAGCTTGTGCGATGGCTCTTCAAGCGGGAAGTGGAGGCAGCCCATATATCACTGTTTAAAATGGCTGTAAACTTATACAAGAGTTTTGTTTGCTCTGGGACCAGTGAGAGCGATAACGAGACACACTGACTTTGTGCTTACTCTGCAAACTGCCCACAGTAAAAAAAAAAGAAAGAAAAGTCAAGCCAGTCGATGCTCGAGACACTTTACCAGGTAACACAGATCGATCAAGTTCACGCCACAGAAGAGTGGACGTTTCTGAAAGAGCCAAACAAGTCAATATCATCCCCTGAACGCATGCTTTCTGCCATGTTGATCAGCATATATAATTCATTTAAAAAGGGGGAAGTGTTTGCAGCTGTTTGCTGTGGTGCATTCCCATATCAGCATTAATTATTTCTCAATTCAACTTCTTTCCCAGTGTTTATTGTTTTGTACTGAATTACAAAAAAAAATAAAAAATACTTGCAGTCATGGTTGAGCTGAGAAATAAACCCTCTGCGCTCGGCTAGTAAAGCACTTCTTTTAATTAAATTGTTCATGCTTAAAGCTTAGTTTGTCCAAGGCGTCTTTTTCGCGTCCAGAAGTTTATTTATTATTTTTATTATTATTATTATTACTTAGGCCTTGTTTTCTTACTTTCTACCATCATGACTTTGTGTTATTTTGCTGGTACTTGTATTTTTTGGCCACTTTGGGCCAAACTGTAAACAACTCTGACATATTATCACATTATAAAGTTGTTGTGGCTAGCGTGTTAGCAAACAGTAGCGTGTTTACACATCCACTGGACGCATAGCAACATTAGCAATCGTTTGGGTTCCTGCCTGTAGCCATCTGGTGAATTTACGTCCAATATTCACTCTTCTGTTAGGTGCCCAACAACTCCCGAGGGAATTATTTGACTCTTTAGCTGCTAAATGCTCCACTAGCTTATTGCTAATCTCTTCTGTTAGCCATTTGGTGCTTTGCAGGTCGTACAGAGTGGGTTTATCAGTGCTAAAACCAGCTGCCTGCTGTGGTTAGAAACGAGATTAACGAGAGCCGTGAGACTGAATGAAAACAGTCAAGCTGCAGGTCGCAAAATCAATGCAACGAGCTAAAAGATGCTAACACGCTAAGCTGAGCTGAGAAAAACTGCAGAGGTCAATTAAGTTAATTTGTGTGGTTGTCACTACGTGTGATCCCTTTCATATTACACATACTCATTTATCTCCTCGCTAATATAAAAATATTGATTAGTGCAGGTTTAACCACGAGAAAAAGACTGATTTACACCACAAACGAGCTGCAGCAGAAACAATGTGCCCCTTCTTTTCTTAGGAATAGCTAATTATGTTGGAATGGAGTTCAACAGATAATTGTGACATTTAGGAGGTCCCAGTTGGTGGTTCGTATTTGCTGAACATCTGCGGCATCAGAGCACTGCGGCTATTGTTTTAGCATCAGAAAAGACACAGTTGAAGGAAATGATAAGAATCAGGATGTTGACTAATCATTTTTCAGATTCCTTGCTGTTTGTGTGCGTACTGGAGTCTACAGTTAAGTGAAGTAAATAATGCGATTATAATCTGCGGCCAAGATGGCAAAACTAGGAATACAGGGTCCATGGTGAAAATAAGAGGAATTATTTGATTGATTATTAATACCGTTTAAAGTATTTTTGTCTGTGCTTTATTTGCATGCCAGTGCTGCCAAACGGTTTTCAGCTAACCATGTCAAAAAAGGGTAACAGGGTCATTGTTGTGTCTGTTTGCATGCTGGGTCTGTTTGCATGCTGTGCCACTCTATGCGTGTGTGTGTGCCCATGTTTGTTTACTGTAGATCAACAAATTTCAAATGAGCCACTCAGCCTCTCAACACTTGGTAAAATGCCAGCTTTACTGGCGTTTTCAAAAATAGCCTCTCCTTTGTCGAAGGAAACGCATATTTTAAAGGGAAAATTCTCGGTCTGAGACAATTATAAGGCGTTCGCTGATTTATTTCGTGCTTTGTAAAGCAGCATGTCAATGCACAGACCCGGCACCGTTCGTATTCCACCCTCCAGCTGACTCATTGAGCAGCATGTTATTCCTCACAATGTGTGAAATTACACTTGAATTCAGTCCAGGGAGCCTGCAGTGTTTCCACCTGAGTGTTATTAGCATGTCCTTTGCATGCTGCTCGAGTCAATCGGCTTAAAAAGGAAAGCCTGTCTCTTGGTCAAAAACTAATATGCCTGATGACTGTCTTTCTCTCTTTTACACAAAGCTTTACCATCATCCCACTGCATGTTTTTTTTTTAATCTCATATTCTTTCTCCTAACCCTGAAAGAAGCATTATTATCATTAACATCACTATTTTCACTATTTTTGTTAAAAGAAATTATATTGTAAGATAATTCAACACATTTGGTCCAACCAGTGGATTTTACATCCCTCTGTGAGATAAGGTGCTAAGGCGTGAAAACGCTCATCTTGCTCCATATTTCTTCAATAAGCACTGATTTCCACTAACAAGTGTCCAGATACCATTTTTCTGCTTTTCACACTTTCCGTCTTTGGTGTGTTTGTTTCGTTATTTCTGCTGCCAAACCAATGAAAACCAAAGAGAAGCGGTCATTTTGTGGAGTTAATGCAAAGCCTTGCTTGACAAAAGGAGTCAACACTCAGTCTTATCTAATTTCAACGTGTGGAACTCTCACTTTCTCCTGCACGCACCCACTCATCATACCTCTCAGGTCTCATTTAACAAGTTAGGAAGGAAAATTGTTGTGATCCACAGAGACTATTAGGTTCTCCACAGAGCCTTTGGCAATGCTGCGGTCCCATCTGCAATCATGCGTCTCTATACTTAGACATACCTTGCTTTAAAGAGCACAATCCTACACACCAATTAAAATTGTACTGAAACATACCTATCAAAGGCAGTTTCTGGAACACTGTGCCTTCACCAGCTGAGGTTGATGCTCTTACATTAAACAACACAGGTTTTCCTTCAGGGGCTTTCAAGCTGGTGGTCCAAATCCGGACACGGTTTGCATCAAGATGTGTTAAACTTAATCTCCCTTGAACCCAGCCAAGGATGAGCTCGAGTTCACTCGCTTAATTCTGCCTGAATTCTAATTGACTTCAACTGGAATTTGATTTGCTTCATCACAGTCTGTGTTCATTCAGTATCTAAAAAAAAGGATTATGTGTCAGCGTTGATAGGATGACGCCGCTGGTGACAGACCAAAATCAGGTGCTTGACCTTGGCCATGGCTGGCATGAAAGAGTGTAAAGTGATGGTTCAACAGCAGAATTTCTTAATTGAAAAGTTAAAGCACAAAAGTAAAAATCTGTCAGAGTTATTCTACCAAATAAAAAATGGTTGCAATGCTGCAAAGCCGAGCTACATGCTTGAATTTTTTAGTGAATGTATTATTTTTTAACATTAAGGGGTCATTATAGTTTCATTATTTTAATTTTTTCATCAGAGAGTACTGAGTGTGAATGTGTGAAAACCATGTCAGGGTAAACACCTACTGAAGTTCACCCCTATTTACTTTGTATGGGACACTAGCACATCACCTCCCTAAGCATTGTGGGATTGCAGCCTGGCCTGGGTCTGACTGGCAGCACAAAAATAATGAAGGGAGGGTTGGAAAATTGAAAAAACTTAGACGAAATGTGCTTGGCACAACGTTGTAGATCGTTGCTTGTGAAAGCTATGTTGGCTAACGGGGAAGCTACATGCTAGCTTGTGCAGGTTCAAACAGCCATAGCAAAGAGGGGAAGTGGCGTCGTCGCTGTTAATTCATCAGCGACACATTTTCATAGCCCTGCTTATCAAAAATTGCACGGCCTGCGACCTCAATATTTCTGAGCGCCCCACGTCTGAGCCGCAGTCGACTGTAGTGCTGCCGACCGAGGGAATGAACACGGTCTGCTGAATCTGTTCTCCTTCTCCACTCGCACTTTTCCTCCCTTATTCTCTCTTGTAGTTTGTGGCGATAAGAGTGCAGGGAGTAATTACGAGCAAGATTCAGAGTTCTTACATCAATAGTTCTGCTGGGTTGTATAAAAGCTAAACAGCAGCATGTTTTCTGCCTGATTAAAATTCCTTTGGTCCTCACTTTCCAGACTTCTCATGCATCAGTTCCAGAGATTACTGCTTCTTATGCAAAAACAGAACAGGGCAGCCACCCAAGTACACTGCACTAAAATATATCATTACTGTAGTGAATGGTATGTGCGCTTGTAGGAAAATGAAAAATTCTGTTATAGATGTGGAGGGAAAGTGTTTACAGTGGCTGGTGAACAAATTGTTATAGTCTGAAGTTCAATTTGTGTGTGAACATTACCCCATGAGGTATTAGTAGTAGCTCTTTAGCTGTAGTAGTACTTTATTAATACAAGCCAGGGAAATCTCACCCTGGAAAAACGCAAACCTCACATAGAGAACGTGCACAGCTGTTCACTTCTGCAGTAATAAGATCAGATTCCACTTTATTGATCCCGCACCGGGGAAATGAAGCAGTTGCAGACAGCAATAATTGCAAGAATGAAAATGAGGTGTAGAAAAAAGAACAAAGAGACAATAAAAACAACTATATCTGTACATGCACACACACAGGATGCAGGTCTGCTGCGTATACATGCATTAGTTGGAGTCAGAGTGGCAGACAAGCCGTTAGGGGTTCAGCGCTGTGCTCAGCAGCTCTGAACTGTGGTTTGTGCTGGACTTGAACTGGCCGACCTCCTTCCCAAGCCGAGTCCTTACAGACCGCGCTACTGACGTGGAGAGAGCATACACATTCAGTGTTTCTGAAGACATTTTGAGGATAAAATACTGAAATACTGAAAGAGCTTCTGCTTTGAGTTGCCCAGCTGGAATCAGGTTGATGTTTGTTGCACAGAAATACCTGAAATACGCAATATTTCTCATTAGTGTTGCAGTGTACAGAGTTAACCCCTGTATATTTGAGGTTTTTTCCCAGTCCCTGTCTTTCAGTAAATAATAACAACTCAGAACACATAAACACAGTGAATCTACTCTGCATGCATCACCTGTGCTTCCATTCTCTTATAGCAGTTTGTTTATCCACACATACTGTATGCACATGCACACACTGGCATTTAGTAAATGCTGTTTAACCGCTCTCACTGGCCTGGGACCATCACAGTCCCTGAAACGCTCGCCTCCGCCAACAGAAGCATCCTCCGGGTCACCAGCCGTCTCGTACCCAATGCTCTAAATGCATTAACATTGTTCCAAACCATTAAACGAATTTTCACACAGCACAGTACAAAGGCTGAGTACACAATGCAAGACATGATTCAATTACTTGGAGACATTGCGTGCTGGGCAATATTTTCATATCAGGCCGGAGTTTCCCTGCGGGTCACCGTCCGTCATAAGGGTGGATAATATCACATTAATGCATTTCAGCATTTGCCATGATGGCCTCATTGTCCTGCAGCCATTGAGCGTGAAGGACAATGAAAGGAAAAGAAAAAAAAATCAGAGGAAACACACATGTGCATATCAAGCAGCTATCACTGAATCCCCAACAGCAAAACTTCTGCGGCGGGGAATAAATCCAGAAGAGGAGTCGATTTTAGTGTTTTAACTCACATTTTTTCTCACCGAGCTGAGGGAAAAAAACTGATCCCAGTCAATGTTTATAATTTATATTTCCACCTGCCAGTGTTTCTCTCCGAGGTCGACAGCGGAACACCGCCTCAGCACATATACAGTAAATGAATTTCATAAAAGACTAAATGAGTATCTGTTATTAAATTAAATGCCATATGAGTTGTTCTCCTCAGTGTTTGACGCTGAATTTTTACATCCATGTATTTTAATGGTTTTAACACTACATGCTTCATTATGCTTTCTCCTGGAGTCTGTACATCGCAGCGGGTAATTGCGAGTAACTTTTGCCAAACGGGCTGCAATTTATACAGCACTTTTCTAGTCTAGCAACGACTCACATTAATACACTGACGGCTGACGCTGCCGTGCAACGTGCTACCTGCTGATCGGGAGCGATACAGCTCTTTCTATCCAAAAACAACCGACGGTCATTACATGCTCGCCCATTCACACTCGCAGCCATTGGGAGCAACTTGTGGTTTGGTTTCTTGCCGAAAGACACTTCAGCATGCAGGCTGGAGAGTCCGGGGATTGAACCACCTACTTGATTTAGCCAGGGAAACCAGAGGAACAGCTGCATAAGTTAGCTTCGCAAGTAGGTTATGACCCACGTTCACCTTTAGTGTTAGGTGGCGGCCTCTAGTGGCTGCAGTTATTCTGACAGGAGCAAAGAAAGAAGGTAGGTAACGTTGTAGGTTCATACCCCGTGTGAAACTGAGAAGATCATGGCTTTTCAACTTATGTGACGTATTTAAGTCACGTAATGTACGTCATAGTTGTAGTAATTTTTTAACTCAAACCCTGATCTTTTCCTAAAGCAGTTCTGTTGCTAAAACCTGCAACTCGTGCCGATGGAAATTCTGTACAACAAAGGTCTGATTCGACCTAAACCAAAGCAGACATCATTAAGCACGTGAGGCCGAAGGTGCAGTACCGCTGGTTCTCGCCAACGTTCATATATGTCATTTTGGGATTCACTGGCAATCAATCTGTTCAGTCGCAGGTATGAGGACGTGTTGCTCTGATTGGCGGTGCCACTCCACCTCCTGTGTTTTCTTTAAACAGAGTTGGGGGTGTGCATTGTCGTTCCTCTCCAGCAGCATGGATGTACAGGGAGGACTGATGGGAATCCAGTCATGCATATTGTCATGTTGCGACAGCTGCTATCACTGACGCAGGCAAACAGCAGAGGCAGCGATTAAGGTGCGAGGATTGAGCTGATGATTAATGGTGTGTAATTTGTGTTCCGTGCATGAAAAGAAATCTTTTATTATTAGAGAATAAGGACAACAGAAGAGCAAAAGACACAATAAAATTCTAGATTTATTGTGTCCAGTTAAAGGAGATACATGAAATTCATTTGTTGTTCAGTATGAGCAACGTGTTTTATTGATTGCACTTGACTGGCTGCTTCTTAAAGCTGAAAAGATGTGCCACAAAGCTTAAGGCAGCTGAGGTATTGAAAGTGCAGATACACGTTATTAATCAAAATTCAATTTCTCTACGACATTTGTTACAATGGTAACGAGCAAAAAAAGCATAAACTCATTCAGGTTTTTGACACATCGCAAATTCGAGAGTAATCAATCATAGTTCTTTCAAAATGGTAATTAGTCTGAGCGTTGCTAATACAATGTGATTTCACACAGAGACTGCAACATGTTTTCATCACAAAAAACGTGCAGAAGAAGGCAGAAAACATTCTGGTCCACTTAAGAAATACTGTCTCGTGATTGCTACTAGTCATGGATGAGTTATTGAACAGACCTGCTGGTCACAGGGGCCTCTGAGATGCAAAATGACCAAAAAGGGACACAAATGACCACAAAGAGATGCAAAAAAAAAAACAAAAAGAAACATAAAATTCTCACAAATAAAAGCAACATGACTATAAAGAGGTGCAAAAAGACAAAAAAATGACCACAAACGATGTCTGCTGTGCCTTAAGTCTGGATGTCTTTTATCGATTGAAGTGCTGAACCTCTGACAAGCTGTGCATTTCTCTACAACCAGCCATTAATATGTTGCAGATGTGAACATGTGTGAGAGAGGCAGAGAGAGTAAAACTGTGTTCATATATTTGCTGTTTTAATAAATTGAGCTGAATTAAAGGCCAATCTGTGATGAAGTAGATGTTCCTTTTTATGGTCTCTGAATGTCAATTCATGCTGCAGAGCTCCAGTTAAAAGACTGATGTTCCTCTGAAGTGCACAGCTGGGGAATGTAAGGACCCTCGTGCACACATGTCCATACCAGACGGCCCCGTGCAGACAATCGATATCGAATCGTGTAAAAACTTGATAATCTTTTGGATCACTTCTCCTGCTCACCTGGTCGGCAAATTACGAAGACACGAGAATCAGAGGCGGCTTACATTGATCTGTGAAGCCATGCCCTGGGGTCACTTGTAACCTACCCACCAACAGCACCTAGACCTGCTGAATAGGGAGTGCAGGCTGAGCAGTCAGATTATACAGATGCTGCCTCAGTGGGATCAGTACTGGAGCACAGTGCAGATGTGGACCACAAGGAGCGCGTCAAGGTTAAACGGGGGGATGTCTCCACCTGAAATAGTCCAAGCAAACAGCATCTAATTAGCACCAAGGGACAAAATTAGCAGCTCTTCCATTGGGGCTGAATGACCCTGCACGCTAATAAAATGATTGTTTGAGCTTTTAAATCAAACTGACCTTCATTTCATTATATTGCAAACAGATACGAACCATAAAATGTGACCATATCCTATAAAATCCTGTCTGTCCGCAGCCTGCGTCCTGCACACAGTAAATGACCAAAGCATTCAGCTTTACAGCACCTTCAGGGAATTCCCAGCTCTCTTGTACGCAATATATGGAAAGATTAAACAAACAGGCAAGATATTCCTTACAATGGGTGTTAAAACTAAGAGACTTGAATGTCCTTGTTGCGTCGTGTTTAATCCAAGCGACAATGATGCGAGCACAGTGTACAGTGACATTTCAAACTGCGCTTTTGGAGTTAAATTTAGAAATGTATTCATTGTGACGCCAGTCTCAAAACCCATCAGCTAATCATGCATGATTAGTCTCTGAGGGGAATGGGCAATGTAGTGGGACTGCAGTGCAATGATTAAGAGTAATCACTTCTTACACCCACATATAAAATAAGTAAAAAGTCCAAATGGAAGGTAGAATCATACATAGAAATATTTGCATCTGCTGCAGGTATTTCTGCGGTTTTGTTTTGCAGAAAACTGAAAAATGTTCAACATAAAAGCGACATTAGGGGATGAGAAGTCTCCCATACTGTAGCTCGACATTATAATGGCTAATGGCCATGAAGTGTGTACACTGTGTTTTATGGTTACTGAGCTGCACTGCTGAGGAAGAGAGGAGACGGGAATAAAAAGGCTTGTGCAAAGCTTATTGGACACATCACTTAAAAACTAAGCATCCTAAGGGTTTGAACGAGGAGGAAGCGCTATCTCACTTCGTTTTTAATGTGTTTGTGCAGAGGGGCATTTCAAATATTGCATTTTTTAAGATTATTTGTCTAAAGAAATGTCTTCATTATGCTTTTTGCATATTTATTGAACCTCACTGTCTATAAACATGGGCCACTCAGATAGTGGTGAGATGATTCAAGAAGACCGAGCACTGAGAGGACTTTGTTGTTGCTGTACTAATTGAATATTTACAAGACTATTCGCTATGTGGCTGCAGAATTGAGCTCTACATACATATCATAGAAGTTGAGTAGGAATAGCAGATGATGCAACCCTGATCTATGGCTGCACAAGTCTAGCTGTACAATAATAGAGTTTGTTTGCAGTACAGTGTACAGTGTTGTCATTTACAGTGTTCACAAAAACAGTTCGAATGCTATAATGCTTTGAACCTGGTAAGTGGCAGCTGTGTGAAGATTGGCTTTCCCCAAAAGCTTGTTTGTGTTTGTCTGCAGTTGAAGTTTGTCAAGTCTGGTTCCATGTTCACTCTCACACAAAATTGCTTCATATCACAGCAAACTTCCCTTTGAGGCGTTCCATTTGATTTGTTTTCTTAACCATGCTAGCAGGTTTAGTGGCTGTGCTGCTGAGAGTCTTTAAACTTGATATAATGGACGTCAGTTTGTCTGGGCATCCACATCCTCTCTTTGGCTTCTTCAAAGACGAGTTTCAGTGCACGCAAACAAGTTGTGTTCCTGTTGTCAGGGCTGTTCTCCATGGGAAACGTGTGAGTTTCAGCTGACAGCCAGCAGCCTCGCTCGACGTTAATTTAATTGATTTATTATAACAGACACAGTCGCACAGGATGCTGGGGACCCTCATGAGTGTTAAACACCTTAGCTTTTCTTTCAACCAGCTGTTTCAAATTACTTAGATGTCTCCGGTGTTCATTAATAGAAAACGGCAATAAAATATTCATGAAAGCTAATAAAGCTAGCTCATAATAAGGCATAATTAAATTTGCTAGCTTGTTTGTGTGAACCTGAGCGACTACAACCTTAAAGGATATATTCATGACTCACAACTGATGTTTGTATTATTCATGAGAAAGAGTTGAGTCAGAAAAGACGCCCAAGATTTGAAGTGACAGGAACGTGAAAAGGTATTTAACAGGCATAACAGGGAGCTTCTTGAGGAAGCTTTTGCCCGTCTCCTGGCACTTACATGGGGGCGGTGCAGCAACATTTGAGGGCCTATGTGCTGCAAAAAACTGCTGTAACAGCAAAGACGTGACAGATGTTGTCGAGTATATACGGCAGAGCGGTGGCAGAAGCAGCCAAGGGGAGTGTCTTCCTGCTTGAAGTTTAGCTGAGAGCCTCATTTGTTGTAAAATCATGGCGGTAAACGGGACGATTTGTTTACGCAGCACAAATATATGACAATGGGTTCATTAAGGAAGCTGTCTAGCGCAGATAAAGATGACAAAAACAATGGGATTGAAGCAGAGCTCTGAAAGATGTCGCCACTTGCCTTTGACAAATGAATGCGATGGAAGAGAAATGTCAGAAATAATGACAAACAAAGCACAAGGCGCACCAGGCGCTTTGGGAAATTATGGCTACGGCAAAGAAAGGGAGAACGGTTCTGGTGTAATTGTCAGGGGCTCACATCATTGACTTAATGCATGCATTTTCATTCGCCGCATCGAAAGGTAATAGGCAATGAATTAAAGGCCCCGTTGTGACTAAATACCAAGAGGACAGAGAGGTGACAGGAACAACGACGTGCTGGCCCATTGGATGGAGGTGAGAGGGCGTAGTCCACCCCCAAGCACATTGTACTGCATGTGTCTTACCGATGTTGCAGCACACATTTCTGATTTCCTTTTTCCAAACTGTAGCCCATTGGTTCCTCATTGGACATATTTTTCAAATGCCATTTTGTCCTCATTCTTGTACGTTTTAATCACCCCCAACCTCTACGTTCTACTATACTGGAAGTTGTCCGAATGTATTAAGAAAGTACACTTAAAAAACAGTTGACCAAAGTACTGTATAATCAAAAATAGTAACAGACAGAAAGACAATTGCATAATGAAAGTGATAAGATGGTAAGAGAAGTTGAGCAACTCTTGGCAGGAAGTGGAGACGAGCCTGGCAAGTATCCTGTCAAGCTGCACTCATTGGAGCTTTGACTGTTCTTTAGGACTGTATCAGCTGTGAAAACAACAGCAGCACAAAGGGAACAGGCGCCGAGGGCCATTTATTAGGCGAACAGACCATAAAACTGACACCGTTCTGGCCCTGTTGGTGTTAACTCTTGATTTCTGCACATCTATTCCAAGAAAGGTTGGATTGTGCAGACTTGACCAGCATTGGTTAAAACTCCTGTTATATATATGCCATCGCTTGTTGTGTCATGCAGCAATATGGCTGATCTGAACAACACTGGACCGCGAAAGCAGCAACCGCATATCTTATTCAGCTCCCCAAGGAACGAGTTTCCAGTCGCTGGTGCTTCGGCCAGAGCGCCATGTGTTCCTGAGATCAATGGTCTCTGAGTGGAACAGTGAAGAGCAATGACAAACCGAATAGCTGTGTGTTTTCCCCTTCTTGCCAGTCTCATCTCCACTCCCTGCCAATTCAGAAGTATTTCTCTGCAATGCCCCGGGCTCTGTTTTGTTTTCTTTTAAAACTGTGTGTATGCGCAAGCGGAGAGGTTCAAAGGGCTTTTGAGGATGCGATCCAATTCTCTCAGCATACATCCATGGTTTTCTGTCTGCTCCCACATTGAGCAAAAAAAAGGGCTGTGAGGTTTTCGTCTGAAAGCATGGTCGTTTTCTTGTTTTCCTGTTATTACTGGACACAAGGTCATGTCACCCTCTCTCGCTGTTTCTCTGCACACATTCCAATATTTTTGTGGATGTATATTCCGGCATTTCGGGGACTCAAATACTGTTTACACTTATTCTTTTTACGTCCTGAGAAATGGCCTATTCTTTATTTTGAAGTGTTTTATCGGTCAGTCCTGTGGCTATTTGTGGCAAACAGATGTTCATTTCCTTCACATCAAGCTGGCAGCGGTGCATTCATCTCTGGACTCGTCCTGGATGAATATCACCATGGAGTCTGTCCTCCCAAGAAGACCGAGAGCATCAGTCACTTCAGCAGCCAAAATGACATGTTTACATTGAAGTGGCAAAGCCCTCGAGTGGCTGCAGTCCTGATGATGACCTTGGTCAGGTGAAAATTCCAGGGAGGAGGTTTAGGTTTTTTTTCAGGTCCTGGTGACTGATGCCATCAGACCTTTGCTTGGAGTCTTGTCTGTCTACACTGTATGAGGCAGATCTGTCTTTAATACAGTGTGGGTAAAGGTTGACAACCATGAGAGGAATGTGCTAGATCAGACTCGGAGACACGTGCAAGGTTAATCAGTTTAGAGCTTTGGCGATTTATTGATCTGAAATTTTGGACCAAATTCTCACAGCGAGACTGCTGTTATGACTCACATCTACATACCAAACAATGGGAAACTTTGCCATGCACTGTATAAACAACAGGTCTTCATTCCTAAATGGCTAAATTGGCAGAACATATATGACCGCTGGCACCAGTGATAGGCCTGCAGGACCTTTGTTGCCACATGTTCAGTGTTGTGAAATGGTCATGGTTTTCTTAGGTTCAGGCACCAGAAGGACTTGGTTGGGTTAAGGAAAAGATCATGGTTTGGTTTAAAAACATTACTGTTGCGCACTATGCAAGTGCCACCTGACTCCTCTGTCCCAGTCATGATTACTACAACCACTCGTAGCCAAACAATAAACGTAAATATGGGTCGTAATAATCTGCTTGCACCTGATCTACACAGTCGTTCGTCTGGTGATGACGGGCTGGTAAACATCTGTGGGAATCACCATTTTTTGAAAGTAGCAGTGGAGGCACGGCGTCTCTGCTTTTAGATGCATATATATTTTTCTCTTTACATCAGAGCTCTACAGTTTACCTGGAATTCATTCCACAATCTGAAAGAGACTGCATCCAGGATTTTTATAGGCCCATCTCGTACAGGGTCAGCCATGCGCCAGCAATATCGCTGTTATGCCACAGTCTTTAAAAGTGCCTCAACTTCCTCTCTGGTAATTGCATAGACCTGGTGTAGTGTGTATGTAGTGTTTTGTCTTTCTTTAACCAAAGTCTGCACCTCTTGAAACAGATTAAATCCAAAAAAAGGGGGGAGGCTGATTATTCAGTTCAGATTGTTGAAACTTGGAAGTAGGCTCCTGCAGATGCCCCCTGCCCCTTTCTGCTGATTTTCTGCTGCACCCACCTTAATTAGCAAAATCTTGTCCCAAAAAATTACAGACTGAACAATGTAACACCTACTTAAAACCTTTATAATCATCCACTTCTTGCAGTACAAAATGAGGTACAACACACTGTTCAAACTTTTGTACTCCCTGGCTGGAAAGCATATACAGTACATTACTTTTAACAAAATCAAGAGCATACGTCTCTGCTTCTACATCTGGTGGTGTTGTGGTGCTTGAAAAATTGCTGATTGGCCTGATTGAGATGCTAATTTTAATTTTAAAGGCCCCTTGCTGCTACACCATGCTCTGATTTTGACGTACCTTGGAGAGATGATGCATCTTATTTGTGATTTATCAAAGTGGAACGTTAACGCTTTGTTCGAGGAGGATCGTGTTTCCCGTTGACCCGTGCTTTGCACTCGAGTAGCAGCGTTTCTTTGTCTGTTTGCAGCAGTTGTCAGGCTCTTTCTGAATGATGATTGCAATGCAAATATTCCTGTGAGAAAAGTTATTAATATTTGAGCAAGCGTCAATTGTACTGCAGGAATGTTAAGTGCTGATGCTCTCTCTTCTGCAGCCGAGGGAATCTGGTTATTTCTCACTGTTAAACCTGCTTCCACTGATATGCACTCATTGCTTTATCTTAGTTTCTCGCCCCAAAACAGCGTCTACTGTATCATTGCTTTCCCTCTCCTGACTCTCCCACTCTCTTTCTCACCTACATCTTTTGTGTGCGTTTTATCTTCACTGCCAGCCTTGGCATCCATCATTTGAGTGTCGCTCCCACTGAACAGCTCTCCACTACTTGCAGACACCCCTGGTGTCTTCAGTGGACCAATTAGAAATGCATCTGTATGTTCATCTCCAAACACAATATGTACTCTGCTTTGTAAATACTGATAAAGTGCCTCCCGTCCTTCCTGTTATCGCCTGCTGTACTGTTGCTTCAACATCGTCCTTCAGATGTAAGGAACGAGAACGCGACTTGCTTTACCGAGACCGTTCCCTCTGAATTCCCCCAGTGCTGTTTATCTGAAAGAGAATTAAAGTAGCTATATGATGCATCCAGCTGATGGTGCGGATACGCAGGTCTGAAAAAGGCTTGATCTGTAAAAAGAAAATAAGACCTGTCGAGTTTCTCAAAGGCAGTGACTAGAGCAAGAAGAGTAGAGCCAGCCTATACTTGTTATTTCTAAGGGTTATACCATTTTATCTAAATCCACGTGATATTAAATCAGAAATTAAATAATGCATACAATGTCGGAAGTGACATAAAATGAGAATTACAAGGTTATTTGCAAAAAATCTGTGAGCAAAATTAAAAATTAAAACTCTCCGTGGTAGGATATTAAAAGGGGGCTTTTTTTTCTTATTTATCACTCCAGTCGTTACGGAGGTCTTCATAAACGACTTTGCCAAACCATCAGGATTTCTTATCTATTTTTATTACTTTACCTGACACCAATAACATAAGAGATCCCAACAAAATTAATAAGATGTTCGGGGGGAGTTGCGGGGGGGACTCATCAAAAAAGTTTAGGGTTTCATTGGACAACAGTATCTGAGTCAAAAATCAGCAGGGCCCATCTGAAAAGACATCACACAGGCAGGTGGTACGGTGTTCCTCTAGCATCTATGTTAATTAAATGCTAAATAAGCCACACACTATGATGTTAAATTACATTTCATTCTACATAAGCAACGACTGGTTAATGAAATAAGTTACTTGGTGGGATACCTGATTGTCAGGCTGATGAAGCCTGTTGTTGGAACCTTTGGATCCCAACTTTGTGAAGCGAGGAAGAATAAGTTCACCCTCAGTTTGTCCCTGTTGTCTTTTCAACCTTTCAGCAAGACCCACATAAATTGATAATAAACTAAGCATCAAAGGTGGCAAGCGTTGTCACCTGCAAGCAACAAAACCTCCTGTTCCCAGCCCTCATTCAATATGTTTCTGTGGGTTTGCGTCTGTACGTTTTCTGCTGGCAGCAGTGGCCATGGGTGGTGAGTCAGTCGGTTAGTTTGCTCTTCTTTCCATCACTTTTGGCCAAAGCACGATGACCAGTGGCCACAATGCATTCTTCATGGTCCACAGACGACGGTTCCCAATTCATAAATCCTTATCATGACCAACTTTGTGGTCCACAACAAAGTTTCTAAAAGAAACTCCCTGCTGGAGTTGCATCAAGAATTCACACAAAAGTTCAAATGACGTATCAAAAGTTTGCGGAGCGACCTCTCACTCCCCAGAGAATTTCAATTTTAGATACTAAACCCTGAGGTCATCATATCTAACTTTACACAAAAGAGAAAGCACAGTCATGTTGCCGAAGGGAATAAAGGAACATTTGATTACATGAGCATAAAGGCCATTTCTCCAGTGCTACACTCTAAGAACTGCAAAGCCATTTGTTGCAGCACTTCATATTGAGGTTTTCTACAAGTGTAATTCTTTAAAATGACTGTTTTTGCTTTCCCTTGGCTGGAGGTCACGACGAGTTTACCGAACTGTAGTTGCCACTATTACAATGATTAATGCATGTTAGAGGGCTGTAGTGTGTTTTGCCGACCTTTGTTCATGCACGTGTCCGTTTTATATGAGCGTGTAGCGTTACATAAATCTCAGTCTGCTGCACACAGGCTGATGCTCACTCAAGGTCTTTGTCCACACTGACCTTGAAAAGCTTTCTGAATAAAAATAACTTGTATAAACCTGAATGGTGAGGTCTATTTTATTGTTTTGATGTGGAGTTTAAGAATGCTTGGTATACCACACAGTCACGGTCCAGCTTTCTATTTCCACTCTTACCAATCAGCTATTTTTATGAATGAGTACAGACTCGTAAAAAAAAATAAAATAAAAAATCCATGACAATAATTAAATACTAGTCAACAAAAAACGCCTCTCTGTGATCCCATGAAGCAAACAAAGTTACTGAATTTGAGACTCAGTCCAACAGCTGGCCAACAAACATCCACATCTACAGACAAGCTTGGTGATGGAGTTACCTCCCGTAGTCCGGCCAGTGCGCTGCTGTCGGCTCCAGGGAGCCTCCAGCCTGGGAGCTGAGCAGTTAGATGGTGTTTCCACAGAGTGGAGAGGCTGGAGCTGCAAGATTATTTTTAGAATCTCACAAGCAACAGGACCAGCGCACGTCCTCAGCGTCCGTCCATATCGTCTTCTCACTGTCATCTCCTCCATTATGCAGTCAACGTGTGCTTACTTCTCATGCACCGCTACCGTCCGCATTTGTAATACGTTTAATTAAGCACAGTTTAATGGCCTTGACTGTACTTTTAATTACTACAATATAATGCTACGTTAGTTATCATATTAGCCCATTAATAAATAATGAGCTCATTTTGTTGTCTGCACAGTCAGGGCTCTGTGCCTCCTCGTTTCCACCAGCTCCATCAAGCCCTCTCCCAGACGACTCACATCAGCCTCCATATGTCCCGTACTGCAGCGCTGACGACTGCCGGACTGCTGCTTCGTACAGTTGCATGCATACCCAAATGTCCATTCTGCTCTCTTTACTGCTGCATCAAATTCAGAATAAGGTCATTTTTACAACAATCAATGAAGCGGGTGAGGTAAAACATTAAATATATCACATATTCTGAATTTTACTTATGTTTCGCACACTAACTTTAAACATCCAAAACATATTAAATACACATAAAGGAAACTTGACTAAAAATTATTCATCCAAGCCTTTCTCACAAGATGCCAGTTCACCGGAGTGACAGCATGTGCGGTTTTAGCTACATTTGATTGCACTTTATGGCAAAATGCACTTGCGCATGCGATGCATTCTGATCCCAAACCTGCTCTGTGAAACAGGTGTTGCACAACATCTGACTCCCTCCCTCTCCTCTTCTTTGTGTGTGTCGGAGTTGCTTTTTCTCCAGGTGGAGGAGAGGGAGGCGGTGAGACAGAACAGTGTTTGGCAGGTTGTTGAGAGTGAAGGAACAGTGGCATCCCTGACTCTTCCACTTAATTAGCAGCCATATTCTCCAGCTGCAGAAGTGCCTGCTGCTGTTGTCAAAACTTTTTTTTTTTCCCTGCCATGCCTGGTAACCATTAATTCAAGATGCTCATGTAATGTTTGAGCTGCTCCACCTTTTTTTTTTTTTACTACATTTGTGTTGGTGTCAGAATTCAGAAGTTTCCAAAGTGATATCAATAAACTACAAACATACTTGAGGGTGCTAAAGCATGTCAGAGTGATGACATCCAAACAACAATCGACTGCATCAGTAGAACACGCATATATGACACCTGATTATTTAATATGTGTATGAAATATATCATATATGTGTGTTTCCTTTAATGTTTAGTATATGAATCTTTTTGCTTCATGTGTAGTGTGGCTTTGGCAACAACAGGTCTTTATTTATGCCAATAAAGCAATTTGAATTGAATTGAAATTGAAAATTGGAGGTCATATATCCATAAGAGATGACCAGTGACAGAGTAGGTTTGGGTCTGTACTCCCTGGAAAGTAGCCATTATGTTGTGTTTGTGTTTTACCTGATGCTCTAAAAAGTTTCTATGTTGTCACTGGGTCTTTATACACTCATGTATCCATTAAACTGTCCAGTGTATTCAAAGCTTGGGACTACATTTGGTATGGTATGGCCACATGGTCTGATGGCGCAGGTGCTTCACATCAGGATGATTGTCAGCATCTCTTTTTTGAGTTCATGCCTCGAGGTGGTCTAAGATAAGATAAAAGTATATAATGTGCTGTCTAAAAGATGACATCTGTATTTCCATATATCTATTTCTACACATGGCTCTTTTCTTATATAAGTAAAAAGTGACTTTACGGGCTCTCAGAAAAGGTGTATGGCACATTTATTTTGAGATTTTGGGCTGTAATTTTATCTTATTTGTTTACATGAGCGGGATAATGCTCATTTATCCGATTAAATACGATTAATCAATCAGAGAAAGGTCATTTTCATCCCTGGAAGATATCAAAGGCCATGTCACAGCATACCTTACGTCAAACAACCACGAATACAGATGAAAACGAAGAATCACATTGAAACAACATGCATCTCATAGTGGAAATAAGGCTGTTCAATAGGCAGTCTGGGTGGCGCTCCATTCACCCCACAGAGAGGTTTATTCCAACAAAAAACACATCAGCAGTTAAATGTAGGACCTATTGCTGAGTTTTCCGCTCATTCATGAATGGCTGGTGTTGCATTGCTGTTTCCATGATCCTAACAGCATCTTATTCTCTCATCCGTGCAGAGATAAGACGGGCAGGTAAAGCTTTGAACCAATCCATTACATCAAGGTTAATGGCTTTTTCCATAAGAGCAGACGGAGAAACCTCCTCTCTGAACTTTATTATATTCATTATATGTATTATATTTTTATTGGCTGAAATATGTTGTGGATCTCTTTATGGATGCAGTAAATTCATCCTGTAAGTGCAGAATATTTACTGATATTTACTACTATTTTCTCCTTGTTTGCCTCCTGAGGCTCAAAGACTGTCTGCTCTTTGTTTTTCTTTCAGTTTTGTATTAGACCAACAGCTAAATCACTCCTGCAGAAAATCCTGTCATGTTTTTGTTTAGTTATGATATATGGAGCACCAAAGATAAGTGTGTATTCTCTGTTTCCTCGCAGAATCCGAACCGGTCGCTGTGTGACAAATGAGATGAGCGCTGGCACAGAAAAGCCAACACTTGCTGGTCGGCAGACGCCGTCGCTGCTTTTTAACAAACTAATTGTCCCGAATGTTTACAGTTTGGAGATCCTGCTAATCTCATAATTCCATTAATCTCTGTTTGTTTTTCATTAAAAACTCAGAAAAATCCATCAATCTAACAACTGAACAATCAGAAAGCGTCTCGACAAGTGATGCGTTCACGTTCAAAGACGAACCGGCCAAGTTCTCTCATGGACGGGAAGTTCTTTTCACCCAGAGAAAGATATGAGAGAAACTCATTAAATGATTATGTGTGAGTTGTTTGGCAACACTGAATAATTCATGCTTATTTGATTGCCGTGTGTGAAGGATTTATTGGGAGGTGCTGCATCAAGGGAGGAGATGCTTGTCTGGGTTGCTGAAGTTCAAATTCCAGAGGTGGAGCGCTATTCATGTGAAGCACAAAGGCGCTTTAAACCGCCGCTGGCGTTTGTGAATCAGCTCGTCCGCCTCGTTAGTTTCATTATTTCCCGCAGCCTCGTTTCACCTGCTTCCTCTCCGTGCGTCAAATCTCCCCGCTGCTCCTTCACGCCGCTCCTGATGCTGGTCTGAAGTCGGTGCCAGCGCTCGCCGCTCACTTCGCCTGCTCCCCTATCTGTGGGACAACGACTGGTGTCTCCTAGCAACAGCATTTGATAGCGTTTCAATTGCATCCCTTTAAAGAACAAAAGGAGTATTAGCTTTGAAACACTTACATTAAGCTCCTCCTGTTGGAATGATTAATTTTCCGTTTGAGGAGGCGCATCCTCCGCACGCAAACATTTGTTCCTCCCAGGAACGAGAGATTACATTGCCTGCTTTGTTCCTGTGGTGAGGCATCAAAAAGAGGAGTCCACCTTTGAAGAGGAGCCACCTTGTTCTTACGCATTCCCTACTTTGAGCTCTTCAAATGATCTGTTGCACAAACAGCTACCAAAACTTGCCATTGATGCCACTCACGGATGCAGTGCAGCTCAGCCGCGAGGGAGGGGAAGCAGAGTACACCTGTCCAGGGGTCACTGGACATCTGGCAATTACGCCAAGTGGTGAGGAGATAATGGCCATTATCTTTATTTCACCAAGCTGATGGCTTAGTCCACCGTGCAGCTCCTTTCAAGACAGGCCATCAGCTCAGGCAGAGAGACACAACGTCTCATCCATTAGTTTGTCAGCGGGGGGTTACAAGCATAAACCTGACATAAAAAGCAGAAGCCAGACAGTAGCTCGGTGCAAAGACGAGGGAGGCCATTAGGTAAGAGGCTTTCCTGTAGAGGTGTATGCAATAAAAAAAAAAGCGTCCACACACGGAGTAGCGGGACTGCATGCAGACATGTGAGGTGTGAAAGTGTGCTCAGAGAGTGTGAAACGGGGGCTTCTGATGGACAGCCAGCGCTTCTGCAGGAAGAAATCGACAGAGATACAAAGATAAGTGGAAGATGCTCAATATTGTCAACATATTTCCAGATGAGGCTTTGAAAAGCTGGAGTGGCACTCAAAGGATGTGGGCCCTCAGACTTGTTTTATGACGCTGGCGCATAAAACCCTCTGGCAGGTGTCTGGGGGGGGGCTGTTTTGGGCTTCTTCCCAGTTCAGACGGTGAAGTTATACCTGCCTGCTGCTCAACAAAAGCCACATCAGAAACCAGCTGCAACAGCTTTCTTCCAGTCAGCTGTGAGCAATTTCAAAATAAGGCTGCCACAAAAAAGAAATATGGTCGATTCATCTCCCCGAGGCTTCTGCTTCATCTCATATTTGCTCAGTTGTGAGCTGGATATACCAATTGGTGAAGTGCAGAGACAGCTAAAAACTGGCATCTGCGTCCAAAAGATCCCAAAACAGTTTATATTAAGGAAATAAGTTACAGAGACTCTTTCGCAGACTCCCCAGTGAACTCTGTTAAAAAGAGAGCTCTCTACACACAGCTGGAAAAATAAAGCTGCACTAAAGCTTTAAACGCTTTTCCCCCCTCCCTGCTTATCTACAAAGCTCTCTGCCGCTTATCGTTTTATCCAGCCTTAAACTCTCTGATTCTTTGATGCGAGCCGAGGCTCACCTTTCCGAGGGCGCCTGGCATGATGCGGTTTTAGCTGCGTCAGCACGTGTCACAGAAACCAGGAACAATGCAAACCGGTGCAGAAGGAGCACACTCTCGTACTGTCAGCGGATATTTTACATCTTGTGCTTGAAGATGTCAATTTTCAGTAATCTGACAAAAACGAACCCATTACCACACAGCACACATCTGATTTGAATGCTGTCACTTTAACAGAAAGTCAGCACAGGTGAGAGCAGCATGTCAGGGTTTATGGCCCTGCCCCCTTTGTGGGTGAAGGCAGCCCCTCTACTTTGACTTTCAATGCAATCTGAGGCCAGTTTAATTGCATTTTGGTCGTCTGCTGAATGTGATGTGACTGTAATTTGAAGCCAAGCCGCTGTCTCTGTAGCCATTTTTGCTTATTATGAGAGAAGCATAAAGCAGTTTGTTTTTAGCCCCGTGTCCGATGTTACTTTGTGCTGCTTTCAAGGTTCTGTATTTGAAGGAAGGCTGACTCAATTTAAATGAATTATTAATGTAAAAATACCCTCTATAACACCTAGATCTCCCTCTGCTCTGACCGTTAAACCAAAGTCCATTCTAAAAGCAGGTGTTTTATGGTCAACCATATTTTTTTTATATTAAAACCTTTAGTTGCACCATCACTAAGACTCTTTTATGATTGTCTTCGATCTACAGGCACAATCAGCACACAAGTCATTTACTCAGTTACATCGTTAACTGACCTGGGATGAAGTGTTTGCCTCAGATGTACAGGTATTGATTGGCTTGAAGCCACAGGTCTCTTCCTTCGCTGTCCTTCACTCTTTTGGAAGTCAAAAAAAATCATTTTTCACAGCACTAAAAGCAGACTTGGTGGTTCTGTTGACAGGAAAGTGAGGAAAGCCTGCTCTCATCTAAAAGGTTAAATAAACAGGGAGCTACAGTATTAAATGTGCATCTCGCTGCAGCTTTCATAAGAGATCTGCGATACATTTGTCAGCTATCATTTTTTATGCATGGATAAAACAAAATCAGTTTCATAAACCACAAAATACTGTGAATGAGCCAATGTTAAGTTGTCATGGAGATTCTTTTCATGTCAGATCAGTCTATAATGATGAGCTGACGTGCATTTCCCTCCGCTTGCAGTCCAGACAAAAGACTCAGAAAAACCACAAAAATTGCTTGAATCCCACCTTTCAACTTGTGTGCTTGCCTACATGCATGTAGTATGACCGTATGACTCAGATGAGAGTCACAACGTACGGCTGTGTGTTTTTAACATGTGATCACTGTCAGACGAAATAGCAGCACTGAGCAGTGAAGCATTACAAACCCATTACAACAGTATGATAGGTCTTTCAATCAGCAATCAAGGCGCATTGCAGTGTCCAATCCCAGTCATGCTCCATTACTTTGTCATTTTGGGGATGGCTTTTTGCCAGTTTTGCATCTCTGTGTCCACTGGAGCAACTGGATTGCTGCATTTCTTGTATGAAAAGCGCTATACAAATAAAGTTTTTACTGTTCATTATTACTTAGGACTGAACTTCTGGAGGGCGCAGTCGCTGTGGCTGACGCTAAGCTAGCTGTTGATGGTTAGTAAATGCCTAACTGTTGGCTGGCTGCTTGTTAAAAATCAATTGCCCATTTTCTGTTTCTATACATCTATAGATCTGTCTGTTCTAGACAGAGGATTTGACACGTGGGTGTAGAAGCAGCAGTATGAAAAGAAGAAACATGAGAAAAGAAACAACAAATAGCCTATCTATCTTTTCAGGCTCTTATGTTCCCGAGCTCAATATCCTCTTAATGTGAGACAGAAAGAAAAACTTTCAAAGAGTTTCACGTTCACAGAAATGGTTTTTCTTAGGTTGAATGGTCAGTGTGTGTTTCCTTGGGTCAATACATTGAAATCATCCACCTACAGCTTATAGCCTGCTGATGTCACCTGTGCCCTCAAGTGTGCAGGCAAGACCGTTTTCTCGACGTTGCTCTCTGCACAGTGGACGAGCAGATTTTTACCATTTCAGCTGCATTTGAAGCACCCATCTCCCTCTCTTCCCGCTCTTGCAATGCAATAGTGACACAGGTCAAATATCACACAAACAATGCATGTCTGTAATTTTATGCCTCATATATGTAACGACGCCTACGTTTGAAAACCAGAGAGCCGTTATCTTACCACACAGACCTTGCACAGACTGTGATGGTGTTTGTGACAGCAGCCCAGAGAGCGCACAGAGTGACACAGTGACACCTGTTCACCTGTGTGTAAAGTGTGACAGAGTGCTGCTCCCGCTGTTACGTCTCGTCCAGCGGGGGCACCAAATGCTCTTTATCAGCCCGGGCGAGCAGCACAAACCGCGGCATCCATTTTGGCGAGCACTCCAGCCTGAAGTCTCACACGCTCGGGGGGGAAGCCAAGTGGTCAGGGAGCGTCCATGCATCAGTGCAGAGATGCTCTACCCAGATGTGTCTGCAGCTCCTGCTGGCTCCCATTCACACCATCTCTTGCATATTCAAGCGCAGGTTAAAATAGTGGGAATTGACAGATTAATCTCCAGGCCTGGGTGCTGCAGGGGATTACATAATCTGAAGCAGGGGACTGCTCATAACTCAGAGCTGGATATACAAACAGTGCAGAGCCTGTTCAAAGTGATGAAGGGGAAGCATTACAATTGAGTCAGGGGTGTGTTTTCAGGCAATAATACAGTAAGTAAGGTTTTCCAAACTGCGTGCAAGCCCTCATCAAAACGAAGCGAATGCTGTATGTCTCAAAGGTAGTGACATTTTATTGACAGGAAAAATTGGCTGTAGTGAGTCTTCATTTGTCCTCCAGGTTGTTTGCAAGTACTGCAGACTCAGAAATCTAAGTCAGTGTGAGCTGTTGAATCATTCATGGCTGAGGGCGATCACACAGTTTTCTCTTTTACCCCAGGGTTCAGGGACAGAGCGGGGAGGTTTTTGAAAGTGAGACACGGCCTGATCCATTCCTCACTGGCAAGCTTGAAATTGCTGGCCTTTTAGCCGGCAGCCAGCAGTTCCTTAGTGCCTTATAGCTCCAAATAAAGCTTGTATACATTGTTGGGTGTCCTTGATGTAGCTGTGACAGGCAGTGTTGCCATGGAGATGGATATTTTAATGGATGCCTTTCTGAAAATCGAGTGTCTTCCCACGTGGCTGGTGGTTTCACAGTTGTTGGACACGGAGAAGGAGTCTATATCTTCAAAAGCTTTTATTTATTAGAGTAGCTTGAGTGCAGCGGACACACAAGAGTAATAATGTCCACAACAAGGTGCAAAACCTGAAGAATGTATGTCTGCATCCCAGTGAGAGTTCCCGTCCTCTTTTTCCACTCACAAACGCAGAATTGTGCATTACAGCCATCATCTGGTTGGGAATGGGACTGAAGAGGCTGATTACTTTCCTTTACTGAGTCGCTTTCTATTCACTACGTATTGATTATTCCACATTCGTCGATTAGAAAGCAAGAATTTCAAGCACATTGGCATTGGATGCAAATGAATAAGAGAGTCTGGAGACCTTTGATGCTTCTATTTTCATGCTTAGTTTTATCTTGTTATTATCAAGTCATCTTATTTTACATAAGCTTTCCATCCCTGATTTTACATTCACTCTGTCTTTTTTATGTGAAGCACTTGGTGCATGTCATTTCTTTGTTGTAAAGTGCCTTGAGCTGCAATTCTTGTATGAAAGGTGCTATACAATAAAAGTTTTAATTGACGTGAGATCCCACCACCTTCCACGCCGTCGCCCAAACCAACCAGAGGCCAGTGTTCGCTTCCCATCTGCAAACAGTGCCAGTTATGTTGGTTGGAACATTAATGAAACCATTGAATGAAACCTGAGTCACTTAGACTGTGTTTCATGGCTCTCAACTTTGATCACAGCTCATAAAAAGTTACCTGCTAACCAATAATTCCTGAGACGGTTGATCAAATCCCGATTTAATCCTCCCAAAATCTCCTCACAGTCTAAAAAGAAGTGTAATGTGCATATGTCGGCATTTCAAATGAGCAGTCACTGAAAGCATTGAAGTTTTTTAACATTTGCTAAGGAAGAACTTTGCATTTGGAAATATTGATAACGTTCTGATCAAAAGAAGAAACTTGGACGTGTGACTAGTGCGAACTATAGAAATGATGACGCTCATTTGCATAAATCAGCAACATCTGACACACAGGTAAAGTTTGCTTTAGTCCCAAGTGGAACAAAAGTTTTCTACTAACAATTTTAATGGCCAAAGTTCCTGATCTGAGAAAGTTTGCAATCAGATTTTGACCAATCTGACACCATTAATAGGTCTCAGCTGGGCCGGGTCACTTTATTCCTCCAAATGCAAAAACAACTCTTGCTTCGGATGATTGGTCATTTGTTGGCTTTTCGATGCTTTACTCATTAATTCATGCCCTGTAACAGTAAAAAATGACCAGCCACCCACCGCATGCATTGTTTAGAAGAATCCTTTGTCAGCTATTGGGGGATGAGTGAGCCCACTGGGATCCATTAACAGTGACATTACAGAAAAAGCTGCATACCACAAGCCCTCAAAGCTTCAGTTTGGGCTGTAAAAAGAGGTTTGTGTGAATTTGTTTGTACCCAGCGGAGCCTGATGTCAGAAAATGTAAATGCTGTGACATGCTTGGCTTATTAGTACGTTGTATGGGATGATTGGTCCTGGTTGCTGGTGTCTGCTCTCAGCCAGAAGGAATTAATGAACGGTTGAAGTCTGAAATCTGAAACGGCGGCATTGCTGTTTTGACAGATGTTAACTTGAACATCCTGAAAACAATTCACTCCGTCTCTGCTGCAGTTTGAAGTTAATGAATTTGAGGTTTAGCGAGAGAGCTGGCGCCAAAGAGAATATGAAGGAGCTGCATGCATGACTCATCCCTCCACACATTTAGACACGATGGCAAGTGTAACATGTTTCTCCGAGTCCAGTTTTTCCTCTTTAATTGCTGCATCATCGCGAGTTCTGAGCAAGTTTGTTATGACTTTTTTCTTAATTCCAAACTTCCTGACTGTGGCGAGCTCCGCTCTCAGTGCCAAACCCAAAAATAGGCGCCAATGTCTTTTCAAGTGGAGCGTCAGAGGTGAGGTAACTTGGTACAACAAGAGACGGAAGGCATGTGTAATTATTTTTCTCAGGAGCTCTAAAGCCAACTTCTATTCTCCTTTCCGTTCACTTTGCATTATCTTGCTTTGTGCTGCAGTAAAGTGATGATTTCTCTTCCATTTTCACAGCATAAGAGCATTTTTTTTCCCCTCTTCAGGAGAATTTTTGGCACAGCAAATGAAGAGAGGGAGTTACTTTGACTTTTATTAGTGCTAACATTTATCTCATTTGGTGACGGTTATATTTCTCTGTGGGGACGGTCTCATAAAATCTTTGTCCAGGCAGCCGGCCTGTAATGACGTGTCTATTAAATCAAAGTTTGTAGGAACGTTTCACAGATTCTGCGTAAAAGAGGTCTTATACTGAACCATATGGTGCTTCTGACACCGGCAGACATGGCCTCGCTCCAGGTATGATGACACCAGCAGATGTTTGCTTTATGACAGCAGAGAGGGCAGGACAGATTTATGGTGGAGTCTGCTGCAGAGTTAACAGGTAGAGGTTTATTTAGATGGATGGCAAGAATGTATCTGAGAGGATGGGAGCGCAGAGGAGCATGAGCAGAAGGCCTCACGCTCCATCCCCTTCAGATTTGACTCCGGTCTCGTTCACACCATGACTTCAGAGTGAGTGAAAGCCTCTTTGACTTCTGATGCTGCTGCTGTATCGTTACCAAAACCTCTCTAGTTTGTTGTTGACAATGTGAGCATGTTTGTTGTATAGGATCATACTTAATTGATTGATTTTTTTATGTATCGTTCAGTTTATGGGAGACTGAGGGACGTCTGTTATTTAACCTTGTTGGTTTGTTGTTGTTGGTTTTTAGTGAAAGATCTTGGTCATCAGGTCAAAGTTTGAATTTGTCAAATGCTTCGATTTATGGCCAAATATTTGCAAAAGCATTTAGCTAACATTCCCATTTGCTAGCTGTTGTTGTGTTTAGCACTAATAAGCGTTAGCATGCTAACAAGTAAAAATAAGATGGTGAACATGCTAAACATTGTACCCAATAAACAGCCTGTTAGCATGCTGATGTTAGCATGTAGCTCAAAGCACAGCTGCGTGTCAGTGCAGCCTCATAGAGCCAGCACTCAGCCTGGTTTAAAGCATCCAAAGACGAAATAAAAGAATATTATTGGCTTCTGTTTGCAGAGTGAACTGCAACAAGTTTAATCAAACGTCCTGCAGACATCGTGTGGTGATGCAAAGCACCACTTAGTTGCATAATATCAGCCTTTCTGTCAGATAAACCACACACAGAGAAACCGAGCAGCTGAATCTGGAGTGGAAAGACTCGCACTGAGGCTGCTGGCAGCACCCATGTATAATTGATTAAGGTATTTTAGAGGACTGGGCCAAATCAATGATAGATATGCTTTATTAAATGAATATTATGTGCACTTTTTTTTGGGAAAGTTGGATAACCTTTAGGTAGTTTGCAGAGAGGTAATTCCACAATATTTGATGAAGTGGTTAGTACCATGTCCCTGAAAAGTGGTGTTAATAAGAATTGAGCCAAAGAAAGGGTTGATCAGACATCTTGAGTCACTGAGCAAAATGATTCAGCCTTGTAAAAGTGTGAAGTAGGTTAAAAACACTGTAGAAGTGCTGAGCCCAGAGATATTTTAAATGACCAATAATATATGTGTAGGTTGAAATGCTAATAAGGTCCATAGGTGTCTTAACCTTGGAATAAACAACCTTCTGCTTAATCCAGTGCATCCGAACTCTCAGTTCAAGCTCTCCGGATGCTAATTCTGACATAAACATTTCACTTCACACACTGTGCTACTCACTGTGTCTCTTCACAGTATTTCATTGTTCTCTAATTGTCCATTGTGCAGAGAGCAGCCGCTCTCGAGCTGTAGCTGTGCGACAGGTGTTAATGCGGCGAGTTTTCAATAATGCATTCAGAGATCTGGTGACCGTCCTCGGAAATTTTCGGACACACACTCGTACGTGCACGCACACATGCGAAAACACCATCTGCTCCTCCTCTCCTTGTCTTTATCCCTCTCCAAGCTGCTTGACGTACAGTGGGCTTTGGGCGTGAGCATTAATGGAGGGCCGGTCCCATGTTCTGATTTGTGAGTGTGAGGAAATGTTGTGTGTTGAGTGTCAACATGTGCTGCAAATAAGATGCAAGGCCTCTGAGGTTTATATCTCTCTCCTAGTCTGTGCTGATCTGTCTCCAACAAGCCTGATTCCCAGTCTAACTGTTCTCAGCGGGTACAGCCTTAGGCTCTGCTGCCTCTCACACACACACACACACACACACACACACACACACACACACACACACACACACACACACACACACACACACACACACACACACACACACACACACACACACACACACACACACACACACACACACACACACACACACACACACACACACACACACACACACACACACACACACACACACACACAGCCTGCCTGAGTTAAAGAAAGTAGTGGCTTCTGCTCAGTACATTCTAGCCATATCTCAACCACACTTCTGCTATTTTGCCCTCCAGTCTTTCTGGCCACTGCTTCCCCTCCGTCTAGCCTTTCTTTCTGTCTCCTCTCAGCCTCACTGTCAAGGTTTTTTCATGTCATACCCCCATCCTTCCTCTGTTTGTCCGTCCATCCTCTTCTCCCTCCCATTTCTGTCTCTTTGCAATATCCAGTTTCACAGCGAAGTGACTGCCTCGCCTCAGCCCTCCAGCTCAGTCTTTGCTTCACAGAATCAGATCCTTGCCTCAGATTCTCATTTCGCAACTCTCCCTTTTATGCTCCACATAAAGCAGAGATTTATACCTGAATTACGCTTGTGGTGAAGTGTTCGCCCAGTGTTCACACGCCGCTTATCTATCCATTACTGCTCACACACCAGTGAGTGCTGAGCCTTCACTTTTTGACCAGAGGCACAAAAATTTCTTGATTATTCTTCTTGGGTTGTCTGGCAGACATAACAAGGCTTTTATTGCACAAGTCAAGGGCTCAGGACTCAAGATATCTAAGTTCAGCAATATGCAGAGCATATGTTCTGTCTTCCCAGGCAAAGCTTCCATATGGAAGAATACTTCATTCTGAAACACTCCTAATGTAATGTCTACTTCTTGCTCTGCCTCTTACACAATTACGCTCTTATACAACTACTGGCTAAAATGTTGTGGCGGAGGCAGCGTGTCATCCAGATTATGTTGAATGGCAACATTTTGTTGGTGCAGGAAGCATTCAGATGCTCATAAACCACAACAATAAGGTGAAGCAAGGAGGTCTGGATGAGTTTAGACTGAAAACAGAGCTGCAGTAAGTGAAGTGCAAAGCAGGGCATCCAGTTTAATACATGGAGTGCAGTTAGATCTAAAAATACTGCAGCACGATTTGTAATACGCAACGTCATGTTATCCTCCATTCATGCGGAGCTATGAAGTATCTTCAGTGCCTTTATTGTGCACTTTCCAGCCCATGGCCAACTTCTAAAAGACTTCTCACCTACAATATCTGCACATGGCACTTTATCCTCTTGCAGGATCATTCACACCTTTGGAGTCAGTGATCGCCCCGGCCATCAGGGTGTGAATGGGTATTATGTGGGTCAACCTCAACCATGATCTGGAACCTCAAGCAAGTCCAGCTGCCATTGTAAAGCCTTAGAAATACTGTTGAATGCTCCATTTACGTGCTGGAGTTCCTGGACGGTGTTCAGGGTGGATGGTACACAGTGCAGGGAAAGTTATCTTCAGTTAAAACTTCTTTATTAATGTGTTGTGTCCATTGTATTGCAAGATCTGATATTTTGGTGGAAATGATCAAAATATATTGCCAGTGAACATTTTATGGTGCATTCAGTATCAACATTTTTGTCCTTAATTGCCAACATTTCCTCATTACGCTAATAGAAATCCAGTTGGCATTATGTTTCCTTCAAAATGTGCTTGCTGTTGCTAATTAGTTGAGTGTTTATATATATCTACATGTGTACAGGAGACAGGGTTGCATTGAAGTTAACATCAAGACTGTGTTGTTTGATTTGCTTTCAGTCTGAGTGCAGCCAGAATTGTGCTTTATTTACAAGTAGTGATTATGGAAGAGAAAACTATTTAAAATGTTGAGCGTGAACTAACATGTTGTTATTAAAGTCTTTGGAAATATAACTCAAGCAGCATTATGTTTCCTTCTAAATGTGCAAATGAGATGTATGCACTCTAACCCGACCTAAGCCCTCGCTATGTATATGGATGTAATTTGTAAGAGACAGCGCTGTATGGCCATTTATGTGTCTCCTGTGAGGTCATGTACAGCAGACAAGTGGGTCGCTGTGTTTTCAGCCAGCAGACTCCAGCCAGCGCACAGCCGATGGTGCTGTTGCTCACAACCAGGCAGCATATTGAGTCTGCAGGGCGCACAGGCTGAACAGGCCTGACTCACCTTGTGGCCGACCAGATGCTGCTTGCGATTTTCTCCACTCGCGTGCTTGCATGCGCACAAGCTTGCGTGTGTTCGGGATCAGCTATCAGCAAGTGACCCGTGACCCCTCAGAGCTCGTTTAATACAGTGTTATTTTGCAGGAGAACTGAAGAATTAATGACAGTGGTGAGACCACCTCATAGTCGCCTCCGCAGGGACCAGCCACTGCTAATTAGATACATGGGAGGAAAGGAAAGTGCCCTTGTCTGAGCAGCTATATATCAAAGAAGGCTGCAACAATCTACAGTATGGAAAATTATGCCATTATGCACAAAGTGAGCTTTTTAAATGTGTCTCAGTTCTGTGAAGACACCACGGCCCGGATTGAAAACTCACTGTCAATTAGCATTTGAAGGGACAGCCTCAGTGTTCCTTACATGAGAGTCTCCTGGATCATTTAATGCTCATATAGGGTTATGTTCTGGCCAATCAATATTTCTGCTCTTTTTTTAATGTTTTACACATAAACATGCAGTTACTCTTCCACCATACTGAAGAATTAAATATAATCCCACACTCCCACGACACCACCAGTGCTGCCAGTTTTGGACGAGACCTGGTTGGACCTTCAGTTGCTGGTAGCCTTCCAGTAATTCCTTTATTTCAGGCTTCTGATTGGCCAGCATGGCTTTAGGGTTAGAGTTATATCGCCACCTGTTTGTTTGGCATGCTCGTGACAGTGCTTTAATTGTATTTCTGCATTTTGCATGGACAAATCTAGCTTTTTTACTACACTGCAATGCCCTGACGTGGTCCACACCCTTCAGTCAGGTCTGTTGCATGTGCTGGAGGTTGACAGGAAGAACTGGCAACACTCACTTTGCCTTGTGACTGAAAATAATTGCGATTGTCTCAGACAGCACGAACGCAGGAAATTGCCTTTGATGTGAGCATGACAGCTGAGAGAACGTTATCTGTTGATTTCTCCAGTGGGTGGGGAGTTTTGTCAGGTCTGCAGAGGCACACGTTCCAGGGCGGGCAGGTTTTGTGTAGAGTATTGGTATGCACGCCCTCTTCAATCTATATCCCACCTAATGCGGTGTGACACGGTGCTGCTTTCATGTTGGAATCGGTTTCTCAGGAAGACTGCCTCATTTTTTTTCTCCTTTTCCTCTATCTGTACTGTCTGTCTTCTCCATCTTTTCAGCTGTTCAGCTCTGACTCTGACTTATGCAGCAGGCTAAAGGGTGGTGGAGTGTTTCAGTATCAGTCTATGGTGAGGGACGTCACTTGTACTCAAATGCCACGCCACATTTATAGGTTTCCCCTTTCCCCTTAGTTTGTATACTTACAGCGTGCGTGCGTGCGTGCGTGCGTGCGTGCGTGCGTGCGTGCGTGCGTGCGTGCGTGCGTGCGTGTGTCTGTGTGTGTGTCTGTGTGTGAGACAGAGAGAAAAGAAATGGCCAGCTGCTCTGTGGTGTTAGACAGTAGTCTCCACTCCATGCAGCTGTCTTGCAAGCCTCCCCTGGGTTTCTCTGACACACTCTGTCAGCCAGCACCTCATGCACTCATGCACACACACACACACACACGCACACACACGCACACACGCACACACGCACACACACGCACACACGCACACACGCACACACACACACACACACACACACACACACATACAGGCCAGGCTGCATTCACTCCCTGGCTCTCTGTCATGGATTGTACATTCTGTCCCTGCATGTATGTTTTTCTCTGTTTATCTCTGTCTCTGACAAGCTCCTCTACACAGACTAAATCCTCATTTCACGTCCGCCGTGTCTTTTTTTGCCTCACTGGAGAACATCTCTGTTCAATGTATGGCAGCTGACACTTTGCAGGAAAAAAAACCCACCCAAGTGACAGGCAACACTCAGTCCTGCGTCAATACCGCCTGGGTAATTAAACCTTCCAGTCCATCAATACAGAATGCAGGTGGTGAGCAATTCATTTATTATTACTGTTTTATTGAGCCATGGGCTCTTCTGAGTAAACAGCAAGGGGGATCCAGAAGAAAGCAGAGAACAGGCGAACCTCCTGCAATCACACACGCCTAAACAACCTTCACACATTTGTAGAGTAGGTGGGTTTGTGACTGGCACCCTCCATCCATGACCATCTCTCCGCTTGAGCTGCAGTACAGGTCGACTTCTTTCTTCTGTGCCGACTCCCATCGGTTTGCTTCTACAGCTGATTGAGCTGTTTGTAGCAGCCTGCAGGTTTCGTCTTGCTGAGTAAAGAGGGTTAAAAGGTTTTTTCATCCACATCACAACCAAACACTTCCTCACTTAGCTCTAGTTGTGTCCGGCCATGTAGATATTTTGGGTTTTATTTGACTAGGTCTCAAAGGAAACAAAGCAATCATTCAGAAAAACACAGGAAAGGGCTGGAACAAAAGCAAAAGGTGACACACGAGGAAAACTTTCATTATAAAACAGGAAATAAGTAACAACCAAAACCAGTCCTGCCCTCACGCACTGTTACGGGCTGGGTGCTTCACATCCACTGCCCAAATGTTCCATCCATCCATTATCTATACCGCCTATCCCTTTCGGGGTTGCGGGGGGCTGGAGCCTATCCCAGCTACAATGGGCGAGAGGCGGGGTACACCCTGAACCGGTCGCCAGCCGATTGCAGGGCCACATTCAAGGACAAACAACCATTCACACTCACATTCACACCTACGGACAATTTAGAGTCATCAATTAACCTAATGAGCATGTTTTTGGTCTGTGGGAGGAAGCCGGAGTGCCCGGAGAGAACCCACGCATGCACGGGAAGAACATGCAAACTTCACACAGAAAGGCTCGTCTGACCCGGGGATCGAACCGGCAACCTTCTTGCTGTGAGGCACGCGCACTACCTGCTGCACAACCGTGCAGCCCTGCCCAAATGTTAACCCCCACAAATGTCCCGAACTCAAACAATATGAAAAGGACGCATTCAATAAATAAACAATAAACAGGTGTAGTATTGCTGTTTGCACCGTGTGTGATCAGCTGTCTGAAAGCAAGAATCAGTGTTGCAGTTGCTCAGTTTTCGAGCGTTCGGGTTCATTTGTAAATCTTAAAATCCTACAGAATCCGTCCACAGGCCTGCTGGTTTCTCCCTCTCACGTGTTACAGTTCCTCCGAGAAGCCCCTCTGCTGTCCTCAGATTGTTCAATCACCCGCTCACAGGAGCTTGAAAGTAAGAGGGGACATTTGTCAGCCGGAGCAACTCGAGCCCCCCTCCCCAGCATCCACCGGCACCCTTCACACTGGCAGCCTTGTGGGCACAAGCCCTGCATGGATGACTCACTGACTCTTCCGCTGGTGCGTGCGCCTCCATCTGTCTGTGTGTAGGTGTGTGCTTGTGTTTCTCTGTAATACACACACATGCATCCATCAGAGCAGGAGAGGAGAGTCAAGCGGGAGATTGACTTTAGCAAAAAGAGCAGACAGCCGTCGCCAGCTGAACGCTTGAGATGTTTCCTTCATAGCACTCAGCTTTCACAGCAGATTACAGACACTTGCTGACTGGTCTTCAGTTTAGTGGCCAAGGACCAGAGTGGAATACTGATGGCAGTTCTGTGACGGGTCCGCAGTACTTCTGCTTCCACTTTAACCCCTCATGTGACCAGGATGTCCTGTTTAGCTCCAGTCAAACCGTCTGCTTGAAGTATGAATGTAGCTCTCTGTTTATTCTGACACAGCAGTCACAAATTGACATTTTGCTAAACATCAGCCGGTTATGTAACGCATTGTCAATATGAAAGCAGCTATTTAAAAATCTGCCAAACTTGTCATTACATTTTATTTATTTCATACATTTCAGAAACATTTTCTTCATCAAAGCCACATGCATCCCAGAGCTTATCTCACCACTGAATGAGGGATGAGTCACCCTGACTTGCAGAGCTGTTAACCCCTGCAGAGCTGATTTAGAGATGCAAAAAAGGCCCAGAAATGGTGCACAAATGATCTCTGGATGAACACAGAAAACAAACTTAAAGTTCCCCTCCGCTCAGAAATGTACTTTTCTTCTCCTTCCCGCAGTTGAATGTTTGAGCTTCGCTGTGCAGAATGATGTGTGTGCAGAGCTTGACACTAGAAGGCTGTTTCCACATTCATGTGCTGCGAGGGCAAAGTTTGTCTGCGCTCGTTGAAAATCCAGTTCTAAAGACCAGTTTGGGATCCTGGTGCAGTATTCAACTTACACAAGTGGGACGTGGAGACTTGAAGCCGCCAGTGCTCAAACACTGAGAGTGTTTCAGTGAAGTGGGAGACGTCTTGTGTCCAACGGTTACGCTTTGGAAATGAGAAATAATTGAAAGGAATTTAAAAAGCTTATTGGAATTTTGTGGAAAAACCACATCAGACACAAATCATCATTCAAAGTTGTTCTCTTGAAACGTGCCCGGAGGGGATATTTTAAATGATTCAGGGGGATCTGCTGGCAGAAATTAGTCCACCATGTTGCACCGCCATGTTTGGACTCCTTTTGCTTTTTTAGTAGGAGGGTGAGCCTCAATCTGCAACCTCACCACTAGAGGGCACTGAATCCTACACTCTGGACCTTTAATGTAGAATATTTCAATTGCTTTGAAGTTATAAGTTTGAATGAGTGTCAAATAGAGCTGAAGCTATGACGGACTCCACCCTTACTGTATGTCTGCTTCTTTCCTTGGTAAATTCATCGTTTACCCAAATTGTTCAACATTTTCTGTCATCAGCTGATTCAGTGTCCTACGGTGCGATGGTCCGAGCAGTATCTGAGTGCTCTCCACCCTGAAAAATACGATGTTCCGCCGTTAAAATTTAGCTGCAATTATCACCAGCTGTTTTTTGGTCCATCTGAGCGCCTGGCAAACAGTCAAAACATATTTCCTACAATTTCTCAGGTGACTGGAGAGGAGAAATAGCAGCCCTAATTCAACATGTCATGGTATCTCTTGTGCGGTGAGTGTTTGGACAAACTACAAATCCAGAGTAAATCCGTACCGTCGAGGCATGGCAGAGTCTTTAGTGGATTTCCTCCGGTGGAAAACAAACTCTTTGGAGCTCGGCGCCTCCCTTCCCTCCTGTCTGTGCTGGCCCTGCAGAGTGCAGCTCATTGATAAGGGTTTCTGTCCTTGTCACCAAGGACTGATGTCTTTCTGTCAACTCCCAGGCAGCCCTGTTCCTCATTCCACACTATTGTTTTTCTTCTCTTCTATACCTGACAGATCCCTATCTCCCTCCCTCCTCTTCCTCACCCCTCCCCTGCCCCCAGTACCATCCACCCTCCTTCCTCGAGAGACATTGGTTCGTACCGCGGTGCCAGCAGGCGCAGCTTACAACTTATTGTCTCAATCCGAGCTCCTCCTCTAAAGTCACATCGCCACCGTCTCATAAAGCTCAGCGAGGGCGCTCATCGTGTGAATCCCATAAGCCTTCTGTCTGAAGCTCACACATGCATTAGAGCATTACAAGAGGAACATTAGCACGTCCATTGTCGTACCATCCAATCAGACGGGACGTGCTATTTCTGCATGCACAAATACGCTCTCTCTTTTCAAGCACACATGCACACACACACACACACATACAGACGCACAGCCATTTTGCTATTTCACCACCCACCTCAACAATATAGCTGTGACTGCATCTCCTGTGGCTTAACACCTCTTGTGTTCATTAGCGCTGTGCAGTGGCGTGTCAACAGCTCTTATTTACTAATTAGCGACTGATGATAATAGCTGAGACACACAATGGAGAGGACAATGGTGATCCTCATCTCTGACGCTCGCCGTCCTATGACAATATGAAGTATTACTCATTCAACTGTGTAATAAGCTTTTCTGCTCTCATTGGAGTGCACAAATGCACAGCGGATCACGGTTTGGTCTCGGTATCACACAAAAAAAACGGATTTTCAAAGTTGTTGTGGTTCGAGATAGAAAAGTTTGGTTTTGGAGAATTCTTCCTCCAAGGTCGACAGCGATGCTCTGACTGTGCCTGGCCGGTGGGAATGGAGATAAAAACGTCAAAGCCACCGTAAATAAGGATATAAATAACAAAGTTCCCCGCCGAGCCTGGTTGAACTGAACAGCAAAGGGGTAGTTTTCTCGCCGTCCCACTGAGATTTTAATCTCTCCTGCTAAATCTTTTCCACCCTTTCTTCTTTTGTTTCGGGTCCGGTCCCGAGAGAGACGGCGCACACTCCGTGACGTAGCGCCCTTCCAGCCGACCCTCAGGGTCAGTAAACTTGTGAGGAAGGATGATGCATTTATCAGTTTACACAATGACTTCTAAAGGCAGCCAAGGGCCATTATATTTTTCCTGAAGTGCACGAGGAAAAGAAGAACGAGTCCTTGCACCCAAATGACAAAATAGGTCACTTGACAGTACAAACCAAAACATACAGTTCCTTTGAGTGTTCTGACACACCATCACTGCTCTTTTCAAGTCAAGGCGACTATAACTGCTCGGTGAATGTCAGGAAAAGATCGTCTCCATGCTGAAAAGAATCCAGTGCTAACTCTTCAGAGCAGATGGTGCTCAGATCCCGGTTGACTCGACTATTGCCTGACCCAGTGATGTATTAAAGCAGCTCTAGCTTCTGTACTGACGACAGATCACATCACTGCTTACATGTGAAAGGGCAGCTTACAGTGGTGAACCCACAGACTGATCACCTGACTTCTCTCAGGTTTTCTCTATCAGCTTGTTTGTTTTGCTCTCATAGCGTCATTTTCAGTGAAAATCACGTCCAACATTAACGGTAAACAAACAAAGTTAGTGACTAGCTGGGAAATGTGTCAAATGTCAAACATCATAATAATAATAATAATAATAATACATTTTATTTAAAAGCGCCTTTCTAGACACTCAAGGACACTTTACAAAGATAAAGCAAGTACAGTAAAACAACAACTAAAGCTATACACAGACAACCCCCCGAGACTTGACCCCAATGAACCCTCACACATATGAATAGTATGAAAACAATATACTGATACAGGCAATTTGAGACTTTTTAAGCTTTATTGAACCCAATTGCTGAAAATGCTTTGACACAAAGAGTGTTTGTAGTATGATTGTGTGTGGGGAAAAAGTCGTTCTGGGCCTGAGCACATCACTAATTTCCAATTATCACATAGCCTGGCACTGTTGCAGGGGGCTTGGGGATTTTGCTGATCCTGCTCCACCAATAGCAGGCTATATATACCCCAGCAGTATTTTTTTTTCCAGATTTAGGCAATTAAAGGACTTGCTTATGGTTGAGAACAGGATATCTTTATGGTTAAAGATGCAAACAGCAACTGATGGCAGGAGACACAGCACACATCCAGTCCACATACAGACTGGTCAAATGCCCCCAAAATAATGCTGCTATGACTTTTCAAGACTTTATGTGAACCTAATGTGTCAAACTGTCATATAGGAATTGTGGTGTTTTACAAACAAAACCACTTTTTTTTTTTTCAGACCAAGCACAAGTGCCAACATTTGGGTACTTGCTAATAGCAAGTCCTGCTATGAGTACTTAATAATACCATTACAGTCCTAACAATCACCCTGAAAACATGCTTTTTTCATCAGATGTTCCATTCCACTTTGTGTTTTCCTGAACAAACATGACACCTGTTTCACATTCAGTGGACTTCAATACAACACAACACACTGTCAACAGGCTGTTAATGTGCTTTTTCACAGAGTCATGTTGGTGATGTGGTCTCTGTGATGTGGTGACGGCTCCAGGAACTGACGGCTCCAGGACGGCTCCAGGAAATCCTGTGTTATCTACTGCAGACAACGGCTGGTCATCAAGAGCAATGTGCAGGTAGGAACTGTTTACGATTTGCCTCTCAATCAAGTTGCTTAAAGATGCGACTTTTCATCCAGTTTAGCAGACCACAGTTTGCAGTCTCCTCCACTTTTGTCATCATTGCTTATCCTAAATATCTGCTGACATTGCTCCTCCTCCGTCCACCTGCTAAACTGACTGCATTGCCCTACTGTACTGGGTGTGGTTGTATCAGAGTAGTTTTATGATTGCAATTACATGAGCACAGTATCAGTATTAGTGCATCCCTAACCACATGAGCTGCTGTTATGTGGCTGCTACATGAAAATGGTCACACATGCCTGCTGCTCCTCCTGGGCTCACTGCTTTGCTGAATCTGCACAACTGTCAGTAGTATGAAGGAGCATGGGTAATACTTAAAGTTAAGGAAACTGAAACTAGGTTGAGAAAAGTTTGGTTTGGTGAGGATGGGTAGAAAACCAGTAAAAACTGTAGAAAACTGGATGTATTACTGCATTTTCTGGTATCGAAGCCCCGCAGTCACTCAAATGGGCAGCAGCTTTTCACACAATTTCAAGCATTTTATTTGTGCTTTGGTCAGCGCTGGTTGTTTTTAGATGTGCTTTCTAAGTCAGCTTGATTTGATTTGACAGTATCTTCTGCTTTCCTCTATTTTATTAACAAGACTTCAGCAGCAGGAATCCTTCGTGTAAAGCCTCATCATTTAAGAAAGGCAGAGTAAAACATGTCACAACAGAGCAGGATCTAGACAAGAAGAACTCCCGTCATGTCAGGTTTGAAATGATGCATCGCACTACTACAGAGAGAGGAGGGAGGAAATCAAGCAAGCTGAGCTAACAGCTGGATCCCATGTGAAAATGTTCAACATGCTTGCGCTCTCATGAACAAAATATGAACTATCTGCCCGCCCGGATGCACCAGAGCTCATCAGCGATGCAAATGGATGCACGTCTTAAGTTTCCTCTTGACAGACGACTGCCGTCATTCGTCTGTTATCGGATTATGCAAGAAATGAGAACGAGTATGCAAATGCAGCCGTGTGACTGCAGGTGAGGCGGGAGTCGTGATGACCTGCAGCGGAGTGTGCTGGTAGGTTGGAGCTCTCTGTGGGAAAGGTTAAAGGTTTTTTGCTGTCGGCTCTCAGACTTCACCCTGTTAGCTTGAGTGTTTGCTAAATATTCAGTACCCCTGCATCATTTTCATGCAAAAAAAAAGCTGGGCTAAAAATACATGAGCTCAATTCTTGTATTTTTTTTTTTTTTTCGCTTTCCCTGTCACTCCCCCTTTCTTTTTCCAAATCCTTCTCCGACCTCCTCATGCGTGTCAACCCTGGTGAGTGGGCGCCGGCCGCTCTGATCCTCCCAACACTCAACCACGCCTGACCCTGATGCATCACTCGCTCACGGGCATGGAGGAGAGAGACTCAGAAAATAGAAGAGAGCAGTGCTATCCATCTCCTGCAGCAGTGTACTGTACAGTAGATCAGTGGTCTTCTCCTGCTTTCATCTCTCAACTCCTGCAATCTGCCACCTGGCCTCCACACAAAAACCGTTCATCTGAGCCTCGGAGCTTTCTTTCTCCCTCTAAGTTCTCTTTCGCCTTCGCTGCATCTGTCCAGTCTGGATCTCAGAGGAGAGGGAAGATGACACACATTCACCCATATGTGCGCGCTGAGCATTCACTTGATGCTCCTTATGAAACGGAACCATGTAATCCTTTGTGTTTTATTCCTGATGGGAGCTGGATTTCAGCCTTAGGTGAAATTCGCCTGTTCAAAGTCCTGTGCAGCTTCTTCCAATTTCATTCCAATTTCCCTTGATCCACGTTTTGGTTGTTAAGGATGGAGATCACTCACTTATGCAAGCTAGAAGGAAAATTTCCAGGCCACTGTTGGAAGGTGAGTCAGATATCTGGGGTGCCCGCCCATGATTTCCCCGGTGCCAAAACAAGGAAACCAGTCCCTTGTGGTAGTGAAGACCCCTCCTACAGTCCCCAAAGCTCCCTGCCGACGTCACGCAATGAGTCTCAAGCCATCAGGACATAATCGCCTTTCCTTGACCCTTAAATCCTCCATTTTCTCCTCATCCATCACTGGAAGTCCATCAGTGGAAGTGCTCACTTTAGCCACAATCACCTGTTTTCAACAACCGGCACTTAAGGATAATGACTTTGGGATATTCCACACAATCTTTAGCCAGTAAAGAACAGCCTTCCCAGGCAAATACAGGGTTGTGTTTCTTTTAACTGGCAGTGAAACACACCTAATTTTATATTTTTTCAATAGCTGACACCTCTAAGTTGGTTATGAAAATGTTTTAAGAGCAGCTCACGCTCTGGACTTTAACTGCTCTCAGGGGAGACACAAAAGGAACACTGAGAGTGATTTAACGTTATCTGCCTCTGACCTCACTCCACTGCACTTTACTACCTTTATCAACTGACTTTTCCCCCCTTTTAACCTCACTTACAACTCTGTCATTGTCTGCTGCCCCCCACCACATCCACTAATGCCTCAGGTTCTTTCACCATGTTCAACCCTGATAGCTGAGGACGCTGTGTAAAACATAAATAAAACAGAATAGGATCATTTCCGTAATCCCCTTAAACATATTCTCAAATGAAAACTGTGCAAAGACAATATTTTTTAACATTTTCCCCCAGCAGATTCATTATTTCTTGTGAATATCGGATTATTCTGATTTGATGCAGCAACACGTCTCAGACACAGGAGACAGGAGCAAGAAAAGACGAGGAAACACCTGTTTGGAACGTTCCACAGGTAAACAGGATATGACTACACGGGCTCAGGAACACTTCGCAAAACTGTTGTCAGTTGTTTGCAAATGGCTGCATTCTGTTTTTATTTACTTGTTTGGAATGGGGGTTTGGACCTTTGTAACTCACGTCCACACAAATGCGCTTTCTGTACGCACGCCACCACATTTTCTCTGTGAGTAATCCATCCATGCTTTTGAGGGGCAGCTCTCTAAGTGCACCTTTCCATTAGGTGGTTTGAGAAGATGCAGTGTGGTTGCGTTGGTCTGGGGCTGTAAGTGTTGCAATTATTGTGTTATGACTCCGGTTTTCAGTTCATAAGGACCCATGTTTTAGTCAAGGAAGCATTGCCATTTCAAAGGCTGTTGGGCTCAATAACTAAAAATATTTCTTCTTTCTTAGCAGCATGTAACAGCTTTCAAATTTGGTGCTTAGAAACCCAAGGCCAGGTTGCCGAAATATTGGGCTTTATTGAGAATGATTTATGTTACGTACACTAAAGAGACCAAAACTAGCACCTGTTAAACCCCTGACCCTTTCCGCTGTGCTGCCTCAACATCTGAACATCTCTGAGTCTTTTGATTGGCTTTTTCCTGAACTGGCAGAGCAAATTTGTCTTGGGGACAGGATGAAATATAATTTGTCAACCTGCTAACACCAGGAGCTCCTCTTATTGTGTAGCTGTCGTGAATTTTAAGTGAAAGATGTCTGACGATACTGACATGAGCTTGACTGTTTGTGTGAATAAGGACATAATAGTCTTGGGCATAAGGATACGACAATGAGGCGGACGTGAATCCAGCCAATACATGAACAACCTGTTCATTTTCCCTTTGATAACTTTGTCATTGTTTGGGGGGGTTTGAGCTTTCTCTTAACTGGAGACTAAAGCCATACTGAGTTGATGTACTTCAGACATGCCACATTCATCTCTTAAGCCCCTCTTTCAATTAGACTCACCTGATTGAAACAGCTGTAGTGTTGAAGTCTGGCACTAGTGTTGTTTACCCAGTCACCGTTTCATGTATATGAAGAAAGAGACCCTGTTTCCTTGCGCCTATGGCCTCATCACTAAACATAGCTCACTACCAATATAGTTCAGAAAATGGTACTGAACAGATGCTGTGTTTCAAGACATTAAGGACCCTGATGAATGCAGCACATACACACAAACGCACACACAAACCCTCTGTAGCTGGAAGCAGTTGTGGCAGAGTTTCTGTCTTATTTGGGTTTTTGTGTCATTTATGACTTTGGGCTATTATGTCAACTTCCTCTGCAGACTTGCAAGGCTGAGGTGGCTCCTGCAGGACGGAGTTGAGCTGGCTGAGCATATGGTGAGAGGAAACTGCCTACAGAACCTTTTTCAAACTAAGGAGGAGCATGCCGCTAACAATTTGCATTCCTCACCCGCATTGAGGAGCCAGTGTAGCATGATAATATCTCTTTACAATTTGAAATTGCAGCAACTCAGAGCTCACTGATCAAACAGTGACGGGAATTGTACTTTTGGATCTAGGACTCAGTTCTGCCTCAGGGTTCATGTATATAGGCTAATTGCAGAGGAGGCGGAGTTTTTGTTTTTATTTAGCTCTATGAAGGACATTATTAGGCTTCAAAGGCGCCACGAAGAGCATCGTGATTGATTGATTTTTATGTCCCCATCCATTATGATCACATTTAACAAAGTTAATTATCCTGCAGTTCATGTCGTCTGCTGTTAACACAAATTTAACACTTACTACATGTGGGTTTGCTGTCTTTATGAATTCAGGATGATGTACTTCCATATCACACTGGACTTACATCCAGTAACTACGACTTAGTCTTAGAAAAAAGGTCATTGTTTGGGTTAAAATAAGTATTTGTTTGTTACATTAGATACATATTCATATCAATGTGCAATCATATCAACCATATCACTGTGCAATATCAGTATTGTTTGCTCATATTTCATTACTCCTTGTTTATATTGTTTGGTTGATATTTAATATTTAATGTCCTTTTACTGATGCCCTCTATGTTTGCTATCCACATTTGCTGCTGTAATACCTGAAATTTCCCCACTGTGGGACTAATAAAGGTATATCTTATCTTATCTCTTATCTTAAGTTAGCTTATACTACCAACGTCATTAACTTTAGAGCTTCTATATGTGGAATTTCACAGTTCTTGACTTTGGTGAGATGCAGATGTGACTTTGGGATTACCAAGACGAATGTGCCAAAAGCAGCATGCATGTTTTCCTTCCAAATCCATCCAAATCCTGCACATAGTGGCTTCAATATTATTGTTATAGCGTACCAGACAAGCTAAAAATTCTAGGTTGAGTGTAAGCAAGCAGAATTGTTGTCAGAGGCAATTCTTTTAGAAAATAATAAGAGGGACAAGTGAAAATATTCATAAGAATGGAGATGGTGTGACTTTTCAAAACATGAAATGTCAAGTTTACTTATTCATGAGCTCCTTCACTGTACCGAGCTTCACTCTCTCTGTGTCAGCTGGCACTGACAGATCACGGCTCGTGGGGAATTTGTATTGTTAGGACAACCGTTAATGATTTACTACACAATCTCTCACTGCGGGAGGGAAGGAGAAGAAAAAGCAAATGCGAGTGACAAAGCACCGTTTGAAAAGTAAAGTGGGTCTGAATACGGCATTATAAGGATTGTTAGGACGAGTTGAGAGGCTCCCTGCAGTGATCCCGGTGGGAGTGCCAGAACGTGGGTAAGTCAGAGTCCTACCCCTCATTAGTGATCAGTGTCTCGGCCACCAGTCTGCCTTTCTCACTTGACTGTGTGAGCTATTAAAAGTGGACCCAGCCAAGTGAAAACAGACAGGAGGGGGAAAGTGTCTGAAGCTGACTTGAGAACAGGAAGATGACTTTTATCTCTGGCAAAGAGCGGTTGCCCGTCTGGAGGCTTTCTGCAGGGGAATCTGGGTGGCAGCCCTGCCAAGTAGCTGACATCTGCCCAGTCAGAAAGGTGGAGATCCTCCACCGTGGTGCAGAGGAGCTGGGCATCTGACCAGCCACCTGTCCACCTCAGTACGTAGGCGCTGCTAAATTGGCAAGGCGAAGACTGTCATCAGCCAGTCAAAGCTGAGTTAGTATTAGCCAGGGAAACACAAGGAAGTAGATATTCTTGGTAGTTAATGGACAAAGTGCCAGTGAGGAGTCAAGATTTTAAGTGAGAAATTAAAAATATATCAAGTTTTAAACTTAGCAATGATTTTTATCTAGATTTTTATTACAGAAGATACTGTGGACGGTAAGGCTACAGTGACACTAATACTTTTTAATTTTAAAAAGAATAGAACAAACTTCACACAGATGAGCGTTTTAGCATTGCATCAGACCATCTCACATGACCGTTCACGTCCACTGGGTGTGCACGAGCTGCTATCTGTGCATGTAAGCTGTAGTATTGTGATAACGTTCATAATTCAACAGCTGCTTTTGTGCAATAACAGTAAGAGATAAAAGCACATATGAGCCCATTACATCTGCACACATTCCAGCATGTCAGGTGTTGTCATGAGACACTACCAAAGTGGTGCCTAACAAACTGGACTGATTGTGGTGTGAAATATGAAATATGCCTCACAGCAAGTCCATCTGGTTACCATAGCGTCCAGGATCCAGCTCCATGATGTCCGAGGAAATAGCTCCTCTCGCTTCCCGCTTTCCTCCTCTCCCTGTCTTTTCCCTCCAGCTGGCTCCTCTCTCGGTGCATCTGTGAGCCTCGGCACTTGCACTGCAAGGTGTCAGTATTTGCTTTCAAGGCGTTTAGCTAATGCTATCATGCCCCAGGGTGATGAAGGGGAGAGAAACAGCAGCAAATGCCTCTCCATATGGGTGCATAATAAGTGCTTGGCATGGCTGAAGCCTCCTGCCCTCAGTTTGCTCAATCATGATGTGTAGTTCTGTTGTTATAATCAATGGGGCTTATCTGTTAATGAATGAGAGAAAGGATATAATAAAAGCTGTTTTAATATGCTTCAGTACATCAGTATTAGCTACTCACAGAGCCATGGGAAACTGAATTATGGAAGGGTGTATAGCCACATTTCTGACACACCCTCTTGTGACTGAATTCCCATGCCCATCTGAGTGATCGTATCACACAGAGTTAGGCTTTCGGAAACAGTTTGAAGCTCTCTGCAGGTAACTGTGGCTGATTCCTGAGGGGTTAGGTTGGCTCGGGCTGTTTTAAACCACTTCGTCTGCACTGAAATTCAGCCTGTATGTGACCAAACACATGCCGCTGTTATCCAACTCATTGTGTGCATTGCTGACATCTTCCTTATTGTATTTCTTTCTTTTTTATTCCCTCCCCCTGCAGCAAAGGAAACAAATGGCAGTTTCATTGAATAAAGTCATGCACTGAGTGCCAAGGCATACTCTGGCACCAAGCTGCATTCTTTAAATGGAGAAACACTGTTAGACTCCCACTTTTATTATATCCCATTACACAGTGTCCCACCAGCTCCGGATGTTCAGAACAAACTCTGGTCACTTAGACTCAGGAGGAGGCACATCTGAACCCTCCAATGTCATCAAACTAATGGACCTTTTTCATTAAACGCACAGTATGTGATTTCTGCCACTAGGGGTCCCTCAATCAAAACAATGCAAACAAATGACGTAGTTTGATGACGACATAAAGTGATGTGGGATCATGGGAGTTATTGTTGTCATTATTAAACAACCACCATTGCTCATGAAACCTATCTGAAATGACTCGGACAGGTGTTTTCTTGGTAATGTAATGAAATTTTATTCACATTATATTTAGCCAGCTTCCTTCCTTACTCTCTGAGGTATCATTTGAGGTTTTCTGTGGCACCGTTGGAGGTGGATAATAAAAAAATATATGCATGCCAAACCGGCTTTTTAAGGTTCCGTATAGGTCTCCACTGGAATGAGCATGGCTCTGAATGCAAATCTGATAACTGAAATTTGGCCCTGTATAGGAACTGAAAATCTAACTTTGAGAAAGCTACTGCTGTTACCGCCAATACTAAAGATGATCTGTAAATTCAGCATTTTAATCACTAGGAAGCAAGAGGACTCCAGTAAGAGCTGTGAGATGTTATTGGGTCCCAGCTAACGAGAGTTCCCAACTTACACAAACAGAGTAAGGTGCACGTCCCATTGGAACTGTCTTTTGTTTATTAGCCACTGTCCATGAATCCAGCATTCGTTGGTGTTCGACCCCTGTTTTGGTCCACCAGCTCCTAAGAAACAATATCCTTTGTCTCTGTGGATCCTCTTCACTCATTTACTTCGGCTTTCTGTTACTTCTTACTGAGCAGGACACATGCAGCTATTGCGGCAGCTTGTTTGTTGGGAATCTCAGCCCACGGCAATAAAAGGACGGTGGAGTCACACAGACACACAGTTTCCTGATTGACAGATAGCTTTAATTATTGTAACCACTAACTGCTGCTAATTGTAGCTACTTAGGCAGTTAGCTCAGCCAGCCGTGCAGCTGCCGGAGTGGGAGCTCTGAGCAGTGGAGGGTTGTTGGTGCACGCACGAGCTTTGGGTGTGTTTGCAAAGTTGTCTAAGAGATCACAGTTTCTAATGGGTTCAGATACAGAGAGGAACATCTGCAGTCAGACAGGCCTGTTAACAGTGTGTGTGTTTGATACCTGGTGAAAAAATACTTCCTCAAACCATAAATCCCCGCAGTCTTTTCCTTTATTTGCCACAAACATCTGGCCAGCAATAATTTGGTGTGTTTTTACTGAACGTTTTTGTCCAATCAGCCACCTGAACTGCTGGTGCGCTTACCTTTTTTTGAGCCATCTGAACGCTCTATTTTTTTTAAGAAGTGTAAAATCAGATTTCCCCACCCACGTACGCTCGACATGACACACACCCAACCCGCCTTACTGCATAGCTCGCACGGAGCCGAGGCATGGGCTGAGTGACACCTTTAACATCCTTTCTGCACACGGTGAGTGTTGAGCCATCAGTGGAATGCATTAACGTAACATGATTTTATGCAGTCCACCTATAGAAGACAGAGAAGCGCCGCCATAGCTTCTTCCTCGGGAGCGCCTGCTCCCATGACTTTCAGTGGCAGCGTTTATTGCCACATTAGTGATTTCATACATATGCTAAGCTCTGCCTGTGGCTTCGCCTGTCCTTCCCTCAGAGAGGTGGAGCAGACACCCAGGGGAGTGAAGTCAACAATTAGAGGCCCCTAAAAGGACATTTGAATCGCAGAGGGTCCACTTGGCAAATTGAATTTTTTTTCCACGTTGCATGGTTTGATTACTTTTATTTGCTGGAATTGAAAAAGCATCCATGCATGACTTTGCGGATCCATACACAGACGTGCTGTAGGCTTATTTATTTGTTTGTTACTGTCTGTGAATCCACCACCAGATGCTTTGATGCTATATTGTTGTACGGTGTTGCAGGGTATCTCTCGCTGTGCCTAGAACTGATTGGTGAGACGGGTTTTCTTTCCTCTACTGCGCTAACACCTACACATCTTAATAGCCAAGTTGTCAGACTGCCTGTTGATCAATAGCTCAAGTGTCCTCAGAGAAGGCAGAGGGACAGAGAAAGACATCACTACATAATACACAGTATTTATTTATATCCCCAGCGAGCGTGCCCTTTTCATTATTCACACTGTAAACACTGTGTTGTTGATGGCACCGGCGATAAAACGAGATGTCAACTCATATTGTCTGCCTTTGCCCATCACAGAGGCCCCTTTGTCTCGCACCGTAGGGCCACCGCGAACAGACAACGAGGGCCACTTGAGAGTTGAGCTTCTTCACTGTGGCCTGATAAATACTGAATAGAACGGTGTGTCATGAGAGCTGCAGAGGTGGCGTCAGCGTCAGACGAGAGGGAGCGAGAATGGAAAATGGAAATTGAGCACATGCACTTCAAAAGAGGAAGGCAGGGATTCAATCAAAGCTGCTTTCACTGGTCAATTGAAATCAAATGAAAGGATGTTTTTATGGTATGTGGAGAAAGAAAAGTTTTATGATTTCTGCACAGTTCTGCATTAAGTGAAGTAGTTTCTGAAAAGAAGGGACTCTGATGGCAGTCGAAAACTGTTTTATGCCAAAAAATAATAATAATTATAACGCAGAATGTGTTACTCATCGTTGATTTATTTTTAATGTGTCCTGTGCAGAGTGAGAAATCCTCTCCTCAGCATTATCCTTACAGTAATGACTTGTTAGCTGTGGGCCATGGCTGCTCAGGCCAGAGGGTATTCTCATAATTTACACCTTCAATCTCTGTATTTCTATATTTTCACTGACCTTGATTCAAGGAAAGCTCTCTATAATATCACAGCTTACGCCTGCTAATGCAGTGCAGTTTGACCTTGCTCCTGTAGGTCTGTGCCGTTTCTGACTGGTAATGGTTATTGTTTTGAAGTCATGACCCTCGATTTATCTGGGCTGCTTTCACCCAGGCATGAGAGTGAAGTTGACAAACAGCCAAGCCTGTAAGCGGTTTTCTCCCCGACCTTTAACCTCGCTGTATATATTGGACTTAATGCATCGTTAGGGCTCAGTGTTTTTTTATTTTCACGCCTTTGCACCTGGCTGGAGGATGAACCCAAACGACTTTGGTGATCCGCTGACTTTTCCTGGAGGCCATCGGGAGGTCAAAGTTTTCACCAGTGGAATATCTCAACATGTTCGTGATGGATTGGCACCACATTTTGCACTGACATTCATGGTCCCCAGAGGATCAATGCTAATGAGTTTGTTGATCCTCTGACCTTTCTCCCAGCCCCATTATGAGGCTGACATTTGTGGATTTGAGTGAACCGTCCCATCAACTGTTGAATGAATTGCCATGAATTCTGGTACAGAAATTCATGTTCCTGTCAGGATCAAACGCTAAATTAAGATGCTATTCTTTACACCATATTTCAACATGTTGACATTCCCACCCATGAGTGCTCAGCAGCCATTATTACATTCTGGTGGGACCACATCCATCCATCTTCAAACTTGGCCTTCAGTTTGATCTCACCTACACACCTGACTTGCATTTTTTTTTCCCCATGTCTTGCATTTTGTCCCCACAACATGAGTAATACATGAGCACACACATACACACACAGACTCACAAGGTGAAAACAATACCTGTCACACTGCCGCACTTGGTAAAAATGTCTTCATTGGTACATTTTAAAGGAGCTGATTGGTTTAAACTGGTTTTCCTGCTGCAAGAGAGCACTGATCATCTGCAGCTGCTCAGAAAATCTTGTAAGTTAAGAGGAAAATATGAGAGAAAATGCAATAAGCTACTGGCAAAAAATGTTAAATTGAACTAAAACCTCCTTTTTATAACAAATATTTACCAATATTGTTACTTCAAATCTGGATTTCAAGTTGTTTTATGACAAAGTCGTGTGGTTCTCCATCTCTTCTAGTTCCTTTAAAGGGAAACCTGAAGAAATCTTGCATGTTTTCATGGGTATATTAAATGTAAATAACATAAATCTTTACACTGTTGACTGAAATATGTGATCGCCTCATTAGCTAGATTGTGTAATAATTATAAATTTGCAGGCTTTTGAATCCAGTCTGACTAAAGCTGATGAGAGAATTATTGAGGCCAGCACTCTGTCATACTGTGACCCATAATAGAGTCTTTAGAACTCCCTTTTAGGCTTTATTTATGCATTATTTAAGGCAGCAGTGTGTGATACAGTGACCTACTATAGAATAGACTATTTTTAACACCAATTACCGCTCCCCCCCACTTCCCGGGAGAGAGATAGAGACGAAGAGCATGATAGAGAGGGAGAGAGAGAGAGAGGGAAAGAGAGAGATTTCATTTGAGGTAGAAAGGAGCTTTTTATTGTACACTGCTGTACTGCCACAAATCTCCCCACCCCCGACCCCTCAGCCTGGCCAGCCCTATCTGATGGTCAGCACGAAATACCTCCGCTGCATTAGAGTGTGGGAGGTGGCATCTCTCCTTCCTTTCTCCTCCTCCTGCGTGGTTCAATTAGAGAAGTCTGTCAGGCACTGCTGTGCCTCACATCACCACACACACACACACACACACACACACACACACACACACACACACACACACACACACACACACACACACACACATTCAAAGGCATCCACAGATAACGCAGCAATTTATGTCCCAATATAGCTGCTGTCCAGTCACAGCCAGCCATGTTGAGAGCTTCACACACCTCAAGTCTTTAATTAGCAACAAGTGAGTCCAAGTGGTCATCGTCGATCCTAATATGGTGAAGACGAAGGTACATCTCATGGGCCCAGCAGGAAACTGAGCAGGAGTCTATTTACAGCGCTAAATCCCTCGTCTTTCTCCTCCTCCATTCGATCTCAAAACGCGACCAGTCGCTGCGAAACAATCAGGTGGGCAGTGAATGATAAGGATTAGGGGACAATAACAACTGTGAGGGAGCTCTTATCAGTCAAATTAGTGCATTAATGGCTTCAAGGTCAGGTCCTGAAGCTTTTAAAAGACCACTCGTGCTTTTAACACCCTCACAAAGCCCTCTGTCTACGTAAAGGAGCTTAAGCTTAAAGGTGTCATCCCATCTGTGGGAAAGCCTCGTGGCCTGCGTGGGTTAGAGAAGATCCTCTGAAGCTGCAGCAAGACACTGGGGGTCAGTGTGGACCAATGGTGCCGCACCCAATGACCCGATTCAGTAATGACATTGAGAAGTTTTTCACGATGACGTCAGCTAACTCAAATCCAATATCCTTTCCCTTTCTTCTAATTTGTTTTCAGCATGTCTGTTGCCCTCACGTTGGGAGTCGAGGTGTTGAAACAGTGAACAGGTGTTGCATTCGTACCAAGGTTACTTCTTTTTAATTGCATTTTTCTTTTTAGCTTCAGTTTTCATTAGCCGTGATAACCTTGCCGGAGCTCCGTGTGTACAGAAGTCATTCACAAAGCTAAAGCGATGAAAGCGTTTGTATTTTTAAGAGATCTTTTCGAGTAGCTGGTGTCAGGAAGAACACATCTCAAAATCTAATAATTGTAAAAGGCTGAAATTAATGAAGCGGCGCATTCATTTTTTTCAATAGGAGGCCTGTGACACAGACGAACCTTTGGACTAATGCATCGAGGCTGTGAGGCTAAAATGAGCGAGGTTAAGAAATTACTCTGAAACAGCCACATCATCAGAGCTGGACGAGGGAACAGTGGTATTTTTTCTTAAGCTTGTTACTTTGCTGTCAGGATGGTTACAGATGTTCATTGAAGCATCAGGAGCAATGATTTAAAGGAAAACGACTCCCCCTCAGAAAGCAGATTAACCCATAAGGGGGCCCCAGTGCAGTTACGCTAGAATAGTACCACGTGACCCCAGGCACTAGGTGTATTCACGGCACAAGTGTATTCTTCTGAACTACAGTTTAAACTACCAAAAAAATTGACAATTTGACCATTTGACACGCACTGAATCTGGGGCTTTTGGGGCCTCCATTTAGTAATTCAGCCTTGTCAGATGCATCAAAGCGCGATACTCCATATCTGTGAACTTTTACAGTTGCCATGATGCATTTACATGATATCAACTGTGCGTGTTGCATTCAGGTACCATTCAGAAGGATGTGCTAGTCTGCTATTGTATGTTATTTTCGTTTATCACTGGATAAAATAATTGCTGTCGAGAGGATTTTGTTGTATTTCTGAGCTGCTTTTTCATATTCATGAGCTGCCTCATGGGCCAGATCTAACAGAGATTCCCCACTCTGGTTTTAAATTGATATGTTGAATTTGTTAGCAAACAGCTGCATATTAACACATTCGACACACCAAGCATTTACTTGCAGTCTTTTCTGGCCAGCTGATCTAATATTCGGTCTCCTATTAGCTCTGTTTTGGTAACTCCTGAGGGAAATATCCGCAGCTAGATTCACCAGCTTTATGTTCACTGTGTGTGTTGTTTGGTGCTGGTCAGGTTGCATGCAGTGGGTTTATCAGAGCTTCATTGTTAAAATAAAATTCAAAAAATACCATTCAAACTTTCCCTGAACAGCTCCTGCTAGTTTTAACCTGCTGCTTTTTCATCAGCCAGGATCTCCAAATTTGCACTGTAGACAGTAAAATACTGACTTTACCCACACATGCACATTTCCTCCCTTTTGCTCTGCACACATCATAAATATTCTTCAGCTTGACTGAATATTTCCTGAAGTGCCACCTCGAGAGCTCTTTTCTCAGTACAGAACACGCCTGGCTTCTGTCCTCTCCACGTCTCATCCTCTCTCTCCTCATTACTAACCGGGTCACTAGCATGACCTGCAGTGGTGAAGCATATATTTGTCAACAGTTGGCTTATTAGGACAGAGCGCCTGTACAGTATCTCTGAGGGGGAATAAATCCATCACACAGAAACACACCAGTGCATGCATTCATAGTCGCATGTGCAGCATTCTACATTCATGCAGCGTGTTGCACATAAATTCTTGTATGTGTTGTATATTTTTACATATATACTGTAAGGACACACAGTTTCACTGCTCAGAATTTCAATTACAGTCCGTACCTGCCTGCCTGTCCCACGTTGGGGATGAAAAGCCAGGAGCAGGTGCACATTATGTGGAGCAAGTGTGGCGACCGAGATCTGCAGGAGAGAAGACGGAGAGGGAGGCAGGGAAATATTAACGGGGGAATAAAACGATCGTGACAGCAGAAAATGGCAGCACGCTCCAACATGGTGCTTATGGATTTATTTGCTGTGTGTGAAAGGCAGAGAGGAGATAGAAAGATGGTTTGTCGCTGCAAGTGTCTGAATGACGTTTTGTCACCACTCGCTCTGGTTGGGGCTCACTCACACGAGACCACTTGATGCAATAACATAATGATCCCGACTTCATGCATCAGGGATGATACCTGTCATGACGGCACACTGGCACGTTACATTTCCACATTTCAATCACATAATTTCCTGCAGTTTGCAAGTCGTTTTTCTTCCAAATCCCTGGATCTTGGATATCAGCTTGTTTTTATCTCTAACAACTTGCATCAGAGTAAATTTCCTCTTTTTCTTAAACAACAACTTACTCTCTCCTATCAGTTTGCACTCTTTACTTATCAGTTCCATTGTGGAGATCTGGGATGCAGTGTTGTAAACAAGAGCCAACTTTAAATTGACTTAGAAGTTATTTGGAACTGAAGACTGAACCTGTTCACTGCTTTGGGAAACAGAGAAAACTGAGGCCATTATGAAAAATTCACCATAGCCACTATTTCCCAGCAGTTTCCTCCACATGGTTTAATAATGCACATTTTAAGCACCTTTCTTAATCAATTGTCAGGCACATTAATGAACAACAACAATAATCCTGAAAAGATTAGAACAATACAATCAACATGTTTTATTTAAACCATTCATTGGGGGTATTGTTTGGGGAATAATCCAAGAAAATTGGAAATAATAAGTCAAAGCCACCATATCATTGTTGTCCTATGAAAACCAAGTCCAAAACTTCCAAAAAGTTTTAACCAAATTCACTTTTTCCTGCATTTAACATGAACTAATTTGGGTGAAATTAGTGCAGTCTAGAGATTCTAGTTTATTCAGTCAATTCAAGTATGTGTGTTAGATGTGAGGTCCAGTTGAAGTCTGGGCTAATGATGCTTATAATTTCATATTTATTATCATTTCATTGTGAGTTTTCTGTGACATGCACAAATATAAATGCACACAGTGTGAAGCTGAGTGCAGCATGATTTGCTTTGATTTTCTGGCATTAATCCATGTACAGGAGGCAGGATGACATCATCAAAACCGTCCGATCAATGAGTTCATTTGACGTCATTTTTATTCCTTCTGTTTTGTTGTATCATCCTGTGCTATGGCGAGTAAAATCTTATCACAGGTACGATAGCCAAAACTATAAAAATAAAACCAACCCAAAACTGAACTTTTCTAAATTCTGCAAGTTCAAGACAAGCTATTGATTTTTTTCTTCTTCTTTTTGTGGTACTGCATCTCATGTACTCCTCTGATGATATGAAACAACTGCAAGGATGTGTTTCTCTCTGTCACCTCTAGCTCTCCTTGAGCATGCACACAACACAACGTCTGCAACAGGGACCATCTGATAATAGAATTAGATGTTGAGCTCTTTTCCCTTCAATTATCCGGTTGCTCTTCCATGTTAAGACCCCTGCTGCTTCTCAGTCATCCTTTCTTCCCAACATCCTTGAGGGGGGATAAGTTGAAATGCCGTATCGATTTCTGCCATTCCTCACATTGTTGCCTTCAGTGGTTGGCTGGTTTTGGTTGTGTTACTTTAATTCTTTTTTTCAGTCTCTCTCTCTCTCTCTATCTCTGAGGCTTCAGTGCACCATGTCAGATAAAACAGACAGAGTCCATAAAAGATCTAGGAGTAGAAAGTAACTATACCAGTTTAAAAAAATATATCAACTCTGGCTGGCGAGCAAAGATGAAGAGCGTGAATAAGCGAAAAACATAAAATTCTCAGACATCAAAGACTTTTGTAAATGCATCTTCTAAACCCAAAGGGAATATTTTTCTCCTCTTTTATTTTCTCTCCTTTCTGTTCTCTTACATTTTCCATTTTTCATCTCCATTCTCCTGGACAATAAGAAGGTAGGCTACCAGTTATTTTGATGTCAGTGTGAGAAATTATCGTGAAGGTTTTTCTACCAAGCATGCAAATGCAAACAGGTAAAATCCCAAAGGTTACCATTAAATCAGTGACTGCCAACCACAGGTTTTTGTAGTCTGCCTTGGGGGGTACAGTTGCCAGAGGGTGAGTGGAAAGATTGTGGAAAAGCTCAACTAATTAAAAAAAGAAATAAAGAAAGAAATTATGACATGATTAAAAAAATCCACATATTTGTATTCAAAATAAACATCAAGTGAGGATTACAAATTGGTGCTCTTTAGGAAATTAATTGTCACAATAAAAAGTTAAAATTGTTGGCGGAAGCAGTTTAAGTAATTATCTAAAATAAATGGACAGAGAGAAGAAATGGTTAGCTAAAAGCAATGGACATCGTTAGCTAAAAGTAACAGATAAACAGTTGAAAGAGAAGAGCAATGGACAAATATTGCAAATAATTTCCTAAAATGTATGGATACATAAAATAGCCTAAAAATAATGGATAAACAGTTAAATTGTTAGCTAGAAGTGATAAATAGTTGAGAGTTAGCTGAAAATAATAGTTATGTGATAAACAGCTGAAATAGCAACAAGTAATCAATAAACAGTTCAAATAGTTAGCTAAAGGTGATAAACAGTTAGCTAAAAGTGATAAATAATTAGCTGAAAGCAGTAGTTGAAATCATTAAAAGTGATAAACAGCCGAAATAGCTACAAGTAATCAATAACTGGTTCAAATAGTTAGCTAAAAGTGCTAAACAGGTCAAATAGTTAACTGAAAGTAATAGTCAAAATAGTGAAAAGTGATAGATAAATAGCTGACATAGCTAAGTTCAGTTAGTTAGCTTAAAGTTATAAACAGGTGAAATAATTACTTAAAAATGATAAATAGAAAAACAGAAATAGCTAAAGGTGATGGATAAGCATTTGAAATAGTTAGCTAAAATTGCTAAACAGTTCAAATACTTAGCTAAAAGTGATGGAAAAGCATTTGAAATGGTCAGCTAAAAGTAAACAACAGTTGAAATAGCTGAACGTAATAGATAAACAGTTGAAATAGATGGCTGAAAGTCGGTAAATGGATTAAAACTTGAAAGAATTAGCTGAAAGTATTCATTACAAGATGATTGACTAAAGCCTATTAGCCTATCAAGGAGTTAGCTGAAAGTACTGGATCAACAATTAACATAATACCTACAAGGTAAAGGTAGAAGTAGATTTTCCAAAAATTATTACAGTTGAAATAAGCAAAAGTAGACAAATAGTTAAAAATGGCAATATTAATTTTTATATGATGCTTAAGTCACATTAACATGAATTATATGAACACATATAAGGAGCTTGAAGGTTGGAGTTGATGAAGGGGTACATGAGCTCATCTAATAGGGATGTGGGGGTATGTCAGACGCCAAAAAGATCGAGAACCACAGCTCTAAGTCCTTTCAAGCTGTTTTCAGCCAGAACACACAATAGAGGGAGAGAGATAATGGGGGGAGCTGATCTTATGATCATTGATCTTATTCTGGTGTAATTCTCACTGTCCTGTGTTCAGATAAGAAGCACTTCTCTGTCAATTTGCTGGTTCCCCCCTGAACCCGTTCAGGGACCCACAGGGACCCTCAGACCTCACATATCATTAAATCAGGCTACAGACACCGAGAAAGAGATGGAGAACAGCGGGAGGGGTCTGCTTCACAGCAATGGCCCTTCCCCTCCTTATGTCATCACTGATTTCCTCCCTCCAGGTGCACAAATGAAGAACAGACTCACTACATTGCTCACCGGCTTTGTTTTAAGTGCAGAACTTGAAAGGCTTCAGACTCTCCCCCTGTTAATTAGGCAATTGAGAGATCTAAGGCACAGGGGTAATTTGGGTTAAAACAGCAACATGTGACAAGCATTTATCCGAATGGCATTTGCCATCCACAACAAAGGTAGGGGGCAGCTGTGATCTGAATGCGAGCTCTTTCAATATTACCTCCGCTTACACATGCGTCTGTGTTTATTAGTGGGTGTAGAGTGGATTGGCTGACTTGCGAGGGTACGTACTGTTCCCTCCACTCAATATGCCAAAGTAATGAATTGGATCTGAATTAAGGCTACGCTTAGATTAGTTGATTTACCTCCTCCCAGCCTTGGAGATTTTTCTCTCATCTCCTGTACCAAAGTTTGGTTTGCAATGGGAAAAAAGCAGGAGGGAAAAAAGAGGCAAAAATGATTGATTTTAATGGATTTTGCTGGAGGAAAAATGAACCAAGTTCATTAAATAACAATGAGAGAGCATCACAATGTAACTTCAAACGATCCCTTTATGAGTAGGCTGTTTTTCTGTGGCACAGGCAGAGCAGCCATTTAATAACTTGTCTGTTATTCATGAAAGGAGTAACTGTAACCTTGGACAAACATTGTTTTCAAAGAAATTAATTTATTGCTCAAAACAAGGAAGAAGAAACTCATATAGAATATTGCCTTTAGCTCTGGTATATCTTCACTCATGTGGTGGCATCTGGAGGATGTGTTGTATCCTTTTAACTTAATTTCAGCTGTGCTTTATACTGCGATAAATCATAGAGGTCTTAAAGGTGCATTCACCAAACAGTGAAGGCGATAATAATAAAAAAAAAACTTAGCTGAACTTGTTTATTAGCTTTTCCTTTATTGAACACAACTGTCGTGATCTTCGGTGAGCTTATGAGGCAAAATTCAGAAAGTACATTTTGGAAGGTCTGTGCAATCTGCAGTCTTTCCAGTCAAGTTTGATTGATCTTAATTGGCAGTTATCGTATTTGTTTAGTGAAGGAGAGGCTGCAAACATGACATCTCTGTAGCGGTTTCTTCCCATGTGGAATTGTGTTCAAATAACTTCATGCAGAATCTTGGCAAGAAGACATGTTTGAAAAGAACTGAAGCAGTCAAAATCAAAGCAGCAGAGGCCAAGATATGCTGACGTTTTAGAGTCAAGCTCCAATAAATGCTGGATCCTACACTTCCCATGATGCATCTCAAGAACCCGCTCTCAAGTTCCATGCAAGACATGCTTTCTGTTAAAAACTTGTACTCTCTAAACCCGAGCTGAGATAACCTTGATGACAGATTATCAGAGAAGAGGTAGTAGAGGCAAAACCAGCTGTTTGCCAGCTGCCAATAACATCATACAAGAAGAAGAAGTAGAAACCAAACCTGTTGCCATGGCCAACAACCTTTTCTACGGCGATACTTCAAAATGTGTGTAATATGTTGATGGAACATCGCCTACAGAAGACATTTTAACTTAACCGCTTAACTGAGTTTGATGTGTAAAATCAGTGAAGTGAACCATCAAAGGAAAGATCTCCTTCATGGTTGAAAGAAACCGGTGTTAGTAGGAGGTGAACCGAGGTTCCAGTGTTGATCCATCCAGCCCCAATTTGTTCATATATATCTAAGGATATCATGTGAGCAGGCTACCAGGGGACGATCTTGACTCGGGCTCTTTTATTCGGGAACATCGGGGATCACTTCAGGCTCTGGAGAGCATTTGTAGCCGTGGGCAGTGGCCTACCAAGACAGTGCTTCTGCTTGTAGCCCTCAGCTTTTGGCCCCTGCCTCAACATCACTGTTCATCTCTTACCATTGCAGGACAAACAATCACATCTGTCTTATCTCAGGGCTATTTATGGAAATACAGGATATTTTCTTACAACCTGATAAATGTGATTACAATGAAAATAAAACAGAGGATTTTTCTCATTATTTCTATTGTTCAGGAGCAATTATATCAATGGCTTGCAATGCTCTGGCAGCCTGCATAACCCTCAGGAGCCCTTGAGGCTTCTTTACCATTAGCCGCATGTTGACAGGAAGGCTACTGTGTATCCGCTGCTTTGCAATGTGTAGACTGAGCTTAACCTCTATAATATTGGTTTACATCCACTGTCGTTTCCCACTTGGATGATATCCGACACAAATCACACGTTCGGCCTGTTACCCAAAGCAGACTAAAAGCTAAATGAAAATATACTTTTATGCAGAGCTGCTAAAGCTGACTCTTCCCCTCAAACCCCAGAGGAGTCCCCACGCTGGCTTGGAATTGTTCTTGAGCAAAGGATGCTTCATTATGCCAATCTTGAGCGATGACCATGGTCTAGAGGTTAATGTGTTCATGTGCTGACCCCGAGATTTTGCAGTCGGTCAGCAGGCCTGTTCTGAGAGTAGCTTCTGTGCACGCTAATTCTCCAGCAGTTTGGCAAGACATCCAGTCCTTCATCTTATGCAGTCACAGGGGGGTGTCAGGGTGCACAGACAAATTACCCTGATCACAGGAGGCCGAGGCCCGAGCGCTCCGGCTTAGAGTCCACATGAATAGGATGTCCTTTTTCTAATTAGGCAGGCCCCATCACATGTCCTTTAACACAGACTCCTCGGCTCAAAAGGCGAAGCCATCCTTAGAGCCCGAGTTAAAGAGTCTAATCTACAAAACGCAGTCATGCGAGGAGTTCGGGTTGAGAATGACTCCTGAAGAGAGCCTCTAAAAAGCTTTTGTGCATCATGAAAGTCTGGCCTATTTTCCTGCTTTTTCAGAAAAAAAGCACCTTATTATCTACCTCGACCCCTTCTCTTTGTGAAAGCCACCCATTTATTTTCATGCCGCTTGCTTGTGTCACTCCTCTTTAGGCGCCGACTCTCCAGACTAGCAGTTGCCATTAATGATTACCTGCCATGCCTCGGCTGAGAGACGAGCCAAATTAATTAGAAATGTAAACCAGGCCTTATTTGAAGCCGAATTTTCCACTGAATGATACAGGTGCCACTCAAAGCCAGTGAGTCGCAGCCAAGACGCCGAGCACTACGCTGTCAAACTGAAAAGGCGGAGGCAAGTGCGTAAACAGTATAACGCACATTTGTCATGTCTGAAATTACGATTGGATGAGGGACGAGTCGTATTAGTCATCATTAGAGAAGAGAGGAGGAAGGAGGGCGAGGAAGGAAATGAGAGTTCCCATGTCGGAGCGCAGACAAACAGACCTGTACTAAAACTGCATTTCTCTTCTTGACAGTTGCAAATGTGTTTTGAAAAGTGAATCCGGCGTGGGAATTCTCATTTTTTATGTCAAATCTCTTTTTTGTTTAAAGAAGACGTGAGAAGAAGCTCACTTTCCTGCTCAGCAGAGAATATGACTTTGCCTCTTAGACTTCGCTTCTGAAAGACTTTTTATTTACTTCTATCAGAATCGGACGCATTTACAGGCGGCACTGAAAGGATCCGTCGAATAAAACAAAGTTTAAAGCCCCGTCTCCAGTCGAAACTGTTTCTGTTAGTCTAACTCCGCTTGGTTTGACCTTCACTGCGCAGAATGAAGTACGAGCAGAAATCTGCTTCCACATTCATCTGCTGAAGGTGGAAAGTTTCTCTGCGCTCACCTTAAATCTGCCATTCAATGTGATTTCGTGACAGCTAATTTGGAAGCCAATCGTGATCCAACTGAGGATGAACATTGCAGTCTTTCAGTCTTTCAAAACCTTTGAAATGAAAAACGTTTGCATATTCATAAATTCTGAACAGATAAGTCAGAACTTTAATTAACTTGTTTGTGGGGAACAAAACATATTAATCGTGTCTTAAAACACTTCTGGAGGGATTCTTCAATAAACAGCTTTTTTGGTCATTGATAAATCAGGTTATTTAACTATTCCTTTTTCATCTTTTTGGTTGTATTTGCATTTGGCAGCATGGCCGGTCTCCCCCTCGGTGTCGCTTGGGGGAGATTGGGGATTGTTGATTCAAAAGAACCAGTTTAAAGATGTCACCTTGGGCTCTGGCAGAGGTTTTTTTTTCACTGTTTATATCCTTTAAACCATTTTCATCATTCTTTGCAGCCGTACATTTTCAACTAGTGACTACATGATGCCGTTTTCGTGCTCTCCTGCATTGCTGGCAGTGAATACAGATGTAATCTCTCAACTCTGACATACTAGTTGCTTGATCCTATTTGGGTGGCTGACTGCAGCACCATTGCCTTTCTTCATCCCGTATTCACAAATCACTGTCTCATCCTCACCCCGTGTCACTCCCTCCACCCCTCACATCTGTCTATCTAATGGCACCACGGCTGCTCTTTAGATACTGCATCATGATGACAGACAGCAGGCCGACAGCCACAGCCTCTGTGTGCGTCTGTGTGTCCAGCCAGAAATCTCCCGCAACCCACTTTCCTCTTTTACGCGTCTTATTCGGTGACCCCCCCTCTCACCTGGCATTAAAATGCATCACGACAATCAGAGCGAGCAATAAATGGAGCAGAGTCTCGGTGTAGATGCACCCGAGAGGCGCTGAAGATCTGATAATCCACACCTCTGCGGAGGTATTCAAAATATATTTGGTCATATTAACAGCAAAGTGTAAATGTACTCTGTCAGGGGAGACAGAATTCGGTCAGGGGAGGCAGAGAAAGTAGAGCACCAAATCAGATGCTTATTAAAATATATATAAGGCAAGAGCTTCAGTGTTGATCCCATTGCAGGAATAATTTATAGGGGGTAACCCCCTATAAATTAATTAACTTAGGATGATCCCCCCCTTGGGGAGCAATAGACAGGGTCTTACCACAGGGGATGGTGAAGTAGTGGAGGGATGAAACAGCACTCTCAATGACAGCGAGGACATGTATCAGTTAGACAATTATAAATGCAATCTGACAGATGAAATTGTTGGCTGAAAGCCGGAGCAGATGACAAATTGTGTTCAGAGATCTCTGAGAGTGAGTGTGACAGGGGTGGGCTTCTTGATGGAGCTGAAACTAAGAGCAACGTTTCTTAATTCCTTTCTTCAGACTGAATCAGGGAGGACAAGCACTCAGCAGTCAGACCGTAGCATACTGTCAGAAATAACTGTCAGCGAGACAAGGCGCTTTATGTCAGTTTAGATATAAATATGCAAAGACGCTGCTTGGTAATTAGACAAGGTGTAAAGAAATCTGTCGGAAAAAAATCTGGTGTTTGCAGCACAGATTGACACAGAAGTGGCGTCAAAAAGAGGGATGAGGAAAGTTTTCGACTGTGGGAAACTTTCATACTCAGAAACAGCTTGTTCGTGTTTACCAAACTGGCTGGTGTACCAAAACAGATCTGAAACCAGCACTCCTGCATCCAACTCTCTTTGGCTGTCTCACTGCCGTTCAGGAGGCAGTCTGCAGTTCATGCTTAGGTTTTAGATTTTATGGCATGTTGTTGGATCATTTCACAGCAGGGGGACCTGGGTTCAAACCCCACTGCGGCCTTTCTCTGTCGGTTTGTACGTTCTTTCCCATGCTCATGTGGATTTCCTCCAGGTGCTCCAGTTTCCTCCCGCATCGAAAGACATGTGTGTTAAGGACACACGTCTGAGTTCAGAATGCAGATAGCAGTGAAATTTACTTTTAAAAATGTGATTGCACTGTAGATTTAGGCTGAAAAGTTGCTTTAAAACCAGGTGTAAATGATGCCTGTCATCACTGACGTCTTCAAACTCAGCCTTCATTTTGATCTCAACTACACACCTGTAAGGACCAACATATAAACACCAGCTAACCAATGCTAAAAAATCGCCTCTACAGTAGAGTTCCCTCAACAGTAGGTGGCTCCAGGACCACATTTTGCTCCGTTGACACATACAGACACATACAAAACCAGCTACACTACCACAGCTGTTATTAAAGCACATTCTACAGCTTGATCCACTGGAAATTAACTGGTGTCTTTGCTTGACTTCAGCCTCTGTTTTTACATACATTTTACAACTCTCCATGCATTGGCATATCTGTCCCCTGCAGGGGTGAACTGGCAATAAGAAGCAGCTCAGGAATCTGCTGTCAAGAGGCCTTAATTTTATGAACCAAACTGCATATTACATATATTACATATACACCAACACATTAGTCCAACCTTGACATAGACAAATCCCAGGTGTATTGTGTAACGTACTTCCCATTCATTCTATTTTGTGCAATGCAACAATAAATAACCTGAATGAAACAGTCCAGCCTGGTCACATGAATGATGTGCTGTGCTTTGATTTAGTTCACAGTCACACAAAAACGTTCAATAGTGCACCTCTCACAGGATCTGTGCTGGTTCCTGCTCCCTCCTCCTCCATCCTTTGCCTTTGCTGTTCAGAGCCGTGTAGAGTACATAATCAACAAATCATTTTTATTGCTGGGATGGCTATCAGATATTATTTGGCTTAAGGCTACAATGTGAAAAAGTGTTGATGAAGACTCTTGAAGAAAATGAGCCAAATTACATGTTTATTTTACCCATTTACAGTCAGAGCTGGTGACTGTTTTCGTACGAATCGTGTCTGCACAGGGTTTTTCTTCTGTCCATGTTTCAGTAACGAGTGCCACATACCTTTTAAGAGTGCTATACTGCATTAGATACTACAGTTTCAGCTGCAATGGCAACTGCTATCTTCTATTACGTGCTGCACCAGCATTGGTGCTGCAGCTAAGACGACATATTGAATGTCTGTATATAGACTTTATAATGCCGGGGTCGAGAAAAAAAGGACCTCACAAAACCAGCTCATCTGCAAAGTTTTTCCTTTCTGACCACCAGGTGTCCTCAGACCTTCCCTCCTGTCCTCATCACCTGACTGCCTTGCTGTCCACACACCTGTTCCCACTTCTCATCAGCCCTGCAGTCACCTGAGCTTCCCCACCTGCACCTCCTTCAAGCAGCCTGGTCAGTTAACATGTGCTTCATGCTGCTGATGTCTAGCATCTGTATTTGTATTCTGTTTATCTGTCAACCTGAGACCTGAATCTGCATCTTGTTTCTGCCTGCCTGACCTGCATGTTTGACCTTTTGTCTGTTTATTGGACTCTGGATTTCTGTCTTCTCCTTATTGGATTTGCTTGCTGGTGTTGGACGGCTTTCTAGTTTTGACTCTTGTCTCCCTCATTTACTTTGTAAACTAATGTACCAGAGTTTATATCATTAAATCATTGAATTCCACCAGGTCTGCCTCACTTATATTCATGTCACCCTACTTGCACATCAGCCGTGTCGCTCTACATTCAATATACACATTCTTGCCAAACAACTAACCATTTGTCTTTTGCCAATAATGACACTCTGCATTGACGACTTGCCGGTTCCTTGTATCAAACAAGGGAATATTTCAATCAATATGTCTGTCGACAGATATATAAACACCTGCCTAAGTATTCAGACAGCCTCTGTGGTAGTTCAGGACCACATTTTGCCATGATGACGCACACTGACTCACAATGTGAAAACAATACCAGCCGTGCTGTCGCAGCTGGTAAAAACACCAGTTTTTTAGGGCCAACAGCTCTTTAAATTAGATGATTTCATGGTGAAATCAGTTCATTTTAATTGCATCCCCACGAGCAGTGGACTGTCTTGAAGGGATGCTGTAAATCTGTTGATCTTTAACGACCTTGTTGAACTGTAACCTGCAAATTTGCATTGTTGACCCATATTGTCAATTTCCTGTGCTAAACTCCGAGCTGCTGCTTTCCATCTGAGGGGTAAAATGCTGCAGTTCCCATGTGGACAACAGCGTCACTGGCACAGTTTAGAAGGCAGACACAGACTGCTCCAGAGAAGGTCACTCGCCGCCATGTCCACCATCAGGGGGTCTTTTTGTTCTTCGATAGCTCCCATGTTCTCAGTGTTAATCACTTAATTAACTGCACATTCTGCAATTCAATTAAAGTGAGCGTAATGGTGTACAAAGTATGGAACTGCACTGACCCTTTAGGCGATCCACAGTCCCTCGACAATTATCCAGCCTTCCACAAGAAGTGTCTGAGGGGGCAAAGGATTATTATCTGAGCTCTTTGTGGAACAGTTCACTGTGTAGTCAATATAGCTGCATGGCAATAATGTTCATGTTAACAATAATGAATCAGTCAAGCTACTGTAGATTATTGTAATTATATCAATTCACAGCTTCATGAATAATACACTTTTTGAATTGAATAAATTACGTGCCAAACTCGCCTGTGGCATCCGTATTTATTTTTACGCCATGTTCCCTGACTGACAGCTGGACAAGTCTCGGAGAGGTGCCATTATTCCTGAAACTACTGAACTGTGAAACTTACTGTTGCAGTTTTTATGTGAAACAATCTGAAATTGTTACCTGGAGTCTTGAGTAAGCCATACGTTATTCATGGAGAGAGTCTGGATCAGTCCTCATTTCAGGTGAATCGCTCTGGAGGGCCACTTTCCATTTTTCTGTATTCTTCATATTTAAATGTAAGAAAACTGATTTTAAACACAAGTGAGCATTAGTTATCAACATCTTCACACACTGTTTACATGCAATTTACTGTACAGTTGCATGTACATCTAGAGCAGTGCCTTGATGATTAAGGTGGAGACATGGCGGGACGCTGTGAGACAAGGTTTAACACCTTCATTGCACTGTGTGACAAAGACAGGGTCAAGACGAGAGGACATATTTTTGTGCTTCCTTCTTCTTCTTCTCCCCTCGTGTCTGTCTGACCCTTTTTTGGCTCTCATTATTAAACTGCATATGCAGCAAAGTGCACCTCTTCTGGAGTTAATTAATGGCCTAATTAGATGAACTCATTAGTGATGAACTGTAATTCTCTTATTTCATCTACTCATTAGCCAACAATATTCATAATTAGTGGCATTAGGACGATTATTGCATGGCAGGTTGGCCGGCATTCAGTGCTGTAGGCACCCCGCTGTGCATGCAGTGAGGTCTGATATGGACTCCATAAATCAGACTGATGGGTGTTGCAGCTTATAAAAAAATGAGAGAGTGGGAGGAAAAGGTGTGTTGTTGTCCCCGCCAAGGTCAGTGTGGGTCAGATTACTTACCATGAAAAGGATCACATCATCAATAAAAATGCAGCACATTAGGGTGAGCGTCTCAGTGATTCTGGGTGTCTCAGCATACACTGAACAACATTAAGATCTCCAGGGAGCTGGAATCACTATCATTAGCAAGCAAGCAATTGTTCAGACGTCAGCTCTGCTCACCTCCGCTCTGCTCTGCTGTGCAGGACTTCCTCCAAATGCCTTTCAATTCCTCAGAAACAAATGTCCACATTCATAGCGGCCGTTTAACTTGAGGCATATTTCTTTTTGTTTATTATCTTATTTTTACAAACCTATTTCAGGCATGCACAGAAAAAAAAGAATGCAACTGCATAACAATGAGGACGAGTTTATTCAAATCACCATTAATCATGCAGAGCTAAATAATATGGCGTTGTGGTAATTCAACACAAATCTGAGCCAGTGCTGAGACATCTTTTCAAATGTTTATTGTGCCGAATGTTGTTTCAGTAATTGTAATTAGCTGCAGTCAGAAACCGAATGTGTCTGCACAAGAATGGCGTGCACGAGAACGGCCATGAGCGTGTTAATTACCACACCGGACCTGCCAGACAGCTGCTCACCATGGCACACATTTTGATTTATGACGGCAGCAGAGGAGAAGACACAAAAGTGTTTTCCTTCTGTTTTCCATCATCTTGAAAGGAATAGGAGGTGAGTGGATGGTTCATCGCTTGATTAATTTCTCCTGCATTCGTTACATGGAAGGGTATAAAACTGCAGTAGGATATGCTCCAGTAAGTGTGTTTGCTAATGAAGAAACTGCCTAACAAAGTCCCTCTGTACAGTTGAAAAAAAGAGATAACATTTTCGAATGTTAATAGATATCCTTTTAAGAGGGATTTGGGGGATGATGTGCCTTTGAAAATACATTTTCATAATAAATTCTTTGTGTGCCTTCAGAATTCAACTGAAACACATTTTATCGTCTTTCTCCACATTTTCCCAGCAACTGAATGATGTGCACTTCCTGTGCTTAGAGAGAAGCACGAATAGAGAAAAGGCATTGTGAGGAAAGAGCTAATGCTAGGCCAGCCTGTACAGAAATTAACCACAGAGCTGCATTGCTCCCACATTAGCGTAATTTGAGCTAATGCTAAGTTAGCTAATTGTTAAAGTTGCCATAAAAAATAATTTGCAAGGTATCAGAGGCTGTCATCATCAGTGTAAAGTTATTACAAACATGAAACGGGCAAATGGCTCTTTAGCGGTTAAATGCTCCGCTATGTTGCCCCTCTAGTTGTTAGCTTTATCCACGTCGAAAAGCAGCTTCCAGCTACAAACAACTTTAATGGGACCAGTGAATTAAACCATTAAAGCTGCAGACTGCAGTTAGCTAAAACTGAAGACTCGGGTGGTAATTTGAACTACGAGTGACCCCTCTCACATTATATGTTGTCATTTGATTAACTGTTAATATTAAAGTATGATGAGTGCAGCTTTGAGATCTTGTAGCAAACCTTTTCGCAGTCTGTCCTTCAAATAATTTGTTAACAGTTTAAAGCATATAAATGCAACAAAATTCACATTAATTCACAACCTTTAACGGTAGTCAATGCTGTATTCTAGCATCAAATGTCTTTGTCACTGCTTTAAGAACATTTTCATTCAGGACATGTTTCTTAAACTTAGGTAAGCAGTGTGTGTCACTGTTGGGTTTTATGGCTGAAGACTGGCCCGCTCCGCTGAGGAAGGCCAGCAAGAAAAACAAGAATAGCAAATGTCAGAGCGGTTCACTCGCTCCTCTGCTCTCCTCTGCCATCCACACTTGTCTTTGAGCAGACAGGCTTACCTTGCACTTGAGGTTTTTTTAGTTTAGAGCGACTGAAAGGTGCAGCACTCCTCTCCAGTCACTGCCCTGGTCTTAATCAGTGCACCTCCTGCGGTTTTACTGAGATACCGGCCTGCAGAGGCAGGCAATGATTGGACGTCGCCTTTTTGGGGTCCTGCAGCGTTCTCTGAAAGACCTCAGGCATGGATGGCTCTCTCACAGTATGGGAGGCAATGCGAGAAAGGCGAGGAATAAACTGGTGTCGACAGACGGCTAAATCTTAACCAACTTCAGTTATTTGAAGAACTCTTATTCACAAAACTGTGTTCCTGGGAGCAGTGGAATGAAATAGGAATGGAAATGGATACGCACATCCGTGTGAGTGATGGACAGAAGGCTGTTTGAGATGCCAGTGAAGTCCCAATATGTCTCCGCATCGTGTCCGCAGCTGCCCCCACAGGCCATGAAATGAAAATGTGGACTCAACCAGTCAAAGCTTGTCCTCTTTATTCCTAGTCATTTCTCTCTTCATTGACTCTCTTCAGCTTTCATAGCCAGAAGTGCCTCCTGTTTTTTTTGGATAGAGTTATAAGACCAGGACCTCTTCGATTATTCTCCAGGAAAATGCATGCATGGCCGTTAATCCGGCCCCAGACCAAGATTAACTCCACTGCTGGCTCCGGCGCTCCCTTTTGTTTGTTTGTCTATTTCACACATGCCCCCTTTGCTTATCTCCTGGAATGGTAAATGCCATTTGTTTTGTTCAAAGTAATTCAGGGTGTATTGGAGTGTGATTGTGTTGCTGAGAAGGGCTGCGAGGGCACAGATAAGCATGTCAGTAGTACATCCTCTCAGCGAAGGCTGGAGTCCAAGACCCTTCCAGACCCCTATATTACATATACAATAAAAGATACGGCTGTCATATACAGTGAATGCATAAGCCACACAGTAAAGCTGGAGGTTATGGTTGGATATTTGGTTATTGGACCTCTGTGTCTTTCCCCCAAGGTTTTCTTCAACCTGCATACAAAGTTTTATAAGCTGAAAGCAGCAGAATTAACTTGTCTTCCCCCTATTTCTCCTTTGTTTTGCAGACGGAAAGTGTGTTTCATCAATGATCAGCTGAACTTTTTTTGGCTGATAATGCTGCTTAACTGAAAGTCTTAGCAGCTACTTTGTGCGAGAAGTCTTTATTTTAATGGTTATTTAATTATTTAAAAAAATATATAATTTCAGCGAGCATTGGACTACATATCAGATTAGCTTTGTTGATCATTTTTTTATGTGAAATTTAGCCATGATGCTGGATTTTAGGATTAGTCTGAATTTATCTCTTGTACTACACACTGAATGGAAGCATGGCATTGAATAATATTCCTATTCAATTATAAATCTGGTAATTTGCCAGCCACTAAAGACAACAGCTGCAGTAGCTTTCACTGCAAGTGCACCGTGATAATATCATCCCAACTCACTGTGCGGTGCAATGGGGGGTGTAATTAAGATCATTCATTCAGCATCAGTATGTCCAATGACACTTCTAATACAAAACAGAAGTAAGGGGTCCCTGCTCCTGGTCTCTATCACTCACATGTGTATCCACATAATCCAACAAATACGGCACCTAAATGTGCAAAGAGTTGCAGTGTTTCCTCTCAAAGGAGCATGTGGCGATAACGAGCCCCCATAAGGCACCAATCGTGTAGCACATCCCGACGCAGGCCGTAGGTTCGCTCTCATTCGTTTGAAAAATGGCTTCATCTGCACACGGCCTTATCTTCTTCACTTGTGACCTGCACTCACTCCCCAAACTCATTTACAGAAACATCCCATCATGGCCTCCACACCACGGAGACGGAGGGAGGGAGGAGGAGATAACTTGTTATAAAAGACGTAGTTATGGTTCAGTGGACGTTTATTGGCCCTTTGAAGGTTTGCAATTCATTTTCAACACTTGTCTGAGTATATCGTGATACCAATTGCTCCTGTTCATTGCAGTGACACTTACAATACAAAGGTTGACCACTGGTGCACATCCAATACAATAAAGAATAAATGAACAGCCCGCTCCATATGCATCGTACAGTCAAGCCCAAAGGCTTGGTTCCATCCCGGGTGTAAAGACAAGTTTATTCTTGTTGTATGTTTGCCCAGTGCTGATCAATGAGCCGACTGTTTCCAGGTTTCCAAGGGCCTCCTTGGAGCCCCAGGGTGGACCTTTTCACGTGAACTTGTGATCATTCAAGTCCTCAGTTGGTTGACCTGCACAGGTAGACCTGCGGGCTTTGTTCTCGTAATCAATACGTCAATTCTGCATCCTGTCAATCAAAGAATTGTTCGATATGCTGTGGAATAACACAAAAAGGTCATCCATGTTCCTGTGCTGAAACTTAATAATCTAGTTATCTTAAAGTCTAATGGAAAGACTTTGATTATTATCATGAATCTGATTCAACATAAATATCCTTATTGTTACACAAGTCATGGCTTTTTCCCCCTTTTCTCTCCCTTTATCTTTACATTTAGTTCTCTATTATATTTTGTACTTTGGGTGAGGGTCCTCAAACAACAGAAAAACTAGAAAGCAAAGAAACTTAACAATCCCTCCTAAAGATCTGCAGGCAGGCCAGGATAAGAAATAAATAAATTCAATGAGACACAATAATTATTCTCTGTGTGAGAGCGGGTGCAGCACTGCAGTAGCTGCTTTCACAATATTCTGCTGAGGTCAGAATGTCACGTTAAGCATTAGAGACTATTACACATATAAATACTGTGTCTCGTTGGTGGACGTCAGTTGGATTAAAACAAGCTTTTCCCAGCAGACGTCTCCCTCACAGATGAAGCGATGCAGTTGTTTAGAGACAAACTGCAGTCACAGTATCTGAAAACGTCAATGTGATGCAGATGCAGGTTATTAAAGCTCCAGGAATTGATCCAGAGTGTCTTAACGTGAAGAAAATGACTCCAGCCTTGAATTTTCAGACCAATCCAATCGTTTTGATTAATCCAAAGCCCTTTTTCTGCCTCTTATACACCGAGATGCGTGAGTCACATTTGCATTAAACTGTATTATAACAGCTATCACCTTCTTCATTCTGCTGATGGACTGATCCACTTGGCACCGTTTCGCTTTGTGTGTCCTGACCGAGCCGTACCTTCGGCTCATCAGAGGTTTCATCCCACATAAGAACATTACCATCAGTCAGCTGACTTTACCGCTCTCACCCTGGGAGGGAATCAAAGGAAAGACACGGATGTGCTTCCAGGGGGGAAGCCAAACTGAGCTCCAGATGACAAGGCTGATATGAGAGCTAAAGACCATTTTCAGGTTGAGTGCTTTGAGTTTGTTCTTTCTGCAAGCGGTCGCAAACGGCAGCGTTTTCCCAGGTACCAGGTTATGTCAGCGCAACAAGCCAGCTGGACAACGACCTCCGCAGGACACCAAGAGGGCACGCCAACGTCTTATGATCTGCATCTTGGGATTGGCCGGGCTGGAGCGCTGCGTTTTCATGACTTTCAGGGCTGCAGCTGTATCAATGCTGAACACCTTCTTCTTCTCTGTGGTTGCTGCTTCAAATACTTCCCCCTCAAGCTCTTTATCACTATTTTGTTCAGACTAAACGACCTCAAGGGCACAGGATGATGTTTGGTTGGGAAGTGCGTCAGCTGACTGTCAGAAACGATTCATTAACTGCGTGCTAATCATTAGTCACTGGGCCTTAAATTCACCTGAACCTGTGCTGCACCAGGCTTCATGAATGTAGGTGAAATCACAAAGCTGTGAACAGCAGCCACTGCAACAGAACAAACCAAATTAGATGCAGCAGTAGAGAGGATTGGGGTTTGGAGGGGTGGCTGTTTTCAGTTTAATCAATCATCGCCGCTGGAATAAGAGTCGGGGGGGGGGGGGGGGGAGCAGTAGTAGGTGGGGATTTAGTCTGTTTTGCGAGGGAAAGGATTTTTTTTTTCCCTCTTAAGGGGCCGCGTTGAGCCAGCTCATTTTTCACCTGGGCGCGGCTCATTCGTTCATTAGGCAGAGAGATAGGGGTGTATGTGGCGGATCTGAGGCGCTGCTTCATTACTCTCTGAAGACTGGCGAGATCGGACCACGCTGTAGAATCTTTAACCCCCCCCCCCACCCCCACCACCACCACCCGTCCGTTTTCCCCCTCCCTGCCATTGCCGGGGAATGATGTGTGTTCAACAGGATTTGAGTTCCTGCTCATTACAGAGGCGTGATCATAACTCAGCCAAGGGTGCTAGCTACATGCTGAGAGAGCAGCACTTGCAAAGGCAAAGAGGTGCTGAAGCAGTGAAGTCACTGCTACCCTGAGGAGGAAAATAGCTGCTGTGGCTTCAACTGAAATGTTGACGGCTGAGGAAGATAGAACACCATTGACAAAAGCACGTCTCCTCTTAAATGTTCTTTTGAAGCCTTTGAAGGACATATCGGTTCAAGTTCCCAGAATATTCTAAGAAATAGTGGATTGTACTTCCGGTGTATGCAGTCTGTATTGATCAGCATGCCAAGACAGCTTTATTACTAATGCATTCGGGGGTCAAAGGTTTCTTGATTAGCCTGCAGTGCATTAGACCCGTGAACACGGCTGAGACGTGGCCATTAGACATCCTTCATCATCCATTAGCGGAGGGGAATATGGTTGCAATTATTGCCTCCTTAATGACTTGAGGTCAGATTTTATACCGCGGTGAAATCATTTCCAACCGTTTTCAGAAAATTCTTAACATCCCTTTGCTATAAAAAACACTTTATGACTCGTATGGTTGTGATGAATAATGTACTAAATACATTGAAAGCTCTTGATTTTATGTGAGGGTAAAAGATCGTTCTGGTTGCTTGTTGTAGAATTTCATGGTTATTTTCAGAGATTTGGCCGTTCTGTCCGTGCAGAATATCAACATACTCACCAAAGCAGTGGAAGAGTGATTGATCGGTCAGCTGATTAATTCTGATCCTGCACTCAACAGGCCGATTAGATAAAAAAAAAAAGTCTGCAGACACGTCAGAGAAAATGCACATTTTTTATTTTAAAATAGCTTTTGTTCATATGAATGGTAAATAAGAACTTTAAATAAATGTTAATTTAAGTTAAGAGATTGTTTCCTCATTTGTTTTTATTAACTTCTTGTATTTTATTAGATGCAAAAAACCAACAGCATGATTATTTTATCATTTGTCTCCACTCAGAGCACATTATCTTTTCATATCTGAATATTTTACTCATTTACATCTCAAGAGCATAACCAGAGCAAGAGTGGTAGGTCACAGCCGGGCAGTGAAGTGGGTTTATAAAATGGGGTGAATTTTAACAACAGGCATTTTGGGTAGTTTTCTACGGTTCGCCTTTGTTTTTTCTTGCGTTTGGTTAACCTGGAGGTTTGTTTGAACTGACCCGTACTGCTCTTGCCCTGCTGGACTTTTTTCAGCTGCTTCCCAGCTTTGTTTTGTTTAGTTTTGTTTTTTTTCCTATACTGTTTACAGCCCTGTTAGTTTCATTTCTGAGCTCTATATCCGCCCTCCACTGTCTGCGAGGGCTTCTTCTGCATGTCGATGGCCGTGCTCGGGAGCTGCTTGCATGTTTGCGTGTCAGGGAGAGGCAGACGCACGGCGGGGCTGGTTGCTATCGTGTTGACATCTGTCATATGTGTTTGTTTATCAGGAACAAGGCACCACAGGAGAGAGACAGGTACTCTCCAGAGAGTGACTGAGCCCGAGCCGACTCCTCTCTATCTCAAGGGCTGCTGCTGCTGCATTATACAGACCTCATACCTGCACTTACAGTAAAGAACCAGCAAACACACACACCAAATCCACGACGGCGAGGCCAGGTTCACTTATTTCATGATGGGCTCTTTATCTCCTATTATCAAGTGATTTCTGGGAGTCTTTTTCTCAGACCAAAGCGCTGCGATGATTTATCTCTATAGAGTGTCATGATAGATGTTCCTCCGGTGTAAAAATACTATTTGTGTAATTGGATCATTCTTTGGCCCACACTCCATAACTCCTCCGTCTGCTGCTGGTAGAGTTATGTGCCCTGGTGGCAGGTAATGTTTTTCATTATATGCCAGGCCAGTTTTATATATAGAAAATGGGTGGGAAGGGACTGTGTCTAGCCTGGAGCCATTTTCTTGGTTAGTCCCTGTAGGTGCATCCAATATTGATTGCTTGGGAGTCGAGTGTTCCATCCCCACAGAAAAGCAGCATATGTATCGTATGCGGGGAGTGGAGATACTGGGTGTTTTCGTCCGGCTAAATTTAGCAGGCAAAGCAACACCCGTGATGACAACCTCCTAGTGGAGGTGCCATGAAACACAAGTGCTCTTCATAGCCGGCGGAGCTACAGAGACATAAACATGCACAGCTAAAACAAAGACTCGGGGCGTGCTTTCATCATATATTTAAAGTCTAATTGGTGTCAGTTGCTGCGAAGGCATCGCCCTCTCCAGGTACTTCAGAGTGTTTGGTGACAAGGTCGACGAGGTGAATAAATGAAAGCAAGAAGACGCACCTCGCAGGAAATGTTTGAGGGTTCTGAGGCTGTGATGTAAAAGCGTCTGGTTGAGTTGGGGCGTTTGATAGCGGCGCTCTTCCCCAGATAAGACTTTCCTGAGCCTCGAGAAAAAAAATGCACCTGCATATTTATCTGTCCATTAGTCTCTGTCTCTCCCTCTCATCATCTCATCCTCTGCCATCTCCAGGTATCAGTTGCACTGCAGAGCATAGTAAATATTTGAGATCTCTCTCTGTCAATGAATCAAGTCTCATTTTCAGAGGGGGTGGGCACACCGTGGAGAAAAAGATGACAGTGTTTATCTCCATTTTCAGAGCTCCACTGAATGATGAGCGCCCTTGCTCTGTAGTGCTCTAACAAATTAATTCACTCTGAAAGTTCCTGATTTGCATTCCAGAGGTTAACTCTGGTCTCATCCGATTTTCACTTTGAGCTGTGATGAATTTGCCGCTGAATAGTTTTGCTTTTTTTTTTCCCCTCCGCCTGCAAAGGTTGGATTAAATGAAAGAGCTGTGATTTTTTGAAGCGCTGGTAGTTTTTGGCAGTCACAGTACGCCGCGTGGTTATTTCCGCACACAGAGAGATTTTTCTAATCAACACATTTCACATGAAAATGATGTAAATCATTCTCTTTCATATGCGTTCAATCATGAGGAGGCTCTGCATGAATGAGATGAGCTTGTTAAGGCTCATCCATGTTGCAGAGCTTGAATGAACAATGTGAGGTCTGGAGTTCAGCACTGGCCTCAACACACAATATGCTATTGTGTTTTTGTCTTCTGGTGACACAAAAGCAATCATTCCAGAGAGGTATCGGAACTTGAAGCCATTGTTTGTGACTATGATTTATCTTTTGGCAAAATATTTTGCTCATTAGCCACCATGGCCAGAAGTTGATTAGCCCTGGCATAAGATCAGCTACCAGTAATAAGGATGTTCAGTGGAAACCGACAGCAAAGAAGCAGTGAAAATCCAGGAGTAATGCGTCAAGTCAGAGAAAAAGTGTTTGGTCAGCAGGAATAAAACGTCGCTGATTTTCTCCCCTTATTTTCTCCTCCTCCTCGCAAACCAGTTCAGGCAGCATTCAGCAAAATGTGTCATTAAGGAAAGCACTAAACTCCAAACTCGCCCAGATTCTGCAAGGTGTTTAGACTGGGCAATTTAAGTGATTCACAGCGGAACAAGGAAGGCTATCAGGCCTCATCTGATAGTTACCTGGGGCAGCAGACGAGCTTCTGCCCACAAAGGTAATTACAATTATGCAAATGAAGCACATAGTCAGGCCCTGGAACAAAAAGCAACGCCACGTATGCAAACTGAAAGCCTCAAGCTGGTTCACCTGTTCATTAAAATACATACAGAAGCAGGTACATTGGCATTTTCATGCTAATGCCTCCAATAAGACAGGTTAATCACCATTTCATTGCAATAAACAATATGGACAGTCAGTACAAACGGATGTATGGACGGAAATCATGAGACTTTCCCCGGAATCGCTCCCTGAATGGCCTGCAATTCTCCTGCTCTTGTTCCTGAATCAGACTATTAGATTGCTTTAGCAGGAGATTGAATGGTGGTGGGGGGATTTGGATCGAAAAAGAGAAAGCTGGAGAGACGTGATGAGTTTCGGACTGGAGCCGTGTGAGGCTCAGGTGATGAAAGGATGGTGCTCTCTCTAATTCATTACCGGCCAAAGCAAGTTGCAATGAGGTGTGCTGCAATGGCACCGCTGAGCACAATGGAGCGTGGAGTTTGAGGAGTAAACAGCTCGAACACAACATTCGACCACATTGTCGCTACTCAACGCGACATTTGAAGCCCTTTGTGTGAAGTACAGTCATTATATAGAACATGGTGCTAAAGCAGGACAATCACAGCCTAGCAGCAGAGCTCTTTACCTCTAATGTCCAATGTTCCCGTTGCATCAAAAATAATACAAAAAACACACTGACTACTGGGGTTGCAGATCATCCCAGGTTTTATTCTTTATTTCATTTCATTTTAACGTCTACTGATAATCATCCTGACGCTCATGCCTTTAGTGGGTAAAACTCTTTGCTGTCATTAAGCTGAAGGTGGATGCAATCAAGCACATAATTAGAGGTACTTGGTTTTAAATCCGTACAGGCATATACGTTATATATGACTTTGTTCCATTCGCTCATCATGACTCGCCTAAGCCACAAGACTGACAAGCTAACGTTAAGTTGGAAAACACAAGTGTAAATAATGGAATGGAATGGAATAGACTTTATCACCACTGACCTCGGATTAACATGCATGCATATGTAAATTATTGCATAAATTCATTCAGCGAAGCAAGTCCACATAAAACATTTTGTACATTTCTAAAATATGCCACAATATTCATTTTGTTTGTGTTCATAATACATGCAAGCACACCTTACTCAATTCCCAAGAGGTTTGGATTAAGATTTACCTGTAAAACCTGGAGCGCACAGTCCAATCTGTATGATCTAATCTGAGGTTGACAGAACTGCCTTCTGATATCTTTGCCTGTATTGCCTATAGCACATTCCCGCCGGAAGGCTCCCTGACTACCCAGCCGAGTGCTAATGAGCCCAGCTCCTGTTAATTTAATTTAAAGCGTGGGCTCATCCATGGAGCCACAGCACCGTCTGCCTGGTGCTGCACCTTTGCTTCATGCATGCACATTCAGATACTCTGCACACACTCTCCAGTCTCACACTTTACATCCCTGTGGTTACCCGTAAACACTGGAACATTGATTTGGCGCTCAGATACTAATCTACAAGCTCCTCCAAACAACAACACAACACACTGGAGTGAATGGACATCCTGAAAAAATGTAATTGAGAAGTCATGTCAGATACATGAGTTCTGGCTGTTGTAGTTTTTTACCCATGTGCACTAGTACTGCAGGCAGGCAGCCACGGAGGAGTGATCTGACACATGCATTCTCATCTGATCACTCCACAACACTCTAAAATTTACTGTGCAAGAGCAAAAACTGCTGTGTAATCTGGTGATGTTCAGATGTCCTCAGCAGGGGAAAGATGTTGAGAAAGGTGTTTTATTTTTGATAAGATTTATTTCTCATAGTCTCTCTTCTTCGTAGGGTTCAAAAGTAACGGTCTTTATTTACTGATCATATCCGTTATCGCTTCCATCGAGCCTTCAGCATCAGTCTGTAGATTTTTTAAATCATTGCTGATTCAGCAGAATAAAATTCAATATGAGTCACCTTGAAAAATGACAGCCGTGCAGAATGACAAAGTGAAGGTCAAGTGTGAATAATCTCATCTTCAGCAGTAATAATATCACACTCATATTGGAGAAAATGATAAAATTGTGCAGCTTAGGCACGATTTTTGATGATATACCAATACTGTGATCTCTGATATTGTCCACGTGGATCTCTTTGAAAACAAGGAGAGACGAATCAGGAAATGTCACCGCATCCTTTACGAATCCAACTGGGTGCTCTATATTTTCAGCATTTCAAGTCTTTCCCAAAAGAACAGTAACACATCAGAGTCATGGAGATCTTTCATCTCTGGCTGCAGGAGACTGGAGTGACTGTTTACTCATACGAACGCCGGTGTTTGATCAAACAGGAAACAAGGAAAAAATCTTGAAATTGCCAGAACTTCCCTTTGCAGCTGTGCAGCATCAGATGGAATAGCTTACTTGTGGAAAAATGCCACTACTGACTAAAAAAACAACTTCATATTCCTTCTGAGGTGCCAAAATGTGTCATGTTTATTTGTTCCCAATGACAGTGAACTGATCTCTTAACTTAAAATCACGTCTTTATTTCCAGGTCTATGGAAATAAAGTTCATCCGCTGTGACAGAGGTGAGCTCCATCGCTTTAAACACGGGACTGCCCGTTGTTCTGATGGTCCATTATTCCAAATCCCCAACAAGTCTGAAAAAAGGTCCCATTGGACTGAAAGCCCATTTGTCAGACTGCTCTGCTCTGCTCTTTCTATCTTCGTGAATTTGGTCATACAGGACAGGGCGAAGTCTGGTGACGTTCATCAAGTAACCTCTCATCGTCATGCAGCAATGACAAACATGTGGTTAATGTTGTGAGAAGGTTGATTAGGTTCAGGCACCAAAACTTCTTGGATAGGTTTAGGAAACAATCATGGTTTGGGTTAAAGTAACACCAGTGAAGTTACGTAAGTTGCTGATACCAGAGTGTGTTATGGTTGAGGTTGAGGTTGGGGTGAGGGGGTTTTCAGCAATGGGACATTTTTTTGACAATTGGGGTTAGGGACTAACAGGCCGTTGCAACAGTAACATGGCACCTTAAACATCCATCCATCCATTATCTATACCGCCTATCCCTTTCGGGGTTGCGGGGGGCTGGAGCCTATCCCAGCTACAGTGGGCGAGAGGCGGGGTACACCCTGAACCGGTCGCCAGCCGATTGCAGGGCCACATGCAAGGACAAACAACCATTCACACTCACACTCACACCTACGGACAATTTAGAGTCATCAATTAACCTAATGAGCATGTTTTTGGTCTGTGGGAGGAAGCCGGAGTACCCGGAGAGAACCCACGCATGCACGGGAAGAACGCACCTTAAACAGTGGAAAAGAAATGTGGTTTTTCCTCCAATGCAGCCCTGTGAATCCTGGAGGTGTGTGGTAAATCTCATAAGACTCAGTGGAGACTTGATTGAGTTTTTTGCAGATAAAATTAACCCTCCCGCATTGTTTTTTGTTTACTTGCGCTGAGATCACCGAGCCAAGCTAAAGTCTCTCGATCAAGACCTTTAAAAAGGAACAGTGTGGCTGTAAAAAGTGCTTTGCCTGTTTTCAGACAATGCACTTTCACTTGAATATATGCAAGAGAAGAAGGGACTTATGGAAATTGTCCATGCCTTCTGTCCTCGCGTCTCTCGTCTCTGATCTCCCCCTGGGGGATGAACTGTTAACAAAGCCAGAGTAAATGCTGCTGAAGTGCAGAGAAAATGTTTATGCATCAAATCCTTTTTGTCTTCCCTCTCTGTCCGTAATGCCGTTCAATTTGCCTAAACTTTTCTCACAGAAATTGGATGATTTCCATTTTGCTCTCGAGTGAGGAGCTTTGGGAACATGCCTGTGTTAATCTCCTCAGGATTCCCTCCGTTTAACCCAGCGCCATAACGCACTGACGAGGGGATTTCTCCTTTCTCAGTCGCGTTGAGATAAATAATCTCACCTGACATAAATGGAATATACTGGAGATATGGAAAATCATTACTTATCCTTGTTCTCATTTATTACCACTAAAGCAATCATGTTTTTAGTGCCTTCAAATTTATTTCTTCTGATCCATGACAGTCAAAAGGATTTATTAGTTCTAGAAGAGTATTTTATGATGAACCTCTACAGCCAGCTTTCCATGTGCAGTATGGTGTGGACGGGTGATGAGCTATGTGACTGGATGCGACTCGGAGCTAACGATGGTCCGACGTCACGTGGGTGGTCGTTTCCGTGATGGGCTTGACGCTATTCGCCAATGACAGGACCAACAATCCAAGATACAATACATCGCCTAAAGGCTCCTGTAGTAGGTGGTCAGGGTGGGCTGATTGTGTCTGAGAAAGGCTGGGAGGCTCTGAATAAAAAAGATAGATAAAAAGAGAAAGAGAGAGAATCCCACCCGTGACGGAACCCACAGCTCGAGGCGCACATCGCTCACAAGTCCAGCAGAGAATGAAACTGCGGCCGTCTGATTTGTGCCTAATAAAGTTGTCACATCCTATCAGGACTCACATCTACTTCAGAAAGCACAGGCCCCCAGTCAGGGCTAGTCAGGGGTGATCATGGGCAGCCAGGTTTGGACAACACCTCCGAGTGATGGATGATGGGAGAGAGCAGTGCCTGATGGGACTAAGGGCCAGATGACGGAAGGCGATATGGATGAACAGGACATTCACGGTATCAGCTCATTTTATTAGGGGTTGTAAACATCTAAGGATTACAGTGATGATCCTGGTCTCCTGGTAGCAACTTCATCACAGAGTCCAAGAAAACACGAGTGAATTTTTAGAAATCCGTCTACTTTCTTGGACTGCAGTGTCTTCACACCTCAGTACCTCAAAACCCACGCTCGCCAGGACTGTTGGGGAGGCATGAATGCAGTTCACGTCAGTGTGCCTCTGCTTGAAGACAGGTCCTGTCCTGTGCCTTGCTTATTTCCTCTTGCCCACGCTCCCATTATTAAAGGCGGTATCTATTGCCTGACCTCTAGAGGGAGGCAGCGTGTGGAGTCAGAGGAGGAAGCACACGTCTGCCCACAGAGGCCACATAGACTGCTCTCTTCAACAAAGGCAAGTCAATCACACATAGGTCAGAGCACATGTCGGTCCTTAAAAGCCTCAGGTCCTCTCTAAGTCCGTTCAATCATGGCTTGTGTGTTTACATCCTGTTTCAGAAAATCGATGAGTGTTTTCAATATTAACCTTAATGTGCAGATGTTTCTACAGGTCTTCAGCAATGTAACCTACAATAGTTATGTTATCATCTATCTGGCATGACTGTCCATTGCCTCATGAAATAATATTCCTTTATCTCTGCATTGCAGGCATCGACAGAGATTTAATTTCTCTTGAGATTACGCTCCATAGCTTATGGGTCTATTGGATGGAAAATTATTTACTACTAATGTTCCCTCTGCCCTCAAAACACAACGCGCTCTCCTGCAGTTACCAGTTTTTATTACTTTTCCAAACTGCATTTTTTATTCCCGCTATATAAATTCATCAAAAAGACTTGTGGTTGCAGTCCCTTTATCAAAACTTTTCAAATAGTGAAACTGAAAAACCAGATGATGCCCACCCTCTCTATCATCACACGTTCCCTGTTTAGAAACCAAATTTGCTCCATGTGCAATATCTGAGTACAACAGGCCAGCTGTGATTGAGAGGTTGGAGGTCTAAATCAATCATGGGTGGCGTGTTACTGGGAGTTAAGGAAATTGCTTTCATCCCCAACTTGGCAATGTTGATTTTGCATTAAATCTGTGACGCAAACAGATCTTAGTTCCCTGTGAGTGAGAAAAAAAAGTGTGCTGAACTTGTGTTAAGCTGAAATCCCTGAAGCTATATTGTATCAAAAATCTGACTAAAGAAATAACATATTGAAATAATATTTCTCATGTCTTTTTTGACTATGTTTAGTCAGTGTTGGGCATTAGCTACAATTAGCCTTGTTACTAGTTTAACTGCATGTGTAAGGAGCGTAATGGTAGCATAAAACGCTAAACATAACATGTAATCCTAACTCTAAACTTAATCGCACTTTAACTTAAGTTTTGTCCCACCAGCCTTCCCCCGTTAACTGACCTTGAGTCTGACACGTGTCCCCGAAAGTAGCCTAAGTCAAACCCACACAAACATGAATGAACACACTCTCAACAGCTGCTTTTTGTTATCCGGCTATGAAGAGCGCGTGTTCTTGTTTGTTTTATGTCACTAAATTGGTTTTGGGGCCTTGAAAGCAGACAGCACAGTTTATTGTTTAGAAAAAGTTGAATGTTTTTTGCTTGCTTATCTGTTTGCCTGATCATGTCATTGATCACTGAGGTCACACTGACTTTGAATTTGGTTGGAAGCTGTTTCACTCTAAACTTTTGCCTTGCTGCTTTAGCTTAAGGTGCTACATTTCTCTTGGGGGAGCTTCAATGCGGTGAGGCTTCATCCAATGGAGAGTTACTGGTAGCTCGCTGTATTTTGGCCACTGCTGGACAAGCTACCAAACACTGTCTGATCTACTTTAAAGCTGAAATAATCAATATTTTTATACGAACACTCAAACTAATTACATCTCCTCATCTCAACAAGGTAAGAGATATAGAACCAGATGTTTCCTTCAGCAGTTGGTGATCGCCATTAATTTTAGGTATATGTCAGTGTCATATTTACAGCTTGTTGCACTGCCCCCATGTGGCCAGAACATTAATTAAAATAGGTTTAAAGTGTATTTATATGAGTGTGCTTTAAAACCTATATATATGTACTGTATATACACAAAAAATAATGATATTATATTGCAGATTTGTTTTGAGTCATGTTGGTTGCATAACTTCTGTCTTTTTGTCGATGAACAAAATACAGGTCTTTTTTCACCTGGTTGTTTTTGTTCAAATTTAATTTGATTTCCAGCAGCTTGTCATTTTTTTAAATATATTTCAAAGACTTTTTTGTCGCTAGCATGAAATCAGATACTGTTTTGCAACATTTACCTTTTTTTCATTCAGCTTTTGTCACTTTTCTTTCAGTAGATGACTCTTGACTCTGCTGGTATTCAATAGCACGTAGAGAAATACAACCCAGTTAATATTTTCTTGCACTCAGCTACACACTTTTCTATGATTAAGAAAAATGTTGGAGTTTTTGCACAGCTGTAAAATGTTACAGTATGAACCTCGTGAGTGCTGTCGACTGTACAATCTTGGTGACGCAGGTGGCTTAGTAATTGCTGTCTTAGCAAACAGACCTGACATTTAGGCAACTCTCAGTACATCTGCAGGATTGTGCTGAGGCTGTGGAGTCAGGATACCTCGGGTGTCTGTGACAGTCACAGCAGGCCTCGCTAATCATGTTACATTTAGCCGTGACAAAGACAAGGCCATGTACAAACTGAGGTAGATGGATTAAACCAATTGAATAAGTATGGATTACCCTTCAGTACACTAATCAACTTGATGAGATGGTCTCAAGTAATACCGTAGAGGGGGATGAGCAGATCATAGGAGGTGGAAATATGATTGTTTCATTTCGCAAACGAGGGCAGGTCTTCCACTCTTCTTTAGTTTATCCCTGGAAAACAAGAGTCAAAGTCAGTCCCATGTAACTTCTGCAGAATATCAGACCTCTTCTTTCATTTCCTAATGAGTACTTTTACTGCCGTTGCCCATCCAGGTATGGAAGAAGTGAACAAGAACTGAATGTTCCAATCTTGGCAGGTGGGTGCTTACAGAGCACCAATAACAGACGGAGAAATTGATGCTAATTTTGTGAATGTGGCAGTTATCCACAGATACCACTGGTCAAAATAGTGCTCGCATCTTTAAGTCTCCACAACAGCTGTGGCCAGAGACCACCGCCATGTTTTCAGGTTGCCCCTCCGACCCGTTCCCATGAATGCGACATGTCAGGACCGCCTCAAATAGATTCCTCCGATTTTGCCTCAAGCATCCATTTGAACTTCAGTCCTGCAGGAGTTAATGAAAACTAACATGAAGCCAAAAGAGCTAACGGTCTAACGTTCATCATGTGGCCACAAATACAACTCCAGATGACTCCTAATACTAATGAATGCTAAAGGTGTAACATCTTAAAATGTCTCAATAAAGTATCAGTGCTTCAAACTTGTGCTCGTAAAAAGGTCTTGCATATTTTCTTGTGGATTGAGCTCAATAATGTCCTTCTCCTTCCTGCACAATTAGTGACCCAAAATGTACCATTTGAGCTTGAAAGCATCAGTTATAATCTCTCACTGAGGACTGTCTGAATCCTCATGAAAAAGTTGCATTTGATCTATGAAATAATAGCTAATTGGCTGCAGAGGTGATGTCTGTCAATTATATTGATTCTTTTATTTTCATAGCACTGAATGTTCTAATCAGTATGAAGAAGTACATCTGTGCTGTCACTTCAGCCTTATGCTCAAGACTATTTTGAATAGCTGGACAGGAGAGGGTGCGTTTTATTTGAGCCCCTTCTGGACATTTTAATGGACACAGTTGCATAGTGTAGTTCTGTTCCCTGAACGCTGCTAATAGAGTGAAAAATGGAGGTTGTGCTGTCATGCCAAGAGATAGAACTGCTTAACATTTCTGTCAGGCAGAAAACTTTCTCTCTGGCATCCATACATTAAAAACACCTTATTGTGCTGCTCATTCACATAACAGGGGCTCACTTTTGCCAAGCTAACTGCTGTAATATGTGCTATTTAGACTTCAAAAGAACATTTCACACTGTGAGCAGAAATAATTAAACTTACACCAGGTACAAGTACTCTTGTCAAATGAAGTATTAATTTTCTGGTCAAAACAGGATTAAGAATATGTAATGAAATACTCCTACGATGCTTGAAGAGCTTTAGTATGCAGGGATCGTTATTACAGGCATGACTAGTTGGACTGCAATTGATTTGAGCCATATATGAACTCATGATTATCCATTCTTCAGTCATATATGTCACATTAGCATAACAACCAGGAGCAACCTGGACAGTAATCATCTGTGTCCTTTTTACCATCTGTGTGTAAAGTCCGTGACATACACGAGTAGGACAGTTTATTGCTATCACATAAAACAGTTTTAATAGCTGTGTTTCACCTGCTCAGTCGTATATGTGTATGTTGAAGTGTGTGTGTGAGGTGTCTGGGGGAGGGTTGTTGTAAAGGGGATCTATACCAGGAGGAGGAGGAGGAGGATGGAAGAATGGCTGAATCTCATTAGCAGCATTTTTATTTTTTTTTTATTTTTTTTCGGATCATACTGCTATACTGAATATTGAATTCTCGAAATGGCACAACAACACTTTTGTCACCACCTATATGTCATGAGGAGAGGCTGGAGAGAGGATGTATACACTTGGCTTTATTGGGAGAAAGAGGTTGGGGACAGCATGGCGAAAAGGCAGTTGTAGGGATTTGGATTTGGTGCTCTGCCCTTGATCCTTTACAGATCAAGGTAAAGTAATGGTTGTTTCCCCCTCCCCGTCTTGGCCTGTCATCGCCCTGCAGCTGATCCTCTCTTTATCGGGGACTGATTGAGCAGCTCTTCAAATGCTGGATGGCAATGGAGGTGGCCCTGAAAGTGTAGATTGCTTCCAACAAGTGCTGCATTGAATGCTTTGGTTTCCCAGACTGAACTTGTTAGAGCAGGTTGGGCTGCCACAGCAATTTAAATCCGGTTTGCAAATAAAAGATTTGATGCGTGCAAATTTGAACCTTAATGATGAACTAATCATCGAATGGGTTTAACAGGTCTCTCAGTTGTTTTGCTCCTTTAGATTTTAAATTACATGGTTTTAGATTGACATGACAGCAATAGAACTTTAAAATAAGATCTAGGAATCTGATCAAGAATCTAAGTTTAATGGATTTAAATTCCATTAAAATCCAAATTTGTCCTGCACAATTTACTTCATTTATATGTATTTACAGGCTCATTCTTGTAAATGATGATAATTAGAATTCCAATAATGAATTCTGTTATTGTTATATGTATTATGCCACTGTCGTTTGAAAAATAAACCCTGTCAGCAATATAGCTTTATGTAATGAGTCTAGTGTTATTTTATCGTTTTAATGTAGGCCATTGATTTTATTTTATTTTCCCCTATAATGCGTTTACCCCTGATTGTATTGAATTCTCTGTTTTATGTCTACCGTGTGTTGTTATCTTCCTGCACAATGCATAGTAAAGAACACGAAAAGAGATTAAGAAAAAAAAAAAGTTTCTCCTGTTTTTCTGTGTGCGCATCGGACATTGGAGCTGAGGACTAACTGTGAGCGAATAGAAAGGATTTATCATTGCGTTTTCCATGATATCCAAACATGCGGACACAACCCATTTGAGGAACGAAATTTCCGCACTTATACTTCAGCACTAACGTCGAAGCTGTCAGCAATTAGTCATCAGTCATTAAATGCATGTGTTTCAAGGTTAGAAATAATACAAATATAATTCCTATTAAGAGCACGCACGGAATGTATTAGATCCTGTAGGGTGTGCTTTGCATTGAGAATTTGTGAAAAGGCGAGTCTCATTTAGAAATTAACACTTAAACGCAACATGAGACTTTCCCCTTAAATGTTAACTTCCGGGTAACGGTAGCGGAAACACTTCTGGCTAGCAGAAAGGCGGATCCCTCTCTGCGATTTTGCTTTTCGGAACTTCTTTTGAGTCTGTTTTTTACCTGTCATTCATTGACGGGTCCGCATTACACGTCTTTTTCAACTCAAACTGCTTTCTTACGCATTAAAACGACATTTTATTCAGTCGAGTTCTACGACCGTACTCATTGCCACGACAGGAAGAGTTTCCCAGCTCTTGCTAGCTAACTTTTAACGCACTAGCATTCAACTTGACAACTGCCCTGCTGCACATCAGGAAAGGAGCAACACCCGGAGCATACACAGGAAGATGGGAGATAAAGAACTGATGTGGGCATTGACGACCGGGGACCTGGATGAAGTCAAAGCTAGGCTGGTACAGGTAAGACAACGGTGATGTGACTGATTTTCATTAAGTCGTGTGCAACAATTTTCTGACAATTGACCGCTCACTCGACGTAATTAACGGCAGTTAGCGAACAGGCTGGCTAGCTAGGTAGCTAGCCACCTAGATAATGGTAGCTGTAGTTGAGTAACGTTAAGTTAGGAAATTTAACATTAGCATGCCATCGGAGTTTGTAACATTATCTGCAACATATGGAGCCGTGAGTTAGCATGAATTCGTTTCAAAACATTTCGTGGTAGGTGTGACACATTCAAGTCTGGACTTAACACATAAGTCTGGGTGCCAAGTTAGCATAGTTAGCAACATACAGTGCTACCCTTATCTAGAGAATAGGGAATGGCTCAGTGTTTTGTTAACTGTCATGGTTTCTGCTGTATAGCTATAGTCATTAACTACCGTTGTATCGTGAACGTGGTGGATTTGGCTTTAACTTTGGAACACCTTTAGCTCGGCTAGCAAACGCTATAGGAGCCACTTTCCGCAGAAAGCAACCTGTTGGTAAGCTATCCAACAACTGCATCCGCTCCTCCGTGGTACACATTGTTGATAGCCAGCTAACAGCCACCGTTATGTCCATTGTACTGGCAACAGCACCAATGACAATAGGTGTTTACAGTATGTGCCTTATTGGATAATGCTTTTCATTGTCTGTAGAATGGGTCTCTTTTAACGTGCTGTGAGATAGCTAGGTTTAGCTAATTGCTAGCGAAAATACCACCACACGGGCCCGGGCTCCAGCAGTGTTTAGCTATCGCTGGTGGGCGGGGGTCTCAGCTGTAGCAAAGGAGATGGAGGCCCGGCTACAGCAAATCCGACGGCACTCTCCACTCTATCGTAGCCAGCATTGTCTGTTTGGAAGAGACTGATGGAAAACTCTCAAACTGCTGGGACGCACTGATTTCACTGCTGAGCTGCAAGTGTCCTTTTTTTTCTGTAGAAAAAGACTAAAAGCTTGTGGCCTCGCTTCTATGGAGGAGGCCATTTTTACTTTTCTAAACAGTCCCATCTCAAGGTATGGTAAACGATGACTTGATGTTTCTTTATAGTTAAAAAAAAAAAAAAAAAACAGCTGTACAGTTTTACTTCCATACTGGACTCCTCAACTGTGCTCATAAGTTACTATACTGTAGTAAACCTACTCGCCAGTAGTCACTAGTCTCTCCGATAATGTGTTTGATGCCTAAAATCTGCCTCTTCAATAGCACACCCATACCCATTGAAGGCCTTCTATGGATTTTAATATTGACCACTTGTCACAGTATCAAGATTAAAAACTTCAGTACAATCCGTTGCTCAATTCTTCACCTGCATGCTCAGTGTATGTAAACCATTTATGTTTTTTATCCAATAAAGTCAAAGACTCCCCCTTTACATATGAATGTTTTTACAACTTGGAGATATCAGTAACATGTCGTTGAAACGTTCAAGTGACATAAAAGCTGATAGGATACTATTGGTGACACTTTCATATTGAATGTTGCTTGACACACAGACCTTTGGAAGGCTTTAATCTTATCTGGTTTACACACTAATGTGAATGAATCTTAAGCCCATTTGATAGTTGCTCAATTTTAAACCGTTGCACTTGAGTCTTCCATTAAGAGGGATGAATTTTCCATCCACAAGGAGTGTCTCTTCACTTCTGATGGTCTTACTGTAAGTCATTTCAGTGTCTACATTGGGTCTGGATGTAAATAACTGCAGTGTCTCATCCCTTTTCTGCAGTGGAAATGAAACTATTTCCATTTTGTCAGCCACTGGAGTTGCAGCCATTGAAGGTAAAATTTAAACACTATTAGAAGAGGTTGAAGTTCAGTATCCGTCATTGCTAATGGATTCAGTGGGTTGGTTGTGAAATAAAGAATTGTCTTCAGTGTGTTTTACTGAACCTTCAGTCGAGTTTGTGTTAAAGGTGAGTGAGCAAGTGGCAGTCGGAGGCAGGCAGTGCTGAAGTAGATGATGATGATGATGCTGGTGCTGAATTAGGGAAACAGAAATGAGAAACATGGTAAAGGGGAAATGGAAAGAGATAAAACAAAGACTTGTTTATGGTTAAATAGAGAATGTGTATAATAAGGCTTGTATCAAAATTAGAAACTCAGAGCACATTCATAACATGAATGATGCCCAAGTTTCATTTAAGTGTCTTGTAGCCATGCATATGAACCAACATCCACAGTACCAGAATCAGAGAGCTTGCACACTGCTGGAATGGAATATAGGCAAAAATAATAATGTTAGCAACACCTGCACTTTTCTCACCATCACAGATCCAAATGTCTGCTGCAAAAAAAGATTTGATTTATAGTTCTGCAGCAGGTGGAGTAATTCAGCCGTTAGTTTTTATTCAAAACAGATAAGTTCATTGTATCATTTAACTGTAATGTAGGAATTAGGACATTGAAAGGACAATATTTTAGTTGTATCATTATATTATGGTAACCAGAAGTATAGCTGATATCTGATAGTGTCAATGTGATATTAAAAATACACCATATCTCCCAGTTCTGCTATTTTCCTGTTCCCTCCTTTGATTTGCGTCTTGGCTGAATAGATTTGCTCGAGTCGCCTCAGGGGAATCAGATAACCAAGCTAGCTCTCTTCTCACCAGATCAGGTGTTTTCATACGAGGGTCTTGTGTAACAGGATATACCTCGATGTTCCTGGGCCTTTTAACAAATTCTTAAGGTCTATTCTGTTTCAGAGGCCTGTTTTCTGAGCAAATGAACCTCTTTTGCCCCACTTGCCGTCATCTTTATGCGGTCAATTAGTTAATCATGGTTTTTTGGGAAAAATGAGATCTGACAGCACCAGCTGTGACTGATCAGTCTTCCGTTAGATATTGTCACTTGAGGGCCACCTGGCACGCACTAAGCTGTGTGTGTGGTTCGTGTGGTAAGGGAACGAGGAGGGGTGTTGAGTGTGTCTGTCTTTTCTCTTGGCTGCAATGTTGACAGTCTGAGGTGTAACAGCACCACAGCAGGGAAGTGAAGTGAAGAGGATGATGCGTGTGATTGTTTGTCAGTGAATTTCACTGTGAGCTTGTATCAACAGCGAGTTTCTGTTTCAGGTAAAAAGGGCCCTCGGATCTCCCTTTAATGCATATTGTTGGCTTGTGACAGACCTGAGTTTGTTTACCTCAGCCCTGTTAATCTCTTGTCCTTCTCTTTCCAGGATGAAGATGTAAACCGGACCCTGGAGGGTGGGAGGAAGCCTCTGCACTTAGCTGCAGACTTTGGTCAGACAGAGGTGGTGGAGTACCTCATTTCTCGGGGAGCAGATGTCAATGTAAGAGCCACCACAACCAGTTCCCATCATATTGGATTTGCATTAATTTGCCTAATGTCCTGGGTTGCCATGGCCACAAAAGATAACAGTGCATATGTCTGCTTCCCTTCATAGTTTAAGCCTATTGTTAAACTGCTTGATTTCTAACGATGATTGTCGGTTTGTCTGAACTAAAGCAGTCTCTGTAAAAACCAGTTTATGATATGCTATTTCAGCCAGTGTCCATTCTCTCATTCAACAATTGTCTAAGCTTGTCAGACTTCACATTTAGCCTGATTGGCCCCTTGAGACTCAATAGTCTATTTTGTTGTTGTTGTAGCATATTGATCTGTATCCACTAAAAGGGCACTTATCCGTCTAACAGCATTGATATCTGTACTTGGGAGCCTTTCTTTTACAATTTGCAGCTTTTTCTAAAGGTCTGATAAGCCTGTTCAACAACCAGCAGAATGTTATGTGCAAAGCAGCATGAATCTCTGAATACCACCGCACCTCTAGCAGAGTGTCGGTGGTGCTTTGCGATGCTCAAAGCAGCTGCATTAGCAGGATGCATCTCACCCCATCGCCTGAGATTGGCCACAACAACTCAACATCTCATCCACAGCTCCGGCCTTCAGACACAAGCATTTAAAGTTGTACCAATATACAGTTTTTGTCTTTGCTCCCAAGCCTGAAAATGTTTGCAAAACTCTCAATTTCCTTTGGAAATTGGCTCAGCTCCTGAGACATGGGAGATAAATGTGGTGTTGAAGTGCAGTGTGCCTTCGTATAATTTGTGGACATGATAAGGGGCAAGTAAAACCTCTCTCTCGCAGGAGTTAGTTTTATTTATTTTTGATAAAAAAACAAAATGAATTTGCCCTTGTGAAGGATTGAAGTCGTGCCCATGATCTGCTGATAAATGAAGCTTTTCTCAAAAAATTCTGTCTTTCTCCGATTTTTTTCTGTCTCCCACTCATGCCCCCCCCCACTCCATCTACAGGCTGCAGACAAACACGGACTCACTCCACTGATGTTCGCCTGTTTCGAGAATCACGTCTCCTGTGTCAAGGTCCTGCTAGAAAAGGTTGGTACTTTGATTTGAGCATGCTCAACTAACGCATCTGCATCTGCACACAGAAGTGCCCTGGTGTCCTTCGCCCTGCATGTTGATGTGTCAGAGGCTCCATGTGAGCTGTGAGTGCTGATGAGGTAACTCATTGGACAAAAGGCCCTTTAACATATTCATGTGGAGGCTGTGCTGGAATGTTCATAGAACAAGACACTGTATTGCTGCCGTTCATTTGTTTTGTGTTTTTAAGCAGCTGCATTCATAGGTGCACAGGCCTTTGCTCCATCTAAACTTTCTGCCCCATCCTTCCACCTCAGCCTCCCTTTTAACTCTGGAGATGTTTTAAATTCTACCTCAGTCAGAGATGCACGTGGGCATGTGCAGTCACAGCTGTGAGGAGAGTGACAACACCAAGTCAGACTCAGCTGGCATAGGCTCTAGTAGTGCAACTCAATAACATGCAAACAATAATAAATGTCCAATCCAACCAGCGCCATCCAGCAGAGGGAAACAGATTTGTTCAGCTCCATCTCAGTCAAATAAAAAGCCTCAGTTGCAGATGGAGGAGCTTCCTTTTCCAAAGTCAGTGCCTCTTCTTGCACATCTTACCTGAATGTTCGACTCAGAGAAACACGCACGCTTCTTATATAAATATACATGACAGATCCTCTTGTCATCTTGGCTTGTGGAGTTCTGTTTCACTGCAACCCAAATGAGCCAGACCACAGTGGAATTGATGCCCTGTAGACAATGAATGTCAAACAAATGGGGGGGAGGGGGGGCTACAATGACTACTTGTCTTTCAGTACCTCCCTCAGTTCTTTGTCTCTGTCTTCTCTCTGTCATTTGTCACTCGAACATTTCATTAGAATAACACACAAAAATTGATGGCCAGTTTTACTCTATTGCTTGATGCTTAACGGCGCAAGTTCAGCACCACTATGAGAGAGGGCCTATAACTTATTGGACTGCATGATGTCATGTAGATGGCTCGCACACTTTACAGTCAAAGTCTGCTGCAAACCGATATGTGTATATGAGAAGGAGAGATGGATATATGGGGGCTGAGTGAGCAGCTGTCTGCCAGCCAGGCTAAATGAGGCAGGGTAAATGAAAGCTCCTCTACAGAGTTGTTTCACGGTGGCATCATCTTGGCTCAACGAAAGTAATGGGAAGAGGGGAGGGGGCATTCACAAGCTAAGTCGCACTACCGATTAGGGAAGTCATTTTTTTGCACTCTATACAATTGCATATGCACCATTCAGGCAGACTTTTCAATCATTTCACAGTTTCAGCCACACTTTAAAGCAGACATTTGAAAAGAGGAAACCGTAATCTATGTGTGGGAAACACTGGTGTTCGGTTAGAGAGACACTTGCGAGGTACTCCACTGCTTACTTATTCCTGTTGGCATCGGCTGTATTAATCTCCCATTTTCATCAACACAGCCGCACGCCCCGGCCCTCGCATCAACAAGCCAGCAGAGCCTTGCAAGCATTCGGCCAGCAGCTGGCCGGCAGCTGGCTACTGCTGTCAGCTGGCCGTCAGTGCTGTAGGCTCAAAGATGAACCAAAAGAAGCAGCCTGTGCCAAGAGGAAGAAAATAGCAGTTTACTGGTCTGTAAGTTCTTTCCTGTAAAAGTTGCTAACGTAACATTGGCAAGCATGGGAAGTTACATCATTGATCAGTGATTTGAACTTCTACTTCACGCAAAACTACTGTTGGTTGTCAGTATTTTATTCAATGATGGGCTTATATTATTGTCCTAACAAGATGGTAAAAATGATTCCTTGGTTTTCTGATTTTGGGGATGCCTCGGTCTCCTGAAATGGAGGAAGTACATGCAGTAGTTCAAGATGAGATCTGACCTGTTTGCTCGATGATGCATTTTATGTCCATAGGAGTTTTTAATATCACATAACAGTGATAGGACTTCAATATCAGGAGACTGACTGAAAGTAAGGTCTTCGTTGTTGACTGCAGTCACTTTCTTTTATTTCCCTTGCTACCAGTCATATATCTACAGCCACAGTACATTCCCCTGAAAGCCAGTAGCTCTTCTTCATTGGAAATAGGCAGCTATGCAAGTACCACCTCTGCTTTGGAAATGAAAGCCCCTTAGGTGGACCTTAAAAAGCCTTTGTCTATGTTATCATGCGAGACAAGACAGACAGCCATAGCTCATCTGAACAGGGATTACGGTGGAAGGCGAAGATACGTGGAAACCCACGGGTTCGCTCCTCTCATGGCCCTGTACTCATCTCCGCTAAGCACCAACAAGGATTACCACCAGATTCAGCCAAAAGGTCATCAGTCACCACAGGGACTAGATCTCAATACATCAACCCCTGGCAGCTCTGAAAACTCACCGTGTGTCTTAACCTGAGATGAATAGATTGTCCCTCCGCCTCACCATTGACTCTGCTGCGGCATATCCACTCTGTCTGGCAACACCTGTAGCACCACAGCCAGCACATTGCAGTGGATAAAAGGAGCCCACAGAGAGTACTGAATTGTGACTGCTCAACTGTCGGACGTGTTTGTGTTTGCAGACAAAATGGCTCGGTTCCCCGTTGCATCACGGGAGCCGACCCCTGCCCCCCAGACCGCGTGCTGTGCTGTTGTTGACAATGAATTATGAAAGGCCATTTTAACCCCAATAGGTGACCCAGCCGTAAGATCCTGGCAGAGAGTGCTGACTACAGCCTGCAGAGATTCACCAGTTAATTTTAAGTCGACAACGAAAGGGCACAGAGGCAAACATAAACATCCTTGCACATGAGTGTTGATGAGGAAGAAATGCAGTATTATTTTACCACGTCTGTTCCTATTGTTGCCTTGTCTTTTAAAATCAGCCCTGTAAGGTGTTGTTATTCTTGTGTGTCCTTGATACAAAGTAGAGCTGGCCCTTTATTTTTCTCACTGAAGTCCACAAGTAAGAATTTTAAAGTGAAACAGGCTTGTAGACACTATCTTCCAATGGGCTTCACCAGTTTGATGTAGTAAATTTATTTATTTATTTATTTTTTTTTTTTTGGAGCAGGATGGGTACAGATGCCTGTAAACACAAAAACTAGTAAAATATTAAAATATTTGTATTGCTTCTGTAGATCTCTCCTCCTTCTGGTTAATGTGATGCAAAAAAACTGGAGTACACTTTGATGAGGTCACTGAGAGTGTTACTAATGATGAGTGAAATTAGATCATTTTTTCCCATAAAAAAGTATTAGTTTAGCATTTATTCACTAATGGTTGTCCATTTTTAAGTCTCCCTCACATCACACACACACACTCACACTCACACTCTCTCTCACGCTCTCGTTAATGCAAAGTACTCCTAACCTTTCATGCATGACAATGAATTCAACGTGTTGACAATTTGCTGCAGCTGTTAATGTTCTCCTCCATCCAGGCCATGATTGGTCGGTTCACAAAAAAGTGAAATTGACGAGTGCATCCACTTTATGAAAAGTTGGACACATTTACTTTCAACAAAAGGCACCCCATATAGCTAAATAGCCAGCCAGCCAGCCAAACTCAAGCCGTGCCTATCTGATCCTTATTATGGCTTCTGCTGTGTAGCCTCTACTAACGAGTTGAACTGGTATCTCTGGGCTCAGTCAGCTGCTCTCTCTCCTCTCTGCTGCCGGTGCCTTGAGGCTCACTACACTCAGACATTTGACTGGTAATTTGGTGATTTGGTGATTTGTTGTCAACCCAACCCGCGGGGATATCTCTGGATACTCCTAATGGCCAGTCTGACAATGCACCTGACGACTGACTTTGACTTTTTTGCAGAGCGATTCAGTCGTTTTGTTGAAAATCCATGTAAACTCCAATCAACATTTAACACCTACGTTGCTTGTTGCAGTTTTTTTTCCTCTCCTAACTTTGGGTTTGGTGCAGCTCCTTAACCCATACCAAATATATTTATTTCAACCCAGCTGACACTGCTTGCTCCAACACAAGTATTGATCTTCCATTTTTTTGCTGGATGCTCTAAAATTTGCCCTCTTACAAATTGGTAGTGTTTGGCGACTGCCAGCAGCTCAATAATCTGATTTAAGCGTTGCATTTAAAATACATTTTGAGTGACACTCTGGCCCAGAATTTGAAAACTTATGCACGGGAGACCTTTGGATTCCATTCCCTCATGGCAAAATGAAAACTTAATGGACACTTTGGCAGATCAGTGGCATTAACGTTGCTGACCTGGTGCTGCTTTGTATGGCTCCATAATCCAGGGTGATGATGATGCATCTCAGTTTGACTGTAGACACCCTGGGAGTCTATTCTTATTCATTAGGCTGTGTCTCACTTGGCCAGTAGCTTCTCTTTGACTGAATAATGTTTGGACAGTGAGGTGTTCATGAGGGGTCATTATTCAAGTTGGGGAAAGCTCATTAATGTAAGCGGTGTCAAGAGTATGCCACAGAGCTGGATGGTCATTGGGAATGGCATAGAACAGGAAGGAGTATGGGTCTGAGCTATTATTGTAACTGTACCATAAATACCCACAGGGAGTCTCAATCCTGCAAGCCCTCTAGAATACTGTGCAGGGCAATACAAGTGTGTGGTTCTCATTATGAGATTGTTCTACCTCAAATATGGTGGTATACAGAAGGTATATAATTGTGTTTGTCAGACGGCTTGTTTGTTCCCTGGTAAGAGCAGTATTGATGGTGAAAGAGCTCAGGTCAAGGCATAATGCTGTTTCCTGCCATCTAAATGAGGCCTGTAGAGTCGGTTACTAGGTATGGTCTTGAACCAGCAACTAATGACTTCCCCAGAGCTGGAGAAATGAGGGAGGGAGAAGGAAAGCTTCCTCCTGTCTTTCCGTCCTCTCCTTCACCCCCTGAACTCACTGGAGTGGAGAGCACAGTGATTGGTTACCAGGTACCTGATATGAATCTGTCAGCAGCTACTGGGAAAGTTTAAGTGACACGGCAGTTCTTATCACTATTTATTTTTTGGATAAGCAGTGTTATTGCAGATGGATAAGATAACAGTTCATGTCATAAAAATATTAAAATGTTATCGGAGTAGAGGGATCCAGTCTTTCCCACAGGAATCTGGCCTGTTGTCCATCAGACAAGATGAATTACACTGAAAGAGAACCCTCTGTGTATTGAAGTTTGAAGACCTGGACGCCAAAGCCTTCATAAGTGAATCTCACATTTCACACCAATCTCATATTTCCTGAATTTCAGTCCATGCTACACCGCATCATGTTTTCATATCTGTTATCAATGCAGTGAATAGAAAAGTCAAGACTGATTTTATGGTGGACTTACGTTTAATGCAAGATGATTTACAATTATTTGTCGGGACATGTGGTCCGGCACTCCAGGAAGTTACAGGTCTTGACCAAAAAAAACTACTACAAGGGACTTTGGTCCACCGTAGTTTAAATGTTGCTCAGCAGGGCTTTTATGTGATTGGAGTGTTGACAGGTGCACACTTCCTAGAAATGTTAGGCATGTTATGAATTGGAAAAGCCCTCTGTTACGTGGTCTTTCATCTTTTTCCCAATTAGAGATGCACATCTGACAGGTCATCCTCCCAGCCCTGTTAAATCTTCCTTGCTCAAGATGCACTCTGTTGCTCCTGTGGCATGGAATATGCACCCAGACAACCATCCTCACATCGCTGGGCTCTTGAACTGGGTCACATTGTTTGATGGCTTGCTTCTCCACGCAACAATAGACCCTCTCTGCCTTTGCTCTGTAAGCCCTTTGCTAAGAGGCTAAAGTTGGCAGGCCAAACAAAGGGACGTCTCTTCACAACATGCCTCTCCACTCCTCTATTGCCCATTGAATCTCTTGTCACTACATGTGCATTCAACACGTTGCCTGTCTCATTCTCTTTTTTACATTTGTTTTCTGTCCGAAATGATTGCGTCCACTCCCATCTCCTTCACGTTCTTTCTGTTATCTCAAATGCAGTGTGCCTCGGCCTCTGTGACTTTGTTTTGCATGTGCTGTCTGGATAAAGACAGGCTGACAGACAAGTTATTAGTAACTGGGTTAGAGGAAAATCTAAGTGACAGAAGTTTTGCCATAGATGTTTGATAACAAACAAGGGCAACTCTTCACTGGAACAGTGTTTTCCACAAAGAAATGCTAAAATTGGTTGCTAGATATACGCTAGCTGAGCTGCCAATCTAAAAAGTGAGCATGGCCTGACTTGAAACAGTGAGGAAGTACTCTGCTGATGTCTACTTGCCCTAATATGCAGCTGACAGCTAGCACTTATGGAAGGCTCTACCTGTAGACAAAGGTAAGATCAAGGGGTGACCAAGCCATGTACAATATACAGCAAAGCACTCTTCAGGCTGTTAGCTCTCCATGGCACATGATTGACCACCCCAGCACAGTCCTTTTTCACCCCAGGAACTTTGCCAGGGACCTAGCAACCATATCAGGAACTCAGAAACCTTACCTGAGCAGTGGGTCTAAATGTAGTTCCTGGGCCATAGGGAGCTAAAATCCTGACTTCCACAAACTGCTTTATCTCTGTCTCATTGATGGTTTCTTTCATCCATCTCTCTGAAAAAGTGCAGTGTTATGGTTCATATAAGAGAGTGAATGGGTGCCAATGAGCATGTAGAACGCTTTTGATTGGACTTGGAAACAGGTGCTCTGGAGTTGACCATCTGAACCTCTGCATGTCATCTACCTGGCTCTATTTAGTGGCAGACAGCCATAAGATGCTTCATTTGAAAAGTGGCTATAGATTAAAGTCTCTGCTTCTCACCTTAACCCTGGGCTCGATGAAGAGGAGTTGGCATCATACTGTGAGGAGAGCTTAATGTGCCTACTAAGCATATTTAATATTCATGTCCCCTCTCCTCCACAGGGAGCTGACAAAAACCGGAAAGTACCGGACGGCAGCACTGTCTTTGAAGCTGTCGAGAGCGATGCCATAAAGGCTCTGCTCAAGTGAGACACCACAGTGTGGGAAGTGGCTGGACAGGTGGGTGAACGGACAGACAGATGGATGCAGTGGTCCCCTGACAGAAGATGGACTTGCCCCTTTTACCCTGATCAACCTCTGTCTCAACACTGCTTTTGTCTGTTTGTTGGAGGGTCATTTTGTCTGTCTGGTGGTTTTCCTTTACCCTGTTTTTTTCCCCCTCCTTCTTCCTTTCTCAAAGTTTTTGAGATAGTTTTCTCTTCCTTTGGCCTCTGTTTCTAGCCATTTAACAGAAGGACCTGTCAGATACGTCTCCCTTAGGGACCAAACACTGGGGGAGGGCTCTCACACCTGGGTCCTAGAACACTGCTCAAACTAGAAATCACTCACTAATGTAAACGCAAAGCCTAGCACTTAAATATACACTTCATATGCGATTCTCTCTTAAAACTGTAAAAGAATCAAATGGTAATAGATCAATAGTGTGTTCACATTTTTTTACAAGTATTGTATGGTGAGGACTTAATCTCATGACCAGTAATTACACTGTACTATATAGATAGATTGAAAAGAAAGGTTGTAAAATTTCAGTATATGAATCTTTCATTGTGTGTTGCCTCTTCCTCTACCTTGATTTGTTTTTTAATGGACTCCAACTGTCCCTGCAATCTTGAAATTTTGGAAACGTCGGTTGAGAGAGGTCCAGAGGTCAGATTTTCCTTTTCTACTTGGCATATCACTTACATATCAGATGGTGTTTTTTGACCAATTTTACGTTGGTAATGCATAAAAGATATTCTGTACTCTTTGACCAATCACCATGCTGGCTACTAGAAAGACTTGAATGTTGCAGTTTTAATAATCTGTTACTGAATCCCCCTTCGAAGCAATGTTAGCAGCACATAGCAGAATAAGGAATTTTAGAAATTTGTTCATTTTGTCATCCCTGCAGTGAGATTTCAGAGCAAAGATTCCCTTTTTGTTGCAGCTTCTGTGTGTATTTTGTAATTGACGGGTCTGGGGGCTCTGAATGATGGGTAAATGGGGGTTAGAGTTGAAACTGGATGTGGGGGCTGTTAGTATTCCCCTTGCCTTGGATTTGGTTAGAAGCCCTGCCTGTTTTGCTGCATGTTGAAATTGCCTCTGCTTTTACGCTACGAAACGGTCGCTGGTCTCTCTTGGTTGCTTTAAAATGAATAACTACAGTGTAATGGACAAAAAAAAGATGCTCTTGCTGACTTTGTTGTGACAAAAAGTCTGTAAAAACATAAATAAAAATATCTCTAAAAAATGTTTGTCACCTGAACTTAATTTGTAACTCAGGTTAGGTGTGAATTGAAATAACCCTTAAAGTTGCCTGGTGGTAAACCAAGAACTACATCAGTTTTTGAAATGATACATCTTATTGGAAACACCATTTATTGGAGAGGGAAAAAAAGCCTTAATCTACTCTGAATTACTCCTTGTGCTAATGCTCCATTTATTGTGCGACACTGACTCACTCGTTCCTCCGTTCTCCAGTACCAGATGAATAACGGGTAATTTTCTAGTACAAGGGACATCATGGCATTTGACAAATTTTACCCTTGGCGTTTTCGTAGCCTTGGGCGATCTAATCAGTATTTGTGAACTTAAGCAACTCCGTCCCAAATGTTAAAAAAACGACACACTCTAATCTGTGTTGTCATACCAATCTACTGCCTCGAGCTGTTCCATTATGAATCACAGACTGCCTTTGACTCCCACTAGATTTGTCTGAATGCCTGGATTCAAATAAGCATTATAATGAGACAGTCAGTTCTAATACAGAAAATGCAGCACTATCTGCAGAAAATTTTCCCAATCATACAAAGTATTGTGTGACCACTGCATCAGAAACTCAGGTCTCATGAGCAGAACAGAAGTGGAACTATCAGGACCAAACACAATGTCAAAAAAATGTCCTTCCCTCAACAAAATTCAGTAAAATGATCCTTTAATTGTTGTGAGCTACTTGCTAGATGTTTATTTGGCACCTGTTGCCTGCTGCATTGTTCAGCCCACATTGCACTCTGAAAAATGAGATTGTTGAGAGCCGTGGAAGGTCAAATTCTTTTCCCAGCCACGAACTGGACTTTAATGTCCAAGAAGAACAGTGTTATTGTGGCAAGTACCACACTGTGGCACTGAACCGTCTGACAACCAGAGGAAAACAAAAGGTTGTTTTTTTTTGTTACCTTAGAACTCTTCATATGTACAGAGAGAGCAGGTCCTCTTCCACAGAGTTTCTACGGCAGCCCAACGTGGACAAATCAAACATTTGCCCTCGTTTTTACCTTACCTGAAGGCCACCTTGGTTGGCCACTTGGCCGCAGTCTGCTACATTCCCGCTACATTCCACTAAATGCTACACACTGGATCTTTAAATCGGCTAAAGCACCGTCAAAATGGCAAATTCAAGAAGTCTCGTGAGTCGCGGCAGACACATTTCCCTGTACTTCAGCCTGACGTGTTTGGAGTTTGTGGGATCTCGACTAGAATTTACAATGAAGCAATGAAGGTTCGAACGCTGCTTGACTGCATGATGTAAGTTTGTGACAACGGACCTGCCAAAGAGTTTATGAGATGGAAGCGAGTGGGAGAAATCGATAAAAGCATGTAACAGAGCTGTAGCATGCGGTGAGGAGTTGCATCAGGTCCTGTCAAACGAGCACATCCAGAGGGAAGCTGCAGACACAGCGAGAGAGGTCTGTGAAGTGCTCGATGAACTGCTTTGTTAATCAGACAGACTCATGCCTCTCCAGGCCACTTGCCATGTTTGGATACTCACGCCTGAGAACAAAGACAAATCAATTATTGCAATGTGGGCAAACATGGAGATAAAATGACTTGGCCACGTTTTGACAGCCTCGCCTCCCTGCCTCCCACCTCCCAACCTGTGCCATCCTATTTCTGCTCATTTCAATTACCTTCAAAGTGAACGACCGGGGAAAACTGAGGTCCGCTCTTGGTTGACAGTGACGTTTTTGGAATATAAAAGACCCCATTTTTCCCAGCCAGCAAATAATCTCGATGTCTGCAGAAGAAAGCCTGTGATTCAGGCCGATGATAAATGTGAAATGAATCATTGGCAATACATTTTCATTTAGTCTTTGAATTGCTTTTCTTTTTGAATTGCTGCACTGGCTCCCTGGGCGATTCCCGGGCTTTCAGGGAGCCACTAATCCTGCTTGGGATGATTAGTATCATGTTTACTGTATGTAGCCCGGTGGTCATGCACTGCGCAGATCAGTGATTCCCAAACCTCTTTTTATTTATTTACTCCAAAACAACCAAGCATGCATAAGAAAATTCCATAAATCACAAGACTATGAGCACCAGCCTTCTGCCAAGAAAAGATGAGCATGATGAGAAGTCATACATGACTTCACTTGAACTCTGCTCCCACCTGCTGTTTTCCAAACAAAACTGCGGGACGTTATCAGCCGAATCTGAGGGAACTTTTCCACAAAACATCCACGCGCCTACAGTTTTTATTTGAACACCATTTAACACTGAAGAAATCATTCAACAGTGCTATCCCTTCACATGGACTCAGGAATGGAACCTAATGGATTGCTGAGTGTCTCTACAGTATTTGCCAGATGCAGTAATTAGCACATGTGTGCTCACATACATGCATATGTATGCACACACACACACACTCACTCAGTGTCTGGTTTGTTTTTTCCTCACAGTTGCTGCAGAGACTTTATGTGGAGCTACCCTTGTGATCAACCGGCTCAAAACGATGGTTAATGAAGTAGCAAATCCAAATCATTAGCATAATTAATATGGACTCCTGATTGCCTTTTGGGTATCTCTCCCTCCCTCTCTGTCTCTCTCTCTCTCTCTCTCTCTCTGTCTCTGATTTATTATTGACTCCTTGTCTTGTGCATTAGTTGAGCTTATGACTGATTTTCAACAAATCTATAACTTTCCCCAGTGGTAGTCCAGCACTCACGTGACTTGAAGGTGAGCCACCCGTGAAATCAGCCATTAAATCCAAGAGGTCCAACCAATTGAAAATCACTGTACATTCTTTGATTGAACATTTGCATTTAGGCCATTTTTGTATTTGGTTTTAATAAGACTTGTACAGCTGTGGGGGCGAGCACATGATCGCCGCAAGGGACGGGAAGGTCACGCCCCCCCACATGTATGAAAGATGCTAACGAAGCTCATTTGTTGCCCTCAGATTCCGACCACGCAGGATGGTCACCGAGTTCCTCCCGCTCCGTGTGTGTTTACATGTCAACAAGCAACATTTGGCCACATTTTTCATCCAGTTGATCACACAGTTCCTCAGCGTCTGCGGGATGATCCAGTCACTCCAGTCCTGTGTGTGGTCCCACATCCAGCTGCTGGTTAAAGACTTAATACTTGAAACACTTGACATTTTGTCGCTTTTACTACAGAGAAAGACTTTGCCAGCCACTGTAGGCACTATAACACTGTAAATCACTTATTGAGGCTTTCATCTGTGCATCCAAAAAAATCTAATGAGGCAGTATATTTGTATTTAATTGTTGCTCCTTGTACGTCTTACATTAGGCGACAGCACCTCCTCAGCAAATCTCTCCTCAGAGTTATTCATCACACAGTCCAGCTACCATATGTTGTTTATGACTATATCCCCACAACCATCACCCAACCATAACAAAGGAGCAACGCTGCATGCTGTGTAGATATATCCTTTGTAGGGGAGGCACTGAACACCCTGTATGGACCCTCTGCGAGCCACCAGAATTGCTATAGCTTCTGCATGACACCCAAGTGAACACAAATTGGCTGTGAATCTTCAGAGCTGCAGGAGCCAAGTGTTTGTTTACGCCTCCTCCTCACTCCAGTGATAGCCGTGGCCGGAGGCATTATGCTTTGGGGTTGTTTGTCCATCTGTACGTCCGTCCGTTCGTTCCATTCTTGCGAACATGAGATCTCAGGAGCGCCTTGAGGGGATTTCTTCAGATTTGGAACAGACGTTCGCTTGGACTCAAGGATGAACTGATTCGGTTTGGGAGGTCAAAGGTGACTGTGACCACACTCAACACATTATAGGCCATATCTCAAGAATTCATGAGATAATCATGACAAGAATTCACACAAATGTCTCAAAGGATAAAATGATGAAGTTATGACTTTTTATATCCAAAAGGCCAAAGGTCAGCTTCACTGTGACATCATAATGTTGCGCAAAAACACTTTTCTGGCCTTTATTCAACACAATAACTCAGGAACAGAAGGGCAGATTTTGACCGTGTTTCACATTTTGTCAGATACTGAATTGGTGACTAATTTTGGGCGTTGAAACTGTGCTGACTTACCGTGGGCTTCTTAACTTCAGCATGCGGTTATGTGCAACACCGACAGCATACTGGATGATTATATACTGTATCAGCAGCAACCTGCTGGGTTTAAACAGCGTGTTCACCAGGGAAAGTTTACTCAAATTTTTGTTGACTCGGTCAAAACACCGGTAAAGTCATATGCTCAGACAAGTTGTGGGTGTATTGGAGGTGTATGAATTTTATTCTCATGTCTGTGTTTGTACAAGTGCATGTGTACTGTCTGCATAAACTGTCTTGAAGAATAAAATTAGAACTGAGGATAGAGGTTGCTTTCAAATGAAGCAGTAATCAGTCTAACATTTAGAAGTTTCACTGCCAAACACAACAGCTGTCAGAAAGGAAGTGATGTGGGCCCCTCCCTCCTCCTAACTGTCCTCTCAACATCTCTGAAGTTAAGGAGAGAGCAATCGAGGGTATCAGTGTTTCCAAAGGCCATTGAGCAGCTATAGAAGGCAGCAGCAAACATTTAAAAGCCACAAGTTGTTCTCCAACATGCTCATGTACACATGCATAAGCATAAATGTCTTACGGGCTATTTACTTATCAGTCGCTCTTTGTTTGTACTCGGAGCCACTGTGCGATGAGCCCGATGTAAATCCCTCTAGATGCCTCAGTGCAAATGTTCTTAGTCCAGCAGCCATTTGCAGAGAAATCGATGCAACCACAATGCTATTAGGAACATTTTAATTGGATGTAAAAGCGGATTCATTATTACTGTTATGACGGCTGAGCACATCCAATGCAGCATGGCTGGCAGCCATGGTGGTGGTGCTACCGAGCAGTCAGAGACAGCTGGGGTAATTTGTCTGAAGACACCGCTCCTGCTCTGCACTGCACTGACTTTCTGTTTCCGCGACTCCTCTTGTCCACATAACTTTATTTCTGAACTTCTGCAGAGCCAGATTCAACAAACAAGTGCCCATCTTGGCGCCCAGTGGGTCCCATATGATGTTCTTAAAAGACCACTGAAGATAAAGGCATATGCTTACACAGCTCATAGAAAAGTAAGTAAAGATTAATGCTTGAAAACTAAAATAATACATAATAAAAATGGTTAGAAATAAATAGTTGATATATCAGAAATCAACCGAGAGCCTTTTTATTCCACATACCTAATCCATAGTCATTAAGACTGATTCCAAATTCAGCTCATGTCCTCCACACTCATAATGAATGTGTTGCAGGTAATCATCATTTCATTTCATTTTCAGCTACTTCTCAGATCCTAGAATCAGTTCATGAGCACAAGGCAATCTGCTCCGTGCAGCAGGTTAATATTCCAATCAATAGGTTGATGCAATGCGCAATTAGATGTTTTGTTCCCTTATTTGATTTTGTAGACATGAAAGTTTCAGTTCTCATTGTTTTCCCCCGTAGAACAAACAGTAGCATGAGGATTGCAAAATGTTCTGAACAAGTGTTTTCTGTTTTTTCATTCCAATATTTGTTTAATGGCTCCTCAAGGCAATGTTTCATTTGTAGTTTGCAGACAGGCCTGCGATGCTGATCTGCAGAGCGTGTGATTTAAGGACTAGAGAATGATGACGGGACAGACATGTAGAAGAAACAATCACATGCAGAGAGGCGTCTGAAGCATGGGAGTGCAGGGTTTTCAGGCTGTGACAGACTGTCCTGAGTTACACTTCTGTCAGGTAAAAACAAGAGGAACAGGTTAAAGTGGTCCTGTCACCACAATTGGATATTTGAGGAGTGGGGGAAAGTGCTGCCTGGTTCAAATGTTGGTTTCTGTTGTGACACGTTGATGGCAGGGTGTGAATTTAGTGTAAACAGCACAAATCCATGGATCTATTGTCTGGTGCCAACAATGTAGTATTCCAGCACCTGTACACCACCAGAAACCTGGACATGCTGGCTGGTCGTGTGCACTTCAGTACCAGTCTAATGTGCATTTTCAGAAGGAAGACACGCCAGTTTAGCAAAATGTTGCTATGTTGGACGAACATGAGAGAGTGGAAAGCAAAGGAGTGTGTTGCCACCCAAAAACAGAAGAATTGAATTTCTTGATTACATCACTTTTATATTGAGAGCAAAACCAGAATGACTAATTAACCTCTTTTAGCTCATTGTTTCGTCTTTAACTGTTTTAGCATGACCATTCTCGTCTGTCCAGTTCAGGCAGAAGCAGCCTTTTTCATTAAAACAAGCTCAGACGAATCCACTGCGCACTACCTGCCCAGCACCAAATGGTAGACAGCTAGTAAACAAGCTAGCTAAAAACTAATTTGGCTAACGTCAAACAAGCAGCTGAAGAGGCAGATGAGGACTTGGTGGAGATTAAAACAAGACTTAAAGAAGAAGAACATAGTCATCAGCTGGCCAGAAATACAACTCAGCAGGAGGCTGTTATCAGTCTGTTTCTGCTGGATGTGCAAGTACATAATTGTTTGCTAACACGTTAGCCATATGTCAGGCTCTGTGTCTGTTAGCTTGTTTTAGAGCTCCTCCGCTCTCCATTCGCCAAAAATCCACTAGTGCAACTTTAAAAAGTGGCCACTCAGTATTTTTCAATGGCTGTGAACTTTCCTGGCCAACTTGCTGTACACATAACCCCCCACAAAGACTTGAGAAGGACTTCTAGCAGCCATTTCTCTTGGTCAAAATGAATGAGGACACCGTACCCTCTGCGTGCTCAGATGGAGTGCGAGTAGCTCTGTAGCCTGTGGTGCTGTGAAATCTTTGAAAGATCTTCTTTGTTTTTCCTATTGATTCATTTGTTTTCTCAAGGCACTGTTTGTCTGTCTGTGGCAGAGTGATAGAGGGAACTGAGTGACTAATAGTACAGGTACCACCTGAGGCACCGACCGAGTCCATTACGACAGGGCTGATGTCTCCACTTGTGTCGGCCCTTTTGACTAATGTCAGCATCTGCCATGCTACCATGTACTATGATCATCTCTCTTCTTGGCCTTTCATGCCAGTACGACTCTGTCCTCGCAGGAGACGGTCGGGACAATCTCGCTCTCTCCACCCCGTAATCCACTGTGTTTAATGAAGAAATACACAATTTTAAGAGGAGTTTCTGATGTTTGTGGTATTCAAAACAAAGCAATTACTATAAAACTGAGTTACTCGTAAGCAGCTGAGAAAGAGCACTCTTAAGGACATGCAACAACATGACAGAGAGATCTTTCAGGGACTTAATCATCAAGGACCATTGTGGCCTCAGTGGTGGAGTGCTGCCTCATTAAAGCCAGCGCTGTAAGCACATTAATATCCTTCAGACACTGATACACTCCTTTATACAGTGGTTCAGTAGCAGATTCTAGTAATGGGATCGCAACGAAAGTCTGCTCTGGATGTTTTTGTGAAAAATCAACACATAGACGACGCAATGGACCGTCATCTCACCAGAAGCTGTACTCTGAAGGAAAACAGGCCAATCAGTGCTCACAAATGTGCGTATGGAGAGCAGTGAGTCCTCCTGGCGGTCCCAGACAGGCTGTATGTCACAGCATTGATCAAGTCATTAAACGGTCAGTGGAGCGTTGTTTATCATGGTTATTCTATTAATAAAGTGTACCATTTTTATTGTGTGGCATGGCCGAGGTGTCTGCTGCACAGGGTCCCGTTACGCTGGCCAGGAGCTGTTGAGTAAAGCATGGAGGAGGAGGAGCACTTCGTCATCCGGTGAGCGGTAGACACTCTTCTATCATGTTTTAGGACACCCGTTTGCCCATTTATCTGATCACGCTCTGCTTCAGTAGCTCCTCCCCATGAACGATAGTACTTCTAAACTGATTGATTTATGGTTGTGCAACTGCACTCTTTAAAGTAGCCTATTTCCAAGAGTGATGTAGGATGTTTACATGGATGATTTCATCCACAATGACAACTGGAAGCACATAAAACAATTTGGGGAACTGCTTGACTTCCCCAAGATTGGCAGAGCTGACCCCGGAGCAGTTTTTAGGTCTACAGTATCCACACATTGCAACTAAATGGTTATAGTATAGTCAGTGAAGTTGAGGTAAGTGAAAGATCATGATGTGTCAGTGTGCATCAAACAAAATGACTGTCGGATCATTTGACGTGTTTGGACTCTTTGTATGATCAAGTTCGCTTGGAGCATACTGAACCCTTCGGGCAAGTAGTAGGTGGTTAAAACACATTCTCACTCTGACCTCTATACCTTTATAGAGGTAGTAAAGACAGTTTACGTACTGCAGCGACAATTAACGTGCCATTAAATATATGAACAATAATTCCAGTTGCCACAAGTACAAACTGTTTGAACCCAGAAAGCCTGTGTGGTGAGGGTAGCAGAACTTTTTACTCTTGTTAACTGCGTTTCCTGTTTTATTTTGTAGTGTCTTCCCTTATGCATTCCTGTTCGCTTTACTTCCTGTCATTGTTTCTCCTATCACCTGTTTTCAATCATCCAATCATTCTCAAGTGCTTATAGTCCTTGCGATCCTCTAACTGCTTGCCAGATTGTTTTTGACTTCCTGCAGACTAGCCTTTGTTATCCTCGTTGTTGCTTGTTAGCATTTTTCCTCTGCCTGATGTTTTCAATTTGACAATTGCCAGACTGAGTCTCTGCTCTGCTTGTTACCTCGTGAGATCCTTGAACCCGAGTCTGTAGAAAACATGAAGGATTTATGACATTTCTGGCACCTCAAGTAAAAACTTTTTGCAAAATCAAAGTTTATATTTTAATTTTCCACTGTGACACTTCAAAATGTGCATAAAAATACTTGCACAGGAACTCGGTTTGTGTCTCTCTGGCAGCCTCAGGAAAGACAGTAGAAAGGTCCGTTATTAATTTCCTGTAGCTGTATCTGTTGAGATCGCAGCCACACCTGCATTTCCCAGAGGCACCACCACTACATTCATCATTTCTTAACTTTTTTTCTGATCACTATCCAGTTACACAGTAAGTTTAAAGGACTTGAGAGTTAAGCAACTTTCAGGAATGACCATTAGATTTCTGAAAAAGACCCCAGCAGAAGGTAGTGAGGTTTCAGCCTCAAATCAGGAAGATTCATCGATATGGAGGCCCCAGGGACTTCTACTCAAAGCTGTCAGACAGATCGCAGCCAATTATAGGGCTTTTTCCAAATTATCTCTGAGTCCTAAACATCCCCATGCTCTGTCAGAGCTGGCACTAGCTGCAGTGGCTAATGGCTGCTGGCAGCCAGGGCACTTGTTTAACCCATCAGCAAAAGCTTCTCAGGGGGACTGATTATGCTTGTTTGCATCTGTCTTCTTTTTCCTTTACTTGCTGGATGGAATTAGAGGGAACCACAATTCAGACGTATCACGGGTGCGGTGGCAGGCTAGCAAGCGGTGGGCTGAAATTACAATGTCAGGCCCGGCCGATGGCGGAGGCTTGGGGTGTAGAAATTAAAAGGAGGAAGTGAAGTATTTACTTGCTCCAGTGGTCTTTGTGCAAAGCGACAGCGACGCAAATACCTGTACACCTTCATTTTCCCTTTTGTTCTTTCACGAGGAGTTGAGCTTTTCCTCCAGGCCTGGGAGGTAATTCAATTGCAATCTTTTAGGAAGAATAGATTAAGTGCACTCTATTAACCTTTTCAGCACCTTAATCTTTTACTGTACACTTTATGAATATCAATGCTGCATCCCAGCTCCATGTTTGCCTTTATCGCAGTTTTGTATTGGAATGGATGTTGAGGAACAATAGGAAAATCACTACCGTTGGATATGCAAAGATTCTTTTGTTGGAAGAGACTGACGGCAGGAGGTTGTCTGCACAGTAGAAATTAGATGTTTTACTTGGCAAAGAAAGTCAAGTCTGCTGTTTCATACCACGTCTGCTTCACATGGACTCTGAGGTTTGACTTGTTGCCAGCCGAATAAATGTGTTGTTTTTGGCTGTTGGATGGAAATATTGCACGATTGTTTTAGTTCAACACCGCTGTGCATGCAGTTGTTTAATTTCAAAAGAATTGCCATTTTTAATCACATTGTCTTGTAGTGTTTTGCTCTTGTTATCGTCAGCGAGGAGTGGGTGTTATTAGTGAAGGGCTGGTGGCTTACAAAACTGGTAATCACTTTTTAATGGATGATGCACACAGTGCAAGTGGATTTCTGAGAATTTGTTTTTTTCACTTTTCTTTTCCTCTGGATCTTCTCCAACTGTGTGAGTGCATGTACACTATGCAATAATGCTCAGACTATACTGGAAATATTAAGTTTATATCGTATAACACTGTCTTACAAAAACTCTCAAACACCTCTGGTTGAGAATCTCAATCAAATGACGCACTCACAGCAAAAAAAGTGTCCCAAAAGTGTCTTGTCTTCAAGTTAGCACACAAGAAATCAATGCTGTTTGCCATTTTGCGCCCACACATTTTCCAAAGACATAATGCCTTTTATGGCACAATATTTATGGCGCCACCATTCACAATTTGTCGTCATGCTTTGCAGCTGTGAGCAGCTCCTGCTATTTCTTTTGTGAACTGCATTGTGGGAGAACAGTTAGCACCACAGACAAACATCAAGCATTTTAAAATGCATGCTGACTTTTTTGATTATAGTGTAAACAAACACACATCTTAGAGGTAGTGTGTGGCGTGGAAATTGGGCCACAGCTGTTTATTCCAATGATTGCCTGCATTGAGGACACCTGACTTGGTGGTCACATGGGATGATGAGTGCTTTCTATCACCTGTGCCACTTCAGAATAATGACGACTCAATGTTGAAAAGTCTTTTAATCTGTCGCCTTGAAGGAAACAACTGAAGAAGCGTTTGTCCGTCATTTTTTTGACATTACAGCCGAGTCAGTCTCACAGGACATCCGTGGCCGGCAACCATCAGATCCGGCTAATAAAATAAGACAGAACAACCGGAAATGATGTCTCTGTCCACCACCTCATTTAATCAACTCTGTGAGATTGATGATCAGGAGCTTCTCTTTCAGGCTGATGAGATATTTGAGAAACTTTCAACAGATTAAACTTCTGAGAGCTGGCGACAGAAGATCCTCAGTCACACTTCCTGTACTGATATCAGCGGATGCACCACAGAAACTAATTGGGTGCGACAGAAGTTTTATTATTGCTCCAACTCATAATAGAGCTGCAGTGCGGCTGACCTTTATTTAAAGAACACTTGTGAAGGACTTTCTCACTGTGTGTTCTCTCCGTCCTCTCCACGTGTCTCCCTCTTGGTCTTCTGTTAACTTTCACTCACTTTGGTGCAACGCTTCCACCGAGGCTGACACTGACAGCAGGGGCGAGACGTTATTTTCCCAACCATCCTTTTCCTTCAAGATTATTCCTTTCAAAAATAACCTCACTTTAATTCCTTGTGGTCCTGCCATCTGGCCATTATCTGTACAAGTGGTGGGCAAAACTGAACAGCAGGCATAGGCTTTTATTTATTTATTTATTTATTTATTTATTTATTTATTTTATTTCAGATTGTATTTTATAAAATCCAGAATTATTCCTGGGGATGTTTGGAAAGCCATTGTACTCTCAAATTTAGTGTTTGAAGGTTAATTTAATGACAAATGCAGCCTTTTTTTATACTGCTGACCTCCATTATGAAGCATAATGTGACATGTGACATTGATGGCAACCTGTCAGTGTTGTGCAGATTCTAACACTCCTGAGAACATGGTACATTACCAGGTGTTATTATGGAAAATAGGCTGTTAAGGCTCAGACGTGATCAGCCTTCTTTCCTATCTGCAAGACTTACGATGTGCTGATCAGACCTTATAGCCAGCACATAGTCATTCCTGTCCACACTCTGACTTACATGTGTCACATATATCACGACAACCGGGCCATTTAGCTCGACCATCACCCCTCCATCCACTGTTCCCCAAGGATCATGCACAAACAAGCTGCACCCGAGCCTCCATGAAGCTCAGGACAAATGGGATGGCACGGACGTGTATAGAGGAAGACGATGCCAGCTCTTAATTTGAGGAGTGGGTGGCAAAAATCTACATTTCACTTCCCTCTTCTCGCTTCAGAGGCCAGTGGCTCTCTCGATGGAACCGGAGACTGGCTTCGTTCTCTTAGTTTTGATCACCGCTCTGCGCTTTAAGATGAGATAACATAAGGAAGTGAAGAGAAAGGGAGCAGCAACAGCAGGAGGAGGAGGAGGAGGAGGAGGTGTCTGTTAAAAATAGAATTTAAGATGATTAAATGGAGAGATAGCATCTCCTGAGAGGACTAAGATTTGTGGCAAATTGCACTTGTTGTAGAAGATGATTAACCGCGTGAATTTCTCCCTGCACACTTCTAAGAAATGACATACAAATGGTACAGTAGATACCTTAATTTCTAAATCAATATGTCATTAGGTGTACCTTCACTGGGCATTTATTTTGCTTTAATTCCACAAATGACCAGTAATTTTGGCCTCAGTATCTACTGTAAGCGTTCCACTTCATCCAAATAGATTTTGCAGTCTAGTTAGCATCATCTAACTCCTTCTTCGAGCCTTTACACATGCCACAGACCTCTGATCAGTATCTCTAATCTCGAAATCATTCCACATGATTTGAGCTAAAAGTAAATCTTAACCTAAAGAGGAAAAGCACTGCTAAAAATGGCAGAAGGTAGCCGCTTGCGATGCCGCTGCACAGGTGTCCGAGGTCACAGCAAGTCGGGCTAAAATGCTGACAGAAGCTCAGGAGAAGCTGGAACAGGTGGCTTTCAGGTGATGACTCAGATGGAAAAAGTGAAAGGAGGGGCAGAAAAGCTGGAGCTGTGCTGTCCAGGGTGTGAGAGAAGGGTCACCAGCTGTGAACAGCCAGACTGTCGTACCTCATCAACTGTTGGATGGATTGCCATGAAATCCTGTGAAGACGTTCATGGTCCCCACAGGATGGGTCCTACTGACTCTGGTGATCCTCTGACTTTACCTCTAGCATCACAGGAGTCTGTGTTAACAGTGACAAACACACAGATATATCTGCTTTTAGGCTTCCCTCGTCTTTCTGTGAAACCTCACTGGGCTGCGTTATCACAAACTATGCTGAACTGGTCGTGGGTCACATCCAGTCCTGGTCCAGGTGCTGTCTCTCCCTCTTCATCTCCTTGCAGTTCTCATGCATTAGCTTCATTTTGTTGACTCTTTGTAAATTGGTGCAAAGATTGAAACGTTGGAGTCACTGGAAGGTCGACTTCTGCACCTGCAGGATGAAGCTCAGTGACTTGGCTAATTACCACAACTGAGGGACCAGCAGCTCAAACTGGTGCCACTGGGCGGCTTCCAGGTGTGAATGTGTAACTCTATGTGATCAGCGTGTTCCTGCAGCAAAGCTTCCCTGAATAAATAAAGGTTAAAACAAAGGACAGGTGATTTTTGGCAGCGAGTGTGGAGCATAAACAGCTGCGAACTGCGACGAGTTAATTGAGAACAGGTCAAATTTAACATAAGAAATGTGCCCTTTCATCTCATTATGTATATGTCCCTGTTCCCGTTTGACATCTCATCATTTTCAATTAATCCTTTGTCTACTGCTCAGCTGAACACTTTCACCTCTCAGACTATTTCTATTAACTCCGCAGAGCAGGTCAGTGGTTGTCATGTTTATCACCACTGGAGTGAACACTGCCAAACTTTTCTATTTTGAACTGTTGCTCAGCTTGACTGCTGTGGTTGCTTTACAGATAAAGTTTTGGGTTTTTTTTTTTCAGATCTGGAGAGAGGCACCCACTGGTTAAAAAAAAGGCATCTTTTACAGTCATAGCAGTGGAGACTTCAGTTTGGAAAGTCAGCTTTTAAGCTGAGCGCATCGTCTGAGGTCTCGTTTACAAGATTCTGTATTGGGAACACAAATAGTTTTTCAAGTTTGGAAAGTCATGACAGCTTTTAGGGATGTTCAAAACACACATTCATCCAGCAGTTAACAGAAAGTTGCACTATTGACTTGAGGATGATTAAGCTCCGTGGCAGACTTGATAGACAGAACATTTCGTTTTGAACGCCTCACTGCCTCCCTTTTAATTTCTTCAGCTGTTTTACAACCCAAGCTGCCACACTGCCTTTTCATAATTAAACAAATATCGCATCTCTTCAAAAACTGCCAATAAACAAATAAACTCACTAATGAAAATGCTATTACATTCCTACCATGAGCCAGCGCTCAAGGGGTGACACATTGTAATTTCTATTATTTCAGCTCTGATTGTTCGTGCAGGATTATTGTGACATTGTAGAACTGTGGATGAACACACAAGTAAATAATAATTTTAGGTTTCTCGACTATATGCAGACAGCACCGGTTATGATTGCCTTTTAATCACAGCTGGGCAGCATCAGCATGATCTTGGTGGGTGTGGTATGGAGCTGGTTTTGTACAGGTGTCCACCAATGATTCCAGTATTTCCGCTTTGTTTCACATCTCCAGCAGGAAAACAGCTCTGTTTTCCAGGTGGAGGCTGTTTCCATGAGCTCGCTCTTGAATCATTTGTTAAGAGCTACGCTGTTGGCACAGAACATCTGATTAATCTGCGGCTGTGGCATTGGCAGGCTTGGCAGAACAATGGAAAGTTTGAACTAGTTGAAAGCCACTGCACTCTCGGAGTGGAACGAGGGTTGACAATTATTGATTACATGTGATGGAGAGCTCATTTGGAAAGGTTGGAGCCATGTTGCCCGACGGGAACTCCAGTCATTTTGTTTGTCTAACAAGCTGTGCAGCCACAAGTCGGTAATTTTTCTTCATTAAAAAGCGAAAATTATATTTTTGATTTATGTTGAATGCACGTAAGGGTTGCGCATATTACCATGAAAATAGATGCAGGGAGACAATTATTCAGACTTAACGCACATCGCAGGTGACAGTTATTTCCCTCTGGCCATGCATTCATGCGTTCGGGCTCGCAGGCAGACCTGTGTGTGTGTGTTACTCAGCACATGGCGCATGTGTATGTGTGTATTTATCCAAATAGCTTCCCACCCAAGAGACATTTCTATCAGCTGGTAACTGAGTCCTCTGACCTGAAGAATTAATCTAACTCTCCTGCTGTTGTTTTATCCACGACTGTTAGACGATATTATGGTTTCTCCCAGTTCAACGTCTGGATGCTCCGATGTTTGCGTCTCTAGACTGAATACATCAGGACGGGTCAATGAGGTCTGTCTCGTTTGCTTCTGAGGGATGCTGCTTTGAATTCTGACACAACCAGTGAATCCTCTTAAACCAGCATTGATTGATTTGTTTGTCTACCTGGGGGCAGAAACAAGCTCTAAAAGCTTTGACATACAGTATTACCTCCTTATAAAGGTGTTACCCATTTACATATCCAGCAGACATTATTATACACTCTACAATACACTAGTCTTTTAGCCTTTTGGGGTCTCCCAACTCCACATAAAAATATTTGGCTTGAGGTTTAGTCTCAAAGCTAAAAACCCCAAAAGAACTGATCTGAAATAAAATTTTCCTTTGGGCTTCATAGAACGGCTGAGTCGGTTCTTAACTCTGTGGGTGCATCTCTATGAATAAAGCTGGATTTATAGTGGACACTCCAGATGTCAGATTTCACCCATCATCAACCTCCTCAGTGCCACACACGTGTATTGTCATGATCAGTCTGTATTGTGCTTTAAAGGTCCAGTGTGTAGGATTTAGTGGCTTCTAGTGGTGAGGTTGCAGATTGCAACCAGCTGAAAACCCTTCGCTTCACCCTCCCCTTCCAAGCATGTAGGAGAACTTACAGTGGCCTAGAAACTTGAGAAAAACATGAAGGCCGCTCTGTGGAGCCAGTGCTTGGTCGGTCTGAAACATGGCAGACTCCGCCATGAACCCGCTCCCTCTGTAGATATGAAGAGCTCATTTTAAGGCAACAAAATTTTAAGGTAATTATACATGAATGAAAACATAATTATGAATATTATATTCAATTTCTGCTCATAGATCCCCAAATCCTACACACTGGTCCTTTAATTATACTCCCTCGAGTAACGGTGCTGATATTCTATCATTTATTTTGTGGGTAACACATGTGTTTATGTTCATTCATCCACAGGTTTGTGTTACTGATAAAGGAGAAACTTGTCTTTACTCTAAACAATCTCTAATTAGTCAGAGTTCTTGTAGTCTCCATGTGTTATAGTCACCATAGTTACAAGGGTGTACGACCAAACTCTGGACTCAGGTATTCTCTGAAGGCTGCTCCTCACATAATAAGTCTCTTTTTTCCTACATGTTTAATGAGGTTAGGGTTAGAGCTATTGTTCATATGAAAATATTTGGCCCTGCTTAAAAACTTAATTCAGTTGTTCCTAAACATTTAGGCTCATGACCCTCATCACAGGTTTCATCCACCCACAGGTTTGACCAGCTCTCTTTTCAGACTGTTTCAGCATTGAATGCTTTTTAAGTCTGAATAGGTAAGGTTATTCATTATTTCAAAGGAAAAAAGAAGAAAATAAATAAAATTTTGTTCAGCAGAAATATGTTTTTCCTGCTTTCTTATCCTGTTTGCCATCTCATAACCTACGACTTCTAGGTCAGGTTGAGAGATTTCTCAGGTAAAATTGGAGCTTTTTTGCAATCCTTATCAACTCATAAAATCAGGAAATATCAGGTACCAAAAAACTTGTCAGTTCACTGCTGGTAAACTTCATTTAATCATCTGTTTGAGGGCAGCCTCCTACAGGAAATTGTGGAAATGTTTAGTCTCACATGTTAATGAGGAGCATCTCAATGCATCATTAATTCTCCAGTTAATTCCCTCTGAGGCTTCACCATCTGGCTCCAGTCTTCAGTCTGGCCTTCAGGCCCTGTGAAGGACCGGGGTCTGTGGGCCAACTGCTTTGATCGAGTCCAGCACCAGAACGGAGAAAACCTTTCCAAAAATCCTCCACAAACAGCTCCTCGCCGCCTTCTCTCCCGCTCTTCTCTCAACACATGCTAATAAAGAGAGATTCGTGGTATTTCAGGGGCACCAGATCATCACTTTGTCCCACTGAGATGTCAAAATTCTACCTGATGTTCGCCATCATCCGTGTGCTCTTGTCAGCGTTGTTGGCTCTCAAGCAACACCTTTGCTGAGATCCTGTCTCATCCCTGCCGTGTGCCGTCCACTCAAGCCCTCACTGTCAGCAGTCACTGGCTATTAATTGCACAGGGCCTCGGCTTTGGTAATTATGTTGTCAAGCGCAAAAGAGTAGCGAGTGCAAATAATGTGAATGGTACAGCGGCTGGGCTGGTCTCTCTCTGCGGGGCTGATTCGTCGTGATCGCGGGGACACATCGCTGTGAGAGGAGAAAAAAGCAAGCCAGGAAGCAATTGAGCATACAAAGAACATTGTCACCTCATTTGCAATCAGGAAACTGCGGAAAATAAAGAAACTATATTTTGCTCCTTGCCAGAAACAACCACACAAAGAGAGCGTGTCTCCTGTTTTAAGATCATGTTGTCAAGGAAAACTGATAGGATGGGTCTTAATTACGGTGTAGCTACTTGGAGTTTAATTATACAAAGAGTTTTGTGTATCTGTAGCTCTTCGTCAGTCTTTGAGAAAGTTTTACAAAACTTTAACGCTAATTCGTCCTCATGGGTGGAAGTCTTCTGAATACTGAGCTGTGTCTGGGTTTCTGCCCTTGTGCTCAAATATTTATGTGTTGGACAAAGTGTGGCATCTTCAGGGAGGAGTTTGCCTACCTGCGGGTGGGAAGCTTGAATCAATGGCTGCCAATTTCTTGAACTACGGGAGCCCCGGAGGAGACGCCGCTGAGGTCAGCCGAGCAGTGTTGCATCGCAAAACAAAAAAACTGACTCAAATCCTGTGATGTCATCAGGAGGTCTCCCCACAGGCGGTCCCATGCAGTATCCTACAATTCAACAGTTTTCATCATCCCTGGTACAGCTTCAGCGGGTAGAAACCACTCACCCACCGACAAATGAGTCCAAAGCGTGAAATCCAAACCTTTAACCTCTCAGGTTTCTACTGAGCAGACCATGATTCTCTACAGCCAGTGGAAAATAAACAGAACCCATAGCTCACAACAGACACATCAACTAATATGATCAACTTCATTGACCTGAACAGATTTTTAACAAATACCTAAATAAATTTACCGACTCTACTTCCAACCTAATATCTTTCATCATCTATTGCAAACTCTATTGGTACTCAGAGGCCGTGTGTGCTGCACTCAGCGCTGATAACGCCTTTGGATTTAATAAATATTCTTTGTGTGATTTATTTTATATTTTGTAGCAAAGTTTTATCAGTACAAAGCAAACCTCAGCTGGGTAATGTAGGATTATGGGCCCAGTGTTGCCCATTAGTGCCCTGGAGTCTGTTGGATGCAGTGAGAGATGATGGGGAGGGGAGGCAGCGTGGAGGACTTTGTTTGCTGTGTGAGGAGTGATCAATGGGGGCCCCGGCTTGCCAGCAAACTGCCAGGGTCAGTGTTACCCTGAACGCCGAGGAGCATCAGCAGAGAGAGAAAAAAATCCATACAACCGCGCTGGTGGCCTCATTCTCTCTATTCACTGACATAAACGCTTGTGTGAATTCCTAGAGAATTCTATGCAAGGTCGCAAATCCCTCGGCCCGAGTACACATGTAGATGAGGAGGGGGCATGCGCAGCTGTGGTGGGATACCTGGTCGCAGGGGTCAGAACAGCCACTGCCAGAGGGGCCCAGAACACGACCCCGGGGTGGACCGGGAGGCATGACAGTAGAGGACAAATCACTGTAAACAAACAAACACACGCACTCGAGCAGCACGGCCAAAACAGCACAATGACCCCACATAACCCCCGTCGAAAGGGGAGGTAGGACCCTGCCCTGCATGCGCATCTGCATGCTCTTCCTCACGGCTGGGTCACTGCCAGAGCTGTTACACCTGCGAGGCGTCGTCCGTGGTCGTAACTGAAAAACTGACCTTGACGCTGCAAGCGAGAAACGCATCCTCACGCCAAGAGGAAGGATTAAAGTGAGGGAAGCTGACAGAAAATGAAAGCAAGACAAAGAAAGTAAAAAGGGGTGGGAGGGGCTCGGGGAGTTAGAGCGAGGAGGAAACGAGAGACATAATGGAATAAGTTATGAGTAGGCAAGATGGACAGATAGAGAGCAGGGGGAGATAAATAACAGAAATGACTGCTGGGGCGGAGAGACACATCTAGGGCAGTGCTTCTTCACAGTCTGGGCTACTATGCAAAGTTAGGGCACAGAAAGATTAAAATGAATCCAAAGATTATCCTGAAAAAAAAAAACATTTTGGGGGGATTTTGACTGAATAAATTCCATTTTTGTGTGTAAAGTCTCTTCATTTATTGTGTTGCTCCCCAAGCCCCGGAACTGTAAGGAAGGCTAAACGAAACGCTGAAGGCGAAAGTCAGACGAAAGCTTATGTGACACAATTGCCCTTAAAATCAATTTGGATCATCACAGGAAAAAAACTCAAGGAGGCAGTGTTCTGAAGAGATAGGAAGGGAAGATGAGGAGCCAACAGACTCTGGTTTTTAGCTCACAAGGACATTCTGATCAGCAGTTTATCCTTCCTTCCTATCGCTTTGCTGATCTGGCAGAGAAACCCTGAAAAAAGCCAAAATATGAACTTAGGAATATCACTGCCTTTGTAATTATACCCAAAGTAGAAGAGTGGCAGACACATGGCAGTACATCTGTTGAACCTGCTGCAGCTTCATATCGTCTGCTTGCATCCTGTGCCAGCAGGCACGCATCGAGAACAAAGAATTAGTTCAACATTTTGGGAAAGTAGGCTTTTTCGCAGTCGTGCTGAGAGTTGGATGGGAAGATTGATAACACTGACATATCTGTACATTAAATATGAAGCTGCAGCCAGGAGATGGTGGGGTAAGCCTCGCCCGGCTCCGTCCAAAGATTTATCAGCACCTCATTGCCTGGCAAACTTCATGTCGACAACAAGACTCCAGAAGTCACCACTCCAAGCCAAGAAATAGTCACTCAGAAAGCCAGAACTCATCTTTTATGTGCAGATTAAAGAAATGAGATACTACATTGTAATTAGTGAGCTTTAGAAATGGCGGTAAGGCAACTTTTCTAAAGTGTTTCTGAGTCCATGCAGTAATCTCTTTTATCCAATCATGTGTTCACAAAGTGGTGAATCGATGACTGAGCCTTTCCAGGATGCCCCTTTCATACCCAATCATGATGCTATCACCTGTCACCAATGAGCCTGTTTACCTGTGGGATGATCCAAACAGGTGTTTTTGGAGCATTCCATTATTTTCACAGCCTTTTGTTGCTCCTGTCCCAACTTGTTTGAGACATGTTGCTGCATCAGATTCAGAATAAGCAGATATTTCCAAAAGTCAATGAAGCTGATGAGGTCAAATGTTATCTATATTATGGTATATATTGTCTGACTGCACTCATCTGGCCAGTTGTTGTGTGAAGGGGTCGTGCTGCAAAAATTGTCCCTTCAGTTCAGATGTTCAGCTTTCTCAAATAAAAGATTTAGTTTAAGCATACTGATGCCTTTAGATGCAAAGATCCACTTTTCCTTGAACGTGTTCTTGTGTCCAACAAAAAAAAAAAGTAAAATTTGTGTCAGCAAATATATTGTGCCCAGAACAGCCAGCGTAGCGTTCTGAAGGCTCAGAATCATTGATAAAATCTGTGTGACTGAAGATGTAACTGTTAGTTTATGACATTTGGACTTGATACTCCTCCACTGGGTGGTCCCGGTTTTCCCTTAACAAGCCAGCGAAAAGATAACAGCATTCACCACAAAGGGAATCAAGACTCAACTTTTTGGACATAACGAACTGAGCTAGCCGAGGAGTGAGGCAGATCCCGGACTATCAGCCGTCACTGACTGGTCTTGAGGATGTGAGGGAACAAGCGAAGCAACCAGAGCGTGTCTGCTCCGGAGGAAAAACCTTGATGGAGGAAGCTCTGAGAGCTGACTGTACAGCAGTGCAGCTAATGAGACGAATGAATGAGCCGCAGAGCAGAGGAAAGGATCGCACTCACAGTAAATAACCTGAAAAGACAAAACGCAGACAGGAAGAGGAATAAGTTAGGGACGCAAAACTACGACAAACTAATTACCAGCTGTTTGCATCTGTGTTCAGACTAAGTGTCCCTGCGCATGTCTTGAGCAGCCGTACTTAAAGTTTCTTTGCTCATTGTCATGAATCTGAGGGCGTATGTTGCATGTTTGTGCTTTGATGAGGGCTTAAGCTTTGAAATGCAAAAATGTAGATTTTAATTGTATAATCCAGACTTTGTGAGCTGGGGATATTGCAGGAGAAGCGGCGACAGATCTGATCTAACAAGGCACTTTGCTCCGCGGTAGACAGCTTTGAGAGGATTGGGAGGAAAGAGAAGTGCGAGATTTTAACAAGGGGGAGATTTGGATTTGGTTGGCTTTGTGACTGCTTGACAGTCACAAAGACGCACACACAATGAAGAGAGAAAGGCAGGTTCAAGCTGAGCTCCCTCCCTCCCTCCCTCCAGATGTTGTTTTGAAATCGCATACAGAAAGTCAAAGCTTGAACATTGTCAGCGGCTGAAAAGACGAAGCCTGAACCCCGTCACAAGCTCAGAGATGAAATGTGTTTGAAAGATGGTTTCTCTCGTTCGCAGCTGTTCGCCGCATCGTGCACACACACCCTTCTCGTTGTTGTTTACAGTCTATTACGAAGTTAGCATAGATTTGCTGCCAATTGCGTCATGTTTTTAGTGAAACGCACCTTTTATCAATAGTGCTGTCAAGATCACAGGGTGAAACTGGATATCGAGCAATTTTTGAGCTTTATAATTCATTCTGCACTGACAGCTGTTCTCAGCTGTGTGTCTTCTGTATGGAGGGTTTGCAAAAGAAGTCATGTTTGGTACATGGAGGACAAAATACTATGCAATGGTTCAACCACGACTGACAACTAAAAGGGCAGAAGGAGACACAGGTACCTCTCAGCGAAGAATATAAGAAATCACCAGTCACTGGTAAGAAGATTAGCACCAAAATCTGTGCAGGTTTAAACAGGAACAGGTTCCTGTTTCAGTGTGAAGTGAACAAGAAGTTTGTCTAGAGCTGTGTCACTGATTATCAGCTGAACACACTGTGAACTGACAAATCACAGTTTAAACCTTTTCAGTCCAACCACTGAGTCGACCGCAGAGGGCCCAAACAAAAAGGGGTCCAAAGAAAAACACTGATTGCAATTTAGAGCCCCGCTGTGGTTCAGTAATGAGCTAGAGTCAAATTGAAGGGTATCTGGGAGAAAAGAGTGGTTACAAGAGTGTTGTCCCCTGTCATCAACACTGTGGGACACTTGGCAGATCAATGAAAGGGAAGTTTTAATCACTGCATTATTCTTCTTTTGAAGCCCAAACTGTTTCAAATCAGTATAACAGGTGATTCCAACCTTTTGAGCAGTACTGTAGTTTATTGTAGTCGGAGATATCGTAGATGCAGAAATACTTTTCACTCGTAATTACAGTCTGTCACAACATGAACGCAACAATAAACCGTGAGCAAACACTTGAATGGAGGACAGTTTGAAGACAGATTTTCTTTTTGTCTGAGCCGCTGCTGTAAAGACACAACAAGGCGGTGCTCCTTCACCTCTTTTAGGTGGCACGGTGGGACAAGTGGCCACACAGCCAGAAGGTCCCAGTTCGAATCCTGCTGTGGGAGCTGGTGGCGTGTCCTCCACCCTGCCTTCGATGCCTGCTGCTCGAGGAAAAAAGGGCCTTTTTGTGTGGAGTTTGCATGTTCTCCCCGTGCTCACTAAAAACATGCAAGAAGATCACCACCTGACCAATGGTGACGACAAAGGAACGGGTCCCCGGGCGCCGGTCGGCTGGCAGCCCACCGCTCCTGGTCTGCTGCGGAGGAAGGACTGATGGGTTAAATGTGGAGAAAGAATTTCACATATGCATGGCGTGTGCAGTTTCCCTCCCTAACTCTGCATGTTGTGTTCATTGTGACAATAAAGGGTGTTTCTTCTCTTCTTCTTTATGCAACCACCTTTTGAGGAGGAAAACCCTCCAACTACTTTTAGACATATTTCCTGACTTTTTTTTCCTTTACAATCTTTCTACTGGCTGTTTTTTTATGTCAGCATCTCAGGATTTCACTCTCCCACACATCAAAAATCGTTCCATGTATCTGTTGTCCAACTATGTTGCATCAGTATGTTTCTATCAAGTGCATAGGAACTATTTATGGATATGTTTGGATAATTTTCTTCCTTTTCATAGCTGTGCCTATTTAGTGTCGTCCAAGCCGCCCTTCTACCTGTTTGTACTGCATTATCAGCAGGAGGCTCCAGTCTGATCCTGCTATTAGCCATCTGGGGTCTGGGCTGCAGAAGCTTTGATGTGGTGCACAGCTCTCTATTTCAGGGCCAACAGCAAACACTTCAACCCACTTCCCAAACTCACCTCCCACCTCAGCCTACTGCCACACACACCAATAATACACACACACACACAAACACCTCGCAGCCTCCCAGTCCTGCAGCTGACCTCATTTCCTGGGTTCAGCCCGAGTCTTGTGCTCTCCATCTTTCATTCATCGGTGTGATGTCTCTCACAGGGCAGCGGCGTTGTTCTGTGGACCAGGTGCAGGGAAGTGTTTGTCCGCCGAGGTTGATGGAGCCGCCCGAGAGGCACAGGTGTCACAGAGAGAATGATGCAAAGTCTCAAGTCATGCACTTTAAAGGGAACTGAAACAAACAGCAGGTTTTATTTTTCATGCCATGTCTGTAGAGCTACGGAGGCCTGGGAAGGACATGGAGGAGAATATAATACTTGTTTACTTTCTATAAAGTTTGCCATAAACAAAAGAAATTCTTTGCCCTTTTCTTACGCCAGCAGGACAACAATGAGACCTAAACCAAAAGTAATGCAAACTAAATAAAAACATAAACTCTGCACAAATGATATGTCACGATACTGCTGACCTGCACTTTGACCTCATCATGTCATCTGTAGCTATGTTGATGGTTCAGCAGGTAATTAGTAGGTTTCATAAAAATAACTTCAGGCTCCTCTGGATCATCCCAGTGCTCCTAATGGCATTTGCAAGAATTTGTGCCGACGCTTTGGGCCAAACCACAGTCTGTGTTTGACGACCTGGCAGAGAGACTCAACAATCAGCTCTTTCTCCAGAATCAGCTGCTGCACCTTTAAGGTGTGTTTAGAGTGAATTTAGACCTGGTTTGCACCCTGTGTAATTCATGCGATATGGACTGCTACATCATTTTTGAAGTCGAGAGTCCTGCTGTCTCAGAACTCACCAGCAGCCTCAGTTCTTTCACTTCTCCCTCCAGTTTTTCTTCTTTTTCCTCACCTGTGTACATTCGTGGATGAGAGTCATACAGCTTCAGGATGAGTGTGAAATGTTTGTCAAAGCTGAAACATTTTCACCTCTTTGTCTCACTTCACGTCTTTCTGTGTCTACTTGCTCGTTTGCATTTTTGGAGTTACACTGCCCACAAATTTTGCGTCTTGTTCAGTGTCAGCACACCGGTACAAAAAGTGCACACACCCCTGCTCTGTTTGACGCTGTGGACTAACTTGCCTGAATATGTATTAAAAATTCATTTACAGTTAAAAACTCAGCTTCTTGTTTGAAAGGCCTGAGGCTCACACTGTAGACGCTGCTGGTGGAACTGAGTTTACTTACTTTAGAAATCCACTCCGAGCAGTTTCTCAGCCCGCCAGGTGACCTGGGTGCATATTGACCAATACTGCTGTATATTCTGTTTGAAGATATGGAGGAATGATCTGTGTAAGGGGTCAAAACTGAGCCGAGGCAGTTTCTCATCAAAACTTTCAAACTCTCTGACTGACAAGATAACAAGTTTTGCTCATTCTGAAGTAATTTTAGTGAGTCACACTGGATGTCATGAAACTGAAAGAAGATAAAGGAAACATTTGTGTTGAGTGAACGGTGTCTAAAATAAGGTTCCCAGTATACTTCTGAATATTATACCCAAGTAGAAAGGACAGATGCTACCAAAGAAATTGCTTGATTTCAGACAGAACTATCAGCTCTTTACACTCTATTTCCATCCTTCCATCAATTTTCCCGACCCATTCACTAGAGACCAACGTATTCGTCTGAATCTAATGCAATTTTAAGATGACACTGATTCAAATCATCCCAACATACCAGTTTTTCAGGGGTTTTAAGAGTAAAAACGAACTCCTAAGAACGGCCTTGCCAGAAGCAGTGGTTGCAATTCTTGGTTCTCAGTCCAGCCCATGGTGCTGATTGGCTAATCGTTATTCCCCCTGGCGCTTATTGGATCATCTACTTTTTTTTTCTGTTTCATGTCATGTTGCCAGATGAATCAGTTCGCTCGGTGGATTGGAAGGATTCAAGGGTCTGGACCCAGGCAACCAAAGAAATATACCCCACCAGTATTATTATGTGTTGATATCTACATCAGGCGCACCGTCACCAATGTCCCACAAAGCAGGAAAAACCACCCAAGGAGGGTTGAATCAAACCATCCGTCTTCTTCTACAGCCAACTTCTTGGAATTTACTGGATTACAATTACACAAACAGTTCCATAAGTGCCAAAGCTTGTTCTTTGCCTTCTTTCACGACTCTGTGCCCAATCTGCTTCGGTGCCTCTGGCTCGCGTCGTGACAACTCCCTCTCTGGGGTGTGTTAATACAGAGGCGCTGATGATCCCACCAAACGCACACATCCTCATTACTCATGACCAGCTGATGACGGTAACTGGAAATCATGAGTCCAATTCATGCATCGGTCATGATCATAGTGATAGATGTTGCTGCTCTGCCCGTGTGCTTGCCTCTCACCAAGACGCCATAAGCACCTTTCATTAACATGCAGAAGCCCGCCGACGCACTCTCAAGCATGAGTGCTGCAGTGATTACGCAGGAAATGAAGTATACATATCCATCATTATTCTGGTTATTAGGCAGCAGTTACTGGCAGCTGGGTGACACGGGGAATGGAGCGTCTTCCCTTCAGATTCAGACCAAGAAGTTGGCAGGTGTTTACCCTGCCGAAGTGCCCCTGAGCAAGACACCACATCCTTGCTCGGTCTGTCTGATCTTGAGATCAAAGAAACATCACATTAACACTGTGTAATTTTCACTGCAGTTGCTGCGTTAGCTCCAGGCGGTCTGAACATTTTTGCTATACCTTCAGTGGAGAACAGAATCTCCTGAAAGGCCTGCGAGCTCTACGTATGAACATTAATTGCCATTTTCAAGAGGCATGACAGGATTTTTGATCTAGGGAAAAGTCATGCAATTAGTGGTGCTTTGTTTGCTACTTAGCCTCATCTTATATTTAAGAGTTTAGCCACTTAATTTAAGCGATATTTAACTGACCTGTCCACCAAGGTTGCAAATTAAGAGAAATTTGAGTCTAATTTAACGATTTAATGAGTCATGAGCTTCCATTTAGGGGTATTTACACAGATAATGGTGCAATTAAGGCATCTTAAGTTTCAGATGAGCAATCTTTGTCTGCTGACGCTTTAAAAAAGCAGAAAATATACATATTTATCACAGTATTTTACAAAGTCATCACGCTACACCTCTCATCATTGTCTGTGGTCATAATTCTATGGCGCCAATGTAATTTACTTTGCAGTGCACACTTAACACATTGTAATAGTGGCTGCCATCTGGACTGTGAATCAGGTCATTACAAATTAATTGGTCAAAAAGTACAAGCAGGAGAACAAACGAGTAAATTAGGAACGTGAACTTCACCAAGACATTGTTAATTTCACAACAGCTCTAAAGCTTTATTTACTCTGATGACTAATTACGATATTGTATGGTAATAAATAGTGGACGCCTCAGTAACGAGACAGGTGGTGTGTTTGGAGTAAAATGCCGCTGTAGCTGTCTCTGCTCCAGCGTGTAGTGGCAGGCGAGGAGTTACTTTTTTGGGCACACACCAGGGCCAAGCACGGTAATGCAAGCTGTCCAAAACATGCCAACTCCATTGAAAGACTCGCTATGAGCCTTGACTGCGCTTCTGTTCAGATGGGCCTTGATGAAACTGTTTGCAGAGGTGTGATGGACAGTTGAGGTAATTATTCTGCTTGAGGTATGATGATTAGGCATTGTGGTTGAACACTCATACACTCAGTATTTTGTTGAGTTGTTTTGATGCTCGATGTGCCTCCTGCCAGCTAGGCAGAGACGTGCGAGACAGCCCATTCCAACGCAGACCTCTCTTGTTGTGACGGCTGCCGTGCTGCCATTAACTATGGTCAATCAATAGATCTTGGTTTTCAGCTTTCAGAGTTCCTTCCCAACTGTTCTCAAAGTTTCACCTCTTGGTCCAGCCTTCTGGAAAACAAAGAAGCCATAGTCACCCTCAAGATGCACCATCCTCTTTGCCCCATCCCTGCATTTTCTGCACCTACTCATTGATTCAAGTGAAGATGATCCTCCAAAATAATAATAATAATTTTCACACTCTTTCCGCGTTTCTGTTTTACTTTTCAACCTTTATCATCAAGCAAGAACAAAGTCTCATTTACAGTGAAAGCCTGACGAAGGCAAAAAGCTTTTCAGCAGAGCTTTGGTTGAGGATTAAAAATAATTAAAATTTCTTACTCTTAGCCCCTGAAAGGCTTCGGCTTGGTTTTACACACTGTGAACACAGCAGAGGTGAACTGCAATATAATAACAATATACATACTACTCAGTTAATAGCTGGAGGCTGTCCTCCAGGAAGCTGGGCTGTTTTACATCCACAACATGCAGTCTCCTGCTGTGGCCTCCAGGCTTGAGTTCCTGCAATCTGTCAGAAGCAATATTCAATATATTTTAACATGGCTTTAACTTTGAGCTATTACTCAAAACACTCTGCATGAGTCACAGTCCCTCAGCCTGAAAGAAGCAGAAAACCTCAGCATTTCACATCTCAGCATTTTCTGCATTTGCACAATCAGGTCAGGTGTTTACCTATTATCCACAGTTTTGTAAAACTGCAGCTGCAGACTTTTTGTGTGATAGCAATTTGACTATTAAGCAAGCCCCATGCAAGTTCAGATGTACAGTGGCCTCACATCAATTTGCATATTTGAGGCATTCCAGTGATTTACAGCACAGAAGCAATTAAACTAAAGGATGTCTCGAGGGTCCCCACCTGGTTTGAACCCAAACAGCCCTTTGATCTCTGGTAAGTGGCTGCATTCATATTGTCAGACCTTATCTGAATAGATTTCAATTATTTCTGAATTCATGCAGCATCACCAAAAGAGTTGGGGAGCAGCAGCAATCAGTGCAGGATCTTGGATAAGTTGGGTAGTTGCGGCTCTCTCAGGATGTGTGTCGTAACACTGCCCCCTCATGGTCGTAACCAAAAAGGCCTTTACAGTGCATCTGTGGACTGTGTGTGTCTAATCTCACACATTCAGGGGTCAGTACCATTTCTCTTGTCTTACAGTTGCTCCACCTGCAGGCAAACACAAAAGTCCCGAGCAGCATAAAAGACTTTATCCCTCAGAATGCCATCTGCCGTCCCCTTATGTCTTCGTCATGTGAATCACATGCAGAGGAGAGTTACAGCTTGTCCACTGAGGCACTGTTCTTCCAGCTTCCTCATCCATGTAAATGAGTTTTATGTTCTGCAGGCTTAGAGGGGTATCATACCTTCATTGCCCATCTGCTGCGAGCAAATACTCAATCAAACATATGGCAGCAGTAGAGCAAAAATAAAGTCACCCAGCACCATGTAGATTAATCAAACCTTTGAATGCTGCAAGATTAACAAGATTATGTTTATGTCTCCTAATCAAGCAGGCAGAGCTGTTTTTTTAACTGCATCGTGTTGTAAAATTCCTCCGCCTCTGCTCCAGCATCATATTTTTGGAGTATTAAAACAGAGCACATGAACGCTGGGTTGTTGACAACTTTTTTTCCACACACAGACATTAAACCACTCTCAAAGTATCCGGATAAACGTTAGAGTTATGGCTCCCTCACGTCCTCTCAGTATTTCTTTCGGCCCTGAAATGAAATGGGAGCAGCATCCTCATCTCGTGCTGCCATTTATGATTGTGTTTTGTCACTTGCAAATGCTGGTGGGAACAACAACAGGGAATATTTAGCTGAAAAAACAAAGTGGCTCACCATTGAAAAAGCAGAGATACCAGACTTCATTGCTTATTCTAACAGCACAGCCTTGATAAGGAATAGAGGGCTCTTATCTGCGTTATATTGTTAGAGTAAACATTTAAGTTTGATATCTGCAGCCTCTATTTGAATAATGAATTGTTGCTCTCTAATCTACTGATTGGGCATAACTGCCTTATGTTTTAACTGCTTTTACTCAAGACCATTACTGGAATATTGTGTGTATTTTATTTTAGCAGATTGCAGCATTGGAGGCTGAGCCAAGAACCATCTGAAACGCAGAGCACCTACACAGTCTATTATATGCTTTGGCACCAGAATGGGGACTTTGTGTTTATTGCACATATTCTGTAACAACAAAGAGCAGAAGAGGCTGTAGAGGCGAGAGGATAAAGCAGTGGAAAGAGTCTTGACAGCCTTGAATCAAGATGCTGTGAGTGGCCCTCACATCGCTGTTGATCTTGACTGTCGACCCATGGCTGTTTGTATTCGTCTGGGTTTCATTGTTGCCTGGTCGCTGCACACTACCTGCAATCCTACAGGCCTTTTTTAGCCAGGACTTTGTTCTTTGCAATGCAGAAATGCAGCTAATTAACTGAGTATTTAAGCCCAAATACATAAAAAGACAGATTTGTGTAGGAGAAAGATGATTTCCATTTACAACAGAATACATTAAAGGAAAAAATATTAAGGCTTGGATGTAAATTTTAGAAACTGATCTGGGATTGTTTTATGATAATATTGTACTCATCATTGTGCGATCTGGGAATACTGCAACATTGCTAAAATGCAGTTCAATGGGATAAGATGCACGAGTGGTCACATGATCACACAGCTTTTACCCAGTCTACAGCCATGCTAGCAGCTCTGTGAGGTTGTACATAGATACATCTGTGCTCTGAGCTAACTGCTAACGCTAGCATGCTAACATGCTCACATGACAATGCAAATGGTGTTTGTTTTGCAGGTATAATGTTTATTGTCGGAGCTGCCCGTTGTAAACATCCAGCAAGGTTTGCAAAGCCATTGACTCAACTTATTATCATACTTAACAAGTTGTGTCGTCACACTTTCCTTATGCAATGAGACATTTCGGATGCAGCCACTTCTAACTTTTACCCTCTCATAAAAAGGCATTAATTGGACAAACTGTTATTTACAATCTGTCATATTGCTCGTTTCTTGTTTTGTCTGACTGCAATGTACCAATGTTTCTCTGTTCCCAGATCTGAGCAGTTAACTGAAACAAACTTGTACCATGTTATTAGAACTGATAGGTATAACGGCCAAACCCATGAAATTAAGAGCTGATATGGATGGTTGATCAAGCTGGAGCATGTTTCAAAGGAGCGCATCCATCTCTCATCTAGCACAGGTTTCTGGCTCATGAGATGCCATTATGCTCAGTCAGTGAATCAGCAAGTCAGTCAGTCACCTAGTTATCCAGTCATTTGGAGAGTCACTCTGTAACTGAACCAGTCCAGTCAAGCTGTGAGAGGAAAGTCCAGCCAAGAGGGCAGGCGCTACCCAAAATCCTGATGATTTCCAGATGAGAGCCCAGACGGCCTGGCCTGAGTGGAGAACACACACACACAGAAAAAGAAAGAAAAAGAGAGCGAGGGAGAGGGAGAGGATGGAGGGACGGAGGGAGGAGGCAACAGAAAAATGATACAGTGAATGAAGGAATGGTCCTGCATATGAAAGCAGTGCATGTGAAATGCCAAAACTCAACAGTCCAGGGCGTCGTCCACACCGTCGTGATGTTCATTGGTGTGTGTTGAGTCGTGTGAGTAGATCTGTGCATGAGGATAACCAACATGAGGCGTTGGTGGGCTCTGCTCGTCGTCATTTACCTGTCCATCCACCTGGCAGCCACTCAGCACCACAGGAAAGGTAGGACTAGGTAGCACTTGGAGGGGCTGTGCAGACTCACCTGCTGCATGCATACATTGTGTCTCTGTCTTGTAAAAGTCTGATTCAAATGATCCTTTGTGCACAAACTGTAATCGTTTGCATCCTTATTTTCAGAGAGAAAAGCCTGTTAGAAAATGGAAATATACATTCATGGTGGTTCAGTCTCGGTGTGCTTCTGTGCAAGAATGTGTTTATCTTCTATCAGGATCTTTGCAACATGCAGGACATCCACGGATCATTTTCCAGAGAAAAGTGACTGGCCTGTTGTTACTGGATCCACTCACTGAGGAAATTCCTTTCTCAAGACTCACATAGCTTAGAATCTTTGGATAAGTCACATGATGCTCAAACCGGCTACAGGAGAGAAAAACACTGGGGCTGATGATGGTTCGATCGTTTGGTTGTTGAAGAATTCATGCAAACCATACATGTGTCAGAGTTTTACTACGAACCTGGTTTCTGAGAGGTTCGTCCTCACTGTCAGATGTCACATTCTGGTGGGGAAAGTTGGATTTATTCATCTGTTCTAAGCAGTTTACATTTTTAGGGGTTGTGACAGAACAAGCTGTAAACACAACATTAACATGTTATCACCTTGTTACGCAGAAGTCTAATGTTCAACTTCCTCTTAACTCTTCCTCTTCCACCTCCTGAGGGAAATATCTGCCTCTTTCACTGCTCCACTATGTTCACAAGCTACTGCAGATGCTAACTTTGTCTGACATTTGCTGCTGGGCAGGTAATGTATAGTGGATTTATGTGAATTTACCAATGCAGCCGGAAACAAGGTTGATAAGAGCTGTGAGACTGAATCAAAACAGTAAAACCAAAACGATGAGCTGAAAGACGATAAAACGCTCCATAGAGATCATAGAAATGAGAGGAGCCATTCATTTTTAGTGTGTTTAGTACTACAAATCACCCCTTACACACTAGATCAAGTCATTTTCTCTATAAAGAATACTTAAGAAATATTGACTGGTGCAGCCACTGAAAACAGATAAAAAACAACGACTTTTCAATCCCCAAATCCAATGTGGTCTTCTCTGGTGATACTACATGACTTTTTAACAGCTCAGCCTCTCATAGATTTGTCTCACAGTGGGAGCATTGTTGAGGGCGCCTATGTTTACATTGTAAATAGTATATTTTGCATCCAAGTTGCTGGAAAAGTGCAGTTTGTTTGGATTCCATCATCATTTGGAGGTGAATTGAAAGGCTGAGAAGAGGAAGGGCCACTGCGGTTAAGTTTTTATTCTCCCATTTGTCCTTTTCACCCCCTCTTACCATAAGCCAGAGGCATCCAGACGTCCATTTTGTTTTTGTTTTTGTTTTTGTTTGTTTTTCCCCCTTTCTCTCTCGCTCTCTCCTTCTCTCATCAAGACGTCCCTCCAGCCAGGAATACTTTTTAGCCCTGCTAATTAATGAATCTTTGTTGTTCCCTCATCTCCTTGCAAGCAGTTAGCGGGAGATTACAAGTTCCCTGTCTGTGCATAATGACATTGGGGGAAGCCTGCCCAACCAAACACTGATTGTTTGGAGCACTGGGTGGGGGTGGGGGGGGGGGGGGGGGGGGGGGGGGCATGCATGAGGGATGAACAGGCTTAGAGCCTGGGATGTTGTAAGCAGGGAAATCTATATTACATATTTAACCTGAGAGGGAACGAGACAAATCAGCTGGAAAATATTAACATCCTTATTGTTTGTGTAATTTTAATATTAAATACTAAGAAATGGCTTTTATGCTACAATTGCGAAAACAGTGAGGGGACATGTTTTAATTTAAGTTCATACTAGGACACCAACACATGTACTTCTTAATAGAGTCACATAGTGATTGAATGTTCCTCATATATTTCAAGGTCTAATCCTTAAGCAAAAAATGTTGGTTGTTTCTAGCTTGGTTTACCTTGTTTTACCGCACTATTGCTGCACTTTTGGGCTTGTAAATCAACATGATACTGGATATAGTGTAATATTGTCAATGCACATCAACAACCAGTTCTTACTTGTTCTATATCTTTGACTTCTGTTGAGGCACTCTAGGTCTCAGAAATTGGTGCAGGAAAATTAATCTGCACGACTTTGCAGATTTTGAGTTATTGGTAAATTACTGTAGCTGCTAGGCTAACCGCTAGCACAAGCCAGCTAGCCAGCCAGGCTAGCAAGTCACAAAAGCTCTGCAAGGTTCTTTCAGTTTTCTCTGTACTTTGCCGTTTAATCCACCTGGCATTTTGTTTTCTGGATTGCACCATTTCATTCAATAAGACTTATTCCAAGCTGGCTAGCTTGGTTGCCAACGAGACAATATGTTCGCAAAGTTTATCCAAGTCTGTACCATCAGCTCCTGTCTCATTATAGTTTTTAAACCATCCTTCTGTGAAGCAGTTTATATTCCAAGAAAGAAAGGTTAAAGAAAAGTTAATGGTACAACACAGTTAATAAAGAAGAGCTTCCTTCATTTTGGATGTTCTGGGCGCTCTATTCTCTTAAACATCAGAACAACCAAGATGGTTTACAATGCATCAACAGTGCATATTAAATCAGCCTTCACCAAAGTTGAACATGATGTGAAAAATGCCTAAGTGTGCAGATCCACTGATAGCAGTGATTCTCTCTGATTCTGCTCTAACTCCAGAGCCCTCCATCCCCTTCCCTTCTCTCCCTTGGCCCTCAGCTGTTCCCACTCCTTGTCATCACCTGATCTCGACACCCAGCTGCGCACCTGTTCCAAATCCTTTCTTCAGCTCCTCAGCGTCCTAATCCTTTCTTTCAGTTCCCTTGTGGATATCCTCTGTTTTTAACCTTCTTCCGCCTGCCTGTCTTACTCTTGTGTTATACTTTGACTGCTTTTTTGTAGTTTTTGTCCCTTTTTCCAGTCTGTTACTGAACTCTTTTTGACCATTTAGAGTGAAAACCACCTGTTTTACTGCCACAATTTTTTTTGGTTTATGGCTTTATAAATGGGACACATGGCCTGTTTTTGTGTCTACAGCAGTGCTGCTCCAACCATGCGAGCATTAATCAGACAACATTTTCATTCCAAACTGCAGTTTCTGCTGCTGGAAGCATAGAACATACACTTTTCTGCATGCCAAGAACTATAGCATTACAGGAAACAATGGCAGAGAGTAGTAGACAACTTTTATGTAAAACATAAATGATTAATTTTAAATGTAAATCAGCAGCCTCCTAGCTGTCATTCCCCTGTAGTTCCTCCATCCTTTAGTAATATAAACCTTGTTATAATGGGCATATTGTCCCCTGGGTGTGGTTTTGTTCACACTGACAATGTGGGGCATTGTCAGTGTAAGCTGGAGTGTCTCTTCAGTATCTAATATGACTGCACAGGCATTCCTCCTGCTGCTGATTGACCATTTGGGAGTCACTCACTCAACAAGGAGTATTTTTCTTCACCTGCATGTTGTGATGCACTTATGGCTGCACGTCAGTGTTGGATCTAGGGAAATCATTTCAGCTCTATTGTTGCTTTTTTGTGGTTAATCTCTCAAATTTGACATGTACAGGTAGATGCCATTTAGAGGAAATATTTTAACACTTATAAATAGTTTGCAATCTTAGAGCAGAGTTAGATGAGAAGAATGATACCACTCCCATGTCTGTATGGTAAATATGAAGTTAGAGCCAGGAGACTGTTAGCATAGCTTAGCAAAACACGTTGCTCTTTTGGATGTCAGTAAAAGATCCTTGATAATATTTTTACAGGATGAGGGTGTGTTCTCAGACCACTCTCATGTCTGTACAGTAAACATGAGGCTTAACCCTGCAGCTAGTTAGCTTAGCCAAAAGACTTGAAAAAGGAGAAACAGAATAACAACATGTTCTTCTTCATTTTTACACTTTTGATTTATTTAAAAACTAAACAAACAACATAGAACATATTAATTAGTGAGCTTTGGAGGAGTTGCTTGATGGATTTTGTTGCTTTGAACAGAGCCAGGCTAGCTTGGCTAAGCTAAGCTAAGCTAACAGGCAACTGGCTCTAACTATATATTTAGCATATAGACATGAGTGGTGTCAATCTACTCATCCAAGTCTTGGCAAAAAAGGAATAAATATATTCTTCACTTAAATGGACAGTGAGGGGAAAACAGGATTTACTGACTTGTTTGGCGACTGGATAAAAAATGTTAAAAGGCGGTGGGCTTGCACTGGAGGACTTTGGACTCTTAGACTCAGTATTTCTAAAATCCCAGCTATTGTCCTGTTGGTTGGGGCAGATTTAAGAGGTGAAAGGTTTGAGATAATACGTTGAGGATCACTCAGTTGTGCCAAATTGGTGGGTTTTATTTATAGAGCTACAGATTCTCTTTATATTCAGAATGGTGGCCAGATTATGAAAACAAAGCTGGAGCTGCAACTGGCAGTCATCCAAGCAGGAAGCAGGTACATGGGGAGATCAGCCAGTGCATGTGGTTTTGGCTGGCTTAACAAATGCTTTAAAGCTAAACGTATGAGGCTGTGGGCAGCGGGGGTGATCATTACTGCAGAATTGGCAAGGCAGCAGACCGTAGATGCCACTGTAGGGTAGAAGGACACTGGGTCTGAATTCAGATGGAGCCCACTGTTTATACTGTATACCTCATTAAGATCTGTCTGTGTGTGATCTGTGTGTTGGCATACACGCTAAGTCAAGAGCCGGATGGCAACAGTGTGTGAAACAGTGGAAAAAGAGAGTGAGGTGTCTGGGGACGCTGAGGAAGGTTTAACAAGGCTATGAATCCCCTTTCAGCTCTCATCAACTATCTTTTCAGCCTTCTAGTGTCATCAAATTGGTCTTGGAGCCTCACCCAATAGATATCATCAGTGGTCATAATATAAACAGCATGAGAGAGGAAAATATGGACAGGATTACTGTGCATCCTTCTGTGACGAAGATGATGGTGTAATAAGTTGTAAGTAAAAGTAATGACACTGCAAAAATGAGTATTAGGTAAAATGTCAGGAATTAAGGGTGCAAAGGAGTGTGAGGAAATAACACTTCTGGTTATGTCAAAGACATCTATGTATTGTGTTGTAGAAATATCTACTGATGTTAGCATCCCAACCAGCTAGCTTCAGCCCGTCCTGTCTTGTAACACCACTTTGTACCTCAAGAGGCCATAATCTAAAAGTATAGCTCTGTTGCCCACAGTGTAAACACCAACAATCCCACAGAGCTCCGAGATCTCAGATTAAGCTGAAGTCAGCTATTAGTGCCGCTAGCTGCACGGTTAACTGAGCTATTTTACAGCTGCTAGTAGCTACAGCTAAAGACTATAATGAGCAGCAGCTAGCGGTTACTCTGGCGATATGCTGCCCCCTATTGACCTTAATCACATCTCCAAATAAATGGTTATATTATTGTGTGTCTGCTGGGTGTGTAAATAGGCAACTGCACATATTCTTATCCATTACCCAGTTCACTGTTTGTCCAGCAAAGTAAGTAAACACTAGAGCTGTTCGATAAATATGGGCTAAATTAAAGCATAGGATACTTTCTTCTGCAATGCTGAGAGACAAAAGTAAATAACAAAAAAATGACACTGTACTGAAGTGCCAGTACCTCAAAATTGTACTTAAACTAAGTACTTGAGTTGATGTACTTGGTAACTTTCTACCTCTGGATAAGAGGAATTGCCTCTGGTTATCGCCTCCAGTAAAATATGGATTTCATGGTATTTTATCATAGAGATTGGGCATCAGCAACTGTGAGCGAGGTGTTTCATTCCAGCCCTGTCTGGACACCTCAGATTACGGGTCCCTGGTCTGCTACACATGTGGACACTTTGAAATCTGACCAAATGAAGTCAGCAACACCTGCCCCTCTGTGAGTGTGGATATCTCACCTCTGGATGCACCAGCCACTGCCACTTGTAAATATAGGAGCATCTGTAGCTCAGGTCGAAGACCAATTACCGTCTGCATAGCTGGAACCAGATTCTAACACATCTGCATAATATTTGAGCAGTAATATATCTGTGTTTGCTCAACCTCTGGCCCACCCACATGCAGGGCACATTGGATAATGTGGTGCCTAATTTCTTTAAAACAAGGGAGATCCTCTAATCCAATTTCCTGTTCTTATGTGTTTTAGCTCTGTATCCATCTGCACATAGGATAAAGCGTGGGACATATTCGCTGCTCAACCCCACGTTCCAGCGTTCGGTGGAGGACGTCAACCTGCTTTTTGAGGTCAGTTTAGATCCTGTGGCTTTTGAAGTCTTGAAATAATTCACGGCTCAGCGGTTCATTACTGGAAACCAATTTAAATATGTTGAGAATTTAAATATGTGGGAAAGATGTGTCCGAGTTGCACATTTATGGTCCACTGTTCACTGCTGGAAGCTCCTGCTTGAAAAATGAAGATACTGTGTACTGCTGCTGTGCTGCTGCTCATGAACAGAAATGTGAAGTATGTGTTTACCCAGAATTTTCTGGCCATTGATGAATGGAACATTTATTGAAATCGTATGTCTTCAGTTCACTTCACAAAGGGGTAAATAAATAGTGTCTTTTGGTGAAGTAAAACCTATATAGCAAGTTAGTTAGTAGTGTAAGTAGATGGTTCTTTTAGTATTTGTCTTGATGGACCCACGTGTCCCAGATCCTGCTAGCTGGAATGCAGATCCAAGGAGCGGAGCACACCATGCTGATCCCGGATGAGGAGCTGGCCTCCCTGAGGAGCGTGGAGAAGCTAGAGGTAATCTGTGACGACGTCCTGCCCAAGAGGCTCTCCGACATTCGCCGTCTGACAGCAGAGCTCGGCCAGCGTCGGCAACCTCTGAGCCGCCAGGACTTTGAGAGGACGGTGCTGACTCTGGTGTACGCGGCTCAGACGCTGGCTCGAGTCAGCAACCAGCACCAGAGAGAGGCGTGGATGGACGCTGTGATACAGCTGTTCAGAGCCATTCAGAAGGACCTCAGACCTTTGTGAGGTGGTGTGCATGTCCTGGTTTTACACGTATCCTACATACAGTCTATACAGTATGCACTAAAGTATATACTGAGTGTTATAGTGTACTGTTTTTGCAGTTAGTTTACAAGAAATCATTGTTTGAGTAAATAATCCAAATAACCCGAGGTATAGTAAACCTTTCTGACAACACGTTCCCACTCCCAACTCTTTTTATTCTGTTTACAAAGGTCAAAAATGAACTTTCAAACTGCAAACTTTCAACTCTCGAATTTACTTTGGTAATGCACCTTAATACTTGTGATGGTAATAAACAAACATGCAGAAGCTGTAGTTTATGCCATTGTGGATTCAATCATGTGTATAATATCTTTTTGTCCCGTCTTTAAAAATTTAATCAGAGAGAAACCAATTCAAGGTAATATGACAATATGTTTCTTTCATGTAAATTGCATCTAAGTTATGAATCGTTTTTATACTAGAGATGAAGGCAGGAAAGAGTCAGTATAACCTGCAACAAAGGTCCCTCTCTGGGATCGAACTGGGGACATTGTGTCTTAAACAGGAGACCGAATCCCTGATTTGATTGCTTTATGAATTGCATTACTCCTCCCAGCTCATAAGCGTGCAGTTCTTCCTCCTCTCTTCTCATTGTGACCGTAATGCATTATGTTTGATCCTACTTATTTGTTCATTATATGAAAATTAAATAAAACCAGCAAAGCGTCTGTGCTCCACGTATTTGCGTGAGCTGCAGGAAGGCCTCATTAATCAAGTGTGTCCCAGTGAGCTCTAATAAACTTCCACATGCTTCCAGTCTGAACTGGAACACTGTGGCAGTTGCCGGAAATACATTATGAAAGTGAGCACTTGAGTACTTGCAAATGTGTGTATTGTAATGGACCCACAGTTTGCATACCGACTTTTCTGATTATTCTGACCTACTTCAAATCAAACTATAAGCAGTGCATTAGTTTGACAACTCCATGCAGAGTCACCGCCGCCCTCCTGGGCTGACTGTGGACATATTTGATGTCATCAAATGACTTTAGACGGCGTTAGATGCTTTGCTCTGTCTAGAAAAGATTGCTCAGCTCATTTGATGTGTCACTAAAAGCCCTTTGAATGAAAACCACAGATTTGTACTTAAGAGTCTGTGTACATCAATACCACTGATTGCTCATTTGAGCAAACTGTAAAATGTTTGATAGATGTTTGCTTCAAGGCTACACATTTCCCCACTCATTTTGGGAAATAGGTACTTGCCGTAATAGACTTTCGTGCAGTTCACTCATCTTGGAGTGGATAGAAAGTATATATCTGGTTTGTTTTCCCTCCTTGAGTCAATTGGTTTTACATTTGCTTACATTCTAGTATTTTGCTTCAATTCAAGCTTTTATCCAGCCTTGGAAACGCCGGTTGCCCAGTGTTTGTCATTTCCTGCCACCAGAGCCGCGTGTTCTCGTGTTCATTTAATTTCTGAAAATGTATATGATGATGACGGGAATTTTTCTGCACGATTTCCAGTTTCTTTCTCAGCATGTCAGCATTCATCCGATGCCCAAGCGAGTGGCGCTGACTCGGGCGGATTGATTGATGAGGAGGTGAAGACTGTAGTGATGGAATTTCCTTCCAAGACAGAGGATCAGCCTTCGTTCCCTGCGCCGCTCTAACGATGATGATGATGAGTTTTGGGATGTTTCTGGCCACTACTTGACAGAGTGTAAAGAAGCAGGGATATTGAAGAAAACAGCACAGCTCAGGATTTCAGTCAAGTATCAAGTTTCATTAAGACCTCTGTGCTCCATGTGCAACCCTGATTCGCAAAAGTTGGGATGCTTTGTAAAACGTGAATAAAACAGAATGCAGTCATTTGCTAATGAGCTGTATTTACTGACAGTAAGTATTCCTGGGCCCATGTAGTAATATCCTTGATACAATCATGTGTTCACAACATGGTGAACCTTGCTCCATCCTCACTTGTGAACGACTGAGCCTTTCCAGGATGCCCCTTTCATATCCAATCATGATACAGGGTTGTATTATATGACAGATCATAGTTTTGGGCGGTGATGACATTCATTTCTAGTATGAAGAACAAGAAATATCCTCAAATCTTCAATTTGAGGATATTTGTGCAATATTTGCAAAGCCAGTCATTTGATTTTGTTCTGTAGCTTCACTGAATCAAGAAAATATTGGAGAGACATTTTCGTCATATTGAATTGCAGACCCACTTGGTCAATCCACAGCTTAATAGTCTCAAAGTTTTTAAAATGACTCGCTGCGCTGCTTCTCTTTATCTCCATCTCCTCCTCTGTGATTATGAAATTGATTTGATAAGAGAAATGAGGCTTTTACCTGAGCTACTGACTTTATCAGTATACCTGGTGGAAAATGAGCCTGTAATATTTCATTCATTTAGTGTATTATCCCTAAATGTCATGTATAACCCTCAGCAGAATAATACATGTTGAGAGAGCAGCCCCAAGTGGCTGCAGACGGAACTGCAGCCGTGGAGTTCTCCCTCTGAAACCGCATGTTCTCACAGCTTCATCATATTATATGATAAAGCTTTCTGCTTCTGTACATTTTTGATATTAGAGAGACACTATTAGATTAACAGAATCCTTATACGATCACCCATTTATAAGTTATTTCAGGACATGATATCATGCAGTGACCTAAAAGATTGAAAGATTAAAGTAACAGCAATACTTGCAATACTTACTTGGCGTGCTGCAGCCTACAAAGTTGATCATGAAGAATTATATTTAGTAAATGTAATTTAAATGTTCGTTAGAATTATCATAATTTTACTGAAAAGCATGGCCGTTAAATTATCATATAATGAGCAATAAAACAGAACATTACTATAGCTGCCTACCATTATAACTAACAGCTTCCTGTTTCTAATGGTAATGAACCTGAAGATGACTGCACACAGCTGGTTTCTACCAAAGGTATTTTTATGAAACAAAACAATTTAGGTTTGTACCAAATGCCTGTGTCTAAACCTGTTCTTTATCACTCTAAATATGATCAATTATCAGCCACACTTTGTCACTAGGTGGCAGCATTTCCAAATATAATTTCCTGTTGAATCCTCACTCATGTTATCAGTTTTGTGTTTTATTATTGACTTCTGCAGATGTTGTGAGGAATAAAGTAATAGCATGGCATGCAGTAGTAGTCATACTCTTCTCTTACTTTCTGTTCTGTCCTGAGTTCACGTTGCGCATGTTGAACTCATCACAATATGTTTTGTTAATGCTGACACGTCATGTGGGCTGCTGACAAAAATCAACCACGTGGCGTTTCCAAATTGATTTCTCATTTTCTGTTTCTGCAGTGTTTGCATTTGAGGTGGCTTAATTGGAAATGAATCTTGTCAAAACTGCAATGTGTCTCTCCTGGTAGAAATACTTTGTGATCACCTCCAGCTGAACACCCAGTTGTTTCAGCTCGAGCTTATCAGCTGCATATGTTTTCCCCACAGCTGTCAGGCATATTTTCATGCTTCAAATCTCACTCCGCTGCCAGAGGGGGACCGATGAGATATCACAATGTGTCACATACATACACACCGAGCGTTTCTGCACCAAATTAAACAGCTCAATACTACCTCAAGAGATTCGATGCATTTTTCCCGTCTGTTAGTCAGATGAGTTACGGTATAACTTGGCTTCGTCTCCCCGGATGTTATGAGAAAATGATTCAGGATCTCGAGCATCAAACATTGAAAACACTCCTCTGGCGAAAATAAGGCCAGATTCTATACTTTGAAGATCCTTTAACACATCGCGCAAACATTTCCTTTAATTAGGCAAATCGCTGTCATTCCAAGTAGGAATGAAACACTGAATGAAAGCTGTGACTCAAAAACTCCAGATGTAAGAGGGCGATTTATGAGCCGCAGCCACAAACAGGCTGAAGTCATCACCATGTGCCTGTCAGCTCGCATCGTACCAGCATCTTGAGTGGGTGATTTTGCAGTCTTCCTGCATTGCTAATACCACTTTCACTGACACCACCCTGCATGGTCTGAAAAATGATCTTTAGGGTAATGATTGTACAACTGCTAAGGATTTAGCATTATAGCAGCTCATTAGCTGAAACCACAACTCCAGAACCAGGTCATGGTCATTCTTGGAGCTCTGTTATTCTATGTGGTTAATGTGCTGCGTCTAATAGTAGCTGAGCAGGACCAGCGGGGGAGACTGCAGATGGGGTAGATGGATGGACGAGAGTGGGATACCTTTCTGTGTCTGAGAGCCAATTAGACAGAGAGAGCAGGCAGCCCGCTCAATGCAGCCTGCTGCTCTCTCTGGCTTCCAGGAATCTTTTCAGCAAAAAACATCACTGACCACCAGGGTAGATCGCAAGCCGTGAATGAAACAGAAGAAACAGTGCTGTGTGGATCATGCCTGTCCTCACAGGCCTCCGTTCGGAGTCAGGATTCAAAGTTTCTCCTCATTAATGTCCTTCAAATCAAACAAGAGCTGCCAACAGTTATCACAACCGTCCCACTTCTGGGAGACTTTCCCACCAAGTTGATTTGTTGGGTATAACACAGTTTTTGATAAGGCATCAGGAGAAGGAAAGTTGGCAGGCCATGGGATAGAGGATAATGCTCTCTAACCCTCCCAAACTCTTATCGGACATTGTTATGAAGAGGTGCAGGATTCACATGGGAGCCGTGGTATGCTGTTTTTCATCACACTGCGGGTCCCCGATTTGATTTGGCTGAGTCCAGTCACAGGTGGAGCGATCTCAAAGGGAAGCCTCAGTCTGCCCGTGAAAGAGAGTGAGTGATGATGCCGCTGTGTGTGAATGATGTTCTTGGTGATTTTATGATGCCGTCTTATCTCACAGACCCTCTTAAGCCCTTTTTCGTTTGGGGGATGGAACTTAATCCTCCAGTCAGCCGCCAAAGGGGCCAAAACAGATGAGATCTACGTGAGAACTGTTTCAAAGCTGCACCAAAACAGTACATCTTTTTTCTTATTAAAGGAATACTTCTCTTGCTGAGAGTGAAAAGATTGATAGCAGTGTCACATCTGCCTGTTAGACGCAAAGCTACAGCCAGCAGCCAGTTAGCTTAGCTTAGCACGAACACTGGAAACAAGGGGAAATAGCGAGCTTGTGTTATAAAATATGCCTACCAATGCCTCTAAGATCATGAATTAACATGTTATATCTCATTTGGATAAAAACAACAAGCTGTGGTTGACAAGATGGCATTTTTACTACCTTTAAGCTAAGCTAACTGTCACAGGCTATCAGAAAGAATGTGAATAAACATACTTCTGAGAATGTGGCACTATCTACTACAATTTTTTTTAACATCTTTCAGCTCATTGTTTTGATTTCACACACCTCACTGTTACTGTTTTGGTTCAGTTTCACCACCATCATCAACCTAATTTCCAGCTGTTTTAACAGAAAAAGCTCTGATAAACCCGCAGACTAAAAAGGCTGCAGCAGTATTCATTTGATAGCAGCATGAATGTAGAGAGTCCTCTCTTTCCTTCTTGCAGTAGACAGCATTGTACCCACTTGGCAGAGGGCCATGACAGCAGTAAATCCACATTTTAACTTGTCACCATTGCTGAAGATGGTAACCTTGACAAAATGGCATATTCCATCTCATGTTCTCCGTGCAGCTCTTTGACTTGTCATTTAGTGGAGACATGTAGGACTAACAGAGGCAATTTAAACAGAATCAACTACGGCAAAGACGGGGGATTATTCAGTTTTGATGTGCTAAAGATGTGTTAAAAGTGTGCATTGTCTTGAGCTGCCCTCAGAATGAGGGTCCGCGGGTTCAGTCAAATGTCTTTCATGCTCTGATCCACCACTTGTTGACGAAATGTTATGACAGAGGGGGAAGACCCCAAATCGCTGTGGTTCAAAGCTTTGTGACCACCCCATAATTGAAAGCCTGAACATCCTCAACACTGCATCACGCGACCACGGAGCCACTTTTTTGCCTCATGTAATGAATCCTTGCATGTTAGCTCGGTACAGCCGCATTAGCAAACATTCTTTCGATATAAATTGTCATATTAAGTTTCATAGCGCTCTCATATTGTGGGCTGAAGAAAAGCCACAGCCAGAGTTCCTCCTAATATAGCTCTGCAAGTTCGCAATCTTGCAGAAGTTCTTGAACTAACTGTGGGCCAAAGATAGACCCTGGCAGGACTCCGTGGAACTAAACCTTGCCTGGATGAGTAATGAGTAAACAGCGAAACCAGGAGAGGAGGGCGCGTTGGTAGTCACTCATGATGTAAACACAGCGAGGCATTAGATTTCCTCTCAATGAATGTTTGTTGACACTCGGCCTTGTTTCGGCTGTTATCAATAGTAAGTGATACAGCAACAGCAGGTGGCTGGGATTCAAACGCTCGACTGTAAATTAATTCAACTGGATGCGGCCCGGCTCTCTGGTGCATTTGTCTGTTTAGAGAAGAATTAATCATTAAGTGTCTCAAAGGCTCAGCGGTCTGCCGGCTTTGCGGCCATCTTGCTTTAGCATAAACTCACTCAGGAAACTAAGCGTCAGAAAGGGGAATTGCAATGTTTGTTTCTCAAAGAGCAAACCGTGAAATGTGGTGTGTGTGAGTGTGTGTGTGTGAGCTCCTGCCCCTGCCAAATGAGGCTGTCTGCCCGGCCCACTATGTGTTTGGTGTCAAACTGACTGTGAAGAAGTGTAGAGGGCCCCTGGGAGTCGTATACCAACCGTTAACTCACACTTTGCTTATGCGCTCATTTCTCCATCTGATCTGTATATCATCTGCACACACTCTCGAGGTAGAATAAACCGTGCTGGCAAATGTCCTTGTCCTCACCCTGACCTGACAGTCTTAAGATGTGTCAATGCTTCCATCCTCCGCTTTGCCAGCCTTTGTTTTCCTTCAGAAAGGAAACATGTTTACGAGGAACAAATGGTTGAAAACAAAGACAACAAAGATTCATTGGCCCCCCGTCGCACTTTACGGCAGTCCAATTTGAAGAACCAGATGTGTTTGTATTCACAAAGTGGCTCTGCAGATGCTTTCAGTTTAGAAGTTGGACAGCAAAGCTTCAGTCATCACACAGCAGACAGACACTCGCTGTGACATGTGGGACTGAATGTGCTCTTTTTTACAAATGCAACTCATTAAACCTCTTTCCAAACTCATATCTGCCGAGCCTTTAACTTCAGGGTCACAGTGAGAGAACAGGTGTGGTCTTTTCATCCAGAAGAATCTATAATGGAAGTCTAACGAGCAGAGTTATGCATCGCTTGTGGGCACTCCTTTCAAAATACCAGCATATACAGTATGATCACATTCCTTTAGTGTTGTCGTCTGGCTTCCCACCAAATCCGTCCAACTTTACCCAGGAAATCCTTGTCTGGCTGCGGTGCCAGGGTGGCCCGAAGTCACATAGCAGGTTTTAAACATTCTTCTGAGTCCAGAACACATGAAATACTCCTGTGTCTCACTGACCGCAAATACTCTGCATGTCATCAAACTATAACAACAAAACCAGAAGGGCTTATGTCAGCTGAATGAATAACTGACATTATTTGATGACTTGCTTTCAGCATTGACCTCATAAAGAATGCACATAATTTACATTCTTTTTCAGTGAGGCCTTATACTGTGCACGGCTGGCTTAGTATGCCCAGGGCAATGTCGTGTATGCACAATGTGCAATCAATATAGATTTCTCAGCAAAGCTGCTACTGTATGCACATAAATTGTGCCTTAAAAAATGTGATGTCCATAAATAACACCACAATCCATTGAATAAGTCAATATTATAGAATTTCACAGCACAACGTCTTAAAAACCCAGACTAGTTATATGATGATTCATCAGTACTGCTAATGAAGCTGAATTACTACAGGATCAAAGTATAGCAGAAGACAGAGAACAGCTTCGTCTTTGTAACTTGTTGGCTTCAATGACCTCTTCAGCTGTAGGACGACAAAGCGCTCACTGACCAAATACACAATTTCAGGGTCTTACAGCCCATCTCTCTACTGTATACATGTATTACGTATCTCTGGTCTTATAGTAACGACATGGAGCCAAGCAAAGACAACAATACTGCTGCCACACTCATGACACAAATAGCATATTTAAGCTTTAATGCTCCGCCATGCCGCTGCTTCATTGCTCATTGGTTAACTGTTGTAGCACCTTTTTGCCGTTGACATACAGCATTTTATCAACAAACTCACCCATCACCTTTGGCCTGCACTCCCTACTCCTCCTGCTGTCCTCAAATACACATTTCAACCATCAAGCGAGAGTTTTCTGCTCTGTGTTGCAGCTTCAGCCTGCTGCAACTAAAATGCATATTGTGAGTCCATGTATTGGCTCTGCTGGTATTTTGTGAGCTTGGCAAATGTCAGTAAGTAAAGAAGTTGCTGTTGATTTCTTTGCTGTACCACAGATAATATCTGTGGTACTCTTACATAAGAGTAACTGTGAGTGAAATTGTGACCAGGTCCCTTTAAACAAGCTTAGCTGCAACATCAAAGTCTAACCTCTAATGACGTTATTGGCCTTATTTAATCATGTGCTGTCCCTCCTGGATATGGAGGTATAACAAAGTGACCACTTTCCTGCAGAAGGGATGGACCCACTTGTGGCAGATGGACGTCCAACCCAATCTGGAACTGAGACAAAGATGTCCGCCCCACTGTCCCCTGAGGAAATGAGTCCACAGGTTAATTCTGGTCTAATCAATGAGAGCCGTGCGTGGAATTACCTGTGAGTATTCCTGATCTTTCACTCAGCTAATTAGCACTATTCATCTACGGGGGCGGAGACGGTCCCATGGTACTCACAGGGTCAAAGTAATTAAACATTTTGGCTCTGTACGGCCCCTCGCTGCTGCCCTCCTCCTCATTTACTTAAAGTCTGAGCAGCTCCATGGGGGTTGGGTTGAGCGTTGCTTTTGGTTTGCAGACGTGCGCTGGGTTTGATTATTGATCTGAACCTGCTGGGGGTCATCCCACAGAGGCAATCAAGAAAATGGGAAGTGGCAGGTCACAGGCCTCTTTGTAATTGAACTGTTGTGTGGCAGACAAAACGGCAAACAACTCAAAGTAATACAGAGAGGGGGAGGGCCTGGTCAGGATGAGGACCCCTGAGTAATTTCCATACTTTCGTGATTTATCTTCCATTGGCAGCAACGATTGGTGCTGAAATTAAAAACTGAGGGTTGATAGATGGTGGGCGTGTTTGTTTGTTCTAAATTTTTGAACATCCTCCAAGTTCCGAAGGATACCTTAATCGTGTCTCTTGTTCACATATGTTTATAATCCTGAGGATGGCCTGATTGTTTGCCATAATGAGCCTCTTCCTTATGACGAAGCAGGGCTAACCTTGGACGCAGCAGCAGCCCCCCTGTGAGAATGAAGTCATCGCTATGCCCCCCGTCTATAGTATAATCTCTCCAAGCAATTCCAGATTCAAGCATTGAGGGTATTACACTCAGCAGTGCAAGTGATTTAAATCAGAACTGTTAGAAAAGTGGAAAATCTGATTTCCAATGGTTTTGCTGTTAAAATGCTGCTTTACCTTCACGCTGCAGCATCGCTCGGTCAGAGGAAACAGTGAATCCATGGCTGCACTGAAAAAGTCGAGATGATCCTGCAGATCTTACTGTGGATCTGTAATTGTTTTGAAAGGTTGTACGTGACTTGTAAAAGCAGCAGAAAATACCTTTAGGAAAACTGCTTAATCTTCATCTAAACCAATGGAGAGAAAATAGACTTTGCTGCTTTCAGCTTTACACTCAGGTGGTTATTTAAAAGCACTCCAGCAAGCAAAGCAGTAACAATAATTAAAGGCAGCAGTTTTTCAAATGTCTCACGACTAATCCTGAGCATATTGATTCAACTGTCTGAGCCTCAATCAGTGAGTCACTCAGGGTTTGATTGGTTTGGTCTTTAGGGGCCCCCAGATTGAAATGTAAGCAATAATAAATAATGAAGCTATAAGCCGTGTTCATAAAGCATGTCAGCCACCTGCATGACTTCTTTCAGTGCAAACAGCACATCCCGTAGTTTGTTTTAAAGAAGAAATAGAGAGAAAAAATTGTAGCTGTAAACTACAAGTTTCTGACAAATTCCAATTGTATAAAGTTTTTATTGTGAAGGTGTCAAACAATAGCCTATTTACACTTTTTTATCAAGGAACAGATATGGATGTGTAATGGTCTCCAGCCATGCAAGACGTATGAATGCAAGACAGTGTTAACATGTCGTTGTTTAGCAGGTATCATTGCTGTTTGCCAGCTCCATTTGGCACGTTAGCATGCCCACACTGGCTAATTGGGCCTAAACACAACATACACCTGAGGCTGATGGATGTCATGAGATTTGCATGCACCAAAGCTCAAATACAGACCTCATGGTGGTGCTACAGGAAAGTCAGCAAAATCCATAGAGTTCATTATCTGGGAACCATGACTGTCTGTGCATAATGTGGTGGGATATTCTGCTGAATGAGAGAAAACTTTGGTAACTTCAGATGAAAAGGGCAGCCTGGGCAGAATTGGTATGTGTACAAAATTTCATGGCAATCCATCAAATGGTTGTTGAGATATTTCAGCCTGGACCAAAGTGGTGTATCTGCCAAAAGACGTCCACATTAAAACTGCATTAACAGATTTTTGTGGTGCAGTTTTTGTGGTGGAACTACACAGTTTGCACGCCGATAAAGTTCTAATGTAAGAACCATAAAAAATATATTGAATTCTCAAAGCGCATACTGCTCTGAAGATGTAAGGCAAGTGTTATGCTCCAGCACTTCACGCTAATGCAGTGTCTGCACAGTGTATATGTAAGCTCGCTGTTAAAAACATCATCCATCAAGATGAGTAACAACAGGGCCAATTGAGCCTCTTCACAATGAATTAAGGCTAATCGAAATTTAGTCGGGCGATGACAAAATGCTTTCAGACGTTGATTTATCTTGTGATTGGTCATGCTCGTCAGTTGACCCCTGACCTCAGGAAGCATATAAAACATCAGGAAGTTTACACAAGCCCCAATTTATAAGTGATGGGTGACACAAGGCCAATATACTCTCCCTGTTGCTGCTATCCGGGCACTCTAATCTGACAAATGGGCCTTTGTTTCACATATATTTATATATTTTGGGGATGTAAGACATTTTTGGCGATTCTATTCATTTACTGAGAACAGTCAAACGGTCATAAGATGAAGCCATGAGAAAAAAAAGTATGTTATTAATCTTGTGAATCCATTAAAAACTGGAAACATACTAATACGTAGTAGCTAGAAGCACTTTCAAATCTTTAAATTGTTGGCATCCGTAAATGGAGTTTGCTGGTTGAGACTAATGTAGAGGAAAGGCGAAACTCTAATGTCATAATGAAGTGGAAAACAAACCACAATTTTTGGAACAGGACAGTATCTCTGGCAACACATTGTTTTTAGAGTGGCGCCTCATTGTGATTCCAGAGTGAAAACAGCTGCATGAAATCAGCTTTTATCCAGTAATGCCACAGATAACACGTTGTTAAATTCAACATCTGTTGAATGCACATTCATCCTTAAAGCTGTAGCACAACGTATCAGTAGTTTCTGGATTAGTTTGGCCATTTACTGTGAAGAGGGCAAATGTTGAGATTTCTTCAAGATTTTGATGAGTGTTCACCAGGAGTTACAAGGCCAGGAAATACTGAAGCCATGACCTACAAGGTTAGACCTAATCTGAACCTCTTCATGTACTGTGTGCTCCCTTCCACAGGTGAATGGCTTTGGTGGGTGTCTGGGGGCTGGTTGGTGGAGGGGAATGACGGGTGAAGGTGAATGCAAGAAACCGTGCAGCTCCTTTGGGACTGAATAATTTGAGGTGGGTACCTGGGAACTGAAGGTTCACGGTTCATGGCTAGTGGTTGCTGGGATTGCAGCTCCGTGGGGAAGTCTGAAGCGTGTCAAAGGGATTGCAGTCACCCTCCAGTCCCAACACATGGGAACTGACATCATGCATCTGTGTCTAATGCCAGGTCGGGTAAGGGATACGACTTGACCCTTGGCTTTTGGTGAAATTCAGCCATTCGTCATGCGTCGGTGGATCAGTGGCTCGAACTCCTGGCACATCTGTTTATAATGCAGGTAGTGTGTGGGGGGGCTGCGGCTTCCGTGAATCCGAACAATCTGCTGATGTACACAAATTGATGGCCGTTGAACTGTGTGCTTCCAGAGAGACGCTGGCTCTCAGCTTAATGAGGTTGTATATCCGTTGAGTTTAAGCCACTCTGAGACAGACAATGATCACCTTTGAACTTTGAATAAACCAAACGAATCTTGATAAGATGCGTTGAGAGATAGTTGAAAATGCCAATACATCAAGGAGTTTATTTTTTCCCATTGATGCGTAAAGTATCCATCCATCTTTACACTTTAAACAGTGCCATGATTGTTGCAAAGTGTCCCATTTAGCTGTCCGCGGGTGTTTAAAATGATTGTGAAAAGGGGCCTTCAGGGAGCTTCAGGTGTTTACATTGTCCAAGACAGATGATGCTCCTTCCCTTTAGCTTAAACACTCTGTGTACACTGTGGTACTTTTTGTTTGGCTATGTTTAAAGCCATACTTCAATATACTCTCATAGTCCTGGTCACACAACAGAGTTCCTCAGGCACTCCTAAGATGAACACGGAGAGGAGCCTTTATTCAGTTGAACATATTGGTTAAAACAATGACCTCACTAACTGCCTCTCCAACTAAATGAAGGTTTTTAATATTTAATGGACTGGGTGACATGTTTTACTGTTATATTAAAGATAAAACAGTAGCTATGATAATATTTTATGGGGTGACGTATAGTTGGTGTGGGTTTCTGCAGCTCTCTTGCATAAGTAACAGTGCCTCAAGTGATGTCACTCAAGTCAGTGTCTGCACATTTGGAAATTAAAAAATGTGTACTGACCAGATCTCGGTAGCCCACTCCTCATCTCTGCTTGCATTTTATATCTACAGAGGGGGTGGGTGCACTTATACAGAGAATGCCATACCATGTTTCTACAGTAGCCCAGAATGGACAAAACAAATACTGACTCAAGAGAGAAACTGTTCAGTTGGTTGCAATCCGTAACTTCACTGCTAGATGCCACTAAATCCTACACACTGGCCCTTTAAAGGAGGACAAAGCTAAATCAGTGCAGTTTTATTTAAGGGTCTTTGAACTTACTCCATGTGAAGCTGACAGAGCACTTGGTCTCTTCACTCTTCTTATAGAGCGTTCAGTCACCATGTTTTGACTTGTGGAAGGAGTTGCGGCGACAGCAGAAAATCTGCATCTTCTCCATTTGCCGCCTCGGTCAGAAAGGTCAAGCTGTGATTGACACCAGGACGATGACAGACAGGTGACCCCTGACCTTAAATGAAGGCTCAATCGGACAATCATGACACTGACATGATCTCCTTAAAGCGAGGAACGCCCACAGAATACATGTTGCCATCAACCGCATTGAACACAACAGCGACTATTGAGTGACCTTGTTGCTCTGAGACAAATGAAAAGAAAACCCCTGTGGGGAACCCCCCCTCCCCACCTGATTGAAATTCCTCTGGGGGAGCTGTGTGAAGATCTTAAGTCATAGCAGTGATGCACAGTGACAGTCAAATTACAGGAATTCAGATGAAGAAGATAAAACAAACCTCAGTCCCCCCTCGAGCAGACTTTTTATCTCTGTCTGCATCCTCAACTATTTGCTGAACTCATGTAAATTATGATAAATGGCGCTGGGGTGGAATGTGCTCGCTGCAACAGGCCTTTTCTTCTCCTTGTGAGGATTGTCTCCAATTGATACGTTGCATCTCATCAGCATCAGTCACTGAGGGTGTTTACTGTCAAAGTAATCACTGCAGATCTTATCAGAGTTTGTATTCACTGACCAAATCAGCCACACTCCTGATCAGAGGGTTTAACTGGAGGTTAAACCAACATGTTCCTGACACGAGAGAAAGGAAAATCAACTGATAAGAAAAATACATCCTATCAGCTGATCAAAGCTATTTTTTGGAGGGCAAAACAGTTATTAGCTTGTGGTTAGATTTACACATTTTTAAATTTCATGTTCACTTGCTGCTTGATATCAAGACAGAAGGTGGGCGTGTTTTGAATGCCAACAGTTGTTGGATGCATGTCTGTGGGTATTTTCACTGTGAAAAAAAGGGGGGAAAACATGGACACAGTGACAATTCAGGGCAATGAGGGATGAAATTCAATAAAATGCAGCAGAAGGCACAGTAACGAGATGGGAACTGGCATGGCAAGTTAATGGGCTGTAGCTGACAGCCCAAAATGGATTTTCCTCCGTGATGATGATGTTGAATGTAGCTGGATCTTGTGTGTAGCATAATGTACTATCTTACACTAAGTCTTTCTTTGTCCATCAGCGGCATGCTCATCATTAAAATAACTTATTTAACTGATAGCATCTGCTGAGTCGCTATGTGTTGGCTCCATGAATGGCAGTCTTTCACTGTGAGACGTATGGGCAGATTAAATGAGTTCATAGACTTGGAGATAACCCCACTCCGCACAAAAATGCATACAAAAAAAGATTTCTTCCAGAAACACATGTATAATCAATCTTTTGTTATGGGCCTGGGTCACAAACATGAGCACACCCTGCCTCTTACCACCTCAATCATTCAGAGTTTATTTAAGAGATGTAATGTTGGAAGCAAACCACCGTGACCTCATGGGATGGCATGTGAATAGCGCTCCACTTTTAAGGACATTTTGCACATCATGTCACACATTTTAAGCTTTTCACACATCATTTAACACCATTGACATTTTATGTGTTCTGGACACGCAGGAAAGGACAAAATCAAGTGACTGTCGTTCCATCTGTAGGGTTAGGTTTCATGCAGTAACTCAGTGCAATAAAACTACTTGTTCAGTTTAGGAAAAGATCATTGTTTGGGTTGAAATAACTTTGTTAATTTATGTTACGTAATTTAAATATGTTGCATAAGTTAACTCAGGGTTAACTTTTGGTTTCACATGGGACAAGAGCACCAGTCTGCTGGGTAAAAGTTCCTTCACCTTCCTCCTATTTTATACTACGTCACCTGGCATTTTTTTCTCTGACAGTTACACCTAAAATGTCGTGCAAAAATCCAAAAAATGACTGACAATCTGCCACATTCAACAGCAGTTGTTCCTTACTGAGGCAGCTCTGATGCGAACATTTCCAGAGCTGGATGATTTTCCCTGGCTTGAAGAAGAAATTCTGAAAGGCCTCATTTTCTGTCATCACAACATGAAGAAAGCCAGCCGTCTTCTCCTGCATCAAGGAGGTCATCTCTTAAATCCTGACAATCTGGATGAACACATTAACATCATCGTCATAGATGGACCGGGTGTTCCCCATTGGGGTGTGTGACCTGAAGACCTCTTTTCTGCACAGATGTTTAGAGATTTTACTTCCAGCAAACTTTCGAGGCTTTCCAAATACAGTGCACCACAGCTTCCTCTTTTCAAGCCACATCACATCATCCTTTTATGAAGTAACTTACTGTAGCCTGTATTCTATCTTCTTCAACTTGCCCTTTTCCATTAACATGTGCTGGCTTGGCCTGACTTGAACTTAAACTCGGTGTCAGCTCAGCCCGGCAGGGATTTTCATCCATCACAACAGAGCTACCCACTTGAAGTGTGTCCTTATCTGATGCCGTGCTTGTCTTGAGTCGATGAAGGTTAAAAGCAGCACCCTCTTTGCGTTGTTTACTATTGTACCATGCAATGGTTGTTGGTTGCCAGCTATGTATCATCATGGATTTTCAGGGATGATTTTGATTGGCATCTCCTGCTTGGTGCTTGAACTGATGAAAAGCCCATCTGACCTCAACACAACCTGCTTAGAGGTGGTCTAAGCATTCTTTGATGCAACTCTGGACATGATCTCAGGCATGATTCAACAAAACTCAGCACATCTGAACTGGTAATGGAAACGCAAGTCAACACAGAACAGTGTGGAAAAGCCCTCAGGAAGCCAGAAGACTGGTTCCACTCCACATGAGGTCTTCCCCATTCTTTCCTTCCATAATCCCTTCTGACCTCACCTTAATTTCACCAACCTAGACCTATCCTCTTAGCAATGTCCTGTTACCAGACTGCCTTCTAATGATTTAAGGATTTCTACTGAAGCACGCCATTCCTCTCCGAAGACTTGCCACTTATTGCATCCTCCAGAACATATGCCAGCCCATGATCTCCAAGCATACTTATGTTGTCCAAGACTACCTGGCTAGAACAAGCTTTTCTCAGAGTCAACTGCACTGTCATTGTCTCAGTTTGCCTACTTGTCCTCTGTTTGATACTCCTTGGCATAAATTTCCACTTCACTCATATAATTTTATCTCCCAGCTTCCATTGGGGCAACACCTTTGCCTTCTTCTCTGCACTCAGTCCCCTCCAAGCTCTTGTCTCAGCCCTGAGACTGGCTCAGTAGCTCATCAGATCCTCAACCACCTGAATGTTATCCAACACTATCATCCTTCCAAACACCCAATTTCTGGCTGGGTATACCATTCAGCATGGCACCCTGAACAGCACAGTCGAGCTCAGTGGCCAACAGCTCTCCCAAACCAATCATTCTAACAACCTCTCCACCCTCCAGCAAGTCCATTATTCCAGGATCTGCTTCCAGGACCCTCCTTCCAGCAGCTGTCACTCGCCTGAATCCAAAAACTCGATCCAAACTCAGAGTCTCTGGGGCCAGTTGTCTCATCATATCTAATCCCAAAGCGATCAGCCTCATCCAGAGAAAGAGCCAAATATTCACAAATACAGCATTAATCTTGTCATTGCTATGTTTCTAAAAAGCCCCTGCTACCCAGGCCCATTATTATGTTAGTCATTTGAATTTTGTCCAGCCATTTGAAAAGTCAGAACAGATCTCCTGTGTTTCATGTTTTAATTCATGTTGTCCCATGAAACCAGGGGTTCATCTTAGCAGGTTCCTATTGTATGTTAAATTGAACAATATCTCTTCACACAAGTCTCATAACTTCCATGTATCTCCCACATTAATTTGCATATTCTGCTCCAATTTATCTGACAGTGTGGAAAATAAAAGACCAAGTTCAAAGCCAGTCCCGCTTTAAAGGACATCAGTGCCCTGGGGTGAGCTGTCCACTTCATTTAAACCAAAAGAACACCAAAAACAATGCCACGCTGACAAAAAGACCAAAAGCGCCACCCTGAATTGGAATATTTCAGCTTTATAAAGGTATGAAATAGCTGAAATCCATCCTTAACACAAATATATGTGGAATACTTGTGTGTCATGGTCATTCAGTGTGATGAAAATATCTCTGTATAACTTGGAAGCTACTTAGGGGGAAACCTGAATCTAAATTGTAGAGGTTGGGTGTAATCCTTTGGAAGCAATCTCGTCAGTCCCCTGTGACAGATCAGTATAATTTACAGCATTACAATGTCTATCAGGAAATCAGAAGCATACATCAAGAAATGATCATCGCTGAACACTGTTCTACCCTCACAGCTTTTGATATCTGGAAAAGAGCTCAGAAACCAGTAAACAACATATAAATCCAACACAAGGCTTATAAAGCTGCCTGAAAACCACAGCTACTGTAACGGTGGTTTGTTTTAATAAACTTAAGTTCATTAAGTTTATTATACAGACTAATAAAGTTGTGGATGGCTTTCTCTATTAAATCTATTAAGAGTTGAACTCCGTCCTACCGCGTATCACATGCCGCACCGCAGCTTCACAAGAAGCAGGAAGTGAAATAAATCATAACCAGATTCCATTAGCTCCCCTGTGGAAGTTAATGCCTGGAGTGAAGAACTTTTAATTTGATTTATTATGTCCCCCACCCACTGAGATGGAAGTGTGGAGGACAGGAAATGATGTGCAGTGATGGGAGAGGAGACACACATGAGAAATCACCAGTATAATGTGTCAGGTAAAGCAGGGACAGATGGGCTCCGTCGTGGACAAAAATAGAACAAAATCATGCAGCATGTGCTCTTCCTTTGTGCTAAACACAGTGGCATCCTGGTCTTTTTTTATATTGGATTATAGTCAAATCAAATCAAGACCTCATCACCTTCTCCAGTCTATGAAAAACAGTTGCACATTTAAGACACTACAGGTGAACAGGGTAAAAATTTGAAGCAGCAGAAGTTTTCTGAAATCTTATGTTTAAATTATGCACATTATCTCATTAAATACGTTCTAAATTTCCATACACTTCCAGAAATCTGAACATCGGGTGGAGCCAGGTTCAAAGACTTTTTACAGGGAATTTTGGATATCTCTTTTTAGCACTATGAATGATACATGAACAAACCTCTTGGTAAAAACCTTGAGAATATAGATCGGGATAAAACTCGGAAGTTTGGTGTATGTCAGTAAAACTGAAGCAGAGATTTCTGGCTCGGAGTATAAGAGGAAACTCCTTTTGAGAAAATGGACTTTTAAGATACAAACTGTAAGAAAACGCACGTCTATCAATAGATATGACTCTGAACTACCTCATTGCATATTTTGGACATGTGTCCAAATAAAGTACAGTACAGCGTAGTATTGATACTTTTACTTAAAGAAAAGATGGTCTTGGGCTGCATGGTGGCACAGCAGGTAGTGCGTGTGCCTCACAGCAAGAAGGTTACTGGTTCGATCCCCAGGTGGGGCCTTTCTGTGTGAAGTTTGCATGTTCTTCCCGTGCATGTGTGGGTTCTCTCTGGGCACTCCGGCTTCCTCCCACAGACCAAAAACATGCTCATTAGGTTAATTGGTGACTCTAAATTGCCCCTAGGTGTGAGTGTGAGCGTGAATGGTTGTCTGTGTATATGTTGCGACCGGTTCAGGGTGTACCCCGTCTCTCGCTGTTGACAGCTGGGATAGGCTCCAGCCCCCCCGCAACCCCGAAAAGGGATAGGCGGTATAGAAAATGAATGGATGGATGGAAAAGATGGTCTTCTACAATGGAAGCAGCCTTTTTGTTTGTTTGTTTGTTTGTTTCTTATTTGCTCTGTTTTGGACGGGGCATATTGTGAACATGCGCTCCAGCAGGTGCTGGCAATCGTTCCAGGCAATCAGGACTGCACCAAGTGTGACTGCTGTAGGAGAAAACAGCTCTAAGAGTGAGCTTATCCTGAGTGTAACGTTGTCGAGATATTATACATTTTAACGTCTGGGTGGAAAACTGATTCCTGCTAACTGACTCGTCTCAGCCTCGCTGAAATGTCGGTGGTTTTGACGATCAAGGATTCAGACCTGAGGAATTTCTATGTGGGGACTTTTTCTTTTGTTTTAGCAGTTATGGCTTTGAGCTATGTGTATACAGCAAGACTGAGCTCTGAACCACTGTTGCTGTTGTTGGTGGCGCTCCAAGCCACTTAGAAATGCTTGCTTACATCCTCATGAACCGTAACAGAGCGACAACATGTGTTTCTTTGGAACAGAAATTAGTCAGTGGACAAATGAATCACTGAACTAACTTGACTCACTGTTTCCCTTGTGTGGCTCCTTTCCTTCTGCCCTCCTCTCTGGACTTCCTGGTTCATCTGCAGCACGAGATCTGCGCTGCTTATGGAAATCACCCTCAGACAGAGAAAGTCACTCTCCAGCTCACCTTTCAGCCCCAGTCAGCCCTCATTACTGGGCAGAGACGACTCAGCGATGCGGACTGCATCAGCACTGTACAGTACAGTAATGTATGGATTCCAGCTGATGACTTCAGACACTGAGAGAGAGGTGCAGGAAGATTTCCCTCGAGCTGTTTTGACACGGAGCGTGACTCTGGCAGAATTCCTCACCTCTTTTTGCCGGGGTGGTTAAACCTCTCCATCAATCTCTCAGAGTGAGCTGTTGAAAGTGACGGACGCCGCCAATATCTGTTTAGCATTCATCAGATCTGCCCTTCGGTGCCTAGCAGCTAATTAGCGATCCCATTATTCACGTCTCAGCTCTGTTTTGTTTTTCCTCCCTTTCGTGGCTTTACAGAAGTGTCGGCCGCGAGTGCGCGCCAGCTCCACAGATGGAATGAACATATGTAAATTCAGATCAGCCGCCCTGATGGGGAAAAAATCTGGTTTTTATTCATAGAAAAAACATGTGCAGCATCAGTTTGAGGTTCAATCACGCATCAAGCTGGAAAATGATACACTGCTTGTGTCCTTGATATTTCAAAATCAAGAAATCAACAAGCTAATTGGGATGCTTTGCTGTGTTACGCTGACTGCTCGCTTTGTTTAAGTTTAATAGGTTGTGGATTAAATGGAAACGACCGCTCAGACATATTTTAGAGCTCTTGTGTAGAGAACATCTTGCGTCCAGCAGTTTGGAAATGAAAAATATTTATTTACAGTTTGTGGATGTGCCTTCTGGTGGAAAACAATATCAGACACAAATTATTATCAAAAGCATTTCTATGTCATAAAACATGTCTGGAGGAGATCTCTAAGTAACCTATCAAGAAAAACTGCAGCATTGACTGGTTCCAAATCCTTCAAACGACAATCTGGTCGTAGTCAAGTGAAATTCAGATCTTTGCCAGTTGTTCAGATTTACAGAAAGATAAATGGATTTCCTGTGTTCAGTCCATCATGTTTTCACAGGAAAGGGCAAAACCGTAACAGAACAGTGAGCACAGGAGCGCTGACAGTGTATTAGTGTGCTACAGTCGAGCCTATGACTGGGCATTATCTTGCCCAGTGCGCACATGTGCATCGCAGGAGGGCCTCCCCCGACCTTGGCCTGCGCTTCGTGACAAATGAATAACATCTGCAGTGCTAATAAGGGACAGGTTTGAAACGATGAGCGAGAGAGGAGCACTGTCTGCATGCACAGCCCCGACGGCTCCAGAAGACCTGCGAACTGTGTGACAGAGACACTGCACATTGGATGTTGCGTGACATCATGTTGCCACACATGTCTTTTTTGAGGATTTGCCATCACTCACTATAAAACATGGTCTCCTGTCAGACGTTACACCTGCGTGGCGCTGACGCCCTCTTCGGCTCTTCGCACTCATTAAGTTAATTTACAGCTGCAGCCCTGTCGTGGGGATAGTAAAGGATACGCCTCATCTCTATTTTGCACTCACCCACTTCGTTCCATTCTTCTTCTCCTTCTCCGCCAATGAAGAGTATGCAACCGGGCCCAATGAAAAACCTGCATCGCTCTAGTGGGCCATCCTGACACTTTAATTGGAGAGGCGTAAATCAGGCTCCATTGTCAGGGAGAAGGGTAATTATTTCCTCCTGTCTCAGCCACCAGCGTGCCCCGCTTCCCTCCCCCATTTTACTTTGTCTGTCACAGGCTTTCATCAGACCTGGCTCACAGGCACTCCCTTTCCTTTCTTTTCTGAGCTGTGATTTTAGCACTAAGCTCTAATTCTACCTCGAAGCCAAAGAGCTAAAGTGTAAAATCCTTCACATCCTGGTTCATACCTGCAGTGAAGCGACATGTGACGCTCAGCTCGAGGGCAACACAAATGCACCCATTCATAGTGAAAATGGAGCTTAATATCCCTCTCTGGCATTCAGTATGGAAATAGTTAAATTAAATGGTTCTTGGTTGTGGCTAACACATGGTAACACGTACTGCAGCATTCATATATCTGGCCAAGTCTTTCTAGACTCCTGACTCCTCTGGTTTGGGCTTGTGTCTAAGCTACAAATATGTCCTGCAATAAGCATTTGTGTTTGTGCAGGTTTGGCATGGTTCAGACCCTGTACATAGCATTTTAGCTCCCAGTGCTGAGCAAGCTCTCTCCAATAAGCCCATCTGAAGCGACTGTGTGTTAACTGTTTCTGAGCATCTTCTCCACAAGTCGGGCTTGCGTGCTCCTGAGCGTGCTTCTCTCATATCCACATCATTTTTATGGCTGACCACATCGGATGGACAGTGTCCTATGTTATTACATTACCTCACAATCCACCCCAGTGATGAAATCCATCACTTCTGTGGCAAGACTTCTCAAAGGAGGTCAGTTGAATGTACTGAATGGTCTGGATAGTTTAAGAGAGCATGCATCAGCAAAGAAAGGGGAATAACTCAGCTGTTTTTAGCCATGCTGGCTGCATGGCAATGTTGGTTTGTTCCACCACTTTGGTCCTGACTGAAATATCTCAACAACTATTGGATGGATTGCTGTGGAATTTGGTGCAGACATTGATGATCCCCAGAGGACGAAGCCCTCTGACCTTGGCGATCCTCTGACGTACGCTCTACAGTACATAGTGCCACCATGAGGTTGGCATTGCTGACAACAGATATTCATGTTTCCCAGAGAACCAGCGTTTCATTTAACACCACCACATTTTAATTTCTCCTGAAAACTGACGATATTCCCATCAGCCTCATCTGTATTTTAAAGTTAGTGCTAATTAGCACGTTAGCATGCTAGCACACTAAATTAAAAGGGTAGTTCACCTGTTTAGAATTGCCCTCAAAACCCTGACAGGCTCTCAATATTAGCTTGCTGTGAGGCTTCTTTTGACCGTTTGCCGTACGAAACTCTGAGTTATAATCCCTTGAAATGGTTCCAGCATGTGCTATAAATGATGATGCTTCATGTGCTGATGAAAATAGAAATAATGAAAAATGTATATTCATTGCATCGCGAGGGTATTTGCTGTTTTTGGAATGGCCATTTGATCATCCACAGATTCAAAGCAGCCTCAATGTGTTTGACCTTTCCGGCTTCACTCGGTGTGAGGTGGTGTCCTCCACCTCTCTGATGTTTTGTATGTTAAAGTTTGCTGTCTAGTTAACGGAGGGAGGGAGGGAGATCATGCAGGGGAGGGGTGGGAGGAGGAGGAGGAGGAGGGGGACTTCAGTGGAGAGTGTGTAATAGGACACCAGCCCTCTCTGTCTTTTTCGCTCTCCTCCCTCTCTCCTCTCCTCTCTCCTGTGCTCTCTCTCTCAGTCAAGCCTGCTCTTTGAGCACTTAGATGGAATAGCAGCATTTTTCTTCCTTGGTGTCACAGGAGGAAACTGGAAACAAGGTGTTTAAAGGAGGATAAATAAGATCCAGATCTGCTTTGCTACCTGGCTTTGCTCAAGTGGGACCAGCACTGGAGGAAGCTCCTGAGAGGTGAGTCCTGGACCAGGGGACTGATGTGGATCCTGTCCCCGTAGGTGGAGGGTCTACCTGCTGTACTGCACCGAGCTGTGGTGGAGCGGATCACACAGTGGAGGCAGAGAGGAGGTGGAAGGCAGGAGGCTAACAGGTGCAGAGTCCCACCAGTGAGCATTGCTGCCAGACGCTGGAAGTAAATTTAATCTGACTGTTGAGGAGTCGGCCAAATTTAACAAATTTCTCTTGACTACATGAGACTAAAGCCACTTGCTTTATTTCCCTCACATGCTTCTGTATCTGTTCTAAATAGAGCCTGAATTTCCAGAATATGAGTCATGACTTTGCTGCAGTTCTGAAGGTGCTAAAAACAGTTTTTTTCAATGGTTATTTGGTTAAGTTGGATTTCTGTAGAACTTTGTTGCGGTGGAAAAGGTTTCTGGTCTGGTTTAAGCTTTCACCAACCTTTCTCAATTCCTCCTAAAAGCACTCATTTGACTCAGTGAAGAGGATTTTCCAGAATCACATGGTTTGAATGTCACAATCACAAGATTCTCGTTATTTAATCAGTGGATCCAAAGTTTTAATACTTGTGTACAGGCATTTTTCTGTTGGCTGTGCCTACAAGTCATGCATGAGGGAATGTGTGGTTGTAACAGAGCCACTGACAACTGAATGGCAGGGTGTGGTATGAACACACACTGTCCTGTTAGAGCCGGGGCGCCGGGTAGCAACAAGCAAGTTGTTCACCATTTTAATTTCAATTTGGGAAAATCAGTCTCAGATCCTAAATGATCAAATCTGAGCCACGTGAATCCAGATGAGATGACTGTGTGCCTCAGTTTCTCCTAGTTAAATTGTGTTCATGTGTTGAAAGCATTAACAGGAGCAGATGGCAGCCAAATAATCACAGACCCAGTTTGCAAGATGGAAAAAAAGACTATTTGTTGGTGCAGCTCTGCAGTTTTCTACTTTCATCAATATTAGTTTTTGAGCAGTGCCTCTGAAATGGCGAGATGGAAAATTCATTAGGCTGTCAGCCAAGGAATGCACAATAAACACAATTATCATTACACCCCACTGGAAATATAACTCTCCACTCGCTCGGGCTGACCTCCTTTGTGGAGACATTTAATTGCCGTCGCAGAGATTCCTGGCAGGCTCAGCGCTGGAATTTCTGAACTTTGAAGAGCTCAACAAATTAATTGAAGTATTTATTATTTTTGTTCATGGCAACAAACACGAATGCACCTTTTTATTGGGAGACCCATTAATCCAGGGGAGCGTTACTGTGGTCCAAAGTGTGAGGGAGGCTGGCAGTGAGCTCCTTCATGTGTCAGCGTGGTGATCGCCGTGTGTTTGTGAGGCACAGGAAGTGTTTAAGCCTGACTTGCTGGGATGTCATAGGAATAACTCCCTTGGCGATGAGCTTAGCAGCCGTGAGACCAACGTTTCCAGAGCAGAGCCTCTCCACGAGAGATCGCCCATCTCTTGCAGGGAGGGGTAGGTGTGGACAGTTTAAAGGGTCGATCCATTCAAAATAACAAGAAATCCTCACTTAGTGGAAACTCAATCCTGACGCCACACGCCACTCTCTCTGCAAAACTCTCTCCCTTTCTCCAATTTCTGCACATGGCAATTACAGTATTTGGTTTAGCTTCAGGAAAGATTGTGGTTATGGCAATAAACTATGAGTAAGTGTTAACTTTAGACAACAAACAGTTGGCTAAAGTTAGGCAAACTGTGGTTAAGGCCAGTAAAAAGGCAATTGTTAATTGGTCTTTGACACGATGCGAACTCCAGTCTGCTGCATGATAATCAGATGTGCTAAAACCTTCATGTTCTGGCTCTCGACACAAATGACAGACTGCGTACCTCGAAGGCACTGAACAATGGCACTAGATGGAAATCATGACATGCACAATTATACAACATGAACATCAATATCAATAAAATGTGTCTTTCCAGAAACTGAGGTCTCTGTTACTGTGGATAATCCAACAGGCATCAGAAGTTTGCATGGAAACTACCTTGCACCAAAGAAATTCTCCCAAATCTAAAAGCTGGAGACGAAAAACTTAAATCACGAAAAGGAGGACTTGAGACTTGACTGCTGTGAGACCTGAAACCAAACACAATGAAGTCTCAATTTGTGACCTGGTTAAGTCCTGAAGCAATAAAAAAAACAAGAGACAGACACAGAGACAGGAGGGGAGACAGGAGGGGAGACAGGAGGGACACATGTTGCCAAATATCAAATTGATCTATGTGTTTAGAGAATTTTGTCTCAGCTTTTAAGGCAGCTTTGAAAGGAAAATGTCAAATGTTGTGTTTTTTATCATGGACTACATTCAGAGACGATAAAGTCTTGCAGTTCTGACATTGTTCTGGGGTGGAGGCAGAAATCTCAGAAGCAGATCTGTCAAACCTGAGCAAGTGAAACCAAAACTAACAAAAACAAATGCATACTGTATACTGTTGTTGAGAGTTAAGACAGCAGGACAAGAGCTGAACCTCAGGACGGGGTCGTCCACCTGGAGGCTAAAGCTGTGGGAGACGCCTGAGCTGGAGCAGGCTCTGGGGGAGGGTGTGTATGTGGATGATGCAGCAGGAGAGGGGCTGCAGCACAGTGGCCGGGGGCTGTCTGGATGAGCCCTCATGCTGTTTTATTTCTCTCAAGTGCAGCCAAAGAGATTTCTTTCCTCTGCAGTTTTCCATCTGTTATCCTTATGCACCTGAGCTGCAGAATTCCACCTCAGCTATATATCAGTCACGCTTCACTCCACCACACATAGCCCAACCTATTTGTACACTACACCCCAACCTGAAAATTTCATAGCAATCATGCAGCTTTCCTGTCTCTCGGCCATCAATTTTTCATTGCACATCTATAAGCCATGAGAGCAGAGATACTCCACCTTGTAAGAACATCATCATCAGTTTGCATGTGAAAGGGACATTGTCCTTTATCTAGTGCAGTGCGTTCTGTGCACACAGGTAGTATAACAGCCAGTTTGGGTGGTTAAAGCAGCCTTTCTTCAGCTGTGGAGTTTTGCATTGCAGGAGTTAGAGCCCTGCAGGCAATACAGTACCTGCCACTATCAATAATTGAGCTGCTCTTGTCCTGTTATGGAAAAGGAACAAGAGGAGACTGAGGGGAGCGTTCCTCCTGCAGCTCTTTTGTGCAGATTTAACTCATTCATATTTAAGAGAGGTACATTGCAAGGATATAGTAAGTGATGGGATTTAACTGACATGTTGTGCTCTCATCTGTTTCTCCAGTCAGTGTAGCTTGTGCTGTAATTAATCTTAGAAGTCATTTCTGGACCTGTCAGACTCAGGATTTAACTGCAACTATCGATCATGTGACTTCTGTTTGGTATTTCTGTCCCCTTGCAAAATTGTTTATCTCATAGTGATGGATGATATTGTATTCAAATGAAATAAACATGATAAGAGACAGTGTTTTATGAATATTAAAGTGCTAACTCAAAACTACTGCATGCATGAAGCATTGATTTGATGGTCTGCAGATCAAAAGACACTGAGATGAAAGCAATGATTTGCAAAACATTTATAGAATATTAAAAATAATTTTAATGCAGTTTTTCCCAAGTGGAGAATTAAGCCAAAAAGTCCGTCAGTTTGTCACAGCAGCATTGTTGCTAAATGCACCGAAGAAGCAGCTAGTTAGCTTTAGCAGTGTTAGCGAAAATGGCCAAATAGACATCAACACTAATGTGATAAACCTCTGCATTACAGAAAAAAAATGTGAAAAATGAACTCAAAATCTTTCATTTTCTCTTTCAAATACCTCCAACAGCTAGTGGTGACTGGTCGGGCTTCCTGAGCGGTGCAGTCATGGGCAGGCCGGAGGGGCAGGCCAGGCCACCTCTGGTGTCCGCTCTGGTGCTCTCCCTCCTGGCTCTCTCTTTCCTCTCCACTGGGGTCTCCAGCCTCCCACAGCCCCTGCCAAGAGTCTTCCTTTCGTTTGAGGGTAAGACGAATTAACAAGCATGCACCCCTGAAATGAATGTAAACCACCAGCTTGGCCTTTGTCTGCTTGTTGTGTTTCTCTGCAGATGTAATGAGGTTGCACTGATGCCATGTGTTTTGTGTGCTAATGCTGAACAAATGCTTGATAATCATGGAAAGCCTCGGGGCTCCATCATTATGGAGCTGTACACAGCTCACCTAGGCATCGCGCATCTGATGCAATCGTGTTGTTCTTTGGCTCAGATTCATCTTCGGGCTTGTGCACATAGTTAGATAAATTTCAATCTCATGCACGCCGGCTCTTGTTCATCCACTGTCCTGCTGTGTGTCAGCAAAAAGTCAGACCTCTGCAGGAGGTGGCACTGCTCGTCAGAGCTACCCTGAATCTGTTCCTCGTTAAACTTTAACCACACCCCTCATGCTGCAGGCCTGTGAGCATTGTTGCTGCCTCTGGTTTTGATTCTCTTGTTTTATTTAATGTCTTACAAAGATTATTTTATGAATTTTTGATGCTTCCCTGAAATGAGAGTGTGGTGCAGGGGTAGGTGGGTTTAGTTCGTGTGTGTGAGCCGGCCAATTACTCAACCCGATCTGGTAACCTTTTCGCAGCGGCTGGATAGTGTGCAGGGGCTGAAGGAGACGTTTGATCACCTTTCACTACCTCTCGCTGTGAAATGGGCAGCACAGAGCAGCTGAGGCTGTCCGTCAGCGAAGTTTCTGCACTCAGTCAATAAAGCTTTACAGTATGAGGCTGAAGCAGGTGTAGGTTTCTTTCTCCCTCTCTCTTCTGTGACTACATTTGCCGCACTTGTGACTCCTCTTTTCCCAGTTTTGTCTCAATCTTTCCTTGTATGTTTCATTCCCTCTCTGTATTTCTTTGCCTTTCAAGCTTTCAGGTTCTTCTGATTATTGTTTTTCGTTCCAAATATCAGAACCAGCCTGCCGTCTGTTTCTGCTCTGCGTGCCGTGCGAGTTGTTAAACATGACAGCTTGATAAAAAGCCAAAACTAATGACTGAATATGAGGGAAAAACCTACACCATCACTATCATATCTTTGGTTTTGACTCACTCCTCGCCCCTCTGGTGTTTCCAAATAGCCGTTTAAAAGGTCAAAGGTGGCCGTGCTGAAAATGAGCCAATCCATAATCCTGGAATGCTCGATTCCCTGTCAGAGCATGGATTAGATTTGATTTGTGTTGATCACTGAAGTTGTGTTTCACCACAGAGAGGACCATAAAAGGAGAGTCTGACTTTGGTTTCTGCAGTGCTCTAATTCCTTAACTGGCTCTGGACTTTATTCTTAATGTGTTTATCTGCATGATGAGGTAAATGTGTGTTTTTACTGTGCTGTAATTACACCATGATACATTTAGGTGAATTTGCGAGGAAAGAGCTGCACGGAGGATGTTTGTTTGAAGCCGAACAACCAACCTCAGGTGTGAATTTACATTCCAGCTTTGAATTAGCACCTGAGCTTAAAACACGAGGAAGCTATTAGTAGATGCACCTTTGTTTTTGAGTTAGAATTCATTTTAAACTGAGGAGGATGGGGGTCATAACTCCCTCCTGGCTGCAGGAGAGAGTTTCGGCATTGGTGAGCACCAGATGTAGGAAGACTGTGAGGGCCCACGGTGGAGGCTCAATCCTCCCATAAACGCTGGAAGTCCTCAACGAGGGAAGAATTCAGGGAGTTTGGGCTCCATCCAAAGCAGCCAGAAAGATGAATGAAGAGTCATAGAAGAAGACTGAAAGGCGGGTGTCCTGGAGGAGAAGAAGGCGCAGGTGGTTTGGCACCTGCTGTGTGGCCAAAAGGTTAGTCTTGTAATCTTCTTCAGCTCCCAGATATGAAGACCTGTTAATGATTACAAGCTGGAACAGAGTAAATCAAGAAAATAAACCAGTCGGTGAGACCTTGGGTTGTGCATAGATCTGGACGCTGGAATATCCTCCCCCCCGTTCCTCCCCGTGTCACTGCTGAAATCCAATCCAGGGGTAAGGCAGGTTCATGGGACTCCCGGCGTAGCCTCACATCCTGCAGAGAAGTTGCTGTCTCTGACATTCCTCTCTCCCTCACTCTGCTTACTCTTGTGTTCCTCAGGCGAACGCAGCCAGACCACAATTAAAACCGCATAATAAACAGTGAAAAATGCAGCTAACCCAAATAATAAACTCTCAAGCGGAGCGTTTCTCTTGCGTGCCTCGGATAATAAACGAAGCCCCCCCTCCTTCCATACAGCCAAGCTATTTAGGGAACCCCAGTGTGATAAAAGATAATTACTCCTGTACTTTGGCTTTAAATATCTTAGTCCTCTCAGTGTTTAATTTGGCCTGTTTCATGGCATGTTTGATGTATCAGAATGAGGCTGAAACATGACATCAAACCGATCTGAAAGAGACGGTTGGACGGCAGCTTTCTGATCAATATCTGCTGCAGAGGTTTTGTTTTATGGATCTTTAAAAATATTTTACTACCCACATCTGTGGAAGGAAATCTCGACTGATATCATTGGTATAATATTTGGTCTCATTGCTCCAAAATTAAAAGTTTTCTTTTAAAACTTCCAGGAAGCCTGACTTGTTTTCAAGGTCTTTACGAAGGCCTTATCAGAGGTGTCAGTCTTTCAGAAAGTTTGAATCAGTTCGAGCTGCAGTATCAGATGACTTATTTGGATTAGACGCAACGCATCTGCCTATGCTGCCTCTGCTGAGTGACACGCTAGCGTTACTATGAGTCAGTTTTATTCTATAAAGTCAAAACAGTAATTCTGTAAGGTCAAACAGCTTCAACTTTTTCCACAGTTTTTCCGTCTATGGTGCCAAATGCTCTGAACGCTTCCCCACGTTTCTCCTCAGAAGTTTTGCTGTTGTGATCGTCTGTTCAGATGTTTTCTCAACAACGACGGCATAATTTGAAGCACGCAATGAGTCAGGCTGATAAAATTTTAAGGTATTGAGCAGCCTTTTCTTCTGGAAGTACAATAAACCGGCGTATCAAAGCTGAAGTAGGGGTTTGATATTGAAACTTCTACTTTTTTTAAACCATCTGAAATGTGTCTGCAGCACCAAGGATCACAAACAGCCAATTACTGAAAGATGTTATTAAATTTTGGGTGAAATTTGTGCGCTAACTTAAAGTAAAATGATGCCACATCTAGATTTTTGTTCAATTCAGGAGAAGAGTTACATTAATACTGAGAAACACAGGAAGTTAAATGTGTTGCTTATGGGTTCTGCTACTGTATCAGAAGTTGGCTTTACTGTGGCCAAAATGCTATTCCAGGAATGGTGGGATCAAAAATTCAGCCTCATTTATCCCTTCAGTTGGCAGTTGGGTCAGTGGTCTGTGTTTATGATCAGGATCATTTAACCTCATCAGCGGTCTCACCCTGTTCTGGCAAACCTCCAGCATTCAATACAGTATTAACTCAGAAACACATACAGTAAGTATGTCAAACCAGGGAAGATGTTTATTTGAAAGTGAGCGGGCCTGCGCGTGCTTGCTTGTGGATATTGTTTATTTTGCACACGCACGCTTGGCTGAGAGTCTGGCTGAGACATAGCAGAGATTTATTAAGACGATGTCTGTAGTTTAATGAACGCTCCTTCACGTCGGTATGAGTCACATGGGCTTTGTTCACAGCCTGAACAGAACCAGGCTCGGAGACCAGGAACCAGGCATCGGAGAGCGGATACACCCCATCCCCGCTCGCTTTTATCATGCCTCATTACTACCTCCACTCACCCCCCATTATTCATACAGCAATGATACTGCTCATGCACTGTAGGTGGATGTCAGTCTGCTAAGGATGTTTACACGGCGGTGAGGGTTTGCAGAAGCGTCTGTTGTCTGTGGTGAGTGCCTGAACATTCCTGGGACTAGATTTCACTGGCATGACGTTCTGCTGAATCATTGTCAAACGATGTGGTTTTCCAGCTTTGCGAGTTATGAAACAAAATCTACAAGCTGCTTCGCTAAGTGGGTCTATCAAATACCTGAAGCCCAAGACAACCAGGACTATTTTAAGCTTGCCTGGGCAGCCGATATTAGATTAAGCTCTTGTCTCAGATTTAAATCCAACCTGAGTGGAAGGAAGTATAATTTGATACACATAGATCCTCTTGTTTCATAAACATTTTAAGGCAACGTCTCAGAATGAACATGGTGGTCATGTGGTGGGCAAAGGCATCTGCAGCCTTTTGGGGTCAAAATGTCACAAGATCAGCGCTGACAAGCAGCCAGAGGCAGACCAGGAAGTCTGCGTCTGTGCCTAAAGGTTAATTCCTTTCTTTTCGGGAAAGCTTCCTGTCTCTGCTTTACATTAAAGATGCACGTTTGCGTCTCCACTCTCCTGTGGCAGATATAATGCAGCCTGTGAAGTAAAATCAGTGATGCTCTGTGATTATGGGAAATTCCTGGCAGGATAAAGCCTCGGTCTGTCAGAGCTGTCAGCAGCAGCATATAGAGACATGCTGCAAATAGCTATAGGTTAGCGGTGCATGTGTGTGTGTCTTCTCTGAGCCTGAATACTGGCCTACATGGCATGAAGAGAACTAATTCTTTGTGCGTGTGTGTGTGTGTGTGTATGCATTTCCCCCCAGACTCATGTCCTACGATGTCCATCTAATTGCCTGAGTTGCAGCGTGGACATTTTCTGCAGGAGGGTTAGTGAGTGTGGTGAACTCCAGCTTGCACCGCCTTGGGGCTGACAGTGTATGAGATGTTTGACAGCTCCTCTGTCAGCCTGCCTTTCTCTGCCCGTCTCTGTGTTTAGCCATTGCCGCGTCTGACCTTGCTAGCCCTGCTGAATGTTTTATTATTCTTCCTCCGCAACATGTTGAAAGGTAATCAATGGCCGTCAATACAAACAAAGACAGTATCTCTTCAAGGAGAACCAAGGTCAACTGGTAAATCCTTTGCATTATCGCAAATCAATGGCCTATTCTTAAGAAACTGTTTATGCAAGTTTGTTTGGACTCCGTCCTTTGTTGTGTATTTTCAAGCTCAAGTTATTGAATGGCTCAGTAACTACTCTCATATGGAAGCGTTTCCATCCACTTAGCAATGCTTAACATTGCAGGGGTAACAAAGCCATTTAGCATGTCTGGATTAAGGAGACAAGATTCCTTTTCCATTATTGGAAATATTTTATGACTGGATTTTCTTTAAGCGCCTCAATCAAAAGTGTGTGCAAACAACCTTTTCCTGGAATCACAGAGCCACACTTTCCACACGTGCATTTGTCATTGTTGCCCTGACAGCAAATCTGTGCCTTCACTCAACACCACAGATAGAACCGCTCGACCTGAGCGACATCATGTCACTGAGGAAATGCAGCTTCTTTAATCTGGCACAGTTTCAGCCTTGAAGATGGCACAACCACCTGGTTCGGCGTTTTCCTTCTTCCTCTGGACGTCCTCCATGACTAGTAAATACGTCAACTCAGAGAATCCTCTGAGCCATATCTCCTGCAAGCCTCCCATCGCTCTGAGGGTCTCCACGAGAGCCTCCCTGACAGTAAAATTGCAGAGATTTACTGTGTGCTGGAGCTGAGCAGTAACTAGAGGCTCCTGGTGCAGGCATGTGAGAGGTCATGGTTAAGAGGATGCGTGGCTGGTGGTACGGGTTGGTTCTGTGCGAAGGAGCAGCCGTCGGTGACATGTGAAGGGGAGGCCAGGTGCTAATTGGAGCATTGGGAACGCAAAGTAGCTGGCTGGCGAGGCTGCATGATGGACAGGTTGTCATCTCAAGTTTCGACCCCTACAGGGAATATTAGCCAACACCTTCAGCCGTGCAATGAAACCGGCCATTGACATTGGTGCTGGATAACATCACTCTGCACAAACATACGCACACAGCCAAGGGAGAAAATACACTGCGGCCTCACAAGTCATATTTAGATGTGGCGTCTGGTCTGGGAAGCCAGTGTAAGAGAAGGCATACATAAGAATTCAGGCATTCTGTCCAGCCATATGATTCCAATTAGAAAACGTCTGGATAAAGATAATTACCAGCAGACTACAATCGGAAAATTAATAAGAGGTAAAAGATATAAAGTCTTCCCTTTCTGAGCCAACACTGGTTTCTGTCCTTGACAAGTAGCTGCTGGTTGCATTTTGAGTGCTGAACACAGTCTGCCTGGGAATGTTGAGTATGTCTGTTGGACAGACAATTGGACGACTCTGTCAGCCGACGCAAGGCGTCCTGGGTGGTCTCCGTGCACCAGAATGACACCTTAACTTCCCCTCTGACAGATGTATACACCACCAGTCATTACTGTACACCAACAGGCTAGTCCCCAAAGAGAGCGGATGGCCGTCCCGCTCTGGGCAACAGTCATTTTTTATCTCTAGAGGGTCCTGTCAGTTGCCAGGATAAAGTCTTTTACTGGCGCAGTATGTGTGATTGGGCCAGCGCTGTTAGGTAAGTGCAACCATCCAGAACTGAACCTGAAGAGCTCTTAGCATCGTCCAGACAAAGAGCGATGGTATTTGGCATCAGATTTGAAGTCAGGCCTCTGTGATGAAACACAGTCCATCTTGTGAGGAGAGATGAATTACAAGGGGGCGGTATAAGCCCCTGCTTCAATATTTATCAAGACGGGTGATTGGGGTCCTCCCACCGGCTGCCCCTGACAACCACAGAGCAGGTTCTCCTTGAACTGAATGGAAAGCAAGCTTCATTAGCATGGAGTTAATTTATTCATGCTGGCCTTTCAGGTAAAAGCCAACTGATGAGGCCTGATTTGCATGGGAGACACCAAGGTTGGTTTGTATTTGGCCCACTGTCCAACCCTGAAGTGTTAATTAGGTGCAGGGACCTTTTGGCTTGTGTTCAGACAGTGGTGTTAATCAAAAACCCAACACTCCAGACACCCAGTCAATTTGGTTAAAGCTGTTCATCCCCGCTCCACAAGGGCTAAGCTAATGTTCTGACAAAATAATCCCACATTGTTGCCCCATGCTGATTTTTTCACCTTTTCATGTGGACAGAAAAGTCTCTGCCAGATGAAGGAGTCACCTTATGAAAATCCATCTGCAAACAGCAGGGGGGGGGTCTGATAAACCACAGCTGTGTTTTTCAGTCTTAACCACCTTTCTCCCACTAAATTTGCCTTCACAATAAACCATGATGCCACACTGTTTCCCTTCATGTTCTCTCACCTCTTGCTGTCCCCCATCAAATTAGAAGAAGCCCCAAATGCTTTTGAAGTGACACTAGCTCAGTCTGTTGGCACTGGCTCCTCAGTCTCTCTCAACGATCCCACATACTTTCCAGCCACTGTGAATCTCTAATTTTTACGATGCCACATTATAACAGACCGCTCCTTGTATGGACATCCCAAACCAGAACCATGGAGGCGTTGTTTACTGCTGGAGGCATTGCTGTAGAACTCGGTTATTTGATGAGGCAAACAATTTTAGAGGCCAAGTCTGTCAGAAAGTCTTCTGGGTTGAAAACCTGAGTGAAGCTTCCTTGTGGTTGTTGCCTTTCCTCTCCCGACTATATAATCACAACAGAAAAAGCAGAGCGGCAGCCAAGTGAGCGCTGCACTTTAATTGCTGCCATACAAACAGGGGCACAATGACAGGTCCCTTCGTGGATCCATTCCTTTCTATTTCTGCTTGGCCTTTCGCCGCAATCACATAAAAGAGGATGCTGTCTTTTTTTACTCTGGGAGACTCGGTAGCGCTTTCTCCTCCCTCTGGAGCCTGTGCCCATGAACAATCAATACTCTTACGGTTTACAGAAGGCTGAATTACCCGCCACAACAATCACAGCTTGTAGTTCCTTCAGACATCCCTTCTTCAAAGCGGTAGTGACAGCACAAACAAAGTTCTGTCTGCTGTCTCTATTTAATGTAATTCTACTAAAAGCAGGGTTTGAAGATAATGGCGGGACACTAGTCCAGCTCTGCAGATCTGACTTTGATCTAGGGCAAGAACGATTAATTAGTGTAATTGTATTTAATTTTAAAGCCAACATTAAATATTGAAATTTGAACATCTACAATTCTCTGACAACTGGGCAAACTCCATCTACAGAGGAAAGTCATGGAATATGACTGAAAGCTCCAGAATAGCTATTAATGGAGCTTGTGGTGAAACTGTTGTCAACCAGGTATTTAAGTTACAATGATATAAAACAGAGAAAGCTGCAAAAATGTGCACATTTTTGAAGTTGAAAATAGAATGTTTAGCTAATTTTCTTGACTTAAAGGTCAGCTTAGTCCATAAAACAGTTCTGTAATGTCTTCTGTATCACAGCAGGGAGCTCTCTGAAGTCTGAGAAAATCTGTACAATGCAGCCTTTTTGGAGCTTGACCCATAGTAGAAACTAAAAGTCACTCCATCTCCACCTGTGCAGCTTCAATTTTAACAAATCTTTTTTAATGTCTCTCACAAGTTTCCCAACTTTATTGCAGTGGAACACTAAACTGCAGGAGCACCCCTTTAAATAATTAATCGAGGATTGAAAAATTGTCTGCAGAAAACTTTTATCTGCTAGCTTGTTTTCATCCCTTTGCTTTAGAGCCCATCCTCCAACCTGTGAGGAATGTTTTCAGCTTATACGATCTCTTCTGCAGCAAAGAAAGCAACCTGCTGTTTAATATTGAATGACCGCTGGTCCAACAAAGGGCTTTTGTGCTGCTTCCGCTTGACCACTTCAAACAAAAAAACCTATCAAAGAGGGAGAAAGTCTCAGCCCTCCAGTCGCCACCTTGCCCTTTCCACTAACCCCGCTGTCCATCGCATGGATCGGGATGGATTGTCTCACCACTGGTCTGCCATCCAACAGATGGGGTACTATGGGTCAAAGCCCAAAGTCAAAGGCAGGACCCTGGGGATGGCTGTGAGGTCCACAGGGAAGTTTAAGGCCTACCTGCCCACATACATAATAGAAAACCCACCAACTGTCAAGCTCAAACCCTGCTTCCTCTTTCTCTTTTTTCTTTTTCTCCCTCTCTCCACCCGCAATGAGGACAGTGACAAGAAAGACAAAACAACACAGAAGACGACATTTCATCACTTAAATTACCTTTGCACAAAATACCACCCCAAAACACTGCCTCTTACTTTTTGCAAAGAAGGACAGATCTATTGTTCTGTTATCTCTTGTTCTATGCTTCAGCATCCACAAAATGCATCCCAGAAACACAACACTGTCCATAACAAGCTGCTTGACAGTGCCTGAGTAGTAATGTCCACAAATGCTTTTGACACTCTTCCCTCTGTGGAAGTAGTGTGATTTCAACAACGAGGAATGCGTATAAACTCACCACTAAAGAGCCACATGTGGTCCAGAGGGTTTCTTCATCACAAACATGAAAACAGAAAACAGTCGTGCCCCGACTTTTGTTTTCTGCTCCTGGCGTCTAATTTTGAAAATTTGTGCAAACTGTAAAGTTGCGGTTGTGGACGCCACTGAGGGAATGACTTTGGACACTAGTTGCAGCCTCAGTCTACAAAGACCTCATACCAAGGTTATGAGCTGCCATTGATTCTGTAAACACTTGGTCCCAGTGCATATATTGAATGACTTCAGAGCAGCCTCCCTCCCTGATAGAGCAGGTGCACCATCTGGCATTGTGAACTTTTGATGTTGGTCTACTACGCTGCAGCAGTGCAGGCGTGACTCATATGTTTGTGTGAGATTGAAAGCAGAGCACTGAGAAGACACTGGATCCAATGGTATGTGGGCTCCAGAGGGTTTCGGTTTGTCTCTCGGCAAACAAGCTGGATCCACGCGACACACCCACGCTGCACCTCTTCACAGCACCAGGCTTAACTGGCCATCCGCCCTCGTGAGGCAAAATGAAACTCTCCTATTTCCCCCCACTGAGAAAACAATACAGAGTTCACCATAATATTAAACAGTTATTTCACCCCACACCACACCCCTCTGAACAATTTGTTCCCCTTGTGGAATGTTCTGGAGGGATGCTGTCAGAAGGAGAGCTCAAGAAACAGGAGCGTACCATAATGTCAAACAGCAGTGGGGGAATGGCATCGACTAGTGCTAATGAATTAGCAACTGCAGTTTTTTGCAACATTTTTGTGATGTAATGTTGAATTATTACAGATTACAGATAAAAGCTCCATAAAAAGCTTGTTATTGGACTTTTCTTTGTCAAAATAAAGTATAGCTTTTATGCATTTCTGAAGTTTTCAAACTGTGCTAACGTTGGCCAAGCTATTGCTGTTCTAATGTTAGCTCTTTATAGCTTTAGCTAACTTAAACAGCAGACACGTAAAGCCACAGAGTCACATTATTAATTAGCTATCAAAAGGTCAAACCTCCTAAGCTAGCTTTTGTACACAAAATCCCATAGTAACCAAGGCTTGGCTTAGCTAACAACAGAATGTAGCTGCTTTAGCATTTTTTAGCTAGCAGAAGGAAGCTTCACAGCAGATGCCTCTTCTTTCACCTCTTGCCCTTTTCACAGGGCCTCACCCCAATTTTATATAAGTTAAAAAGCTGTGGTTCTTTGGCTTCTACCCTCTAATTTTTAACTCAAGCACTGCGATTATTTTTGCCCATATAGGCTATAATGTACGATTGTAAAAGTAAAACTCCTGCCCAGACCGTCCATTGTAAACAGCTGTATGTTTAACGACAGCTCAGCCCTAATCTGCTGGAAGAATGTTTAAATTAAGATTCACCCCCGAGTGTAAAAATGAGGTACAGTGCTGTGGACTGAAAGGATTTGCTGAATCACCTCCAAGAACTTATTTTGGGAAGATATATAAAATTGATTTTTTTTTTTTTTTTTTTTTTTTTTTTTTTTTTTTTTTTGGCAGAATTTTGAGCCCCGCATGTTTTTAATTAGCTCTGAGTGAGTCTTTCGCCCTTGGTGGCTCGTACTCTGGCAGGGCAAAGCGTGTAACATCTTAAGCCTTTGTCGGCAATAGGAAAATATTGCCTCTTCTCTGTGATGCTTTCTGCGATGCTATCTCCTCAGCTTTGAAGCGGGAGGCTGATGCGATCTCTCCTTTACAGGTTTCTCCTTATTAAACTCACATCTGCTCGACATGGCACGTTCACTTTTAATTTCGTTTCTGGCACGTCAGGTAAAAGCAGTCATTTTTGGGTGCGTGTTCTTCATTAGCCTTCGGATGATGCTTTCGCCTCGGATGATACAATGTTCAAAAATAACCTGCTCTCACTTCAAAACGTGAGCCATATAAGGCGATTTCACCTAAACACAATAGATGTGGAGAGTGAAGAATCGTGGGAAACTCCGCTTCGACTGAAGTGGTTAACTTGTCTTTCTTCAAAGTTAAACACCCCAGCATTTATGTGGTGAACGTGCCAAACAACAGCCTGTGATCAGAGTGAGTGGTACCATAGGAAAGCCACTTTCCCTCAAGATAAAAGGCTCCAGCCTCAAAAGCGTATGTTACACAATAATGAAAATGTGACTTTAGCCCAAGGCATTGAAGCAAAGCATAGGCAACCTGTTTGTTGATTAGACGAGGGAATACAAAAGAGAGCAGAGAGGGTCAGCGGAGGGGAGGAAATAGAGGGTGTAGATCTACATTGCCCCGCATACCCCCTGCTCTCAGTGCAGATTGAAAAAGTGATAAATATGCATGAGTTTGGCTTTGACAGTGAAGGCCTTTGATGGTATGTTTGAGGGTTCTCTATCTCTGGAGCAAATAGGCTGAAAATAACTGTCTGAGAATGTTTACTTCGTGTGTGCGAACAATGTGCGCTTTTAATGAGTCAAAGAGGAAGAGGAGGGCGTCTTCATCTAGTATACACTGTATCTCCCCTCAACGTGCGCACTGTAGTCACAGCGTCTCTTGAACCAACTGTGTGATACCAAAGCAATACTTTTTTTCAGGCATTGTAAATGGCTGAAACTAAGCAGCTGACAAGGACATGAAATGCAATGCAAACTTTTGCTTATTGGCAGTTTTGGGCACTACAGACTCATTACAGTCATTACCAAAAATCTTGAGGTTTAATATCAACCCTCAGTCTGCAAAGATCTGCACTATCTATCTTCAGTTACCCTCAATATAAACCACTATGTGAGAACGAACCCATGTTTAAAGAGCAACATGCAAATCCTAAAAATTACAGTGTTATTGAGTTTTCTTTTGAGATCCCTTTTAAAACACCCGGGCTCATGCACGGAGACCTAATTTGGAGATCTCTGGGTTTGATGAGAGAGATTAATGTGGCTGTCTCTCTCTTGAGTTTAATTTAGTAGAAGCAGGAGAGACCCTCTCTCATCTCAGTGTGGAAACAAGCTTATTTGCATGTTTTCCTTAGCTTTTTTTTTCTCTTCCCTGTGTGTTTCTCAGACCTGCAGGCCTCCCAGTCCTTTGAACACTACAGTATATCAGACAAGGCCATGGACTACAGGATCCTGCAGATGGACGAGGACCAGGACAGGATGTATGTGGGCTGCAAAGACCACGTCCTCTCCATGGACATCAACAACATCACCCATGGCACGCTTAAGGTCAGCAGTTTTCTCTCGCTACCACAGAGGAGAGAATAAATTTGCGTAAGGCGCTTTATGAACTGCTGCAGTGGTTTTATTCCAACCTGTGCAATGATATGCAAAGCGCCATACATTTACCACGACCAGGACAATTTGGGGGTCGTTCAAAAGAGGCATGAAAATGCTGGAGGTCTCTGATAACTGATTCGGCATGCGGTGAGGGAGATATCTTCAGTGTAATTGACAGGTATGAAGTGCATAAACAGATGGGAGAGCGTTCGGGCTTCCCCTGGGAGTGCTGCATCACATTCGTTTTTTCCAAGTAAATTGCTTGATGTATTCATCAAGCCAGACCTCTCAGCACCTCTCTTGGGTTTGAAAACACACACGTTTTCCACAGACGGTAGCTGCCTGTGATCACTGTCACAAACTTTTACATTTGTTTTGTTCATTTTCTACCAGTTCTCCCCATGATTTCTGTCTGTGTAAACAGGATATGATCAAACCTCAACATGGGCATGTGCGTGTTATGTCTCTCACTCTGTCATTGGCTTCCTGAGCTCACTTCCCCACTTGGTCGAATGCTGTGCTGTTTTTCCCACTAGGTGTTTTGGCCAGCTTCCACAAGCAAGATAGAGGAATGCCAAATGGCAGGAAAGGACCCTACGGTAAGACCCCTCATCCTGGATTTCTTTGGGCCCTGTAGAGTTCAACCAAAAGATGATAACAAATACTGCAAATGACAGATAATTGAGATACAGATATGAACGCATGCCAGCTCATGAAGCTCCTAATAACTGGTGGCGGCTGTTCGAGCTTCAAAGTTTAATGGATTACTTATTTTTCATCTTTAAGACCACTTAAACAAGAAATGAAAGAAATGACATCATGTTCTTCCTCTTATCAGACTGAGAAGTTTAATTCATGGCAATTAAATGCATCATTGTTCATCTGAATACTTTCAGGGTTTTTTGCTCTTCCAGCCTTACTTGGTCTGGTATGACCAGTAGCTTATGGTGGCTAACGCTAGCTAGCCTCAGGGCCATATAAATATCCATAATTGTCATTTGAGTAGCTACTTGTGCAATTCGGCCACGTGGCATAAAATCTGTCCAAGTCCAAAAATAACAACACAGATGAAAGTAAACACAGTTTGGACAGTTTTGTGTACAATCAGATAAAACTCAGTCCAGGATAAATGTTTCCCACTGACAAGTACTGTAATCGCAAATAGCCTCCTATTCATCTTACAACACGTGGTAGACAAAAACCAGCTAACTTCTACCCATCAACCTGCCCAGCGAAAAGACTGCTGTTGTCCCGACTGTCCTAAACCCCCTATGTCTACCACGACTTGAACTATAATATGTAGACTAAAGGTTTTGTCAGCTGTTCCCATATCTGTTCCTCCAAGTGGGTCTCCAGCAGAACTGTGCATGCCGCCTCCTGGGATTTCCTTCTCCCATCTGTGAGTTGTGTCAGGTCCAACCACATGTGCAGCAGGGAGCAGATGTCTACGGGGTCACCGACTGGCCTGGAGTCCTCCAGGCATCTGCGCAGTTTGTCAGGACGCGAGCGAGGCGTGGGAGGATCGAGGGCCGCGGAGCGCCGTAGAAAAATAAACCAGAATCAAAGCTCGCAAATGGGACGCGGCTCATTGACGCAGAGATTTCATAACCCGGCCTGATTCCGAGCAGCACTTGTTAGCTGCAACAAGATTTAATGAAGACATACAGTAGGACTCAGAGGGCTGATTCCTCCTCCGCCTCTGTTTTCCCTCTAATTGGGTTGTTCTAGAAGGAGTGCATGCACAGTTGCCTATAGACACCACACTGCAGAGTACAGGGGAATACAGAGAGAAAGTTTTTAAAGACCTTCCGAGCAACTTTTTATATAAATTGAAACCCTAATTCTCAAAGTGAAAGTACAAGTTACCATAAAAAGCATCGCACGCCGACCAGCGCCGCCTGTCTGTCCTACATTCTGCAGCATCTCTCCATCCCCTGACAGCAGCTGGAGTAACAGAGCCAGGGTTTCGTACAACATGCTGCTGCAGAAAAAGAGAAGCTGTTTCCAGTCACTGAGTGATTTGTGCTGCTCTGAGTCACAGACAGGCTCCCACAAATATTTGGGCGAGCCATCTCAGTGTGGAGCCACTCAATGGCCCCCTTCTTCCTCCTGCCATCCCCCTTTTTTTACATGCAGCTTCTCCTACAAATTTCAGTTTCTCTTTCTTACTATTTTTTCCACTTTGTCACTTTTTCCGACGCCTTTTTTTTTTTTTTTTTACCACAATATATTTCATTTTCTCTCTTCCATAATGTTGCTCTCCTTTCTCATGGGTGTCTTCATAAGCCCCCGTCCCTCTGTTATGGTTATCCTCCCCTTCTGTATATATTAAGTTCCTCTTCTCTGATAGAATCTGTGGTGAAGAGGGGCTCGCGCCAGAGGGTGGCATTGAAGGAGAACTATAGACCAAGGAGGTTGATTAAGCCTGCTTGAAGCTATCTTAAAAGCCCCCACTTTAAACCCAACATGATCACCACTTGAACTTGAGGTCACGAGGCCGGGCGCTGTTTATCTGTATCTGTGTCTTTATCACAGTTGCAAAAGGCGCATGTGTGTGTTGAGAGGAAGCGACATGCACCGTATATGAGGCTCTGTGGAAGTTGACAGATATGGCTGCAGACCTGGTGAGTGTGTGAGGGTTGAAGGAGGGTTCAATGAGATAGATGGGCAATAAAAGTGAGAGTGACAGAGATAAGGAGGGACGAGATAAATAACAGAAATGGGTGTGTGACGGTGAAAATTCCGTTGTTCTACGTCGACAGCTCTCGGTGGAGTTGAGCACCGACCGTGAGCTGCAGCAGCTGCCATTCCTGCAGCCGCGGCCAAGTTCCTGACGGCTCCCTGGATACGTCCGCCTCTCCTCCCCACTTCTTTCCTCTCCCTCTTCCTTTCTCCGCTCGTTTTCTGCAAGCTCAGGCTTAATTAGCCACAAAGTCCAGCACTCCCGCTGCTGCCGTTCGGGTTTGGGAAGTGAAAGCAGAGATGGAGGGAGATCAGTAATCTGCCTTACCTAGATATATCACATGTACCACTGACGCTCTTTTTTCCACAGGCCTTAATACCAGACCAGTGAGCTCTGGGGTTGTTTGATCGTGTAGCATGTCATTGTATAACCATCACAGCAAGTGAGATAAGTTTGAATTACTCCCTCATATGGAATAGGACACTTCAGGAGAGATACACAAGTTCTGTTCTGGCTGTACACCAGGAAATAGACCTTGTCCTCTGTTAGTTTATTGTGTCAGAGCAGAGAGTGAAAGAAAACATGAAAACAGAAATCATTTTTTTACAGCGTTGCATTGGATTGGAGGAGTGTTGTTATTCATTTTCTAATTTAATATTAAAAAAAAAGTTAAATAGCATTATGCAACAATGTTAAAGTTAGCTAACACTAGCCATCATATGCTACTGGTTATACCAGACCCAGACAGTGTATTAAATTGATCAGAGGTACATTTTATTGCCTGTGATTTCAATTTTCCATTTGGAATCAGAACAATGTGTCATTTCTTCTCTCAAAAAATGACATATCTTGCTTTAAAAGGCTACTTATAACAATAAACTGTAGGTTTAACAGTCTGCTGGAATCAATCTGAGTGACGTCTGAACTTTTTACGTGTCTCTTTGTTACCTGTATTTTCCAGCACGGCTGTGGGAACTTCATCCGGGTGGTGCAGCCTTATAACAGAACTCATCTGTTCATGTGTGGCAGCGGAGCCTACAGTCCCGTCTGTGTGTACATCAACAGGGGCCGCAGACCAGAGGTGGGAGCCCGCTGACAGATTCACTTCACTAAATACACAAACTCACGATGGTGTAAACCACGTTTTGGGGACGCTGTCCTGGTGGTAAACACAGCCAATACTATAACTGCTGAGACGTTAGAGGCCAAAACTGTCCACATGTTCAGGAGATTATTCATTAAATCCATTAAATCACTTCAGGATACGCTGCATGCTGCACTCACAACGCTAACATCTCAAAAGAAGAACGTTTAGTGCTTCTAATCATAAATTTTAAGTGTTTATACTTAATGTGTGGACATAGTATTATTAAATCTAAAATAATGTGAAGGGGGTTTGGTGATGGAACATTCTGTAAAGCTAGAAATAATGAGTAAAAGAAGAACATGCAATGGTCCCTCTGTGGTTACTTCAAAAATAAACCAAAGGACATTAACCTAATTGAGTTGATGTCATCCTATTGCTCACTTGGGGCAGTAATTCACCACTGTCTTCCTCTTCATTACTCCCGAGAAACACTGTTAATGTTGACTGTTAATGTCGCCCTGAGTACAATGAGTGCTCCAAACAGAGGAGGGAGGGGTAGCTTGGTGGCTCAATCACTGTTAGCATGCATGACCAGGATAAACTGTAGGCTGATAAGATGATGAGAAGCAGGTGAGCAGACTGGGAGAGGTAGTGAGCTGATGGCAGACAGGTGTGTATGATGAGCAGAGCTGGGAGCACTGGGAGCACAGGGAAGAGCGAACACAGGGAAACTATAGGAAATATTCTGGATAGTGGGTAAACCGCCACCCAGAGCAAGTAAACAAACATTTATTCTCTGTGAGAGATTACGTGATCATAAAAATGCCTCAAGGGATGTGGATGAGAATTTATTCATTTATTTATTTGAATTTAATCAGATTTTATCGAATTACCTTGAAGTTCCAAACAAAATCTAACATGTTTTGATTGATAGCCGCAATGTAATTTCTCAACACCACTCTCTACTGGAAGGAAAACACCATTAATGTCATTTAGAGTCAATAAGTGCTGGAAAGGTATGAAGTGGATGACAACCAGAGCATTTTAAACCTCCATGATCTTTCACTGAAGTTAAATCCATGTGCAGCCATTTTTTTCTGGCAATCGCATATCCTTTGAGTGGTCTAGGATGAATTAGCAAGCGTCACTGTGTGGTTAAAAAAGATATGAGAGACTCCTCAAAACATTATGTGGGCAAAGTTCTTATGCACTCCGTTTGATGGCACATGAGAGGAGATGCTGATGATAAGAGGGAGAAAATGGAGCTGTAGTGTAGTGGATGGAGGGCGCTCTCATGTCCGGCCACACAGCTCCATAAGTGAGAGCAGGGAAGCCCTCCAGGAGAAAAGTGCTCACTGAGAGAACAGCATCGAGCCACAGACGGGCAACTGCTGCCAAACACTAATAAGCAGAGCGAGAGAGAGCTCCCAACCAGGCTCTTTCCGCACTGTGGTGCCTTTTGTCATTTGGAGGGTTTTGTTTGAAAGGCAGACTGCTCTGTTTGCAACTTCTGAGCTCAAACATGTCAGTGTCTGAAGAAAAGGGATCTGTTAAGTATAACAAGCTGCAGCGGTGGGAGGTTGACAGCGAGCTCAGAGTGGACCTTTGCCCTGAGAGCGTGCCCCAGACTATTACGGTGCTTTGAAGGCCGATAGGATGGCTGCAACAGACATTATTATTATTTATTTGCATGGGTGTGTTTTGTGTCTCATTTTTCTTAAGTGCTCCTCAGATGCATAGTGAATTACACACTGCAATAAATGTCCTTCTTATGGAGTTAATTAGTCTTTTATGTCGTCTGGAAATCTTTAAAGGGTGTGATAACTCATTTTCAGATAAGGATGACCCCCAGAAACACTGAGCAACACAAACAGATGTTGTTCTAAGATCGTTATTTTAAAGATCCCCTCATTTTTAGGGCATTTAAATTGTTGAGTAGTTTGTAAAAGTTGAGTAGTTTGTAAACTATGAATCCGCATTTTTACAGCCTGATGCAAGACATTTTAAGTGTGTGAGCTGGAGGTTTCAAGGTTCCACATCACACTTGCATAAGTTGTATATATCACCTGCCACTGGCTTCCAAACTGCAGGCATGTGTGATGTCACAGTGTACACATCTTTGACTGAGACTTAAGAAATCAGCCTTTCTGCACACACATTTCTTCACAGTGAAGCGACAATAAACAGAGCACATTTTTGAGTGGACGGAGGCTTTCAGGATCCGTTGCAGCATCAGGAATTCCTTGTTAAAACGGATGCTTTTTGCACAGTAGAGGTTAACGACAAAACCTACCATATGGATTCAGTCCACCTCCACAACTTCTTGGCAAACACATTTTCCTGGAAAAATAATCTTCAGATGGCGTCGCTCTCATCCCATTCAATTAAACTGCATCACCACCGTGAGTTAGATCTAAATAGAACGGGACAGGAAGCTCGACAATTTACCCAGGTTACTGTAAAAGGCGCTTGGACCGTCCAGACCGCCGGCGGGGGGAGTTGGATCTTGGCAGCCTTTCCACCTGGAGATGGAGAGATGGCTATCCAACACATTAGCAGGGAAATTCCTCCTTTCCTCCTGAATGGAATGTTCTTTTTACTGTCCCACATGGGCAGTTAAGGTAGACCAGGCCAGGATCGTTTCTGTGCCTCCTTAAAAGCAAAAATGGAGGGAAGCGCAAGCAGGGCTACCTTGTGGGACATTTGGTACGCTCATACATGCAGTTTTATTGTAGAGAGGAATCATATAAACCTGTCTACAAATCCTCCGACTTCCTCTTCTCTCTTTGACAGGAACAAGTATTTCACATTGACTCGAGGACCGAATCTGGAAAAGGAAGGTGCTCCTTCAACCCCCAAGTCAATACAGTCTCCATCATGCTCAGTAGGTGCCTCCTACCTCTACCTTCATGATTTCCCTGTTTTCAAATAAAAAAAAAATGTCAATTGCTGTGAGTTAACAATACAACACTATATCTGTGAACTCTACCATCTAAGTTAAACTGGGGTTTAACAGACTTTGGATGATGTAAAAAAAAAAATAAAAAATGCTAGCGTGATAGGCTAACTAGCTCCATTTTCTAAGTTGAAGCTATACAGCCTTGCTTTCTATATTCCACTTACTGGGTGAAATGTATTTCATCAGACATCTTGAATTGCTAGCATAGACAACTGATCAAAGAAAACCTTTTTATCAGCATTTATACATACAGGGCTGTTACATGCCACAGTCAGTAGGCCTAACACACCACATGTCCAACTAATGGAGCCTTCATATGTCAGTCAGCTATTTTAAAAGATATACTGCAGGAGCCACAGTATCAGTATGATTATTTAAATTTCTCTGCACAAAAAGCGAGCTCCATTCAAGGCTATTGCAGTACTCCTTCAGGTCAGGCCATACCCTCCCCTCTGTCTCCTTTGATCTGTGATTGGCTGAGTGGTGTTGGGTTGCTGTTGACACGACTAAGGGCGACACATTGCACCCTGAGCTCTGCTCTGCTTTCTGACACCTGAGCATGGCCATGTCAGCAGCAGCTTTGCCAGCCAGGGAGCGCCTTCAGAGATGCCGGGGGGGGGGGGGGGGGGATTACATGAAGGAGTGGAAAGGAAGGTGCTCTGCCAAATAGAGTCGAGGTCAAAGGCAAAACTGTGGAAGCAGAGATGTGGCACTCTGGGCCTCAGAGGGCAATCACAGGCAGCGTCTGGGCTCGATAAAATCTGCACTTCGTATTCCCCATCGACATGTTTTGGACACTCTGAGTGCTGTCGACACTCGCTATTTAGCAAGCCAGCTTGGACGCAGGCCACATACCCCCTATCCTCCACTAACTTGCCCCATATCCTTCGAAACACATGGTCTGGAACTGATGGAGGATTAAGTGAGAGTAAAGGAATGATAAAAAGCATGAAGCAGCTATGCAGAGCCTCTTCTTGGGAGCGGGACACACACATACTGTATTATTTATCAGCCTTAAAATGAAATGTTGGTGTATTTTATCCACGTTACCTTCACTGTCTGAGGCTCTCTCAGCATTTTCTTTCTTTCTAGAGCAGTTGTTTCTAGAGCAATCTTTTTTTCTAAGCTCAACAGAGCATGTGACCGTATTGCTGATTTAGTGTGTGTGTGTGTGTGTGTGTGTGTGTGTGTGTGTGTGTGTGTGTGTGTGTGTGTGTGTGTGTGTGTGTGTGTGTGTGTGTGTGTGTGTGTGTGTGTGTGTGTGTCCTCCAGACCAGGAGCTGTTCTCAGGCATGTACATTGACTTCATGGGGACAGATGCTGCCATCTTCAGGAGCCTGACCAAGAGAAATGCAGTGAGGACAGACCAGCACAACTCGAAGTGGCTTAGCGGTGAGCTCACAAAGATTTTGAATGTATATGTATTGATTAATTTCTACAAATATTTTTTTTTCTGTTATTTATTGCTGTAAATTAAGTTTCCATGCATTCCTTTATTTCCCTCAGAGCCAATCTTCATTGACGCCCACCTGATACCAGACGGAACTGACCCCAATGACGCCAAATTGTATTTCTTCTTCCGCGAGAGGCTAACAGACAACAGCGGAAACACTAAAAATATCCACACCATGGTGGCCAGAGTGTGTCCAGTGAGTGTCTCTGTGTGTGTTTGACTAAATGTGTTTTGTGGTTTGGTGTTGCTAAGTGCAGCTTTTGTCTGCAGAATGACATCGGAGGGCAGCGGAGCCTGGTGAACAAATGGACGACCTTCCTTAAAGCCAGGATGGTGTGCTCAGTTCTGGAGGAAGATGGCACCGAAACTCACTTTGACGAACTGGGTAAGGAAAATGAGGGAAAAACCGATTTTATATTTCCTTTATTTGTTGAGTGACTTTCGAGCTCCATCTTATTGTCATGCTCCATGAAACAAATTTAAAACAAACTTTGGATTTTAGAAAATTGGCCAGAAACTGTCCTAATTCATGAACGCTCGCTATTTTTGTTCCAAGGTTTCCAGCGATGACTTTCTCCATAAACAATCCACGAACTTCCCTTGTTTTGTCTGGATTCAGGCTGTAGCCTTTTATCGATTTTCATAACAACAGTTCTGTTGTTCTTGGTTACCTTGCATTCATTCATGAGCATATTATTCCAGCCCTTTCTTAGCTTTGAACTCCACAAACATCAGCACAAAGACCTGCTTTTCCATTTAGTCCATCAGACCAGTCCATCTGTCAGCATGTGCCGTTATTAATTCATCACTTTTTGGCAATCTCACCTGCAAGACGAGGAGATATGGCATATTGGGAATTTGTTAAAGGTGTTACACGTGTGCATTTTTCTCTTTGTGCACATGTGTGTTTTCCCTTTCAGAAAGTATGTTTTTGCTGGAGACCGATCAGCCCAAGGGCCTGTTGGTGTTTGGAGTCTTTACGTCCACAAGGTAAGACCGGCGGCGATGGAGCCAACTGTAACATTCCTGCAGGCCTCTGTGGTCACGTTAATCATTGGGACAGGGGGATGGTCAAAGGGCATCTTACATAGAGACGTCAGGTGTCATGTCACCTAACAGCTGTATTGGTGTTTGTGCCCTATGACGGCAAGCAGCAGTGCATTATTTATAATACGCATCATTCTGAGTTTGATGCAGCAACACGTTTCAAACTTCTGCTATCCAGCCCACAGTGACAGTCGGCAGGGTTGCATGGCAAATTTGGAGGTTTAAAGAAATCGACACCTGATCCATCTGTTCTGATGTCTAATTGAGTTTGTCTGGTTAACCTACAGTGACAGTGCTGCAGACCCTCAATGCACTTGTTACCTCAGGATCAGAGAAAGGCTACAGTAGTGTATCCTGGCTCAAAGAACACACCCAAACCAAACACTGAGGCCCTTGAGGTCTCCTAACTCAATGTTATTCCTATCTTCGCACTGTGTTTCTTCCTCTGTCTCCGCTTTGCACAATACGCGTCTGTTCCCCTTTTCAACAAAGCGTCTTTTATGTGCTAAGCAGTGTGGTTTAAAATGACAAAGCCAAACCACATCAGATCAATGAGGGGGAAATAGGTGAGCTGACATCCAGACTGCATCACACACCCATCAAAACAGATCTGGAGAATATTTTAACTGGGTGGGTTTCCAGTTGTAGAGTTCCCACTGTTGTGGTTTATTAAAATATGCATCTCATTTCCTCAGCTCCGTCTTTAAAGGCTCAGCAGTGTGTGTGTACAACATGGCCGACATCCTCACCGTCTTCAACGGGCCCTTCGCTCACAGAGAGGGGCCCAACTTTCAGTGGGTGGCCTTCCAGGGGCGCATCCCTTATCCACGGCCCGGAACTGTGAGTTCATTTCTAGGCCATTCTCTCATTCATTCAGTGGTTATTTCGGTGCATGATTCTAAAACAAAATTACATATGAAATATTCATCTTAACCTGGGAAGAAAAATCTTGTAGTACCAGCCTCCTTCTTGAAAAATAGATAAATAACATCAAAGATTTAACAACCTTTCACTAAAGAAGGAATAACAACACAGCTAAAGAGGATTTATGCACAAAGGCCCGAATATGGACCCTTGTGGGACTCCATATTTAACCTCCATACATTTAGATCAATTATCAGCAACGTACTACCATGTATTCACTGTCCCACCATATTCTCTCAATGATGAGACTCTCAGTACAAATCCACAGCTTCGTTTTTGCAGAGTATTGAACGATGCGACATTCATCTGAAGGAAAAATTAAGATTTTGAGACACTCTTTTTAACACAATGCACTCATTTGTTTCTCCAGTGTCCCGGTGGAGCTTTCACACCTGACATCCAGACAACAAAGGAGTTCCCAGATGAGGTGGTGACCTTCGTACGGAACCATCCGGTCATGTTCAACCCCATCTATCCAGTGGGGAGGAGACCTCTGGTGGTTCGGACCAACGCTGATTACAAATACACATCAGTGGCAGTGGACCAGGTTATCGCTGCCGACGGCAACTACCAGGTGCTCTTCCTGGGTACAGGTATGAATGTAGGCAGATCAGTTCTTATGGCCAGTTACATTTGTGTTGTATGTGAAGGTTGTGTTGAAACATTAACTAAACTAGAAGTAGTTTGGTTACATGTCTAGTCTTTATTGAAGGGATTTAAACCTCATTTGATGAAGAGAATCAGCAGTCTTTCATTTCATTTGTTAAAAAACAGGTAAGACTGCATTGAAAAATGGCAATTATTTCAACAAATCAGTGGATATTTTTCCACTTTCTCTTCTTTATAAATCACCAGAAAGCTCATGTGCACAGATGAGGAGATGCAGATGGATCTAAAATGTTTCCAAGCAATGTAGAAAAACTGTAAGATTTGTCAGTCAGAGTTTAAATCTTAAAGTCATCATTATTATAAAAAGACATAAAAAGAAATGCTAAAAATGAACAGCAGGAACAGAGATCACTTCAAGTCAGATAAGAAGAAGAAGAGATAATAATTTAATGCTGGATTAAATTTAGAGGAATGTTTTCTTCAGTGTAAGTTACTTTAACCTTACTGAGGCTGCATTTTATCCTGAGCATTAGAGCCCAATACTGGATTATTGAGACTGATACTGTATAAAGTGTAAAGCATCTGATAAAATCAATTCTAAGGATGTTTTAAAGTAGAAGAACTGTGACCAAAATATGTACAAAGCAGGAAAAAAGAACATATCTTTGCAGTTTTCCTACTACACTTTCTTGTTACTCATCAGCTGATATATATGGAAATCTGTTATGAGCTCCTATTGGCTGGTCTGATTCATCAGTCTGTCTCTGGTGAGCATGTTTTGGTGCAGCTCCAGCCAATTATGGAACCAGGCAGGTCAGTTAGAGGTCAATTGCAGTGAAAGGATGGAAAACAGCAATAACACAATCCCCTTATCATGTGAGTCGTCAGCAAGGTAAATGATAAGCTGAGTGGAGTCCAATTGCCACAGCTGGTTATCACATAGATAGCGGGGAGGTTAATACACTGTGGGTGTGTTGGAAGGTTTGAAAACAGAGGCGGTGTGACACGTCATTTAGATTATAATCATCATCATTTTGGCACAAACACACCACAGATAACGCTGCAAGGCAAGGTCCTCTTTAAGAGAAGAGCTGTGTTTTCTGCTCAGCTTGTTCATCTGTTTGTCAACAGGATTACAGAAAAACTCCTGTCCTGATTTTCATGAAACTTGGTGGAAGGGGCGTAACACGGGTCAAAGACAAACCCGTTAAATTTCGGAGCGGATCCAAATCATGTGGCAGCCACACAACACTGCGTGATAAGGATTTGGCCTCGATGGAAGAAATGTCATACATGTTAAAACGCGGTACTAAAGTTCAGTAGTGACAAAACATAAGCAGTAGAACTCACAGTCCACATTCACTGAGACCAGTAATCATCACGGAGCACTCATGCACCCATATTTTGACATAAATCTAATACTTTTCAAAATATGTCCGGACATATATAGTGGTTGCATTTGCAGATTTGCATATCATAGAAGAGTTTTTACCTGCCTGACACATGAAAGTGCATTATCTCACCTCAAGGACAGGCAGATTTTATGACTGTTGTTGTGCTTTGTTGTGCATATTGAGTGCTTGAGCAGATATTGAGTGCTTGAGCAGATCAATATGCATGTGTGCATTCACAATTATGAATGCATTCATGTCCACATGTTTGCATTCAGCAGGCCGCCGTGGGACTCTCTCTCACAGCTGCTTGTGTTTATCAGGCAGCCTCTCCACTCCGTCTCCTGCCCGGTTTCTTGAAGAAAAGCCAGCGCTGTCTGTCCGTATCTGAGCCCGAAAATGCAGCTTTGTCCGAGGGACGAGGGAGACGCTCTTATCAGGCATTTCCAGGAGCCGTTACTGTTACTCCCTCTCTCCTGCCTTGCTGCGCCAACTCCCTGAACAAAACAGCCGTATTGATGATGAGAGCGTTGCATTTTGCCCTTTCCGTGGCCCTTGTCCTCCCCTGTGCGGGCTTAAGAGCTTCCATTCCCACTCCTGCCACAGTTGGTTTTGCTGTGGAAGCTGGCCATGGCTATCATGCCTAATTCAAAAGCAAACATGGGCAAAGGAAAACAGACTCAGAGTTTATTTTTTTCCACCAGCGGTTGTATTCTCGTTTGACTGACGGCACACATGTCTGGGCACAGCCATATCTGTTTCACACGGTTGTTAAATGTGTGTGTGCGGTTACAGCTCATGATGTGTCTGCTCTCTGCCCCCAGACAAAGGTACAGTGCAGAAGGTGATTGTGCTGCCAAGCAATCATTCCCTGCATGAAGATCTGATCCTGGAGGAGCTGGAAGTGTTTAAGGTCAGCTGTCTGTTTTCTCTTTTATTCCACTTTCATCCTTTTTCTCTCCCAAAATCAAAGGCAGGGAGGAGGAGGAGGAGGAGGAGGAGGAGGGCAAGCTTGGCCACAACACAAAGGCCGGAGGGGGGCAGACAGACAAAAGAAGGGTGGCATTCAGGAGATGGATGTTCTGCAGTGTAATGCAGCGTGGAGTGATGGGAAACATGCTCACATACTGCAACAGTTGCCCCAAGTGAACGTTTGCACACGCTGTTTTATCTTAGCTTAAACCGCTATAAGTGTGATCAACCTGTGATCAGACATAAAGACCAGGGCTGCTTTGTTCTTATTCACTGGGGAGATTTATTTGCAAAAGACAGAATATATTTGTTTTAGAAAGTTAAAGACATCTGGAAGGAAGCTGATCTAGTTGGCAACCGTCTCTGCCATGACCATGTTTTGTATTAAAGAAAAGTTTAAAAAGCTGTACGTCCATTTTTAAAGCAACACTTTGAATACAAATACATTCGCTTTCTTTCCAAGACTTGGAAGAGATACTGGTCTATTGTGTGTAAATATGAAGCTACCAGGAGCAGCTTGTTAGCCTAGCGTACATCACCCTCCATATATGAGGTGCTTGAAGGTGGTGTCCCTGTGTTTCCACTCTTTGTGCTAAGCTAAGCTAACCAACTCTCAAGAAAGCAAATAATTCTATTTCCACAAAAGTGTTTGTAACCATTTAAATGTTTGATAAAAATAACTGTCAAAAACGTCTAAAAGCTCTGAACTTGGTCCTCGTATGTGCTGTTTTTCAGAATCAAGCTCCTGTTACAAACTTGAGAATATCCTCCAAAAAAGTAAGTGCCCTTCCAACTTTGCTTTCCTCACATATTAACTGCAGTTTTATTGTTTAAATATGTTCTTCATTGTCTGTGGCTACTAGGTAGTGCATGAACAGAAATCTCCTGTGCATAATAAGCCTTCCAAAGGCAAGGAAATAATAAGCCATAATTTTTTCGCCGCTCTGACTCATTTTCCTGTCAGCCGGCCACTTATTAAGACAAACAGGGCGGCTGACATTTGAACTGTTTACTTTGCAGCAACAGCTGTACGTCAGCTCGGAGTTCGGCGTCTCGCAGGTCTCCCTGCACCGTTGTCACGCTTACGGCTCAGCTTGCGCCGACTGCTGCCTCGCCAGAGACCCCTACTGCGCCTGGGACGGACTCAGCTGTTCCCGCTTCTATCCCACCGGCAAAAGGTGCACAAAGGTTTACAGTTTTAGGGCTCATAACTGCGGTTTTTGGGCCAGTATTCAGTATCTGTAAATTTCATGCAAAGAAGTATTTAGTGTCCAGAAGGATTCTTCGGTTGGCAGCGTAGAGAAAAACAACCCCAGAACAAATTTTTCAGCATTAATAAGCGCTGACAGGTGTTGATTAAGGAGCCCATTCATGGAGGCAGCTATTCATAACTCTCCCAACTGTTAAATAAACATTAGCATAGTGCAGATTATTGTATAGAAAACAGTATTTCTGTTCACTTGCACTCAATTTATCCAAATTTCCTAAGAATCTAATGAGGTTTCGGGCCTCCTATAGACAACCACAGCAGGATTCATCAGCTATACAACAAATCTGAAATCAATCAGTGTACCACGGCCCTCATATTGAATGTAGAGCAATATATTGTCAAGAGCAGAGAAGAGCTGCTCACAACGTTTGACGACAAACTGATCAAAAGCGGAACCCTTCAGCTCAGACTTCAATGGAAGCCATGTCACTGGCTCTGCGTCTGTTGTTTCCCTCCCTCCGTCTAGACATAACACAGACACAGAGGTATGGGCGACACCTCGCCTCTGAACCGATACCTCTCTGGGCTCTTTAAGAACCAGCTGCCTGTCTCTTGAAGTTCCGGTCAGACGCAGGTCAAGTTGAATTTGGTCGCAGAACAAAAGCGCAGCGCCTGTTTTTCCTGCAGAAAATGTGTCTGAAACGTGTCAGCTGTTTATGTGCTCTTTTCCTCAAGCTGTTAATAACGGTCAGATTTTCCTCATATTGTTTTGGCACCGCCTGCCCCCTCCACAGTTTCAGTATGAGATGATCATTTTTCCTCTATTTACTCAGCTATTGTGTATTTAAATGTATTTTTTCCTTGTTTTTAGGAGAAGCAGACGGCAGGACATTATGCATGGAAACCCGCTCACCCAATGCAGAGGATTCAATCTGAAAGGTAATTAAAGCTGAACTAGTCAATGTTTTTATGGTGTGAAATGATCAAATGACTGTGGAGTGTGAAAGGTGTTGCTCATAGGACATTTTCACCCAACTTTGCATTGTCCCCCTGCAGCTTAGCGTCTTAGCTAATTGGCAGTTAACAGTCATCAGCCTCACAACAGTAGGCAGCTGTTTTTAGGAAAAAAGCTCAGATGAAAACCCGCTGACGGCCTCCTGCCCAGCACCACTGAGCAGACGACATTAGCAAGTAGCTGTGAAGACAAGCAGCTAGCAGCTACAAAGCCAGACATTTCTCTAACGAGATAGCGGAAACCAAAACAGTCAAAACAAGAGCAAATACTCAACTTGAAACACAACTCCAAATGAATGCTGAAAACTCAAAAAAATCAATAAAAACTGGGAAAATTTTGCTTAAAATATTCATAATTATCTGCCAACAGAACAGGAAAATTTCGCTTAAAAAGATTTTTAAAACAGGTGAAAATATCTAATCTCAAAGAAACCAGTTATCTCAAAAGTACTGCAGCCAGACTGAAAACAGGAGAAAGTCAGATTTTCGGTGTCAGTCAAGCAGCTTTATAATTCATCCTACTTAGATTTCGCATTTCACAGTGAAGTAATGCAGCTTTGAATATTTACCAAACACGTGTATTTGTAAAGCAACTTGTCCGACATCCTTCCGCAACAGATTCACGATTACAGAGACGAATTTACTGTCTTTGCTAAACGATTAGAACGAACAAATGATTGCAGCTGTTTACACCGAAGCTGCAGCTGCGACTGTTGCCTCTCCAGGGGAGTCTGTGCTCGTTTGCGAGTCCAGGTACGCTTCAACATCCTTCACGAAAATTCACACAGTCGACTGGCAGGGTGCAGTTTAATGAGAGGATAGGACTTGCTCCCCTGAGTGCTCCATTTCCATGAATAGTTTACGTCTCTAAATTAAGACAAGCTTGGGGAACCAACCATATGGCCATTACCACTAATTAGTCAGCACCCTGTCATACAGCAAGCAGGGTGATGAACCATTTAGCTGCAACAAAAACGACACGCTAAATGAGACGAGACCGAGCTGGACCGACGCATTCGAGGTTGTTTTGTTTGTCTGTAGAAGCTGATGAAGTCTGGGTGGAGTTTGGTTGTGCTGCAGGTGTCGGAGTAAGCTGTGTCAACATTTCAGTCTCACTGTTGGGACTTGAGGCAGATTTGAGTCCATCTGTGGGGTTTATGTCTGTCAGCAAGTGACGTCTGAGGTGACTCCAGTGTGTGTGTGTGTGTGTATGTGTGTGTGTGTGTGTGCGCGCGCGACAGCCTACAGAAACGCAGTGGAGATGACGCAGTACAGCGTGAAAAACAACACCACCTTCCTGGAGTGTCTTCCCAAGTCTCCCCAGGCCTCCATTCGCTGGCTTATTCAGAGGGACAACGACAGGAGGAAAGAGGTCAGTCTGACATTTAGAGAGTTCAGAGTTCAAGATCCCAGCCCACCCTCGCAAGACAAAACAGGATCTGAAAATCCTTTAGAGATTAGATGAGTTTTCTGATTTATGGGAAGCTGCTCAGATGTTTTACCCGCACAGTTAAATATTACATCAAACATGTCGTGCGATCATGAGCTCACCTGTTTGATAAGGACTTTCCTTCTCAAACGCCTGTGGAACGACAAAGTGAACACTTACGGGCGGCGGAGCATCCTAACGAGCAGCGATAACGATCAAACATGATATAGACCTCTGGCTAATGGCTTGATGCTAAGCGGGGAAGGATTTTACAAATATTTGACAACCCTTTAACCCTTCGAAAGGCTGTGAAAGATTAAATAAAGCTGGGCGCCGGGAGAGCGCCTGCTTGATAAAGAAAAGTCTTTTATGGATTTGGCTCTGGCCTCTCTGGAGTAGACTCAGAGTAATGGCCGTTTTATAGCCATTTCCCCATGAGAATAGAAGTTGGCCTTAAAATAAATCACTTTACTTTTATGGTGTGTAATCATTGGAGTCTTTTCCAAACTCTGGCCTGGCTGGTCTTAAAGTAGTCAGCAGAAAAGGATTAAACAGTGTTGCGTTAAGGATGTTAGCATGACTTTAGTCTCATTACTGTAAATTGATGGCGATGAAGGGACTTGAACTCCTTTCAGCACCTCCGCTTTGACTGCCTTTCTGACTTCTTTAAGTTATTTTTTTCTGATTTTGGCTTCAGGTTTGAGGAGCTGTCATGTCGTCCATCTTCATCCAGAACACACATTATGTGACCCCTTTAATCTGCATTTAGCATTTATTCTTCTTTCTCCTTTGATTTCTCACCTGTCTGTGCTCTAGTTACTGCATACATAGACTGATATATATTTATTTTTAAATGGGGTTGCGACACAACCCAACCACAGGTAAAGCTGAGCGACCGCGTCCTCTCCACGGAGCACGGCCTCCTCATCCGCTCCGTTCAGCTCTCCGACCAGGGCCTCTACTACTGCCTGACCACGGAGAACAGCTTCAAACGCACCGTCGCCAAGATCCGCCTGCGGGTGCTGAGCGAGGCCATGGTGAGCATGCTGACAGACAAACAGCAGTCGCCGTGGGCCTGGGCCAGCTCGTTGCACCCTAAGGTCCTGTTGGCAGCCTTCAGTCCTGCAGAGAGCCTGGCTGTGCAGCAGTACTGCAAAGAGAGGAAGGAGCTTCAGAACCTGCAGCAGAGGCAGCAGCAGCAGCCGCCCCAGCCGCCTGGACCTCTCAGGGGGGACCTGGCCAAACTGAAGCCCCTGCTGGACCGGAGGAAGAGCCGCAACCGCCGCAATCACCTCCCGGAGGTCTGACACGGGGATCAGGCTGCTGCAGAGACCGACAAGCACACCTTCCTCTGTTTCTATACCCAGATCCTCATTTTTCCAACCCTCATCTCAAACTGCAGAGCTGCACTGTGGACGCACAGTAAAACGAGGAGGTGGGTGCGGGGAGTTGTTTTCCAGCAATATCTCTCTTTCTTGCATGAGGCACTGTGACCAGATGGCTGTGACATACACTAATACACACTCACAGGCACCCACAAGCCGTTCATCACAAACTGAAGGGGCCCTGCTGTGAGTGCCGCTCGTAAACTGTGGTCTCAGGTGATATTGCTTTTGATAATACACCGTGAGATGCAGCTGTGATCTTATCATATTCTAGATATTAGAGGGGAAATTGGACCGGTCGGATACGAGCTCTGAATGGGGTTGTCCACAAAAGAGGAGGTCATTTGAGATCATGGTAGTAAATAGAGGTGATTGAAAAGGGACAAAAAGGGAGACAGATGCATGTTTGACAGTAGCCGTGTTTCCATTCAGGTGTCGAGCGGAAAGATGCGTTTCCAGAGCGAATCATCTGGGTTATGCAAAGCTTAGTTTCGTCAAAACTTGGACGTATGGACGACATTATACATGGCTGTAATAAACGTAGAAGAGTGGAAGAAGAAAAAGGTGTTTCCATCTCCTGCTATGCACATTAACTATTTTTTTTAAAAGGCAAAAACCACTTCAAGCAAATGTAAGTTTCTTTTCCGAATTTTGCCCTTTCCGTCTGCTTTTCCCAAAGCAATACTTTAAAATGCACATAAAAACACCTTGATGGAAACACGGCTAGTGAGTGACCTCGCTAAGTATAACACAAGCGTTTTATTAGATTCTGCTCACATGTCTATATTTACTTTAAACTAACAAGATTGTCTCTGTTCAGTGAAATGACATGTCGGGTAATAAAAAGCCTCATGTGTTGATAGACGATAGCTCCCGTAGAAAGTCTTACATTACAATGCTGCAAGTTAAAAATTTAAAAAAGTTTAAAGGCCAAGCAGTAAAATACTGAGTACAATATGTCTGTGTGAGCTGCAAACATCTTACATGATCTCTCCTGTATTTATTCCTATTACTCAGACGTACATCATGTAAGAGAGTGTGCATATCGTATCATACGTCTCTCGTTTCCAGCACAGAAGCATGTTTATAGAAATCCATGAGTAACGTAGAAGTGTCTTAATCCGTGCCTGGATTAGAGCTGAGTAATCAAATTGGCAGAGAGGCTCATTTTAGCAAAACCAGGAAATATGGAGTTTACGTTATACGGTACAGTCGATGCTGAAACGTGACAGTATCCTTCTCTGGATCCACATTTTCCACGCTGTCTATGACAGAGTGGACATGCTTTTAATTCAGTTATCAGTGAGATATTTGACATTTGTGAATAGACTTTCTTTTTTTTTCAGAAGCGTAGTTAATGTAGATAGATTATTTGTTGCTTGTGTACAGAGTATTTTGTGTTCATTTCATCCTTTTAATTTAATGTGGTGCCCAGTTTTGTGAAAATGTGTTTTCATTGTGTATATAATTTCATCGTATTTCACCAACTATGACTGTATCTGCAAATTGCAGAGATATACTACGGTATTACTTTCATTTTGAGAAAAGACTTTCGAGCTGTACTTCCAATCATACAGATCTCTGCTCCACGTTTAATAAAACTGTGCGACCAGCATCACGTCAGTTTCAACTCAGTGTAATTTCCGTGTTATGAAACGTGTATTTCTATTTATTAATGTCGTGATAGCCTGAATAAATCTGTTCAGATGAATCCCAGTCTTGCAGAAAGATCATGCATTTTATTGCCAGACGTTTTAATTAGTATGATTTTTCAAAATGTGAACTTTCTCCTCCTGTTAATGAGCAATACATCATCCCTCTGTCTATTTAATCGACTCCACAGTGGGGCACATCATGCAACTGTATGACGTCTCTGCTGTATTTTGGACCAAGGGGGGTGTAGACCAGTTCTGAACAACCCATTACTAGGAATAAGACACCCAGTGACTAACTCCTTTTAAATTTTTATTCATCTTGAAGGCATTATTTCAGCATAGGATATGAACATTTGCGTAAGATTAGATTCATGTACATTTCCTTCACAGAATGTCAAGCAAACTCGTCTCTCCTCTGTGCAGATTGATACCCTGACAGCCAAGAGGAGCCTCCATCTGATCTCCCTCTGATCCCTGATTGATTTAATGTTACAGTGTTTGCGATTAAAACAATACTTGGCAAGGAATTCAGCTCTTGAGCTTCACAGTCACAGTATTCCCCCTCCCCCGGTAACAAAGAAGGTGTGAGATAATAACACTGAGATTACAAAGTGCAAGTCTACGTATATCAAAAGGTATGATTTCCCACAGCAGCTGAAATGCACTGCGCACAGCAGACACCTCTGCATGATTCATTCATGCGATCTTGCTCTGGCTGTCTCTCCTCCTCACCACGCAGTAGCCAATGAGACACAGGGCGAAGACGGACACGCCTACGCCCAGCAGCACCTTCTGGACTATATCCAATATCTCGATACGGGAGAAGAGCTCCTTCTTTAACATTTCTGCTGTTTCGTCATCCATTGAGGCCATCTGGTTACATCGATGAAGGCAGAGAATGAGAGAGTGTCATTATCATGCATCCCAAGCAAACAGACTGTTTACACTTTGCTACTGCAGGGCTCCATCTTACCTCATTCACCCAAAGAATAGGGAATATGGTATAATCCCTGACTTTGTTTAACGCCCTGCGGGGAAAGAGCTCATTAGTTGGCATTCAGTGCACGGTGTTGTCTCAAGCATCGCTTTTTTATGCCTTCATTTGACAGTAGAGGTACAGACAGGAAATGCAGGTGCAACAAAGGTGAACAGCGACAATTTCACTGCTGATTTGCTTTCATTTTAACACTGAATTCAGTTTGAAGCCGAGAGTTACATAAGAAGATTAATATCACTCATATCTGGGCGGTAAATTTGAAGCCACAGCCAACAGCTGGTTAGCTTAGCTTAGCATAAAGACTGGAAACAGCTGGCTTTTTTCAAAGGTGAACAAAATTTGCCTCTTTATATATAGCATGAGTATAATAGTAGTAGTAGTATAATCTGTACAAATAAAACAGAAATACAAAGCAAGTTAGCTTAGCGGTTAGTTTAGCAGTCCAATAAAACTGAAAAGATGTTTTGAAAAAACTTTTTTTATTTTTTTTTTTACCGCTTTTTCTAACATGTTAACATAACATGTTAACCAACAAGATGTAACATGTTAATCAACAAGATATAACATGTTAATCAGTGAGTTTTAGAGGCTTTAGATGGCAGATTATGTTGCTTCTGAACAGAGCCAGGTTAGCTGTTCCCCCCTGCTCTCAGTCTTTATGCTAAGCTGAGATAACCAGCTTTACATTTACCATGCAAACACAAGAGTGGTCTCAGTTTTCTTGTCTAACTCTCATCAAGAAAGTATATTTACCAGAATTTTTTCATTTCAAAAAGGTGTAGTACGACTTACGGGATCTTTTTTGATGATTTATACATCATATTCACTTGAAGTCTCTTGGCAAACCTCAAGGTGAACCCGGTCGTCTGACAGAAAAAATACCACAAAAACTCAGCATCAGAGTTGCTGCCCCTAACAAGTCAAACATCACAAAAGTAAAACTTCACTAGCTCTTACAGGTTCCACATCCAGGAAGGTGGAATGCTTCGCCTCGATGGGATTAAGACCCTGCACGTCCTCTCGCAGAGACGCACTGCCATGAAGGAAGTGTGGCAGAGAGATGTAGACAGGTCTGCCTGTTTAGATGGCAAAGAAGCAAAGGCATTTCAAATTAAGATGAAACAGCTGAAGAAAGTTCTGAGGTGCACTGACGTCCTCTTGATTCTGGATTACAATGGCAAACCTTCACAGGGGCTGATGTCCATTACTCCACCCAGGGTGTAGTTCCTGTAGACCTTCTCATCTTTGCAGAAACAGTAATTTTCTGGGTTCTCCACAGGGGCAGCCAGGATTTTTGGCATCAGGCTGAAGCGGTATACTTCAATCCCTAACAGATCCAGACTCTCTGTATAATCAGCTGACACAGACCTGAAGACAAAACAACACAAAGTTTAGTTCAAAAGTCTTCCAGCAACTGCCCTTCATGTACCCACCAATCTCTGGCATTATATGCAGAAAATAATGCCAGTGCACGACCACAGTTTTGGTATTGGATGGCTCTGACCTCTAGTGGTTACTGAGAGGAGAGTCCATGGACACTGGCCCACTTACTGTTCGAAACACCCCTCTCACAGAATAACATACCTGCAGATGTCTGATGAGAAGAAATAGAGAGGCTTCGTCTTGTCCACAAAGGGAGTGAATGATGAGGCATCTGAGAAATAGGGGCGAAGAGATCAGCTCAGAAAGGAGGCTCGTGTGCATTTAGAGATGCAGATGTGAATCATAAGAAGGGGGTTCAGAAAAAGAAGTCATGAGCCACACCTGTCCCGTTGATCATGTCACAGTATGTGTTGTTCCAGAAACTTAAACTCCTGTTGGTCAGAATGACATTTATTAGATTGATGCATGATTTGACTTAGCATCCTAAAATATCACAATGAAAGACAAACACTTCGCTTTATTCATAATCAGACTCACCTCTCACCCTTGTACTTGTAAATCATTCCCACTTTAGAGATGTCATCCTTTCCAGTGAAGATTGTGTAGTTGCCATCATAGGTACCATTGTACTAGGAGAAATACATTTTATTTGAAAAGCTGATGAAATTATCATCGCAGTGCCTTCAGTCTCTTCCCTGCTGCCATTGCTTTCATCTATTCACCTGCTCAGCCACTTACACCTGTCCACTCACCTGCTCCTCATTCCCAGTCAGCCCAGTATTTAAGATGCTCTCACACACTCATTGCCAGATTGTTCTTTGAGTCCATGTGAGACTCTCCAGCTTTCGACATTGGCCTGATCTCTTAGTGCCAAACCTGCCTGCCTGTGGCGGTCTGTTCTCCTGTTCCCTGGTAAATCCCTCAGCCTTCTGTGTCTGGCGAAGAGTTTTGTCGCTTCTTTGTCATTTGTTTGATCATTTGATGTTTGCTTCGCCAATCGTGTCAAGAGACTTTGAATCCACATTAACTGAGTGATATTCATTTGCTCATTGGACACCCTGCAAAGTCTAATATACCGAGAGACTTTACATTGAAGCTAGACTGTGGACAGTATTGTGGTTCGTCCATTCTGTAATTAAAGTCAACATCAGAAATCTCCGGTGCTGCGTTTGGGTCTGAAACACACCCATTACAATTATGGAAATTAATGAGTAGATCCTGTGTGTCTATTATGTCTAAACGCAAGGCCATAATATCTGTTTACTCACAGGTGAAAATAGGCCAATTTCCACATCACTGCCGGATCTGTAACCCCAAAGCAATTTCTTGACCGTACGGCGCTGGAACAGGGGGGCTTTGTTTAAACCCGGAAGCCATGCCATGCCTTCAAGCGTTGACAAGCCTCCCTGGGGAGAAAAAAAAAACAGGATTATAAAGTAATTATAAATTATAAACAGGAACAGTATTGTTCCTCACGATAAACATGCAGAACTGCTGTGCACACAACTGCTGTGCCATAAGGATAAAAGATAAGGAAAATAAACTTTTTTTTATGACTGTTATACTACATAACTGCTCAGAAGTACACTCTCATTGGAGATGCTAACACTCGTCATTTGAGCCTTATATAAGGTTTGAAAACAATATACATTGTACCCATAAACAAACTGACAATATTTAATTATATACTCACACAAGTGTTTCCAGACAGCATTGTTAATATCCGCCTCAAGTCATATACCACCAGTCACCAAAGAGCTGGTTATCAAGCTGTAATATGAGTTCGTACTACAGGCTTACGCCTGGTGGAGATCATGCGTTTGGTTGTGTGTGTTTGTCCACAGCTAATCTCACACTGGACCAATCAGCCTTATTTGCAAACCTACTTTATTGACTGTTCTTGGACGTGTTATACTATAATTCAAAGGAGCCGCCAAACTGTGTGTACAGTGTGTGCTTTCCTTTCCTCCTAATCTATTTGTCCACCGATACTGATGCACACTGCATGACTGACAGTGACAGGACTGACAGTGAAGAAGGCAATTTTCATATTTTAACCCACGTTACAAAGCTTCAGCTTTCAGCAAACATAGTGTAAAAGAAGCGTGTATGTGCATGTGTGTGCTCTCTCTGATGATCTAGATGATGATCCTAGTCTATACTCTGCTACACACTGTATTTACTCAGTGCCTTTTTATTGGGCATCACCCTCGCATTACACACATATTGTCGAATAAATAGACTTAAGCATAAAAAAACACTTCAGGTCGAGGTTACACCTGAGAGGCACTGCGCCGGTGCATTTCCATCATGAAATCATTTTAAACTCTTGTCTGTTAATTCCCACAAAAATTAGCCCCTTGCATTAGCTGCGGTAGCTGACTTCTGGGACATTTCCCTGCTAACCAAGCGAGCTGCCTGTAGATGAAAAACATGCTAAGCCTCATGAAAGTTAACACAAATTACCCTGTGCATTACCTTTTGTGCTTGGCTGCATACTGCCTGACAGGAAACTTTCCGGCTAACTAAGCTAGCCACCAGGAACTCAGATATAGTCTCAATACTGTTATAGTTCCAATCACTATAAACCTTAACTTGACCCAACCAAACTTCATTTTTATTCTGAGTCCTTCTTCTCAAACAGCTATTCATGGTGTGGTGCACTGATTCCCAACCTGGGCCTCCATGGGCCAACATAAATCTGATGGGGTCCAAGATGATTAACGGGCTAGGATGCCAGAAAATCAACAGTAAAAATCGATGATTCTGCTCAGCAAAGTGTCTGTTGTACCAATCATTCTCTAATCCTTGATTCACTCGTGAAATCCTGCATAGTTTTTAACTCTATGAAAAAAAAAGATTCAAAGGAACAACCTGGGATCTGTGGTTAAAGTCACAGCTCACAAACAGCCTGTCACAGGGTCACAAGCCAAAAAAAAGGTTGGGAACCACCACTAAAATGAGGGGTTGCAGACCAAAGCACAGGGCAGCACAGCTTGAATTGGCAGAGCTTTTCTTGGCTTTGAAGCAGAGGTACAGTCACTATTAACAGTAGAGTCAAGTCAGAAAGCACCGCACAGCGGGGTGATGCTCACTTACAACTAGAAACAGGTTGAGGGTGGTGACAATGTCGTCCTCTGATCCCACTGACCTAGATGGCTCAAAGATGGCACCCAGAGGCAACCGGTATGAGACAGTGTGATTTGGGTGGGGTTCAATGTTGTCTTTGGGAAGATACCGAACCCTGAAGAAGGAGAGACTCTTAGTTAGGTGTTTAATTTTATTTGAAAAGAGGTCATCAGATAATTGTGATGAATGCTCTGAAGCCTGTCATCAAAATCATACAAAAGAGGTAAATGAATCAGCCTTACCTGTACGTGTAAGGTCCTTTTTCCTTTACCACAGGTACTGACCCATTTACAATTTCCTCTGGGTTTTGTACATCAAAGAAATAGAACTCCCTGTACATCGGGGCCCCCACGGACACCCAGTTGTCATAAGCTGTCGTCCCATTCTCAATGACGGCTTCCTAAACCCAGCAGAAACACAGACAGTCTATTTATAACATGCCTCAAGACTGCCAGCAGGCCAGCTACCCCGCTGATACATGAAATGGATGCTCTGGCAGAAAAAATGTCTGAACCGGTTCAAAGAAATCACAGATGCTGATCATCTGATGGATGAAAACAAGGCAAGACTGCCTTCCTGCACAGCCTGTTGTTGAAGCAGCTCTCCCACGTTCACGGCTCTCGTTTCTCCTGGTTCACCTTGATCTCTCTATACGCTCACATTTGCACCCTCTGTCCCTCCGTGTCCTCCAGCCCAAAGGTGAAACTGAGCACCGTACCTTATTCACTGTCTCTTCAACGATGCTGTTCCCCACCGGGATAAGGATGCCTCCCAGGATGGCTACCAACGCCCCAAACACAGCTCCGGCTATCAGCCCGCACCTTCTGTTACAGCAGCCCATGGTGGTGCGCGTTTCCCTCTGTCCAACCGAATGTCTGCCTGTCTGAACGCCTGCCTGGCAGCCTGTTCTCCTTCTGTCTCTGTGTTTGTGGTGTGTGTGTGTGCTTGTGTGTGCAGCTTGTGTGTGTTTGTGTCCTGGCAGCAGCAGCAGCAGCACAGGCAGGCTGTACCATGACAGGAGCTGAGGCCAGGTAAAGGTACCGATTCCTCTGGGAGGTGCCGGGGGACCTCCTATAAATGGAGTTATATAAAAGAAAGGTTTAAGGTTCAACTGAGAGATGTCTCCCCGAGTATCAGTCAGCACTATTTGTCCAAGAGATAACAGGTACAATAGACGGAGGAGAAAGGTTGAAAGAGGAGGAGAGAAGTAGTTCATGAAAGTTCATCTCTGATCCCTCAGTCAAGCCATTTTGTTATATTCTAATAATAGTTAGATGAAGCCAGCTGCACTCTGCATAGACTCGACTCCGGATTTATCTGGATGTGAGATATCAGCTCTAGATATGATCTAATGATCTGGATGATAACAAATTCATAGACATTTCATTCTTTCATTCTTTCGTTCTTTCATAGACATTTCATTCTTTCATTCTTTCGTTCTTTCATAGACATTTCATTCTTTCATTCTTTCGTTCTTTCATAGACATTTCCCTTCCTGTTCTGTTTCTTATCTTCTCTATCTTGTTCATCTCCCTCACCAATTGGTGCTCATCCCTGCTACAAGCTTACCAGAGACAGAAAAGGAGGAACATCTAAATTATTAAGAATATTCTCATTGTGCAGAGTGTTTCAAAAAAAGAAGAAGAAGAAGCTTATCTGTACTTGTGCTCATGTAGTTTCATGAGGGATATTAAAATTAATTGCTCTTTATCTCTCTTAGACCTACTTCGACATGCTTATCTTGATTCATGGCTGCGATAAACAGTAAATGATTTCCATGTTACACTAGTTCATGGATTCAAGCATACAGGACAACAACTGCACATTGTGACAGATGGAAACAGCCTGTCTTTGATGAAATTATAAAGCAACAAACCGGACTCTGAAAGAATGTCAGTGCATGTGTTAAGAGGTTTCGCAATACTTGTCATTTTCCCGTTCTGCTGCCTGCTGTCTGTCCCTTCCTCCACACAAAAATCACATACATACATACATGCTTGCATGCTACGCCACAATCATTTCAGTGAGGTTTAGCTAGCATACCTGCATTCAGTCCCAGTGGGTCAAGCTCCAAAATGCTGGATTCTACTATATACTACATACTGTAATGCAAATGAATAGTGACTTCCTCACACCCTCCCTGGTAAATGCAAGTATCTTACAAAATCCACACCCCAAGTCTGTAACACAGGTTTTCTGCTTAATAATAATAGTTAACTTTATTTGTTTACCACCTTTCACACAGGAATTGCTGCTCAAAGTGCAAAAAGACAGAATGGACATAAAAAAAGAAAGATTTAATAAGTGAATGTAAAATAAGATGGAGAATAAAACCCACTTGATAATGATAATAGAAATAAAGGCAATGCATAAAAGCACTGAATAAAATAATAAACAGTAAAAACAGATGAAATTGCTGCAGTGTAAAATAGACTCGAAGCAGAAAAAAACACTTCAGCATTTCCATCGTTGCTGTTTTGAAATTGTTCCAGCAAGCAACATGAACGTCCAAAAGATTTTTTAGATTAACTTCAGTTTAACATGAAATCATTTCAAATTCTTGTCTGTAAATTCCCACAAAAATTAGCCCCTTGCATTAGCTGCGGTAGCTGACTTCTGGGACATTTCCCTGCTAACCAAGCGAACTGCCTGTAGATGAAAAACATGCTAAGCCTCATGAAAGTTAACACAAATTACCCTGTGCATTACCTTTTGTGCTTGGCTGCATACTGCCTGACAGGAAACTTTCCAGCTAACTAAGCTAGCCACCAGGAACTCAGATATAGTCTCAATACTGTTATAGTTCCAATCACTACAAACCTTAACTTGACCCAACCAAACTTCATTTTTATTCTGAATCCTTCTCAAACAGCTATTCATGGTGTGGTGCACTGATTCCCAACCTGGGGCTCCGTGGGCCAACATAAATCCGACAGGGTCCAAGATGATTAACGGGCTAGGATGCCAGAAAATCAACAGTAAAAAATCGATTATTCTGCTCAGCAAAGTGTCTGTTGTACCAATCATTCTCTAATCCTTGATTCACTCATGAGATCCTGCATAGTTTTTAACTCTATGAAAAAAAAAAAGATTCAAAGGAACAACCTGGGATCTGTGGTAATCCCTGGCAAATGGATTTTGACTTAGACTTAAACTTAGACGTTTTTTTTATTGATCCCAATTTGGGAGATTATTTTGTTGCAGTAGCAATTAAACATACAGCAAACACAGGATCTTTACGCAATTATTTAGAATAAGTAACAAAAAATAAAAACAGGAATTAAAAAATAAAAATATAACTAAGTAAAACTAGATACAGTTATATAATATGTATAATAATATATAATACATATTATATAATATCATATAATAGAAATACAATAGAACTAAGTATAGAAACAGTATTTACAGCAAAAAACAGCAAAAAAAAAAAAATTTGTGCAAGTGTAATAATAGTTAACTTCATTTTTTTACCACCTTTCATACAGGAATTGCTGCTTACATAAAAAAGACACAAAAAAAGATTTAATAAGTGAATGTAAAATAAGATGGAGAATAAAACCCTCTTGATAATGATAAGGATGAAAATAGAAATAAAGGCAATGCATAAAAGCACAGAATAAAATAATAAAATGTAGGTAAAAACAGATGACGTAGAATGCATGAAATTGCAGCAGTGTGAGGCAACGCACATCATCATCATCATCATCATCATCATCATCATCATACCTCTGATGGGGACAAAACAACAAAAGACATTATACAACTGCTTGACTTCCAGGGTGTGTCCAAACTCATCCCTGCGTGTAAAACCCTGCAGTGCCCCCCTAAGGTGCTGTGCTGCAGGCCTGAACGTACAGTATCTCCTGCCCATGTGCAGCACACTGCTGTACGGCGCTGTGAAGTGACATCTTATCACCACTGGAGGGCAGCACCACCATTCCCTCTCCGCTCACTGCCTTCCTGTGTGGTTCAACCCACTGAGTCTCTGCCAAGACCTGTCACTGTCTATTCAAGCAAACGTTCTCCTCACAGCAGTCTGAATCTCACCTGGATTTAATGTTGATCTTGGATCGGCTCAGATTCAGTTTGTTGTTGTTTGCTTTCCAAAATATTGTGTGTGCTTCTTTTTTATAGGCACCCATCGAAGACACCACCTAACCAAGTCTTTTGGCCTATTGTTGAGATACCATATTTGGAGTTTGGCAACACAAAAAAGACATGAAGTATTCTGAAACTAGAGGAATATCAGTACTGCATGTCTCTGCCATCCCTCTACAGGCAATCCACTGGTCAGCTGGTGAGACATTAGTACCACAGTTTCCTGTTTGTTGTCACCTTCTCCCATCAAGTGAAAAAGACAGACCTGTGCCAGCTTCTTTTAAAACAGGATTAATCATTTTCCAATGATTAATCTGCCATTTAAAATGTTTAATTATGATTTTTAGTCTGGGTTTTAAGACGTTTAAAAAGCTGTGTTTGCAAAATTAAACTCTTTCTTTTATCCCTGCTCTAACGAGGGAAATTTGTGTTTAACGAACCTGTTCTTTCGAATTCATCTGGAATGAACTAAAGACTGTGTGCCATCTTTTTTTTCACGGTTTATTTATTTATTTATATGATCGAATAAATAAATGAAACAGTAACTGCAGCGCATAGAAATCCAGAAACTGAAGTTTCCTCTTGCATAATGTATATTGCACACCTATGGTGTCTCGTAAAAATAAATGTACAGTCTACAGAGGAGAGCAGAATCAGTACGTATTATATAGCATAGGTATTTCATAAGTGAATATAAGCACAGGTATACATGGGCATAAATCTTTTATGACACTCTCCATTTCACAGACCATGAATGTACTCCGTGTCCAAGGAATTTTCTGTGTTGCATGAAATGACATAACGTTTTTTGCCTACGGGATACACCCTGTGGCTCTTGTCATCTCAAACCTGGAGTGGGCCAGGATGACAGAGGGAAACCTCCAGCCAGCGTAGGACTAGAACGGAAAGGTCAGCACCACAGATTTGCATGTATGTACTCCCAGAAAGCCACATTTGAAATGAAAATGACATGGAAAGGCAGGGATGTTTACACCGTGGGGATTTGTGTGGAAAATTTGGAAGGGAACGTCACCAACCTTTAGACTGACTGCTGACTTTGACGACTCTCACTTGACTTTGTCCATCAGACTAAATTATTTAAACCACAAACAATGGCCATGTACACAGGGGAAAGTAGACTGCCATGGCTAGAGGTTTAGTCCCCAAGGCAACAATACATGCTAGAAATGTCGACTACACAGTTATAGTATAGCCTAAACTGTTAATGAAGGTAATATGATCAAAGAAGTGCTAATATGTGTCTATGAATATATAAAGAATATATTGTATATATTTTAATATAGGTCTTTAAGAAATTTAATTGAACTGTGGTCATTGATACTCAAAAGGAACATAATTAGCCTGTTATTGTATATCAAAATAAAAGTCATATTATATAGTCTTTAATGTGTAAATTGTAAGAACTTTAATTTGGGTGGCATGAGTCAAGCTAAGGGTGTGCAGGTTTAAAATGCGTTCCGTGTCAAGAAGTTTCCGGTTCAGGCGTCTACCTTCAAAATAAAGGCGTCAGACTAATACGTTCAAGCTCAGGTTCATGTTTGATATCAGAAACCTGTTGAAAAATACACGTATATGTGACATTTTTTCCCGCAAGAACTGCACATAATAGACTGATAATCATTAATTGAAAACGCAGTTCTTGATTATAAGTACATATAATTTAGCAGCATGTATTACATACAGTATCCATGCAGGCCTGTAATTCAGCAGTAATGAAACAATTTTGTTTGATCACGAAATACCAGGCTGTCCAAGTCAGCAATACTTCACAGGTACAGTTTAAACAAATGTAGACAGCACAATATCGCTGTATCTTTGATTGTTAATGGGGCTGAAAATAAGACCAAGAGGAGGACAAATACACTTTACACTGTACATTTTATTTCAACTAGTTCTGGCAGTATTTGACCTGTTGTAATTTTGTTTGTTTTTTTAAAGCTGCTTACATATTAGTGTGCTGCTATTCTAAAGCTCTGCGTGGGGTATTTTATATATATATTCTGGGCATTGACAAAGATTTCCTGTGTGGTGTACACTGCAATGTACAGTGTAGTCAACATTTTCTCTGTTTGAGAGAAGAAATGCTTTCAGAGTATATACTATAGAACATTGAACCAGAAAACAGTTAATACCACAAAAAATATTGAGAATGTTTGTGGGTTGTTCCCCCCCCCACCTTTATTATGAAGAATCAGACCGGAAGTGTGATTGTTGCTGGCGGAACACGCCTCGCATCTCCCTCCAGTCGTGGCTGTACTTACAATACTGGCAGTCGCCGCCGCAACGAATGGAGGCGAACGGGTGGAGGAGACATCACCAAGGAATTGTTTCGCTATTAAAATAGCTTTCCCTCGAGTGGAAGGAGGATTTTAAACCGAAAATATTACAACGGGCAGAAGAAGCGCCACACTGTTTTTTAAAAGTCGAATCGTTTCCCCTTTTTTCCCCCCCGAACAGATCAATAGCCTGTCATCAAAAAAAGGGCGTGTGTGCGGGGTGAAGGCAGTTTTAACCGTTTAATGTGGGTATATATGGTGTTATAGATAATTTTTTTTACACCACCTGGGTCTGAAGGACACCGTCGAGGATGGGATGCACACTGAGCACAGAGGACAAGGCGGCGGTGGAGCGCAGTAAAATGATCGACAGGAATCTGCGGGACGACGGGGAGAAGGCGGCCAGGGAGGTCAAGCTGCTGCTGCTCGGTAAGAGAGGAGAAGAAGATGGGGAGGTGGGGGGACGCGGTCGGTGGACCAACTTCGCTGTGTGTTCGCCGACAGAAGGGTTGGCCACAAGGGGGGCCGTGAAAACCACATTAGTGGGTTAATTTTTGGGGTGAACAGTCAGTTTTAGCTGGTGGCTGTTGTGAAGTGTTACGGAGTTTCAATTCCGCATCGCTAGCATACACCGCTCCTTGCTAGCTGGAGTGAACTGTCAACTCTGGTCAGTGAATGCAACATAACGTAACGGAAAACAGAAAATACCAAACATCACGAGTCAAAACAGCAAAAAACAGAACGTCAATTTAGGTTCAATTTGGGTTTAAGTCGGTTTATGCAAATTTTGTGCTCAGAATTACAACCACGGCAAGTTTTTTTTGTTTCTTTTTTTCGCTGTTCGATCCATTCAGCCGCCTCTGTGGATCATTTGTATTGACTAAACCCTTTAACAATGGCACATTTCCTCTCGCCTGGTTCAGTGCAGTGCAGGGAAAATAGGCCTGTGGCTCATGAGGGGCCCAGGCCTGACTGAATGTCACTGAAAACTTTGTGGAGTCCACTCATTTTGACATGTGTGAAGTTGATGAGTTCAGGAAACTACAATAATGAAGGCACTGAGTTTTTGTCAGACGCCTCTTGAACACGAGATTATAATAGCATCCATTCAAACTCAACGGCCATTGATGAACTGGAATAACTAAGCAGTTGTATAACATGCTGATGTAAAGATTGTTGCCTCATGAGCCCTTCATGGCTCTCAGCAATGGTGCATTTTGACTGACCTTTTGTCTGCATTTTCTCTTGATGTTTGAGTGGTGCAGAAGAATCCACCATAGGCTATTAGTTTGGTACGTTGATATGTCCCTTTAAAATCACCCACGCGAATGTATTATGAACGACACAGCACACCCACTGAAGTCTTTTATACTTCATTATCTTCTTTTCTTGCATTCATTATACATGTTTTGTCATGCCACGGCTCCTGTATGCACAATCATGTGAACTGCTTCCATTAAGAAGTCGGCCATGTGTAAATTAATGGCATTACTCACATGTGGGGAAACGCTGTTATCCTTGTCAATAGAGACCGCAGGTGAAAAACTTTTCCATCGGTCCCCTAGCTGTGGGAAATGTTTACATACACACACATGGTATGTGGGTTACCAGGACACGAAGTCTGAAGCCAACAGCAATATGAGGCAAACACCTGACAGAAGGCACACAATGAGAGCTGTTAGTGGCTTCTGTGGACAGATTTGGGCGCCAGAGAAAGATTAAAAAAAACAACATTTCCTCATGTTCTTTGCATAATGTGGCACTGCTTTTTTTCCATCATTCTTACCCGAGTCACACAACAAAAGGACAATCTTTACATTTCTTGGGGTATATATGTAGATATAACATTTAGTGTGATGTTTGAGCTGTTTTTGTTTGAGCAGGAATGTACATATTTTCTTGTTAAAGGTAGATCGCATTCCTCAGGTGCTTGGGCGCCAGATGGGGCTTGCTGATTGAAAGCAAGTTCGGTCAAGTTTCTGCTGTGCTTCTGCAGGGTGGAATGTGAGTTTTCATCAGCCGTTGCTCTTGACACAGATCTGGTGACATCAGCTTAACCGCTCTGCTTTTGCTAGCTGTTTTTGTCGTGACAGTCGAGCGCCGGGTCGTGTGGCCCCACGTGTGGCGGCTTTGGCACAGTCTCCTGCCATTTGTGTTTGATCCACTCAGCATGATAGGCTCCTCAGGTTGCTGGCTGATGTGACACACGGACCGGCTGGAGAAAGGAAAAGAGGGGCTGTAAAATGAGAGCACCGCTAATGACTGAAGCATTAAAAATGAAAAAGCTCCGCTGCAGAGAAGCTGGGGGCCCAGGTTAGGAGTTTGAGTTGTTTACCTTGCGGATAAACAGTCACTGAAAATATACTGTTTCGGAGTTGTTGATTCACAAGAAATTCTGGGGTATGCTTCTCTCTAAACAGACCCTGTCAACAAAGATAAAAAGTCAACAAAACATGTGGCTTGATAGTGGAAGGGTGGCTGTGCTGTAGAGACGTATTGTTTGCTATGAGAAGAAAATCTTTTGTGTATCACATGGAGGTGACCCCTACCAAGTGTGTAGATATTTGTGTATACAGCAAACCCCCAGTGATTTGGTGAGCAGCTTCATGTGGTGACCACCTGGTTCTCCAGCACTGTCTTGAAATGTTAATCGCAGGCTTGTGTGCACTCCCCGTCATCGCAACGCTGATGTAAAAACCTCAATTTGCCTGAAGAATGATTTGAATCTTTGTGAGTGTGCTGGCAGGCCCAGGTAGAGAGACCAAATTGGAACCTTTTCCCTGAAAACTGAGCATATTTCTCATTTAGCTTTCAGCCTTTATTTGGCTCTCATTTTATTTCCATCATCTCCAGGACCCAATTATCGTACTATTCATATCTACAGGCTAAAATAGATTACAATCTCCTCAGCCTAATTACTCTTTCTATAGCTGTCGTGCAACTGTGGGAAGATTTTATTAATAATCCTTAGCCTTTGTTAACTTTTCTCATTGTTCTCTCTTGAATGTTTTTTCCAAAATCATGTAACCAGCATTGCAAAACAGGCATCGTAGCGTGACGGTTGTCACTCATCTTAGAGACGGGGCCCCTCACAATAAACACAGCCAATCTAAGTAGTTAAATTGTTCGCATTCCTTCATTGGTGTAAGCATCATTGGACATCTCCGTGAATAGTTCTGTGTGTGCCAGTGTGTGCGGGAAGCAATCTTTTAGCTATCGACTGGCTTGCTGGCAGATCGATCCCTGTGGTCGTTTCCCCTGGTGGGTAGCACTGCTCGGAGGCTCCTGGAATCCTTCATGAGTGAGTCATACTTAAATCCCCCCAGAGGGAGATAGAGGGGGAAAAGAGGAACTGGGTAGTGAGTGAGAAGAACAATAAATCACGAAAGGAAAATGACCGTAGGAGACAGAGAGAATGCGAAAGAGGAAGATGGATGCATATGATGGAATAAGAGGGGAAACCGGAGAGAGGGCTGGGGGGTGGTGTCGGGCTCATGCTGCTAATGTGGCATCGCTAATATGGTTACCACATTGTGCCAAACTTCATAAGCCCCACTCAAGTGCTTGGACTTATCACCTAAAAGTGGATGTGCTGGCATGAAGAGACATTTTTATTAACTTTGGTTGGCCAGCAAGAACACATCGCAGACTCCCCGGTAGAATGAGCAGCGACATATGGTTAATCTATAAACGGTGAAGGCTCAGGCATGGGTAGCCATTTTAATCACATTTGTCTCCGCACTGCTATTGTTATAAAACATTCCTCGTCCTCGCTGCCTTCATGGGAGATCAGCTCCAAGAGGAGAGATGTGTTTGTGGTTGGTAGATAGAAACAGCTCTGTTCTCTGTGGTAGAAGAAGAAGAAAAAACCCTCCATTTTCATTGGAAGGGTTAGCCTGGATTTTCCTAAAATAGTTTGAACCGCTAGAAACAGAAACCAGCTGCTCCAGTGGTTTTGAGTCCAGAGCTGTTTTGGGGTGGGCGTATCAAAGCCGTGGGTGTGTAACATGACTCTGCATGAGGCCCGGTAGGTCAGGCCTATGGTGCCATGTAACCCTTAAAGGTGTGTGTGAGTGTGAGAGAGAGTCAAAATCAGGACGCCTCTGTGCTTTGTGTTCGTCAGGCCTAGAGGCTTTGACAAGATCCACACCCTAATGATATCACCGGTGTTGGGAGGCCAGAGCCAAGTCGCTTACATAAACACGTAGCTCATGTCTCATCCATTATAATGGAGCCTTAGATGCTGAATTTATGGTGTCTGTCCAATTTTTCCCCATTGGAGGGTTAAGAATTAGGAGGCAGACGTATTACCATCGCAGTTGTGCTGCTGGTTTCAGTTTCTGTAAACGACTGTTGTCATTCAGGGTTTAGTACTGTGAATAATGGTGACAAAAGATTTCCCTGACACATCTTTTTCTTAGCTACGGTTGAATCCCACAATGATTCACGCACTTACAGTAGATTCCTACAATGATTCATCAAGCATTGCAGTTGATTTTGTGTCCAAGTATTTCTCAACCAGTGTGATGAACCTCATTACCAAAAGCAGCAAATCATCACGTTTGAGCCGCTAAAATCAGGGAACGTTTGGTGTTTTTTGCACGATAAAGGCTATTTAGTTGAAAGTTTCCTTTCTAAGAAGCCAGCTTTGAACTTCAGTGTCAGCTCGCAGCCCGCCTGAAGCGGTTTTTCACGCATCCCACTTTGAGAGGCACAGCGTCCATGTGTGAAGTGTCTTTGGCATGGTGAAGATGGCTCTTGGGCAGGCCAAGGGGTGCGACTTTGCCAGCTCACCGGCCGGCCGTGCCCGGTCGAGCGGCGTGTGTGCCGTCTGTGTGCCGCTCCCACGGGGATTCTCACAGCCAGTGTTTGGCCTCAGAGCGCAGGGAGCTGCCACTGCACCGTCACCCCCTCCCTCCAGGGCGCTGTGGCACCCGAGTGGTGACACGTAATTAAAATAATGTGTCCTCAGGTGAATCTCATCCAATTATACTGAAGGTGAAGTGCCAGGGCTGTACTGTCAGCATGCAGTTAAGTTTGAAGGAATTCAAACAGATGGTGTGAGCACGCCGCAGTGGGATGCTTATATATTTATGCATTCATTTTGTGTTCAACTTTTTGCTAATAAAGTTCAGGGAGAGCTGTTGCTAACATCAAGAATCAGGCTCAACTACAAGTGGCATGTGTCAAAAATGTCCCTTTGTGTTTGCAACATCAAGGAAAGTTGAACTAGATAAGGCAGATGATTTGTTACGCAAGAGTAAACCATCTTGTCCCTGCTGACAGCATCATGAGGTAACACATAATGGTAGATTTCATGGTATGATTCCACTTCCTCTAATTCTCTTGTTTCTAGAGCTGAGGCAGAAGCTGGGGGTGTTTACTCTGGGAATAGCCACTCTCAAGTGGTTTGAAAAAATGTTCCCCGGTGGCAGAGGAGCTACGTCAGTGACAACTGGCCAATTGCCCGCTCTAATGAAGCCTCTGCTGCTGTGACATGAGAACATAGACTGCAAATTAGTAGATCTGAGGTAGTTTGTGGTAACGTTCATGAGAGGACAAGAGTCTGATGAATGTGGTTTATGAGGACATGGCGGATGGGTTTGGTTTGTGTAAGAAAAAGATCAATAAAAGGGCTCTTCCAAGTGACTGGCTGTGGGGACATCAAGTACAGTAGAGGAAAAAGAGCAGCAGATGCATAATACATAATGGTCTCGGTGGAAGCCAACATGTCACACACACACAGACTCCTAACCACAAAGCCTCCTCAGGTGACTGTGGCCTCACACTAGAGATGTCCTGATATAACAAGAGCAGTTGCCATGGCGCTGTGACGTTTGACAGATCCACGACGCAAGAGCAGACAGTCTGATTCCCTTTATGCCCGTCCTGTCTTCCCCCCCCCCCGCTCTTTTCATCACAGTGCTGTCTCAACTATGTCTCAACTACAATGGCATCAATCTAATTAGTCACCAGCGCCGAGTGCCCCCCGCTCCGCCCCCCTCCTGAAGTGACACCACGTTCTTTGGCACTTCACAGCACTGACAGGAATAATCCGTTTTATCGTGCGTTGTCTGCCACGTTAAGGCCGACAGCCTCGATCATCTGAAGATTTTATTGTAAAATTCCAAACGCACAGTTTGTACAGTGTCAGGTTCTGTAACGCTAAACCAGAGCAAGCGTAGCGAGCAAAGTAATCAGTATATTAGGCCGGGAAATTAAACACTGAAGTCATACACACACCTCAGGTTACACACACACTCACTGTTGTTTCTCAGTTCTCCTTTGGTTGAAGTGGTGATGCTCAGGTTTCATTTTCATGTTTCCTCAGTATGCCGTTTTCCTCATTAGATCATTTCACAGAAAACACTTTTTATTTAATGTGCAGTTAAAGGAGGCGAGCGCAGAGGAATCACTCGGCTCGTTACAGGCAACATTTTTAATCTCTTTTCCTTCTGTCTCTTCCAGGTGCTGGTGAATCGGGGAAAAGTACGATTGTGAAGCAGATGAAGTGAGTTTGTTTTGCTGCTGTTGTATCTCATCGTTCTGCACGCTGAACATTTAAAAGAAACTTTTCCTCCTCTTCCAGTTCATCACCAATGATTTCTCTCATCAGACATACATAATGGCACAGAGACAGTATTAATTTTCCACAACACCAACAGCGTCAAACACCAATCATCCTTTTATAGCGTCTCTCTGGATAATGTTCCACTCTGTGATTCGAGGTACAAACAGGTATCAGGCGTAATGCATCATGAAGACAACCCAGCAGAATATATTGATATAGACTCTGAATGCTGCTTCAGCATCATCTGCATGCTGCGTGTCATATGAATTGTATTTTTCTTAAACATCCACACGGACACACTCCTCAAACAGCCGATGTCAGATGCACAGCACAAGCAGCTGCACAGCTAGTGCAGAGACAACCCGGAGAAACCTTATTGTACTCACAGTGAAGGATCATAAATCCACTGCAGTGTGTCGAGAGATATCACAGCACAGCGTCTGTCTAGTGGAAGGAAAATATTGACTTTACAGTGTTTCCTCCTGTAGCATCATGTAGCTGAACGATTACATTTACGTGTCGTTAGCTGGTGAAAGTTGCTTATTTATGCTCTCTGAGTCTTGACATGTTCTGTATTGCTCTTTTTGTCACAATATTGTCATGGTGTGGGGGGTAAAAGGCACATTATTCGATAATGAAGAATAATTGTTAGTTGCAGCCCCACCAAAAGTAGCCTGATGTAGTTTACTCCTCTGTGACAAAAACTAATAAAACACTTCATTGAGTCACGCCAGTGCACTGGGTGAAGTCACAAAGTATTGGGCAATGAACTGACACACATACACACACTCACTGTTGGGTTTGTCTTTGAGTGGATTTGTTGACAATGACAGGAATATAGAATAATGCCTCACCTCACAACAAACGATTAATCAAGTTTCTGTTCGAGTTTAGTAAACAAAGACATCATTCAGTGGTCATGAAAAGATGAGCTTTCTGTCTATGATGGGAGTATTTGTCGCTGTATCAGGCAGGTTTCTGCAATGCTGGAAAATGGCTCGCCTGCTGACTGTATCATCCTCTCTTTCTGCAGAATCATCCACGAGGCAGGCTACTCGGAAGAGGAGTGTAAGCAGTACAAGGCTGTGGTCTACAGCAACACCATCCAGTCTATCATCGCCATCATCAGAGCCATGGGGCGCCTCAAGATCGACTTCGGTGACGCCGCAAGAGCTGTGAGTGACGGGGAGAGAGGAGTGTGATTTGGTGGGTTTAGAGTGGGAGCCTGAATTGAGTTTGTGGTGTTTGAACACAAGCAGGTACTAATGTTGAATAGTCTGTCAGCAGACTCTTTGTTCAGGACAAGAAAATAGGAAAGCATATTCAATTTTGGGAATTTGATCCCTGATATGTTCTTAACCCTATGACTGGCATTCAGCTCAGCAGATTAATGTTAAGGTCTATAATGGTGGTCTAATGACTGTTGATTGATGACGTTTACATGTCTGCGACTCCTCTCCCAGGATGATGCACGGCAGCTGTTTGTGCTGGCGGGCTCAGCAGAGGAAGGCTTCATGACGGGAGAGCTGGCCGGTGTCATTAAGCGGCTGTGGAAGGACGGAGGCGTCCAAGCCTGCTTCAGCCGCTCCCGTGAATATCAGCTCAACGACTCAGCAGCATAGTGAGTCACAAACACACGTGGAAACAGCCGAGTCAACGGTCGCAGGGCTGGCCAAAAAATTTGAGTCACCCACTGAAAAGACTCAATGATCCTCCACACACCAATTTATGTCAACAACTTTTAATGACACAGTGTTCCATATTAGAAGACCAGACGCACAAATTGCTGCCAGTCCACTGCAAACACGCAGAATCAACTTGCCAAGCACAAGTTGTCCCAGCCTTCAGCTACGCTCAGAGAGCACAAAGCTACAGTACCATGTATCTGTCTGGACTTTTACACTGTCAATATTTGCCCTCGTCTACCGAGCCTGAAGAGCAACGGCTGGAAAGACTATTTAATCTTTGACCTTACGCCTCAGCAAAGGGAACATTTGCCACATGCTTCAAAAAACAAATGCAAAGAAGAGCTAAACGGTTTGATTCTTCTCCTTGACCAGCCCGAAGCTTTTACATATTGTGTAAGAGCCCGCGGAGTTGAAACGAATGATATCATCACAAGGCAGCTCCTGTGTTTTGTTGGGAGAAAGGACGTTTGTCTTGTTTCACTGCTGCAGAACAGAAATCAGTGGTTAGGTCGCAGGCCAAAGGAGCTGCAGTTGTTCGCCATTTTCTAATTGGTTCCTCTAATCCTGCTGTCCAGGGGCCCTTTGTGAATAGGAAACATTGCTAAAGGTTGTGCGTTTTTTACTCCACTTAATACCTTGCAAGACAAACAAAATGCTTGTTTGCGTGAAGGGGAGATTACTTGTGTTTGTCTGCTAGCAACTAGAGGTCACTAATCTCTTTCCCTTGTAATTTATCAACAATAACCTTGAGGTATTAGCTTGGGTTACAATACATTCTGAGTGTTTATGTGTGACATCCTGTCACATGAAGCACATACAGTGGCACCAAATAATAAAGCTGCAAGAAGCAACACTAAGGCCAGGCCCTGATATCATACATGATGATGTTTTGGTCTGTACAAGTTGTGTTTATGGGTTTTCCCAAGAGGAACGAAAAAGAAAAAAACAACATGATAAGGAATGAAAACTGCAGCGTATAGCAGGTATTTAGCACCCTGGACAGGTGGCGAGTCCAGCACAGAGCTAATAGACTGACAAATGTACACACTTGCATGTAGGGAGTTTCCAGTTCAGCTGCATATTCTTAGACCCAGAGAGGAACCCAGAGGGAACCCACCAGAGAACAACACAGAGACAACAATGCGCACACATCACTGAAAATACCACGGTTAAAAACCCAGCAGCTGCTAACGGTTCGCTCTAACCACTCAGCCGTCAAGTCTAAATTTACCATACGCAAAATATGTATCTGATCTTTTTGCTGTCAAATCTTACAATGTTGTCCTAATGGTTCAAAGCGGGGAGTCATCTGCTATGACTCCAGTATGATCTACAGTAAGCTGAACTCAATCCCTTGTGAACTTTTGTCCTGCAAAGTGGTCAAATTTCAAACAATGGCTTGTTTTCCGTCTGAAATGTGGTTTATCGCTGAGAATGCACTGAGAGTTGTTTGTTCAGTGGTGGTTATGCTTGACCTTGATACTTCTGACACATTTTCTCCCGCTTGTTTCTCCTCCTGCTCTCTTTCTCACTCCCCTTTCTTCTCCTCCCCCGTTTCTCTCTGCTGTTTTCCTTTCCCTCCTTGTGTCCTCCCCTCAGCTACTTGAACGATTTGGACAGGATATCCCAGGCCACCTACATCCCGACTCAGCAGGATGTCCTGAGGACCCGAGTCAAGACCACAGGCATTGTGGAGACGCACTTCACATTCAAGGACCTGCACTTCAAGTGAGATTTTCTCCACTGCAACAACTGGCTTACACTCCAAGTGTTTTACATGATGCCTTAATTAGCTTCCCTTCCTGTCACTGACTCATTCACTGCCACAGAAATTCCCTTTGTACACATACAGCTGTAAGTTGTGACACAGTATGTGAAGGTGTTGTGAGCATCAGCGATGACTCACTTATGGCCCAGAGAGAGGAAGTGGGGGCAGCAGGCCTGATGATGTTACGATACCAGAAGTTTGGTAGCTGATGCCACGGTCATTGAAATGTGCACTGTTGGCCACAAAACAGAAGAGAGAAACATCATGTGATATGGTGCAGACGCACACCAGCAGCCTCGCCAGCGGTTCTGTGTTTACTTTGTTCTTTTCTGTGCTCTTAAACAGTCATGATGACACGCCATTACTGTCACTGTTGTGTATTACAGCACAATTCGGTAATTCTGTAATGTGGCCATCACACTGTAATGTAGGAATTACACAAAAGTGGATAACCAGCTCTGTCAAAGGCAAAAAATTCTTCTATCTGCTTCCAGCAGTTTAATGACTAGACGTCCCGGCTCGTCCGGGATTGTCCTGGTTTCAAGCTGGGTGTCCTGGGTCCCTACAAGTATCTGTAAAACACTGAAATCTGGTTTTCACCACAGTTAAAATAATGATTATTACACTTTTCAGCACTTACACACAGATTTACCTTTTTCTCTCCCCCTCTTTGATATCTAATCCAACATAGAGACAATGCACCACATGTCTGACTTCAACACTGATTTGACTGTATGTGTGCCAATCAATCAGTGTGTCGTTATCAAGGCTGTTGCTAGCTTACAAGTCACAGGCCAGTGTCACTGGTTATGATGCCTGTGGATCTTTCTGACAGAAGCTGTCAGTATGCTAGCAGTTAGCTGTCACGTCAAAGAGAAAGTTCCAGGGGGCTTGCCAGTGCCCGGCAACAAAAATGGTGCATTCATGGCATCCATGGTGATGAAAGGTGCGCTCGGTGGGTGTGCTGTAATCCTGATAAAAACGCCCATGGTGTGCGTATAAAGATTGAAAATATGGTCATCCTGAGGCAAACAGAATGAAAGGGACTGACCTGTCGAGCCAGCATGGCAGGCTTTCACGTGTTTTGGCAACGTCTTGGATTCGAGTGCCACGTGTATATTGATTATTTCTTTTGACAAGCCTTAAAAGCCATAGTAGTTCCATACGCAGCTTTTGCAGTTTAAAAGACCAAGAGGAGCTATTACAGGAGCTAAACAATGCTTTTGTTGGGTTTTTTTGCGACTGTTTCATCTAGTGTCACTCAGGAATCTGAGTGTGCTCTTCATAGTCGGATCTGTTTGTCTAGAAATTGGCCCTGAAGGACTTTGTGCCGCTTTGCTGCATATTCCCTCAGAATGGCCCTACATTAAACACTTTAAATTGCCTCAACATTTATATCTTTTGACTGAGCAAATGGACAGCAAATAGAGCAAGAGCTAAACATCCGCTTTCCTCGGCTATTACACAGTCTTTGTGTGCTCAGTAAAATAGAGACATTTGCTCGACACTTCTCTGCACTGCTAACATTTTAGCAAAATAATTTTTCAGTAACTATAGATGAAGAATTTCAGTTTCCTTTCCCCGTTATTATTAACTGCCATAACTAAACCCTGCAGCAGAGCAGCAACAGCAACTCTTCCAGACATTTATTTTTGTCACTGGGTTCATAAACACTGTCAGTATTATGTGTGCATGAACAGAACATGTTTATTTCTTTCCTTCCTCCAGAATGTTTGATGTCGGCGGACAGAGGTCTGAGAGGAAGAAGTGGATCCATTGCTTTGAGGGTGTGACCGCCATCATCTTCTGCGTGGCCCTCAGCGACTATGACCTGGTGCTGGCTGAGGACGAGGAGATGGTGAGTACTTCAGCCGCTGACTCATGGAGGCACATAACAGCCGGCACTCTGCGTTCATACATGGTGGGAACATTGCCCCTGTTTCCGGGAATCGTGATGGGTCAGAGAAGTAGAGTTTAAAGACCCCTCCATGGAGCAAAGCACGCTGATCAGCATCACCCCTCTTTTCCTCCTCAGAACCGAATGCATGAGAGTATGAAGCTGTTCGACAGCATCTGCAACAACAAGTGGTTCACAGACACCTCCATCATCCTCTTCCTCAACAAGAAGGACCTGTTTGAGGAGAAGATTAAGAAAAGTCCTCTTACCATCTGCTACCCGGAATACGCCGGTAAGACTGGCAGCATGTTACAGAAAATGTTCTGAAGGTGGCCCATTCATTTAAAAACGTTTGTTTTTTCAAATAAGCCATGAAAACCTGCTAATAATAAATGTTTTTAAAAGGGCTTATGCAGTTAAATGTGCGTGTTCTGCTATTAGAAACTGATGATTACATACTGTCTGGAGCTTTTTTTCTTTTCAAGAGAATGATCTTCCAGTTGACTTACTGATTTCACTTTCAGAGCTGTAATGATTTCCCTTAAAACCCTTGCACTCAAATAGCTCCTGCCTGTCCGTAAATTTGCCGCGCCTCTGCACAAACTCTGTGATTGTACTCAGATATTTTGTTGCTTGTGCAGATTTTATTCACTCTTCTGTGCTGTTTGAGTGCAAGCAGCAGAGCAAATCAAGGTGCAAGCAGAAGCTATCTGAGAGCAAGGGCAGGGTTTTAAGGGAGGCATATACAAAATATGAAAGCGAGATCAGTGAGTCATGCTCTGAAATTGGATGGCCACCCTCTTGAATAAAGATTGGAAAACCCCCATAATGACACTTTTTATTTTTAAATTAATGTATTTCAAATACCTTTATTGCTAAAGATAAGGATACTCCCAGCAGGCTGTTAGCCTAGCTTAGCATAAAGACTGGAAATAGGGGGAAACTGCTAGCCTTGTTCAGTCTAAAGTTAACAAATCCTACCAGCACCTCTGAAGTTCACTAATTATCACATTGTATGTAATGTGTGTGATCTGTACAAAACCAAAGTCTACAAACCACATCTTGTGCTTTCATGGAGGGTAATGTGAACTGTGTCTTGGCTGGGTGCAGTCTTATTCATGAGACTGGCAAACAACCAGTAGAGACTTCAGGAAGTTGCTGCTCCCAGCCAAGAAACAGTTCGACACATGACCCTCCATGAAACCACAACTTGTCCATTTCACACTTTGGTTTTTGTATGATGAAAGAAACAAGATGCTTGTTAATCAGTGAGCTTTTGTCCTGTTATTCCTAAGTATTCGGCTTTGATGTGTAACTACATGCTGACAAGAAATGCTCACACAGTTAACCTTTTACAAGAACAAGCAGACAGCCCAGTTAGCAGGATGAAGCCCAGACATGTCATTCACTCCTCAAACAATACAAACAAACAATCTCAATGCATTTTCCCATGTTGTGGCTTCCTGTTCCTCGTCTTTTCCAGGTTCCAACACTTACGAGGAAGCAGCTGCCTACATACAATGTCAGTTCGAGGACCTGAACAAGAGGAAGGACACCAAGGAGATTTACACCCACTTCACCTGCGCCACCGACACCAAGAATGTGCAGTTTGTGTTTGACGCCGTCACCGACGTCATCATCAAGAACAACCTGAAAGACTGTGGTCTCTTCTGAGGAGAGTGACAAAGAAGATGACAACATTTTTTTCTTGGTAAGAAGCTCGTTATCATCATCGTCAACCCTCCTGAATCTTTCTATCAACCAGGGCTCAGCCGAGGTCCACACCCTTTTCTCTGGCTCACATGTGTGTGTGTGAGCCACAAAAAAGGGATGTAGGGAATAGCATCAGGATGCAGTGGGAGCTGCTGAGGACCCTGTGGGAGCCTGGTTTAAGTGTGTGCCGGCATTCTGGCTTTTCTCTTTCAAATGTGCTGAACAAATTGCCTTCAAGTGGTTTGCTCCCAGAGCTGAAGCATTCAGAGTTATGAAGGAGTCACAGCTGGAGTTGACCACAAAGATGCAGCCTAACCCATTATGATCTAATGCATAATGTAATCCCTGAAATGCTGACATCAGTGCTCTCTTTTATCAAACGGCTTAAATACATTTTCCGCTCCGTTAGATTTAGAAATTATCCGAGACCTTTACTTTGACGTTTTAACCTGTTTGAAAATGTGACTCGAGAAGTGTTAAGATAGCTTCCTAAAGCACGTTGTGTCACTCGGTTGTCCTGGTTGTGGTGCTGTTACACTCTCACTCATGGGCATTCATTATTTTCTGCTCTGAAGCGACTGAGTCACATGCTACCTAGCGATAAAGTTCACTATTATTGGTCTGATCTGGTATTTGGTTTAATATGAACTTTTTTTTCTTTTTTTTTTAACTTCAGCTCAACCCTAGCAGCTATGTCAGACTTTCCAAAGCCTCTTTATACTCATCCCTCTTTTCTCATGTGTCTGTCTCTCTCCTGTCCTCAGGCAGTGGAGCCAGTTTATTGTGCATCTTTGGTGGGGAAGATGAGAAGAGTCGGGAGGATCAGTCAAGGACCAGTGCTGTACTATATGCCACTTTCAACAGCTTTATTTATGTTTTTGTCTTGGAACATTTTGAACTAGCGTCACAGCATTTGTGTAGGATGTTTGTATCATTGTAAAAGCGTTGCAGCAAACTTCTCCGCACATTTTTTAAAATGTTTTCTTTCTATTTTGTTTGGTTTTTAATTTTTGATGAGATCACGTTTTTGCTGTTCCTTCTGCCGCTGTCTCTGGAAAAGGAAACTTTGCCGTTGGTGGAACTGCTTCTTTTCTTCCTTCCCTACAACTAAAAGGGAAGAAAAGGGGTACAACTCTGAGTCCAGTTCGTTGGTACTTGTGCCTTCGCATGCCTTTTACTGCGGTCGTAGTCCCAATGCTTGTTCTGTTGCCTGCTGAATTGTTCTAAACATAAAGAGGTAAACTGTTTTCATATGTCAGTGTCCCTGCTATCTTCTGTGTGCACACCACTGAGCTATCGGGAGGAGGACAATTTCCCTCTGGTCTAAAGGTACATGGGTCTCCATGGTGACCAACATGTAGCCTCCACAGTCCCCTACCCCCACCCCCCTACTCGCCATGACAATGGAAGGCCTACCGGCCAATCACACAGTACAATACTGAGATGTATATTGTTACATTTACCCCAAAGATTTGGGGCTCTGGTTTTTAAACGGTGTACAAAATATCCATTCTTCCCAACCATTCACTAAAATGGTTAGCAGAGGCGCTGAGCTTATTATATGCTCAAGTGTTCAAAGATCAGAATAGGCACATTTTAATGTATATTTTAATGTATTTGGAGGAGCTTTTTGGAGTTTTTGGTGTTAAGGAGAGGAAAAACTGAACCACAGAAAAGATGGTTGCAAAGGTGAGGATGAGGTCTGGAATGTTTTAAGGTTCAGACACCGTTCTTGGATCCTGTCTGGTGATTTGAGAGTAGAGGCACTGCTTGAGGATCCATGAAGCCTTTCATTCAGGTGATGGAAACTAAGATGGTCAAGGGAGCCTGGTCTGTGATCTTAGATCAGTACTGCTTTGCCAAGATGAGTGATTAATACGGTCCTGGATCTGTTCATATAGAGAAACTGCCACAACTGTCAATGTATGTGTATGTTCTCCACGGATGGAGAATCTTTGTAGACTCATCTCCCTTATTTTGCTAATAAAAACCATTTACAAACCATATGGAGTTGCTGTATATCATTGTACACATCAATCTAGAGCTAATGAAGCATCTTGTTAATGAAACCACAACAAAAGCTCAATTATTGCACTATTAATTAGCTGCTAAAGAAAAACTAGGACAAATCTGTTCAATTCTGCTCCCCTTAAAATGTCGTGCTGTTATCATGATCTGAGAGGGCGTCCTCTTCAATGTGCTCAAAAATGAATTTTTTCTTCTATCACTGATGTCAAATGCAAAATGCCGTTCATTAGAAGATGCTTCTACCAGTAACAGGTCATGCTTTGATGCCTCTGTGCTACAGTCCGACCATGTGCCACGTCACGTTAATGAAGCGCAAACTTGCCACAGAGCAGGTACTGTGCTGTTATGCATCTTGTATGCATTTCTCATGAAGCGAGGCACCTTGTTATCTCCAAACAGGGAGTCCCACAGAGGCAATTAGAGACAATGCTGTCAGGGCTGCACACAACCCCCATCACATTTATATTCCTCTGTGGCCTTTAAGGCTGTGTTACCTGCAGTAGAACTCAACAGAAAGCTTTGTCTAAATAAAAATTGATCATGCCTGAACGTTCGGCCACACAGAAAAGGTTGACTTGCGTGAACTGATAGACAAATCACCTTCATCTTATTTTCCTATTTGTTAATGACTGTGATGTAAAGTTCTGTTGGCTGTCTCCACACTGATGCGTATCTTTGATGTGTCACCCTAACATAATTTGCATTGTAAATACTATCAGGATAGCTTCCCTTTCTAATAACGTCTCCTCAGAGGAGAAACTGGATAGTGCGATTTCTATTAACCTTGTATGTAAAAGCAAAGGGACAGAGCTGAAAAGAGACATGTGTGTGACCACCTAGAAAATCCAAGTCCAATATTTGCTCTCCTTTTTCATCAGTTCTGGTCTCCACCAACTAATGAGGGAAATATCTGGCTCCTTCACTGCTCAATGCTCCACTATGTCCACCAGGTAGTTGCTAACTTTGTCCTCCATGCTGTGTAGGTATGTTAGCCAGGTCAACAGCAAATGAGTTAAAAGATGTTAAAAATTAGGAACTACAGAGACAGATAAAAGTTTTTCACTTTAAGCAACATTTTTTGTGTCAGTTATTTGAGTCCTCAATATAAAAAATATAAATAAGAAATATAAAAATATTAATTAGCCAAGTTGAGAGCGTGTGATAGCTGACTGTAATTAGTCTAACGTTTAAATAAAGGCATTCAAACATATTAATAAAGTTTGTCACGTCACAACGGGATAACAAAAAGTTCAAATTCAGCCGTTAGTCTCACAGCTGCGCCATAGCCCGCGCTTTTTTCTCTTTTGGATCAAAAATGTGTTACAGGTTATACACTGCGAAAATGACGCATTAAAAAAGCGAGTAACACAATAAAGTTGAAGGAAAAGTTCCATTGTTTTATATCTACTCAACAAAAACGGCCGTTAGAAATCAATTAAAAAAAAAAAAAACTTTATTAGCAAAGGAAATAGACGGAAGTGGATGTTAATTTAGCCCCCAATCAATCTGCTAGCAACCTGTTTGAAGTTTAGCCTCAGTGACATTATTTCCAAAGATTAATGTCGTCCGACAGGCCCAGGTCACCATACAAGACAAACTGCAGAGTAATACCACTCAGACAGAACTTTCCTCATGTTTTTCTTCAAACTAAACGGACTAAATGGGGCTAAAGTATCACTTCGTTGCTCAAGTGCAGCCATCACAGGTAAGCTAACCTATGTAATTACAGTGTTTGCCCGGTTCGGTTTACTGTGCATTTGGCTGCTGTGTGTGTGACCCTGTAAGGAGGTTGTGTTTGAGCTCATTCGACGCTGTAACGTTAACAGTGACGTGGTTTGTTTCCTGCATTTTAGTCTCATGTTACTTAATTAAGAACAGATGATTTAACAAGCAACGTTGTGCTAATTGTCAGTGGTGGAAATTTGAGGTATTTGTACTTGTCTTATCATGACACTTTCTACTTCTACTCCATTACATTTTAGATAAAGATAGTGTACTTTTTAATTGACCACAATTATTTGACAGCATCATTATTTTTCAAAGTAATATTTTTACATGCAAAACATTCAAAGAGCTCATGAAATATGATGCTCTGTTATCAGTTAAACTATTTTTCACTACTTTTAAAATTTTTACAATCAATCAGTTGATTAATTGAAAAAATAGTAACTCCACCTCAATCGACTACAACAGTAAAATTCTGCTTTTATATAAATGTGTGAGTAATAATATTCTATTGATACTATTTTCTTGATACATATTCATATTTTTAGCATTTTCAATGCGGGACTTTTACTTACTATTTTTGCAGTGTGATTAATACTTAAACCGAAGTAAAAGATCTGAATACTTCCCCCATCACTGGTAATAGTTGGGTATGTTTGCAAACATATTGCATCAATGGTGCTGAAGGTGTATGGCAGCCAAACCTTTTCTCGCCGCCCACCACCAGTGTGATTTATGGCTCCTGGATTAAAGCAGCCTTAAAGCAAAATTTTGATATGTAACTTTGGCTGAGTAGCAGTCACTGTTGCTACAATTGACAATTGTGGGATAAGGCTAAGGGCAAGACTGCTGTTCAGCATGTAGCTTAAATACCAATCTATTAGACAAATATTACAGATGGAGGAGAAACATAAAGAGAACTGACTCAGCTGTTTTTACCTGCTAACACTAGCCACCATAAGCTACAGATCACACCAGACTCAGTGAGGCTGTAGCAGCAAAACCCTGCAGTGTGCTGAATTGAGCAACTGGGTGTGTTATTGCTCATGAATTCAGCTTTTATCTGTAAGAGGAAGAATGTGTCATTTCTTCTCTCAAGAGTTGCGTAGTCAAAGGAAGTTTCGGGACTCTTAGTTTAACAAAAAGAAAGGAAATGGAGCTTCAAACACGCCCTTTGCTTCTCTTGACACGAGGGATGCCCTTTTCCGTTGTGCACTGTCAGCGATCCGGGCGCCACAAATGCTTTGCATGTGTGGCTTTTTTGCACACACATGAACGCTGCTGATTTGCGTGTGTGCTGGCACACTCCCCTGCAACGGCATTAACCCCCAGCATCCCCGCGCTTGAGCTCCTATTACAACTTGACAGAAAGATGGAGGGAGTCTGAGTGAGATAAATGAGAAAGAAGTGTGTTAGGCTGGGCTTGGATGATGCTGGGGTATGACGGGTTCGCCTCCCGTTTGTGAGCTGAAGTGTGTACACATAGGTGGGGCTGCATATGTTGTATTTCTAGCACCTTTAAAGATGAGAGAGAACAAGACAGAGTAAACAAGGGGGCGGCCATGATGTAACGGTGTAAAAGCAATACGGGTGACACTGTTGAGGTTTCTGTCGGCAGTAAACAGAGGGTGGGGAATGTTTGAAGTGTGTTTGTGTGAGGGAGAGGAGGAGGAGGGCGTAAATAGGCGGAACAGTGGAGGCATTATTTTAGTGTTGTTCCACTGCTGTGTTTACTGTCTCCTCTCCCTTCAGTCACTTTCTCTGGGGGCAGCAGTTGGCAACAGAGATAAGACAGGCTTATCAGCTCTGCGGCCATGTTGGACAGGGCCCATTGAAACACAGAAGTAGACACACTTTCAGTCTGTGCTTCACATTCTTACACACTGGATCTCTCACAGCGCAGCAGACGTCATGTGTCGGCAGTCTGCCTCCGGGGCCAGCATGTGTGTAGATTAGTTATGGTTGAGTCTTTTATCGCATAACTCTTCTATCTTCCGAGCAGTTTCTATTTTCTGCCGCTTTGGCTACGATCTCTTAAGTGGCCCTCTCACACTGCAAGTGAGAGGCCTGTCACAGACATTTAAAGGGTCTGATGTGTTGCGTATATTCATATTTTCTCACACACCCCAGTCTGAGTTAAGGTATTTGTGTCATCCCAAATATTGGGCCCATCCCAGGTGGGATTACAAGACACTGCTGTATGTCAAACATCAACCTACAAAAATTTACAAAATGTGGATTGGGAAAACAAAATCTGAAAACAAGACTATTTGTGCTCATCTAAAGTTGACACTTTATTTTTACGGCAACAAAGCTGTAAAATCTACTGTGTGACATATAGCAGAAGAGATAGAAAAGGTCCCCTTTTATAACCCAGAAAAAGATTAAAATCAGCCTCACACACATGCTAAACACCACTAGGGTTACGTGAGTATCGCTAAAACAATTAGCCAAATCGATTGATCAGTAGATAACTCAAAAATTAATCAAATTGCTTTTATATCAATAATAACTTACTCATTTTATACACTACGTGATCAGTCAATGAATGGAAAAAGTCAATGGCACTTGAGTTTATAATTACACCTGCTGTTTGGAACTTTTGCCTCCCCCTCCTGGTAATGAGATTAATTACATTGTCGACTTGCTTATGACGCCGCTGTACTTCAGTTGCTATAGTTGCTCCCCCCTTCAGCTCTGGCAAACCAATCGCTGCTTGCTGATGTAAAACGCACTCAATACAGAGAGAAGAACCCGGCCGTGACACATTCAATCAGCACTGTGTGAACTCAAGCAAGACCTTGAATGTAGCAGACTTCATTTATGTGTAGACATCCCACATGGTTTAAAGTGATGGGTTTTTGGGTTTTTTTGTGATTTAGGTGAATCGACCCTTTAAGACACATTTAAGCGATCTGTGTAATTAACCTGAGAGAAAGAATCAGAATCCCGTCTGTGCATGCACGCTAAGTCATATCATCACACAGTGGCCATTTTGGAAAAAAGCAATTTCAATCAGCATCGTTAAACCAATTAGGTTTATGCATTCATGTGTCTGTGTGTGTGAATGCGTGTGACAGATGGGTTGTGTGTGGTTTGGCGTGTGGGCGGGCGGGAGGCCGTGCGAGCTTGGTGTGTTTACGTGTCTGCCTGGCGCAGTTTGTGTGTGTGTGCGTGCGTTTTTGCGTGCGCATCGCGTGCAGGATGGTGCGTGTTCGTGTTCCGGCTGGACGCCTGCTGTCTGTGCTTCAGCCCGTCACCTGATAGTTTGCTGGCCATGTTCATTCAGTACGCACATTCCAGCTTACACACACACACACTTCCCCAGTGATGTCATTGATTCTGATCTCCATGGCAACAGTGAGCGAGGAAGCAAGAGGGGAGAGGGGAGGAAAACGGGCAGATATTCCTTCAAAGTGAGGGGATGAAGTTGTTATAAATAGCTCCTGATGTTTCTAGGTGTCCGATGACGGCGGCGGGTCGGTCTCGGCCAGCGAGGGATGTTTCACCAGGGAACATCGTGTCTTTGTCAAGAGGCTATTTTTCAGACCACTCGGAGTGACGCCAGTCGTCCATGGCCTGTCGGAGAAAGTTTTGGTCAGAAATAGGCATGTTATTTCAGGGCTTTATCAGTGCGTCAGGTGAGGCAGAGAGCAGAAAGCGCTGTGAGTTGAACTGGCTAAAAATGGCTCACAGCTGGCACGAATACCCTTACTTGCTCTGTTCATTTAACAACCTTCTCATTCTTGTCTGGTCTCAATCATTCCCTTTTCTGTGTCCATGTGATTGGTTTGAATTCCCTCCAGCTCTCTTCTGCCTCATCCCTGGTTTCTCTGATCCCTCCGCAGCCTGTGTTGAATTTGGTGTGGAGTCTTTCTCAGACGATAGTCTTCCCGCTGGAGTCGGCTGAATGTGTCTCTTATTGTCTGGACCAGTGGTTTTCAGCCTGGGGGACTGGGTGTCTCTAAGGGGCTGTGAGATGATTAACAAAGATAGGAAAGAGGAAAAACACACTTCTGCTACATGCACTAATATTCTTCTTTCTCCGAGTTCTATCAAGGTTTGGCTTGCTCAGATGCTGGATCAGTATTTCAGGGTTTTTAATCCCAGTTCAGACTTGTAGCGCGATGTCAGTGGACCAATCAGCTGTCATGTAATATTGTAAAATTCTCCACATCATTATTTGCTCGACAGATTTGTTTTCATCTCCTGTTTGTTGTTTAAACTCTGTGTGGACAAAAAGAAACACCTGAAGTTAGTGTAAAACTTAAATTCTCTCGCTTCCATTCAGCTTTTCAGATTCGATCGTTCACATGAAAACACTTGGATGGAAACATGGCTTTGTGTTTCCCTGTTGCATAATAGCTCCTGCAGATAAAATCGCACATTCTTTTACATTAGCCATTTTGAACCACTTTTGTTCTGTTAGGTAAAAAAGTGCTAACATCATAATCTAAATTCATACCTTGACAGTGTTATAACAGTACTTTTATACGCAGCCTGACAGGTCCTTTGCTTGGCAAGCAATATGAAGAATTATTGTCCAAACTCAGTATGAATTTTTTTTTTATCTACTGCGCATGCCTTTTAGCCTTTTCTAACTTTGCCCATGTGTGTGTTTTCCATCTTTTAAAGAGACCTCAGTCAGTTATAAAATCCTGTAGTCTGAACCGGGCATTAGGTGCCATTTCAACTTTTTCAACTGATTATGACATTGATGTGATGAGGGGGGGTCAGATAGACGTTTCATCTTAAAAGGTTATCGAAGAATAAGGTTGGCAACCTCCGGTCTGCCTGCATGTCTTTGTACTGTTCGTTCCTGTCTTTAAGTGTATTTATTTCAAATCCTTACTTAATAATAACAAATAAAGGGCACATTGAGCGTCGAGCCAAGTTTCAAAGCAGGTCTACCCCGCGCCTGCCCCCTCCCTCCTTCCTTCACAGTCTGAACAATGGCCCAGTGAGAGCAGCCCTGCAGGCTTGGATGAGGATGTTTGGGATTAAACGGCACATTTCCACCCTCTTAACATTCCTGCACGCCCACTACTGAAGAACAGCAAAGGTCCAGTGCCAGTCACGAGCTTTTTAGCTAAAACTGTGGACGACACTCGCCAGCTTGTTACGCTGATGTTAACTTTGCCCGCGCAAATTCCAACATCACGCTACCAGTCCAGAAATAACTCCATGAATGCATGAAGTTGATTTGAATTCGACAGAACTTATCAGGAGTTTCAATCATCATCTCACGCTGAACACAGTGCGTTTGTGTTTCTCGAGCGCCAAAGACAAACACTGTCACATTCACAGTCATGCTCTGTAATGAAGGATGAAGAGAGCTCTGGATGGCAATAAGAGTGGATGCTGTGCCAGATTTGGATGGCATCAGTTTGAAACATTGAAACATCAGTTGATTGTTTTAGTTGCTCGACAAAAAGCCTCTACTCAAAATCCACTTACTTGCTTGCTCTGGAGATTTTGACCTCATCACACGGTCTTATTATTCTTATTCTTGGCACTTTTAGGACGCCTCGTTCATGTTGGCTTAAAGGATGAGAATAATGGAAAGTTTTAACATCTACTCCTCCAACTAAGCAAGCTTAATAGGCTGATGAAGGCTGTAATATGGTCAGTAGCTCCAGAGCAAGTGGACTGAGTGGTTTGTTAATGGACCAAAGGGACTGTAGAAAAGTTATGAGGGGCAGGTCAGGAAAGGTATTATAAGATTTCTTTTGGCTGAAGGTAGGGCGGTCATTTTTTTAGATGGTGAGGGCCCTTTATGTTTTTTCTATCCTGTAATTCTATTTCAGCCTTGGCCAAGATGGCAGCATTGCAGTGTTTCAAGCAACGTACATGCATCATTAAAAACCCTGAGCCCACGTCACTCAGCAGCAGTAACAACCTTTTATGTATAAATCCAAATTTTTATTGGAAAATTGGAATATTCAAGGCTTTGTTATGTTCGCTGTAAATTTGGTGAGTTCCAGTTTGACTTCTGACGTGTTCTTTTATGGCTTTGTTATTGTTTCACTGACATAATAAGGTTTAATTGGGGTCCACGATTAATACAACACAATATCTTCTAACTGGGGAGAGCCAATATGGTCACACCAAGGCAGCAGAGATCATACAATATGAACAAGACATTTTCAAATGTAGTAGTCTTCTATTTTATCCACACATAACCTCGGCCCTCTTTCTTCCCTTACATTTTTAAAGTTTTTGACTCTGCTCGTCTCTTTTTTCTCCTCTTTTGTACTTCAATTAAGTCATGAATTGAGTTAATTGAGCTTCAATGAGCTAGAAGAATAGACTGATGGATTCGTATTTTTTAGCAGCACAGGGTCAAACAGTGATGTTCCAGACAGCTTTGATGGATGCAGCTATGCCTGTGTGAGTCTGCCGTCGGCCGAGTAGACCCCCACCCCCACTAACTCAGCCTGTCCGTGGGCAGCGGCCTTCTGCTGCTCTCACTGTGAATGAATCACTCCTTATTCAGGACATCACTGGCACGAAACGATTGTTTTCTTCCACTTTTTAAGGAACGCGCTTCCATTTGCGAGCACGTCGTTCCGGTGTGGGAGCGTCTTCTCTGAACGCTACCTGACCTGACCACCTGCTCTGAGGCTCTGAGCGTTTGCACATTCATCCACTCTGAGGCACAAATGCTTCTGCCTATAGCAAATATGCTAATGGGGCTGCTTTCAGCCGGATACATGTTGTTTTCTGTATTCATCAGCTGACGATGTGAAACATAAAGAGATATAGCTGTTAATGGATGAGGGAGCGGGGGCTGGCCGGGTTCAGGCCAGCACTCATCCATATTTAATCATGTAAATGGTCATTTAGAGCACTTCCGGTGGAATCCGATGCCTAATTACAAAGGGAAAAAAATCTCTCTGAGGCAAAGCACATAATCAATAGGAGCCGTAATTATCAGCCTCTCTCTGTCTGCGTCTTTTGAAATAATTTCTGTTCCCGCATGTTTTATGCCAGAAAACTGGCTTTAATTATTTATCACTCTGTGATTGCTCACCCGCACGTCCTCACACACACACACACACACACACACACACACACACACACACGCCCGCTTCATCGTTGTATCCGGAAATTGCTGTCAGGGTGGTTGAGCTGAAGCTGTCTGTGATCTAACAGGCGGAGGGGGAGGAGGAGGAGCTGACTGTCAACAGTAAACAGTGTCAGAGTGGATGCATCACGGCCGGCGTCCACTTAATGGCTTTATGTGGTGTCACTGCACATTAGCAGGCTGCTGCACTGCAACATTATCCAATTTAACCAGTCCTTCTTAACCCGGCTTGACTAATCACACTTTTCCTCAAAGGGCAAACGCGTGCCAGGATCAGGAGGGGATTCTTCTTATTTCCAGTGAAAAATACCTCGCTTTTAAACTCAGGTCAAAGAAGTGTTTTCAGTACAAGTCATAATTTATTTTATTCTGCCTTGTGATGCTTTTGGAAATCTCTGCAAGAAGTGAGGGAAAGTCTTGTTTTAACAAGGTTTTTCCTTAAAATGAACTTTTTTTAAAGTGTATGAAAAGAAAATCACTTGTTTTTCTTCTTCTGGCCAATCAAGACACTTTGATATTGGACTCCCTCCTTTACCTCATGCAGCACAGTCAGTGCTGGCTTCCATACTCTTAGCTCCCTCTGGAGTTGATTCTGCAGCACTACATCCGTGTCAAGTACTGTATGAGCTCACACTGTGCTTCCCAATTAGTGCGAATTTCCCGAGCTGTAATATCATAACTGTGGCAATATCACAGAGACGTTTGGATCCTATTGGATTAGGCTCTTGTCACTTCCTACATTTCCAGTAGCTGGAAGATGCAGCTGATGTCAAAACACCTTAACGTTGACACAGCTGTGATTAATGTTTCCCACATGAGTCAGCCCCCACCCACAAATCGCTGATAATCTCATCTGTGACGAAGCACTGTGGTAGAGATGGTGTGTGACTACGGGGGGTGTGTCTGTGTGTTTGTGTGTGCTGACCGTGTGCCATGCAGCAAACAAAATGCATTTACTTCACAGCACCAGAGGAGAGAAATGAAATATAGATATTTAACCGGCTGAACAACAATGTATTTACAGATGTAGATAACATTTATCAGAAATATTCATTTTATGTTCCTGAAACACACTATATATACTACTACTACTACTACTACTACTACTACTACTACTACCACAACTAATAATAATGCATTAAAGTACCACTTTTCCAAGCAAAGCTGCAAAATGTTGTAAAACAAACTTATAATACTGAATAAACTGTAAAACTAAAGCTCTTTGATGGAGCTCTGGAAGACTCTTGCAGTGAGGACTGCTGGGGAACTAATCCTCCACTTAATAAACACATTAAATGTTAGAAAAACCAACAGCACCGAAAGCTTAGCTGGTTATAAAAAGAATGGGGTCGGTCAGTATCGGCAGGGGTCTCAGGTTTACAAAGGCTGCCTTGTGCACCTTTATGAACGCTGTACGATTGGATGACACCAGTCAGCTGGTGGCCAGTCAGCAGATAAATGAGCCACTCATGGTGAAGCATGAATGAAGCAGCTGATGCCAATCACATAAACAACTTCAGTGCTCTGCCACAACGCAAATCTCATATGTTTTCAAGTACGCTGACTTTGAATTGTGTTTGTATCTGAGTCTGGACAGACATGGATGTAAACTGCTGTTTGACTGGTTGGTGGTGGCAAACAACCGCAAGGTAATAATTGTAGTAGAAATTGCTTTATTTGCTTGGGAGAGGTGATCGATGTTCCCTTAATCAGTCCATCTTCATAGTCACCATTCATTCTTCTCTCAGGCTACGTTTACACTTAGGGAAAACGCACGTTTTCATGCGGTTTGGCCTCTCGTTTACACGCAAACTGAGTTCTTTTTCGCAGAAAACGATCACTTTTAAAAACTCCGGCCAAAGTGGAGATTTCTGAAAATGCCGGTTATGTGTTGGCATGTAAACAGGGTTAAATGGCATTTTAGGTTCTGAAATGTCACAACATGCGACTGAAAATACTTAACGTCATGTGAGCGACCTATGTTTACACTCACGCCCATAGGTTTGGCATAGGTATGATGGCGCTCGATGGCATATTTAGCCGGGTTCATGTAAACGACAACATTTTTGAAAACAATGTTGTGTGCACGATGTTATTTTTGAAAACGGAGGGGCCAAAATATCCACTTCACAAAATACCCTGCTACATGTAAACGTAGCCTCAAAGTCTGACACGATTATAACATTTGCTCTCCTGACTCCCTCACATTTTACACATTAAAAGCCGGGTCACTGTAGCTTGCAGCAGCTCACTTGCATGTTTTTCTACAGAAAAGCATACAGATCAGATTTTAGAATTCAAACTGTACACACTGAAGAGACACTCAGTAATCAAACACTAAGCACGGTCAAAACCGAGGAGAGAAAAACCAGTTAATGATGAATCAACCAATAAAAAGCAGCGTGTCATGGGTCTGAGTGCAGAGAAAGCCATTTGATGAATGTCTAATCAAATTGCAAATGATGCCAGTATAAACAGCCTGAGTTTATGGTGTGTGTCCTGTTATTCGAGTGCTGGAGCTGTAAAAACTCATTAAGCCTGCTTGGTACCTTCACCTTGCCTTGAATAATTTCCTTTTGTTGTTTTGTTGTATTTGAAGAGGAACCAAGTTATTCATGGAACATTTTAGTTCTCCTAAGTATACTTCAGCAAAGGTCTGCACAAGCACAAATTAATCCTCAAACAGCCGCCTTGCAAGACAAAGAAGAAGAAAGAAGCGATGATGGCTTCCGAATAGCAGCTAAAAGCTTTCCCTGTGGGCTCAACAACCGCCAATTAACCAGCAGTGGTGTTGCTTTGTCTCATTTAGGAGGGAGAAAACACTCACCGAGCACGGTGACTCAATTCAACATGCACAAAAATCGGGATTGAAAGTGTCTGGATAAAAGCTTTGCGGCTTTCCTTGTAAATCTGTGAGGCTGGCTGCGTCTATCACTTGGTGTATTTGTTGTGCAAACAGTCATAATTTTACAGTAAATCAGCAAAATTACAGGCAGCAAATTGTTGCGTATACTTTCTAGAGAGAGAGGATCAAAAGACATGAACGACATGAAAGTGTTAGGTTTCGGAGCGCAGTGGTGCCGTTGTTGCGTTGCATCTTAAACAGCCTTTAGCTTCGTGTTCAGCCTAGTGCTCGGTGCTAATCAGCAAATGTTAGCATGCTAAGATGCAAAACTAACATGGTGAGAATGGAAAACATCGTACATGCTCAACATCAGCATGTTGACTTTGTCACTGTGAGTGTGTTAGCTTGCTGATGTTAGCATTTGGTTCATAGCACCACTGTGTCCAAATACAGCCTCACAGAGCTGTTAGCATAGATCCCATAACAAGGCTAGACTTAAACTACAGACTACCCTAAGAGTCTGCAGCACTTATAAACGCTTGCTCAGCATCTTTATATGTGTGTATACACAATCATGTTTCTTCTATCTGTATGTCACTTGTTTATTATTTATTCCAATTGTTGCATCTTTGCCCCTTCTGTGTATTTACACATTTTCAGTTTTTTGAAACAGTCCTCTGCCTCTCTGCTTCTCCTCTGCTGTTCATTCAAGCTTGTCACTTCTCTGGGACACGGAGCACCTCTCCGACTTTGTTCTATAAATAAGGATCATTGTTGTAATGACGGTGACGACACAGGCAATTTTAGAGTCCGCAGAGGTTGGCCTAGTCGTGCGCTGTTGTGAACTGCAGATGGCTATTTAAAGAGCTCCTGCACTGGCTTAACCCAGCTCCCCATGTGATGACGATAAAGACCCCGTGTTGCTGTGGAAACAGCACATCAACCAAGGACACGCGTGGTTGGCATCCATCAGATGATGCGTCTCCGTGTGTGTCTGTATTTGTGTATGTGTGCGGTCTCGAGCCCACCCCACCTGCTTCACTACAACATCATGTCATCATATGGAGAAAAAAAAAAGCCCGGTCGAATCATGTTTTTTCGGGAGGCAGAGAAAATGAACAGATGTCCCCCTTGAAGTACAACATTGTTTTTGATGTGAGCCATTCTGTTCCTGTTTGCCAGACCCCCCCCTCATGGTTTGGATAAAATTTAATGGAGGATTCCCTGTGTCTAAAATAAGCAGTTTTGCTCCAGCCAAGCAGTGCAAGGCGAGGAAAAGTAGTGTTATCACATGAAACTAAATCAGTAAGTCAGTATTCAGAAATCAATGTCATCCGTGGCTCTCATGGCAGCGTGTAGCAGTGTGTCTCTCGGTGTGTCTCTCAGTATGTCTCTGTGTGTCTCCCTCCTACAAGAAGGGAAATGGATTTGTGTGAGAGACAGTGAAGCGACTGATTGAATAAGTGTAAAATAGAGTTTGTCCCCTGACTTCCTCCTGTCCATCTCCCTGTCCCTGTCTGTGTGTGTGTCGCCGTGCGGATGTCAGATAAGCTGCAGCATTGATTTGTGCCACGGGGTGTGTTTGTATCACTCCGCCCCTCCCTCCCTGCTGATGCGATCGTGCCTCGAAACAACACCCCGTTGTTTGCCCACAGAGGGGATCATGTCTGCCGTTGCATATCTATCCAAACTGCCTCCCATTCCGAACGATCAGCCTCCGCTTTTGTCAGACGGAGAAACTCATCGGGAGTCCCGTCACGGGCCTGTCCACAGGCGATGGCTGGGGAGGGTGGAGGTGGTGGTGGTGGTATTAGTTTTTTCAGTATGCCGGGTACATCTGAGAAAATAGGAATTACGTTGTGCGCGTTCCATTTTCTGACACACTCCAGTAATTAGGAAAGCATAAGTGGATTAAGCTGTAGACGGCCCAGGGTTGTGATATGGGTGTGAAATTTATCTTCAATCAGCTGACTGATAGGTCGATCACTGCTGCCGCTGTGAGAGGACAGAGATCAATAGGAGAAACTAACTAAGGCATGAATCGCCGGCAGAGGTGAGGAGAAGCTTCTGAATCAATATGACAGTCACTCAGCTGCAGCTCCAGAAACACTGTGTGTGTGTGTGTGTGCGTGTATGAGTGTGTGTGTATAGATAGATAGATATGCTCTCTCCACCTATAGAAACACTTCTATACTTTGAACTAGCGAAGTCCAAAATGTCCACCTAGTGCTGCTGTGTATTTGTATCAAATGTCCGCTTAAATCAAGCGTGTGTGGTTTGTGTGGACATGTATTACTCACTTTGTTGACACAGTCACATGCAAGCCCCCATAGTGTAAATCATTACATTTTAGAGAGATGACTTGGGTTAAGGTTAGGCTAAGGTGAGGTTTAGGTGAGTAGAGGTTATTGTTAGAGTAAATCTCCAGGAAATGAATGCAGGTCTATGCAGTATCCCCAAAAATGATGGAAACACGACGTGTGTGTGTGTGTCTGTGTGTTTGTGCTTTTAAACTTTATTGATACAGCAGATCAACATGATGCCGTGAGGAGTGAGTGGATGAGCTTGTGCTGGTGTAGCTGTTGTTTTCATCTGCTGAACTCCTGCTTATATGCTTCTGTGTGTGTGTGTGCGTGTGTCCATGCAACAGATTAAAAAATAAATAAATAAACGCATATCAAGTTTCTGTCTGACACCTAATTGTTCCACCAGCAGATGGCAGCATGGCTGCTTCACTCTGTTGGAGCTGCCGGAGACATTTTTCTGCTTATCAGTAAACCCTCCACTTAGTCACCTTAAACTTCCTCTTCCTTCCTTCCTCAGACAGAGCAAAAAATCTGATTTTTTTCATTGTTTTCTTTTTGAGTTATTGGTGAAACTGTCCTGCATGATGTTTCGTGTCATCAGATTGAGTGTTGTTGCAGTCCAGTGTCTTGAAAGCTCATACAGGTTGTGCATCATGTGATGTACAATGATCCATCCATCAGTCGAACGCAAACATGTTGATGTGTTCATCATGAACATCATGAGACATGACGTTCTGTCTTCAAACGAGCCCAGCATCAGAAAGTATTCTTATTAATACTGTGTTATTGATTTAAGCCGTATCATTCAGCTCAATTTCCTCCGCTGCTTTTCCTCCAGCCCTCAGAGGTCACGTCTTGGGGAAGAAGAGGTTAAAATCTTTGTCTGACCAACAGTGTGTTGATTTGGCTGCCAGCCTGCTTGTCGGCAGTGTTTTTCATGCTTCAGCGGAGCGTGAGGAGAACACGCATTCTCCTCATTGGAGGAGCTCGCTCACAAGCTCACCCTCTCGCACATACACACACACACACACACACACACACACACACACGCACACAGAAGTCATTGCAGTGTCAAACTCACACCAATGCACAGTGAGACCAGTTTGTAGCTCCTTGCACTCAACACATACTTCGGTGTTCAGGCAGCGCTTCATTTTCTAATCTGCCTCAGGCTGTAATGACTTCATGATAAGCAGGAGCAACTTGTGTAAACAATATGGATTGCCCAGTGGAAGCAATTTAGACACTGCAGTGCCTCTCTACCCCATCTGTGCCAACTAATGTGCTGGTTTGAATCCCAAGACTGAAGGATTAGGAATGAATAATCATCCTCTCTTATAGGTGCAGATTTATAACCTCTAAACAGCTCCACGGGGCCCGCTGAACAGAGGCACAGATCGCACGTGAGGTGAAAGAGGCAGGTCCACTCCGATGTTCTGAAAACAACAGGACGTGAGTAATGTTGTGTAGTTTCACTGATTTTTGCCTGCTCAACAATGTGGTCAGCAGCTGCAGCAGCAGCACAGGCTGTGACACACAGCTCATGGAGACCCTTGAGGTACATAAAAACCCTCAGTGAGCAAATGCCACAAAGTTCGTTCTCCTTCTTGAGTCACAACACAGTCAAATCTGACTACACAGACACGATGACATATTTTTATATCCAGTGGAACTGAAACTTTCCGGGAATATCGTTATCTTTGTCAATAAACATCCATAAATCCACTTAGATGTCAAAAAAGACACTTCTTATGACTCCAGAATTTGCCTGAGAATCATCAGTGTCGAAGTAATTCAGTGAGTCTGGAGAGCCAGACATGTAGATAATGAGTGTGGTGCAAACAGAGGCTGCTAAAAGCTAATTCATCATGCACTTAGTAGAGTGACTTTGTCAAAATATAAACAAATCGAGGTTAAAGAATGGAGAGCAAGTTGTAGCCCACAGCTAACTGAATCTACGGCAACATTACACTTCCTGTTTACATCCCCCAAAGCGCCTAAATAATAGAAACTGTTGCTCGAGGACTTGAAGCAAGTAGACAGGGGCCGTAGAGCTCCAAAATGTAAATGAACGTGAATAAATTAAAAGTGATGTACCTACAGCCTCTTTCCAGTGCAAGTGAAAAATGCCTCTGCTAAAAGCTGACGCCTCTCCCCTCACCTCCTGCGCCCCGCCAAGAAAAGAAAGCCTCCTGTAATCTTCCAGCAAGAATGAGCTCGGCGTGAACCGCAGTCACCAGCGGCGAGACTGACGGGTGATCACAAGGAAGATCAGTAATGAGTTTCACGCAGGGATAAAGAGTTTTCTAAAGCAGAAGGTGAACAGGTTGGGAGACGGAAGGAAATGAATATAGTAGCATCACTGTGCCAACTTTCACCTCTCTGTGCGCCTGGGATGAGGATCATTTATCCATCCCTAATGGCTCAGACTGCTCCGAAGTCAGATCGAGCCGTGGCTCTGATACTGACTCCCTATGTGACTCGCGGTAATCTCTGTGGATTATAGCGTCATGACTCACTAAGAGGAGCTGCCAGCTTCTGCTGGAGAGGCAAGAAAAGGGGCAAAGACTTAGAATATAGCTTCAGATGGTGACACTCATACACACAAGCTCTTGAGTGCATCATGATATTGTAGTTATCTTCACACCTGTTGCATTTTATGTTTATCTTCATGGCGATTAACTGTTATATACATATTTTTGGTGCATTGTTTTCTTTTTTGGCCACTTGGGACTGACACATTGAGCAATGTGTTAGCAAACAAATGTCTTTTCCAACAGACACACAGTAACATTAGCATATATTTGGAGTTGTGTTTCTCGCCACCAGACGGATTTAGGTCCAATATTCACTCTACTTTTAGCTCTGTTTAGGTCTGTATCAGCTTCGTCGTAACCACTACGCTAGCGGGTCACTCCATAAACTTTTTAGGGGAACCTCCAACTCTCTAACTGCTAAATTCTCCACTATGCTAAACCAGCTAGCCACTAACTTTGTCTGTATTCTGTTTGGTGTTGAGGAGATGTTGTGTAGAAACAAGATTGATGGGATTGAAAAAGCAAAACACTGAGCTAAAAGATGCTAAAATGCTCCGTGGAAATGAGGTCACCTGCAGAGTTGGGTGATAATTTTCTGTAGGTTTATCACAATGAGCGAGCACGTTTCACAGCCATTGATACTATAAACATATTGATTAGTGCTGTTTTAAGTCTACAAGTTCTAAAATGTTATCTTCTGATCGTCTGACTTTGGCACCCCCTGGTGGTAGAATCCAAAAAGACATTGTGATCTGACCTGGGATCATTGAAATGCGTGTTCTGAAGGTCACATGTAGTGCTGCTCTGATTTTTTACTAGGATTGTCTCACTTTTCCACAAACAAAAAAATGATGCAGTCAGATTAATATAAAAGAGTGTTTTATACTTAACTCACATTCCAGCCCTGTCTGCTAGAAATGATGTAGCAAACACGTTTCAGAGGAGACACAGGGCTACTTGGATTATGTTTTTCATCAGCGTAATGAGCGAATGTTCACTGGCATCATATTTCATTTGTGTAGTACATAATTGTAGCACTACACAAAACACACACACCAAGTATTGCCTATGAATATAATCCGGCCAGCATTTACATACACAGTGTAATTGGGAAAACCAATTAGCGGAATCTAAACAGCATTTCTTGGAGAAAGGGTTTGTGTAACACACTGTGCTGTTGTGTTGTTCGTGTTTTATAATCCCCTCTCACTGTTGCCATGAACGGTGGAGTGTAATTTAATACTTTTATCTGATGCATCACAGGAGCAAGTGGCAATATTTTGAAACAAGGTGTAATAAGGAAAATGACACCAACAGTATTCTTTCAATTACTGAAATCCTCAGTATTCAAACAACACCACCTGCAATAGAAACAGCTTTCAGTCTACCTGCAGATTGTCTGAACAAGAAAAACAAGACGTTCATGAATGTGTAAAGTCAACCAGTGTGTGTCATGTTGTGCCCTGAGTCTGGAGGTTAACCCAGATAAACACACACTAACAGATGACTGCTGCTTGCTGAAACTGACCCAGTTGGTTGTCAGCTGGCTTTTACCAGAAGTCTTTGTTTTATCAATGTAAATCATCATCTTTTTCAATTCCTCAGTGTTTCTTTTTGCACATAAGTCACGCTTCAACGTCCCCTCTTCTACCTGATAAATGCTAGATTGGAGTAAAAGCAGAATAAAATGCCCCAAACATGACAAATCAGTCATCTGCATTGATTGCAATGGCAGGAATATTTATTTAGGTTAATGAAAGAAGAAGAAAATTGCGCTCGAAGCGTCTGACGGCAGGAGTAAAAGGAGTCATCTGTATGTGTAAAATGATGCAGATTTAGCAAGGAGATGAGCAATAGGTGGGAAGGGGAGGTGTGGGGGTGCGACATCAAACACTTTCACAAGACTGTGGAAAACAAGATTGGCTCAGAGCAATAATTCTCCCTTCACAGCCATTTACGACAAACTGGATGATGATGAGAAAACGTTTAATTCGATGTGATCGTAGAGGAGGTCTGTCCTTCAACTTCAGGAGAGACCTGAAACTTCAGAAGTGACGTCAGGGTGCACAGGAATGGAGTACATTTACTTGAGTACAGTGCTTAAGCACATTTTTTGAGTATTTGTACTTCACTTGAGTATTAAAAAATATTGTGCTTTTGACTCCACTACATGTCTGGGAAGGTTCCCTCACTCGTAACCCTTAAATTAGGGTCGTTAAAAGTATTGATACTTCAGTACTGCATGTCAGAGGTCAGAGGCTCAGAACGATTGGCAGTGACAAAATAACCTTTAATCGGTCAATTAATGTCACGTCTCTTGTGATTGGACCACCACTAAACCAAGGCAGGCACGACTCAGACAGTTAGTCCATATTTATTTCTGTCTCAGACGTATTCTTACAGCTGCTAGTTGCAGAAATTGTGTGATACAGAAAAGGAGGCACAGTCTGTATCTGTGATTTCTTCAGCCCGGTGTTAACGTGTTGACTCAGCAACAACAACGCACGATGTTCTCTCCAACAGTTAATGTCGCCACAACAACGATGTCAGCCACAAGGAAATAAGCCACATGGAAGCCACATTTATGCGGGGACAGGATCGCTGGGAATGATCTCCAGCTGCACTGGTTATTCAAGCTCTCCCTCCTGAGCCACAGCCGCCCGGTATTGAGGCTGTGACTGCTTTAATGGGACTGTTTTTTGTGAAGGTTTTTGGACTGTAACTCTGAAAAGAGACACCAAGCTGTTTGGGTTTCTCAAGATTAAGACTATATTTCCTAAAAACTCCACTGGTGCCTGTTGCAAAAGCCACACCGCTGAGACTGAGGAGTCGGAACAGACAAGGCATATCAGCTCATTTCCCCTGAAACCTAACCCGCTGGTGTGGCAGTTGAAATGCAGTGTCGCGGCCCGAAGAGGCTGCCAGTAATGGTCTCGTTTTGTTATATTAATTAGGACGTGGAAGCTGAAGCTGCAGAGTTGGAAACTCACTTGGAGACACCAGACGCTGTTAAGAACTTTTTTTATTTTTTATTTTTTGACAAAAGCCACTTTCTTTCAAAGTCTCATATGAGCTTTTAGCTTTGATCTTTATATTCAAGACCATTAACGAGTAAAACTCAGAAGGATTTCGTTTTGTTTTATTTGTCGTAATTGCAGCTTTTCCTTGTAATGGTGCGCTTAGACGTGCAGGATTTCTTTTCATTCTAAGGAAACTGAACATTTAGTGACGAGACAATAGGCTTTTTCCACAGCAGCACACTTTGTCACAGCAGGTAAAGCACATGTGTGATTAACGATTAATGATGGCCCAGCTATGTTCACACAGCACGCCTACTTTTAACTACATCTGTCAGCACTTCTCCTCAAGAGTCTCGCTGCAAGACAGTCAGTTCAGGCGAGTCCTGTCATTTGTGCTGTTATGAAAAAGCAGATGTGAGTCACATCTGAGCAAAAACATCAGGTTTGGGCCCCTGGTGCCTGCAGTCTGAACGAAGGTGCACCAGCAAATGTACAGAGGCACTGGAACCTAAATGGAACTGAGCCATCATTAATGTTATTAAGAAATGTGCTCATCATATTACCTCTAACAACCAACTGTATTAATAAGAATCCTTTTATGTTGTTGTTTACTGTCCATAAACACACATCTGATGCCATTTTAAATCTGATTTGTTTTTGCGGTAACTCTCAGGTGAGATAGCTCAAGTTTTGTAATTTTTCTAATTTTCCACAAATGAATTTCTGTATATAGAAGCTGGCAAATTGTTCCATGAAGAAAAAAGTAATTATCCTAAAGTGTATCAAATTCAAGAAGAAATTATATTTGTATTGGAAACCTGGGAAATATTCTCACCATATCAACAAATTCAATCTTTATGGAAAGATATGAGCTCAGGTCTCAGCAATCAGCACGACTCAACAAGATGGAGATTTATTTTTTAACTATTCCTGTTCTTTGCATTTCTTGTAAAAAAAATAAAAAATCTATTGCATAACTTTGCACCATAACAGAATAACATTTCACGACACGATGCACTGGTATAATGACATATGTGATTGGATTATTTGCAGAGCACTGAGCTCATATGCATGAATGTTTTGAACTCATTACTATTAGTGCGATTAGTGTGATGTCAAAATTATAAGCTGCATCAATTAACACGTTTGACATTGTGACCTTACGAAGGCTAGCTTGTAGCAAACACTTCACCTGGTGAATTTAAGTCCAAATTTGCGCTCTTTTAGCTCTGTTTTTGGTCTCTACCAACTCCTGAGGAAAACATCTGACTCTGGCTGCTAAATGCCTCACAAGCTAGTTGCTAACTGTGCTAGTGTAAACTTTCTGGTGCTGGGCAGGTTGTGTTTAGAGGGTTCATCAGTTTAAAGTTGAAAACACCTGGACGAGGAGCCAAAGCAGTAAAGTTTTGGACCCTAAAACCAAAACAAGGAGCTGAAAGCTTCTACAACACCTGGTAGAGCTGAGTGTACCAAGAGTTTGGTGATGTTGGTCCTTTAAAATGTAATACTAGTCATGTAACCCTTTGTTCATATTCAAATGTTGATAAGTGCGTCTGTAAATACTAACAAGTTATTGATGTTAAAATGCTACATGTAGCACGTTTATGTCACTTTGTGTCTCATTTTTATCTCATGCTGAAACCCCTTTGTCCCATTTTTTTGCACAGCACTTCAGAAACTATGAATGATTTATTGTTGGTGGTGTTATTAGGAGCTATGGCTGTCGTAGCGGATGGTCAGTGTTGCAGGAGGAAGTTGACTATCTTTTCAACGGCACAACGCAGCCGAGTGTCCACAGGGTATCAGCACGGCTCTATCCTGAAGGCCATTGGTGTTTGACTGTTATGAATGTTCACACCCGACAGTAAATGCATCAATAACTAATTAATTAGCAAGCTCCTGTGTTATCAACCCACACAGAGGCCGGAAGTGCTGACAGTCAAGGGGAGAGAAATCTGTCATCCTCTCCTCTGTGGTTCAGGGAGATGCATAATCATCTGCACGACACTCACAGAGGATAGTCCTGTTTGTGTGTGTGTGTGTGTGTGTGTGTGTGTGTGTGTGTGTGTGTGTGTGTGTGTGTGTGTGTGTGTGCAGTGTTTTTGCAGTTCTTTTGAGTTAGCCATATCTCATCTCCTCTTCACCTTGTCTTCACCTCAAGTTCCCTCTGAAAAAAAAAGAGAAAAAGGCAGAGCTGAGCTTTCACCCTCTCTCTCGCTGTGTCTTACAAACAAAACGTCGTCCAGCCGTCTGCAGAGCCCCAGCACAACCTGTCCACCCTCTGAAACAGATTGAGACAGGAAGTCGCTGGATGTATTTCTTTTTGTTCAATTATCTCCATGAGATACTGGAAAAAGTAGAAAGAATGACCGCAGGAGCAGATGAAAGAGTCAGTGGGAGCAGTGTGTCTCCTCCCTGTCCATTGCAACAAACACACACACACATAGAGATGTGCACTTATGCACTCATTCATATGCGCTTTCACATTATTTCATGGCTCATCTTTTATGCATGGCCCTGTTGGTGCGTTTGCCCTCCTTCTCTGCTTTAGAGAGCCGGGTGGCACTCAGGGACGATGCCGCTCGTCGTGTTGGCACCCTGAAGAGGACTGAAGTGGAAGCCAGCGGTTAAGGCAGACGATTTGTGCCCTGGCTGTGAGCTCGGCGTCTCGTGACAGAGCCTTTTACAATCAGTGCTGTGTTTGACCTTTTGCTGGCTGGTGACGGAGCTTTATGGGATCCTCGCAATTTCCTAATAGCTACCAGCCAACATGGGAAATGAAAGGATGGAGGTAGTAACATGCAAATACAACGTCGATTCCAGATTCTGTATATAACAGAAATAAAAAGAACTGTTTACCGACAACAGTCTTACAAAGCGCTCCTGAGTCCATGTAGTAACATCCTTTATCTAATCATGTTCACAAAGTGGCGAACCTCACTCCATCCTCGCCCGTGAACGACTGAGCATTTCCAGGATGCCCCTTTCATACCCAGTCAGGATACTATCACAAAAAAAAACACAATGCAGTATCCCTTAAATTATAAAATGAATGTAGGTTGCATTAGACTATGTGATATAATAACATTTTCTGGGTCAGCGTATCAGATATTTTCCTAATTGTTCCAAACAAAGGTATGAAATGCATGTTTCCATTCATGGCAATATAATTACTACAAAGTAAGATATGGTTAATAATATATCAGGTTTAGTAAATCACTCATTTGAAACTCGTAGCTACTAGAACTTTCCAAACAGCTGGTGCAATCTGGTTCTGGGAATCCTTCGACAGCACCAAACGTGTGTGGTCAGACAAAACCGTTTATTGTTTACCTTTGTTTTCTCTTCCTGTTAAGTTTGGTTAACTCAGGGGTTTGTTAGAAACATGTGATCATTTTCTGACCACTCGTGTCTCTTTTTCCAAGCCGTCTTTGTAGCAGTGTCACATTATCAGACTTCGGCATCAAACTTGGCAAGTACTTTCTTATTATAATTGGCAGGAACTACAGCAGTACAAAAATAAAAGATCCACCATTTCCTGTACTGAAAATGGTATTTCACATCCTGAAGTGGGGAGCTGATGTTTCAAAGCGCCCGCGAGTTAAATATTTTGTTAGAATGACATCTAATCTCTCCATTTGAGCTTTAAAGACCCCAAAAAGTGTTACCTCTGTTTACTTCAGGGCGAAGCAGCAGCCTTGAATTTCCACATTTCCTCAGGTGTCTCAGCACTTCAAACAATCCAGAAAAGCTCCTGCTGTTCGAGTCCCATCTTATCAGTGATGAGCACGTAGCCACATGGAGGGAAGAGCACAGAATAGAAACGTAAAGAGGTGACAGGGAAGAAGCTCTGTAGGAGGGGGAGACGGGGAAAGTGCCGGGGGATCAAGCGAGACATGAAGGGACATGGGAACGCTACAGATGCTGTAGGAGGCAATGTAGCTCCGTTCAAGTGAGAAGCAGGTGAAAGGACAAACAAAGCCCTTCAACATTTCCTTGGTAATGAATTGCTGCTTATACACACTCACGCTGCTTCTTTTTGTGCTTCTCCTTCCCTCTGCAGCCAGAATGACACCCACTCAGCACGCCGTTAGCCGGGGAACGCCTTGTTCCTGATGCTCGACTAGAGAGCGGCAAAGTGCATTTCGCTGCTTCCAGAACACACATTAGTGTCAGGCGAGACAAATAATGTGCGTGATGAAAAGGGAAACAATTGCGCCTGCAGTCAGGGATGAGTTTAGCTGAGCAGGATGGCCCTCGTGGCGTCCGGACCCTGCCCTCTGGAGGGACACGTGACGCACTGCAGTCCACTGATGGACTCTGTCAACACGCTTTTTAGTTTCCCTGAAATGTTTTCCATTGGTTCCTTTGAATCTAAGTTTGTGTTGACTATTAAAAACATTTCAATCCCAGGGCTCCACATGATTTATCAAAGAAATGTTTTCCATCAAATACAGAAAGAAAAACCTAAATGCACCCGTATCTGTCCTGAAAGAACTGAATAGAGTCAGTCAAGGCTAAAACCCTTGATACAACTGTACAATTTAAGATTTTACGAGGAAATATATTTTATTTTTTACGGAGAAAAGGGTTAAAAGAGAGAGAGAAAGAGAAACACGACTGGCACTTTGTGCAGTGTATCCTGAAATGAAGCAACATGGCGGACTCTGTGGAAGAGGGCCCGCTCCCTGTGTGGATATAAAGAGCTCATTCTGAGATAACAAGCACAGATATTCTTATTTTCAGGTGAGTATACACTAATGATTATTATATTCCATTTCTGCTAATAGGTCCTCCTTAACCCCATACACCAGTCCTTTAATGTGTTTTTAATAGGTTGGGGACAAGAATGGAGCTCAATGGCTCAGAGAAATATCAGTTTGGGCTGCACAGACAATACTTGTTACTATGATCAGTGCAGTTGTTGGTTGTGGTGTTTTCCTGGCTTATGTTTACAATAGAAAATTCAGAATATTCCCAGCTTTATCCTTTAAAGTCTGAGCCCAGAGGGAATGAAGTCAACACTGAGTACATAAAAGAGGAAATGCTGTGTACTTCCTCGACTAGAGTTAATTACTGCATGCACGTGATGGCATTTTTATGAATATTTCACATTAATTCTTGATAACATTTGCACATTGGCATCACATTTGCACAAATAAAGCCATTTGGATTTTGATATTAAAGGAAGTGAGGCTGTGCTGAGATTTGGCTGTTAATAACACTCTTTATCAGGGAGGCTCAAAAGTTCCAAGACTGATAAAGTATGCGTCACTCTGTGCCGCAGTAATTCCTGTTTGCAATAATGACACATTACCAAGGAGCGTTTTTAGACTCAAGTGCAACTTCACAGTACATCATAATCATCTTTTTGATCTTTGCCTAATATACCCACTTAACCCCCTACCTACAGTCAGAGTGAGAAATGCAAAGAGGCGTTCCTGCTCTGCGAACTCGTCTCTCTCAGCCTCAGTACTTAATTCCAGCTTCTTATTACCGTGCTAAGCAGGGACATCAGAGCCCATCTAGAAAGGAGGCTTTGAGAGCTTGTTTTGGCTGCGGTCCTAGTTATGAATTTCTCATTGGTATTCCTGCTCTACAGTCTGATGTACAAGTAATAGCCATGCCCACAGAGAGTCTGCCTCTGTCCCAAAACACTCCCAGCAAACAGCCTCTATTAGCAACATCCACAATTTCTTCATTTATTTTTTTATTCCGTTTTAAATCACCAGATTGAGGATGCGAGTTGTCCCCCAGGGCGCAATTTTTGGACCCCACCACTTTCCTGTCTGTGCCCTGCCTTTTCTCCCCTGACTGCTGATTTGTGCTTGTCGAGCTCTTAATGTTGTCACAGTCTGTTTTTAATCATGAGCTGTGTTTGTCCAGACCCAATTCAATTATTCATCGTGTTTGCTCAACAAGGCGCTCTGCTGCACTGACAGCGCTGATGCGAATTAAACTCCGGCAAACTAAGATACAAGAAGCGGTGGCCGCCGTCTGTCTGAGTCTGGTGTGCTTTGGAGAGCGTTGTTTTGCGTGTTGTAATATCTCCCAGAGTTTCCATCTGTCAGCGACAGGACCAGCGCTCCAAAAAAATTAGATCAATATAGCAGATTTTAGAAGCGAGAGTTGGCCCTCAGGGAGAAAGGGAGGCAGAGACAGACCAAAACAAAGATAATGAGAAGAGGTAAGAGGTTGAGGGGAGCAGCGGGAACAAAGTAAAAATACACACTGAAAATATATACAGTCCATGAGTCAATACACTGTATACACCCTGAGAGATGAGAGGAAAACGTGGTCTCTCTGCCTCTCTTCTATCTCCCGTCTCCTTCACACGAGATGTCATTCGTCCATTTTCCCGCCGCCTGACAGCTTCTTCTCTGCCAAGTAGGCCGCTTCACAAAATAAGGCCGCAACGAGAGAAGTTTTGTCGCGGCTTCCCACACTTCCTCCTCCCTAATTGACAAAATGACAGCAAGAGTGGCGAGAGGACGCGTTCGTGCACGTCTGTGCGTCCGCGCGCGTGCACGTCCGTCTCAAGTCAGCGATGCGTTACGACTCCCTGTGGGTTTTGCAGTCTCCATCTTTCTTATTCTGTATCCAAATTGTCATAATTCTAGCTGTTACTTGATAAAAGATGCAAAGACATTTTCATGATGATAAAGTTTGCCAGTTAATAAGAAGGCCCACCAGGATTGGGGGGGAGGGGGGGGCTGCTAATGCACATAATCCATCCAAAATCCCTCTCATCTGTTTCCTGCATTGAACGCCATTGGGGAGAACACACACCCTCTACTGACACTGCACTAATTTACTTTTCTGTTCTCTGTGCAGCCACACAATTAACTCTGTGGGCCCGTTTATATCTAATAATACAACTGCAGACAGATTTCCTCTTTCTTTGGCCTTTTGTTTGTACACACTTTATTAAAGCGAACCCAGCTTCATCTCAGACCGCGACCTTCTCCACGGTGGTCTTATTTCTCAGTTCAGCACAACAAAGCATCACCATACACTTTTTTTTCCCAATCAAGTGGACCCCTGCTGTTTTAGTTGTAATTGAAAAGCATAAATGAAGCTTCACATTGTGTGCGTGTGCAGAATGAGTGGACGGATGCATTCAAGGAGCTCATGTCTTTCTAACTGCTTTCATTAGAGGAATAATAAGTGTGCTTAAGCTGCTTTAATACCCATTCCACTGGCTCGTGTTTTGTTTTTTAAAGAATTGTTTGGCCATAGGAGCGTCCTGGTGGCGTAGTGCTTAAGATGCATGACATATTTACTGTATACTGGGTGAACCTGGTACAGGACCTTTGTTCTCTCTCTCTCTCATTTCCTGTCCTCCGCCTTCTGTCCATCTTTGATTAAAGGCAAAAACTGGCATGAAAAAACTGGCAAAAGACCTCTTTTTTCATTATCGTATTAACATAAACTAAGAGAACTGACAGAATAAAGATTGATAATACAAATTCTGCTTTAACATTACATTATATTTTGTCCAATATATTGTATTTATGAGCACTATATAAACATTTTAAAAGGTTTATAACAAACTATGAAGTAGTTGTAAGCATTTATAGGAAAACTTTTAAGTGTTCTGCATTATGACGTCTCTTATGAAAACATATTTTATATTATTATTCTTGTCGTTTATTATGTGTTCAGACACCAGACTGCATTTATCAGTGCATTAATGAACTCTTGTATCTGCTACGTTGCAGTGTGACATACAGCTTAAAGTTAATGGTTATATAAGTGTCCAGACTTTGCAAAGAAAATATAAATAACAGCAAAGACAGATAAACATTAGTATGAAATTTAAAGCCAAATAAAAATATGAGAGATTAGGAAAGGCTCACTATTTCATGAAGTACTTCATCCTCCCAATGAGGGGTAAGGAGTGTTTTTCATGTGTGATCGATGTGATCAAGTCGTTGCCTTGCTTTAACGTGGTGGCCTTTGGACTCCATCCAGCATTGCAGAATTTAGTCTTGTGAAGTGAAAGGAAGAAAAACGTTAAAGGGAAACCTCCCAACGTTTCCAGCAGCTGGGAATCTTGGCACTCCGGAGGGAGTCTGATATACTCCACTGATCATTTTCAAAGGAAAAAACTCATGTGACGCGCTCACGGTTGTTTTCTAATTTGTTAAGACTCATGCTGATGAGACGAGGCCTTAAAAGTTGAAAGGTGCCTCTGTCAAAATCACTGCAATAAATAAAGTAAAAGCAAAGGCTGACAGTGAGGTGACAGGAAAGCCTTTGGCTGTTCTTCTGTCAGACATCCCCCCGTTTATATTTTCTGGAGCTTAACAAAGTCACACATTAAACTGAATTAATTCTCGCTTGTTATGCTCCGTCATCTGACTTCAGAGGGAAGTGTGTGCGTGCTCTGTGGTGTGATGAGGAGTGTGTTTATCACATTGGATACACTGCTGTGGGTGTCATGCATGGCTCTCACTGGGCACTGGCTGTGTGTGTGTGTGTGTGTGTGTGTGTGTGTGTGTGTGTGTGTGTGTGTGTGTGTGTGTGTGTGTGTGTGTGTGTGTGTGTGTGTGTGTGTGTGTGTGTGTTTCAGTGCTTGGATTTCGCTGCCTGCCATGTTGACAGGCGTCAGTTTCAGCTCCACTGTCAGACTGTGAGGCTTTTCATGGCTTTTTTAGGCATCCGGGAGGGGAGGGGGCGATGTTAGTGTCTCCATAAGTGTGTGACGTCTGACAGAATTAGCAATGGAGCTCTGAGGGACCGTCGCTGCTGATGCGGAAAGCAATCTGTCAGCGTGGTGTATTAGGAGGGGACATTTCCCTCATAACTGAGACGGCTGTACGATTGGTATTCTTTTATGGAGACTGACTCATTGCAAATAAGGGGGAGGATGGAGAGACACTGAGCAAGAGAGAGAGAGGGTTTGTTATATCTGTATGAAACAGATATAAGCACAAATAAAAGGAAGCGTCTTACATATTTCACCAGAACAATGTCTGGATCGATAGAATGAATTCCTGCTCCTGTTTGCCTTTTCCTCTGGAATGAATTCTGACGTAGCAGACAGCCCAACATCTGTGTTTGTTTCCTTTCCAGCTGTATTTCACCCTCAGCTGAGGTAAAACCTCCAGTGCCCTGCGTCGCTCTGATAAGGGCCAACGCTGTTCGCTGAATCGCCGCCATTTAGCCCGTCATTCTGCTCTTTATTCCACAGAACAATTCAGTTCTGTGTCAGTAAATTGGTTGGACCTCGCTTTGAGATAAGACACAAAGACCCCCTAAGGTGTCATATCTGAGCTCCTGGAATTAGGCTGCTTGCTTATGAGCCGGATCAGAGCGTAATCAGCGCTGTGGCACCCAGCGGAGCCCAGGATATGAGCTTCTGGCTGTCAGGCCAGCTCAGGTGAATTGAGTCTGAACGCAAAATGAAGGGAAACAATTCTTGTTCCTTTGCTGCTTTAACACATAAAGACAGATTCACCCTTATAGGATTAACCAATATTCACTTACTGACCTGTGAATCTCTGTTGTGTAGATGTGTTACAGGGTCACTTAAAGCTATAATCTAAATATTTTTAGAAAAGGTGGACAGAAAGGTGATTCTTTCTCCCTCTAAGTATGCAGTTGTTGGCTAACCTCAGAGTTCCTCTGCCTCCTAGTGGACCAAAAATGGATTAATGCCCCTTTTAAAAAATTGTTTGTCGGCTGAAAACTTCAAAAGAATAGTTTGACATTTTGGGAAACTTAATTTTCTTGCCCAGATGATTGATACCAGTCTCACGTCTGTAAGGTAAATATGTAGCTGGAGCCAGCAGATGGTTAGCTTAGCCACATACCACTGCTTAAAACCCCAGCTTGTTTTTACACTTTGGTTTTTAGCGGCTAAGCTAACCAGCTGCCGGCTCCAGCTCTGTTTTTACTGTACTGATGTGAAAATGGTGTTGATCTTCTGATCTAATGCTCGCCAACAAAGTGGATAAGCATATTTCCCTCAATGTCAAACTGTTCCTCTAAGTTTTTCAGTTGCGCTGGCAAGAAGAAAAACCGTATCCAGAGATGTGTGCAAATCTGTGTTCATGCTTCATTTTAACTACTCCCATAATCAGATTTAGAGATAAGAGCATCTGTGCAAAATGAGCAGAAAGAGTCTGATCCTCTGCTGATCCAGAAGTGGGAGCATCAGTGTCAAAGCTGCTCATGAATCCACTCTAACAAGACGAGTCAGGTACAACAGGAGCAGTCGTTGTTCCTAACAACTTTAAGCAGAATTACTTTGTCCCATAACTGTTCTCCTCCTCTCAATTGATGGAGGTGCAGCGGGAAAAACAGACACAAACTGACAGGCTTGCGCTGTACATCACCCTTACCTGTCGCCCCGAATGACGCCATCTCCTCCGCGAGCTCATTGGTAAACATAAAGTGTGTGTCGGTAGCCAGATGGAGAGCTCGGGAGGCTATCTGCTCTCTCTCTCATTCACATATCAGCTTGGCTGGATAGCAGAGGACCCAGACAGGCAGCACAGGAGCCCATTTTACGAGGGCGATGGCTCTGAAGTAATGAGGGTCCTTGCAGGAGTCTTATTGGCTGTGTCCTCACTTCACCCATCCTCCTACCAGCCTCCTCGCCCGGTGCATCACCCCCACAGCCTCACCTCAGAAAATCATCCAAAACCTGTCTTGTTTACCTCGAGCAGTTCCCCGGTGCACACATTTTTGTTTTTTTTTAAGTTTTCCCTCTTTCCTGCCTTGCAGGAAAAGTTTCACTTGTTATATGTCCTCCACTCTGAGCAGAATTTTAATTTGGTTGACACTCAAGGCTCGGACGAGGCAAGGCAATAACTCATCCTGGCTGAATGCTGATGGCAGAGTTTAGCCTTGAATGAAAACACTGGGGTTCGACGCTATTGAACGTTCAAATCATCTGCTAAGCTTTAACAACCTTCCGTCCCGGGTCATATGCAAATTTAATGATACTTTTAATGGACTTTGTAAAAGTCTGACATCTGTCTCACTCCATTTCCTGTCTGTGCCACTTTCTAAACTCATTTAACATACTGTAGTTATACACACAGACAGTGATGTAGTAGCGGTGGCTGAACTCTGACCTTTGGGAGGTCATCGCCACGATGAAAACAACTGCCATTATGAACAAAAATTAATTACATATTAAGGAAATTTAAATGTAATTTAAGTCTTATTTACAAAGTAATTCCTCATAAATACCTCGCCATTACATACCTGCATCCTCAACATCCGGAAAACCTGAGACATAGATGCACAGGTAAGCCATCAGCTGCTTTATTCATGGGCTCCACTGTCAGAAACTCTAATAAGTAATGAGCACATATGGATGTTGTGTATGTGATGGTGACCCCAATCAAAGGGGGCACTCTAGCAAGCTTGTAGTGGACTTAAATTTCAGCTTCATGTGTAAAAATGGTGGAGTGGACCTTTAAATGAGTTGCTCGTTGGCACCTGATGATTGAGTCCAAGACAAGGGCAGCACTTCCTCTGTCCCCCCTCATCTTTCAAAATCCTATTTTTGTCAGTTTTAATGACTTACTAAAATCACAGTGTCCTCTCACAGCTGCCATAATCCAGATGAGATGATCCGAGTCGATAAAAATGTTCATGCACTCTTCCAGGTCGCCTTCAGTTATTACCCAGCATTCACAGCAATAAGCTTTATGAGCAGCAAGTCTTGTGGGCCCTTTTTTGCCCTGTGTTTTGCCTCTAAGGCAACATTCCAGCTGCTCTAGCCTCCTGATTGGTGGAGGATGTCGGAGTCGAATGCACCTGAGAGTTGCAGACATTACATAGAGGTGAAAAAGGTAAAGCCACCTTCTGTGGCTGTTTGGGGTAAATAATAGTAATTTTAATAACAGTAATAATAATGATAATTTTGATTTAGAGTGAACGTTCTCTTAAAAACATGCCTGAATTGCATCAAACAATCAAAAGTAAGGCAGTAAAGGACATTTGAGAAAAGCTGAAAATACAACATTATCTACCATTTTCTAGAACTATAACCCAGAAATGATAACCAATAAATGCACGTAGACAATAAATAACATTGCATAGTTTCAGCTGAGCTTGAAACGCCTCGTCTGAGATGTCAGAACTTTCTGATAGTACCTTGAACGCACCATATACTTTATTACCATGCAGCGTTTTCTTAAGGTTCTTAAATCATCCTCATATGAGCAGTTCTGAGGACTGTTCTACATCACTGGGAGTCGTCGTTAAGTACTTTAAACACAGTTTGCTCTGTTTTATCTGTCTGCCATAGCCCAGAGAAACTCTTCAGCTTTAGGGCTTTATTCCTAAATACATTGGAGCCTGCAGGAGTTAAGTCAGGACTCCCCTGAACACCCTTCCTCCACCTGCAGCCATATCTACCCACAATCCTCCAGTGTCTGTTTAAACCAACATCCTTATCATTTAACAAATTCGTCACTGAGCAAACACCATGATGTGTTTTTCTTTTCGTTTGCACATCTCTGCGAGCGGTCTGCCTGCGCTTTAGCAGGGAAGAAACCCTTTGATCTTGCCATTCCTCGTGATAAATATTCATCAAGATGGTAATCTTGTCAACTCCTGTGTTTATGGTTGATGGATCTCTTAGTTATTTTAATTGCCTTTCATGAATATTTCCCCCTGACACTCTGATTCATAAGGCGTAATAGTGGTTAGCAGCAGGAGGAGGATATGATAGGTGCATGATGTATACTTCCACTGGCAGCCTCCAGGCAGCTGCTCTATTCTGAGTGACTGACGGTTTCGGCTGAAGGTAAGAGGACTGCTAAATCTTTGCTGCTGCTGCAGACCCAGTGATTACTCTTCCCTGCAACGGGGAGCATAAAGCATGCTGCTAGCACTGACAAGGCTGCAGCTGTATGGGCCTGGCCCCTCTGGCACGGCATGGACAGCTGCTACAACCCCTACGCCATCCTCCAAAACCAGCAGTCTGCCACCCTTGAACAAAGATTACGCCTGTCACTCAGACAAATGGTCAAGGTGAGGATTAGGGCTGGATTGTCGTGGATGAGCAGGTTTTGGGACACACTGCATTCCTGAGGTACTCTGGAGGTGACCACACTGCCGTGCACGATTAGAGAAGGACAGGACTGTGCAGCCTGTACTCAAGCACCCAAAAGTCTGTTTGTTAAATATGTGTATGTATTTTAAAACCGAGCTGTGAATTGATCAGTTCTATTAGCATTTCAGTCCTATGTTAAAGACTGTTTCGCCAATCAGAGTTGTTGCTGTTGCTTTGTTGAACCTCATTAAATTTCAGGTGGATTACACGTCTTTAAGTGAAGAAAGCTCTCTCCAAACTAAAGCACAAAACAGAAATTTATCTATGGAAATAAAATAAATGACGCAATGTTCAGTGAACCAAACAATGAGAAGTCCAATTTAAATATTTTTTCACATTAAAATACAATTATTAATTCCCACTGCTGGCTCATGGGAAGATGGAATAATTAAAGACTTTTCACATAAAGACACAGTTTATTCCTATTTGCACCTTTGATTCATTAATACAAATGACAGATGATTGACTGTGAGTAAACTCATGGTCTTTGAAAGCTGTTTTTTTAAGTTTTTAAATTAGGATTTTTATTTTAATTCATCATTTTATTTGATGACTGCAAACCCAAGCTGTAAAAATCTGCGCAGCTCTATGCTTCATCAAGCTCGTGCAAAGGCACGGTGAGCAAAAGTACGGTTGCCCTGAGAGCTCAATGCACTGCAGTTTAAGAAAACATCATCAATTTGGCAACCCCTGAGCAGCATTTAGAGAAAATCCGAGTAGCACAAATGACAACATGCTAAAAAGTGAGAATTGAGCTCCCTCACAGCTTGTGTAGTAATCTGTGATGTCACGCAGGTGTATTAAACACATCACATGATCACCTTGCAGCTCCAGCCGTGCAGAACACATTCATTCCCTTTTTGTTCTCTGCTTCAATTTATGTATTCAGTCTTTTCATTTCTTTTTTGTGACACTGTCAGGCCTCCGTAGAGCAGGTGTGGACCCTTGCATATGAGCAGTCACAGGCAGGAGAGGTTCTCAACAAACCTCTGAGTATTTCAGCGTGGAGAAGTGGCCACTTTGATGCCACACAAAGCCCACCCCTCTGAACTGAAGAGGCCTGTGAGCCGCCGGCCCTGAGGGAGGGAAAACCAGTCTGCACTCTACAGCAGGGGTCACTGTTGAACTGAAGCTTTCCTTTAAGTCAGCATCCATCCGCCTCACCCTCTCTCTCCCTCCTCTCCTCTCTCTCCCTTCACTGTCAGGGAAAATTTAGCATGACAGAGCTGGAACAATAACTTGATTTAATATCTAGGTCAGGCAAAATCTTCTAATCTTAGCAAAGAGAATATTTATTGACTCGGGGTGAGCGACTTGCAGTGTAGGCTGCTGTTAACGGATAGATTGGCGATGAATAATTAAGTTGTGGGCTGCATCTGCATGACAGAGGAGGTGCGTAGAGTGGAGTGCAGTGAGCTCGGTGCCACCTTGTCAAAAAGGCTTGAGGGAAAATGGGAGCAGAGTGATGAATAAAAATAAGGTATTTGATTAATGTGGCAGGTTTGGAGAGGATGTGGTTTGGAGTTTTGTAGGTCATGCTAGTTAGTCTAAAGGGGATTTGAGGGCCTTGGTTGATATCAGAGGTGGAAATTCTCATTTTTGTAGGGAGCATAACCTTCAGGTGAAGCAGCATGGTGGCCAGAGCGTACAGCGATGCCTCGTGCTTTGACGTCTTGTGTTGGAAATGTGGTAGAAATTAATTATCCAGTACTGCATTCTGCAGAGAATATACAAGAGCGTGAAAACGCTGCAGCAAAGTCGATCTGAGCAAAAGGTTATGAAGCACTTCGACATGTCACAGCAGTACAGGTGTAAATAATGACATTAAGGTCCTGGTGTTGTGCATGAAGGCTCACCTTCACACCGTCATGGCTTGAATAGAACAGGGCATCTTTAATGTCGTTAGTAACACCTGTGTTCCACCATGTCATGTCAAAGTGTCGGCTGTGAAAAGGCCCATTTAGGCCTGTGCTGTCTGCCTTTGTTTCAACAAAATAAAAATGTACCATCGGTTCACTGGTTTCAGAGGCAAAGCCAGCTGCTACCTTCAGCATCACACCGACACGAGTGCAGCGTGACACAGCTTCTCAGCACAAGGTCCACTTATTGGAACTTTCCCTGAGCTTTGAGACACACGTTGCTGCCTTCATCAGCCGCTGGGGTTGGCTCAATTGTCTTCTTCTTTTTTTTAATTGGTGAACATCAAATCAGCTGCTCCAGTGATTTGTGAGAAGAAACTCCTTAAAGCCTTTTGTTCCTCAATAAGTGAACTAAAGTCCTCCTTCTTGAAGGTTTTTGTGCTGTATTGAGTCTTAAAGTGTCTGAAGGCAGGCCGCTCCACCAGATGAGCCTAAAAGCTTCATTATTTCAGCACAGGAAATGCCTCGGCTGGCCAGTGTTGGAGAGTAATGAGCTACATGTAATTAAACTAGTAGTTTAACTACATTTTGGTCGTTCAGGATGTAGATGTGAAGAGCTCAGTCAGAGTTAATGAAAAACACAAGGTTCTTCTTTTCAGGTGATTATACAGTAATGAAAACATACTTCAGTGAATATTATACTAAATTTCTGTCAGTGTATTCACCAAAATCGTGCACTCTGGTCCTTTAACGACTGACACTGCAAACAATTTTGGGCCATAAACAGATTAGACCAGCCCTGCCTCCGTTTCTTTCACCCTGACGCTGTGAAGAAGAGTGTCTGAGATGATATGAGATGTCAGTTAGTATTGATTAATCCCATTTATTAAGTGTTCAGAGTCACCTGGCTACCTGAGCAATCCTGCATCCTGTAGTTTGTGGAAGTCTGACTGATGGACATTGTGTGGAAAGCCAAAGCTGGCTGTCTTTGCTTCCTCTCATGAATATCAGGATATTTTACTTAACCTATGGATTTATATATTTAGTTTGCTTAATGTATAACCTGTGAAAAGTGGGCTCTTTTTATAATAAACTCAGCTGAGTATCATTTTTTGCTTCTTTGTATTTTGTTTTACAAAGTCGTAGTAGTAGTTTTTCTGAATAGCTTTAGTTAACCAGCTGGATTTCACCTGAGCTTTTCTGCTCAGCTTCCTCTAGCTTGAACTAACTGTCAGCCTGTGAAGCCTCGACATGATAATAAGTGATTATGGATAATAGCTGAACAAACACCAGAAACAAACAGCGTCACAGCACGAGATCAGGAAGCCATTCACAGGATGTTTAAGACAGCGTTGGCTCAGAGACGTATTATGACCACCTGTTGTCAAAAACTCATCCTTGAATCACATGATGAATAACTGTCTCCATGACAACAGAGCAAGCGCCATCGTCTGATTAAGGCCGTAAGAAGTGTTTGACAGCTAGTTTCAGCTCTCTACCTGAGACATAATATCCGCCTTTGAAGCACAAATCATTTCTACTGACTTTTGTTTTTGCATCTTCACTTAAAATATATAAAATAAGGAACACAGTGTTGCTGTGATCCGGCCTTTCCCTCATAAATCACACTGTTTATCTATTTTCTGTGACACTGATGTAACAGTTACTCCTCACTAAACGGGAAGAGAGGATCTTAAGGAGCCGCTGATCAATGAGGGTCTTTAGACGGGGCTTTGTGAACAGAATACCGAAAAGGCCTCTGGGAAAAGCTCGGCCCGGGGTCGCCCAATCATTCAGCGGCAGACCGAGGCTCAGACAGTCCCCGAGCTGGAGGGGAAGAGATCTGTCTTTAACCACGGAGACTAGGGAGGGCAAGGGGGCACTAGCTTGTATAGTCACAGGGTCTGAATATTAATTAGAAGGACACTGAAGGCTCAGCTCACCTCTTCAACCCGCCTCTGTTGGTGTTTTTGAAACACTGAGATCAACTTTGCTCTCTTAATCCTCTTGCCTTCACAGAGCCGGTGTCGCCGGTGCCGCTAGCTGCAGGCGATACCTGACCTCTCAGCCCGCTGCTCGAACTTTGGATGCCCCCTCTGTCTCAGCAGTTGTAAGGGTATTTTAAGTCCTAAACCATGGTGCTCTGATGTTTGCGTGGTGGATTAAAGAACATCGCTGATGGCCTGACTTAAATTTGGGATTATGCAAGACTGCAATGAAACACCCACAGTGAAATGTGTCTGTTAAAGAAGAGACGTGCGTATGTTGAAGTATTCAAGGTTAAAAATAGGCTTTGAAATCTTAGAGAATGCTGCTTTATTTCCCAAAAATTCAGCTTCACCTCATTATAATTTAGCGGGTTGTAATTATTTGTAATATAGTTTTCGATCATTTTATCACAGTGGTGGAAGAAGCACTGAAATCTTTTACTCATAGTAAGCAAAAATAGCAGTACCACAGTGTAACAATACTATGATGCAAGTAAAAATCCTGCATTCAAAGTGTTACGTCAGTAGAAGCAGAAAAGTGGTAACATCATAATATACTTGAAGTATCAACAGTTTGAACTTTGTTGCTGAGGAATCAGGTTCAGCCTTCTGTTTGGCAGACAGGTCTAAGCACTGCATTACCCATGAGCCTTAGCTTCCATTGCTATGCAGGAGAAGCGAATCAGAAAGGCAGTGAAGTGCTGTGTCATTGAATTTGTTAAAAAGTTGCTAAACAATCAAACAAAACGAGTGCACATGAGAGAATTTCAAGCTCAGTGCTTCTTGTCGAAATGCACCTTGGGAATCGTAGTTTGTTTCTCTCTTGGAGCTTTTGTGTACACAGGCTTCTACCTTTGCCTTTTTGTTAAAGAACCCGTAATGCTGTTGTTCATTTTTTGAACTGATGAGAGACTTTTGTGCTCATTGAAGCCGTGGAAGTGCTCCATCTGGGAGTCTATGGGAAAAATGAGTTAGCCTCTCTTACTTTGCAACTCTGCTGGTTTGACTGTGTGATGCTGCTCATTAATCATGCATTTCTATAATGGCAGACATGACTTTTAACCCTAAAAAAATCCTTTTACATGCCCACTATTTGAGCTCAGGGTAGTCAGGATACATCTGCAGAGAGACAATGAAAGTGCTGTTATTTCCTGCCACAGAAGATAAAACAGGTCAAATGAATAACCAGACAGCATCCTGTCCAAGGTGACTGGGAGAATTGCACACAGCTGTGGGTTGTTTATCTCCACAAACGATAAGCATGGCACAGACTTATGAATTATTGCTCTAATCTTTGCCATTTATCACAATTCCACTCAGAACTTTCTCAATGCCTGTAGGGCTTTCGATCAAATCAAACATGACGAGGCGTTTCATAAAACAAGTGTGAAAAAAGCGCTGCTCAGAATCCAGAATGCAGATTAGACTGAGAAGTCCTGCATCCAGCGGTGAGGCTCAGTCGTTCGCAAGCGAGGATGGAGCGAGGTTCACAGCTTTGTGAACACATGATTGTGTGAAGGGTATTTCCACATGGGCTCAGGAAAGTGGCGGTAACAGTTCGTCAGCAAATGATTGCGTTTTGTCTTTATTTAAGTCCCAACTGTTTTGGAATCAGGGTGGTATTCTAATACTCATATGCAATACACACATACCTGTGCATGATGGAGCTATGAAACCACTAAAAGATGATGCACTGCTTGACACATTACTGTGACAGTCAATCAAAAAAATAACAGCACCTACAGTCAATCTGCTCACATCATCCTGGATACATTCAGTTAGTGTGTGTTAGCTTCATGTGCTGTCCATTCCTTTAGCTGAGACGTCTTTTCACATTTAAAAGAAAGGAGGTTTCTTAAACCGTGAGCTAAAAGACTGCAATTGCAGTGCTACAGCTTTTCTTTGAGGGTCTGATGCAATAACGTTGGATGGTAATATTACCAGATTTTGGTGAAACCAAATTGTTACATGCAAGGCATTACGGACCTAAAATGTGGAAAATTTCTATAGAAGTCTGGCAGATCAGCGTCTCCTGTATGTATGTAGCAGGTCTACAGAGCAGTGGTCTTACAGTGAGCTTATATTAATGCCGTGAGGGTGTTACTGTGTGTGCCAGTGTTTGGCAATGCCAGTCATATGTCTGACAGCGTAAATGTGCCCACATGTGATAAGACACCTTATGTATAAATGTATAAATGCAGAGATTGGAGAAGAGCAGAATGACTAACGCCCTGATAAGCCCGACCAGAGGCTGCACACGTTATACTTCAAAGATATGATAATTGTGCTGCAGGAAAAATTTACAGTTTGAGGTTTTTGTGATATGAATGTGTGATTTAGATGTTTCATGAACGCACATGCGGTCTGAAATTGAGCATTCATTGTTCCATTGATTGATTCATTGATACGCTAACACCATTGAAGTTGCATATAAGATAAAGATAGAAAGCGAAAATAAATATCACATTATATTGCCATTATCTGCTCAAACACCGTTGCTGTGCATATGCAGGGGAGGCTGTTGGTATGCTTTTATTGAGAGAGAGAAAAAACCAAACACTTGGAGCCATGACGCCTGAGAAACAGCATATTCCCGCATTTGAATGTGTTTTATTCTCACATCCATCCGCCAACCCAAAACACAGACAAATAAATCCCTTATTATTTAACAAATTTGCCAGTTTTATGAGAAGATAAAGGTGCTTACAATTCAATTTGAGAAAATATTGGACCTAATCTCAAACACGGTGAAAGCTGCTATCTTCCAGTTTGATGACCTGCCTCTGCTGGTTTGTCAGATACGCTTTGGACGGGATATGAGAGGTGGCTTGTGAAAGTCTATCAAGCTGTCACGCTGTTGATTGCATGGCAGTAGTGTCATCGCTCCCCCTCTGATGGATGATAGACCCTGTGAAGCCCGACCGGTGGAGACAGATGACTGACCGTGATAGTGGGAATGTCACTTCCCCCCAGTGAGCGGAAAGTATTGCCTGGTTGTGCAGGAGGGAGTGGGGGGACTCTTTGCCGGCTTCGAGGCAGTTAAAAGCCCTCACCGTGGGAAAAGGTACTTATCTGTCTGAGCTGATAGGGCGGGAGGGAGGCTGATTGAATGTTAGCTGAGAGACCAGGACGTGGAAGTGGTTTCCTGAGAGCCAGACCGAGGTCTCCTCTAGAATCCTGCTTAAAAACCCAGAGAGGACATAAATTAAAAATCAGACATTAGAGAGACAATCACGACAGTGGTCATAGCTGAAGGTAGACGTCATTATAATCGCGCAGAGGGCAATCAAATCAAAGCAGGTCGACAGAAGCCTGAATTCCACCCTGAAGTTCTTTGATTTCCTGGAAGTGTTACGAGGTGCGTGCAGCTTCCTGCAGTGCAGCTTCAGGGGAGGACGGCTCTTATTGGTTTCCACCAACGTATTTCTATGTGCACTTTGAAGAATCACATCACAAACGGCAAAATTCAAAGAAAAACTACCTCAGTCTTGTAAAGGACAAATATTAATGGGAGACGGAAACACCTTTCTTAAATAAGTTCTGAGGTAGCGAACTTTTAACTGTCGGCTGTTTCTGCTCCAGAGGAAGAAGTTTCCGGAGATTCAAACATCTCTTCACCTTACTCATATTCATACATGAAACAAACAGGAATGTCATATTTCTGTTGTGTACTGCGAAAGGTGCTCTCTAGAGTCAATGTTTGGTTTGTCTCCTCTGGGCTACCTTAGAAACATGGCGGACTCTGTGAAAGAGGAGCTGTTCCCTCTGTGGATATAAAGAACTCATTTGAAAATGCAGTGATTGCTATTTTCCCAAAAAACTGCATCTTTATGGACCCTGAACAAACCATGAAAACAGAATGAATGTATGGGTGGATGGCTTCTTTGCCATGTACTCTCTTTTGCCTCCACACTTTCTCACATTGTACAGCGTCCCCAACCTTTCTCCTCCAGTCCCAACAAAGCCAGAGATGCTGTTGGCAGTATATCAGGTTCAGTTGCACATCTCTTGGCACCCCTTCATCCTCGGGAGTCGAGCAAAGGGAGATACAGAGTGACGGTCTGGACCTTTCGTGGGCTGCAAGGTCGAGCAGATGGCAGCGAAATAAACAGGTCAGATGCCTCCGATGGAATGGCCTGGATAAGACAAACTGACCACACTGCCGGCGTGGAAAGAGCAGCTTCTGTTCGATCATTCAACCCTGTATCAAGTGCGACATTGTAAAACAAGCAGCCAAATGGGCAACAATGGCTCGGCTGGAGCTGGAATGGCAGTGTTCGCTCAAACAAAGTGGATAATAACTTCCTCTTTCATTGGCAGCGGAGGCCATCACCAGGCAATTTCGCTTTATTCCTGACCAGCTTTAATTATCCTGCAATGAGGCCTGTCATAACCATTACATCATGTAGCAGAGCAGCGTAGCAATCCCAGGGGCAGCATCGCTGGCTGAGCCAATGAACTCCCATCTGGTCGTGTAGATGTGACTGATGGCTGAACGCAGCGATTTCCTGCAAAATGAATCTGCAGGCAGGAATCGAAGCCGCCGTGTGTGCTCTGTGTCACGTTTCCAAGAAGAATTATGAACAGGGATCGTGAAAATGTTGTTCTCCAAACACAGACATTATGTTCAATAGTGGTATTCTCATCAGCCCACGCTTATGGGCTCATTGTGCCGGGCCCGAGCCCACCCAGCATATCTCGCACAGTTTAATCCCACACTGTTTTTCCAGCCCTTTCATTCCCTGCACTGCTGATGCTCTCTCCTCCTCCCTGCCACTTATTCTGCCACGCGCAGAGCATTCCTCTCCTTGTTCAAACACTGCCTCCAGAGTTCCTGCCCTTGTTAAAATACTCCCCTTCTCTTTCGCTTTCTCTCTCACTCTCTCCCTTTTTTAATTTGCACTCCGAGTCTGCATGCAGTGCTCCCACCTCTGGAATGCAGAGGCACTAATTCCAAATCCCGGGGTGGAGAAAATGATGCATTGTCTGTCGCTGTTGTTGTCATCACGACTCAAGGACAGCAAAGTTGTTTTGAGGAGAAAATTGATTGCAAGTCAGTGCTGACGTTGAGTTGATCGTCTTATAGCTCTGTCTTTGTGATGTCTGCTTTTTCCTCCTTTTTCTTGAGGTGCAAATAGACTTAGTTACATCTGTTTAGAAGCAGGGCCATAGCTGCAATTGAGGACATTGAAGGCATCCTCTGTGTATTTGTTCTGGGAATTCGGGGGTTTACATTCTGCATTTAAATGCGCACACATGATGGTTTCTTGACAGGCTGATTCCAGATTCCAAGATTTCTGCACTGAATATACTTAAAGAAGCAGCTCAGTATTTTCAGAAGTAAGTTTATTCACCTTGTTGCTGACAGTTAGATGAACTTCCATCGGCAGATAGTTAGCTTAGCTTAGCATGAATCACAGAAATGGGGAAGGAGCAACCCTGGCTCTCGAAATAGTTTAATCATTAAATCACAAATTTTGTTTTTACACTTTGGGTTGTGTCCGCTAGCTGTCCAGTTTTTATGCTAAGCTAAGATAACGATCTCCTGGCTCCAGCCTCATGTTTAGCATAAAGAGAAGAGAGTGGTACCATTCTTCTCTTGTAACTCTCAGCTAGCAGGAAATGAAAACTGTCTCCCAAAATGTCAAACTGTGCCTTTAAATCTGACTTCTTTTGGGTCAACAGCAGCTCAATCAATGAAACTAAGAGTATTGATACCTTTATGATACATTACCTTGAGGTAATGTTTTGATAAAGTATTCCCAACTCATTGTAGCTTACTAGCTTTATCTTTAGCTTTTAAAGCATTTTTGTTTTGGCATTCAACCATGTTGTCTTTTAGCTGTTAATATGCGTTTGACTCTCCTCAAGTAGTTTTGGTGTAACGGTGTGATGGTTTTGGTAATGAAGGTCCAGTCCTGTTGCTGGTCTTCAATTGTCATATACTGTATGTCGCTTTTGGAGTCATCAGCAGTCGACCTATTCAGTCATTTGGGCATGAGGACGTGTTGCAGGATCCAGTATCTCCACCATGTTTTTAAATCTGGCTTTTAAACAACATTTAGTCCTCTATGATATGAGAAATCCTAATAATTAGCAGACGACACTCTGTAATCCTTCCACTGTTTACACAAGTTTGTGAATTTTCTAGAAACATCTTCGAACAAGGCGGAATCAATGACACCAGAAGACGACTGTGTGTGAGAAGCAAGTGCACTTATCTCAAGTCATTACTGGAATTTCTCATTTGTTATGAGAAAAACACGATTTTAAGGCTCAAAATGGATTAACTTTCTACGACAGATAACACTGCAATGTAGCGTAGCTATTATCGTTGTATATCTGTACAATTATGGCAATAAAGCAGCAAACTATCATTACTGAAAATGAGCTCTGTAACAGCGCAAGAGGAGGGAAGCAGATTGGAAGTTTTAAAGACGTCAACCCCGTGAAGGAAAACACCAACAACACACATTTGTTTGAAGATGGATTATCGTCAGTCAATTCTCTATTTGCTTTGCGTCCCTTTCCTCCAGTTTGAGATAAACACAAGGGGATTTTCCTTTCACAGCCATTTCTTCTGGCGAATGACAAAACTATTAGAGCGAGTGTGTGCGTATCACAAATGCCGTCAGAGGGAACATAATATGCTTGTGAAATTGTAATATCTTTAATGAGAAGCTCAGCCAAGAAATACTCGCTGCCCTTGAAAGTGTTTCATAAAAGACGAACTCTTCATTCACAAAAGACCTTGAGGGCGTTCAAGGAAATAAAACCTCTTGCTGTCGAGTTCACCTGAGGATAAATGGTTACAAAAGTCATGAAAATGTGCTTTAAAGGCTTCTCTGGCAGCAAAGTGTTTGAATCTGGTGACCTCTGCGGGTCCTTGTCCAGCCAGAAATAGTCTGTAACTGATGAACTGATGTAGTCCCACATTCAAGGGGAGAGGAATGACAACGCAGCTGGGAAAAAAAAGCTGTTTGAGTTGATCAAACTTTCTGAAGTTAAGTCAAGTGTTGTTAGTTCTCACTTCTTTCACATTTTAAGTGTCTGTAAGCAAATGTGAAAAAGAAGAGACATAGTTGTGGTATGAAGAAAAACCCTCATTATTGCTGCTCCGCTGCCATGCCAGTGGAAATACCGCTGCTCTGCCTCTCTTTTCCTTTTTTTCCATGGAAAACTGGATTTGGGAAAAGCCTTGCCTCTCTCCTCCTCCTCGTCCTCGTCCTCTAGCCTTCACATCCGGGTCAGTTGGGTTGGTTGGAGCTGGATGCTGCCTTCAGGCGCCCCTCGTAAACTTTTAAACTTAGATGTTCAGGAGTTGTAAATACATTTGGCACCTTTAGCAGTGTTATGGTGGAAATTAAGTTACACAGGAGAATGTTTGGTGCCGTGACAGTTATAAAATGACTGATAATTTAAATTTGTAATGATTCAGTGGTTCATTTATGTATTTTCTACAAAACTACAACAAAAGCACAACACTATAATAACAAACTTGTAAAAGTCTTCTTTTTTTTCCCAAATGGGTCGCAGGTACTGAAAGTTAATTTTTGTTCATATTATATGGAAAGACGGTTATACAAAGAGATTAAGTTGTAGTCGTTTATTACCATATTATTACCATAAGATTTATATATTTTTTAATTTAATTTACTGCTCATCCCCGATCCATCCTAACTGCCTCGTAATTTGTTAAAAAACAATAAAATATAATAATTGACATTTTTATATTGTCACGATAATAAATCTAAATCAATTTTACTTCCTCACCGGGTCGTTATTGTACGCGAAACGTGTTTTTCCCGACCTTTGAGGCAGCACGTGAATGCACCACAAGTTGAGCAGCTCTCAGTTAATGCGAAGGCAGACTGATGATCCAGCTGCTGCGCGTGAGAGAGTGTGCGCTGACATGGATACAACTGGCGTTTACTGCTGAAAGTGGACGCATCACCGCCGTACGGGCACTTCAGCGAGCGGTAAAACTTCTTCCACGGCCGCACTCATGAGGTTTCCTCTTGTTTGAGCCATGTCCAAGAGCCTGAAGAAGAGGAAGAACCACTGGACTAACAAAGTCCACGAGAGTGTCCTTTGCAGGAATGAGGAGGGGGAGCTGGGGCTGGAGTTGAAGGGCGGCGCGGAGAATGGACAGTTCCCGGTTGTCGGCGAGCTTCTCCCGGGCAAAGCGGTCTGCCACAGCGGCAAACTCTACCAGGATGAACTCCTGTTGGAAGTCAATGATACCCCGGTGGCTGGACTCACCACCAGGGACGTCCATGCTGTGGTCAAACACAGCAAAGACCCCGTCCGGCTCAAGTGTGTCAAACAAGGTGAGTTTTCCCAGCTTTCACACCAACTTTCCCGCATTTCGTACATCTTTTTTTTCCCGGAACCGTTAGCTTTTTGACACGGTTTGGTGTTTTGACAGCAGTGCTATTGTCTCCTCCACTGATACTCCCCGTTGCTCGGTGTTACACACAAACTGTGTCGGGAAAATGAACTTTTATGTGTTTTTGGTGCCGTTGCAAGTCTCATGTACCCACATTTTAACATTATTTCCACAGTGGTTGTTGTAAAAAGGTGTTTTCGACGTGTTTTGGTTGTGGGTCCTGTTGCTATGTGTCGCTTTTTAAGGGGGTGTGTTACATTTTGGGCAGTCAGAAAATACACACTCAAGCACTGCACATGCTGCAAGTACACACTCATTTAAAACTGTGCTTTCAGCCTTGTACATAACTAATAATACAAATATTTAACACGTATTGATGGTGTACTCACTGTAATATTTCTAAATGTCACGCAGCCACCGCAGGTCAAGATTACAGGATATCCAATAACATAAGTATAATACCACTCATAAACATTGGATTAGATTAGATATTGAATAAGATTATATTTGATTGCATTTTGCTGAAACCAAGTCTGTTTCACACGCAGCAATAAAACAAACAAACAAAACATTCAGCACAATATTACAAGCAAACATCTCCGGTATGGTCAATAATAATAATATTAATTATCAGAGACACATATTTTACAGTCACATACTTTATAATTTACGTACACAGAGCTGAAACAGTTATTTGATGCATTGATTAGTCCATGGACACAAGGTTAATGTCATTTTTTTAAAGCAATAATACCAAAAAATCTCTAGTTTCAGGTTCTAAATGCGAACGTGTCCTGGTTTTCTTAGTCTGAAAGCAAAGTAAACTGATGTTTTTGGCTTTGAGAGTGTTTTTTTAGTCAAAGCATGAAGATTTAATATGTCAGTTTGGACAGTTTTTTCCTTCTTTTACTGTTTTCTGACGTTTCAGTGACCAAACGATTAATTGAGAATATAACTGACAATGAAAAAAGTTGTGCGTTGTGAATCTGGATGTGTTAATCTCAGTGATTGTGTATGTGGAAGTGTAATCTTTGGGCTGCTTGTAGTCATGAGAAACTTGTTTGACTTTTTAACCTTTGAATCACGTGTAATCTTTAAACTTTTTTTTGCAAAGCAGAAATTTAAGTATGCAATATTTATTATCCAATTTGTGCTACATTGAGTGGACTAAATTGGATTTAGAAAGGATACTATATAAATATTAGAGCCAATCCCCAAGTCCCTATTTTAACATTACAGTGGTGTCACAAGAAATTAAAAATACAATAAAGCATGATAAGGTCACAGTTAGTGAATGCCACAGACGCAGCAGGAATAGCAGTTTTTTATTTTATTTTATTCGAGCTGGATGTGCAGCAGGTTGCTTAAGTGAGTGTTGCGGTTGCGCTGGAGGCTCATGGAGCCAGGACTGCGCTGTCCAAAGACTCCATAGTTGTTGGAGATGTTTTTGAATTGCAAAACATGCAGCAGCCAGAACACACATGTTGACTCTCGCATTTACACACAACTCATGTAAATGCGCCCGAACTCGCACTGGCTCCCAACTCCATCGAGCGCTTGTCAACTTTCCCCTCTGGATGTGGAGCTCTTGTGTCACGGACACACTCCTCCGGCCGCCTGTGTCTTTGATCTTTGCTGTTAATGACGCTGGGTGTCTTGCATTGTTAACTGAGAGGAGGATCTGTGGGCTCTTATTTTGGGGTGAAAAATCAGCAAAACCCAGTAAGAGGCTTTGGATCAAAGTCTTACTGTGTGTGTGTGTGTGTGTGTGTGTGTGTGTGTGTGTGTGTGTGTGTGTGTGTGTGTGTGTGTGTGACGGTGTGTATGCGTTGAGCAGCACACCAGGGATTTATTCAAAAGGCAGCCAAGCCTATATCAAACTAATGTTGTACTTTTTCCATGAAATATTTATATCCTCCAGTGATCGCTGAAGTGATTGATATTCTCCCGCTGCCCTGCTCGTGTCTGCCCCGTCGGTTGTTTACAGTGTGGAGCTGTTTTTAACATGGTTGATATGTACAATAAGTAAATATTATGGAGGAGAAACACTTCACAGTGTCGTGCAGCAGTGTGCCAAACAACAGCTGTTTTATATTTCAACAGCACTTAAACTCTTATAATTATCACAGCTCATCAGGCCTGATAGATGATACACGTCCACTCGCTGAGCTGCTGGAAACTTGTCTTATGAGTAATTAAAGTCTTGCTTCATGGTGGGTCGTTTCTTTATAATGAACTTTTACTAATATTGGAGCCAGGGCTTTTGAAGACTTTATTAGAAATGCTCTGTACGACACATGGCATGCACACAGATTCTGCAGTTTTATAAAGCATAAATAAAACGGCAAATTTTCTAATACTTTTTGACATAAACTCAACTGAAAACAGTACAAAGTCAATATATTTCATGTTCGAGCTCAGAAGCTTCATTGATTTTTGTAAATATTTGCTTCTTCTGATGCAGCAACACATTTCCAACAAGCTGGGACACGACAAAAGTCTGAGAAAGATGTGGAATGCTCCAAAAACACCAGTTTGGATCATTCCACAGGTAAACAGGTTCACTGGTAACAGGTGATTGGTATCATGATTGGGTATGAAAGGGGCATCCTGGGAAGGCTCAGTCGATCACGAGAGAGGATGGCGTGAGGTTCACCACTTTGTGAACACATGATTGGATAAAGGAGATTACTGCATGTGCTCAGAAACACTTTGTAAAAAGCGTTGTCAGTAAACACAGTTTGTTTGCAAATGAGTGCATTCTGTTCTTATTTACATCTTACACAGCGTCCCACCTTTCCTGGAATTGGGGTTGTAGAAACGCCTGGTGCCGTTATGACGGAAAGCTGTAACAGCTCTGTCATTGCTGCAAAAACATGTTTAACTCAGAATATTTGCAGAGCTGAAATGTTGATTAATAGATCAATTAGTTGTCATTTTTCAAGCACAAGTGCTCGCATTCTCTGGTTTCAGTCTCAAAAAGTGAGGATTTGCTGCTTTTTTCTCTCACATGTCTTTATAAACTGAATGTCTGCGGGATTGTCGTTCTTATTGTGGAATCTGTAAATTATGATGGGTTTTATTTACTGTTTACCCAGTTTATAAGGACAATAATAAGAATCAGTAATTGATAATGCATACACATATAAGGAATTTGACTGCACAAAGATAGGTCACAATAAACAGAAGTATTATACACATACATGTAGGAGAAAAACACAGGTGTACTTCTAAATATATACAATATAAAGAGCAACAGTGGCCAACAGCATGCACTGTCTTTATACAGGTGTTTCTGTCAAATGTCCAAAGAAATAAGTATTAAACAGATAGAAATTACGTTTAATTAATTGATTAATTGAGAATATAACCTGCAGATTAATCATTAATGAAGCTAATGAAGTGAATCAATTCAGCCCTGACAGATCATGACACTGACCTTTGTCGTAGGAGCTCAGCAGCTCGTCACGAAACGACTTTCTGACCTCGATTATGTGTCCAGACATTTGACATCTGCCTCGAACTGCAGGTTTACGCTGTGTAAGTCTGACCCAGAGACAGCAGTGAGTGCACAATGTTCTACGTAAGATCAGCACTTCCTGTGATACTTCAGAATAAAATCCTTTCCAGTAAAGGATCCACAGAAAGTGTTTGAATTAACAGCTCTTTCTGTTTATTTTACCAGAGCTTCTCCTCCACCGTGTTTGCACTTAACGTTGTTTTCCCACTTGCTCTTTGAGATGGTCGACAAATCACTTCGACAGCCGTCCTTTGATTTAGATAAATATTGGTTATTGTTAGAACTGCTGGAGCGTATGACTGTAAGCTGAAAAATGTAATTTCCTCATCCAGTGTTGGGCACTCTTGAAAGATTGTTGCATTTAGAAGCACAAATATGATTAAAAGGATAAAATAGCACCCAGCGGCAATGATAAGGTGGTATTAGTTTTAAATTCTGAGCTCAACAGCAAACGTGGAGGTGAGTTCAGGTGAAGCTTTCGGCTGTAAAACAAGGCATCGCTCACACTGAACAGCTGCTTGTTGTGAACTGATCCAGGTTACTCATCTGTGCACCGATGCTTCATTTGAGGATGTCATGCTCGTTTGAAGGCATGTCAGGAATTTGAGCCGTCCATTTGTGTACTTATCCATCATTAACGAAAGCCATTTTAAATAGACAACCTGCCAGCAGTTCAACCTAACACAGTCTCAGATGTGGGGTTGGCATGGAGCAGCGACAGTACGTCTTAATAAAACAGTCAAAATGTGCTTTGTTTTCGGAACACTGTCCAGTTTTCACGCATGGTTGATCTCCAAAGGTTGTTCATGGCCTTTTTGAATAATACATCAAGTTCTCCTTTGCAGTGGTCCGCCGCTTCACTAAAGTCACAACTGTATAAGTGCTGTCCCCTTTCTCTTGGGAGTTCTTGTCTGAATCGACAACTTTCATTACAATCTTCTCCATAATTAGAGACGATCGTGAGTCATGTGTCTGCATTTAAGCACTTAATTTTTCCGCGCACTTGAACATGGCTCTAATTTTTCGCGACATCTAAAATCCTAGGGCTGTATCCCCCTTTACACTCAACAATCCTAGCTCTCTTATTTGTCTCTGAGGTGAGGATTAAATGAGATTGCCACCAGCAATCAGGCCTGCCCTGTAGTATTTAGGATGTAATTAGGATCTCCACAAAACACTAATGGGTACATAAGAGAAAAGAGGGCTCAATCACACTCCCAGTGAATTGTCATTAGAGAGAGACGTTATGGATGATGTAGGGCTGAGACCACTTCCTGTGGCTGACGCTGGCCCCTGTGGATTTGGTGACAGTGAAAGTCAATGCTGGTTTTAACCCTGTTCCAGTTCTGATGTGCTTTAAACTTCAAACTTGTGTACATGATTTTATCTACTGGATCAGCATCGGTGCCTGACTGACTCTTCTAAGTCGACTAGCCAGATGGGACCCACCACATCAAATCCTTTGTCAAAGTCATTATAAAACTGCTATAAAACAACACTTGTTTTGAGGTATTGGAAGCAGCATTTGGAGAGAATAAGTATACTAAGATACGTGCTTGTGCACATAGTTAGAAATGAAGCGGTTGCAAAGTGAAGCCTGTGAGCGTTGGGTTACTATGTGAGGATGTGAAGTCATGTCAGCTGAACAAATGACAACAACGATGGCAGAAAGCTGCTGCCATTTCTGAGCTGCATTAAGATCAACCGGTTGGTCACTATTGAGGGGACGGGGACCTCTGCACTGTAGTAACCCCGTCAAGTCCCTCCATTATGTTTCTGCTGGACAAAACCGAAGCTCAAGAATGATATTCTGGTGTCAGCCAGGGATGATTCAACCCTTATCTGCCGCTTAGTGGATATTTTTTCAACCCACACAAAGCATGCAGCCGAGTTTGTGACAATACCACTTGCATTGCAGCTGCCAAATGGTAAAAAGCAAGTGTATCAGGAGCGTTAGGAATCCCAGCCTCTCTTACCTCGGAGAGTCTGCATGAGGAGCAAAAATTCAAACTGCCGCTGTCTCTGGAAGTCATAAACGTTGCTGCCGAAGCATCAAGATAAATTAGCTGTACGCCATACTCGCTGCTCCTTACCCTCCACCTCTCTCACACACACGAAAATGCCCCAGTTCAGCTTCCCATTTCAGCTTCAGTGGAGGATTAATGCAGCCAGCTGTGGAGGCTGTCATTGCAGCGAGGAGCTCTTTCTGTAGCTCTGCCTTGCCGCGGCTGTGAACTGTACGCTGATTGAGCCTCGCTGAGTGGTGTTGGGTGCAGGTAAGAGCAGACATTTCCAGGTCAGCCAAAGGCAATCATTGTGCTCGCCGGGTGCCCACTTAGTGTTAGCTGGTGTTGGGGAAAGTCATTACAGCAGCCTGAGCGCAGGGAGCTTTAGCAAGGCAGAAAATGGCAGCAGTCTTCATGGCAGGACCTTTCTAGTTTTAAAAGGTTGTCTTTGGCTAACAGCGTGGCTCTAGGGCTGGCAGTGTCGGCTTTGGTCCAGAGTTAAAATATCTTAGAACTGGACAGGTAGCCTAGAAATTGTTCGAGGCATTAATTTTTCAAGAGCACAGATCCTAATGGCTTCGGTGACACCACGACTTTTCATCTATCGTGCCGGGTTAGCATGCCAATGTGCTAACATTTTAAATGTTACATGCAGAAAAGTTGAATTTTAACCTCCAGTAATTGTTAAAAGTTGGAAGCAACAGTCAGCTCCCTTCCAGGTCTATTTGGTAGGTGTTCTGGAGCTTTCAGTCTTGTCACATAGGCCTCATTAGCAGTGGAGTTTGACAGTTGTCATGGAAATGTACATGTTCATCTTTGTCTGAGCTGCAGGAGGACTTTTGGTCTAAAAGAATTTTTAGATTTATATATATATTTACCAAAATCAATGACTTTGTCCTGTTTTCAGTTGAGTATATGTCAATAAGGATTAGCAAGTTGTCACATTCTGTTTTATGTTTAACACAGCATCCCAACTTTTCTTGAGTCGGGGTCGTCTATGACATGCCGCAATAGGTCCTCTGGAAAAAGGAACAAAGCAGTTAAAAGCTTTAGTAGCGACCTAAATGACACACTGTACATTTACTTAATAAGCCTGAGCAGATGCATAAAGGACACAAGGCTCCAAAACAGATACTGTATGTACACTCTGTCTCATTCATCTATAATTCATCATAATGAAAAGGTAAAGGGCTCCTTTGTACCCTCAGTTTCTTTGTGTTACACACACTATTCATTTACAGACTTTAGATAATGGAGAAGGTCATAAAGATTTCTTGCATCCTCTTTCAGATACCTGGTATAGTACACGTCTTAACAGAGACACTAGGATGCTTTTCATACATGCTGTACTAACAATTACTTGGCTCTTGTTCTCTGGCAAAAGTTTTTACTGTCAAGTTTTGCTGAGTGATGAGGATATTTCTGCAAGAAATACCGCAATCAGAGCTCCCTTACAGGATTTAGACAGGCTTCATTGTTGACATTTCAACCAGAACTGGTGTATTCAAGTGTTTGCCTGAGGATTTGGTGGAAAACATGACCAATAAAGCTTAAATCTAATAAAAGAGCTCCTCTCCGTTTTGCTCATAGTACTCTGATCTTTGTATCCAGCACCTGTCTCACGTCTTTGGCTTTGCAGTAACATCTGTGTGCAGTGACTATGCCAGCACAGTCATTTGATTTTGGAAAATAACTTGTTTATTATTTAAGTCTTGATGAAAAGAGATCTCCCTGTTTTTGATCAAAACATTTAATTATGCATAAGAATCCTGACATTAAAAGTCCATGTTTCTGTCTTACGGTGCTTTTTCATAAGTGTCCACTTGCAGCCATACAAGCAGCACTGTGCCCTTTCATAATGATGTCTCATGTCCTCTTTTAACGTCCTGTACGAATACTGCTCATGCAATTGATGACTCACTGTCTTGTGAAGTGCATGCTGTATGGCTGGAAGCTGCATTTTAGAGCAAATATGTTGGATAAAGTCGTTTATATCAGCTGAAACCTTCAAAGGTTAAGGTCAGCCTTATTGTGCCCGAAGATAAAATTGCCTTGCGCACAGGAACCCTGAGCATAAACATCCATACAGCTAAGAAACAATTCATAAAGCAGCACCGAACCAGCCATCCAGTACAGCTCAAGGGAAAACCAGTATGTTATGACACTATCAAGTCAATGGCGCATGCCCAAGTAATGGAATGACTGATGTGAGTGATGATGAGTTTGGACTGGTCACTGGTCTTTTGGGGGGTTTGAAAGATGGGCAATCCCTGAGAAGTTTTGTTGAGTCAGACACACACTGTTGCGTGGGAGTGCAGTAATGATTCTCTGTACAGTCAGACCCATCTGTCTTCTTGTCAGGGTCCCATTGAGAGTGTTAAGTTGCACCAGCAAGTGTAACAGAGAAAGTGTGATACGCATACAGACTCACACTCGTCCATAAAGAGCTGCTGTGTGTGTTCGCATCAGTGCGTCCCCGGGGCCTTTGCACCACTTACCACATGCTGTCCAATCATGCCTGACAGAGGTTTGGTGGAGAGATCCTGTTGTCGTTGCCTGTGTTACGCTGTCTGACTCCCAGGCTCACCTCTGGGGACAGGTAATGATAAGACACACACCCATAACCACCTTTCCCTCCTTGTCAACAACAGCCATCTGTTGTGGCAACTATTCCAAGGACTGAGAAATGGAAAGGCTGCAAACTTTTACGTGTGCATGTGTGCTTCGGTATTTGTGTGTATTCGTGCCTCTGCGGCATTCAATTAACATTAAATTGTGACCTATCTTTGTGCAGCCAAGTGATGTTTTTCTCTTTAAACGGAGAAAGAAGGTGAAAGAAATCTTTATGACCTTCTCCATTATCTAAATTCTGTAAATGAATAGTGTGTGTAGCATAAAGAAACTGAGAGTAGAAAGGAGCCCTTTACCTTTTCATTACGATGAATTATAGATGAATGAGACAGAGTGTACAGACAGTATCTGTTTTGGAACCTCGTTCTCTGTCCCACACTTTACATTTAAATTCTCTGTGTCCTTTATGCATCTGCTCAGGCTTATTAAGTGAATGTACAGTGTGTCATTTAGGTTGCCACTGAAGCTTTTCGTTGCTTTGTTCCTCAGTGGCTTTGTTTCTTTTTCCAGCTTTTCTGAGAGGACCTATCACAGCATGTCATAGGCGACCCTGACTCCAAAAAAGTTGTCAAACATAAAGCAGAATGTGATAACTTGCTAATCCTTTCTGACATATATTCAATTGAAAACAGTACGACAATATATTTAGTGTTTTACCTCATCAGCTTCATTGATTTCTGCAAATATTTGTTTATTCTGAATTTGATGCAGCAACACATTTCAAACAAGTTGGGACAGGAGCAACCAAAGTCTGGAAAAGATGTGGAATGCTCCAAAAACACCTGTTTGGAACATTCCACAGGTAAACGGGGTCAGTGGTCATAAACAAATTATGATGTTGACCTATAATCGCTCCATATGAAAAGCAGAGGATCATTCATTCTGCACCAAGTTTCATGGCAGTCCATCCAATAGAGTTTCAGATGTTTGGTTCTGCACCAAACCGGTGGAACGACTGACCAACCAACAGTCACATCCTTAGAGACATGGGACTTGTACTTAATAGACTTGTACTTAATAATGACAGTAAAATCAGTCATCAAGCCAGTCATGTTGATTTTCCGTCGCTCGATTAATCATTGACTAATTGTTTCAGCACGAGGCAGAGCCAGCGATTATGAACAGGTGTAATATTTTATTCTGTGAAAATCTCAAGATGGCGCAACATATTTCACTCCAGATAACTTTGAACTAATCAAACACGCCTACACTCAGTCTGAACAACACCAATATCCACACGTTGGCCACAGTTAGGGAACGAGCTGGAGGATGTGTGTTTACCTGTGAGAATGTGGTGGGAGAGGGAGCTCGTATAGCTCGATGATTGATGGATGATTTTGGCGATTAAAGCTGCTTTGTATTGGTGTGAGACTGTGAATTTGAATGGCTAAAAGACAAAGTCAATCTAAGACTCATCTGTTAACTGAAGAGCTGGAATCCACTCGATGGTGACATGCTGTCGGTGTGCATGTATTGTGTTTTAAACACTATACAGTGAATGATTTACTCAGAGTGTATTGTACATTGAGTGACACTAGGAATGTTAGTTTGTCTTAATGTTTTTTTGTCAAGTCTCAATGACACCTCGTTTGTCCTGGAGATAAGGTGGTCCTCCTCGACTCTGCAACAAATCAATGTTGTCATCTGTAGTCAACTTTAATTTTTTTCTGGCATGTAGAGCAGTCTTGTTTCCAGCCTCCTTCGGGCCCCTCCTTTATCAAAAACCAATCAGATTCACAAAGAGAAATACTGCAGACACCAGCAGCCCTGTGGGCAGATGCTGAAGCCAGAGTAAACACTGGGGTTGTGAAGCTGCGATGAATCACAACGTGGCGCAGGATTGCTGTTGTGCAACTAGGTGCACCCCCTGGATACCGCAAGATTTTGTAGAGGGAGATGTTGTAAGATTTCATAAGGGAAAAGTTAATATTCCTGCTCTCTCAAACTGCCAGTGGTATGAATATAAATGAGATCTAAATGGGATATTTTGGAGCGAAGGCATACGGGAGGGTGAAATTGGCTGACCTGCTCATGGAGAGAAGGGAATATTAAGCGAACTCCTCAGCCCACACTAGTTGTTGCTGATTCACCAAAAAAGGAGCAATCAATACGGAGCGATTAAAGCTTTTCTGAGAGCCGCAGTGGTTGGTCTGTCCTTCTCTGCCGGTCTCTTGGCGAGGATCAAACAGTCTTGTCTTTTTATTCCACATCGATGATTGTGTGTGTGTGTGTGTGTGTGTGTGTGTGTGTGTGTGTGTGTGTGTGTGTGTGTGTGTGAGAGAGAGGAAGCATTTGCATTCGTGTTCACCTCAGTATGTGTGTTTGTGAGTGGATTAGGGTTGGACCAAGATGGATTTTTTCAAGGCTAATTGGTTCTACAAACGCTGGACAATGAACAACAAAAGATTGACTGAACATGCTGCCTCCCTTGTTGGAGGAGCACTTGTTGCTACATCTGTCAGACTTTCCAGTCAAGCACTGCGCATATGCAGATAACAACGATAATGGTGTCAAACTTGCCATTAAAAGCAGTGTTAATTTCTTGCTGCTTGCAGATTTTACTAGCTGTTGCTAGCTAGTAGCAGTTATTATCATGAACGACATGAGCTGGATGAAAACTCTGTCTTAGTTGATTCGTATGAAAATGAGAAACCTGTAAAAGGGTCCATAATGCAGGACATCGTGCTAATTCAGTGCTGTGCTATAAGACTTAAAGGTGAGCACTTTATGATCAATGTAGACATGGAAATAAAAGAGTGGTAGGATACACTATGGTGACAATATTTTCAGACCCCAAACCAGGACCCTTAAGTATCATGCATACGCAACATCAGGGGACAGGATAGGGGACCGAGGGCACCATTCAACACCATGGACGCCATGGATGTAAACTGTAGGTAGCAAGCTAGATAGCCAGTCATGCTAACGTAAACACTTGCCAGGAGGTGGTTAGCCTAGCTCACAATAAAGACTAGAAACAGGGAGAAACCGCTAGCCTAGCTTTCTCCAAATTTCAAAACTACTAGTCTAGGTTCTAAACAATGCCATATGTGATTTTAGGGGTCGTTGGCAACAAAGTGGATTAGCGTACTTTGCAACCATTCCTGTAAATTGACCATTGAACCCAATGATGATACTGCAGCTACCTTACAGACAAAACAGAATTTGATCAAAATCCTGTCGGGGTTGAGTGCTTCTTGTTGAAAATGCAGCGTTATCGATCGATTACAAGCAAGAACTGCAGAGACAGAGCCGAGCTGACAGAGCAGCAGTTTGTGACAAGATAAAGAGTCTGCAATAAGACTGTAAACAAGACATTGATTTACCGCCGGCCAGTATAGATCCTAGAAGGAACAATGAAACACATTATGAGCATGTCTATTCAGTAAAACCTGTCTCTTTTTTTTAATAGTTTACAAACTGGTCACGTGTCTCACTCTGCTGTCTCACACTGAGGATTCATGTCCTTGAGGCCAATGGCTAGTTTTGAGGTTTTTGGGATTCCTGTCAAGTCTTATACTAGCCTTTAGCTTCCCTTTAGCAAGCACCCTCCACCCTGTTATTCTTGCCTGCAGCGAGGTCACCTCCAGCTGCTTCAAGCCAGCTCACATCATCACTCCTGGGAGGTTTCTTACATATGCAGCACTGTCTCCCCATCTCGCTTTTCTTTCCCCTCGTCTTTGTCTCCCTCCTTCCCATTCACGCACTCATTTCATCCCGTTCTCCGCCGGGAACCAAGAGAGGCACGTTTAAATAGGTTTGGGAGATGAAGAGACGGACAGCGCGGCTCGGCCTGTCTGTCCCTGTGCTGGCAAACATTATTCATGCCTTCCTAACTGTCAGCCAGAGAGCGAGGGACCCTCTGAAAGACAGCCTGGCCATGAGAGAGAGACAAAGAGACACACCTGATGCTCGATAGATGCAGAGGAAGCACAGAAAGGTGGGGGGAGGATCGCTGACAGACGGCCTTTCACACAGTTCTGCTTTTAATTCGACTGACAACCACAGTTTCTGCTGTTTTCTGCTGTTTTCTGCGTTTTTTCTCGGTCCACCAGATGAAAGACACGTCTTTGGGCTTGCGCTCATGCTTCATGTGCTGCGACATCCTGCAACAGATTTGCTTTTTTAACCTGTTCAGCCATTGTTGTTTTTAGATACCATTAGATGTCTCTTCACTGAATTCAGTCATTATTTCACTGAAATGAAAAGCTTCGTTGGAAATGACAAAGGACATGATGTGATTATTGGCTTGACAGATCCGGTAGTTTCATGTGCTGAAAAATAATAAAATTTCCGTTGTTCCAAAAAATTCAGTTTTCCCTCCGCCACAAAAAGTTGACATGAGATTAAGTTGTCACCCTGGTCTTATTGTCTATTCTAAGACACATTTAGAAGCCAAAAGAGAGACTTCAAGAGGCTTAAAGAGGGAGCAAATTCATTTATTTGATGTCATGCACAGTTTAAAAGTTGAAGAAATACAGAGTCTGGGCGATTGGACACTGATGGTGAAGGGGTGGAGAGCAATGGCTGAAGATCAGGATGGATGTGATGTGGAGCAGGAGCTCTGATGAGCTCAGCAGAAGGGCCCATGAGCATAGGGTGTGAACTGGGTGGAGGAGGCTTGTATCGATTTGACTTTAAATAAAGATGGATGACGCATCTCCACTTACCGTGCAAAAATTAAGCCAAATTATTGTCAACGCTGGCGCCGCCATCTTGCTCTGGTGATGTCATTTGGAGCCAGTAGTGATGGGGGATGCCACCGCAGTTTGGAGATCCCACCTGTAAACCCGGCGGGCTCATTCGCAAATGCACGTCTGTCCCTTCTTGTCCATCAGAGACGCATTAATCACATCAAGACCTTAAATACTGTCTCATTCTTGGCTTTTTAATAGCAGGTCAAAATATTTTATATATGAATTTAGATGATCTGTGGCACAATACTTTTACTGTGCAGCTGATTTTCAAGCTGTGATCGAGCTTGACTTTCTTCCTTTAGTCCACCTGATATGAAACCTCCACCTGGACATTGATCTGCTGCAGCTAGCTGTCAGTTACGTACAGTTAATTGGTTTTCCGTGGGAGCGCTTTGAAGCTTGGCACGCACTCAGTCAGATTGTCTTCTGTTTTTTGGCAAGCAAGTGGACTGTTTATCTTTCAAATGTGTCACACTTTTACAGCAGTCAGGCCCTTTGTTCTAAATCTTAGTCTTTACCCATTTGCTCCACACTCTCGATGTTTGTGTCGGGTCTGAAGTGACACATTTACAACTGCAAAGGGTGTTGCAGGTCACTGCTGCAGCAAGGATGGCGATGTGAAGGATCAGCGAGATGTGATGCTCAAGGAAAAAGGAAAACAGCCACTGACTCACCTTTGATTGAAATGACTGCATCCGTGCCCCAAGAGGCTGCAGGATGGAAAAAGGTTAATTATATGATCGGTTCCCTTAATCATCCCTCCATGTTTCAACTGATGTGACACAGTGCGGTACCTGTTATTGAGTGACAGCTTTCAAGAGTATCGACGGACCACCTAGATGGTTGGATTGTGCTGCGTTCGAGCGCAGGTGTGGATGTTCGGGAATATCACAACTTGTGAAGTTAACAATTTTTACAGTTTTCTTTAAAATTAGTGTCCAGTTGGAGGTTAAAATCAATCTTTGTTCGAGATTTGTCTCGTCTGTCCTGATGCCAGAGCGAAATGAAGAAGACTCTTTGAGCTGTCGGCCACACTGTGTCCGCGCTCTCTTCTAAATAACCCATGGCTCTTGGCTGTTATTTTCTCCCCTGTGCTTGGTTTCTTTAAACATTGATTTTATGCTTCAGGAGTTTCGCGCATGCTGAAAATATGTTGTCCAAAATATGCCCTGTTTGACTTTATCCTCGCAGCGCGGTTGAGTCAGACATTCTGCGCTCGGTGTTTGTAGTAGAAAGCAGATCTTTGACTCGACCTCATCCCGCTCTGGGCTGCTGCTAGATCAGCCTTCGGTGCGGATTTTTATTGAATTTTCAAAACTCTGTATCTGTTATGCAAGGGAAGAGTGCATATGCAGCCGGTGATGAAGAGAGTGGAGAATGTAGAACACACCTTCCCCCAGACGTTCTCATCGCCCCGGGGCTGCAGAGCCGCGCTGTGCTGCGTTTGAACCACAGGGAGGTATGAAAGGGACGAGGCAGCCGTCTGGCATCACACCGTCCTCGTCTCTTCCACGAGTCTCTGCAGAATTGCTGTTATTCACCACAAGGTATGCAGTAATTAGACTGAGGTCAAGGGAGTGTGTGCCCTCTCTTCATCATGTCCCTGTGCAGCTTCATTTAAGAAGTGGCGCTGCAAGTGTTGCTCCACTTCCTTCCAACAATTAGCAAAAACGCCCCAGTTCTTCCCTCCCCTCCTTCCTGCTGTTTGCACTCTGCCTTCATTAATGCCCCTTCCCTTTACTCCCTTGCCCTGTTCTCTCACTCTGCTCTTTTTATTTTCTTTCACAGAATTGAATGAAATGAGGAGAATTAGAAGAGAATTGAAGGCGCAGTCATCCTCCTTCTGTTCTCCCCCGCTCTCAGAATTAAAGCCTACTTCTCGGGAATAAATGTGGGATTTGTGCCTTTTAGTCTTTTCGGTGGGACAATGTTGAAAGGTCAATGTTTACAACTCTGCCGTTGCTCATCCAGAATTAATCCCACCTAACACACACATTCATGCACACAGTTGAGAATGACCACAGAAGTGGCTCCAGTTCCTGCACTGAATAAGAGGCTTTTCCCATTATCTCCACTGTATTTAATGAGCCTTTTGCTCACTTTCTCACTGCACTCTGTTTCTTTTAGACTTGCTGGGGTCAAGCTGCTTTTTTTCCTGCCTCAAAGTCTTAATTTTCATGGGATCGTTCTGCCATCAGAGTAGTGAACTAAGCTCAGTTTAACTAGTAGTTTAACTACATTTTGAGTGATTTGCGTCTCCAGGCCGGGTATGGCAGCAGACAGGAGTCACAGTCAGTCCTTGGATTGGTGCATCTTGGCTACTGTACACTTACACTACCAGAAGACAGAAAAAGATGATTATGGCTGCAAACACTTCTTTTCCATCCTACGTCTGTGTACTGCTTAAGTCTCCTCCAACATGCCGTGCTTTCTTAAAAGTTTTGCCTTTTTTTCAAATTGTAAAGGAGTTTGTTCCTGGTCTTTTGACAGTCTGTCAGTTAGTCCTACAAATGTAACTGTAACTGACCGTAAATATCAAACATACAAGACAGTAACAGAGCACAGGGTGGTACGCTGGAGCAGAGTTGTCTGACTTGTTTAATTTTTGATGGACTTCTCTAAGCTCGCACCGGTCTGCACCTCACTGAGTTTGTTTTCTCAAAAAGTGAAGTCTGACTGCTGTGATGGAATTTAATGCGGCTCTCTTCTAACGCTGGCTTCTCTAAGCTCGTTAAACTGTCCGGTCGCCTCTGGCTTCAGTCCAGTGGCCCAGACCAATGCCTTTATTAGCCGCTCCTTCGGTCCACAGACTGACTACTATATGAGCTCCCCTGGTTCCTGTGGCAGACCGTATGGATTTAGGCTGACCAGGCCGTGCTTCTAGCCATTATGATGAGTGATGGATCTCTATTATTCTAACTTGAAAGCACCCATTGTTATTCTGATTAGGCGTGGCAAATGCTGCATTGCTAAGCTTCCTTTTTATCCCTCCGCTCACTTTTCTGCTCTCCGTTGCTTTCCTACCTCCTCTCACATCGCTTCCCTCCTCTCTTCCTGTGCCAGTGTGCATTGTGGGTGTTGTCATCCGGTCCCTGCAACACCCAGACCTCATGCAGAGAGGAGTTGCATGGTGTTTTTCTATATCTGTGGCTGAATGCTGCAGGAACAGCCTTGGCGCCCAGTTGGTCCCAAATGGGAGTGCCTTGCCAGCCACAGCTTTACCACCCCTGAAAAGATGCTCGGCTAAATAAGAGCAAAGCCACCCGAGCTGCGTGGACACAAAGCGGAGTAGTTTTGCTTCTCTTCTGCATGGCAAAGAATGGGTTCACTGGCACCTAGTGCTTGTGGGCTGAATGGGGTTGGCTCAATAGACTGAAAATCAACTGTGGTTTAGTGCATGGGTACTTGTGCCGTCAAATGATAGTTGTATATGTCCAAATCACGCTTTTAACCCCTGATGCCAGGCCTTTAAATACTGAGTATCTGTCAATAATGATATTTTTGACAGCAAATAACTGTGTAAATAAAATACAGCATATATTACAGTCTTCCTTATAGTACTCTATGGTAATATTACAAATGTAGAGAGTGTCAGTGTCAGTCTTTTGAAACCGGAGGGTTTGAACAGCCTCTCTACAGCTCCAGAGTGAAAAAAGTAGTGAAGTTCAAATGCAGTCTTGAGCCAACAGCTGCACTTCAGGGTCGTGGAAACGTCACGGCATTACACACAGAATGATTTTTCATAAGGCAGAACTGCTCTGTAATCAGTATTTTGCATCATTCACAGTCGGCTTGTTGGATCACTCTGTGCAGTTCCAGTGTTTTTGAAAGCTGCCAAACCCAAAACAAAAATAACAAAGGAAATGGATCAAGCTGTTGATCGGCCACAACCCTGATCCTTGTAATCGGTTCAGTAGATCTTTAATTCTGGGCCTGATTTAGCAGAAGTTTTTAACAGTAGGCTCCAATTCCGGTTGAAAGCCATAAACTTCATTGGTTCCCAGAGTTGAATTGGACCCTTGTTTACTGTGCAGTGGTCCTGAACCTGTTTTTGAGAGGACGCTATCCGACAGCAGCTCTGTAAACGGAGCCACTCAGAGGTGCATTACTGAGCTAACATCCACACACCACAATGCCAGCTGATGATGGTGATTGCACTGAGAATAAGCCTCTGCCGTTGCTTGGAGCTCAGCATCACTTTACTATTAAACAAGTCTCTATTCAGCTTGGACACAATATCGTAGTGGAAGCCTTTGGTGTGGTTCCAGGTCCTTCACTGCCATTAACTTGCGACCCTGGATGAATCAGCATCGTTAAGGACTTTCAAAGACACGACATTCAGACTGCTACATGTTAACAGACAGTAAATCTGCTGTGTCTAGGTCATATATATGAGGAACTGCCGGCAGTGTTGCTGGCCTACCAAGACTTCTGCTTCCCCTGGATTGTCAGAACCAATTTGGCCTTCTCTGTTACGCCTACCTGTAGCTACCTGACTGGTACACACTGAATATGCCTTCTTCATTTAAGTTGTACAATGACCGTCTGTGCAGAAAGGCATTGAGACATTTCTAAATGCTCCGAAACAGAACGCTCTCCTCTCCACTGAATGCCTTTCATGCGCGCTGGAGGATGAATACGAGTCCTGGCCTCTTGTCGTCGCACATTACAGTCTTGCACTGTGCACCTTTACAGTTGCACTCTGGTGTAGCGAGGGAGGTATGATGTGTTCACCGTATGTGTGCAGGTTTGCATGCACAATGAGCAAGGCATGGAAGAATTTTTGTGTCTGCATTTGGGATTTTCTATTCAAGGAAATAAAGGGAAGAAAACGCAGCCCCTAATGTAATTTACACACTGTGTTTGTGGGTGTGTGTGTTGCCGACACTGTATGCTTTTCCTGAGCAAGTACAGTCACGGTCATTCTAACATTTTTACAACATGTTATTAGTATGCCAGGGGTGCTGTGTGCAGAGTGTGTGTGTTTTATGCTGCTTACTTTCTCATTCTCCTGCTCTAACATCAAAATCCTCTCATCTTACAACGATGGTGCCCTTATCAACATGCCAACAGTGTAAGGTAATCCTTGTGCAAATAAACCAAGCACTCTTGCCTCTTTTTTGTATTCATTCTAGCAAATAGGCTTCCTTCCAGTGATGTGCATGAAGTAGCGGGGAGAGTACAGACTTGGCACATGGAGTCTACAGCCCTGGCCCGCGGTACTAATGAGGTCAAACAGATATACACAGTTCCCTAAACAGCTCTGTCCAAGACATTCCAGCGCAGCCACTTTGCAGCCTGCAGGCATTTCTGCTCGTCGTGGAAAGCCAGTTTTACTGTGGTTCGGCACATTATCTCAGCAGCTCCGGCCTAAGGCATGTCGAGATTCATGTCCTAACACTGTTAGGAAAGATGGGGATTTAGTGCCGTCTCCTAAGTTATCTGGGAGTCCCACTGCTACAGCCACGGGGGGAGAAATGGCTACTTAATGCATATAAAACTCTTTATTCACAAACCGTACTGAAGTGTTTGTAGCCAGCTGATGCTGACTGCCAGATTCTACAGCTCGCAGTGCTTCATGGTGTTTGGATATGAGATTGAAAATGTCCAGACAAGCTTGCTGTTTATCTTTTAGTTGTTAAATGATAATCTTTTATTGTGTTAAATTAACAGTCCACACGCTAACAATTTTTGAGAATTTAGCATTATGCTAACACTTGGATGCTTTAATCTAGTAAAAACATTATTTATTCAGATTAGTGGAATTTCTTTGATTTCTGTCTTGCCACTTAATTAGATGATTTTCAAGGGAGTTTAGATGTTAGACGGCTGGATTCCAAAAGGAAACAGTGTCTGTTTACTGCTGAAGTGCAGACAAACCCATCCGTTTAGTCTTTAAACCAGCCTGTCTTAAGCAAGGTTGCATATCCCAACTTTCATTGGGCGAAATGTGCAGTGTACGCCCTGCACAGGTTGTCAGTCTGTCTCTGGGCAGACACATACAGACCAACAAGCAACCATTTGTTACCCCTGCATGTCACTGCACCAGCAAGGAAACCCACGCCGACAGAGAGAGGACATGAATTACCCATCCTGACATTATATATAGAGTATGCAATTTAGCCCAAATTAAACCTTGCACCAAAATGAATAACAGGACATGTATTCAGACTGTGTTCAGACGAGGTATTTTGATGGCTGTTGACTGTAAACAATGAAATTGAAGCTTAGAGGTCCACTTACTTACTTTCGGACATTTAAGTTGTGTCTTTGCTCAACCTAACAGCAGAACCTCTGTCACGTGCAGTAAGAGGTTGTATATCGGGGAGGGTGGCGTCAGACATGGATGGCCCTCTTGATATTCCTCCGGCTGTCCACTGACTCTTGTTCAGGGCTTTGACCCCATCCCAGTGGAGTGCGTGATCAGTTTTGGTCAGCTGATGTCTGCATCTGGTGATTCAGTCTTTTGCCGTTGTACTGTTACTGCCCCACGCTAAGTCACGTGATTACACCTGAGCTTGCTCCATTTGCCGAAAGCTTGTAAGGAAAGATTAGGAAATCTTAGATTATTTGCTACATATACTGCTCCCATTACCTTGTGGGGCAGCTGGATTGTCGAGAATCCATCTTGTCGGGCTTCAAGTTAAGCACTCATGGCCAAAACACAGTGGTTCAGACCAGTTAGCCTCCCGAGGAGCTACTGGCAGCTACGGGTGCGACAGCAGGAATATTCATTTGAAATGAACAATGGCGGCTCCTAAAGACATTAGCATTGATGCACAAACTTTCCACAACACCTCTGATGATCAGCAGTTTGTGGCGATGTGAATGTGGTGGAATTCAAATCTATAACCAGCGTTTTTTGTCACGGTGCCAAAGGTTTCTCATGTCTAAATGACACCTTAGCACGAGCTTTAAAGCAAGCTTGCAGACTGAGTCCAGAGGAGTGTCTTGTCCCCTCCTCCCTCCTCTCTGAAGTCAAAGGGAGTCACAGCCACTGGAATGTAAAGAATGCAGCTGTAGCAAAAACAATGGAAAGTAAGTGCTTATGACAGATGTGCAACCTCATCTAAGCGTTCGAGCAAACCGTTGAGGCGGTGCATTGTTTCCCCTTTTCCAAAGAGTGGGACTGAGGAGAATTTACATGGCAGCAGCAGTGCCACAAGTGCCCGCAGGAAAGATGTCTGGAGGTTAAATGACAATTGCTGTGTAACGTCTTTGAACAAAACCTCTGTTCTGAGAAATAAGCAAAATTCCTCTTACTGCTTTGAAGGCAGTTTTCACATTTTTAGGTTTTTTGCTGTCTTAAGTCTTCCAGTAATGAATTTCTAAAATCAGGTCTCTGAGCCAGGAGTTAATGATGAGTCATTTTTAAACAGACTGTTGAGATTTAATGAGGCGTAACAGATTGCTCACTGAAGTTTCTTTTTTTTTTTTTTTTAAACTTTGCCGTGTCTTTCATACTAAAACCCAGAACATTACAGTGTCACCTCCCGCCTGTTGGGCCTGATGCTCAAATGGCATGCAGTCACCTTGTGAGTGACCTCCACTTGTATTCAGACACACCGTACAGATACAAAGAGACAGACTGTCCTGGTCTGCTTGTACAATCTGTAACGTTTGCACACATTCATACTGACTGCACAAGATACATAATCTGCTCTGATTGGGCAAGGGCCAGGTGTTTTTTGTTGTATGGTAATTAAGAAGCAACACAAATCAGTGAGCGCTGTAAGACATCAGCTTCCTGTTGTCACGCTGCTTGTTGCCGTTTTGTTCCTCAGATGCTGCTTTTCTTATTTTTAGTGAAAATGCTCACAAAGTCACAAACTTCCCAGAGAGCAGCTGAGGCAAGCAGGGCCTTTTTCAGTGCTTTGATGCTGTCGTTCCCAGCCAATGACCGTATGTGAAGATGGATGACATGACAGTTCCTCAAAAGTGAAGTCAAATCATCTCCATCGCTCCCTGGTGGCTGGTTGCAGTATTGGTCAGAAATCCCGGTCCCACCGTGTTAGCAGATCGGAAATGGGCAAAACTAAGTACACATCAAATACATTTTTTCCAAAGATGGCTTCTTTTTTGGTAGTTTGTATCACACTGATGGATGTTCAAGTGTTTATTTTCTAATAAATTTGGTTTCAGTTATTTGATGCTATAAAAAGGGGGCATAACAGACTGTGCCTCCAAATTTCACCCAACATCCGAGATACTATGTCTTCATTTTTTGTACAGTGGGAGGAAGTGGGAACATGCCATTATGAAGCATTATTTGATGCAGCAGAGATGCTTTTTTCTGTTCTTTTAATCAGCTAGCAACCCCTCTGATTTGGCTCCTGATGCTTTGTGGGCAATGCACTCCTAGAACAGCTTTAAAAAAGGATCAGAATGGACGCAGCCGTTGGGTGTGTTTTACTAGTAGCTGGTAATATAGCCTGGAGAAGCTGAGATAAGCTCCAGAGATAAGGAGCAGGTTACAGAGGTCTGCTGAGCTCACATCTTTCTAACTCCACAACCCAAAATCCAAACTTTCAGTCTTCAGACTCAACCAACACTTTTATCAGATTTCTTGCAGCTCCCTCTGGAGCCTCCAAAAGCTTTATACAACTTTTTTCACTTATTCATTGGTACTCCCCAAGTCCTGTAAACAGACTTCCCCTGAACAGATTTCCATCACATTATACTGAAATAAAACTGAATGCAGCCACACTCTGCTGGTGCAGATAAGAAACAGGAGCAGCAGTATTATTATCATATTTTAAATGACAATTATGAAAACATAGTTTTTCTACAATGATAAAATTTGTTAATCAAAAGTTAATACAAAGGTAATGAAAAACTGTTCAGTGTCATCTGCTGCTGCGTGTTGGGTTACAGCATATTCCGCATGCAACAGGGAAGGTTTCACTGGTGGACGGTTTGTCAATTGAATGGCCCATCGTCCATGTTTTTATACTGACTTCATGTAGTTTGTCAGGAATCGGCCGGGCTATGATGGAGCCACGTTAAAAAAGGCTCATCATAATTGTCTGTACATGGGATATCAGTCAAGGAGCCAAACCTACTGGGTGTTAAATTAGATAACTTACTCTCTTGGTCAGACCACATTGATTAGATTGATGATGGGAAAAGAGCTTCAGTGTTTGAAGGAAAATTCTGCATATGTTTCATCTTCTGTTGGTCTGTCACTTGCTCTGTGACGCCTGGAGTACTGCCCAGTCATGTGGTCAGTGCTGCTGAGAAACATCAAAAAAGCCTTCAAACTGTACAGAACACAGCTGCCAGATTAACTCTGTATTCTTTCTGTGCTTGTCTGTCCTGGCTGACTGTGAATCAAGTTATTCATGCAAACCGATACCTGGACTAACACACTGCACTTCTCTGTGAAGAACTAGTACACACTGGTTTTCATCATGACTACAGGACACGACAAGTGAATTCTGGTCAGGTTCTTTGTCCTCGTACAAACTGCATGATGGGAACTGGAACAAGCTTTCTAACAACATCACACAGGTCAAAAATAGTTTCTTTCAAGAGGTCTCGGGAACATAAATTGAGTGATGTCTCACAGTTGTTACTGGTGTTAAAGCTGATTTCATAACTTTTTGTTTTTTTTTCTGTGCCTGTTATAGGTTACAGCTGCTGGCTGTTTTATCGGTGGAGTTATTTCAGATTTTTATTCTTTGTCTTATTGATACATTGTGCTTTTAATTTTGAAATTTTTTTTGTTGCATCATTGAGGACCCCAGGAAGGCAAGCGACCACTTTGTGGAAGCTGATCCAATAAAGAATGAAGTCCAAATGTGCCATTGTCTCAGTTTTCCCTGAGTCCCTGCACGTTGTTTGTGAGTGTTTGCAAACTACCGGGAAGACATCCATCTCACCGGGCGACAAAAGTTTCTCTGAGTTGAGTCTCACTCTGGATGCTGATGGGTGATCAGGTGGCCTCACGGGATCCAGCTTGCCGCCTGCCTGTGACTGATTATCACTTCTCTGGCCCAAATGGCCTCGCCAGGGCAACAAAGTGGCAAACAGCCCTGGGACCCTTGAATGATCCATTCTGTCCCCGTTGCCCCCCTCCCCCAAGAGGGGCAGATTAATCACCAATCCGACAAGACACGACCACAGGCTATAAAGTCATTAATAAGTGCTCAGCAGCCGGGATAAACTGTGAGCAACAAAATAAGCACCTCGATTGTCGTCACCCGTCTTTTGTTGACTTATTTGTATATTTCTTTCAAAATTCTTGCATTGTTTACTTTGTTCCCGGAGTCTCAGAGCCATGAAACATTCAGGAACGGGTCCATTGATTCGGGCTGAGCAGTTGGCATCGTGGGAGCAACTGTGTCAGAATAAAAATGTGCTCAGTCAACTTATCTCTCTACTCATTCTCCGCACTGTGACCTCCCTATCTGCCGCTCTCACTCTGGAGAGAAACAATGAGACGGTTTCTGGGATTTAGCTACGAGGAAATCTGTGAGAGCAGGAGGATTTGTTTTGCTGTTTTGCCCGGGAAGCAGCACATAAGCCATTCATTCCCTGTCTTGCATTTTCTTATTGGCTTAAAGCAATTAAAATCTCTTTGCAGCAAGAACACCCCCCCCCCCCCCCCCCCCCCAATTGAAGTTTAAGAGAATAGGGACAAAGGACTGGGTCTTACTGCCTGGTAGTAAATAAGGAGACTCACCTATGGATGGAGTAAGGAAAACATTTTAAAGGCGCTGCACTGAATGCAGAACAATGCTGCCGAGGGGAAGTGAAAATACACTTCATATCCCTTAGCTGCTTAATATTCAGCTTTCTATCAGTACACAGCTGTGAAAGGATACATGAGCTGCTAGTTTAGTTCAAATGCACCTTAATGGATCTTCTAAATATCTGAAAATACGTGAAGGATGCAGCACTCGCAAAATGTTGTCCTTGCTTCTGTTTTGTTGTTGATGATGGAATAAGGTAGCCTTGGCATATGATTTCCATCACAGCATATCATTATTTTTGAGCTCATCCAACAGTCCAGGATACAAAGTATGATATACTCCACTGCGGGATGAAGGCAGTCTGTCACAGTGTGTTTGTACTAATAGGTGTTCTGGTGCAGAGATTGAAGAACATGCACCTTGAAGGTTTGGGTCTGCAGTAATGCCATCAATAATACCAGGTAGAAGTAAAATATAAATAACTGAACAATACATACAGCTCCTGCTTCACTCCACTGTGTCCTTACTCGACTCATAGCATGCTCACCAGTAACTTATTTGAAGGGTTTTGAGGGTTGGAGTTAACTTGAATGTATCAGTTTTGGACAAATTTGTGCAGAGGTGTGATGGTCCACTGGTGAACTCGGGATTGATTCTTTTCAGGAATTCGGCCAGCCATCATCTCTGCAGGGAGACAAAAGTCCTTCCTCCTGGCCATGATCGTGTTTGATTCAGTGTGTTCAGAGAGGGAGGGGCTGTTCACAGACTGGTCCGCTGTCAGTGTGTTTGGTGGAGAGTGAGAGTGAGGCAAGGGGGGGCTGCGCGAATCAATGCGCTGCAGCTCTGCAATTAAATAAGATTTTACCGATTTCAAAAGGTATTAAATATTGTGCCAGCTTGGACAGTTTAGTGATGTTTTATACCCAGTGATGACAAACTAACGACAGAGATAAGAGTTTTAATATTGGCACACTGTAAGTTGAGCTGTCTCTTGACAGACCAGTCGAGTTTTTCATCCCAAAGATTCAAATTCTCATATTTTTTGTGCCTGCAGTATCGCTGACAAAACTCGTTCAGTTGTTCCAGCTAAATAAAAACAATTTGAATATTTATTTTTGTGCATTATGTCTATAAAACTGCAGACCAGTAGTAGGCATACAGTCTATTTATTTTAAAGATCTGCACGTTACAATATAAACAAATGAAATAATGTTGAATTATTCGCTCTTTTTAACTTGACCTGCGTTTCATTGACAGTCAATGAAAGTGATGTTGTGTGCAGAGTTTCAGTAAGACATATTGGTGCTGGTCTGTGTGTCCTGGGAGACTTCAGTGTCCCGGGCAAATGGGAGATATTCCAGTCAAATATCTGCGTTTATGGAGCCTTTTTTCCCTTGCTTTTTTGTCCAAGTGACAAAAGGAGACAACAATTTTTGAAATTGGTCCCAAATTGACCAAGAGCGCTGCAGCCGAACTCAATGCAATCCCTCTGGACGTTTGTACAGCGTCAGTGTACGTCCACTAAGTGTTTCTTTTTTGCCGCTGACGGTCTCAGATTGTTTCTTGTGTCTGACAGCATAATGGAGGGATCCCCACAGAGACCGACCGTTCTGCAGGATCCTTTTTGGTCATGTGGTTCCTGTGTGTCATGCAGTGGATGCAGAACAGCTGCAATCGAATACTGATATTCACAACTGAATGTCTGTTTTGTATTAACTGCATCATGTATTTAGATTCAGAATATTCTTTGACAGCCCCCGTCCACAGCTTCCTGCCAGTGTCCACCCCAGTGTCCAGAATTTAATTTGGTCAAAGACAGAATGTACCTGCCATCAGGCTCGTAGCTTTGCCTGCAAGACTTCTTCTAAACTGGCAGCTGAGGCCGGGAAGTAAAAGAATTTCACGGATTGTCACACATCACAGAAAAAAAGGGCCTGTTGTAATCCTGGTTCAGTGATAAAACGGTGATTCAGTGCAGAGTGCCTTCAAATGCTGCTCACCTGACATCTCTGTGAGGAGAGGTAATTATCACTCTGCCAGGAAGTAGAGGCACGGCGCTGTACGGTCCTCGCTGTGCAGGATTGTTACGGCCGACCACTAAAGCATTCTGTGTGAGTCTTGTTGGTGCTTCAAGTTCAACATTCATGAATTTTTACCCTTGACGAGGCTTCAGGGTGTTGATAACCCCTTTCTTTCATTTGGACTTGAAGGTTGGGGGAGGAATCTCAAGTTATGCTGATTTCTGCAGGATTTCCTGCCCTTCTATCTGCTTCCATTACAGTTAATATGACAGGTGTGCACACAGAGCAAATCTTTGGGGTCTCAATTAGGGAGGATGAGATGCTTTTCTCTGGTGCAGCCACCTTTTGTGATTAAGGCTGATGAGGCAGCTCTTTTGTAGCTTAAAAAGGTTTTTTTAGGCAGGGCAGCATGGCTCTTGATTGAAGTGTCCGTCTGTCATTCAGTCCTTCCAGACGGAAAATATTCAGCAACTATCCAGCAAATGTTTCATGGTCCTCAGAGGATGAATCCTACTGGCTTTAGTGATCTGACTTTCCCATCAGCCTCGGCTGTACTTTTTGTTTACCACTAATCACCAAATGTTAGCATTTTGACATGCTAAACTAAGATGGGAACATGTTAGCAACAATATACCTGCTAAACATGTTAATAAAGCACCGCTGTGTCTCAGCACAGCCTCACAGAGCCGCCAGCATGGCTGTGGACTCTTTACATGGATTTATCCAAGGAATGTCAAATGAGCTTGCTGCCTTTTTTCATCAAACCCCGGTTTCACACTCGCACCTGGGCGCCGGCCAGCACGGCCATGCACTCTTGCCGCTGGCCTCTTTCCACTGTTGTGTCCTTTGGAAGAGAAATTTGGGTTGGGATTCAATCAAGTGGTGGTGCTGCTCTCAGCAGATCTGATTTGGAGAAAGTAGTGCATTCCAAATTTCATCTGACACACAGCGGCAGGCAGACAGGCCGGCCTTGGCTCTGAAGAAAGTGAAAATGGAGGTGGACGTTTCTCAGAAGCTCGGGAGGAGAATATAGTTTTCTGAATAATGTCAAATGGCTGCAGGCTGTTATCTTTCCATGAATACTGCATTCTTGTAACCTTTGCTGTGGCTACTGTTGTGCCGGGTTGGAGGAAGGTCGTCCTCTGAGCAGCTGTTTTTGTGTGGAAACACTTGGTTTCTTCATGCACGCACAGAGCTGAAACTGTGCGAAGTGTCCAGCACACACCGATTACTTCCTCCTCCAGAAAGATAACCGTTCTTCAATGCTGTCTCCATTCTGACAAATGTGAATAATGCACGAAAGGACTCAAGAGTTCGGGAATTTTGATCCTCGTCTCTGAACTGAAGTTATTTTTATCTTTTTTTGCTGTTTCTTCTGTCAGCAGAGCGAAAGATTTAAAGGCTTTTATTTCCCCCTCTTATCAAGTACATGCAAGAAGTAATAACTTCTTTCAAAGGTCAGCACAGAGCAGTGATGGATGTATGTCCTCATGACCCATTTGTGTGTTTTCTCACATGACATCCGTCACTGTGGCTTCTATGAGACTGTATATACAGCAGGGGAAAGATTATATTGCATTACATGGGTAATTTGTGGTTTTTATATTCAGAGAATTGAGATTGTAATGTGTGGAAACTCTTGGGGTCTATAGCATCTGTAGAAGCAGCTGGCACTATTACCAAACTGCTTCTGGTTCAGGCCCGTGTCATAGCACAGCGAATCGCTTCAACTAGCCGGTTGACATGCTTTTTTAGCGCTGAATAAACAGATGGGTGATAGAAACACACACACATATATATTATATAAGCCATGCAAGCTCACACTGACCCCCTCTCTGGGCAACCACATGCCCAACCTTGGAAGCACAGCCTGAGATCATAAGGTAAAACACCATCAGAGCTTCACATATGCAGCAGAGGGATTACCCATCATAACTCTGTTGCCTCTTTCTTGGCATTTTAGGTTTCGCCCTTTGCTGAATAGAATACATACAGTATGCTGGAAGTGACTTTTCTAAGAGCCGTTCACTCGTTCCTCCATCTGCTCTAAAGGCATTAGTTGCTTCTGCTTCATGAAAAGCCACCTTTTTTTCTTAAATGAGCTGTGAAGACATCTCTCTCTGTGCTGTAAACCAATCAGAAGTCTGCACACGCCACCTTCTTAATCCAAATGAAATGTATTTTCTTAAAAATCCTGCTTTGAGCTTTTTGTCTTGAACAGGGAAACGTGCAAGAAATGGTGTAAAAAAATCTGCCTTTGCAAACAATTTGTATTCAAATTTGGCACCAAGCAGCACAGAATTAATTTAACATCCACCCCCCCTCTCCAAAGCTCCCTCATCTGATGTATTCCAATGCGCTGACACACACACACAAACACACATATCTGTTAAATAACTATGCCCTCAGTGGTAATGTTTTGTTGCTAACCAAACACTTCAGTATTTGCTTTGCTCTGCAACCATAACAGCTCCCTCGAGACCCCCCGAGACATCAGAATCTAAATGTATAACGTCTCTCACACTGCTGCTGTCTCTTGCATACAGCATGGTCAGCCATCTCCATCTATTTCCATAATCTCCAGGCTTTGTGTGTTTGCACACATATCACCAACATCATCTGTTGGAGCCATGGGGGTTAGAAGTGAGAGCAGGCACTCATCGCATCTTGACTCCATAAGTAGTTTCCTGCAGAGTCGGGATGAGATGCCACTCAACTATCTCCAACTGTTACTCATGTGCGTACAGCATGTGTGTTTATTGCTGTGTGTTTGTGTGCGTCTGATGGATGCCGCCATGCTCCAGATGTTGCCATTTGCATAGCTATTAATGGACTGTTGTAGCTCCGTGTTTGGGCAGCAACAAGAGCCTTTTAGCCCACAATGGTTTATGAAGTGACACAGGCATTTTATATTCACTTTATATTCACAGATAATTCCCAAATCCTCAAATAACCACCAAACTAGATTCTGTGTGAATCTGGTGTGAAAGTTTCCTGTTATAAATGCTGCTGTGTTGCGGTTGAAGGCAATAACAAAGCATCTGTTGAGGCAGAGAGCGATTTTATGTGCAAGGATATGAGCCTATATATTATTGTTGAAAATGCCAAATTTAGACAGATGTTACCCTGGACCCTGGAACTGAAATACGCAGCAAGCAGTTGGCAGCATTTGAATACAAGATACATCCTTGGCAACTGTCCAAAAGCTGCCCTTTGAATCTGGGCATTGTTTACTGTCTTTGGGGTCGCAAAGGCCATTATATGAAGTAAAAAGTACATTTTGTGTTGGCATCTATGTGCTGAAATCGCTTGAATAGTCTTCAGATTGTTTCTATCAGATGAACAGTCCATAACCCTGAGGTTATATTAACATTTGACACACTGCATCCAGTTCAGTTTTCGGCTTTTTGCTTCACAGCGACTTAATGGAGTAAGCTTGAGAGCGGGAAACGAGCATCACACACTCAGCAATCTATCATCAAAATTGCAGCAGATTAATTTCTCAACTGTCTTCTTGACTGATCAGTCGTTTCAGCTCCAGTTGTCTCATGTCCATCTCTAAGGTTTCTCAATCGACCTTTTTCTAAACCCTCCTTCGAACAGCAACTGTCCAATCATGGCTCAGTCACTGCACTAAGCACGCACCAACAGGCCTATCGAGCTTTGCATTTCTCTAATGTTGATGTGGTTTGAACAAGGCTATAAAAAGAGCTATACTCTGTATTTCAAGATACAAAAAGGCAAGAGCAAAAGAGTGAGGAATGGATCAAACCTTGTCTTTGTCTGCTTAGCATGTCTGGCTAACAAGCTTACTATTAATAACCAAGCATTACATCCAGAGGCAATGGGCGTGTTATTGGCTTTCCACATTGTTTTATGGGGCTGCAGGTTAGGTTAGAAAAAAAGCCTGTTCAGGACAGATGCACCCACTGTGGATCTGTGAAGCTGTGAGCCAAGATGCAGCTACATCAGAGTTTAGAGGAACGATAGCAGCGCAGCTCTGCTCTTTGTTTGTTTTGGGGAAGTTCTCGCTCCAGCAGCTCCAGCCAAACATGTGTTCGATACCATTACATTTGCCAAAGTCAGAGCGTATTCCTCACATCCTCAAATCCTTCTGTCTTATCAAAGTGAAGCACACAGTCTGAAAATATAGAATAAAACCACTTTAATGCTTGTCCAAGTACATTTTTTTCCGTTTTCTATTTAATGCCACGGTATAGAGCGCACTAGCCCTAAACTGAAAAACAATGCTGCTCCCTTGTTGACATTACCTGGATCAACAGCTGGTGAAGATGTTGATGTTACACCTGGGAGATGTAGCTTTAGCCTCAGTCTTTTCATGCCCACGGCCATCAAGTACAAATCCATTTTAAAATGCATCTCATCAGGTGGAGAGAGATTTCTCAGCCTCATGAAGTTCAAGCATTAGCATTATCTTATGTTAGCCATTAGCCAGCTACACTGACTGCTGGTGAGTCGTCATTTTAGCCATGGTGGTTAGCTAGCAATTAAAGCGAATTGCGGTAAATCTGCCAACTGGAAGCTCGATACGCTTGATGGAAGGCTTAACATGCGTATCAACAGTACCTAAGGAGGGCGGGGCTTAGAGAATGTGAAGATAAAACATTTTAATCAGAGCAATACAAATGTAGTTACTGATTCTGACTCAAACTGAATCAAATCATTTATTTAAATAAGATTCATCAGAGGAGCAGACACACACCCCGAGTGTGTGTTTGTTTTTGTGTGTCCATGCAATGTCTCCTTCATGAATGCTTGCACTGCTCTCATCGCCATGGTTACTACCTGCGGTGGTGGAGGTGGGGGGGGCTCATCATCTCTGCGAGCAATTAATCACCCAGTAGGATGAATCCTGGTCTTCTAATTACAGACAAATTAGATGGAAGTCATGCCTGAGAGGGATACGAAGGCTGCGACTGGCTAATGTGATTTCGTGCAATCTCTGTTTCAGCCTGTGCTGCCTCTGTGCAAACTGCGCAAGCCTCCTGCAAATATTATTATACACCCCTTAATGTACCAAATTGGAGAAAATGACAGTAGGCAGAAATCTCTGCTTTTGATCGAGAAATTATCAGTCTCGTGGCAGAGAAGTTGAGAAGTGGCTTTGGACAGTCTGAGATGTTGTCTGTGAAATATCGGCCCACCACAACCTCCCAGAAAGGTCAGAGCTGCTGCCACTCCTCTGGATGAGGGACTTGTTGTGGGTGTTTGACCATAACTGAAGCGTGTTGTTGATGTTATCCTCATGAAAGCATGAGATATGGTAAACATTACCTGAGAAAGGAGAGCAAAAAAAAGTATACACATACATCTTATGGATGCATTTTCCTCTCTTTCCCTCTCTCCCTTTTTTGGAAATACATTTATTCAGTCTAACCTTTCTGTTAGAAATAGGAGTAATTCATATTTTTTTGTGACATTTCAGAAGTTGGCCCCGAAATGTTCTTGACAGTTCAGTGGAAGCAGCCGAAATAAGTGAAAAAAGTTCAGTCTCAGCCTGCAGGTGCTTTGCTGCTTCTCTGCCGCGCTCACACACACTCCCGTGCTTTTACTGTGAAGCCTGTTAATTTCTGAGCACTATCTCATATATGAACTTCCTGCCGTCCCTTTCTGCCAAAATGGAAGCTCTGCTGGGTGTGAAGGAGGTGGGCCTGCCTGTTGTCGCTGTTTAATAAGCATGTTAGTGTGTTAGGGACACAGTGAAAGCAAAGGCAGCTGCAAATATAACAGATCCAGCGTCACAACTTCTCCTGCTGGAGAAGGAGAAAGGGGTGCGTTCGAGATGTTGTGTGAATTGGTGCAATTTGCTGTGCATTTGTTTGTGTGTTTGCGTGTGTGTGTGTGTGTGCATTCAACATGGCAGACACTCAGCTATGTTCATGGCACTATGAAAGCCCTGCAGAAACAGGGCAAGACGCCCACTCTCTCACTAAGAATAGTTTGCAGCTTCTGTAACGTGCCATGCATTCAGTGTACAGTTGTTTCTCAGCGCAGACATGAAATGAAACTTGTTGGTTTATGGTTTTTGCATCTGGGTCCGTTATTGAGGAGGATGTTCATTTTATCGGCTGTTCTGCGTTTTGTTCTGCTGTGTGGTTCTGGCTAAATGTGACTAAACCTCAAGCACAGGCTCTTGCGTGAGTTGTTTTGGAAAGCCGTTGACAAAGGTCATGTTTTGTCAATTTGTTTCCCCTCTAGTGATTAAGTTCTCTTTTGTTTTTCTACCAGTGGAACAAAAAGTTGTTGTTTCCAGAAGATGCTGATTAGTAGTAAACAAGCTCCTCTTGTGCTGAATCGTAGGTTAATAAAATTTGAAGAGAATATAAAATGTGCTTCATTAATGGAAAGCAGTTGTGTAGCAAATCATATTTTAAAGTGAAATTTTCTGCCAGATTTTTATGCAAATCCAACATTAAAAGCAAACAAAGCTGAATTTCTTGTTTTCCTTGTTTGTGCACAGCAGCTGCACCCCCCCCCACCCCCCCACCCCCACACACACCTCAGAAAGACCAAAAGGTGAATGTAATCAGTGGCTGCTCACTGTCATAAACAGAGTAATAAAAGTCGGCGCAGCCTCTCAGATTTTCTACTTTTCATCATCGATACTTGAAATGAAAATTCATTAAATCGCTTTCATTGGGTTAAAGTAGCCACAGACGTGCATCTCTGCCGGCTTATTATCAAAGAAAAGACGGAATAAATTTGAAAAGCTGTGTCAGCTTTTGATGCTCCTGTCTGTCACACACACAGTTGGTCGCACACGTTTGATTCATTTAAAGTGAAGCAACACAATGTAATGTAGTATTCCTCAGCTCTCCCTCTGGTGTATCGAGCGGGGCGTCTTTTATCCAAATAGATAATTATTCTCGCGCTGCATTGCTGACGTTTGTGTCCTCAGCAAATCCAAATGAAAAATAGATGTCATTACGCCGCTAATGCTGAAATTGGAAAGTGAGAATATGCGAAATTGTGTTGCTCTGAAGACTGAGGCGGGCACATCCGTGTGTCCCAACAGCCAGGTGGATATACAGTATTATTCCATGTTTTTTTACGTGATTGCCTCCAAGCTCACTTTGTGCTTAACGAGGGTTCGGGACGCCACGTGTCATTTGTCTTGAACACACACGCTGCCTTCAGTAGCAGTGACAAACAGCGCGGCCATAACTCCTCCCAGACAATCAGGGAGGATCTGCTGTGCTGCAGTCCTCTCAGGTGGAGGATTATGGGCCTCTGGGGCTCTGCGCCATCGACAGCTGGCCTGTGCGCGAGTGAAGCCTCCAGGCGCTTCACCGCTGACGGTGACCTGAGGAGGGAAGACGACAAAGCCCAGGTATCTCTGCCTGCGGGCTTATGTAGCAAAGCACTCACATTATTTGTTGCCGCATGCGAGTCGAAACATTTTTATAGTTTTTGTGAATACATGTACTGATGACCTTATAAATACTGTATTATTTTTACCTTGAAAAACGAATGCAGTCTGAGGCTGTCGACAGCAGACTCAGGCTGTCGTTGTGGTGTTGAATTATGTTGTGTTACTCTGTTTGTAATATTTTGCTCTTTGACAATAACTGCAAATTAACGAGGATACATGAGTGTATGTACTTTATATGTTTGGCTTATTATTTTCATGTTTTATCTGAGGTTTAGTCTTGAAAGTAATTAAAAAGAGTGAGATCAGGTTTTAGAATTAACATTTGTAGCACAAACGATGTTTCCGCAGTTACTTTCAGGGATAATCAGCAGCTCGTTTGCATTTTCTTTTCATTTGTCTCTTGGCTGATTGTTACTGGTCGTGTTTTCTGAGCTTTGCTTATTTCAAGAGGATCTGTTTTTACTGTGAAATGCAGCAAATATTGTTTTCCTGCAGCGGGAAACACAGAAACCTACTTTTTTCTGGTTTTGTTTTTTGTGAGTGAAAATAGTGGAAAAACTCAGTATTTACTCCCTCTGTGTGTGTGTGTGTGTGTGTGTGTGTGTGTGTGTGTGTGTGTGTGTGTGTGTGTGTACAGTGGGAATTAATGCATGTCTCGTGGTTGTCAGATTGTGTGCTTCTCTTCTAAACGTCCGTCCTGTTAATGATGGTGTGTATTCCCTGGTGTCAGTCTGCAGGCTAATGTGAGTGTTTTCCAGCTGTATAAATCCACATATGTGATGATCTTATGTGTGTGTGTGTGTGTGTGTGTGTGTGTGTGTGTGTGTGTGTGTGTGTGTGTGTGTGCGTGTGAGAGAGAGAGAGAAACGGGACATGCAGGCAGTCCACGGTGGTGTGATTTCCCCTGCATTTGGGGAGTTGAGAGAATATCTGGTTGAAGAGGTGAATGCTGAGCAAGCGTCTTGTAGCTCTCCCCCTGCAGCCACGGGGACATAAATAATCTGAGTGTTGCGAGGCCGTGAATATAAGCTGCTCATCTGTGAGCTAATTGCGCCGTTACCGCAGAAGTGGAGCGCCGGGCACGGGCACCGGGCACCGAGCACTTATGAGCAATTAGGATACAGATGTTGCACAAGCGGCAGAAAACACTCGCTTCAGGTAATTGAACCCGACAAGTCTGACACCAAAGGAAATGAAGTCTGGGATCTCGGTGTGGGATTGAGATTTAGCGCCTGAAAGGTAACTCTGTGTTTTATAGGTGTCTGTCGTTTTCCGGCAGATTTACAACGCAGCCTATTGATTTTGAAGGAAGGACACCTGAGATATGTTGCCTCGAGCTACAAGTGGGGAGTTGCCGCTTTTTCCAAGGTATATATGAATATATACCTGAAAGAAATGGTGGAAAGCGATGATGAAGTAGTGAATGTGAGGCCAATCAAAAGATGGAGTCTTATTTTTATCAGACGTGATTATTCCACTATTAGAAATTCATTTTTCTTCACACAGACATGAGCAGGAAACTTTTTTTTTCCCTCGGATGAGACAGAGACATCAAAGTCTTTTCAGGGATTGAGAAGAGAGCTCTGCATTATCACGTTGGCTCTGTTTTACTCTGAAAAGACCCCACTTTCAGAGCCCCTGAATAATTAAGGATATCGCAGAGTGGCTCTCTGATAAAAGGTATAAGTCTTCCCTGCACCAGTAAAAAATACAGCAGCGCTGCCTCAACTTTTCTCAACACTTTCCTCAACTTTGAGAGCTTTGCGGGTCATCCTAATGGACACGTTCAGCCTTTTGTTGAAGCTTGCTGTCGTTCCAGTGCAAGTAGCGTCCTCAGATTGTTCTGCAGTGCGAGTTGAAACTGCTGTGTTTATGGACGATGAACCATTGTTCCCCGTGCTGCACTTGACTGTCTTCAGCGTTGGCCTTATTATAAAGGACTCGAGGTAATCTGAAATCAAGTCACAGCTCTGATAATTTGCTTGCTCATGGATTCAGCTGAAAACAAGCTTTCAGTTTCTCCAGTCACATTTTTTTTCCCCGTTTCTCTGAACAGCCTCATGCTCTGAGACCTGTGACTTTGTAAATCTAGACTTTCATGTTTGCCTTTGAAGAAAAAGCTGTTTATCCCTTTCTGTGAAAACCCATAATTCAGGACTTGAAAAAGTGTATTTCAGATCACGAGGGTCTGGGTGGACGCGGCTTGAAAAGCCGCTGGTGGTTTTTATATTCCTAGTCAAGTAGTTGCCTTTGATTCACGGTGTGCAAGGTGTATTTAAAGTTGTGAAGATGCTCTCTCTGCTGAATGTTTTATGTCTGAAGCACTTTCAAATTGTTAAATCCAATACCTGCTCAAAGCTGCACTTTTTATTGCTTTTTGCCACATTACTTTTTAACTTCACTCTAAAAAGAATTTATGAATCACTGGCCGTGCTCCAAAAATGCCATGTGGGATATTTTATGGTTTTGCAATATCTTTCAGATTGTTTTTGTCATTAATGAAACAGTAGCATTGACATAATTCCAGTTTGCTGGTGTGTTTAGGTACTATTGACTTTGCACTTTGGCCATGAATCACACTCCTCTTATTCAGCGTTTTTACGATAAGTGACCCTCAGTACCTTCCAGTTACTCTGATTGTGTTTTATCTACTTGCTGGATCTCCACCATCTGTCCCCATAGATGGCAGTGTCGAGCTGCAGTCAGCTGTAGCAGCCCCCCCCCCCCCCCCCCTTCAACAGCAAGACACAGACATGATGTAGACTTTGAGCACACGCACATATTCTGTCTGTCATGCTTACACAGACTGTTTTTCACACAGCACACACCTGCATGCAAAAATAGCACTCACCTAAAAACAGGAAAGAAATGGGACGTGAAGCATGAGGCAGAGGAGCTGTTTTGCTTCGGCTCTGGCCAAATCAGAGCCGAGGGGTGCTTCAGGTTTTAAACAGACGCTCACATCAATGTTTAATCCTGTGCGCGAACAAATTGTGTTGAGATCTGATTGGTCACTATAAAAGGAAGCGGTGGTGACAGGCGTCATCAGTCCCTGTGCAGGAAAGAAAGTGGGTCTGACTTTGGAACATAGTTTGGTGTTTCACAGCACATAAATGACTCCTCTGGCCTCTACTGTATGCTTTTACGAGAAGGGGGTTACATAAAAGATCGTGACACCCCTCTAATGATCCAGCAAACATCTGCACCCCGCTGACGTGTCCTTGAACGTGACGCCGGAGCCCAAATAGTGACTCTTTGCCGCTGTTCTTTTTCTTTAATTTGAGCCGTGAAGCTCGGCAGGCAAAACAGAAAAGACAAATCTCTTCTCCAAAGGATCAATAGTGAGTTACAGAAGAAAAGTATTCCACAGTCTTTTGAATTATTTGAAACAACGGGGTGGGATGGTAAAATTGGGTCTGGGTAAAAAGGTAGAATCACATAAAATGTGAATGTGCAGTGAAGGAGGGCATTTCAAATGTGCATTTACGAAAAGCCTTTATTATATGCTGACCTTTTTCTGAGTGTGAAGCAGCACGGTTATTCAGATCTAACCGGGAACAAAAGCTTTTTTACTGCAACGAACAAAGAGAATCTCACTTTGCACACTTCAGATTTTGTACATGTGTATTAGAAGAAGACATGACACGAACCCGTAGCTTGATGTCTAAACACTATGCAGCCCTGAAACCTACAAAAGGATATGAAAGGTTATCAGACCAGTCAAAAATCTGTTAGTTTAACAATTCAAATTGAGTGTAAAAAGAAATATAAAGCTTTTTTCTTACTTTGTCTTTAACCTTCAGTCAGTTGGTAAAGCCTTTAGCTCTTATCAGTTAATAAACTAAATCAAAACTTTGTTTATTTCACTCTGTAATTCATCTTGAAATCTCTACAAATCCAGAGGATTGAATGGCGAGCTAGCTTACCTGAAAATACTGCTAACTGAACACACTGAGCACCAGCCTGTTCAGCTAGCTATCTAGCTGCAGCTAACTTGCATTAAAGATAACTTGTTAGCTTTAGCTTGCCCGCTAAAATGCTAACTACTGTTACAAGAGTTAATACAGTGATACTATAGCACTATGCAGTAATGGATGATAAGCATCTGGTATTGCTTACCAGCATATAGGTTAGCTTAATGGAGTTTAATAGATCGTTTGATCCCTTAACGCTGTTTTTAGCAGCTATGCTAGCTTGGAATGCTAAAGTGACTTGCTGCTTATAGTTGATTGCTTCTGATTGGACAGGGCCACAGAAGTTTCCTGGAAACAACCGATTTACATATTGCTAATGTCAGCGCTAGCTTAGACATTTGTTAGGTTTTAATGGTACTACATGATTTACTGCAGTGAATCATTGGTTTGAAACTAGCTAGTCACAGAATTTGAAGCTTAGGAAGGACTTTATCAAAGATTTATGAACAGCTGGTTCAATCCAGTCATTGAGCTCAGTGTGTTCGGCTACAAGTGTTTAAGGTGAGCTATAGCTAGCTGCACACTTTGTTCCAACCCCTGTTGTGGACATACACAGTATCTCATCATCATATAAACATGGGAATATAGAACTGGGGTGAGGAGTTAAGACAAGATTAGCAGTAAGGGAAAAATAAAAAGGTTTTCTTGAACCAACTGCTCAGGGGTTAACAAGAAAGTATTTAGCTTTACATTTCTTTTCCTGCTGCCTTTTAATTATTTAAGCGACTGCATTATTTATTGATATGTCAAGTTATTTTTTTGACCCATCTGATAACCTTTTACTGCCTGATGTCGGTTTGGAGGCTCAGGAAAGCACACTCCAGCTAAATGAAATATTGTTTTCAGCTGCATAAATGGCAAGCAGCGTTTTCCTCCCTCTTAACTTCCAGTTGTTGACACTGCAGCCGCCCAGAGGGCTCTTCTATTCCCACTGCGGTGGTATTGCAAGCATGTGTCAATGGCATTGACACTAATGTAATGTGATTGGCTCCTTCTAATGAGGCGAAATGAGATGACATTTCACTTGACAATCAATCACGAGCCAAATGCCCATTTGTAGGACTGCCTGGGAGCCTGTGTGTCGATGGGTCAGACGGCAGTGAATGACGCAGTAGTCTGTTGTTGATGTGTTCAATGCTTTAGTATAAGGCTCTGCATTGGAGATATGTTTTAATTTAATTCTCATTGCATTTGCTTGTTTTTAAAATAGAATAGCATTTTAAAGGAGCAGTGTGCAATTCGCCCCAGTTTTCCATCAAAAACAGCTGATATGACACTAGTCTTGGCCTGCATTAACACCTGTCTTTGTTATGGTTAATTAGCTAATTAATTTAATGAGGCAGATGAAATTTTTCTGTTAGTTCCAGAGGAACTTCAGCTTCCTTTCAGAGCCCTTTTCATGTTGTCGGCTGAACTCTTTGAGACTCTGCTGTTGTATTAGATTTAACTTCCATGGTACGCATCAACAAGCGCAGGTCATCCACTGATCACACGGTTCGATCCCCGCCTCCTCTTGTCCACATGTCGCTGCCATCTGTGTATGAGTGTGTGCGTGAATGGGTGGCAAACCTCCAGGCAGTGCAGAGATTTCAATAAAGAGCCGTGTTGTGCCACGTTCGTTAATTTGAGTTTCGTAATTTTCCAGTTTCAAACATGTAACAAGCGTTCATGTCGTCAGCCAAGTCGTAGTTATCATTGAGAGATTCTGATCCCCCTAAAAGCTCTGAAAACTTGGCGCTTTATGATATGGGAGCAAACATGGAGTGTGTCTTTCAAGGCGATTAAACACAAATTTAATGGGTGTTCCCATCTTCTCCCCTGACCTGACAATGACTGTCGTTCTCAGCCTGCAAACCATGTAGTCTTTATAGTCTCAAAAATATGTATAAGTACATATATACTGTATAGTTCTTAATATAGCAATTATGCATCTGGCCTTACAAATGCGGCTGTGTGTGAATCTGTTATCAGTGAGCCTTGTGTAGGCTTACTGGCTCTTGAATGCACTTCATAACTCTTTTGAGGAGCACTATATATTCCTTGTCAGTCTTGTCCGCTGCCGTATTTATGCCTTGCCACCTCCATTACCATAATGCGTTTCACCTTGTGTTCGAGCAGTGCTGGTTTGAACGAGCCACTTTGTGTGCGTACGACCGAGTGTGTGAAGTGGAGTGTGTGGGGTTAAACGGGGCTGGGGTTCATCCTGTCTGCCCTGAGCTGGCCTGGCTCTCGACTCTTCTCTGCCCACTGAAGCTGAAAATAGGACTGGGGCTGCAGGCTCTCTCTCCCTCTGCACAGCTCACTGCAGAATCACAGCACCGGACAACTTTGGATTCTCAGCATAACAGCACACGTTCTACTAGATGCGCATTGTCCCCTGATATCAAAATTTCAGACCTCACATGAGCGCCGAGCACTTTAGTTATCTCATCAGTTGATAAAGGTGCTGATCCAGGTGTCACTCACCTTGTGCTCCTTCATGTAGGGCAAGAATCAATGCAAAAAAAGTGCGTTTTTGATCAGACTTTATTGTGAAGTATGCAGTGTTACAACCCTCAACTAAAGGATGAGTGGGAATAAAATAGAAAATAGACTAAATAACCTGGGAAGAGAATATTCACAGAGGTTGCAGTGAACAGCGTCATCTTTCATTTTTGTCTGAGCTAAAAAAGTAAGAAGTCTTAATGTTAATTTTGCATTGCATTCAGTGAAATTGTTCGTAGGTTTGTGTTGGGCCCATTATGCTAGTAGCGGCTAATTTAGCCTCATCGTGCTCACCTCAATCTGCTGAGCTCACTTCTTTCTAACTCCACTTACTTTTGGTCTTCAGCTTTGACAAACGACTTCAGTGACGTCACTTGAGGCGCGTTGTCGGACTTCACATCGCTCCTTCTGGAGCCACAAAAGGCTTTTTCACACATGCAGTAACACTCCTCACGACCTGTAAACAGACTTTGATGTGTGCAGTTGACACACTTCCCCGTTGATAATGATTTGAGATTGAAAAATCCTCACATCGGAGAAGCTTTAATGCTCAAAAATGCTGTAACAACAGTCTGTCGCTTTTAAAGGACCATTAAATGTAGCGAGGTGCAACTGTGTTGGTCTACAAACACCTTTTAAAATGATTCGTTATTAAATTTGTTGCTGATTAATTTCCAGTCAGCTAACCGCGTCGTTTCAGCACATGCACGGCTCCCTGATGGATTGTCACAAATGTCTCATTCAGAGCAGGTTAAGAGATAAACAGCATTGTCGCAGGCTACAGCTTATTAAAACAGAATGAGGCTCAGCCTGCACGGCTCATCCTTATTATGCCACTGACTTTTACAAATAGCAGCTTTTGAGCATTTTCACTTGTCAGGAGACATTTTTGCTCCTGCTGAAAAAGATTTGTACAGCGGTGGAGTGTGTGGCAATATTGTGACAGCTCGCAGGACTGATCCCAGTACAGCACATACTCTCTCCCTGTTTTGCTCTGATTTTCTATAGCTTGCCTCCATGGCACTTGAGTGTATGTTAAACCTCTTAATGTGAGAGCATATGTTCTCCCCCATTTATCACCCTGCACTCAAAATGTATTTACCCAATTTGCACTTAGACAGCAGCCAGCTAGAGTCAAAGTAATTAACGCTTTTGCCTTAATTGTTGTGTGCGTGACAACGTTCCTTCAGGTCCTTAAGCTAATGACAGTCACCTGCAGATTGATAGTGATTTGATCATATGCCTGATAGTTAGCCACACTGAAGCACAGCAGACTGGTACTCTGGATAATTAGATGCTTTTACTCTGAGTAATCACAATGATCTGCTGAAATGAAGAACGTCAAATCTGACTTAAGTTATTCACTGTGATCATCAATTTGGAATCAGAGTATTTACTCCTGAAATGATTAGTTGATTGATTGATTGGTTAACTGACAAGATTAATCTTTTCAGTAATGTATCACCAATAAGACTGTACGGCCATACTCACGGCTCTGAGAGGCTGTGCTTAGACACAGCGGTGCTTTGAGCTCAGTGCTGACATCAGTATGCTAACACGCTCACAATGGCAGTGTTAGCATGCTAATATTTGCGAAGAGTGTCTCATCCACATATCAGGGTTGGTGGGTCAATCCCCTCCTCCTTCTGTCAACGGTTTCTTGGGCAAGATGGTTTCCAGTGGTGAGGCCAGTGCATTGTCACTGGCTGCCATTAGTGTGTGAATGGGTGCACGAGGCAAATACAGAGTCTTTGGATTCGATTTTAGATTAGCCAATAAATGCAGTCCATTTAAGTAGCACTAAACACAAAGTACAGTTAAAGCTGACGGGAATGTCATGGGTTTTGTGGGTATTTGGTCATAAACCATGGTATTGGACGAATGAAACATTTAAACTGTTGATGCATTCACCATCTGGGGAATATGAGTGTTTGTACCAGATTTCATGGTCATCCATCCGACAGTTATTGAGATATGTCAGTGTGGAGGACTGGCAGACTTCAAACTAGCATTGGCATCCATGACGCCACGCTGCTAGCACGGTTAAAAATGCACAAATCAGAGCTTCTCAGATACGAAGATATGCTGATTTTCTTGCTTTACATCACTGTAAATTGAATATATAACAATATAATATGGGGATTTAGTCTATTGGAAGGACAAATCAAGCAATTTGAAGATGTCTCTATGGGTTCCCAGAACTCCTGAGCAGTAATGGAAAAATGTTGGACGCAGTCTTGAATCCATCATGAGATATTATTCGTGCATATACTTCGTCCACATAGGATGACGGAGCTTTTAGATGTTTTAAAGCTGCTAATATCTGCATTCTGCACACACCCACCCATAAATGAATCATCTCAGGCAGTTGCTCTCTGTCGTCCGTGTGTCACTTCACTTCATTTGTTTGCTTTGTTTCAGGCGGCTGTGTAGTGCTGTCTGTCTGCTCGCTTTAAGAGCTTGCTATGGCTTTGTTTTGTCTGCTACAAGTCATTTGGCCGAGCAAGCCTCTTGCCAATAGTCATACCTAGCACGAGTGATACAAGAACGCTGGCATCAATTAGGCAAAACACGACGAGAGCGTGGCAGCACATCAATATTTATTTCATCTGCATATAAATGAGATTGGGTTTTAGGGAGCCATTTGCTGATGAACCTCTCCCCCTCCAGAGTTCTGAGCCGACACCACTCCTGTTATGACATGGAGGGCTAGGGGTGAGACGGGGGGGAGAGCTACAGGAGGAGGAGAACAGAACTGAGATATAATAGGATTCATGGAGGTAGAAATTTCAAGGCTGAAGGTGTTTGTTCTCGATGAGGCGGCTCAATGTGTTATCTGGCAGCTTAGGCTTCGTTTTATTTGTAACTGAAACTGGCGCATCGCTCTGTCTGTAAATATTTCTGAAGGAGAGATTAATTCAAGAGAGGTCGGAGGTCAATTCCTCGCAGCTCACTGGCCCAGACACTGGAAGTAATATCACGGGGGTCTGACATTGATGCTGATGAACTGTGGAGCAAGAAGTCACGTCAGTGGAGGGCTCTGAGCCGGAGACTCAATCGCATGTCATGCTGTGTGTTCCCACTTGGCCTCAGGGCGACTGGGGCTGGGGCTGCAGCCACAGCCAGCGTGGGGTGTCTCTGCAAGACTGCATGAATTTGTGTCCCTGCCCGAGACTGCAAGAGGCGGAAAAAAAGTTGTTTGTTCAGAGGGAGATGTCGGTAAACCAGTTGATGGAGCTGTCTGTGGAAGTTTGAGTCCTCCGCAGCCTTCAGCTACTTGAACTACGTGAACCAGCATGCAACAGTGATGGGACGTGACAGGTGGAGTTTCCCCTCGTGGTGCCTCGAAAAGAGCTGAAAGGCTGAACTCCAAAAAACATGTAAACATGCCTTTTTTGTGCTTACATCTGCATACACAAGAGCTGAATCTAATTGTTATTTCCATTATTCATTAACAAGCTTCCAGAGCCCAAAGTGATGTATTTAAATAGCTTTTATTGTCCAACAAACAAAATCCCAAAGATATTCAATTTAGAATTATATTAGATAGAGAAAAGCAGAAGATCCTCAAAAAGGCTTACTGGAAGCAGCAAACATTTAATGATAAATTCATTAACAAAAGATTTCCTCTTTTCGGGTAAAGACACGCCAGTTTTGGTGGGAATGCTGAAATGAATATGATGCTGCACAGTAGCTACACGGCCTTCATGGCTTTGTACTGCTGTATATGCAAATGCTATATATTTAATTAACTGTTGTTGAAGGCTAAACTACTCGTGAGGAGAGATGCATCATGATCTGCCTGATTAAGCTCAGGGGGAGATTATGAGGGATGGATCACATCATACGTTTGTAAAAACTCAGGAGGCTTTTTAGAGGTTCAGAAAGTAGACAAATGGCTCTATCAGTCACAGTCTGGTGGTTTTGTGAGAGGAAAAACTGTTCCAGCCAAACACCAGATTTTACCCAACAGAGCCGAGCCTCATCAGATTGAATCGGTGACATTTGGTGCGGTCGGACTCGGTTCATTGTCTGCTTACTGGACAGTCCTCACAATCGTCTGTGTTTTGCTGCACCGCCACAGCATTTATTTAGCCTCCATCAAGCCTCCGCTGTTAAACACCAGTTAAAATTGAAAGCATGGAAAACATCCAGGGCTGAAATCAAAGATGAGCTTTCAAAGCAGCCCTATAGAGAGGCTCTTTCTTCTCTGCTCTTGAATTCATGAAAGCCTTTATGTCGAGTGCTGTTTGCCTAAAATGTCCTCTGCCGCTCGAACAACATCAAGCACTTGAGGGAGACGTAGACAGTAAATGGTCGGTATAGATCAGTGGTGGAAAAACAGACTTTCTCTTCTCATCAGCTTGCAGTGCAGCCCTTGAGACTGAGGTCAGTTTCCTGTGTCGACCCTTCAGCTGGCCTCAAGTTTATGGGATAAAAACTTCTCTTGCGTTTTTGTTACCTGTGCTTAGACACATAGTGGCGTTCAGTGTTTTATCGATGTCTCCAGACAAATGCATGTCGCTGACCGCTGCTGAGGTTGTAATTAACCTCCTCTCACACACAGAGAAATCGATGAGATGCTTTGCACAGTCATTATTGGGGAAAATAGACTGTGCAACACTGGCCCGTTTAAATGTTGATTTTCTTTAGTCACTCTCGCTCCATTTGAGGGCTTTACAGGTAATCGTTTCCCCTCAGAATTTAAAAGCCTCGGCTGATCAAGTGGTTGCTGGTTACTTGCCTGATGCATGTTTTTTTTGTCTCTTAAGGATCCACAGCCCTTATCAGTTCCAGTTAGATTCCTTATGTGACATTTAAGATTTTGTCAATCACAAGACGTGCACACTAGGGGTCTAAGTGTCATCTCGATATTGATTCTTTGAACAACGATATTCACCTCATACCCCCTTTTAGCACGATCAGTTCGTGATGACCGGGTTAGCTGAGTGTAACAGCTGTCTTCACAATCACGAATATGAGCAGTCAGCTGCAGGTTTTAAAGGTCAGTAGTGAGGAAGAGAGTGAAAAGAGGCAGTTCACAGTCGTCCAACAGGGCTGTGAAGCAGTCATTCCTCAAGCTGCCAGGTTGATCGCTACCTCCCTTCACACAAGGCGAGAAATAAAGCTTTGTTTCCTCATTCACAGTCAGTCCCCGCTGGGAGATTTTAACAAGTTTTGTTTAGCTTTGTTGTTGTGGCCAAGATGAACTTTTGCTCAGTCCCAGCAGCAGCAGCAGCAGCAGCAGCAGCAGCAGCAGCAGCAGCAGCAGCAGCAGCAGCAGCAGCAGCAGTGCCCTCGCAGAAGTTGTAACTTATACCTACAACTCTTAACTTGCTCTATAATGACATGCTAGGAGTTGAAATGCAATACAGCAATATAAGTTTTTATAAATTTATTGTCAGGGATGCACACTATTAGTCAGAGGTATTCCTTTTGCCAACAGCAACACACTAACCTCCTGATCTCATGTTAGAAACGCAGCTGAGGATGATGGGAGAAAAAAAACAGACTGCCAGCAGCAACACAGTTGTTTCCACTAAAAAATTCAACTGGAGCTGTCAGAAGCGCCGTTACGTCTTCATAACAGTGTCGATAAGCTATCAGGATATTTCTGCTTCCATCTGCATTCCTCTGCTCCGACTGAGCGGCCAAAAAATACAGTTCCAGGTGACAAATGGCATTAATGAAAATGACAGAAATGTCAGGCGAGAGGCAGCAATGAAATGCCACTGAGATGATAGAGGAAGAACCTCTGAGAGAGGAGGATCTATGAGGGTGTGATTGTTTGTTGGAGGAAGCTTGTAATTCCCATCCTGAGAGAGAAGATGCTCAGAGCAGTGAGTCTGCTGTCCTTATTGGACTGAGAGCATAGCTGGACCGTCGCTTTGAGTTATGGATTGCAGCTTTTTTAGCAGCCTTTAGGTGTGTGCCAGCACCAGTGCTTTGAATCCAGCGCAGGCAGCCACGGGCAGCCTGTGATGTGGGTGTTTCCTGGGTGGGTGACATGGGAGCATTTGAAATGGTTGACCGGTCGCACTGGTGTGGCTGAGCTGAGGGGGCTGACCTGGATGAGCCAGTAGAAGCTTTACTCGCATGCATACATTCAGACAAAAGCAATACAGAAACAAAATGTGAGTTTGGAGGGGAGCAAGTGGTCCCTAAAAGGTAGTCTGATGGTTAACAGATTTGGCCGTATGTAGGTTAGAAAGAGCAATCATTCATGGGTTTGAGCTACACTTTGGAGTTTTATCTGTTTTAGAGCTGATCAGCAGAAGAAGTGATCATCAGATGAAGTGATAAAATAATTATTAGTTGCAGTCCAACCTTGTTTGCACCGGTTAAAATCAAAGAAGTGTCTTTAAAAGAGCATTTGAAGGTAATGGGTGGAGATGGAGAGGAGAAAGCCTGAACTGGTCTTATTCATTTCAGCTGTCTAAATAATTCAAAACAATATTCAGAAATGTCAAAGATTTACTTTAAAATATATATCACAGACATTCAAGTTTTTTTTAAGTGTTCTCGAGGACCTTAAGAAATAATTTCATCCAAGTGAGTCGACATTGAAAGTGGCATTAATAGAATTTTTGACCACTTGGGGGCAGTGCAACAAGATGTGAACACGACGTTCACATATAACCTTTTAACGTTACTCTGGCAAACCTGTTAGCAGACACATTAGCATTAATTCAGAGTCACCCAATGAATTAAAGTCCAGTCCTCTCACGTTTTAGCTTTGTTTGACCTCCACCCGCTCCTGAGGACAGTGTCTGGCTCTTTAGCTGCTGAAAGCTCCGCTGTGTTCAACGAGTTGTTTGCTCTGTTTGTCTGCCGTTTGGTGCTGGCCAGGTAGTGCCCAGTGGGAGATTTTTAGCTGAAAACAGCTTTGTGCTGCATCCAAAAACAGCTCTGATGAGAGCGGTGAGAACCAAAACAGTAAATTTGTGAGTCGGGAAAACAATATAACGAGCTGAAAGACGCTGAAAGTCTGTAGAGCTGAGGAGCGCTGCAGAGTGAAGAGTTAATTCTCTGTGGGGTCGTCACCACGAGTGACCCCTTTCACATTACATATGGTAATTTGACCTATTGCTCATATAAAAAGTTTTGCAGCCCCTAAAATCCAAGTATTTAAAATAATGTTGAGTCAAGTTAAGGCTAAACTTAAACATAACCTCATGCTTATGCAGATGTGAAGCAGTTGATTTGCATGATGCATCTTTAAACTGTGCAGATGACCTTTTACTTAGGACTGTGCCCCACATGCTTAACAGTGGCTTCCGAGCACATTTCCCTCCCCAAACTTCCTCTGCACACCAAATAGACTGCTTGTTGAGTGGTCCCTGTACAACAGTGGAGAGCTTCAGATGGATTCATGTTGAAATCCTGTTGAGATCTGACCTGACAAGGATCCCTCTTGGAGTTTGATTACCTCAGATGATCTATGCAGACTGTAGCTTCCAGTCCGCGCCGCTCTCCACATGTTCCACATGTTGGCTGTTTGTGTGTGCGCTGCTTATGTTTGCGTGAGTGTCTGTGAACTCTCTGGGGCCTCGCCGTTTTCTTGCAATGTATTGGTTTATCCATAAAAGGCATTCTGCTGGGGGATGTTAACTCAGAAACAGTTCTCTGCTCTGCTCAGTAAGCTGTGATCTCGAGTCGGGCTGCCAAATGCAATTGGGCGAAAAGGCCTTTGAAATGTGCCGTGATTGGCCATGTGTGGCGGCTATTTTGACAGCGTAGGTTGTGGCGAGGTGTGTGTGTGTGTGTGTGTTTGAGCGTGAGTCAATGAGAAAGAACTAGTAAATCACTTTAAACCTGAGTCGGTGTGCAAAGAAAGAAAGACTCGATGGATTTATTTCAGCTCTTGTGAATGTGTGTGTTTGTTTGTGTTTGTGTGTGACATCAGCCCACAACTCTCTGTGCATCGCTGTGCAGCCCTCCTGCAGTTTCCCCACTTTAAAATTAAATCTCAAGCAAATATTTCAGCGACGTTTCCCCTCTGAGCCCCACATTGTCACAGTTCATTAAAACGTAATTGAAAAGGAATATTCAACAGCTCACTTTGCACATGCACCACTTTACCCCATTACACTTGCTAAAGAAACATTTACGTAGAATACCCTCTCAGCCCTGTTTGCTCTCAGAAAGCTACATGAGTGGCTGACACGGCCGCTGTGTGATTTCCCACAATTCATCTCTGCCAGAGCAAATAAACATGGCAGGGAATGTGGGATATGCAAAGCATGATTCAGCAGCAACATTTTTAATCTTTCTTCCATCAGATTCTATTGCCACCACTGCAGAGCTCAGCAGACCGGAGCGCTCTGGGCTCTGATTGGGTTAGTTCAATTAAAGTGGCCCCAGCAAGATGTAATGAGAGCTGTGCTGTGGCAGTGACAATGCGTAGGAGTAAGCCCAGTGGCGGCCATTGTGGCTCGGCTATTAGCTGGTGACCCATTGGTATAAATAAGCCCCGATTTCCTGCAGTTGTGTCGGAGTGACTCAGCCATCACTCAGTTCAACGAGACACCTCACATCAATGGTCCAGCTTCAGTCAGATGGTAACGTACGACACCATAAACAGCGCCATGTGTCTGGCTCTTGTAGGGAAATGAAGCCTGCAAGCGTTAAGTAATTCACAGAGTTTATGGGGATATTGTGCAAGATTTCTCCACCTCTTCCCACCTCTGGAAGATTCATTGTTTTCATTTCAATTCTCTAATGTTTTCAAGTCAGAAGAACCGCATTTTAAACTTTCACATTCCAGCTTTTTACAACTTATTTTATTCGATTATTTTGATAGTTTTGACCGTAATTCCTAGCAGTTGTGATAACACCAAACTCACCAAATAATTGCTGAAATCTGGGAAAACAACTAGAGGTCACTTGATCAGTGTCAGCCAAGCCAAAGGTTCAGCTTGATCATGTAAAAAACTTTATTTGGAGGTAAAACCAAAGGTGAGCACATCCAAAATGTTCTTGAAAACAGGGAGAAATAGGAGTTGAGCCTAACGTCAGGGTTTGTGGCAAACCTTCTGGCTGCTTGTGCTTTAGTGTGCGCAGAAAGAAAATATTGCAAATGAGTGCAAAAATAAGGCCCAAGTGTAATAAACCAGAATCTTCCTTCATCAACAAGCAGTGAGACGTCAAAGGTTTTTGGTGACGGGCTCTTATGACCCATTCTCTTTGTATTATCAAAAGCCCTGCTTGTCTCCTCTCATGTCCTCTGTGGATTTTTACATAAATCACTGAGTATCGCTGATTTTAGGATGCAGGCTCTGACTCTGAATGAAAGTCCAATTAAGAAACAAAGTATTGATCTTTACTGGCCTCTTCCCTCCCAGCTCTGTCTCCTCTCTCAGTGGAAGAAACCTCTGTCTGACCATGTCATCTTCTCTTTGTCTTGTTAACTTTTATGTCCCTTGTATGTTTTATTCTGTCTCCTCCTGTCACTAATTATCACTTCTCTAAGCTCCAGGAGTTCAGCGCAGGGATCCAGATTTTCATAGATTTATCAAGAGGTGTAGATGCTCTGTAAACTCTGGTCTCTGTGTCTGTATCTCTGTGTGATGTGTTTGGTCCAAGCAAGAGACGTACCCAGATATACAAAACGGGAGTGCAATAATTTATTGTAGCGTTGCGTGAGATTTGCTTCACTGGGTCTCTTAGTGCTGTCTTTATTGTGATAGGAGTAATATTTTTGGCAAGGCAACCAGACTGTTGAGCACTGAGTTTGTCTGCTTTTTTACCACTCTGTCCACCGCACACGCTCGAAAGCCTCAGCCTCTCAGCGGAGATGGATTTCCTTTTGTCGCCGTGTTGCAGGCAAATGACACATTTTTGAGGCGACAGTTTGACAGGAGATGGATCCTCGTCATGTTAAGTGAGGGGAGCTTTCCTCCTGAGTGAACCACAGGCGCGGCGGCATTAGCATGTTGAGTCTGGATGCAGTCGACCAGTCGACCAAGGTGAGGTTATTTCACAGTCTCTTGGACTTCAAAGCCGTCGCATGGGAGCAGCTTCGACGTGCTCGTGCTGCTGCCAGTGTGTCCCTGCTTTCAGTCCTCACTGGAAGGGCCCACAGCAGGCTGCACCCCCCTGTTCAAATCACCTTATCTTTATCGACTGTCTCTCGTTCCTCTTTAACTCCGTATGGAAGGATGGAATTCGATTTAGGTTTCACACACAGCTGCCTCGACACCTGAACATCACTGCCTCCAAACAGTTCAACCTTATAACTGTATGGAATCCTGATGTCCGCAACCAAGCTAGTTATATACCTAGCATTACAAATATTCATTAGTTTTTCAGTTTTCATTGAGTTATCAGAAATGTAAACAAACTATCTTTACTGTGTCAGGAAATCAGACCTTTATGGCTGCGTTCAGCACTACTGTTTACTGTCGGTCAATGGCGCAAATCTTTGTTTCAAGGTTCAGGAAAGTAACTGATGTTAAAGATTTGCACTGATTTACTTTGTACCTGGAAAATGGATTTATTTCACCAAAGAATTTTGCAGTTTTAAATGCAGTTGGACTCTTTCTCGCCTTGCACCTACATCCCAGCCTCATGTGATGGCAAGACTTTCATACACCCTTCTGTCTTGTCAGTCTAAACCCTTTCACACAGGCTGTATCAAGCAGACAAAGCCCTTCTAGTTGCTCTGTGAAACTGCTGACTCTACAATGAATAAATAATAAAGTAAATAACCTCACTTGAGGATTTTTATCAACTTCCTTCTACAAATTTAGAAACAAGGAAAGGCGTTATTGGCTGCAGTCATTTCTGGACTACTGGAGAAAGTAAAGCAGTTAGAGGAAAAGCTGTAGCAGGTGACATGAAGCTGTACAGAGTCATGAGGGGCAGATCCAGGAGAGGATTCAGGTCTCCCAGGCAAACTGAACAGCACTCAGCACCGTGAATGTGGAACTGAAGAGCTGTTAATTGCCCTTTGCTATTTTTCACTCACATTTTACGATCTTCATTTCCTTTTTCGGGTCTTTTAAACAACTGTGAGGGTGTTTCATCACAGAATGAAACGGTTCAAATACATATATCACTGCTCTTTCCAAGCCACTAACCTGTGACTGACAGGTCGTTTGGCTAATTTGCTAGTCAGAATTGAGAGAGGCCAACTTGCCAACATCTTTGGGGTGTTGAATACGGGAGAAAACTGCAGATTTGGCAGAAACTGTCACTGTAAAACTTTCTAGAAACTTTTTGTGCTTTGCACTGTAAATCACATGAGTACTGAGCACACGAATATAGATTTGGAAAAATATCTAAGCTGTGTTGTGTGCAGGTTGGTTTGCTGCTCAGTGGTTGTGACCACTTGAGATCCAGTTAAGAAGAGGGAAGGTAAAGGAGACACACTGGATGCAACGATGTATGCCAGTTTGATGGATTCTTTTCATTGTGTGTAGAGAGCAGGAGACCTGGACACGAGGTTCATGGTGGATATGCCGTGGCGAGTTGACAGGCCATATCTGTATTTGCATAAACATGACACAACCTCAACTTTATGCAAAGGAGGCTGTCCAGCGCCAACCAAGATTCTGTTACTGAATTGCCTGTTTCTTGCCTCAAATGTTTTCAGAAACATTTTTTAGTGTTTGTGACCAGGCCGCCATTTTATCAGCTTGAAGCGGACGAGCCAAAACCAAGCGTCGCAGTTACATCACCCACCAGCCAGTTCAGTGGTCAGATGCACTCGGATGCGTCCTCAAAGTGGCGGTCTGCTTCCTGCATTGTGATGTCAGGATATGAAGTTGAACCCAATGAAGGCAGTTTAAGGGTCACAAGGTGCGACATAGGCATTGGGGCGTGGTTGGAATTGGCTACGGTCAGTCTTCGTGGGACAGGAGACATCCAGAGGCACGAGTAGGCAGCTAGATGAACATCTTCCAGCCAAAGCCAGAGGTGATTTTTTGATAAAATGTATGCAGTCAGCTGGAGTCAAGTGACGGGTAAGAGGCCAGACAGGATCCATGTTAGCTGCAACCTTTGATTCGCTTCTGTATTCCCTAAATCTTGCCCCATGTGCTCTTTATGCTGAGGCATAGCTTCTCTTCGAGGTGTTAAACAAGTCTCTCTCGAGGGTGAAATACCTGGAGACACAACCAAGTGCTAAAGTACTTAGCAGCAGCCAGTGGCTTTTAGGTAAAACTGCCACTCAGGCCAGTGTGAGCAGCCAAATTTAGCTCTCAGCTCAGGCAGGGGTAGGATTCAGAGGTCTAGAAGCTTAAGTTTAGTTTAGTACAGAATGGAGCTACCTGTTTGATGGTTCGGTTGATTTATGACAGTGCAGGCCAACGAGGGATCAAGAAATCATTTAACATTATTATACGGCTTCTGTAGGTCGTCACCCAGGCTTTGGCACATATCACGGCATGTATTGATAAATACCATGCTGTGTGGATTGATGTTCTTCAGGCATTCACCACTGAGCAAAGAAAACCATATTGAGCTTTTATAAACTGCTGCTTTCCTTTGGTCCTTTTCACACTCGTATAACACACACAGGCTCGTGAAGTGCCAGTGTTAGCAGCAGTTTTAATCCACACAAGATGCGCTTGAGGTGACCAAAATAGCTTGAAAGTAAAATCCAGTCACACTAACATCAAGTGTTTCTTCATCACTCACCAGAATTATGGAAATGGAAATTAAAAATAACCATGCATCTATCCAGGAGGGACAGTTTCAGCTTATTAAGAGACGTGTGCTGTGTCAAGCATTTTGGCAAAACAAATTTGCACATCATATTTTTTTAATGAGAGAAATCCATGAAAATCATAAAAAATTGATTTGAGACACTGTCACTCTACCCTTGGGTACCTCCTATTAAAATGTCATCTGCATGTGAATATCCCAGGAGAATAAAGAACTGAAGGTATAATCACTCACATAATAAACTGACATTGTCTTTCCCAGACTCCAGCTGTGGGCATTCGCTCATTAATGCTGCAGTAGGTGGTCAGTGTTCATCAGTGTTCGTCCAGTTTCTGTGCCTGCATGCAAATCACAGCTGGTGCTCTCCCAATAGCATGCATGCATGCAAATTAGTCTGCTCAGTCGAGGTAAAGCACCTTGTGGAATCACGCACAGACCAGGTTCAGAGGAAGTTCAGCCAACTATTTGGTTAACCAGCGCTATTCCTGCAAAATCCAGATGTGAGGACAGACTCGATTACTGTGCCCTTACAGTCATGTACACGAACATATCAGGATGCAGCCGCTATCCAGGAAACAAGATTTCATTCTAATACCAGAGATGAGCATTGGAAAGTGTGATTGGATTGGTCCCCATCCAAAAAAGCAGATCTGGACACAGAGCACAGTTTGATTGATATAAATGAAGCCGTGTGTGTTTGAATGCAATGGTGGCTCAGAAATGCGAGGTACCCGTCTGCTCTCCCATGCTGTTCTCCATCAATCCGCTGCTTAGGGTGGCCACTGGAAGGCACGGCAGCACGTGAAGGACATATTCCATTTCCTGCTCCAGCAGCACTATCAGAGTCCCATTTCCAGGATAAAATGGACCAGGCGTCCCCCGCCATGCGGGAGACATGCTCACACACAAGCAGGCAGCCGGTGGGCTGAGTGAATTTCCATGGCAATTGGTGAGCTGGGGACGGTCAGCGTAAAGCAACAGAAGGAAGCTGAGCTGCGTAATCACCTGTGGGATTTGGAGAGCTGGAGATACTGCGAGGGTGTGTTTGTCAGGCTGGAGCCCTGTAATTTCAGGAAATGAGCGTAATTCTGTAAAAGGCAAATAATGGATATGTTTTTGTCTGCGTAATGACTTCACAACACCAAGAAGAAGCAGGTTTTGTGAACAGGTGTGTACATGAGGGTTCAGCTCCGATGACATGGGTTTGATTACTCAGTACCAAGCGTACTCAGGCTCTTACACAGGAAGTCCTGCAGATTAAAAGACACAATGCTTTGTCTGTCCACATAAGTGTTTCCTGGTCTGATGTAAGAACTACATCTGTTTTACAATCTGTTATAACACCATGGATAAAGTTTGGTTGTGTTCAGCATAATGGAAATGGAAATCAATGGCTGCCTGGAGCGGTTTCCAAAATAAATTCAAAGGTGTTCTGCAAAAATAAAGTTTATTTAATTTGTAGTTAAGGAGCTAAAACTGTCCTTAAAACAAAAACGAATTCATTAGTTCAATCTTTAAATACCTAAATATAATGAAGTTATATTGAAGTTGATGAGATCCAAGGCGTTTTTCAGTTAAACACATGTCGAATGATTAGCGAATCACCGCATTCTGCTGGCTTTATTTTTGGAATATGGGCTGTTTTTTCAGTCTTTGTGTGTGTGCGTGTGTGTGCGTGTAAACCCATGTGAAGGCCAGTTGGTGTTTACAGATTCCAACACTTTCACCACAGATTTGGCATCATACATGTGCATTGAAGACTAATCAGCAGCGCGCAGTGTGTGTCTGGTGAAACTGGCAAGGTTTTAAGCCCATCCTGATCTTTTAATTAGCCTGATTATCCAAACAGCTGTCTGCTGGAGCTCCCTCTGACTTTCATGCTCACACACACATACACACAGTGTGATAAAGCTACATATGTGACTGCCTTCGGGTGCCCTCAGAGCAGGGTGTGATAAATATTGTCAGTGCGGCTGCGATGACGGCGCTTCGAGCGCTGACTGACTGTCAGCGCTCCCTCCATGCTGGATTTTTCTCGATAAAGCAGAAAGTTTTCAGACTTCTGCAGGAGACTTTGAAGACTTTCCTGTCAGCGCTGCAGAAGTCCTTTCTTTAGGACTTCTGGTGGGTTTTAGATGCATGTGTGTTCTGCATTCACGTCTGTCTTGCTGACCTTGCTGGCTGTTCAGCCCAAAGTGGATTCTGAGCACAGAGCTCCCTCTGAGCTCTCTGCGCCTGCATGAACTGTTGACACAGTCAGATCTAAGTTTCCTGATGAGCTGATCCATCGCTGCAGGAAATCGTCCCATATTGAAACACGATGCACCTTATTTGTTTTCAGCATGAATACTAAGATTAATATTTACAAATGTTTGCAATCAGATTTTTACTCTTCAGGTTTGGGATTGAATTTGCTGGCCTGGAGTCTGTTTAATTCATTATTCAGAGGTTTGATTTCTTTTTATTTCTGATTTGATTCTGTATATTCATTAAACAGTAATCTTACTGAGATTCTTCCATACGTTGAAAACAGCAGAATTATGCATTAAAACCATTTTCTCATGAGAGACAAAGTGATTTGTTTTGCTTTAATGGAGGAAAATTAGTCTTTTGTTCTGAATCCAGACACTGAAATCAGAATCAGGTTTATTGCCAACAGGTTTTCACACAGGAATTTGCCTTGGTGTTTTGGTGCAGAACAACAAACGCAGTAAACATAGTAACAGTACACAGCGCTACTGCTTTCCTCAAGCACAAAAGGGATGCTACATTTTTTAAAAATGAATTCACATTTCAGTCAAATTAGAAATAGCAGCACTTGTGTAGTTGTAGTAATTATAGTATTTGAGGCTGTCGTACTTAATTCAACAGGATAATTGCTTTGGTGTTTTGCCTTTGACAGTCAAAGTGTAGAGAGACAATAGTCAAGTTTCCATCCGAATGCAGTTCGAATTTTAAATGAATCCTCTTAAAATTGATAAAGAAAATGCAAATGAGTCTGTCCGTTGCTGTTATGAGTGTTAGGAACCAATGGTGGCGCTAATTCTCCAGGTGGGTGCTGGTAAACCCTTACAGTGGAAGACAGCACAGCAAGATTAGGTTTATTAATATGCTCTTCATCACTCCACTCAGATCTGATGTTCCTCAGCTTCCATTTTTAGCCTCGTCAGTGGAGCTTCAGTCTGTTTCCATTAACTTTGTCACATTTTGTTTTACCGTCATACCAATCTTTCCACCTCAGCCCAGTGTAAAAACTGCCTTGAAAATGTGCATAAAACCAGGTGGATTTAAACACACTTACAGAGAGAGAGAGAGAGCAGTGTGACATGCAGTGAAGGTCTCCAGCCATTAAATCCAGCCTGTCTGTGCTGACAGGGCAGGTCATGTGGGCGTGATGTTCCGCTGGTGGCACTCGCTTCAAGATGAAGTCTTTTTGCAGGTTTGTCTTCATCAAGTAAAGACATCTCTGTGACTTTCTGATCAAACGAGTCGGCAGCAGTAACGAGAAAACTGAACAATACTGAATACTGAAGTTGGTGCTGGTGGAAATGCTGGGTCACCTAAACATGGAGGTGGATTGATGAGCGGTGGCCTCGTAAACTTTGACATTTTGAAGATGCCCTTTTTGCCAGCTGTGCTAATTAGTGTCTTTGACATGAGTCCTGATTCGTTTGTTCTGTTTAGTTTAGCATAACAAGAGTCTACAGCTCTGCTAACGGCTTTAGTAGACGTCGAGATATTTCACAGTATAAGTGAAAGGTTTGACCTGCTGGTGGCGCTAGACGAGAAGTCAAGGGAGCACCAGAGCCAATAGGATCCATCCTATGTGGACTATTGATGTTTGTTTGGGCCAGCCGACACCACCGCCTCTCGAGCGGTGCTGCTAGCACGACTAAAGACGAAGCCGACGCCATGAATGAGTCATTACCTGCTGCAAAGCATAGTTCAATAAGCCATGAATAATTTATTACACACACAAACATAATTTAGATTGATGAAAGCAACTGAATAGGAAGAACGTGTTTAGAGCTGCCATCTCTTTAAGGTGGAGTGCCTCTTGCTCCACCAGTTGCAGCGATAGTCGGCGCTCCTCTGTGAGCTGCACTAGTTTGTGGCAGAGTATGAGGAGGCTACTGTTGTAGCACCTCGATCCCCTGGAGGAACCAGCTGCTCTCTTGTTTTTCGGCTCTCCACAGGCTGTTCTCTCTCTTGCCCGGCCTCCCCGGGGATTTACGTGACACCTGCTGAGCTTAAATGGTGGATTCTCTTCCTCTGCCGAGCAGCAACGGTTTTCATTCACCCATCTGTTTAGGAAACGCTATCATGGCTGCGCGTGGCTCCAAACATGCTTGAAATTCATCCTAAATTGCATGCATTACATTTTGCATCATTTTTTATGTTACCTTTCCTCAAGGTCAAGGTGGAAATAATACACGAATACTAGCAATAAATGCATGAATTGTCCATATCGTTGGGATTGTCATGTTGCACTGATTGCCTCATGCGGCAGTAAGTGGATTTTCCTGAGCTTCTGTGAGCTCTCAGCCTCTACAGTCTCCTTTTTCTTCTCTATCTCCATCCCCTCCCCTCCGCGCTCCCTCCATCGTACACATTTCCCCGTCTGCAGCGTCACATATCAGTCGTGTCATGATAGCGGCGCCGTCAGAGCTGCAGGAGCTGATGAGGAACAACCTCAAGAGAAAAATGAGAGAGAGCATCACATCTGTTGAAATGACCTCCTTCACCCTCATACACCTCACTGACTCCAGACCAGTGGAGCCGCTGTAAGACTTTGACTCTGTTGCATTGCTATGCGTGCACACACACAATCTATTTTTGGACACATGGGCAAATATTGGGCCATATTGAGGAGAGCTGCTGTCACCAGAGTGTTGTAGCTGCTGCTCAGCGCCAGCGAGCAAACCTCATCCTGGTTTACTCCGTCAGCTCTGTTTTGTAATAATTAACAAAACAGAATCAACATCGGAACAAAAGTTGAGTGAATCAGCTTCATTTTGGCAACAGTGACTAAACAAAGAGCGCTCAGACGCCAGCAAGGCTGTGAGATTTTTAGACGAATGGAAGATTTTTTGCTGAAGAAATCTATCTTGTTCTCGAGTTCAGTCTTGTATCTTCTGTGTATTAAAAACTTGGTTTGGGATCAGCTTTTGTATGCATAACAGAAATGTGCATGAAACTTGGTGCATTTTTTGTTCTTTATATGTTATTTCAGTAGAACTCTGCCTGTCTCTGACCCGTTCTGCCTCATATTATAGACAAAGATGAGTCTGATAATTTCTCAATGTTTTATATCCTTGTTTGATTACGTGGAATATTTGGGTGTTCGTCAATCAGACAAATCAGGCAGTTGGAAGATGTCACACTGGGCGCTCTGGGAAGAAATGCAATGAGAATCTTTTCCATTTGATAAAGCAAATTAATCAATCAGAAACAATCAAAATAATAATCGACTGCTTCCCCGCTGTACAGACAGATGAATGACTGAACATAAGTATCTCAGAGAACATGTCTTATTTCTAAATAGATGTCTGCACACTCTAAAATATTTCCAGTTTTTCAATGCCCTGAAGCCTCATAACAGCCATTAAATCTGACATTGTTGGTTCCATTTCGATGTAGCAGCCTTTAAAAGTCAAGCTGCGTTTGTGTGCTCGCAAATGTGTATACAGGCACGTAAACACATGTCATTACCAGAGGAAGAGGAGAAGGAGATAAATGGAAAGATTGCATGACCAGAATGGGCAAAAAAATGTCACCGGAAACCGCTGGTGTCGGCTGCTGAACGCAGAGCAAACAAACGACAACCTAATTAGTAGGAATTCTGCTCTGCGGGAGAAAGACGGCGCTGAGACACGATGTTTAGCTTCACCACGTGGTTGTTTGACGGTGGAAGGAGGTCAGATCCAGGTCATGTGGATGCTGTAAGCCGACATGTGTGTGTGTGTGTGTGTGGGAGGGGGGGGGGGTTGTGATGTGGTAAAGGATGGCTTTTAATCTAAAGGAGGAGGCATATAAAACAGATGTAGTGCCCCGTGCTGCAGATGGGGGGCGTTGTAGGACCTGAGAATCTGCAGGGATCCAATAGAAAGAGGGATCTCGGCGCGATTGGTCCCCGCCGCCTGAGCCACGCTCCGGCAGTCGCTCTCTCCCTCACTTGCAGCAACACACTCTGGCACACACACTTCTTCCCCTTCCCCTTCCCGCTCTCTCTCTCTCACACACTCTCTCTTTGCCTCTGTGTCTCTCGGCCACTCCGCGCTCTCCTGTTTCATTTCTCCACCGTGGAGCGCAGGGAGAGGTGGCTCAGATCTCCGGCTGGCTGGCTGACAGTTGCTAGATTGGGGCAAACAGAGACAGAGTTGGGGACCTGAGGGACAGGACGGCGCAAGAGGGGGGGGGATTCCAGCAGGAAAGATCAAACGCAAGATTTCCTTCCAGCGGAGATTATTTGCTTCACAAAACCTGTGGAAAGAGGACTCTGACAGTATACCGGCTGCACAACCGCTGTCCGCACAAGAGGTGCCATTCAGTGCGTTAATATGTGTGTGCATGTGTGTGTGCTTTGGAGTCTGCTCACCTTTTCAGTATGCACATTCATTGGCTTGGCTTCTTTTCTCATGCAAATGTAAATGGGCTGGTCGTGCCGCTCCACGTCTTTGACAGAGACACAGATGGAGCCGGTCTCTGTAATTCAGGTTTGCACGATTATAATGCAGCGCACCGTGAATTAGTTCAGCTCTGATGGATTAGTGTGTGCGTGCATGTGTGTGTGTGAGAACACACGGCCGGAGAACCAGAATGTGCTAAATAATAGATCTCCCAATATGACAGAAAACTTCTAAACTGGGTTATTCTTGGATCAATGCTCTGCTCATTACACCCGCTGCCATTTCATCCACCTCCAGTGCTTTCAGAATCGATAGCATGTGTTTTCCTGCCTGGATGCGTCTGTCTGCACGTGTGTGCGTTGCTGTCATGTGCGGCCTCGGACATATCATGCTTGGATGTCGCTGCCTCGGGACCACAGAGGGGAAAAAGAAGACGGTGTGTGTGTGTGTGTGGGGGGGGGGGGGGGTAGCTAAATGCTATGTGGCACCGTGCCAAGTTGCTGCTTTCCAGAGGATGTTGAAGGTTAGACGAATGTCTTCTCAGCCTGTGCGCCCACTCCGTCTGCCTCTCTGCTGCTGTACTTCTATGCAGAAGAGTAACAAGAATGACAAGTGCGTTGGTTAAAGCGAGGAATCCCTTAAGTAACGTCAGTGGAGTGGCCCCTCCGCCTCTCATCCGTCCTGTCCTGCCTCCATTTGAAATGTGATTGTGAGTGTGTGGCAGAGTAGATAGAGTATTTGCTCCAGAAGGGGGGGATGCTTGTTTTAGCTTGCTCCCCCTTTCTACTCCCCCATGGGATTTGCCCTTGCCTTCCATCTCTCTTATCCTCTTCCTCCATTTCTCTGTTGCTTCTTCCATCACTTCTTTTTTTTTTTCATCTTCTGTCCTGCTGAGCCAGCAAGATGAACTGGTTTAAAGTGGACGTCCATTCACGCAACTGGGACTGCTGGAGAGACAGAGAGGAAGAGGGGGGTGGGAGGGGAGCTCAGGTGGGGGTGAGGGAGAGGAGGATTGGAGTAAAAACAGCCCCCGGGGGAGTCGGCGAGTGATCATGTAGACATTCCTCCGCACGTGTTTGGCCACCGCTCCATTGAACACCTCCACTCGACAGATGCTGAATCCTGGAGAGGGCAGAGCGTATTCATTAGCGCTGGCTGTGTTTGTTTGCAGGGATTTAGCGAATTCAAATTGTTTACTGTGGTTGTCGGTGATTTCTGGGTCATTTGTCACTGCAGTGTTTTGAGCTTCCTCTGCTTGCTCTTGAAGTTTGGAAAACAGTGTGAGTTAAGCAGTTTTTTTTTAAATTTTTGGGTAATTCACATCAAGCTGTCCCCATTTCTGATCAAGACCCGAGTAGGTTTCTTTTCCCTCAAGCCGTTTCTTCAGTTCTCTACAGCCTTTCATGTTATGTCAGAGTGATTGATTTGATGGAAAGGTCTGATTCTGATTACTCATTCCTGCCCCTTGTGCTCCTCCAGGGGGCGTGATAGACAAGGACCTGCGCCACTACCTCAACCTGCGCTTCCAGAAAGGCTCGGTGGACCACGAGCTGCAGCAGATCATCCGGGACAACCTCTACCTCCGCACCGTCCCCTGTGAGTTACTTCGTCTTCACCTTCCTCGTCTCACATCTTTATCACCTGCACTCATTTCCTCGAGGGAAGCGCTTTTTGCTATTTTTCACTCTTGCCCCAAAAGCTTCAAGTTCCCTGTGTGGTTATTTGATGAACCAGCCATCTAGTCATCTTCCGTAATACTGTGGGACTTCAGAGAGACAGATTAAAGAGAGAGTGGGCTAAATTGAAGCCGCAGACACCCACGTATCACCATATAAGTAGAGTCTCTAGCATGGTTCAACCTCCAAAAATGCTCGATCCTACATTTCCCACAATGCAACTCAAATGTGTCCCTTATTACACTGTCCCTTTCTCCTCGATGCTTCTATCAAACCCCACACCTGCAGCTTTTAACACAGGCTATATGGTAGAAATTTTCAGTTTCAAGCCCAATCTGATATACCCTTGATGACATCACTATGACATCATCAGGGTACTTTTTCTCAAGTATGAAAAGGGGAGCCCTCAGAAGACATGTTTTCACAAGCTGAGTAGTCTTCTTCATGAAGAGTAAACTCAACTTTATGTGTAAAATTAGTGGAATGGCCCTTTAAGAATATACACCAGATGTGCCACCTCAGAATGCTGATAGTCATGGCAGGTGATGAGTATGGTTTGCTCTGGTGAAAGCGACTAGGTGGATGTTGAGTTGAGATTGTTTCGTAAAGCTCAAGAGTGAGCAGTGAAGCTCAACAGATTTCCAAAAGTTTGGTATCACATTACTGCAAACTCATTGACACAGAACAAACCCGAGGTCAGGTGGTGCTGGCTGGTTTCTTGAGCTCCAGGGAAAATAACAAACTGCAGACCTGCTATGTTCAGCCTTGACTCGGGGTCAGCAGGGTACTCACAGGAGCGCAGAAAGGCGGGGTCAACTCGAGGCGAATCCGACCGTGCTTCTTGCTCCTCATCAACCCGACATGATTCTAGACACTCTTAAAAGTACAGTATGTCTTGAATAAGTGGTTTCCAGCTGAGGGGGTGTGTGTGTGTGTGATGAGCTGCTTTTCTTTGCTGCCACTGGCTTCAGCCCCCAAAGTCCCAGCGATCTGTCTGCGGTGGCAGTCAGCTCCCTGCTTCAGGGCTGGTTCAAGTTTCACCCTTTAAAATCAGCCCTCAGTGTCTAATTAGCCGTATTGTGGACAATCAAGGACAACATCTGGAGGGATTTAAGGTATTGATACTCAGTGTTTTTAGCTCAGGACAGCATTTCAAACTCAGTGCTTATCTGGGTCTTCTGTGCTGTGCTGTGCTGTGCTGTGCTGTGCTGTGCTGTGCTGTGCTCTGTTCTGTGTGTGTGTGTGTGTGTGTGTGTGTGTGTGTGTGTGTGTGTGTGTGTGTGTGTGTGTGTGTGTGTGTGTGTGTGTGTGTGTGTGTGTGTGTGTGTGTGTGTGTGTGTGTGTGTGTGTGTGTGTCCTTTATCAGGCTTCCTAAGCCCCAGTACTTACTGTATATGAGCTTAGATTTACTGATGTTTAATCCAGATTCTTCTGATTCCTATTTGCCATTTGTTTGCTGCACATATGCTCATCGCCGTCATTCAGTAGGCTGTGATATTAAAGGGTGTTTGTGTGTGTACGAGCTCTCATCTATGTATAGTGTGTGTGTGTGTGTGTGTGTGTGTGCGTTAGCGCTGCATTAGCTTTGCTTTGCCATTAGGCCCAGCTGTCTGGTGGCTATCTCTCCCCTGAATCCTTAATGGAGGTGCGTTCTTCAAGGCCAGGAGAAGGCAGATTTCACCAGAGCCACTTTTCCATTGCCCTCTCTGAACAAAATACAACGGGGGAATCAAAAAAAAAGAGCTATTTGTTAACAACAGAAGCATAATTTTCTCTAATAGCCACTCACAGAGCCGCTGCCGGTGAGGCATTGTAGACAGAGAGAGAGGTGAACAGTGAAGACAGAGAACAAATAGGAGAACAAATAGAAGGAGAGAGACACGAAAGGGAGTGGGGGGAAAGGGGAAGGAGGCGTGATGACGGGATACAGACTGTGATAACCACATAAATAAATGGACTGCTGATAAACTGTTGCAGAGAGAGAGAGTAAGGGGAGGTTAATTTGTGCATTAATGAAGCTTCAACAATGGGCCTCAGTGCTGCTGAGGGGAAGAGGCCTAGTCATGACTGAGCAGGGCTTTTTACATCTGAACTGATGGATGGAGGGATCCATGTTGGGTACACGCATTTGTGGAAATGGTGCTAATTTTCCTTCATTTTCGTGTGGTTTGGCTATTTTTGGGGGGCTTTTGTTTTTTCCCCCCAGTTTCACAGCTTTCATCACTCGTCCTCCTTTAATATATGGTGTCCATGTTGGTTGGTGAGACATAATTGACACTAATGCACCTTAAATCGTCATATTAAGTTAAAAAATGACGAGAGCAAAATAACCCAGTGGAAAGGATGCAGTATATAGGAATAAAGGAAGCTGCATTTCTGTTGCAGGGACCCCTGGAACCTTTTTGGGAACTCAAGAGCTTCACATGTTTTGAACCAGGGTCTGAATTTAGTTCCAAGGCCAAAGTTTCTGCTTCCCTAAAAGCCCCTTAGGTAGAGCTTTCTGTGCCAGGGCCTATCGAGGCAGAGTTTGCACTGATCGTCTCTGATTGGCCACAAGCCTCGAGGCGGCGACAACTTGTGGACAACATGTTAATTGACGTCAAAACAAAGTCATGTAGTCAGTTTCATAACTGTTTCACAAAAGGAGGCATTGAGAGGTTTTAAGTGTCTCTGTCATCAGACTAGATTATCTGATCTTCACAGTTCTTCAGATTAGATGGAAACACAACACGAAATGTGCAGAATGGACTTGAACTTCCTGATTTTGTGCCAGAGTTTTGTTTGGAAGTGATCAGGCGATCTGTGCAGCATGATTATACTCTTAAGAAACCGAGCCGTCCGACAGCTTGAACTCTGATCGGATGTCGTTATCCAGATCCAGATATACATCACACAGTTTAAAATGGCCATGTGTCGACAAGCGATGTGGAGATTTAGGAAGATGACTTCTTCACCAGAGAGGAGAAGAAGAAGGAAACGCTTATCTAAAATTTAGAAACGGAACTGTACATGGATGCCTGGCGAGATCTATGATAAGTGATGAATCTCAGTGCGACTAGGGGCCGAGGGAGAAAAGAGAATCGCAAGTGATAGATCCAAAGTAGTTCATCTCAGCAATTTGAGCATAACCCTTGAGTGGTAAAGAAGAGACATTTTTCGGTGGGGATGGAGGCTGATGGGCAGACAGTAGCAGAGTTACTGCCACCCATACCAATTGTGGATCTTGGACGGAGTCAGCCAGGGCAGCTCAGGCTGTGCCAGCTCTTAGACAAATTGCCTGGTTGAAATCCAAGGTCAGAGCGTTAATAGCCTGAGCCCATGTGAAATCAGGCCTATCGTCTGGTAATCCACATAGATTTGATAGGGGAGATGGAGAGCAAAGAGGAATAAGTGTGTGTAGACTAGTCGTGACTCCTAAGTGGGCTACGCTGATCGAGGAGGCTTGAATTATTTAGGTAAAATTGAATTGGAAAACGCTGCAATTAAATGTATAGATTTTTATAATTCAACTTTCACATGGTTTCACACTCATTTCTAGGCAGTGTGCGCGCGTGATTGTGTGTGTACCGTCATCTGAAGCCTCCAGAACTGAGCAGAAAAATATCTGGAAACAGCTTTAAATATTTAAGCTAATTTCTGAACTTGTGACTTCACATGCATGCCTTCAGACATTTAGAATAACTAAGGGATTGGGCAAATCATCATGCCTCCCCCCACATACTAAATCAAATATAAATATTGTAAGTGCAGTGCCAGTGCAGTGGAAATATGTGATAAAATAAGAGGGTCATCAGAGTTATATTAGTCACCGCTGGAGTTGCTTGTCACTGAGTCGTAGTCATTGTATTTGTTTCTTTCTTGCATTCGTCCTCTTCTTGAGCTCTTTCTCGTCTTCCTTCTCTCAGGCACACGTTTGTTCATAATGCTCTGAGCGGAGCCTTTTAGCTCTTTGGACACAATAAAGCACTTAGCGAAGAGCAAGCAATGGTTTCTGTCTTTGCCTGTGTGTGAATGATAGAGCTGAAGATTAAGAGGTCAACTGCAGGTAAAGAAGGTGAAGAGATGCTCCGTCAGCTGCTCACTTTTTTTAACCTATTATTATTTATTCAGGGACGTTTCGCTGAGGGGGACACTCTCCTTCGCCCTGACCACAGTCACACCTTGAGGCTGCCCATATAACCACAGTCTGGTCTGCTGGCCACTGAGCAGCTCTACTGGAGCTGCTGAGGTGAAGGGCTTTGCTCAAGGCCGTCTCAGCGGTGGTAATGAGGGAGGGGCGAGCGCTGCTTTCTCACTTTTCTCTGCCTAGATTTATCCTGCCTGTCCGGGGGGTTGAACCGGCGACCTTCCCCTTTCTCTCAACCTCCTCTAAATGACGTGGCTGTCTACACGCTGACTATGACGGTGTCTGAAACGAGTCCTTTTTGTGTGCTATGTTTGGTTTTTGCCATTTCATTTAGTGCCCTAAAAAATTCCTACAGTGGAACAAAAAAGCAGTGTTCACCGCATGTACTGTACACTAGTTTTGTAAGTCTAATGGGCTATTGTTTAATCCGTGCTAATGCAAAACAATGCTTGAAATCATCCAGTAATTGTCAAGAAATCAGCAGAGATGAAAGGAAAGTCTGGAAAACTAGCCTGACTTTGTGTGGCAGAAATCTTTTTCCATTTTCCTGTCTTGTAAATCATCTCTCGACCCCACAGATCTAACATGCGGGGGTCTCGATCCAGAGGCTGGGAGCTGCTGGACTAAACTATTCAGCCTTTTTTATGAAGGAAAAGTGACTGAATCAACGGGGCAGTGATTTCAGATACAAGCCGTGACTATGACACTGATTACAGTACAAGTAAAAAAAAACAACAGAAAAAACAGTGACACTACTAGATGTGAGCGAAAACCTTCCTTAATGGTTCATGCACTATAGCTCTCATCCAAAAAGGACAGCTACCTCTGATGACAGACACGCTGCATGTCAGCTAACTGTAATGGCTACCATCAGCCCCACACCATGATGCATCTGGGAATATTGGCTCCATTGATAACACCTTGGCCACCATATAAAAAAGGAACAAAGTGGTTTATAGCAGTGAAGGGACCCTTAAACCAGAACATTACAGTGAACATCCGCTAATGGAGACTTAAAGTTTATGAAGGGTGTGATTGGATGTTCCCACATCTGTCTTTAAAGTGTGTAAGTCCGTGTCTGTTTCACCGCTTTGTTGCATTACGGTCCTTTCAAGTCCTTACGTTCGTGCGTGTGTGTGTTGGAGAGCTTTAGCCTTTACGTGCACGCACAAACAACATATGCTGTAATCGCAGGAAGCGGTGGTTGAGACTGTGAGTTAATGGGCAGTTTGATGCCCACGGGGGCATTGAGTTTGTCTTAATGACTGGGGCGACTGTGCGCAATGCTGATGGTGTTTACTAATGAGAGAGAGACAGAGAGAAACTACAGGTCCATATGCACACTGTTGTTGGTTTACTCATCCTGGAGTCTTCTGGCATAGCAGGAAATATTCATCTCTGTCTGTCTCCCACTTTCTGTCCCGCTGATCTGCTGCTCTGTCCTTATCTCCACTTCCTCCTTTCATTAGCGGTTTTTCCTCCTGCAACCTCTTTCTTTCTTTTTTTGGCCGTGCATCAGAGTTTTTATCATGTTATAAACAAGATATCCAACCCATTCTCACTCCAAGGTCGTCAAAACACTTTTGTCGCGCCCCTCCTGTGTCTCATACAGAAGCAAAAGTTACCCTTCAGCTTCTGCCAGAAAGCCTTCAAAGCTTTGCTTACATGTGGTTAATGTTGTGAAACGGTTCTTTTGAGTTAAAATAAACATATGTCCATATGTGACAGTTGTAAGTAAGTAAGTAAGTTCACTTAAATTCATATGAGCTAAAATGAGTCAATGATGACTTTTGGCTCCAAACAAGACACAAACCTGAGTCTCCTGGGTGAAAGTCCTATGTTTTACCCATCCATCCACCCTGATGTCGACTATTGGATGTTTGAAAGCCCAGTGCCTGGATGCTAAAGGGTATCTTGTACGCCTGTATGAGACTTGAGGCCGTGACGAAATTTTTGTATTCGTTTAAGTCCAAAATGTAACCAGAAAGACTTCAGACATGAATTGTGCCTGGCACCTGTGACTGACCCTTCTCTCTTCCCTTATTTTCTCACACGTCTGCCTTTCTGTTTAATAACCTGATGTCTGATGGATGACAGTAATAATCAGGATAATGAAAAAGACTCACAGCTCCCCGCTGCCCCTTCATTGATTATTTAGCATCTTTGTGAAAAAAAAACCTAATCAGCCCTAGAAGTGTGAGCCTCACAGAGGAGCCCAGACAGAGGGGGGCCTCACTGCGGAGCTCTGAGCCGGGGCCCAGCGCAGAGACGAATCAGGAGGTTGAGTCTTTGAATACAGAGCTGGATGCTGAAACGTAGCTTGTATTTTGTGTTGCTGAATGAGAAACAGAAACATCTGTTTGTTTTCTTGCGTATTAACTCGTCTTGTTATATTTCTCCCTCTGACAAAGGTTAGACACGTCAGACAAAATACCTTTAGTCAAAAGCTCACTTTCTCTCATCCCCCCATTTACTCTGTTCCCTTTTTTCTCTCCTCACTTACTCATTGACTCATTGGAGGCAGGGTGGGGTTTCCATGGCAACTGTTTCCACTCCCCGTCTGCGTCAATGGCTCCACTCCTCTTAAACTCTCATCCCGCTTTCTTATTCCTCCTCCCTGATTTCCCTACATTTCCTGTCTGTCTACTTCCTCCCTCTTTGGGCTGGAAGTGAGATTTGAACCCACGTCTAATGGAGGAATTCCTCAAACTCATAAAATCAAGCGCAGCATAAGCGGTGATCCTTGACTTTTTCAGAAATGTGTCACTTTGAGAAGCGATGTCCTGTCTGCTCGTCTTCATGAAAGGAGGCAGGCGCCAGGAAGGGAGAGGTGGAGGTGGAGAGGTGTGAGTGTGTGTGTGTGTGTGTGTGTGTGTGTGTGTGTGTGTGTGTGTGTGTGTGTATGGTGGAGGGTGACGGAGGTGGGAGGGGTTGACTGACAGGGCGGGACACAGATGCAGATGTGCCGGGTGGTGAGCGTGATGGGATGCCGGATGCTCGTTGACAGATGCAGCCTACAGATGTGATGGCGAAGAGGTGTGAAATTTGCTCTCTAATTGGCCTTCATCGCACAAAGACGACCCCCCCCCACCCCCACCCCCCCAACCTTCAAACTCCGGCTGTCCTCTACCCTTGTCAGTCCAGTAATGGTGTCACATAGACTAATCCATCAGGTGCCCGCCTGCAGTCACCTCACCGTGATGCTGTCGTGGGAGCTTCCTGCATCTCCTTGATATAATGATCTTATGTCTTTGGGGGAATGAAAGAGATGCAGGGAGAACTGTGAGACCTTGATCCTTCTCAGAGAGTTCTGCAACTTCAGGTTCTGACACTAATCTGAAGATATATTTTATTTACACACTTTCTTCTTTATTTGCAACATCTGAGCCACTCTCCGCACTTTCTCCGTACCAAATCATTAAGTTCGTCTTGTTGAATGAGAGCTAATGCGATCTCCGTGGAGCTCCGCTGCACCTCCTCGTGACATGTGACGGTCCCCGCTGGCTTTTCTGGGAATACGTCTGCGAGGTGTTCGTGATAGGAAACGACAGCGCCCTTAAATCGGGAAGTGGAGATAATCACAAACCGGCTGGTAGGAGAGTAAAAATTGGACTTCGACTTGCTTAATTGTGTCCACAAGGAGTAGTCTAAGTACGTCTTATTCACACGGTGCTGTCACCACAGAGCCGTGGGCGCAAAGAGGGAAAGTTTGGCTCAGCCAATCAGAGGTGGGACGTTGCTGTGAGGCACAGTGTGTTAATGTACAACATGTCCAACAAGTTACATGTGGAGCAGTGCGCGATTGATAACAACCTCAGCTGTTTTTACTGTGGAAATTCAGCCACCTTAGTTGCATTTTCAGACGATGCACTCATATTAAAAAGAACAATATGTCACCGCAGCGAGCGAGCCACGGGACTGTTCTTTCCCCTCTCTCCTGTGGGCGACCGCAGTGATTGCCTCCATCCTTTTCACCCAGTGTCGAAAAAAGCGATTGAACTCGCAGGTGGAGAAATCCCTTTCATTAACTGTTCCTCGAGTGCTGTTTTTCCAAGCTGTGCTCGTAGCGCTATCTTTCCTCTAAATGCTCGATATCCATTTTGGCAGGACAGCGCGGAGAGGTGCTCCGTACAAACCGTCAGCACCGAGCTGCGAATGTGCCGGCCTTATCTCCGTGGAGGTAAATGGAACCGCAGCCCTCGGCCCGTCGCTTTAAACTCAGCCTTAACTTCACACAAGATTTTTCTCCTCCTTTTTAAACAATGGCACAGCAGAGATTAGACTTCGGGGTGTTTATCAAGAACAGCATGCGACTCCTGTTACATTGTGACCAATGATTCGAGTAAAGGATTTTGAGTCTCGCTTACCCTGCCCTGAAGGGGAGGTGTGATATGATTTTCCTTGAAACAGGACGTAGAGTACTGTTTTTACCTTTGTGGAGCGGATCTCTGTGAAAGGTCTGCATACGTTACGTGTTCAGTGCAGCTAAAGGGTTGGTAATATTTGAAACAATGGGTCCTGCATTTCAGGCAGCGTAGACTAAAGCAGCTTCTCATTTCTATCCACAGAGCTGCTTAAATGGCAGCTGGCAGCTGACGTTGTCTTTACAACTTGTCACGTTCCCCTGAAACAGCCACTATGTGTTACATGTGTTTACTTTGTATGTGATTATACCATGATTGAAACAATTTTTTAATAAAAATTAATGCACCAAAACCAGAAACTTTCCGAGCCTGCACATTGTGAGACTGGACGATAGGTTAAAGCTTCCCTCTTCGTCAGCCCAACAGATGCATTCGTGCCGTTGCGTGTATCTGTCTCACTATTTGGAAGTGATTTTGTCCTTATTTGTCTGTTCCTGTATTTGCTGGCATGAGAGAAGCGGAAAGCATGACCAGGATGGTTTTTTGTAAACCGCCCTGTGTAAACATCTTCTCCCATGGTAATTCCCTTCTTACTTCTGTCGCTGCCTCCCACCTGCCTCCCCGCTGCGATACGATGATCTTGAGAACGACACAGTTTCAGTTGTAGTGATTAACTCCATCCAACGCAGGGACCGGAGCAGTCAGCGAAGCCAGAGACGAGAGAAGACAATCCCCAGGGTCTGTCTCATTAGAGACAGTTTCACTGTCACAATTCTCTAGTCTTAGCAGCATTAGGCTTTGCCATCCCTCATGCTAATTACTGGGGCTGTATGAGTAATTGGCTTCTCTTGGATGCTAAAGCCAAGGAGGAGGAAGGGACTGAGAAACGGGAACAGGGCAAAGCAGGAATTTTTTTTTTTTTTTTTTTTTTTTCAAAACCAATTTCAGTGCTTATTTTTTTGCTCAAGTTTCTAAGGCTAAGGTGCTCTCTCATATCTAATTTCTTTCCAAAGAAAAAGCCTTCCTCCTCTGTCCATCAGCCAGGTCTCTTCCTTTTTGAAGAAAATATTTGTTCTGCTCTTCATCTTTGCTCCCCTGTGTTTTTCCATCAAGTCCGGTCAGATGAGCTGGGACGCTGCAGCCGTCACCCGGGCCGAACACGGGCCAGAGAGCCAGAAACTTGCAAATGTCCTGCAGCCTGGGCTGATTTTGACCGTCCGGTCTGTGTAATATTCAAGCAAAAACTCAGCCTGGGAGGTCTCTGCAATCAGAGATCCAATCTGTGTCACCGCTGCTCTCTGTGGCTTTAGGTAATAGCAAGACAACTGCTTAGTCTGCTTAGGCAGCGTGCTCACACAGACATATCAGAGCTCTCTTTCTGTTTATCCAAGCCCTTAATGAAATGTTCCACCTTTGCCACATCAGTGGGACGGGGAATTGGATGTGCAGAGGCTGCTACGCTATCTCAAACTGTGACCTGCTGAATGAGGCAAAGCTATCTTAATGTCAGATTGTCTGTGTCATTATTTGCTGCGAGCAGCGTAAATAAGCTTGACACTACAAGTATTCAATTTGAAAGATAATGATATTATGCCAGGAAGTGTGCGCACTTACCTGAAATGGCATAGTAAGTAATATGCAGTGAATCGGACAGATTGAAACTTGCCGCAACGTCTTTGATGTTGGAGCTCCGGTCTCGACTGACACGGGTTCAGTTTGCATGAGAAACAGGCTGCTCACGTGGGTTTTAGTCTCAAGTGCCCGGTACAATGTAGTGGATGTCCCTGTCAAGCAAAATAATATCTTAAAATCAGCATGTTGGTCACATGTTAGGGTCAACAGCACACAGATAATACACGTTTGCGGCATCTTTGATCATTTATTCACGTTAGCTCAATCCTGTTTGTTTTGTTATCTGCTATGTCCTGTTTTTGTCGCAGTAATGGCCCAGTTGGCCCACAGCGGTGATTAATGTTTCATCTTATCTTCAAACAAGATGACATCATACAGTAGCATTCTCAAAGTTCAGATTCAGGCACTTTGTTGATGGAGACAAGAAGACAGAGTAACCAGTGACTGAGTCTTCTTCACGGGCTCTCACCGAGGACTGAAAGTGGCAATAACTGAGTAATCCTGGGGCTGTTTTATACATGCCAAAGTCACATGGAGCTCCACAGCCTGAACAGCTGTGTAATATCTCTGGAGGAGCTTTCTAAAGTCTGACTCAAGTGAACTCAGCTGGATACAGGAGATCAGCAGTGTGAATCCTGTTTATTTCCATTTTGCTATAAAACCATGTAAAAAGAGAAAGTGGGCACACGGGAAGGGTTTTCTTAAAAGTTTAACAGGGTTTATAGGTAATACAAAGTATTTCCTGGTATGTTTCTCCCAACCTGGCAACCCTGCCGTCCTGGTGTGGAGCCAAGCCAAAATGCTTGAAGTCATGGCGCTAGCATCAACACTAGTGTGACGTTCAAGGCCTCAGATATCTCATAGTCATGTCAGTCTCCAATATGCCGTGCCAGCGGTGAATCGAACACTCAACGCTGATCAGCAGCGAGAGCTGCCAGATCAGCTTTTCTCACTCTGTACACCAACTTATCTCTCAGAAGTGCTTTTGTTTATCTTGTTTTTCTCGGTTGGACTGTGTTTCACTGTAATCCTGCTGTGGCCCAGAATCTCTCCACTGGACAGCATTAAGAGGCAAAACAGGCAGTTGTTGAATTTTCATGTTATCACCCGATTCCACAAAATGCGTGCTAGCACTTGTTTTTCGCAGTGACATTTTCTTCTGCCCCGGTAGTTTTGATAAACTGCACATTCTTCCACCGCGGAAAACTTTGAGCTATTTCCTCTTCTTCCTCCTCTGCCTCACAGTTTACTGAAGGAAAAATGCATGGCAGTGTATTTGCCTCGGCTCTCCCTTGCCTCCCTCCTTCACCGCCCCCTCCTCCTCTCTCCTCTCCTCTCCTCGATTGTGTTTGCTTTGTTTTGCATTGCGCTCCAGTGCACAGGAAGATGCTTCGGTTGCTCAAGGTTAGATTGTTATACTGATCAACAAAGAGCAAGTGCATGTTTCCCTTTGTTTGACATGAGCAGCACACCTCCCCAGACAAACATACAGTACACTCAAACACAAATGTGCATCAGAGGCAGACTCAGTTTTCACTGTAGGAGCTGAATGGCTGTCCAGGCCTCGAAAGGGCTGAATTACGGAGTGTTTTATTCTGATAGTGGATTGTGTTTTGGTTCTGGTTCCAGGGTGAAAGAATACCCAGATTCACTCATCTCTGGGCCTAACAATCACTTATTGAATCTTCTGTCTGTCCTTGGTCTTTTTTGTACAAAGCATTCAGGTAGGAGGCCTGTTCTTTTTAGCTGGTGCTAACTCTCACTAGACAATAGCTGCATTTCCATCCAAATGTACCACAATTTTTCACTGAATTTCAAGAAAATCTGCTGAAGAAAATGAGACTGGATGCTTGTTTCCACCTGCTACTGACTTTGAATTTGTTCATGGAAATAAGCGGCAGTAAGTGGCACCAATTTTCCAGCTGTAAAACCATAATACCTCTGCAGAAGAAGAGGGCACAACAAGATGACGCCAAGAGGGCCAGTTGAACCTCAAACGGTGAAAATAAATGTCGAAAACACTGCAAAACACTGTTTCTGTGAGGAAGTTTTCATCAGATCTGTCTGGAGCGATGAGATGACCTTTTAATCTGCAGAAACAGCTTCTTCTTCTTCGTCTTCTTCTTCTTCCTCTTCTCTCAGAGCAGATACAGCTGCTCAGTCATGAGTTAAATGTTCACTCTGTCAGAACTCAGTTTGAGGAAGTTTTTTCCTTAATTTTTGCCGTTCCATCAACCTTGTTAATGCCATACTTCAAAAAAACTACGCTGATGGAAACCCTGCTAATGACGGATAAAGTCACTGGCAGCAGATTATATGAGATGTAGCCACATTAATTCAGTAACTTCCCCAAGGGCCAAAATGAAACTTGGTTGAAATATTCTCTGCAAGCTGTGCTCAGATGAAGTTATAGAGAAAGAAACACGACTCTCCAAAATCACTCAGCGGTAAACGAGTCAACAAGCTAAAAGATGCTAAAACTCTCCATTAAGCTGAAGGAAGCTGCAGAGTCGGGTGATAATTCTCTGTGGATACATATCTATGAGCGACCCTCTTCACATTACATATAGTTCTTTGATTCCATCGTTAAAATAAAAGTATTCATTAATGCAGCTTTAATTTTATGGACCTAATGTCTTAAATCAGTATTTGGAGCAGTTAGCTTGCAAAAACTAAAGTATGCTAATGCGGGTGAACTGCTACACCTATTATTTCAACAAGTCAGATACATATTTAATCAGCGTTACATATTGCATGCCGTTCATTTTCAGGTTGTAGCTACACGTTGTGAACATTAATTGGACGGTGGTGTTTTCTGCCCTCTGAGCCTGAAAAGACGACTCTCCTCCGAATCTTTTAATTTTGCTATTAATAACTTCAGTTTAATTCAAATATTGAAAGCCAAACCAAGCCACAGTTTATAAAGAATTCAGTTATGATGATTGGATGCAATACTGGATTCAGATAGCTGCTGCAGGACCCCAGCGCTCGTGCTAAGTGGCCAACATGTCTGCTTTAGCGGACATGTGTGAAAGGCCGATTCCCTGAGGTGACACACACTGATACGGCAGTGTGGTGTACATGTCTGGTTTCATTACAGTCTTTTGTCACACAGGCCCACCTGCTCACACATATCTTTAATGCACACACACACACACACACACACACACGCGCGCTGTAGAAACCTCTTCTGCCAGCGCTTTTGTTCAGTCTTATTTTTGGATACGTGGGCACGATGTTTGTGTCTTGAGTTTGCAGCGAGCGTTAGTCTCAGCAGGTTCTTCAGTCGTGGCCTGTTTGCTGGATAATATCATGACTTTCAGCGAGCCAAGGAGCCGGCAGTGTGTCGCATGTGCACGCTGGCAGTCGCACTGCAGCAGATTTGTGACCCTCCGCAGACGGACAGACCTGTTTGTCTACTGTAACAGCAGAGATTAGACCAAACCTGAATCATCTCTGCAGGGCGAGCGCGCCTGTGTTTGAGATGCCTGGCAATGATGTTGCGGTTTGAGTGATGGCATCTGTAGGGACTTGATGAGAGCCAATTATGGGCCAATTATGCTAATTAATGGGATTATAGCTAGTACCTCTCCTGGTAGAGACCCACACATCTAAATAGATCTTCCTCAAACTGCAGCAGATTAATGCAATTTCACTCATACTTCCCTCACTGCTAAACAATACATGCTCGCCTAATTGAGAAGGATGCCTTGTGAAATAAGCATTTTTGGTGATTCTGAAGCAGAGCTACTACCCCCTTTTTTCGTTGTGAAGAGGTGTCCTTTGAGCACAAGGGGCTTAAATGATCAGAAAGTGCCTCCTGGCTGTTTTCCACTGAGCGATTTGACTTTGCTTCTCCTCAGAGCGTCGCAGAAGCCTTAAAGGAGGTGTTGGTGTGGTGGGCATTAGAGGCTCAGCTCACGTTTGCTGTCCTTGTTTCTCTGTCAGAGAGCTCCACTTCCAGAGAGTGGCCCTGTCCTCACATCTCCTCCATCCACTCCCTCTCCCTGGGGTCTGCTTGAGAGAAATGAGCTCTCGACTGTGCAACGCCTCCTTCATACAGAGAGACCTCTAGCAGTGTCTTACCTGTCTGTCGAGTTTATGTGGGCTGTGCAGACATGTTGGTCAAGTCTGTGCTTCATTTCCAATGCGTGTTTATGCCAGTGAGAGCATCATACAGGCCAGTGATATGTGGCCTGCTCTCCTGCCAAGCCACAGAAGCTCTGCCAACAGTCATGCGTCTGTCAACCAACATCCAATTCTCTTCCCCTCTCCCTGCCTACTCCGATATTTATGAGACGAAAAACACAAAAAGCGCTACATTAATGGAAAGAGGACGGCAGCTTCATCTGAGTGTGAGAGCCCGTCTGTGTGGCTGTCTTTAGGGTGTGTCCTTACCCCCACACCCACATCCCCAATCCAGGACCTGAGCTCCCTTTCTCTCAATTTAGGGCAAATCTAAATGAATTAATTGGGATTATTCTTCACAAGAATATACATTAGCAGTTCAAGTATGTGGCAGCCATGCTAGTGACTGCTCTATAGAGACTTTAACTTAATGCTAAGACAGTACTTGGCAGTACTTTGTGTTATCATGAGCAGCACTTTGAGTAAGGGCCCCAATTAATTTAAGTCCTCCTGTGGGCAACAATAACTGGATGCTGTTTCATAATCTGATAATTAATTAACACTTAAAATATCCTTAGCTGCTTGTTTCCATGCTGTTTATATTGGCTGTATTGGCATTTTGCCATCAATTAATCATGAAGTCCATAAAAGGTCAGATAATAGTGAAAAATGCCTGTGAAAATGTCCTGGATAATAACCAGAGAAAAGCAGCAAACGTTTGGTTTCATTGCTCCAATAATGACTTAAATAATGAAACGACTATTTAATCATTTCAGCGTACACCAGCATGATCTTTATTTTTAGCTTGAGTTAAGACAGTATTTCACATGGATCAGAGACCTTTGGCCAAAACCCAGTTTGTTTATTAAGGCCGCTGTCAGCGCCGGTGCATCACTAATCGTACCATGAAACAACAGTACATTGTTAGTATCTTGGTTTAATAGAAGGTGAAATTAGTCATCCTGTCTTGTAATAGATCAAATTAAAGCTAAAAATACACTTTTCCTCCAGTTGAAGCTGAGCAGGAGTGCATCATGAGCCCACAGCAGAGCAGCACAGTGGTATTGATGGAGGCTGAGCTGCGTTACAGGGTGTTTAGCTGCAGGCTGCGTTAATTATTGATGCTTACACGAGGGCAGGACGCCTCTCGGCAGGAGTCAGGTAGTCTCAGGTGAGGGCTCAGCTCCTCTGATTGGCATTTCAGTGTGTGACATCAGACAGATGAAGAGTCTACACCTGTGCATGCTTAAACCATGCGTGGATTCCAGCACAGCAGCCTGGAGAAACTCTCCTCTGGTCTGATTTTTGTGCGTGTGGGCGTGCTCCAGCTATCCCTCCGAGAGATGTTGTACCGACAGCGTGACTCATTTAGGCGCCGGGCAGCTCAGAGCGCACACTCCCCCTAATCTCCACGCTCCCCGGAGCAGAGAAAATGGCTGCAGTTAGCCAATTAGGGCACTGGGACTGGATTAGGTGGACAAGCATTGTTGCCTGGGAAGGAACAACGCTGATAGAGGATGCATGCACATGTGCAAGAAGTCTCACAGCAAAAAAAATATGTACAAGTGCAGAATATACTATTCATGTGCCCACACATGAAAATTCACGCCTAGGAAAAAAAAAAACAATGCATAAAGCCGCCTAAAGTGCAACAATGCGCTGGTGAAGGAGGTGTTGTTTTTATAAAGAAAGGCTAACAAAGCAGCAGAATCAATGCTTCTGGAAGTGAACAAGAAGAGACAGCCCGCGGAGGACACTTTGATGAACCAACCAAAGTGGATGGTGCAGTGAAAACACGTACAGCATAGCCTCCATCTGCTGAATTCAACGCTCCCTCCCAGAAATGGAAACATAATGCCGTGTGCTTCGGAGCCTGTTAGCGGCCAGCTGATGTTTGAAGAGAGGAAGAGGAGAAGCTGCAGGTGAAAAGAGCTGGAAGCGGGGAGAGTGTGCTGCGCTCCTATCGTACATGACGCCGAGCAGGCCACCATTTTCTTTTCGTTTGCTTTGGTGTCTCAGTTAATTATGCCACGTTCCCTCATGCCTTTGTCCTGCTTTCTGCTTGTCTCCGTCCTTCTCCGCCCCTTCTCTTTCCTGGAAGAAGTGGATTTCAGTCAAACCGAGCCCAAGCAGAAAGTGCTTTGAGAGCGTGTCTTCTTCTCTCCTCCCTGTCTCTGTCTACCCTCTCAGTGTCTATATTTAGCTTGGTGACATTACTAAACAAATAGGTCAAAGCTGTTGAGAAATACACAAGAAGATCACATCGTGCGCGATTCCTCAAGACTCTTCTGGAGGCTTAAGCCAAGCCTGAATGGTTGGCCTCGTTTTTTTTTTTTGTCTTTTCATTTCATTTTTTTTTGCCGTACAGCATGTGTCACGGCTCTTGTGCGGAGAGATTCAGGTTGAATTCAGGGTTCAAACATAAATCTCCTTTGAATCTTACTGTATCGCCGGCCCAATCTGTCATTAAATCCTCGTTTCTTAACAGCTGCCAAGATGCACAGCCAAATCCAGCCAGAACCGACTGACAAAAGGAAGATCAGTATCCCGGAATGGCCCAGTCAGAGCCCAGACCTTAATCCTGTAGAAAAATCTGTCATTTTTTTGCGGCGCTCTTACATGTCCCTTCTGTAATTCTGAAAAACATTCACCACTCTGCTGTTCTGTTGTTTTTTGTTGTCTTGTGGGTACAGATCTGCTGTGTGTGTGCCACCATACACGCACACACAGCATTTTAGATTACCCAGCACAGGAACATGCAGGGAGGAAGCATTGACGTCAGTTTTTCACCTGTTTTTGCCATTTTACCTTCACGGATAGCTGAAAGGAGGGAGGAAGAGGAGGGAGGAGGGGTGTGACAGTGGTCAGCTGGTTGTGTGGTATTCATCTTTAAATGAAATCCCCAGATTTAAAAGGCCAGATTAAATGCATGGATTAAAGATCAGAGGCGTACCGACCTGACGTGGTTGACATTTATTCTGATTTGTGGAATCGTGACGTGACTTCTGACATCGTAAAGCACGAGCTAACGCTGTGTTAAGTCAATAATATTGTTCGCTTGCTTTCAGGGAAATAATTTCAAGTGATTCTCGCTCTGAAAACAGATTCAGTAGCAGGAGCAGCTGTTGCTTTCTGTGTGAGGAGGCTCTCTTGAATCAGCCGAAGCTGCTCTCAAATTTCCTGTCTTTCACCAATTCAACCCACTCAAATCATCATCATGTCGGGGCCAGGGTCATTGTTTCCTAAAATTATTGCATCGGTCATTAAGGTCAGGCCCTTGAAAACTGGACGAGTGTGATCTTTTCTGCAAGGATGAATCAGCTGTTATCAAAGGCAAACAAGTCTCTGGAAAGCGCTGACTGAATAGTGCTCCACTTAGACAGAAACCGGCAGACTTTTGTCTTCAATGTGAAAAAGGTTTTCTCATTAATTAATTTGACGCTGGAAGGTAATAACAATTGGAACATGTGAAAGCTTTTGAAAGAGTTTTGAGACTCAAACAAAATGGAATAACATGGCCAAAGCCTGTCAGTGTACTTTATTTTCAAAACATGAAATTACCATACAGCAGGCCGGGACACTGTAAAATGCACATACGAAGAGGATGCAATGATCTGCACCATTAATCAAATGAACACAGTACAAAGTATGATATGTAAGCTCAGGTGATAAACTTTTTTGTCAGCATACACTCTCTCTGAATTTGGTGCCTGCAACATGTTCCAAGAAAGTCTGGACAGATGGACGTTTACCTCTGTGTTACATCACCTTTTCTTTTAACTGCGCTCAGTACGCGTTTGTGAACTGAGGACACTAATTGTTGAAGATTTGACAGTGAAATGCTTTCCCAGTCCGGGCTCTCCCTTTGACGTCTTTTGTGCTTCATAGTGCGTCACAGTTTTTCATTGGGAGGCATGTCTGGACTGCAGGCAGGTACATGAGCTCTTCTTCTGCTGAGCCTCACTGTTGAAGCACCTGGATCTGCTCCAAAACCTCTATGTACCTTTCAGCACTAACGGTGCCTTCACAGAGGCAACACCCCCCCACCTTCACAGAAGTTGGCTTTGGAGCTTTGAGCTGGTACCAGTCTGGAGGCTCCTTTTCCTCTTCAGCCTGGAGAAAACGTCATGTGGACTCGTCAGACCACCACACACATTTCGCTTTGGGTCAGTCCATCTCTGATGAGCATCCATCCTCGCATGTGAACGACAGCATGCCCCTTTCATACCCAGTCATGACACTGTCACCAATGAACCTGTTTACCTGTGTTTTTGGACCATTCCACAACTTTCAAAATAAGCGTATATTCGCTAAAGTTTATCAGCTTGCAATGAGCTGGTGACCCAGCCATCGTATGAATGTGTGCGTTGTAAAAGCGCTTTGAGAGGTTCTCAGACTACAAAAGCGCTATATAAATACAGTTCATTCACCATTTATCTGCGTGAACGTTAAATATCTTCCCTTTGCATTCAACTGAACACAGTTCAAGAAGTCATTCCTAGTCAAACAAAACCGTTTCAGTCTGTTTTTATTGACCTTGTGCAACTTTTTTTGGGATTGGGGGTGTATGTCAGACCTGGGCAGAGGCTATCATATTCATCTGTTTTTCCTTTCCCTGCCCCTGCGTCCTCTCTGTGGAGGGAGCAGTCTGAAGCTTTAGTCCAATAGGCTTTAATGTCACCGTTGGCTCCTGTGACATTTGTGCTCAAAGGCTATTTTTCACTTGATACCGACTGACTGTTGACAAAACTGAGAGAGACACTGTGGCAGCAAGCACACCACAGACTGGTGTGTTTGTGTGTGCGTGCGTGCGTGCGTGTGTGCGTGCATGCACGTGCTCGCCTGTCCATCTACAGCCTCTGATATTAGTATTCAGAGCCGGTAGTTTCCTGACACTATGTTCCTTCACGCCTCTCCTAGAGGATTTCCGACACTCTCTGTCTCTGTCTGTCTCCCTCTATCTGCGTCTCTCTTCGTCTCCTCACACGGCCTGCTTCCACACACCAGCAGCCTACGTTTCCCCGCATTGCCATGGAGACAGACGTGATGTCAGTGCTGGTCTGCGGAGGTTTGTCAGACTATAAACTCATTGCATCTCCGTAATCAGCGCCACCCGAAAGATTATTAAAGTGCACATTACCTGCGTGGGCCACCTGCCGCAAAAATCAAATGTTTTCTCGAGGACCAGCAATCGATAAACTCCCAGATGGAACAAGACATCTTATTTGGCTACCTTTAGCGGCGAGGGGAGCCAGGCGTCGGTCACTTGTTATTTAGAGACATAGTGGAAAAGGATGATTTGCAACAAGCACAGCTGGTGGAGCGCGATTATGTTTCGATTCCGAGGAACAGACGGCGGAGAGACACAAAACAACTGAACAGGCTCCTTTTATTCTGTCATTCATTTTCATTCCTCTGCTGTAAAGCTACACAAGCCTGACAAGAAAGTGGATTTAGAACTCACCGCTGTTGGGAAGGTTGCTTTTGAACTGGAATAGTTTACATTTTACTAGTTACCCTGATACAAATGTAATCATTTAACTATTTTAATTATGTCATCGGCATAATGTAACTTGTTACATTTGATAGCTTTTCAAGTGCTTTTCTAACAAATGTTTTTAAGCCTAACCAAACCTTAATCGTAGCGTCGTCACATCATAAACCAGATCACAGGATGCCTCTCTGCCCTCCAAAGGCGGTGGACTCAAATTTCCTGTTGTGTGACTCGGGTGTCTGAGCGGTACGTAATGAAGGACTGAAAAGGAGATATGCAGGGGAGGAAACTTTATGGCTTCTCTCTCTGCAGTATTGATGATCTGCTGAGTGTCTGATGGTTATTTATCTCTGCTTCACAACATCATAGCTACAAGCAAATAGTTTTATTTCTCTTTTTCACTGGCTTTCATCTCACATCATCGCTCCCTCTCGTTCACTCCCTCCCTCTTCATCCCGCTCTTTTTTTAAATTGCCAAAGTCATCAAACTCTGATTTTAACTCTGATTTTAAAGACAGTTGCTGATCATCAATCAGTAACGGTCAGTCCTGCAAACTCAACCCATATATGAAAACAAGTATTGTACCATGTACATTTGCTCATCTGCAGGACTGAATTTCACATTACTGTCATTAAAAAATGGTGAATTCTATCGTATTGGTGTTATTTAAGGGTTGTTGTAGCTGATAATAATGATAATTGTGTAATACTGTAGATGGTGATCTCACACGGTTGCAACCCTACCTGTGGTGCAGGAACTAAATCTCCTCACTTTCCTCACTTAAGCCTTAAAGCGAAGCAGTTTTCGTAACTCTTCTCCTACAACTGGCCGAGCCCCTGACCAACCTCTCACGAGTCATAAAGATCCATCATGTGTCAAGTAATTGTTATGGTCACAGCTGGCTCAGAGAGCAAGCGATTAAAACCCTCAGACACCTCTGATTCATCCGCACGCCTGCCCCAAAACCACCACCACCCCCTTGGTCTGATCTTTAGAATTAGTCATGATGGCCACAAGGTGGATATAATCAAGCTAAATGTCATGTAATGTCTCTCCAGCCTGAGAGAAGGTAATTGTACGCTCTGCCGCTGGGTTTCAGGGAGCGAGGTAAAGACGTTACGTGCAATCAAAAATCAGAAGCGCCACACTCAAGACAACTTTAGGAGCATCCATATGAAGAGGAGCCTTATGCTGAAATGTGACAGTTTGGAGCTTCTTGTTTCTTTCACTGTTTATGTTGCCAGAATTAAATGAGAAACTTGATGTTCTTAGGTCTTTCTGTTTATCAGTTGATGAACTATGGATGCTAATGTTTCTACCCAGGTCCATTTAGTCATCTGTTTTCTGCTTAAAGCCTGTCTTCGGTCCCATTTCATCGCTTTTTTCCGAATAATCGCCCCGGCTGAATGGAGCAATCTCTCAACAACTTGTCGTGACCTCTGCAGAGCTCTCTAGCATAATATTTATCCTACACGTGCCTCTGCGCAGTATGAAATTGTCCTCAGTCTGCTTTGTGTCAGAGAGCCTTTAGATCAAGCTCCACGCAACCTTTCAGAGCACTTTGTAAGCATTTCTGGGGCAAATTAATTAGACAACAAGTGGCATTTTCATTGCTGAGGAATGCATATTGGAATTGTAAATATCCCTCCAAGACACGCTTAAAATGTGCATAATTTCTAAGTGCGCTGCAGTTGCAGTCGATATTAATGCTGTTAACATGCAGATAACTTGGCCATTACGTGTGAAACAGATGCCGTTCCTTGTCTTTGTTTAGTGGGATCACAGGATCAAAGCAGCAGCAGAAGCATTGGTAACTAAACAAGTCCATACACTCTATACTGCACACAAATAACGGACTAAAACTTGGCTTACTGGAAGAGCAACATCGGTTGCTTGTTTAAAAGCTTGTAATGATCTATGTTTACACACAGTTGGCAAAGATCCAGTTGGTGCCTCTCATCTGTTACTTCCCTGAAACCCAGAAGGCCACTTATTGTTGTGTAGGTATTTTCACAATCTTCAGACTCCTCTAATCATCTGGATTGAACAAATACTCAGTTTGCTGCACAATAAAAAAGATGGAGCACCCATTTCTCAAGATGTGACTCTGGGAACAGTTTGGAGCTGGTTTGTACAATGTGGACAAAACTCAGTGAAGTTTGTCTTATTTGCTCTAAGTATCTGTTATTATCAGCATTTATAGCTTTTCTTTCACTGTACAAATCAGCCTAAGAGAGATGTAGTGACTTGAAAGGTGGGTATGAAGCTGAGTTGGTTCGAAAATCCTTTTTTTCTGCACAGCAGACAGAATTTTTGTCATTCTCACGGTGAGAATAATATCTGAGGTTTCTGGAAATGTCAGGGAAGTGGTAAGCATTGTTAAACAGCCTTCCAGGTTTTTCAAAGATCCCCAATAGCCAAGGGTGGTTTCCTTTCATGGAGACAGCCTAAACGTCACCTTAGCTTAACATGAGCACAATCTCTCTGCTGTGTATTTGTCCAACCGAGCAGCCAGATGAGCCAAACACTGATATGAGTCATTCTGAAGTGAACCAAGCTGCAGTACGTCGGCGATACGTTGAATGGGCCCTCATCTAGACCAGTACACACACACACATACTCTTACCTCTTTACACGATAGACAGACGCACTGGTGACACGCACAATGCCGCACACACAGCATGCATACATACACATACACTGAGGAATTTAGGCCATCGCCATAGTGACGTAGACTGCTGACTGACTGAAGATGAAGGTCTGTTAGGATTACAGCTCAGCTCAGACAAGGTTTCTCGGGTGACAGTGTGTGCTAGTGGGGGGTAGATGTAGATGCAGTCTGTGTGTGTGTGTGTGTGTGTGTGTGTGTACCAGCTTAGAAGGTAATGATGAATTTATGCTGCTCTTCACGGCTCCCGTGAGTTGATTCAACCTGCTGCTGTTCTTTGATGAGCCCACACACACTCACACGCTCTCATTGTTTGACTCTCTCTCTCGCATACACACACACACACACACACACACACACACACACACACACACACACACACACACACTTATTATTGTAGACACCTTGCAGCATGTTCAGACACCTTAGCACATGTTCAAACACGAAGTGAAGGTGGATGCAGATAGGTGGATGTGGCAGGTGTAGGAACTTTTACAAGCAGAATGAATCAGATGAGATGCTCCAGTGTCTTTGTGTTTATGTGACTGAACTTAAAGGAATAGTTTGACATTTTGTGAAATCTGTGAAGAAGAGTGAAATGAGAGGATCGATTCCACTCTCATAACTGTGTGATAAACACGAAGCTGGAGTAAGGAGTTAGTTAGCTTAGCTTAGCACAAAGATGGACGCACATAGAAGATGTTTATAATTATCATCATAGAAAATATATGCATTGATGGATGATATGATGTATTGATGAATTTGAGACATTACAATCGTAGAAATCAAACAGACTCATGCATCCTGAATGGTGACAGATGTGTTCTTTGTTGCTCGTTGTGTACATTGTGTGTATTTTGTTTTCTTGTCATCGCACTGCGTCCTCTCTCTCACCATCACAAATTCTCTGTTTTGTTGCTGCGGAGAATCCTGGAAAACAAGCGTGACCTTGATGTCCAGCGCTCCCGTCCGCCTTTCGCTTGATAACATCAAAGTGGCGCGAACACGTCGACTCAGAGAAAACAAGCTGTTCTGCCTCGTCTAAACCAACTCATTGTGGCCGCGCAGGAGAGAAGCTCAGAAGGAAAGCACAGGGAGAGGAAGACGGTGTAACAGCCAGACAATTAAACCCCATTCAGAAGCTTTGAGATGATGACTGATAGCTGTAATTTCAATTCTTAAAACAGTAATTTGTCACTTGTCATATTAATTGTGGTTCTGCACCTGCTGATGCCTCAGCACTGATACTCGCCCTAAACATTCCCACAGGCAACATGTTACATATTCACCATAATTCATGCAGTAAAACTTTCCCCTATTCGATCAGAAATGACTCAGTCTCCCTCTGCTTCCCTTTGCAGTCGACTATCGGGATGGTCCTTAATTCAGTCTCCAATTAAAAACCAGGCGAGCCCCACAGTAACAGATTGCGTAACGGCCCGGCTCTGTCATTATGTAATACAATGCAGATGAAATGGAGAGCTGCACTGTTTGACATGATTACTGGCACAGATGTCTCGTTGAATCACGAGTGGTCATGAATTCAAGGCTACGCTCTTTCCTCATGTTTTGCCCCTGATACAGAATGTAAGTTTGTTTTCTGTATATATATCTAACACCTACTCTGAAAGTTTTGGCCTCCTTCATGCGATCAATAACTCAGCTGTCTCATTTTTCTTTTCCTGCCTCTTTTTATATCTATATGACTTTATTTGGAATTGTTGGGTTTTCTTTCAGGGGAAATCGATATTGTACAATGCTTGGATCCTCATCTACGCGCTTCCTAAAAACATCTATTGTATTTTGAGATCTGCATTCAGCAGATATCATTCTGGACAGGAAACGCTGATTTCTGGCTTTTTGAAACTGACCCAGCCCTGTTTTTTTTGTAGTGGAAATGTCTGCTTTGAACAGGAAACAAGGCTGAAATATCCGTAAACCCCTTCCAGCTGCTCTTCACAGAGCCGTTTGACTTTGCTGCACCTTGAGGCATTTTGGAAGCCTTAAAGGAGGTGTTGGTGTGGTGGGCATTAGAGGCTCAGCTCACGTTTGCTGTCCTTGTTTCTCTGTCAGAGAGCTCCACTTCCAGAGAGTGGCCCTGTCCTCACATCTCCTCCCCGGTATCTGCTTGAGAGCTACGAGCTCTCGACAGTGCAACGCCTGCTTCATACAGAGAGACCTCTAGCAGTGTCTTACCTGTCTGTCGAGTTTATGTGGGCTGTGCAGACATGTTGGTCAAGTCTGTGCTTCATTTCCAATGCGTGTTTGTGCCAGTGAGAGCATCATACAGGCCAGTGATATGTGGCCTGCTCTCCTGCCAAGCCACAGAAGCTCTGCCAACAGTCATGCGTCTGTCAACCAACAACCAAATCTCTTCAGCTCGCGCTGCCTACTCCAATATTTATAAGAACAGGAAAGCATGTATAAACTGTGTATATTAGCCCTGGCGGCTTTTGTGTGCTACAAACAAAGCGCCTGAAATTTTGAGTCATCAAAAGTTATAGCAAATTCAAACTAAGCGTAGCTAACATAAGTGTTCTGATTCTCCTGTCTTTAAAATAAAATGGATACTGATACTGTTTTAATTTAATAAAAATGGATACTGATACTGTTGGGCATCTTTATTGGATGCCCCCTGGACGCCTCCCTAGGGAGGTGTTCCAGGCATGTCCCACCGGGAGGAGACCCCGGGGAAGACCCAGGACACGTTGGGGTGACTATGTCGCTCGGCTGGCCTGGGAACGCCTCAGGATCCCCCCGGAAGAGCTGGAGGAAGTGTCTGGGGAGAGGGAAGTCAGGGCGTCCCTGCTCAGACTGCTCCCCCTGCGACCCGGCCCCGGATAAGCGGGAGAAAATGGATGGATGGATGGACTGATACTGTTAGCTTACTGTTTTCTGTTAGCTTTACTGTTAGCTTACTGGTACTTTCAGTTCACTGTTACTATTAGCTTACTGTTGCTGTTAGCTTTGCTGTTACTGTTAGCTTACTGGTGCTTTTAGCTCACTTTTACGTTAGCCTACTGGTGCTGTTAGCTTTGCTGTTACTGTTAGCTTACTGGTGCTTTTAGCTCAGTGTTACAGTTAGCTTCCTGGTGCTGTTTGCTTTGCTGACACTGTTAAGTCACTGGTGCTGTTAGCTTGCTGTTACCGTTAGCTCAGTGGTGCTGTTAGCTTTGCTGTTACCATTAGCTCAGTGGTGCTGTTAGCTTTGCCGTTACTGTTAGCTCAGTGGTGCTGTTAGCTTGCTGTTGCTGCTATCTAACAGGTGCTGTTAGCTTGCTGTTGTGGCTAGCTTACTGGTGCTGTTAGCTCGCTGTTATTGTTAGCGCAGTGGTGCGGTTAGCTTGCTCCCTGACCTCAAAATGGTGTTTAATATGAAGTAAACTGGGATTTTTTAAAATTATCACCAAAAACAACACAGTATACCACAAATTACAAAATGTTATGCAAACAACAGAGCTAGCTGAGTAGTGTAGCTTAGGTTGTGGTACAGCTCATGACGCTACAGTGAACCACTTGTTTGCACACAAACTTAATAATGGATTTCCAGATCACTGGTGCAGCCAAATCCAGAGGATTTACTTGAATTACAGTTTTCCCTTTTAGGTGTTTGTTGTACCTGGAACAAACACAAATGATGCGTGACTTGATCAGATTTCCAAGCAAAAACAGCTTAAGTCTCACAAACACTGTCATTCATTCTGTTCTTTCCCTTCCAAAGCATGCAGTCGTACCCAGAAGTCTAACCCCATTAGTGTTCACTGTTGAGTACAAAATGGCAGAGCTCATTGCAGGAATATTGAGCAAACTGAGAAACACATCTGCTCACTCACACCTGCCAGAAAGCTCATACTCCTGTAGTCTCAATCAAGAAAAAGGAGATTTTGAAATGAGATCACTGTCATAGCAAAATGGAATATCCGCTACAGGAAATGTGACACCATGTCTTACAAAATGATCCGCACTGTGGCACAGGATTAAAACTAATTCTGAGTCATTTTAGATGTTGGGTTGAGGTTTTTATTTCAGAAATATGACTCCTGGTAATGATGGTGTTCTTCATTTGATGTCACATTTTGTGAATTAACTTATTTCTCACAGAGGAGTCGAAAGAATGTATAATATGTTCAGGTGACAAGGCAGTAGAGCTGCAACTGATGATTATTCTCATCATCAATGAATTGCTTTGTTTTTTCTCTCTCATTAATTGTCATTAATTTCTCTCAAATGTCAGAAAATAATGAAAATGGCCCAAAGCCAGAAGTTTCATCTTGACCCGTGCAATTGAGTCATCATTTAAGCACTGCCTGGTAGCAATGTTAAAGGTATCATTAGTGCTAACAGTGCTGATTCCTGTGTGTACTTCTAATTGAGGCAAATTAAAGGCCAATCCAATGCAGCTATCAATTTTTAGCAGCATGTACATAATATTTTCCTACATAACAACCTGTCATGAATCATTTTTTAATATTAGCAGTAAGTAACAAACAAACAACAGACAGACAACGTTAGCGACTAGCTGATGAACATAGTTGAACATTTAGCTTCTGTCTTTTTTTTCAGCAGATGTTGGAAACTAAAAGCTAAAAGCAGAGTGAATAATGTGCTTTAACTCCTAAACAAAAAACTTTACTCTAAATCCATACTTATGTTGCTGTGTGTCTGCTAAATATGCTAAGATTTACCAAAACGCTGGTAATGTGTCATGTTTTTACTCTGTTGTCAGTTGGCAAAAAAAATAAATAATAAATCTGTGAATGGAGCTTTAATTCCGTTATCAAACTTTTCTGTTTTTGTTTCTAAGAGGACAGACAATCACTTCATATTTTGGGCAGTGTTTTGTGTGTACCGGGCTGCTTTCCTGCTAAAAGGAGTTTTGGACTCCTTGCTGCAGTTGGGTTCTTGTCTGCCTCGAGTTGGAGAGCCACTCGAGGACTGGGAAAAGCAGCGGCGGTGGGCTGCTGAAGCAGGTAATAACGGTGATGAAAGATCGAGCTTCGCCTTTGTTTTGCTTCCTCTAATCATTAGCTATTCTGCTCTGAGGCATTCAGACTTTGCTCAATGACTCTCAAGGTTGGAGCACCGATGTAAAGGGACACCACTGTGAGGACTATAAATACCTCCATCCTGATAACTGTTGTAGGAGTTCCTTGGTTTCTCTGTCTGCTTCCGCTCTGTTTTATGCAGCTTTCACATCCTCATCTCTCACTGTCACATTCAGATGAGAAGAGCTCCTCAGCCATCAGGGACTTTCAGAACAAAGAGCAACCTGAACATGTGTTCCTGTCCTGCAAAGACAGACACACATACGCAGTCTGTACCCCTCAACACCTGGTCAACACATCTATTTAATAGCAGCTCCCAATAGAAACTCAGTGCAGTGACTCATTTGTCAGAGGCCCGGGTCGGTTCCCTCAAGGTCGGCCGTTGTGGGTAAACCAATACCGTCTGTGTTAAGAGACAAACAGAACAGAGACACGAACGCCGTCTTGATTCCCTGCCGAGGCTCAGAGCCAATAAGCTGCTGCTCAAGATGTATGGGAGCATTACAGCTGCACTCGGACACAGCAAAGAGTTTCGTTTGTTTGCTTCAGCAAGTGTGTATCTGTGTGTTTTTGTGTCTGTTTACATTGATGTCTCCCTCTTTCTGTTCTTATGTGTGTTTTCGCATCTTAGATTCTTTGATTAATCCCTTTCATTTCGGCATGGAACTTTCCCTGCTAACAACGCTTGTGTATTCATGAGAAGGAGATAATGCTGCATAATGCAAAGTAGCTGTCAGCGAGGAGGAGAAAGGAAAGGAAAACAAGCGAAAAATTGACTAGTCATATCAATCTGAAGGAATTGAGACGAGAGGTGACACATTTACCGTAAACGGGGGCATTTACGAGGCACCTCCTCAGCTACTTCTGCTGCTGCTGTGAAAATTAAATGAGCACATTTAATTTGATAGTTTACTGTAGCTCATCCAGCTTGTTTGGTGCATAAATATGAAATTGCATTTTATCTTTGTTCTACTGCTGACAGACATTTCGGGATGTGATTGAGAGTAGCTGCATAGGACTGCGGTTATTTCTGCAGCAATGCTTTATAATTGACGGGAGTGATCTTTGCCAAAAGGGAGCAAACAATGGTCTGAGTTATGACACTGGAGCACCTAAACGCACCTAAAAACATGCAGAAGAGGCTCTTTAACTAGAAGAGTACCTGGAAAAGAGTGCGCATGAAGTCCTGAGTAAACAGCTCTTTATGCTGCTGGCTGCTTTACCAAATACATTCTGGAAGAAATGTTGCTGCCAGTTCAGGAAGTCTGACGTTCTTATATTTCACTGAAGTCTTAGGAAGAGGTTTGGCTGGAAAGTTGGACATATTCAGGACGTTGAGAGCAGAAATCTGGTTTTGTGTTCTGCGTCCCACATTTTATGTTACGCAGTCAAAGCTTCACTTCTCATTTTTAACTATAAACAATGTCTGTAATGTGAACGGACTTGTTCACCAACAACAAATTATCACCTGTGTAGCGTTTCAGCTTAGTTTTAGCTCATAACGTCAACGTTCCAGCAAGGCAGCTGTTGTCAGTGAAAAAGCTCTGATTAACCCGCCATACAATACCTGCTCAGCACCAAGTGACAGACACACAAAGTTAGTGACAAGCTGTTGAACATAGTGGAGCATTTAGCAGCTAACGAGACAGATATTCCCCTCAGGAGTTGGCGGAGACGAGAAACAGAGCTCAAAGGAGGGTGAATGTTGGACTTGAATAATGAAGAAACACATCTCTGACAGAACAGTAATGTCGCTCCGTGTCTGCTGGATGTGTAACTAGCAAAGCCTTTTGTCTGAAACAACTTTTTAAGGTGAAAATGTGTGTTTGCAGCTTATCGAACTGCCCCCAGTCGGAGAAGATAATCAGCTGATGCCCTGTTCAGGTTGAATTTTTCAAAATCGAACAAAGATCGCAATCTTTCTTAACCAAAAGCTTTGTGGTGCCTATATACAACAATAAAGCCTTAATTATGCTTTAGATGCTTGTAGTTCATATTGCAGGGATACTGGACCTTTTGGATTGGATGTAAACAGATATGTTCAGCAGGCATTTCCTCAAGGAGAAGGTGCTGTTTCCTCTACAGTTTGCATCAGTCACAGTGACCGAATACTAATCTGATCACAGCCCTCGAATAACTCTGACTGGACTGCTGAGGAGGGGTTGTGCATGTGTTTGCATCAAACGGGAGAGTAGAAAGCTTAGAGACAGCTGAATGAAGCTGGAAAAAGCAGCAAGGGAGAACCTGGATGGCAAATGAAGTGAATGAGGAGGGCGGTTAGTTGGCAGCAGAGGGGAAGTAAAAGGCCGGATGTCCATTGAAGAGGTAGATGAAGGAGGAGGAAGGTGTTCTTAGGAGCTAAAAGGAGAGGACAAGTGCCAGAAATATATAAACTTTGCAGCCTAAGTGTTGGCTACGGGGAACCACGGCTAGAGGCTCCTCCTTGAAGGTTTATGTTCGCTCTTAATGGCTCTTTCATCTCGTAGTGGACCAAACTTGAACTTGGCCTCTAATACAGAATCAGCGGTAAGTGGCTTTTCAGGATGTTGCTGTGAAATAAAAAACATCAAACGCACAGTTACATCCACATAAACATACATGACAGTGTCCATTAGGCTGCGTAGTTGCCTGTGCAGTGGGAGTATGGGCTTTATGAAGGGAAATAACAGGCTTAAGACAGAATAGGACACAGGACCTTGCATTATTTTTCGTGAGAGCCTGGGGAACAAAAAACGGTGTGTGAAACGATGTCTAGACGTTCCATACTATAAACGAGTTTGGCCCAGTGATTGGCCCAGATAAAGGTGGAAGATTAACACATGCTGACAGCTCGGATCAATTGCAGAAGACAAAGCTGTGTGCAGATTCACTCTAGAGGTACGAGATCAAGACGTATCTTTTCTCCAAAAGACATGAGAGTCTCAGTGGCCTGTGTCACTTTTCCTGATGTGGATTTTTTTGAAGTATTTTTGGGGTATTTTATGCTTTTATTAGACAGTCGACAGCAGAGAGGTGACAGAAAACGGCGGCTGACAGAGATGGAAAATGACTTTCAACAAACGTCCAGCCAGATGTGAACCAGGGATGTTGGGGATCAAAGTCGACACCTTAACCCCGGGACGACCGGGGTGCACCTTGATGTGGCAAAAGGAGAATATTAGTTTGGACATGTGCACTTGATTGACAGGTCTTTCAGCTTATTACACGCTCTCAGCTGCTTCCAGGCCCAAATTTTGATCATTTGGTACCAAATAACTTGTGAAATGGCAACTAGCAGCAGATCTGCAGACTTGAGAGTAGTAGACCTTGATTACTCTAAAACTTGACTTACTCGAGACTTTACAAAACAAAAGGAGTGCGAATCATCTCCTGACGTTTTAACTGCAGAAAGAATCATTTGTCGAGCAGCAGGCGAGGGATTCGCTATGACTGCATGAGTTAATTGTATCAAGGGGAAGCTGTCCCAACAGAACTCATCTAAAAGTGTTTCATATCTTCTAAAAACAGCTGTTGGAAAAGCAGAGGCCGTTTTATAATCACGGGCGTCCTGTATTCGGACCAGCGTGGCATTAGGCCTGTTAATTAGAATGACTTGAAAACACTATTAGCGCAGCTTTGAAAGGGAAATGTTCAAATGCCGTGTCTAAAGGTCAGCGTTCAAAGACCTAAGATGACTGAACTTTTAATTGGACTTTGACTTGGTGAGCTTGAGAGTTAGCTTGTGAGTTTCACAGTCTCTGGTATCATTGCAGGTACTGTGTCCCTATTTTCCCGCAGTCTGGTCCCTCTCCACATCGTATCCAGTGGTCCCTACCTGTTTAATGGCTGCTGTGTTGTTTACCTGCAGGTTTTCTCACATTTGGTGCAGTGCGGCCGGTTTTCTCCAGTCAACGCTTTGCCGAGCAAATCTATTGTGATGAAAGGGTCTGTGAAGTCCTTACAAGCACTGGATGACCCAGTATCTGAATATTTCCATCAGCAGCACGAGAGACCGGCTGCAGAAGTGAGAGTGAGAGAATGGAAAGGGACTGAAAATAGGCAGAAAGATGAGAAAGTGAGTGAAAGAGATAGAGGAATCGGAGTGAGCATGAAAAAGAGGTTATTACACCTGGCTGCTTGCCCCCTCTGAATCCGTTTAAAGAGAGTCAGTCAGATATCTGGATGATGATAAAGGGAACGAGAGGAAGGAGACTGAACTCTCAGCATCAAGAGATCCAAACAATATGTTTTTGGCTGATCTCAGCGCAGACGTCTGAGGTAAAATTAGCTTTTTCATGATAAACAGAGGGGAAGCCTTCATTAACATGCCGCCTGAGCCTCCACCTCCTGCGCTACGCTCTGATTGCACCCAGGATGGGATCATTTCGGCTGGGCTGCGCATGTCCTCGCCCCTGCGCCCGTGCAGCAGCCCTCCATTCCTCTCTGCCACCACAAAACTGACGTGCTCCCCTGCTCTTTCCTTTTCTGCCGACATCAGGGGAAAAAAAAAAAGCAGCGAGGAGGAAAGGTCCGTCCAAATGTCAAGTAGTTTGTGCTTCTGTGAAAAATGCATGTCGAGCCTCGTCTCTGCTGAACGCAGCCTTGGCATTGGTCTCGGTTATGTCTCTTGACAACTGAATCCACTGCTCCCTAACGCTGTGTGACTCACACTCTTTTACTGCTTTGCCAGTGACAGCAGAAGCCCAGGCCCGGTAAACTTCTCTACATGAAGCGACCGTTCAAACGCGGCGTTGTGGTTGTAGTCACGTCATGAAAGAAAGATGAAAAAATGAGGAATACTTGTAAAGGTAAAGAGGTCTGGAGAGTTGTCTGCTCCTGCATTAATTAAATGCTTAATGCAGGAGAGTTCAAAGCTTATAATCATACTTTAATACAATGACAGGAATGATAATCTGCTTGGTGTTCATCAGTCAGTGACAACTAGAGCTGAAACCTTTAGTCCATGAATTGATGAATGAATGAATGAACACATACAGTTCAGAACACGTGCAGCGTTCATACGTTACAAATCAAAGAAGACAAAGACGCAGTAAGCCTGTTTATTGCTGTTTATTTCCATTGCGGTGATCCAGTATAAGATGTTAATTCAACAGACGGCGGGTAGCTGTTGCAACACGCTCATCTTTTTTGCTCATAAAAAATTCAGATTAAAGGTGATTGACGGATAATGAATCACATCAGTCATCTGTCAGGCAAAAAATGCCAAAAATTCTCAGGTTCAGGCTTCTCAAATATGAGCATTTGATGCTTTTATTTTGTCATACACAGTATCTTAAATCTGCTTATGTTTGATCTATGGGCACTTTTCGCTATTTTCCACCATGTCATACCAAAATGATTCATCGATTCATCGGGAAAAGAATCTGCAGAAAATAATCATTAGTCGTGAGGACTTTCGGAGAGGTTTGAATTAGAATTAAACCCAATGAAAAGTCTGCAGTTCCAACCCCGAAGCAGAATTTATCCAAATGATAAAGTGGCAAAATTATCGTACTTGAATAAATCTGGCTGCCCTCGATGCTGAAATGAGGAGTGAGAGATTAGGACGGCTGCTCAGCCGCTTCAGGTGGTGACGGACACCTTCGCCGGTGACACGTTCAGGTGTTGTTGTTGTTTAGCGATCAGTTCAGTGGCCTCCTCCTGTGCTCTTTTGTTTGGTCTACACGCCATTATGTTCCTTTCAAATCTAATGTCAAACCATTTTTCTTTCACTTCTTCTACACTGTAATTTGTTGCCAGATATTTATCCTTGAGTGCAGCAGAAACCACAGTCCTCTGGCTGCTAAATAACATGTCAGTGGTGAACACTGGAAAATGTTTTTCATCTCTGCCATCGAACCCGGAGAAATTCTTCCAATTCTGATTTTCTGATTTTTGTTTTTGTGAATTCTGCTTTGATTTAGATGATGTTGGTCAGCATCAATTATGTAAGTGCATGTGTAATTTGACAATAATTAAGTTTATTAACATGCATAAATGGGTGCGATCTCATGTATTTTCTTTGTTTTTGTTTGAGCACGTTGTCATCTTCAGATCTTTTTTTTGCTTTTGTTTTCTTTAAGTGAACTTGTCCTTTAATCAAATTCTTTCGGCCTCGTCTGTCATTCAGCTTCATCCTTCTGAGGAGATTTCAGCTCTTTTATCTCGAGCCTTGATGATGCGCATGGCAGTCATGTTCATCAGACCGTCGCGTAACAGTTCTGAAAACGTGGCTCGTTTGATCAACACCGCAGGCAGCGAGTGAACCGATACGCACGAGCTAACCGCCTCAGCTCGCGCAGCTTTTCACTTCCGCTCGCACGGAAAGAGACTGTCTACAGAAGAGTAATTGTGATATTAGTTTAACAAGCACTTTTGGCTTTCATCCATTTTAACTTCAGTATCTGAGGGATAGAATGTGAAGGGCTAATGGAGAGGGAAACAGTCTATGGAGACTTCATCAAAAGTAACACTTGTTTTTTGGTTTTTTTTAGGCCTTCCTGATAAACTGATTGTTTTGTTTGTCTTTGAACAAAGTTTTATGTCTTCATCCACCATTTTCTTCTCAGCAGAACGTTTGGGCCTCGTCTGCTCAGCGTAGGAATACAAGCTCTTATCTGAACATAACCGTTAAAAGATTGAGTGTACACCAGTTTATTAGATATACGTCTCCAATCTAATACGATCCAATGCAACAACCTGCAGTAAACTCTGTCTTTATGATGCCTGTGTAGTGTTTACAGCAGCATACAGTCCTAACGGGCCGGTGCAAACAACTACACAAACAAACAAAGTTTGTCTAAATGAGACCCGTCTGTCAAATGTGTGTTTTTGGCTGTTTTATATTAGAAGACCTGGCTTGGATTCTGGGGAATTGTGACAGCCATTTTTCACATTTTCTTGACATTTCAGGGCTGAATGGTCAATCAAAAAATACTCGATAGGATCCATGTTAGTTAGACTAATGAAGCATCGTATTAGCTTCAGCTGAACCTTCCTGTATTACTTTTAATTCTGTCTCCCATCTGTTGCACTAAAAATACGTCATCAAGGGACAGGAGGACAATGCGGCCATTGGATTAAATATAATATAGACTATGCTGCTTCATACTGGAGGTGGCCCGTCACAGGCTCATATTGGATTTGTAATAACGGCTCAATATTGACCCGAACTATCATCGATCATGAAGCTCATCAGCCACCAAAGTAATTACATTATTCATGTTGTGATATTTATCATGTAGTTTAAACTAAGACAGGAAAGAGCTGCATTAACGAGTCATGATGAATCGTTCTGGATCTCATCAATCAGTCAGGTAATATAATTTCAGTTGTCAAAAACAGTGAAGTACTTGTGCTGAAGCCTGGAAATCTCATATTTTTCCTTCTTCTCTCAGCCTGGACGGAGCGCGGCAGAAAGATTTGTTGGGGTGAAACTACTCCGAGCACCAGATGTCCATCCTGTTTGGACTTTGCAATGAAAAGTCATATTTCTTCTCCGGGGGACTTTTATTTTTCTGACCAGCAACCCCCAGTCCTGACGATGATGAGACTGTTGCGGCAGCAGCGACAGAGCCAGGTTATATCACGCTGAGGCCGAGGGGTGAATCAGTAGCCCAGCAGGTGAATTATTCAGGTGATGAGATGTAGACCTTCAGCTCTGAGACCTGGCCAAGGCTAACATTCATTTAGACCTGTCAGGGTCTATTCAGCTGTGCAGCTCCCTCACAAGCTGCTCCCTGCCTCTTTTCACTGGCTTTTTTTGTCCTTGGGTATGAGCTTATTAGATTGTTATTTTTTCGTTTTGTAACCCTCTGATCCCCCACTGTACCTCTGAAACCGCCAGTCTTTCCCCAAGAAACCGGGCTTGGACTGCAGCTTAATGGCTGATCGATATGCTTAAGGGAATAAGAGCATGTTCTCAGTTTTACCCTCATATCGATTTCCATGTTCAGACAGCTTTAAATAAGCAGCTAAGCTACATAATGTTGTCAGTCAAACTCATCAACAGACTGTTGTTGTGAGGGGAAACTTTAAAAACTTTGTGAAGCGTCGTCAACAATAAATCTGTTCCTTTCCTTTGTGAATTCAGCACGTCATCCATTAAATTAATCCTTTCTTTCCTTGTTCCGGTGTTGCAGTCTTGACATGGAGGCTACTCTGTGACTAGATAAATGATATGCCTTGTTAACAGCATATCAGCTGCACAGATGTCGCACACGTTTATTTACTTTATCCCATTCGTTTCCACACATATTAGCTCCATTTTTCATGCAGTTCTGCTGAATATCTCATCTTTTGGGGCTTTCATGGCACAAAATACACATATAATCAGTAATTAGAGGCCTGTCTCTTTCAGCCTTTCACATGCTTAGCTAAAAACAAATATCTAGCTTGACTTTAAATGTAAATCTCACAGGTAACCTGAAGAAAAGGTTAGGCTACAAAATAGTCACTAAAAAGAAGGAAGCTTGTGGTGTTCGACTATAATTCTGCGATGGAAAGAGAGACGAGCAGGTGCGCACATCTGTTTGTTTTGATATTTCAAACCATCTGCTTCACTGCAGCAGAAGGTCAGAAGTTTAGGAAATTAATCAGCAGCGTCTGCAGGTGCAGGAGGTGGCTAAATCCACCTAATGAAGTCAGCAGCTATTTGCCTTGAAAGCCCTGTAGAGCAAAAACAGTGAGTGAGAGTGTGTTTTCTGATGCGTTTACATGATTACAGCTGCGTCACGTCAGCCACTCTATCAGTAATAGTAATGTGGCGATGCATGGTTAAATGTTGTGTTTAACTGGGGAAACATGCTGTTAAAACCACAGCTGTAGAGCTTCAGACAGTCGACATAGTGGGATTTTTCTTGGCACTCATTTTTGGGCTCATTTGAAAGATGTACACTGAAGCATCTTGAAATCGCTCAAAAGTTTAAAAAGCCATTAGTTAAACAGCAGGTAACCGTATCCTTTGTTTTAAAGTGTCATGATAAAGTTATATACAGACTTTATTTAAATGAGCACGATGATATGGAACCATATCCCAAATACAGTTCAGACATGAAAAGGAACAATGCATGCTGGTAATCTGAAAACAACAGGAAGTTAGTAAATGTTGTTTAGCCCACTGGTTATCAGCAGCAGGAGCAGCAGCGACGCAGAGCTCACGGAGACACTGAGATACTTTAAAGCCGTTGGTGCCTGATTGCCACAATTTGCGTCAGAATTTGTTCTCCTTCTCAGTCATAACTCAGTCAAATCTGAGTGCACAAACACATAGTTTAGATTCAGTGTGACTTGTACTTCAGGAGGATATCATTATCTCTGATGTCCTTTGTGAATAAATGTCAATAAATCTACAAATCACAAAAAAAAACTGCCAAAGAATCCTCAAGTCGAGTAATCCAGTAATCCAGTGATAGTCGTCTGTACATCCATGGCTGTGTTGCAAAAAGGAACCGCCAATAGCTAATTCGACACACTTTTAATGGCACCAATTGCCAAAATCCCCCCAAAAGATATGCCATAAAAAAGGAGCTGAAGTTGTAGCCTGCAACTGTCAAGCTCCATAGAAACATTATACTCTTAAATCCCCACTGCCCCCAAATTTAGGGTGGTGTAGTTCCAAAACTTAAAACAAGATTGTCCTCCAAACAACAAGTAAGGCAAAGACTAATTAGAGGAGTTTAAAAAGCCATAACTAAAGCTTTTTAATGTCGCGCTATCAATGATTATCAGGCGGGGGTAGTTTAAGGGAGCACGTGTCTTCAGTTTTGTCTGAAGCATCACTTTAAAAACACCTCTGATACACCAAATTAAAAAGATCAACACATTAAGTGATATTAAAAGTCTTGTTGCAATCTCCACATAAGAGTTCCTGCAAGTAATCCATCAAAAGGTAAACTGGCTAATCAGTTAAAAACCTTCCCCTCAGCTGTTTTCAAAGGAAGGACCTTTGTTACTAGAGGTCATTGTTAAGCTAATCCTCTCGACAGACATTAACGTGTTGTGAGTAAAACAAGCCATCCTTCAAATTCTCTCACTCTTTCATTTCCTGTTGTTTGAAGTCGCCTTTCACACACTCTCAACTTTACAAGTTTCCCTCTCTGTGTTTTTCCTCCTCTTCATCTCCCCCCGTCTTCTCCCTGACATGTATTCCTGCAGGGATTGTGAGAAAGCTCAGATTGATCTACAGCTCTCGCTGTGTGGTCAGCCCCATAGGAGATGTTTGTGTAATGGCTTCTTTACGAGCGCTGTCAAAGCAGATGAGGATCCGGCGCTCTCGGCGGCCAGTATGAACACTGTGTCGACAAGCCCCGGCAGGAAGCGCTAAGCCCCCTTTTAACCCCTGCCGCTTTGTCGCCTCCTCATTAATTCAGCATGACTGTGTGTTTTTCTATGGCGACTCGTGAGCTCCATGTGGGCAAATGATGTAGTTCTCGACTCGGGCGCGGATGTAACCCATGAAATATGCACGTGAGGGTGTAAAGGTCATGTCTTATGTATGAGTGCTATGTTTGCAACCGATCCTCTGAATCATTTAAATGTAAAGCTAATAGTTTCTCAGCAGCCTTTCACGAGTCACCCATCGCTCCACCCTCCGTTTCTTTCGTCCGCGTTCAGCTTCAGAAATCTTCTAACAAGACATAAAAATACTTCTAGCGTCTCATTCCCCCCCGTTGTCCTCTTATATCTGTTGTTCCTCAGTCGCTGCGCATCTAAGTCTTCCTCTTTTCCTAATTTCCTCCGTGATATTTGTCTTGTTCGCCTTGCTTCCTCCCGTTTCCTCTCCCTTTCCTGTCTATTGGAAGTCGACGGTAAATTGCCGGTGTAGTCTCGCTTCCGCCCCGTCCGTCGCTCCATATCAAAGCCTGGCTTGTTCTCTGGCTCTCTCTTCTTCATGGTCTATTACTCAACCCTCTCTTGTTGACAGAGAGATGCTGTTCAGTGTGTGTGTGTGTGTGTGTGTGTGTGTGTGTGTGTGTGTGTGTGTGTGTGTGTGTGTGTGTGTGTGTGTGTGCGCGTGCACAGTTTAAGGGACTTCTCTGTCTTCATTTGCATCCCCTGAAGGACCGGTCCCCAGGCTCTCGAGATGTTTTACTTCCATAGCTGACAGCAGACTTGCCTTGAAGTATGCAGGCAAAATGGCAACCAGTCAACATTGCTTTTCATGGCGATGCTGCCTTCAGAGACCAGAGTTGCTCATTTGGTTGAGAGCTAGAGAGAAAAACTGCACCCGCGTGGCTTTGAGGCTTTTCACTAGCTCTCCCCGAGCTCAGTCACACCAAATGAAAATGAAAGACAGAGGAGCGTCTGCCTGGGCGAAAGCGGGCCGAGCGGCAGTTTGTGCTTTGTTGACGTCGTCCTCCTCTCAGAATAATTCATGCTTTGTGAAATCTAGGACGTAATCTTCCTCTCTTTTCAGCCCCAGCAGTTCAGATAGTGATGTATTTACAGCGGGACAAAGCAGGAGTCACAATAACGTGCTGCCTCTGTGTCCGAGTTAGGACAGCATCACCTCTGCAGGCTGGTCTCAGCACTTCTTCATGGCAGAAATAAATCTTCAGGGTGTTATTTTCCCATCTTAGGAACAAAGCTAAACGTGACGTTAAACACACTGCGAAGAAAAATCCCGTCTTCTTGAAGCGAGCTTGAAAAAACCCTGCAGTGTGTGAGATCGCTCCAGCCGATAATGAAAAAATGAACCTGGCTTTCCACGCAGCCCCACAGCAAACTGATAATTTCCTGACCTTGAAGCAGTTAAATTGAGCATATTTACAGCTACCCCTTTGGAATCCCCCCCCCCCCCAAGCCAGTCTGGACTCTTATCTTCATTTGGCGAGACATTTTCATCATTGCCTTTGTGATCGGCGTAGATATAGAAAAGATACGACATGAATAATGTGACTTTCTGAGGAGATAAGAGTTGAGATAAAGTGGATTCATCACTGCGCTCTGTTCGTCTCTCTCCTGCCTGGGCGCATGCTCTGCCTCTATGAATGGAAATAAAGAGAGTGCACTCGGACGTGCCCTCGTACACACCGCATGCACGCAGAGTTTTTTAAGAGTAACTGCACTCAGGCTAAAAAGCAGACAGGTGCTGCCGTCCTGGCCCCATCAAAGCTCCCTAAAAAGTGATCCTTGATTTTAGAGTATGTCACCACAGATGCTCAAAATGATCCTGTTTCTATGTGATGATATAATCCTATCATGCTTATTGGGGCTTATGAGTATACAAGCCAGGACCAAAGTGCTGTTTCAAATATCAGAGAAAGTCCAAGAATAGAGAAGCAACTGAAGCATCTTTCACAATCAAACCCATCATCGTTCATAACAAAATCCATTAATCACCGACGGAAAGTCACACAATACAGTAGAATTCAGAATAAACGCTAATGAAATAATCCATCACGCTCTCTTCTCCGGGCTTCCGAGGAAACGTTGGCAAACTTAAACACATCAGCATTAAACAGCTGTTTCGGTTCAGCTGCAGTGTTTCATGGGAAATGAACTCCCTTAAATCATCATAATGTGTGCCGCGCAAAACAAAGCGCTGCTCCCATTCAGCTTCACCCAAATCAACACCGTCAGCCTCACAGTCTGCTGTTAACTGTGATTGAAAACGGATTAAATCAGGGGTCAGCATGGTGGCGCAGGACTTCAGGGTGCAGATCATGAGCCCCCAGTTGGCATTCGGTGGGGAATCTTTGTTGCATGTTGTTCATCATCTCTCTCCGCTCATTATCTATCACCTGTCTGCTGTCAAATCTCCAATAAAGACCAAATAAAAATGGAGGTTTATGTGTCGGCAGCCCGGTTGAGGGTAATGCAGAACGCAGCTCACTGCGCTGAACTTCAGCTTGATTGTCTGCTCGTATGTTCGCCCTCGTTGGCATAGGATCTGTTTATTCATAGCAGTGGCAGGTTGGGGTTTATGATACACCTGTAACTGCATGAAATCACCCCTCGCAGATGACAGGTGAAGCCAAACCCCCCCCCACTGAGGTAATGACCAGTCTGTATTACAACCTAGAGGGCTGTAATAAGGTTAAACACTGCGCCTTAGAAAATAACCCCAGATGTCATTGTCCCTTGTAGTCCGGCGATGAGAGCTAATTGGCTGATATGGCTCTATTTGCCTCCAGGGCCCATTTCTCTCTTTTAGTATCTCACAGATTTCTGTCCGTCCCCCCTCTGTCTGTATAGTTTGACCCACCTGGGCTGAATGGCGACTGTGCTCCATAATCGGTACTCAGCGGAGCATCAAAGACGGCCCATCAAGACATTTTAAGCGTTACGTCGTTTGTGACAGATCACAAATAGCCCGTCTTTCTCCCTCCTCCCTGCTGATGCTTCATCAGTCGTGCAGACGCTCTGCCCAGAGGTCGTCAGCGGCGCCGCGACTTTGAGCAAAACTCTCGAGCTGCACTCCATGCTGACTTCCCGGGCCGAGGCTCTCTGCAAGCGTTTGCGTAATTTGCCGTGTGATTCCTACCCGGCTGTTTTCTTTGAAAGCAGATTCCCCTCAAAGAGAGGCCAATAGATCGAGCCCCACCCTTCTCTGATTCTTATTTCTTATTTAACACAGCACAACAGGGTGGAGGTGCTGCAAGGAAGGAGCAAAGTTTCCATCTTCTTCTCCGCAGCTGTCTTCCCTCAGTGCGTCCTGTGTGTTTTAAGGCGCTGTGTGTGTCCATATGTCTGCTCACGAGCCGTTTATGCTCTTCAGGAATGTTTATGGGAACAATCAAATAGTCCTTAAAGTCATTTTTTGGGGAAAACTGGCCAAAATTTGCTGCTCCCGCCTCTTAAATGTGGAGATTTCCTGCTTTTTTGTGTGATAGTAAACTGAATATTTATGGCTTTAGAGCTGTAGCTTTCACTCTTTTCCAGCAGTTTACATACCAGACCATTCATTTTTTTATAGACGGGTATACTTACATTACATCTATAAGATGTTTGTTGCGTGGCTGTCCTGAGAACCACGTATCTCTAAAAAGTTTGGTGATAGCTTTCAGCTTTGTGACGATGCCAGATGATCCAAGAGGCTTTTTTAAGAGTTCATTCAGCTGAAGGAGGAGGAGACTCTTCTTAAGCCATAAAGGAACTTTTCATCCTTCCGTTGATCAGGAAAATTTCCAAAGTTGGAGATACGTGGTTTTCAATGGACAGGAAGGGTAAGAAAAATTGTCTCTGAAAAGTAACGTAGTGGAGTAGAAGTATGAGTACAAGAACCTTGAATTTGTACTTCAGTACAGCAGAGTAAATGTCCTGCTGCTGAACAGCATGTTAGCATCAAGGCTCAGCGGAGCCGGAGCGAAGCCTCACAGAGCTGCCGGCTTCATCTTGTTCTAAAATGAATCCATTAATTCTTCCTTTCAGTAAAATGTCAGAGAAATAGAGAAGAATGCACATCATACTTTCCCAAAACCCAATCTGACACCTTCAAATTGTTTGTTTTGTCAGTCCAAACCCCAAATATATTCAATTTACCCAAAAAACCACACATTTCCAGACTTGAAAAGATGGAACTAGCAAATGTTTGGCATTTGTGATGGATAAATTACTCAGTAAATATTTAAGCGATGATCAAAACGGTTTTCTGTTGATTGAAAATATCAAAAAATGAGATAAAAACAAACCTGGTTCCCTCACAGACATCAGCACAGGATGCACTGTGTTTACTCTTTCTCAGCACTGCCAAATGTGAAGAATTTCATTTTGAAGTATCAACTGTTGTTCACAGATGCCAAGATGCTCCCAATTGCATACTCTGCATTCTGTTGTTTTTTTCTCACTAGCTCTTTAACACCCATGTAAAAGCACACACGCACACACACATTTAAGCATATTCCTCCAAAGCTGCAGCCTCACACTTCCACGCTGGCACAGCAGACGGGTATAAAGACTTGTTTAACTTCGCTCACGAAGCCTCGCAGCATGTCGGAAGTCGTAGCCGTATCATGCATACACAGCAATGCGCCACACATATGCCTTCACACACTCGCGCACACACTCGCTAAATTATCATGGCAGCAGCAGGCCCGCACTGACACAGCATGTTAAAATAGTGGTGACAGATGCTCTCCCAGGAGCAGGCAGGATGGTACAGTGCAAATGAAGACCAGCACGGTGTAAAGGCTGGTGAAAGCGCAGCGATGGTCCTGTCGTTTGGAGGATGCTGGGGCAGAAAGGGAGCTTTATCGCGCTTGTAGGACGGATTAGACGGTAATGAAATTGGGTCGGAGTGGGACGCGCGATAGGCTCGGGACACAAGCGTCTCACTCTCGCTCTGTTTCTCTCTATATGCGTCTTCTTCGCTTGCCCACCGCCTCCTTTCCCTGCACTCACACACATCTCCTGCTCAATAAGAGATCAAAAGGAGGGGAAGCGATGGTAAACCAGTTCTCCTCCCCTCTCCGTCTCCCCCTCTCCGTCTCTTTCTCCAAGGTTGTTTGTGTGTCGGCAGTGTTTGCGAGCATCCTCTCCCATGACACAGAACGTCTATTACAAAGCCTTTAGCCCGATGTGGATTAATGGAAAATAATGAGAAAGGGGGGCATAAATATGCATCGGCATCCTGTTGGGATAAACATAATGGCTTTTTCCTTCATTTAGACACACATACAGTAATGACAGTCGACGCTAATGCTGAGACAATAAGTTGATTAGTCGGTTTGTGCAGAATAATCGCAACAATGCGGATAATCAGCTAATTGTTCAAGTCCTCTCCGATGTTTTATCTAATTGGAAATTGAATACTTTTACAACGTTTTGTGACGATCGATGATGTTGCTGCTCGGCGCGCTCCCATCTGAGTCTGTGGGGTTGATGCTTGTGACAGATGAGTGTGAGGAAAAAGAAATAGAGCTCCATGATGACAAGGTCGCCACTATTCATTGGAAAAATGTACGAATGTAACAGGTTTGAAAATGCCTCTTCCCTCTGAAATGCACCACTTTGACAAGACTTCAGTGGATTTCTGATTGATTTTACTGGAGTGTTTGACCGCCCTGTCTCCTAGAAACGATGTGCTCGTGTGTTTTAAAGGACGTCTTGCAAAGTTTTGCCACATTTATGTGCATCATACCTAGTTTGGATATAATCTGTTCTAATCATTACTACCTACCTGCTATGAGTTAGCTCGACTGCTCGTTACAGCTGTTCTTCGTGTCCTGTGGGTTTGCGGTGACCTGAAGGCAAAGTGTCAGGTTACCTGTACACTCGTGTGGAAGGTGCAGTGACAGTTTACTGGAATTGAACTGGATCAAATTAAATTCTCACTCCAGCGTCTCTCCAGCTCTCACTTTCCTCTCTTTCATCTCTCCATGTGCATCCCAGAATTTGTCCTAATTAGTCTGCACTGTTATTCTGGCCTTTTGTTTGACTTTTTGTGTTGGAAAGAGATCAGTGCAGCACAGAAACTAGAAGTCGCCACAGGGAACAAAATGCAAAAAAAATCATCAAGGCCAAGATTTAAAACATCAAGGGCACAAGATGCTAACAGCGTGAGCACAAAATAGGCCTCACGCATATGTTTTCATTAATTTCAGTGTTCACCGCGTGTGTTGTTTCCTCCTCTTGGTTTATTCACCCCTCGTTTTCTTGTTTTGTATACTGTTGTTAATTTGTGTGAATAGATGACGTGCACTCACTTTAATAATGCTTCATATGTTTCAAGCATGCTCGTGTTTGCTTATTACAAACCCAGTTCGCCCTCTGCTAATGTGTTTTACAATATAAATTACTTATTTAATGACACATACGACATACATTTTCTGTGTTTCTGTCGTTTAAACGAGCGGCTCGTTTGACTGCTGTTTGCAAATATACAGAAACACACAGTTTAAGATATAATCCTTAAAACGGCCATGAAATCTGTTTTTCATGCTGGAATTGTTTTCTACAATAGCCACTCAGTGTATTTACATTTGGTCATTACCTCTCGATAGTGCAGTTTTCATTAGTCGTGGCAGAGTCCGCCATTCCCGTGCTGGATTTAAATTGCTTACCCATGCAGGAGGCACTCACAGGAAATGATGTCGTTTGTAAGCCGGCGTTGCTGTTTGTCATGTTTTCTCGCCGTAATCACCCTCGCTGTTTACTGTCCTGCAGCCGTATCAGAGCTGCTTGCTGCTGCTGCTGTTGTACATTTAAAGCATTTAAAGCAACACGGGGACTTTTATTGTGAAGTGCTCACAGGAAACACGACGTATTCATCACAGAAGTCAGCGCTGTTCATCTAAACAAAACACTGAATAACGGCTGTTTGTTTGGCTGCACTGTAAACACACTGTTTACTGTCGTGTTAAACCCCATGTTATGTTACCACCACAGGTGGCACCAAATCAGATTGGCTGAAATCTTCATGGACTGTGACTTCACAAAAGGCTTTTCGTGGGTTATTGAGATGAAAAACACAAGTTGGACATGAGGTAACAAAAGGAGGACGGAGCATTAGCGACCGACGCCGTTTGTTCTTTTGTTTTTTAACTTTTTATGGCGAGATAAAAGACGACACGCTGACAAAACTGCACAGGGAAGACAAGAACAGTGAGTACAGACCAGTCAACAGAGTTTCACAGGGAATAACAGAGCAGGGTCGTGTTCGCTGTCGTGTGCTGTGTCGGTTTGATGTATGTGTGTGTGTATGTGTGTGTGTGTGTGTGTGTGTGTGTGTGTGTGTGTGTGTGTGTGTGTGTTTGTGTTTGGAAAAGTCAGTCTATTTGGTGGCTGGATGAAAGAGAGAAAACTGAGGAAAAGGAAAGGAGATAAGTTGAAAAACATCCACCGATGCTGCTGCTCCTGCTGCTGCTGCTGCTCTCTTTATCTTGTATTAAACTGTATATATATCGTAGCTTCAGCGCTAAGCTTTCAGTTTAACTAGTTCCTCTGTGCCTGCCAGCCTGCTGCTCTCTAGGGGACACTTTTTCTTTTTTTTTCCCACCCATCAATCACTTTTTATAGGGCCATTCCCATCTGTCACTCAAGCGGACAACCGCCCATCATGACGCGCTGTCAAACTCTCCCGACCCGGTTTATATTTTCTGAATAATCAGGCCAGGTGTGCAGGGTGTTGTATATTCATGCTCTGCTCCCACCTCTCCATCACTTCACCCATCGCTATACATTTGTCAGGCAGGAAGAGCGTTTTGGCATCTGTGCTGATCTGAGGTAAGCGATGTCCTCGTAGTTTGGTTTGCTCTCACTCCGGTTTTAAATGTTTGATGTAAATGCTGGCTAGTGAGCGGATAATATAAAAAAATTATAATATTTGGCTTAATTATTCAGTTATTTATTCATTATTTTTTGGGTTCATTTTTTAGTCTGTCAGTTGTTGACAAGTGTAGTTTCACTGGGTTTAAGGTGACGCCTTCAGATTGCTTGTTTTCACAGCCAACAACCCAAAACCCAAAGATATTCTCTCAAAAATGACAAGAAAAGCAGCTAATTTCTGCTGATGATATTCAGAAATACATTTATGCACGCTATATATGAATACATCAGGTTAGCTTAGCTTAGCATAAAGGCCAAAAACAGGGGGAACAGCTAGCTTGGTTCTGTCCAAAGGTTAAAAAAATCCACCAACCGGCACCTCTGAAGACGTTCATGGTGAACACATTACATCTGGTTTGTGCTTATGCTAAGCTAAGCTAACTGCCCCCCTCCATTAGCTTCGTAGCACACAGACATGAGTGATATTGATCTTCTCATCCAGCTGTGCTCACGTCGGGCGCTGCTTTGGCCAATCACATACATGCAAGCACACATTTGTGGTAGATTTTTAGTAATGTGAACGCCGTTTTTCTGCTGTTTCGTAATCATTGCAACAAAATATAAAATAGAAGTCATCAGGTCTAATTACTTTTTCGTGCCTTCTCACTGATCAGCATCTTTGTGTCCCTGTCCTCTGCTCCTTCGAGCCCTGTGGTGAAAATGAGCCGTCTGGTCTCTGGGGACTCGGGCAGAACATGTCCCATGATGCTTAGCTCTATACCCCCACGCTCATGGGATTATGTGCGATAAATAAAATGCCTAGCTGACCCACCTTTATTCCTGACGCTCACACATTACACTGATTGTGTTTTACAGCGTGTGTTCATCACCATTTTTCTCTCTGTCCATTTCCTCTGCTTTCAGAACAACTTCAGTTTGTGTTATTCTTTAACTTTTCAAGTTCTTCCTCTCCTCAGTTCCCAAGTATCATCCATCACCAGCTGGGAATAATTTCATTCTCTATCAAAGAGACTGATTATTTCTCTATCCTTCCTCTCCTCATCCTCTTTCATTTTCACCCATCCAGGACATTAAGGTTAGGCAGAAACACTCATAAACAAACAAGAATGGACGCCACATCTCCAGGGGAAAAATATCCAATTTTTTCCTCCTTTCCTGCATATTTTATTTATTATTGCCTCACTTTTCTGCAGGCAGGTTGAGTTAGGGGTTGAAGGGCTCTGAAGGTCCGTGATAAGGGGCTTCCATCGGCTCCACGCAGGGCCGGGACAGATAGGTGAAGACCAAGCTGCATGCTGCATGGTTATCTGCCTATACACACACACACACATGCACACAGACCAAGTGTTCAGGCACAAGTAGCCACACTATTGACACACACACATTCGTGCCCACAGACATCCAGTTTGGTAAAAACAGTAAGTCCTCGGTATTCTTGAATTTACATTTTAGAAATCAAGAAACGTCTTCTGTCCCAGAAAGCCCCGTCCTAAAACACAGATCAGGTTTCTTGAAATCATTCAAGCAGAGCTCATGAGAAATTAATGACATTTTACTGAAACACTGTAACCATTAGGGCTGGGCCATTAATTGAGTTTTATTTTCAATTAGGATTTCGGCTTCCAACGTTTATAAAAACAAGGTTATTGAGATAAAATGATTATTATAGTAATTGCGCCTCATTCTGTTTTGCAGTGATGCTCTTGTTTTGTCTTGTGTTATAAATCCAGCGTCTTTACAGTGGGCCGCTTCCTCCCTAAAAGCCCAAAGTCTATCCGTGCTGGTACTGTACCAGTGCTTGGAGAGGCCAAAAAGGACCACCAAATAAAACATTCTAATACATATATTAAATAAGTCTTTACTATACTGTGTTATATATTCTTAGATATTAATATCATCATAAAGCATTTTTCTTTGTTTTTAAAGCTGATTCATAGTTAAAATTCAAGAAAATCTATCATTAAAAAATATATTTTTTAAAAAGGTTCAGTAATTGCATGTTTCCAAAGTCAGTGAGTGATTATGCAGTTAGGATTTTCGCCATAATTGAGCAGTAGTAGTGGCTATTAGATCATCACATAATGAGCAATAAACTTAAAATAGATTTCATAGATTTTCATCCTAAATCCCAGCTCTGCAGGGAGGCGAGTAAACGGCCTGTTTCCATACTGTAAATAATGGTAATGTTAGTTTGCTTATCTTGAAGCAAACCTCTCCTCATCATGATCAACAGGTGTGCGATTTAGGAGCCGTGGATACATTTCATACGCAGTGCTGATAAGGCTAATGCTTCTATAATGAAGTAGTAATATGGGATCAGGTTTTAATGAGTTAGGTTTAATGATGGTCTCATACCACTGAGACAGGATAATGCCACTATCAAAACAGAGCTCAAAGAATAAGAGGAGACTTCAAATACTCCACTTACAATTATTCCTTTCATTTTCTCTATCCTTTTTTAAATGAATGATGTCTTTCAAAAAATCCTCATTAGAGCTGTTATTACAACCTGAAAGTAACTCTGCAGCACCGCCCCGCAAACACAACTCCATTTTCTTACCTCCATGGTTATTTCCAGTCTTCAGAGAGCCAAATCTGTTCATTTCAGTCCAAAACCTTCAGACCAAAGAGTCAATCTTTACTCTTATACCTCAACAAACACTTTCCAGCTGCTCTAAAAGTATCCCACATACTCTCAGTCCATCAGAAATATGTTTATTTTGACGCTTTCATCCAATTCCTGATAAATACAATCACAAAGTCTCATCATACTAGGAATCATTTTGACTGCATTTAACCAGCTGCACCCATCGAATCATAAATTTCTAAACGAGAAGAAAAAAATGACTCAGGGACTGTTTGTAGTTGAGATCCAGTGTTTGATGATGATGCCGCTTCTGTAATGTCTCCACTTTGACCAGAGGGAAAGTGACTGAACTGCTGCCGTCAATAAAAAGTGATCATGTTGTTTGCATTTGTAATTCTAGTAAAGTGTAATCCTTTTTTCACTTCACTTCCAATTAGCTGAAGCATTTTCCAAACTTTGCTTCCGGAAAGAGGATCTCTTTAACTGTAAACTACAGAAATTGACATCTTCTTGCTACTGTAAACAGAACTTTGGGGAGCAATAAACATAAAATTCATGTGAAAATTGGTTTAAAGGAATATTCTCCTCTCAGAAGTTTTAATACTAGCCCCAAAGTAGGCCTGATGTGTTTTTTTGTTAAAACCAGCTCCAAAAAGACAATAAATATCCTAAGTGTTTAAGAAAAAATGTTCAGATCAGGGCAAGAAAGCATCAGTAAAATGCCCTTCGCTCACTGACCTTGTGAGGTGGATGGTGCTGGAAGCTTTGATGTAGTGACTGGCAAATTCAGGTATTTGCACCATCAGCTTCTGTCTCACAACTGACTTCGAGCCATGCTGTTTATACTCCGGCAGAGCAAGTCGCATGTGAGGCTGTCTGTTCCCTGAAAAGGCAGCACTGTTAAGATGGTCCATGCAGCCTGACTTCACAAGAACATCGGCCACATAGATCATCTCTATGGTCATTACGATCCGTATTTGCATTCCAAGTCGGGTGACGTCGTATAAAGAGCAAGAAAGTCCACATATGGAGGAGGTGGGCTGGACGGACCTTCACCAACAAGTCAACGCTGATTTAGGGCGTATTCACACCTGCCTTGTTTGGTTCGAACCAAACCAAAAAGTATGCAACTGTAACCCAAACCACCATCTTTTCCTCAACCAACCAAGTAGTTTTGGTGCTGAGCCTTAACATACTGCAGTCGTTTCAGTGTCACACAGTGACAATGGTACAACCGAGGTCCTCGCCGATGGTCGTATATGTCGTTTTTAAGGTCACTGCCAGTTAACCTGCTCAGTGGTTCAGGTATGACGACGTGTTGGGTTGAATTTAATTGATTTTGTCCAACATTTAGCTTTTATAAATAGCAAATGCATTGTATATACAGGTCAGTGGTGGTGACGCACAATGCATAGTGAAGCCTGTATGTCCTTGCATGTTATTACGCGTTCCTCTCTGCTATTCACACAAACACGGTTACACTTTTCAAGCCTTTCCTCCCCCGGACGCACACACACACCCAGTTGTAACCTGCATGAACTACACATACATCGTTTCTACTCAGCGTCCGCTCATAAGTGTGTGTGATTCACGCCCTCGACATGCGTGCGGCTCATACCCTCCATTCAGCCGTCATTAGCGCTAACACAAGGAGGCAGATTAAATGCGTGAGGGCTCCAGCAGGTGGGAGTGGGAGAAAGGTTAACATAACCGGAGTGATGAATGAATCACTTTGAGCGCCGTCGTTTCGTAACTCTCCGCAGTCGTGGCTGTAACGATGTTTTGTGCCACTCAGAAATTGTCCTTTAGTCATAATCAAAATGGATTTTATTTTGGTCCTGCCCTCCCTGCTACACTGCGCTGGCATATGAATGTGTTGCATACGTTCGAATGTGATTAAGTGTATTTAATTAAGCTGCAGCCAGATGGTCCAGCTGGCGATTTTATGCCACCGTATGTTTCATACTATACATTATAAACTTATAGTGCTTCTCAGTGTTGTGGCAGTAGGGTGAATGTGACTGCCGAGTCCTTTTCCCTGCTGCCATTTTTCTTTTGATTATCCTCTTTTTCTTCCTGATTTCATGCTGATGGTTTCCATGCGGGCGTATTAAGAGACAGGTGATTGGGAATTCTCCAGTGTAACTCCCAGAGAGGCACATATGTTCTGGTGGAGTCACCACACAGGTTGCCGTTCCCTCAGCTACAGAATACGCCGCTAATGCTGCTTTGAAGTCTTTCTGATATTTGTGCTTGGAGCTGCACTTGGCTGCAACTGCCATTTATGTCCACGTTTTGTCTGACAGTGAGTCCAAAATCTGAGGACATTAAGTTTAGTTTCCTCATAACTGAGAGAGTTTTTAGGTAAAGAATGACTTAAGCCCTCATTGGATTGGGGGCTAGGGGGTTGTATGATTGCAGAGTTGGTTGTGTGAGGATTTAAAATTGCTCTGCATGGTGAATTAAGTGCTATATTGATTAAATTAGCATTAAAATACCTTGAAAAATGAACTTTGCTGGTATTAGACATCCATCTTTGGTAGCCCCGTTTTCATGCACCTCCATGTTATTTAAAGGTCGCTCAAAAACGTGTTCCACTTATTGTTGCTTCACTTGGATGTTTGAGCTTCACTGTGCAGTTTGACACCAGAGGGCTGGTTTCACATCCAGAAGGAGCTGATCTGAGAGGGAGCGGGAGGTTATTCCACAGTTTAGGGGCCGTGGCCATGAGGCATGGTCACCACTGAGATTGTAGTTGGATTGTGTGGGATGTTAGAGGCCAGTGCTGCAGGAACGAGGAGGTCAAGGGAAGGAGTCGGGGCTGTGGAGGTAAGATATGAAAGGGCACCGGCCCTTAAGAGCTTTAAAAACAAACTGCAGGGTCTTAAAATTGATTCGGTAGAGTCCTGGGAGCCAGTCAGCAGCCGAAGAGAGGTCCTCTGGTCATGAAAGTATTGAAATAAACAATATTTGCATATTCATAATTCTGGATTTTTCCATGGTTAAGAAGGAGGAAATGTAACGTTAAGAATTTTTTAACTACTTAATTGAACTTTTTTGTGGGAAATCCACATCGGATGTCTTTATTCTAAGCAGAGAATGTTTTATGCATCTTAAAAATCTCAGAAAATGGTGAAAAAGACCTATCAGAGTTTCACACTGAAGATACAGTATTCAAGAGAAACGAGGGATATTTGGCATGTTTGCTTAAAAAACAGCTCGAATGATCATCAAAATATTTCTCATTACTTTTCTCCTAATGCAGCTCTAGATCTGAGCATTGATCAGTGGATCTCGTGCTGCATTCACATCACGCTGGGCAGAATGAGCATTCACACGATCAGATGACTCTGCTGAGTGTTTGCAGAGTTGATTGTGTGAAATATGCTGTTTATGGCAAATGCAGCACTCCATAGATTATAAGAGGGTTTATTTGAAGATAAATCAGAGTTTTCCAGTATTAAATATGACTTTTATCTTGATATGAACCATATTTACAAGTCAGACACCTATTATTAAAAGCACAAAACTTACAGTATCAGCTCGCAGACTGTGCAAGAAGACCGACAGGAGGACGAGGGTCTGAGGAGGCGTGAAGGTCAGATACCTTTTGGAAAACGTGTTGTCTAATCACTCGGCCTTCTGGGTGTTGATGGACTGTCCTGCTGGGGGTTTTTTTAGCGCTGGCCATTTTTAAGGGCAGGATGATCAGTCTTCATGATGAACACAGTTTGATATTGACTTTCAGCTGTAAACAAATGGTCTTTTTCCCCACTGCTGAGCTATGAACTGTCATAACAGTCACCCAGAAGTACAGAATGTCCTTTCTCACCTGGACAGGTGAGTGACCCATCCATCTGCTGCGCGCCTATAGCGTCACTGCAGCTCTGTCCCCTTCTCCGTCAGTCCTCTCTCCATCCCTGTGGGGGTGTGTCTCTTTGTATTTATTGTTATTAAGCTGCTTACTGTTCTCCCTTCATCCATTCATCCCTGTGACTGTGCCGCTGCCTTTTGATAGAGTGCTCATACATATATTATTCATTTGATTGACTCCCGCTAATCGCCTCACAAGTGGCAGAAATTAATCATTGCAGAAATCCCGTCATTTGCATCCTGTTCGGGGAGTTTTGGTGGCAGCGTTTTGAGAATTTGTATTTTTTTTGTCCCTCCTCGTGGTGGAGCGCTGCCTTAGCCAAGGGGAAGCAGTTGGAAAAGGTGTAAGCCAAAAAGAGACACTGAGAGAGTGTAATGGAGGGCCACTTCACTCGCAGCCAAAAAAATCAATGAGGCTGGATATTCAACACTAGTCTATGGTTTTTATGGTGGTCCATAAAACCCCCGTTGAAAATGTATATACGGCAGGAGATGATTCCTCTGTGGGTGAAATTGGATTAAGTCCCAGTGTAAAAGGAAAGGTCTGGCCTTTTTTACCCTCTCCGTCTCTCTTTGCTCGACTCACCCACCCCACGACCATTAAAGTCCATAGGAAGAGAAACCTAATTACATGGCTGGAAGTGGCCGTAGTGAACACTATTAAAAGGATCCAATTAAAGTTTGTGCGGTGTTGGCAGCGGCGGTCTGATGGGGGATTATTTGTGGAGGTGGAATCTGATCTGTCGCGCAGAGAAGGGCGTCCATTGGCTGAGCAGTTTGGAGACGGATGGTGGGTGGGAGGGGCCACGGAGCGATCCTAGTAATTGGATCCTGAATTAATGGACGCTTGGATCAGAGAGGGAATGAAAGACGGGGGGGGGGGGGACCTTTGTTTCCGTGAAAATATTGATAAGACTTTGAAAATCGAACTTCAACAAAATGCAAAATGTACTTAAAGTATTGCAAGTACATGCATTAATCTAAAAGCAGGACTTCACTGTTGTAGTTGGTGGAGGTGGAGCTCATCCTGAATTATTTTGTGCAGGACTGCAACTAATGATTATTTCCATCATGGATTGATGTGCTAGCTGTTTCCCCCTGTTTCCAGCCTTTATGCTAAGCTAAGCTAACCATCTCCTGATTGTAGCTTCATATTAATGACCAAACATGGGAGTGCTATGTCTTTAAATAATCAAATATGCATATTTCCAGTTAATTTCTTGTGTACAGTCTTGATATTAATGGCCATAACTGCAAAAATAAGAACATAAATGAAAGCAGAACTTCTCTTAAAGAAGAAGAGACAAAGAGTGAGTTCAGTTGAAAACAAAAGCGTCGGGGAAAGATGCCGCTCAGAGTTATATGGAGTTTGATAATTGTTGTAGCTTTGGTGTGAAAGCTTAAATGAGTGACGGAAGGCATTTGAATCCATCACTGATAATTAGTTTTCCGGCATTTCATGTGGCAGTTCAGCTCTGTGTTTCCCTCTCAGTCCTTCATGCTCAGTAAATAAATGGCTGCGTCTGTTGGAGGATAAACGGCCCTCCATAACTAACAGACTTATTTCGTTCAAAGAAAACGTCACTTTTTCTTCACGCAGACACAGAATACAGAGAACTCGCCCCGAGTTTATTCCTCTCCTGACAAACCGCCTCTTGGTTTGTTGAACTCACCACCACCCGCTGCAGCTCCACCCTTCAGTCCACCTTCAGAGGTCTATCTAAACACAGGCTTCATTATTATTTATGGAAACATTTTCCACAAACCGTGTAGCACATCAGACTGGAGGCATCTGGAAATGCTTTTTTTTTTTTTTTTTTTTTTTTTTTTTACTTTTTTCACCTTGAGGAAGTAACAGAAATGAAAGTAGAGTTCATTAATAATCTGTCATTTTTAAAAAAAATCATTATTCATGGCTTTGTATTAGCTAATATACCTTAAAAAGCCTTCTGAACAACGTTAGAGGGATTTTATTTGAGGCTGAAAAAATCCTGATACCTTGAATGCAACGCTGACTCCAAAATCAATGCTTGTTCTGTCAAGTGTCAACTTTGTTCCCCAAACAGCCGCATGAGTTTTTATTCATTCATTTATCACGAGTGCCATCCGGAGAGCATCGTGAAGCCGCAGCGTGTCAGCACAAACGGCGTTTGGACGGGAGAGGCGGAGGTGTTTTTCACCGGCTGAGGTCGAACGCCTTCGCTTTAACTGCGACGCAGGGGAAGCTTCCCCTGACACATCGGGGCTTCAGGAAGAGATAGGGGCTGTTTGTCTTTTCTACCCGACACTCCTGCTCTGGAGGTACGCCTGACGCTGATTGGAGTCTCCGACTCTTACAATCAGCTTGACGTCAATCGCACCCCCTCGTCTCAGAGTCACACTCCAGTCGCAGTGAGACGCACACACTGCTGTACACATTCTGCTCAGCTTACTCTGCTCTCCACTGAGGATAAACATCACAAACAGGCTTAACGTGTGTGAAAGGGAGCGTCTGAATAACTTTTTCTTCATATGAAAACAAGTTTGTTACATTGTAAACAGCTATTGGCTGTTTTTCATGTTGCTGAATTGTAATATTTACTTTATCTAATGACATATTATTATAATCTGAGACTTAAAAAAAACATGGCTCAGGCGTCGTCCACAGCTTTCTCACTGTCTCCAGGGCAACAGTACAGTAGACTTTCATGTCAATCAAAGGGTGATGGCCAACCTGATGGTACAAACCCAAATGATGTTGATCCCAAACCTAACCACACCTGTGAGGGATGCAGGGCGTCGTCATAGGTCGGAGGGGAGTACCAGCCTGCATTGAAACTGGAGCAAAGGCAGTCTGGGGTTTAAAGGGTTAAACAGACGGGAATGATTGTCTGGTCCTGCAGTTGTAATCAAGATCTACTCTCAGTGTGATAGCAGAGGTAAGGCTTTGAAACACACACACACACTCACACACACACAGCTGCTGTAGGTCCAATAGCAGGACAGGGGCAGAGGTGATGGCAGTATGAGATAGCTTAGCTTCTGGTATTAAAGGGCCAAGAGGTGTCAGTATGAGATGATTACCACCATGCGGAGTGTGATGATTATTCCAGCCTCTCTGACCCGCCGGGCTGTCGGTTCAAATCCCTCGCTTGATCTGCAGAGGTTACTGGAAGCACAAATTGGCTCTCCTGACACTGCACCCTCCACCGGAAGGGTGGGTTGATGGGATACGGGTCAGGTTGTTGTTCTGGTGGAACGGGCTGAGCCGTCGTGACGTGGCGTTATGAATGCATGAAAGTGGCGCGGGCCATCCTGACAAACAGATTGTGTCATTGGGCGGTAATGTCCCGAGCCGGGGTGGGGGGGTGGGGGGGGGATTAGGCTGACAAAGCAGCAGGTTCACAACCCTGATCACTGTACACACACATACACACACACCCTGAAAAACACCCACCCCAGGGCCACAGATCCAAACAGATGACATCAGCTTTCCCCTAATCTTTCTCCATCTCTGGCCTCTCTTTCTCTGGCCTCTTCTTCTTCTGTGTGAGTGTGTGCTGCGGAGCACCGGTTCATCCTGCGTCCACAGAAAAATTGGAATAGCTGCTGAGAAAATGAAACAGTCTTCTTGTGTTTTCTCTCCTGCTTTTTCCTGGGGAGGGATCTCTGCAGATTAAAGCTGGCCTGCTCCTGCCTGTCGAGAGGCTCCTCCACAGCTCTGAATTATTAGGGCGTGTGCCTTTTATTCTTTTTTATTTTTCATTTCGATGTTCCCCTTCCACCGCGCCCCCCCCCTCGACGGCTTTGATTCTCGTAGAAGTTGAGATGCGGAGCAAGACCAAAGGCGATCTCTTTTAGTGGCGTGCTGGAGGAGCAAGAAGAAATAGAGGGAGTTTGAGGAGCGATGAAAGGAGGCATTCTTCCCACGAGAGAGCCAGAGAGGAGGAGAGAGCGCTGATTCAGTTCTCAATGATAACAGATATCATGATGACATCCCTGTGTAGGGGTAGGTTGTTTTTACACTGTGCATATTTATCTTGGCGGCCTGCTGCATCACATGTGTGGGATCGTCCTACAAATACTACATCCTGAACGTCAGGCTTACTTGTAGCTGCCAACTTTTGGGATTCAGCACCACGTCTGGTCCCAAAGGTGTTTGATGCAGCACTTAATCAATACAGGAGCTCTTTGCAATGACAAGCCGGTCTGTCCCCGTCCTGGACTTGTGCCCTGAGCCGAGGACTTTGTATTCACACAGCAGCTACAGTTTACGATGAAGGCATCATTACTGGCCATTAACCAGAGGACGTGTGAGATGTGTTTCATGCTCCTGTCTGATTATCTGCATCAGGAGTAGAGCAGCAACAAACCGCTGCTTTCAACTAATGTGACATCTATTTTCTCAGTTCATTCATTGATTGGTAAAATGTTAGAAAACACTCAAAAATGGCCGTAACAACTTCCTTAAACTGAAGGCGATGACAGCTTGTTTTGACTGTCACACATGACAACGAAAAGCAGCAAATACTCAGAAGTGAGAAGTTTAATTTCAGGCTCTTTTGATTGAAGCTTAGTTGTTGTTGTGATTTGAGCTTTTCTGCGTGGTGATGTGCCAAAAGGGTCTCATGTTCGATGTGTTTCCTGTAGCGTAGCTGACCGTCGTTCATCTGTCACACACAAATATAAGCTGGAGGAGTTCAGCCAGTCGAGTGCAGACCTCCACCAGGTGTGTCTGGAGCAGATGTTGATCACTTGGGCCCCCGCTGGCCAGTTAAGAGGAGTGAGGAGTCAATGGCGGTTTAAAACAGAACAATCAATAAAGTAGATTTTTCAAAAATGGTGAATCACTGCCACCACGAGAGGTCCTTGAGCACACAGTCATAAATGTGGGAAATATATTACGCAGGATTAGGTGCAGACAGATTCACACACACACAACCAAACACATGATCTCCGCCAGGCGATAATGATTTGTTAAATCTTAGGAAAGATGTAAGTAGTTCTCTCACGATTTCTCCACTTTATAAATGCTCGTTTGTCTCTTTTAATGCCCATTAAGATAAATTATTTAGGGGGCACTTTGTGAGTGTTGTGGTTTGAAAATCGCTGATTTAAAATTGCTGATATATTCCTTCCAGAGATTGTGAGCAGACCAGGAGATTAATACCTCCAACTTTTAAAATGCTGGCCTCCGTGATGATTCCTCCCTTTGCATTCCCCCTTTACCACCTCTTTATCGCTTCATCAGCCCTCTCCGCACAGTCCTCCCTTCCTCTCCTCTCTCCTTGGGGGGAGGATGCAGTCATCAATATCTCTGGCTGTGTTACAGGCGGTCCACCCAGCACCTCCTGGAGGGCAGAGCTATTAATGGAATTCAGGGGAGGGCGGCAGAGGTCCAACAGGCAGGGGAGTGTTGTTCAGCGCCTGGCTTTCTCCAATCTATCCCACATTACTGCCTGTCAATAAGCAGGGGAGCAACACAGAGTCATTCTCGCTGGACTTGAATGAACCTAAAATCTCATTAAGTGGGGTAGAGGAGAAAAAAATGACTGATGTTTGGTCAAGAACCGAGAGCGAGGGTTTGTGCCTGTGCTTTACCAGAGCACCAACACACTCCCCGTCAATACGATTAGACAGCGAAGCAGTGATATTAACTTTCATCAGCAGCTCGGTGAAAGCAGCAGCCTCCTCCTCCTGCATTCCCTGCTCAATAGACTTTATTACCACTTAAATGATATGTAATCACAGCTGATTAAGACCTGCACTGTATCATCAGTGAAAACAGTGAATAAGCACATCGCCACACTGGCTGTCTATGAAGGCAAAGTGCAGCGAAAGCAGCTTTCGGTGGCGCGCTGCAGCGGTCCGCTGTCCTCCATCAGTCCATTTGCCCGCAGGCAGCAGGCAGGCGCTGAATGGAAAACTAATCCATCCCTCTAATGCAAGGGCATTACAGCTGCCCGTCACTTCCTAATTGGCTAATGGCTAGATTAGGGTGGTTACAATAGGCATTGCTGACACTGTCTTGGCCAGTCATAACAGAGGGTTTAGGGCGTAAAAAGGGCAGGGCCCATCTTATACGTCCGGCCTGAGGTAATTGTCCACAACACTGACCTGTTATAACAGCACGCCAAAGGAGGGTGAACGCTGTTTGACCCCAATTTATCCTCGTTACAGTTTATATGCTTTTAAATCTGTGACACACAACACATGACCAGGTCTGATGCGCCTGAACGAGGTCGTTATTTTCACTCCATCAGCGGCATAATAAAGACGGAGCTCTCCCTCCGGTCGCACGGCAGCTGCTGTGATACCAGATGCACAGGAACCTTAAGGGCAGCGTTCCCTTTCCCTCAGCGTCAAACACAAATCCAACCGGATGAGTCAGACAGTGATTCTCGGGCTCTGACACGACTGAGATTGAACAGACAGGACTTCAGCTCAGTCGCTATATGAGATTGCTTTTACTGTGTGCGTTTGAAATGTGTGTCGAGCAGAGGATGAAAGAAACAAGAGGGAAGATGGAAAGAACAGAGAGGAGAGGAGAAACTTTGCAGCAGGGATGAATACAGTCTGGGTCTTTCTTGAAGTCTGACACCTCACTGTGGTCGTTATCCACATTTCCTCATTACACCACGTAGAAACCAAACGTGACGATATTCAGATCTGCTGCACCAAACTGAATAAAGACAAGCAGCGTGCAGTTCAACCAGAGGGAAGGAGACGGATTAATTACTGCATTAATTCAGAGATGCCGACAAGGTGCTTAACATTAACGTCCACCCAAAACTACAGCAGTAACACAATAATTAGGGGGAAAAGATCATTGCTGAGCTCCACTAAGTGCTAACGACGAAAATAGAAATCTCGTCCTCGAAGATTCCTCGCTAAGATTTCTGTTTGCGGCGTGTATTTTTCATGCTGAAAAACTCAGAGGTCAGCAAGCCGCCGCTCGCTCAAATGACCTAAAAACAGCAATTCAGTAACAACCATAAAAAGAGAGCACAACCTTTAAGCATCGGCTATTAGCATGAAGTACAGCTGAGGCTGATGGGAATGTGGTCAGTGCTGCAGGTATTTGTTCATGAACCAAAGTGTCAAACAAATTGGGATTTTGTGTTTTTGTGATCATGACGAGCGTTAAAGGGTCACCATGTTGCATGATGTGAATGTTTGAACCAAATTTAATGGCAGTCCACGCAAATCAAAACGCCAAAGTCATTGGGCTCCATCCTCGTTCGACCGTTTATGTCCGTGCAGAATTTCATGGCGGTCCACTCAGTAGTTCAGTGTGAAAGTCCCTGCAGCCGCACCGCCAGCGTGACATCTCCAGGAGCTGATGCCAACGGCGACACAATTAACAAATCGGGCTGTTTTGACCACATTCAGCTGCTCCCACCTCTAAGAGAGAGAAGGTGCCATGTTTTAGCAGACGTGTGGACACGACGACCTGACAGCTGCTTCTCCCTCAGTCTCACTTCCTTACACACAATTACCTCTCAGCCTGTGAAAGTGCACTAATAACCCAATTCCAAAGAAGTCAGGACGCTGTGTCGAATGCAAATAAAAACAGCAAACAAACCGTGTTTACTAACAACACTCGGGAAGTGTCCCTGAGCCCATGCAGTCATCTCCTTTATCCAAACATGTGTTCACAAAGTGTTGAACCTCGCTCCATCCTCGCTTGTGTTTACCTGTGGAAGGTGTTTTTGGAGCGTTCCACATCTTTCCCAGTCTTTAGTTGCTCCCGTCCCAACTTGTGTTGCAGATATTTCCAAAAATCAGAGAAGCTGATGAGCTCAAACACTAAATATTGTCTTTTCAGTGGAGTGTATTTCAAAAAGGATTAGCAAGTTGTCACATTTTGTTTTGTTTATGTTTTATACGGCATCCCACATTCTTTGGATTTGGGGTGCACATCATGTTTTTCCTTCCTCATTTTCTGCCTCTTTGTCTGCACTCAGTAAAATAACATTACACCATGTGCTTCCATTCGCAGCCAGCATCAAAAAAAAAAACATGGCAGACAAAAGTTTGTGTCATTTCTGATATTTTTCTTGTGTTTCGTCTGTTTTGCTGTGTAACTGTATGGAAATAATTAGTTTGACTGGTCATGGCATAATCATGTCCTCAGGGTCTTTACACAGGCCTGACTTCCTGTCATGAATACACAGTACAGTCTCTCTCTGTGTGACGCCTCGGGATATTCTCTGGATATGAATCCTTTGTTTCGAATAGAGGCCAATGTTTCCGCTTTCCAGAGATTGTCTGGGTCCCCGTTGAGCCTTTTCCTGTTGCCTACAGTTATCTCAGGGTCAGATTGCGCTCAGGTTATAGAGTCTTTACTGTGCAACGTGTGAATATGAACACAGAGGTTATGCATTTAATACAGTGTGTTTTATTAACATAGAGATAGCTTTGAGCGATGCTAATGTATTCTGCAGGAACACGAGTCCCGGTGTGAAACCACTACAGGTGTTATCTGTGACCCGGGGTGTCCACTAATGGTGCTCAGCTGTACGAGTGAGAGCTGGACTTGTGGCCTGTGGTTGCGGAGTGGAATCTGGCTGCAGGACATGCTGCAGAACAGCAGGGTGGCCGTAGGCTACGAGAGCCTCGGCCCACACCACAGCTCAAGCTCTCTCTCGTCCATCACACGTGCCGCCTCTCTTCACACGTCCCTTTTTCCATCAGGGTTTGCCTCTTACTCCGACTGCCACGATCTGAAAAGCCGTTATCGTCGCTCCCTGTCTATCTTTTCGTGCCCTGTCTCTGTCTTGTTTATTGACTCGCATCCCGAGAGAAGAAACAATTCCCCTGAATATTTCCTGCAAGTGAAAAATGACCTGTTATTCACTCGTCTGCTATTCATTGTCATGATCTGTTTGTTGTCTTTGGAGACTGCGAGGAGCAGCAGTAAAGTTTAAAATGGATGGATTTATACTTCTGTTTAATGCTGCGCGGCGGATGATGCCTCCAGTGTAGGAATTGATTTATAGTTTTAGTGACGGAGTTCATCTGTTGATCGCGCCGCTTTGTGTCAAGCGTCACTCTGCTGCGTTGTGCTTTAATTGTACTGTACTCCAGAGCATCTGGCTTCACATTCCTTTATTTACTGTCATCCGGAGCGACAGTGGGAAGGTCTGCCTGTCTAAAAACCCACTTAAAAAGCAAACTATGGCAATAAAATCATTCATAGCTGAAGTAATCACTTGAGAATAGAGTCGCTCCTTAAAAAAGGCAGAGGCATATTTGTAGTTTTGAGCTTTCAGGTTTACTTAAAACCATCATCAGAAATAGTTAGAAGTGACAACAGCAACTTATGTGTTTTTGTACATCCTTAAAGGTTCAGTCTGTAGGATTTAGAGGGATCTATTGGCAGAAATGTAGTATAATAATCAGAATGATCACCTGAAAATAGGAATCATTGTGATTTCTTTACCTCAGAATGAGCTCTTAAAATCTGCAGTTTGTCTTTCAAGTCCGCCATGTTTCTACAGGAGCCCAGAAGTTTTTTGCTTTCTTGGATGGGTTCAGGTGGTTGCACTCTGCAAACAGACGATTGGATGCCACTCAGTAAGATTTCAGCTCTGGTTGGTTTGGCTAACTGGTGTTCCCAGAGTTCGGTTTTAAAGCAGCCACTTCCTTTCCCTGGTTGTTCAGCCATGCAGGTGTTACTAGTTCTGACACAAATATGTTTCCTCTTCAAAACGCCTGAGACCAGCTGTTTTGCTCAGCTGGATTACGTCATTGTGTGACATATGTGCATGTCCACAAATTACATGCAACGTGTGCACGAGATGGTTCTTCTCTTCAGACATTTGCCCAGCACGTGGATATTTCATTTCCTATGCTCGTCATTGGACTCCAGCACGTGTTAAGACCTGTGGAGAAACCTGAGATTGATTAGCTGTCATGTCCTGACACCTTTACACGCTCCCGATCATCGAAAAGTCAATCCAAAAGCTCCAAACTGCTAACATGCCTTTTTTTTTGGAGTAAGTCTTCGCTGTTCTGAATATCAGTGGAGCTCCTGGTGTTTGATGATCATGTTGACATTCTTTGATGTTTACATCAAAGTGCTTTATGTCTGAGGTTACTGAGAGGATTATTAAGCAGTTCTCCAGGTTGCTCGACATTTTCTTCCCCGTCAGTAATCTCCACTCACGTTGGAAATAAGTAAGATCCAGTCTGTCTTTTGAGATCTGGATCTCATGCTTTATTTCACTGTCTCGTTCTGTCTCTCAACCAAACAGGAGCCTGACAGATGGGAGGGATGTCTGTGCACAAAAAAAAAAAAAAAAATTACAACACTTATTTTTAGAGCGAGCTCCCCCGCACTCCAGAAATGGCCCAAATCCAGAGACACACCTGAGGGGATTTGGGAATCCGAGCTCCCGCAGGCTGACAAAGTGATGGACGCAGTACTTAAACTTCACGAGTTTTCCAATTTTCTGTAATCAAGGCATTGTAAATAGTGATTATATACTGAGCCCTCTTAAAAATACCCAAGATCATTACTGTCGCACTTCACAGAGGGTGCTGTATTTTGAGAATCGCTGATTTGCACCACAGGACCATGACCCATTTAGGAAGGACTGAAAATCGAGAGGCATTGTGGTTGCCTCCTTTTAGAAATTGTCACACGAGAGAAGTCCCCACCAGAAGATGCTGCTAAATATAGTTCTGCAACATCAAAGGTCCTCTTTGAAATGTGTGTGTGTGTGTGTGTGTGTGTGTGTGCGTGCGTGTGTGTGTGTGCGCTGCTCAGTCAGTAGCTCTGCCTCTGAGGCAGGCTAATCTGCCGGTACACAAGCCCCCATGCAGACAGACACAATCAAGAAAGTCGCCACTGGAGGTGCGACACAAACGCTCACACTCACGTACCTCGTCACACACACATATGTACACTTTACACAAGCCCTTTCCAGAAAATAACAGCGTTCCCTGCTGCTCATTTGCTCTTTGAAGCTCTTACAAATTACTCAGTCAGCAGGTTCCAGTTTGATGTCTGAGCAGCAAATTTCCACTCGGAGGTCTGAAAAAGTGCGTACAGGGTGCCACTTTATTCCATATGATAGTCATGTTTGACAGCTTGATTGCCCAAGAAGGAAAATAAGTATTCAGACAGAATCTTCCGTAAACAAAAAGCAGACTGCTGCAGAGTTCAACTGCCGCAGTCTTCGTCAGACCAGCCAATTGTAAAGCCTTTTGTGGCTTTAGTTTCTCCATTTAAAGAGCTATTAATCAGCATATTAACAAGACAACTTCGAAAAGGCTTGGCGAGCAGCTTAATGGCCTCGTTTGGATTCATTTTCCATTCATTGCATTGTTTTTTGCTGCCGGGAGAAAGTTGAAGTCGTGTCTTCGGATGAGGGTTTTGAGTGAAGATGTTTTGCTCTCATGAAAAGGTTTCTTCAGTTCAGTCTTGAATCCAATAGTACAGAATCAACTGTCCTCACATATCGTGACGTGAGCCTCCGCAGATGTACTTTGGATGGTGGACAGTGGTGGTGACGACAGCGTTGTTCAGAAGTTGAAAAAACACCGAAGAAAAAGATCTAATTTTGTGTTTGTATGCCTCATGAAGGGTGATAATATGACGGCTGATGATGACTCGGTGATCAACATCCCTTTTCTACTGGATTTTTGATCAGTTCAGCAGTTCAATGTGGACAAATGAGTGCAACCACATGAAGGGGGAGAGATGTGTCTGAAAGCGTGCGCCCTTTCCCCAGGTGGACAATTATCACTTGTCATTGTTCTCTATGACAGTATGTTTCATCCCGCTGTGTTCAGAGCAGCTATTAACACCTTTGTCTTGAGACATGGTCGAACATCACGTCATACAGCCAGTATACCTCTTCAGAAGTGCTTGTCGGATGGCCTAGCATCTTCAGAAACCCACGCCAGCCACGGCCACCTCGTGCCACGGTTGGTCAGGCTTTGACTCATCCGGCCGTCTCATATTTCAACTAAACAGTGCACCGAGATATGTTTCTGAAAACATTTGAGACGAGAAATAAGCAACGCAGAGCCTTCATTCATATTTGATCAGCTCTGCCTGGTTTGATCATGTTGTGAGCCATCCTTCCACACTCATTGTGTTCCTAGAGGCTGGCATAAAAAGAATGCGTAAGTACAGTCTGACAGTAGTTTCAACAGTCCTATAGGCAAATGAGCGGGGGGCTCTGGGTGCAGGCAACATGGAGGGAACATTACTCATTTGCATTAACTACCCACTCTGTAACGATGCAAAGCTGGTTGAAAATTAGCAGAGTTTCCCTTTAAGAGTCCTCCTTCTGTCCCATAAGGTCTGAAGAACAGGTCATTGAAAGTTTGCTGCGTATTCCCTCTCACAGGCATCGTTCCAGCCTCGTGCAGCCATGCCGGAGTGACGTCAGGCGGCTTTTTAAAGTCAAATCACCCTGCACCACCTACCAGGGGTGATCAGTGGCTCCCCTGCTCACTTTAAAACACACAGATGGATACTTTATATGCCGTCGTGAGGGTGTAACAAGTGCGTTTGATGGGCTCCTCTTTTAGTGTGAACAACCCTTGCTCAGATGTGAAAACCCATTCAGCACCTCAGGGGCAGAGAGCCTTCATGCTGTCACAGCCAGGATCAGTTTTAACAAGTCTAATTAGCACACGGTGATGAGGAAGTGTTTAGGAAGTCGTTTGCACCTCAGCTTAGCATCTAAATGGTGAAACACACATTGTTTTAGGAGGGGAGGTGATTGAAATCTATGCTCGAATCAAAGGACAGTTACTCTATAAAACCATTTGAGAAAAAAAAAAGTGGAAGTTAGTGGCCCAAAAATATACTAAAGTAAAAAAAACATAAAAGAACTCATTCTCAGGTGCGTTACCTGTTACTACCCAGGGTGAAGTTGACTTCAAATGCTGCTATTACAGGGTAAAATATTTTCATCACTCCTGTGCTGCTGTCAGCTGGCAGAAGTGCACCTCCCTGTCAGGGAGTCCTCGACATGCTGTCAGCTCCATGCAAATTGACTTGATTTCTCCTCTTGGTGTCCAAATTGCATCACTTAGCTCCTGAAACGGTACCTTGCCACTCCTCCCCCCTGAAAGCACACTGCTCAGATATTCAGCCTCAGCTGTGCAAGAAGGAAAAGGACAAAAAGGAATAAAGAGGGCACTTAATGAATAGAGCCGGGTCAGGGTCAGCGTGTTTCAGCTCTGGTATGTTCTGATCTCTTCTCAAACACTGACAAAGACTCGCTCTCACTTAAATTCTCCTCTCATTCAGCAGTGATGAGGCGTTCAAAGCTCCAGCAGCTCTAACTCGTCTCGCTTATCTCCTGCAGGCACAACCAGGCAGCCCAAGGAAGGAGAAGTCCCAGGGGTGGATTATAATTTCGTGACCGTTGACCGGTTTATGGAATTGGAAAAAAGCGGAGCCCTTCTAGAGAGCGGAACATATGAAGGTAAGGATTTAGTGAAGTCACGCTTGTGATTGCAGTCCGTCGGTCCTTTGTGATATTATTTATTATCATTTTTTTTTCCTGTGGAGTTTATGCTGCGGTGTGGCACCCCCGCGTTCCTCCTCTGTGTGAGTGACAGCAGGTTGAATGAGCGCTGAGACGGGCTCTTCGCTCCACGTCCGCACGCTCCACACGCACTCACAAGCATCCTTCCATCCATCCATCTCTCGGCTTTGTGGAGACAAGAGTATCATCAGTCATGTAGGACGCCGAAAGGAATCCTCTGTAAATTCTGAATGAATAGAAGCCAGCGCGCACACGCACGAACACGCACAGTACATGCAGTACTTTCATGTTGCCTGTCTCTTGGCTCAGTCCTTGAGCCTGAGCTGCAGTGGCTTTTCAGTCGCCTAATCAAAACAAACAGACACTATCTATCCTCTCTCTCCGGTGGTCAGACAAGCCCGAGGCTTGGATTTGAAAGCACTCGAGAAACGCAGCCCCTGGTCTGCCTGGCCACCTCCAACTCTCAGGAGACCCCTGCCATTATATAGATAACACATAGCGGCTAACTTTATTCTCTCCAACCTGACTCGGGTCTCTGTCGGCCTGCCACCGCTGCAGGAAGGAGGAAAAATTGCAGATGGCCAATTTAACGGTCGGTTGCCAGAAGCGGTGTTAGATCCTAACGGCGGTGTGAGCCGCCTTCCACAGGGAGAGGGAGATGGAGTTTCTTCTGCCTGGTCACTCGGCCATCATTCAGCCTTTTATATATTTTAATAATTTAATGGCCAATTAGATGTGGAAGAAAGAGAGAAGTGATGGAGTTTAAAAAGAAGGCTGTAGTGAGGATCACAGCAGCCTTCAGCAAAAGGCTGGGAGCGCTCCAAAAACACCTGTTTGGATCATTCCACAGGTAAGCAGGCTCATAGGTAACAGGTGATAGCATCATGATTGGGTATGAAAGGAGCATCCTGGAAAGGCTCAGTCAATCACAAGCAAGGATGGAGCGAGGTTCACCACTTTGTGAACACGTGACTGGATAAAGGACTCAGGACCACTTCATAAAACCATTGTTCTTGGTTTGCAAATGAGTGATTCAGTCACTTTTTTGGCTTTGGGGTGACACAATACTCATGATCCTCAGCTGTAGCTGTAGCAACAAACCCCACAGTGGCTGAATGCGTTTGACGTCCCGGCATCCAGAAGCGAACCATCGTGTCAGTATTAGCTCGCTGTCAGCAGCACGTGCAGGAGGATTCATTTAAAGCTTGGTTATGGGATGTTTTGTGCCAGATCTCTGTCGATTTGTATCCAGTCTTGTAACCTTTAATCTAAGAATGAGATATTTTCCAACACAGTTGCTCACGGTTTGTATTGACAGTAGTATTATCTACAAAGCCCAACTGATTGCATAAGCCGGGCGAGTATATCAACTGACATTCACTCATTGCAGATACCGTGCATTGATATGTGTCGGCCGATTAGTAGCAAGACATTTAAGTTCCCACACGTCAAAGACATGTTTGAGCTAACTGAGAAACAGAGTTAGCATGCATATATGCTCTTTATCAGTCATAATAAAGCACTTTCATGATGAGATTTAAGTCCTGGTTCGTTTGGTGACACCTGTAGTTACTGCTGGTAACAGCAAACGTAGTTTAATACTACAGGTCACAGAAATCTGGAGGCGGCAAAATAAACTGTCATCGTATTTCTAAAGAAGTCAGGCAATAACTGGCCTTTTTCCATCATTCTGTGAGCAACTATGAGCTGATTGTATGCTGCGCACAGCATGAGCCTGCAGACAGCAGGGAGGAGTGAGGCTGAAAGGAGTTCCTTCTTGTTCCATTACACCCTGCCATATTTCAAACTCATCTGCTGTCAAAAGAAGCAGAAAATGACTGTTGTCTTGTTTTGCAGACACATTATTGATGAATGATAGCGATAGGCGTAAAGCTCACTGACAAACGCATTGTATTTCCTGTGGATGCTTCATTATAAAAGTCAGCTCGTGTTCTGCCAGTTAAACCTTTTTAAAGTGACGCTGCAGCAGCAGAAATGTTTGCAGTAACTTAATACAGCATTTAGTCCAGGAATATCGAGACTGACACGCAGTTATTAATACTGCAAACATATAAATATGCAATACTTTCATGACTGGGCTGCAGGCTCAGTCAGCTTTGTGTTACCTCGTTCATTGACTGATTCTGCGTAACCATGTTCTGCAACTACTAGGCCATTAAGTTTCCCCCAGTCACCTCCTAATTACTGATACCAGACCAGAATAAGGCTTTAATAAATGCTTTATAATGACTCAATAAGAGCCAATATGCTGCTAATATGCATGCTAGTAAGCAACTAGTGTGTTTATATGTCTACCTTAATATTATTAAGCGTGAAAAAACAATTATCAGTCCACATGTCATCAGATTTTTACCAAACTGTCAAATGTTAAAGGAAAATTCTGGCATATTTTAACCTGGACAGCTGTTTGCAGCTGGCACAGTTGTCCTGATACATGTTGTTTAGCATCTTTAGAGTCCTTGTTTCCTAAGTGCTTAATCACAGAGTGCAAGCTTAGCACCACTGATTGAGCCCCAGTGGCCACAGAATTTAGCAGAGTTCGTCTTTAATCTCAGTGTCACCCTCACATATGCATCCATTATTAGACAGGCTCTGATGGTCTCTGCAGGAAAGTGAAAAGCTCGTTGACATCTGGAACCCAAAACAGAGCCTTTATTATGTTTCTCTATTGTAAAATCTAAAAGCATCAAACAAAATTGGATGATCTTTGCTCTAAATGCTTGGAAGTTGTGATTTGAGTCATGTTTTGGCATTTCTTTTGACTGTGCTGTCTCTCCAAGAATTAGTTTGGGGAATTTGTTAATAGAGGCTTTCATTTCTTTTCCTCACTTTTATCAGCGTGTAGGTGAGATCAGGGCGACTGTCAGATGTGACAGCAATCCCACCACTTATTCCAACTTCAAAGTCCAGGTTTCTGTGATGCTGCGGGTTATTTGAGTTTGCACGGGGAGCGCTTGGACCACTTTTTCTTTCTTCTTAGAGGCAAATCTTCAGCTCGTTAAGGCAGCAGGATTTATGTCTGTGGTTCGGGGCGTCTCATCCCAACAGTCCCGGTAATCTTTTTACAGCGACTTTCCCCCATTTTTCATCGCAGCCTTCATGTTTTCCAGAACACGAACACGGTGTTTCAATAGGTCTTTCCAGTGGGGACAGGAGGGGGACTCTGGCTATTCTCCCTGCTCCCAAAACTGCTGTAGTCGTTGGAGTTTGAGTCTAATGCTCGAGCCCAGTGAATTAGAATAATCTCCATGGATTTTCCAACACATCGTCGTCTCATGTCTGATATTTCTGCCAGGCACACTTGAGTGGAGCTGAAGCTGCTCTGGGCTAATCTAACACCAAACCTAGTGAGAACTGCTGCAGACCTTAACTGTGGCTGATGTCCTGACTGATTCGGCGAAGACAATCTCTTCAACTTTCTTTCCTGCTCTCGGATTTAAAATAGCCTCAGAGGCGAGTCGTGTCTGATCTTCTCAGAGACGAGAACATCCCTCAGACTTTGGACCAACATGAGTCGACATCTCACCAGTTTCTCAAGTGCAGAACCTTCCTATTGTTGTGTGAAAGCTTCCAAAATGTCAAGTTAAAAAGTCCAGCGTTCAGCTTGACTATAATCTATTTTGCAGTCATTTCACTGGCTTTTGAAAATGTTTTACAAGTCTGAGTGTTGTGGACCTTCCTGAAGCCACAGGGAAGCACGTAACCTTTTGATTTGAAGGGTCCGTCGGCCCGTAAAAAACACAATTCACCATCCGCCCCCGCACAGATAAAGTGAGTTTTGTTTGCTCAGGTTTTGATGTATCCGCAGCTGAGATTTCTGCTGCTGCCACAACACAAAAGATGGAATTCTGTTTGTTCTCATTAAAGCATTGAAAAATGACATTTAAAAAGCTCAACACTTAAATGTCTTTCCAGCATTTTCTGCCGTTAGAAGAGCAGAGTTCACAAAAAGAAAATCTTCAGCGACCCTCAAAGTAAACTTGAAGTTATGAGGTTTTAACAATGAGTGATGGAGAGCTGCCGGAGGGACGAGGCTGCTGTCAGCACGCAAGCTGAAGGACAGTGAAATATAAAATCAACACAGTATAGTGGAAGGAGCTGTGGAGTCATAAATGAACAACTGCCGCTTCCAGAGTCGGGGTGTTGGATCCGACCAGAGATGGAAACTTGCAGATAGGGTGATTATTCAGCCCGAGCCGTGCAGGAAATCCACGCATGGTCCGATAAATGAGTGATGTGCAGAGGAGATGATGGTAGAACTCGAAAAATGGCTTGTGTGCATGTCAGCCTGTCTTTCCTTGTGAGTATGCATTGCTTCGTGTGGATCAGCTGACCTCAACAAGCTGGTGTTGTGAAGGCAGCCGGAGCTGGTGCAGAGGTGTCACGAACATCCTTCGACCTACTGTTCCCACTCCTCTAGTCCTTACTTCCTTCACGCTGTGGGCCTCCTGGCTGTATTTTCACTCTCCTGCTCTTCACTCTGTCTTGGTCTCTTTGCATTAACATTTACATTATGTGCATTGGACTTTTTACTTTATAAAAATTTCACAGAAGTGCAGATTGTATTAGAAATCTTTGATGTTCTTGCTCTTGGGTTTGTCACTAGCTCATGTATTGACGTGTATTGACAGTCTGTACTCTGTATTCAGTAGTTGTTGAAATGGACGTCCTTTGAGCCCTGCAGCTAGCATGGAGCATTTAGCACGTAACAATGCCTTTGGTGTAAACGTGTCACAGCCCTTCCTCCTCTTTGTTCCAGATAACTTTTACGGTACTCCGAAGCCTCCGGCCGAGCCCAGCGCTCTGCTGCTAAATGTAACGGACCAGCTGCTGCCGGGCGCCAGACCCACCTCCGAGGGCAAGAGGAAGCGTAACAAGTCGGTCAGCAACATGGAAAAAGCCAGCATCGAGCCCCCCGAGGAGGAGGAGGAGGAGAGACCCATCGTCAATGGCAACGGCGTTGCTGTCACACCAGGTCAGCCCCGACATCGACCTCCACTGACGCGGAGGCAGGGGTCGCCTGAGCCCGGCGCCTTGTCGTGACAGCTAGGCTCAGGGTCCCGCTCCAGGTCAGGCCGATGTGCAGGAGTCTCCTTTGAGTCAAAGCAACGGGCTCTTCAGGAGTGGTTGCCTAGCAACAGAGACAGTAACAGATTGCCTTTACATGGATTTCTTGGAAAATGATTTTATGGCAGATTATCACTTTTAATTGGTTACACAAATATCTTAATGTGCAGTTTAATGACCTGATAAGAAAACTGAGAATCATAGTTCCCTCTCAGTCGGTGATTACCTCTGCAGTCCAAACTGCTTGTGAGTACTTCAGTCAGGAAAACTTGTCTGTCCATATACAGGGTGTTATTTTTGGCGGTTTGGCTCTGTTGCAGGACCTCCTGCCCTTTATGTGCATGTTGAAAGTCTGAAGCAGGGAGAGCAGCAGCAAAGACCCCCCACAGGGTCCAGAACGACGCAGGCATCAGTGACAACAGAATGACGTTGACGAAGTCAGACACAGCATAAAATGGAGGAGCTGGGGTGGAGGCGGGTTGCAAAGCGGCTTGCAGAAGAAGCAGTAAGACTAGGCAGGCTAGAGCGGCTCAAACAGGGCGCCCTGGACCAGATTTGCCAGTTGAATGCAAAGAAGGGAATCAGCTGAGGCATCAGCTGATGTGGGCTGGCTTCAGGATCAGCTGCTATCAGCTGATGTCTTTGGATTGTGGGCCGAGTTTGACTTCCTGAAGTAACTGCGCTCCATTCGTGTGTTGTCAGCCATTCTCCCACTGCTGGGCCTCAGAGCGCTATCTAGTGGGCGGTGGAAGCAGTGCTGCCAAATGGTTCGATTAAAATTACTATTATTATCTTTCCAGTTTCAAAGCTAGTTAATATTAATAAAGCAGTTTGAATGTCACCACGTCAATCACGACACGTCATCAGGTAGACACCCTCCCTCAGATGCAGTGACGCAAAATGGATCCATTCTTGAAAAGCGATGTGGGAGGCTGCGGCCGTAAAACTGCGTGGAGGAAATATGACCCTGATTCATTAAATTTGGATTCATGATGGCAGGAAGCGGCGCTGAGCCGAAAGCACAGCGCGATGAATCCTGTCACAGCCCAGTTTATTTCCTCCTTTTTTCTCTCATGCTGTGGGTTTTTATCTCTCGTTTATTTGGAAAGGTGGTCCTCAGACATCTTTTAACCATCAGCAGTGGGCTTTAAGTTACCAAAGGTTGAGAACTCCTGCTCCTGAAAAAGATCTGGTGCATTAGGTATCATTATCGAGCGCTGTCTCTGCACAGGTAGCCAGAGGGCACACACACACACACACACACACACACACACACACACATTCAACAGCAGCCTGGGGGTTCTTTTAAAAATCAACATGAAGTGTTTGCTCTCGCTCGAGAACCGGGCCTGGTCGAAGCATTGTTACCCTCCTCATAAATTCTGAAAATATGCAGAAATGACATTTAACAAAGCGGCACAACGAGGCCAAACCTCTTGAGTTCATTCATGAAATATCAGAGAAAGAAACTTCTTCGCACAGATGTTCATCAACAACACTCACTCAGACTAAGACACATTATTGTACCTCTAGATATGCACACACTGCCAAACACACATACGCATGCTCACACACACACACACACACACACACACAGAAAGCCTTTGAATGCATCCCATGATCACATGATGAGACCATCATAAAAGAGCCTTTATGAGTTTGATTTTTGTGATTCCAAATCCAAAACCATGCTTTGGTCCTGTGACTTCCTAAGCTGGTTTTATGGCCTCGGGACAGCCGAGTCTCTCAGAGCAGCAGGAAAAGTCAGGGTGTTGGGGCGCTGATCGCAGTTACTGCCAGCACTTAGATGTGATTGCCGTTTTTTTAGCAACATGAACGACCTTTAAGGAAGTGTCAAAGGTGGTGTTTGGAGAAAGGAAGTGTGGTAACAGGATGAGATTTTGGTTTCCCTACCACAAGGAGCTCAAACAAGGTAGGACTCAGACTTCTCTCCAGCTTCCTGCTCAGTGTCTTAACGTGTACTGTGCAACAACTCACATAATAAAACCCCTCTAAAAGACATTTAGATGAATGTGCAGTACTACTTAATGTACATTTCACAGCACCGTTCTGTATGTTTACAAAGTGCTGCATCCAGAAGGCTGGATGAAATGATTTTAACTATAAGTTAAGATGATAATAAACTTTATATACAGTATGTGACACCTTTGTTAATGTTCCTAAAGTGCTTCATAGAATCAGTTAAATGCAGGAAATTAGATAACCCAGACCAAAATAATAATAAAGAGGACCATGTTCTTGCCCATTAATGGCTATTGCACATCAGCTGTATCTCTGATCTCAGCTAGCACGCTGGTTAAAAAAGGGTTACAGGTTTTGTAATTGTAAAAAACCCACTGCACCGTCGTTATCTTCACTTACTGGAAATGATGCAGACTGTGGATGTACCGCCGTGAGCTGAGAGAAAGCACGGGGACAGGAAGCGTTTCTGACTGATGCCTATCGGCGGTGTCGAGATGCTCGATAACTTCAGGCTCCGGGCGGCGCGGTGAGCCGTGGCGGACGTTAAAGTGGGCCGCGGCGCTGCGCTCAAAGGCAGTTTTGTCGGCGCGGATGGACAGAGTGTGGGCTGACCAAGAGAGCTGAAGGGGAATCAATAGAGCACAGCAGGGTCTGTGATCTAAGCAGATAGCTACCGCGCTCCTTCCCTCCCATAGATTATCTCTGAATCCACGGCTCTCATTTGTCCCCTCTCCACCAGCCCTGCTCGGGGAAGGCACACACACACACACACACACACACACACACACACACACACGCACACACACACACACACACACACACACACTTGCTTCCTCTTTCTCCATACACACAATTTCTCTAACACATTCACACACTGCCACAACTCAAACTAGGGCATCACAGCCAGCTTCTCTCTCAATCTCTATTGTCTCTTCTGCTTTATTCATCTTTCTGTCTCGTTAACCTCAATCATTCCCTCCCTTGCCTTCACCTCGCTCCTCTCTTTCCCCTGAGTCACCTCTTCCCCTCACCTCTTTCTAATCATTCCTTCCTCTTTTCTTCTGTCTCCACTCTTAACCCCGACTCTCAATCAATCTCTCATCCCTGCCTCCTACGTCTCCTTTTCCTCGCTTCACCTCCCTTGTCTTTCACTCTCCTCCCCGAGCGATAATGTCGTGCCTGACTCATCCTTCCATGTTGTCACCTCAGAGTCGAGTGAACATGAGGACAAGAGCACAGACGCTTCGGGGGACATCGCCCCGCAGAGCAACCCGGCGGAGGTCCCGACCGAGGCGCCCAAAGACGACGGAGTGTCCCCGAAGGTTGTGGTACCCAAACTGGAGGAGAATGACGAGCTAGGGCCGCTGCCAGACAACTGGGAGATGGCATACACCGAGAAAGGAGAGGTCTACTTCATAGAGTAAGTGTCACAGATGCATCTAACCTTTTTCCAGCACTCTCAGAGATGCTTTAGTCACTCAGGTGTAAATTCAACAGATGGAAGGCAATATTCCTGGCGACTTTTAAGGAAGTATTCTTCCTTAAGGCAGCAGAGCAAGCTGTCAAAAGGGTTATGCTAGCAAACAAACTACTTTCACATCCAGCCGAAACGGAGCAGCGTTAGTATTGATGTGAAGCTGTTTGTCTGCCACCTGATGAATGCTTCCAGTAGTTATCTGGTTACCTAACATCTGTCTAACTCCTGGTGGAAATGTGTTCACTTTGTCTGTCCTCCGTTGGCTTTGTCAGGTGGAGCTTTGTTGAAAAAAGCTGCACCTGGAAGCAATGCAGCAAGAGGGAAATGACAGAATAAAGCTGCATGGTTCAAACCCAAAACAATGAGCTGAAAGATGCTAAAATGTTCCTTAATGAAGGAGAAACTTCAGTTGGGTTCATCGCTCAGAGCAACGCCTTTCATGCGACCTGTTGTTAACACACAAATGTTGATTTGTGCAGCTTTAAAGCGGCGAAAATGACTTTGAATGGAGCAAATAATGCTGATAAAACAGGGACGAGGAGGAAATCCAGCACCATATTTGTTTTTTAAATCTGTATCCTTGAGGTCTAACAACTATGTCGAGTTCACTTTGTTCCTCATTAAATCAGTTTTGTGCACATTAGGCATGTGCGGATGTGGAATGTGCGTCTACCGCCTGACATAATCAGAGCTTCTCGTGGTCAGGAAATCCACAGGGAGCCTTTAAACAGACTTTCTGTCCAACACGTTACATGCTATCGTTTCTGAGCAGACCTCATGCTCTCATATGAGCAGCCTGAAGAGGAACCATCCAGTGAGTTTGTATTTTCATTCTCCCGTAACAAAATTAAATTGAGCCTGAATGACTAGATTAAAGCTAGGTAGCATCTAAATTTACTTCCATGTATTCCCCCCAGAAACACACACACACACATACACACACACACACACACGCACACGCACACACACACACACACACACACACACACACACACACACACACACACGCACACACACACGCACACACACACGCACACAGACCATAATTGATGCCTGGTGGTTTAATGAGATTTAGAGGTCCCCAGAAATACCTTGCTACACAGAACTCTGTTATACAAGCTCTAAAGTTTAATTCATTGGAGTTGTTAGCTTTTTACAGCTGCAGTAAAAGCACAGAGGTTGACTCTTTCTCACACCCGATTAATGGAGGCTGTGTGTGTTTTTGTAGTGCCGGCGAGGGACTTGTATGTGCGTGCATGTGGACATGGGTTCATGTATAGCCTCAGCTAATGGAGCCGTAACAGGATATTATTCTGCCATTACAAAAGCTTTTATTGCATCGATAGATCATTTCAGTCATTAGGCTAATTTTCTCCACAGCATTGACTGAATTGCAGCACGCTTGAACGCATCATAAACTGCTCGAAGCTGCACAGCAACACCAGACTGAGAGACGAGACGCAGTTGTCATCGGGCCAGGCACATGTTGCCTCTCCGTGTCAGCAGAAGCAGACTTTAAATTCCCCACACTGCAGACGACTCGCCGAACGTCTCCTCCTCCAACACAGAGAAACCTCAAGCTCCTGCATCCATCAAGCACATTACACGGCTAATGCAGTTAGCCCGCCGAATTTATAGCTTCAAGTTGATTTTTTTTTGTCTGGGCGTATGTGATGCCGTGCCAAAGAGATAGCGGCTGCCAAGAGGATGCTTCCCTTTGATTGGCCTCCATACGAGATCAATTCGTTTACCTACAGCCCTTGAAGTGAGGCCGCAGAGGGGAGGAATAGCAGGAGGGGGGCGGAGGCCGAAGGAAAAGGGATAGTTATTAAAATTAGTAAAGACCAACAAAAAGAAGGTGAGGGAGGATGAAAAAGAGGAAGGATTATATATTTATCAGTGTTGGGCCTTCAGTATGGAATATATAACTAGTTACTTTCACTTAAAAGTAATAAGTTACTTCAATATATTGCTGCCTATGTAGAGTAATGCATGTCTGGTTACACTTCTTTTGCATTACTTGCACCAAAATAACCACAGGTGCAACCACATTATATGTGGCTATATATTACGGTTATATTATGGTCTGTAATTGGCGTAACGTGGCCTCCATGACAACGTTAGCTTACCTTATGAATTTTGCCGATGAGCTTTATCAGACGCGCTCGCATGCCTCACACAGCAGATGCGCTCTCATTTTAATCCATGCAGCTGTCTGCAGCGGCTCCCTGCAGGCTCGTGTTTCAGCTGTGTCATAACTGCGGCCTGGAGCGTTTATTTTCAGCGGTGTGCACGTAAATGCAAGGTTAATGCCCAACAACAAAGCACTAAATAACACAGACGATGGACATTTCATGTTTATAGCAGGGACGGGGAGCGTGAGCTGCGCCATGGCTCTCTTTGCTCCAAACCCCGTCTGAATGGTCAGGGTGAAATCACGATACCGCCACCATGTCACATACCTGCACACCTGGCAGCTTTTAGCGCACGTGTCAGCTCTCTGCTGTGATGACTGTGAGCGTAAAGCGCCCATCGCCGGTCATTAAGCGTGTTTAATGCTGAATGGGTGAGAGAAAGCTCCGTGCAGATAGAACTGAATAGAAGGACGCGGCGACGCCCATGATGCTGCTGCTGGACATATGTCCTCTGAGGAGCACTGTGGGGGAGGACAAGGCTCCATGGACCAGGCGGGGGTCCTCCCTGTGCGATAGCTTCACACAGTCGGTGAGCCAAACGCTGTTTGTCAGAGGCTTCTCTGGAATAAGGTTTTTATTACTTAACATTTGTTCCTTCAAGGGCTTAAGATTTGCCTAATGGCTTCTGATTCTGCTCCTTTTATTAAAGGATTTTATTAAGGTTTCATGACTGATGTGAGCTATGCCTCTTTGACATCAACCATACTGTCATAATAATAAAGATGCTTTGTGAATAACAGTGCAGGGTTATTTTTTTACAGCACCCAGAAAGTAGTTCCAACGCTCCTGCTGAATAAATATGTTTATCTGCATTTTGCAAGCGAGGCAGAGCAGAGTGCTGCTTCTTGGACAGAGCCAGCCCACCAATTCTGCTGAAAGCTGGATAGCGACAGCCCATAGTTCCCATCATGCCGTGCTGGACTCTGCAGTTTATGTTTGAGACATACGAATGTAATTTTCCACAACAGTGTTTGTAATGTGTGTTCATAGCATGGTGCTTTGTGTTGATAACTGTCAGTTTATAGTTTTAGAGTGATGTTTCTCGACCGCAGCTGAATTTTAACAACAGCATTTTTTGGGTTCTTGTTTCCTGCGTGGAGTATCATCACTGCGTTCGACATCGCTGAGAGTTAAAGAGTTAAATGCATTAGAGGAAGAGAGGAGGTGAAGGGGAAAGGAGAAAACAGAATGAGGCTGATGGAAAGGAATCGAAAGCAGACTTTACCTTGAACTGCACTTTATTTGGCTCTGTGTTTGACGTGGTCTCCCACCTTCATCTTGGAGAGAAGAACTGGCTCTCTGCTTTACGCTCCTCTGTCAGTTGTTCCACCACTTTGATCCAGACTGAAATATCTAAACTTTCCCTGTGGCGCCATCATCAGGTCAAAGTTTTCTCTCATCCACCGACATGACCACCACCATGGTGCTATGGTGTCCCTCTCAGGACAAACTGGAGTAACTTCAGTGATCCCCTAACTTTTCATTTCCATCATCAGGTCAAAATTTGATAACTGACTGATTGATTCTGATGACTACATACCTGTAAAGCTGACTTTGTATTTAGTGCTAATTAGCAAATGTTAGCATGCTGAAAGGCATGGTGAACATTATACCTGCTCAACATGAGAATAATAAACTTGTTATAGCGAGCATGTTAGCATGCTAAAGTTAGCTAAAAATTCTTAAAGCTGCACTAATCAATATTTTTATATTAACTATGAATGAATGGCTACATTAGCATGAAATGTGTCAAATAAAGAACCCAACTCTACATTTTTCTAAAGCTTCTGAGCCTCTTTTAGCTCATTGTTTTGATTTTACATCACCTTCGTTTCCAGTGACAGAGAGCAGCTGTTTTCAGCTAAAAACCCATCTGTACGCTTCCTTCCCAGCAATAAATGGCTGACAAAGTTAGCAACTAGTTGGAGAAGAAACCTGAGCATCCGCTGCAACGGCTGGAGAGTCAGATATTTCCCTCTGGAGCTGCAGAGCTGCAGACCAAAACAGAGCTGAAAGGAGAGTAAATGCTGGACTTAGATTTGCTTCATGTCTGCTGGAGGAACAACCATGACGGCTTAATAATAAAATGAATTTTCAGCTTGTTTTTGCTTTTAATCAGCCAAAAATCACAAGTTTATTTTTACGACTTGCGTGGTTATTCCTGTCCCATGACCTGTGTCATTCTGCCTTCTTGCAAGTGTTGAGAAGAGCAAAGAGACAAGGAGGCCTTTTTTCTTCTCTTCCTTATCTTTTCACCTCATTTTTTTTTTTTTACTGTAGGCACTTTGTGTACACCACCCCTGCCCTCCCCCTCCCTACTGTCCGCATAAAGGGAGGCCATTGTGGCTCCCGAGCTTCAGACGAGCTGTGGAGATGCGTCGAGTTTCCCTGGCACACCATCATATCTGATCTAGATCCAGCTCTCTGCCCGAGGCTCTGGGTGAATCTGCCAACCCCACAGCTGTTCCCCTCCATCACTCCCTCAGTCACCCCTCTATCCCTTTCTGCCCCTTCTCCTCCTCCCCTCCTCCTCCTCTGCCCGCTAAGTAAGCACATTAAAAGTATTGATTGCCATTTTGTTAACCTAAAGCATTTTTTTCCCCTCCTTCCTTCTCTCTCGTCACCTTTTCCGAAGCAGGCGTGCGAGAGAGAGTCTCATCTTTCCTCTCTGAAATGATTCTCCGGCTGAATTAAGAATCCACCAACCTCCTTCTCTCTTTCTGCCAAGTCTCCTCTCTCTCGCTATCTATCACACTCCCGCTCACTCTCTCTCTCTCCCTGTCGTCTCTTCACAGCCACAACACCAAGACAACATCGTGGCTGGACCCGAGGCTAGCCAAGAAGGCGAAGCCGCCCGAGGAATGCAAAGAGGATGGTGAGTGCTGCATCTCTATCTTCTGCTTTCCATCTGATTTGCCTCATTTTAATTACACAACTTCCTCGCAGCATTCATTTTACAGGATTTAAACCTTGCCTGTTGATCTGACAGCAGCAATTTCAGTTCACTGAAGGAACATTTGCTGGTTTTCGTGCACCGGCGTAGGATTTTTTAATTTTATAGGAGTTGTATGGTGTTGGTGTGTGTGTCTGCCCCAGTGGCCGTGGATAGGAAGCCCCGTGATATGTGTGTTTAAAGCCCAGGTCCAGAAAGACTGGAGGTTACAAAGACTTCTTTATTCTCAGCTGAGAGAGATGTAGAGTGTCCTTCACCCGCCCACACACACACACTCAGGAGACACACACCAAAAAGCAAGGAGAAGGATGAATGTCAATGCAGCAAGCGTTTATGGGCGAGCGTACATATATGCAAGTGTGCCATCTATCTCTCTTTCTCCCTCACCTTCCCTCCCCTCTTCCTCATTCGTCTTTTCTTTATGTGCACGACCGAGAGGAGATTTATCGCCTGAGTTATAGACAGGGAGGTCGTGGATTTGGAGATGGACGGGGAGGACGAATGAGAGATGACAGTTGCTTTTTTGAGTGTGTGTTTGTGAGCGATTTGGTGTACGTTCGCGGCGGGAGGGTGGGGGCGTTTGTGTGCATGTTCGGATAGAGTTTCTCTAAAAATACATCTGGCACTCACACGCAGACAGAGAGACAGACAAACAAGTGTCGAGTCGAGCAGTGTTTTCAAATTGTTCTTCTTTTCCTTTGACCTGCCAGTTGTGCGGGACGTTAGGACGGCGCGGTGAGTAGGGCTGCAACTAATGATTGTTTTTATTGTCAATGAATCTGTCAGCCTCACTCGTTGGTTAGTCTATACAATGTGACGAAAGATGTCCATCATAAGTTCCCAGACCTGATCCCATCAAACTGAGCATTTAGTCCAACAGTCAGAAACCCAGAAAGAGTCCATTTTTAATGATAGAAATCAAAATCAGTCCACCACTTTTTTAGTTTTAATGATTCTAAGATAGGGCTGCACGGTGGCGCAGCAGGTAGTGCGCGTGCCTCACAGCAAGAAGGTTGCCGGTTCGATCCCCGGGTCAGGCGGGGCCTTTCTGTGTGAAGTTTGCATGTTCTTCCCGTGCATGTGTGGGTTCTCTCCGGGTACTCCGGCTTCCTCCCACAGACCAAAAACATGCTCATTAGGTTGATTGATGACTCTAAATTGTCCGTAGGTGTGAGTGTGAGTGTGAATGTTTGTTTGTCCTTGCATGTGGCCCTGCAATCGGCTGGCGACCGGCTCAGGGTGTACCCCGCCTCTCGCCCATTGTAGCTGGGATAGGCTCCAGCCCCCCGCAACCCCGAAAGGGATAGGCGGTATAGATAATGGATGGATGGATGGATTCTAAGATAATGAATCCAAATGACTGTTGATCCTCTCGACTTTTCTGTCGTCATTTGTGTCTCTGAGTGAAATGTCTCAATAACTGTTGAATGGATCGCCGTGATCTTTGGTGCAGGCATTGATGTTCCCCTCAGGATGATTGTAAAAACTTTGGTCATCAGGTCAGAATTGTCTTTTGTCCAATACTTTAGCTTCACGACTAAAGACATTCCCATCAGCCTCAGCTGTACTTTGTGTTTAAATGGTGAATGGACTGTATTATATAGCTTTTACAACACAAGCCTGTATTCACCCATTCACCCATTCACCCACAGCTTCAGTATCTTGCCCAAGGATGCTTCAACACGTATGCTGCCGAGGCCAGGGATTGAACCACTGACCTTCTGATAGGTGGCCGACCGCTGAGCCACAGCCGCCCTGTGATAGATAGCAAACATTAGCATGTTAATGTGAATCAATGACATTGTTATTATTAGCATAGCTCTCACAGGCTCAGGCCACAGTGAAGACCTGCACACCAGCTACATTCACAGAGCTTTGACTCTCTGCTCAACAGCCTCGACCTGCACCACAAAATTACACAGTTAAAACAGCCAAAGAGCCATTAGGCCAAACGCCAGGGAGAGGAAAACTTTGTCAAAAAAGAAGCCTGTTAAGTAAAAAAATACATAATAAAACAGAGAGACAAGTTTATAAAGAGTCGTAAAAATGTTAGCTCCTTTTACGAAAACTTCTGTGTTCATTGTTTGGATTAGTTGTACTGTTTATCAGTGGTTCTGTTGTGTTACCTTTATATATTGAATATAATATGAAATATCAGTAAAATACTTCCAGTCAGGGGTCATCGGTTTCTCAGTGATAGAAAAGCGTCTCTTAAGGAAAAAGGTTGGGAGCTAGTGCTTTAGAAGACAGCTTACTTGATTATATCTGACTCCTGTAGACGTCTGCTACCTTGAGCAGGACAAAATAAATGTTACCAGTTATTTGCAGATGCTGTTTGACTGCAGCACGATGGAGTGGCAGAATGAGAAATGGTACCTGGTGTGAAAACATTTGCACTGTGTGCGGTGGCATTAAACACAGGGTCCGCTTCCTGTCCTCACATTACCCGCCATCCTGCATTTTGTTCAGAGGACTTCCTGTGTCGTCGCCGACTCTCGCCTTTCCCTCTCAATCTTTAGACATTAAAGGGAAAAAGATCTCCGAGATGATGAAATGACACAGAAACGGACAAAGATGCCTGTGAGGAATTAGTCACAATGTGACTGCACTTTTATCTCCAGCGCTTCCAATCCCATTTGTCCACCAAGGACGCTCCGCAGGAGAAGTGCTGATATTTGTGAGGATTGCTATTGATCTGGTTGGGCGACTAATCCAGTTAGTCCCAGATGAAGGGAACATAGTGCTGAGTGCTGGCTGCAGGTCCGTAAGTGAGTAGACATACATTGCGATTGTTGGCCCGATAGATAGATTTAATTTGAGAGTCGTGACTTATTCGCCCACATTGGACCAAGACCATCACATTCTGGGTCGCCTGGTGTTGACAGCCTGGAAATAAAATCTTTCAGTGGTGTTTTAGGGTCGTAATAGTTGCATTGATCTGATTCTTTGCTGCAAACATTGCAGCAAAAATAAACACCAAGCATGTTTAGTCTTGCTAGCAGACTGCCATGATGTTTGGTACACAAAGCAAAGTTTTCCTTTTTTCCAATAAGGCCAGAGACTCTCCCATTAACCACAGTTGTTGTTGGCGTTAAGCATTAGCTAATGTTGACATGCTAAATTAAGACGGAGAACATGGTAAACATCACACCTGCTGCAATAAGAATGCTACCACTGTTGTTGTGAGCATGTTAGCATTTAGCTCAAAGCACCACTGTATTGAAGTGTGGTCTCATAGAGGTGCATGTTCCTTATTTGAATGTAGAGGTTGATATTGACACAACGAATCATCATCGACCTGTCATTCAGTGTGCTGTCCTCTGTTTTCACTCAGCTGTTCAGTGCATGTTTCTTTCGACTGTCAGGCCTGAAAGATCTGCGTCTGTCGGGGAAAGAGTGACCACAAGTGAGCTGTCTAGTCCTTGTAAGTGTTTCAGTAAGTTGAAGTGTGTCCTCAGTTTAAGGGTTTGTGTAAGCAGCCATATGAATGGTGTGTTGTTCACTCCAAACGTCCACAGCCCGGCGGTTGCAGCCACCCCTGAGAGCTGAGCTCAGTTAGGGGGAGAAAAGCTGCCTCTGTAAATCTGGTATTGATTGGTGGAAAAGGTAGATGTGTGTGTTCATGTTTGGACCGGAGCCATGCTCTGATAAGCGCTAACAGGATTGCAGGGTGGAGTCTCTGAGCTGTGACAGGACAACAGACTGAGAGGAGGAGGAAGAGGAGGGGAGTTAGAGCATTAAGCGGGACCATGAGTAAGGAGGGAAAACACAGACAAGATGTAGCAGCGAGTCAAGAATGGGCTTTAAAGACACAGAAGATAAATTTACTAGAGTATCAAGTTTGAAGAATAGTTTTTCGGTCTTTTTTGAGTCTCGCTGTGGTCATGATTTCTGTCTGCTGTAATAATTTTGTGCTCAACAGCAATTGCTCTGATTTTGGTGCATGCATTGCTAAAGCAGCGCGAGACAGGGCGAGAAATGAGTCCTCACACGATCTGACAGTTTGCCAATAAGCAAACATTTCATTCACATCGAAACTGCAACATAATGTTGGCTGCGAGGGAAATCTGGGGTCTTAATGTTACTGTTTTAGCTGTAGTTTTAAAAGTTGTAAAATCATCTGACTCCTAGTGTTTCTTAGCGATGTGTCTGTGTTTCCAGATCCAGGCCTGTACAACAATAAACTGTTATTGTCCTGTAAAAGTTATAACAATACATAGGTACAATATAACTGTTTGGATTATATTTACTACCAATGCATTGACTTGTAAATCACATGTATGGCCATAGTTATTTTTCCTACTTTATACTCTATTAATTTGTTTAATCTACGCTATCTCAACATGTCTTAGGCTGCATAAAAAGTGCTAACTGCAGCAAGAGTAGTGCAGTAAAAAGGCCAATATTTCCCCCTGAAACGTGGTGGAATAGAAAGTAGCACGAAACGGAAATACTCCCGTAAAGTTGCTCCAATCCGTACTTAAGTGCAGTACTTGAGTAAATGTTTTCACCGGTGGTAAACACAACTTGTTCTCTCTCATGTTTAAAGTCAGCTGCGACGCATACAACCACACTCTGTCAAAATATGCAGAGGAACGCGTGTTCGCTTTAGCGCTCCCGTTCCTGCCTGTTCAAAGGCGCGTCGGCTGCAGTGAAGACAGAGCAGTTGACATCACAGACGCCTTGGAGTTACATAACACACTCTACATTTCTCTCTCTCTTTGCCTCCATCTTTCTCACCTCCTCTCTCTACCTCCATATCCATCTTTGTCCCCCCTCCCTCCTTGTCTCTTCTTTGTGTTTTGCTAGACTAAAAGAACTAGGACGGGCTCTTTGCAGAACCTCCCCGTTTGCTGTTTCTCACCCTTAAAGTTTTTTTTTTGTTTTGTTTTTCCCGTCCTGCCAAATATTTGTTGGCTGGCAGGAAAGCAAACCGAGCGGGCCTTCTGTTGTCCCACTTGATTCTTTCCTTATTCAGCCTGTGTTTTACCTCAGGTGTGCGAGCGCAGGTAGCGAGAATCCCCCCGATAAGTGAATTAAAATCAGATGTTTGTCGTCACTCTTTCAGCGTGTTTCATCAGACGACGCCGTGTAATCTCCTGGAAAAGCACATACAGCCCCGGATGTACAGTATATGAATGAGTGCAGACACTGGGAGGGAAGTCTGATGATGCTCAGGTTTGAAGGATTTTAATCGTACTGGAGCTCTACTTTGTCTTTCACCACCTCATGTCCCAGCAGACGGCACGCGTGTGAAAGCAGAGAGCTTTAAATCAGTCTCAGATTAAATAAGTGTATTTACTCAAGTTCTGTTATACTTTTGAAGTACTTGTACTGTAGTGTTTGGATTTTCTGCCATTTTAGACTTCAGCTGCCCCACACTTCAGAGGGAAATATTACTTTATACTCAACTGCATTTATTTGATAATGAGTGTCTTTGCACTCTCAGATGAATGAAAGATTAATACTAATGTTTTTGGCCTATTATAGGTCAAAATTGAGCCGATATCCAACAGAAATTCTCTGGAACACAGAGGCAACGTTGATGTTTGAGGGTACAAGGTTCATTTATTTTGATGATGAGTTGAGTTTTTTTGCCTCTTTCTCGGCTGTTTTCCACTCTTCACTCGAATGCTGAAATTAATACTGGGACGTTTGTACCAGCTGACACAGCCTTGCTGCAACGGGCATGTCGATAACATCACTCCTCCAGCCTGGAAATTGTCTCTCCCCTGTCCACTCTGTCGACTTTTTAGCCGGCCATTTTTGTGGGATGCAAGAAGTTTGCATCCCATGCGCCATCCTACAGGTGAGACTCATAGACGGGGAGGCACAGCGCCCTCCTTCACCTTGAGACTCCTGCAGCAGTCGTGAGCAGAGTAGCGGGGAGGGGCATGCGAAGCTGTCTGCAAAATGATTGATGGGTGTATTATGAGAGCATCCCCAGCAGAGCATGCCTGAGGCCTGGAGATTGGAAGGAGGATTCAAAAGACTGTGTGGCAGGTGTGTGTGAGATGTGTGCATGCTAAATTAGCTGTCAGTTTGTGTGTGCGTATCAGCTGCAGTGTATTTTTTAAATGCATCCAAGCAAACTGATACACTGAGTAAAGCCGGGCAATAAATCAAAATAATATCACCCTCATGATATAAGATCCAGTATCATGTGGGATTTGATGATTGTAATATCAAAATATGTGAAACTGTATCTTAAAGGACCAGTGTGCAGGATTTAGTGGCATCTAGTGGTGAGGTTGCAGATTGCAACTAACTGAATGCCCCTCACCTCACCCTCTCTTTCCATTGCTTATGTAGCAAAGCTTGAGATAATGCAGCTTTGTTGTCACACATTTCCATTTCCCCTGGGTGACATGTTCGTTCATCACCATTAACGAGTGCGTTTGTTTTGATTCGTGCTGCCAGAAATAGTCACTACAGCATCAATTATGTATTCCTCCACAGCTAGAAATAGTTCCTAGTCGTAATGTTTGCTTGAACTGCATTAAAGATTTTCAACTTGAGTAGAAATTAATGGGCTTGGTGTTGAAAGACTGGCACAGGTATCACTGGTTTTGGGTTTTTTTGAAAATGAGAAGAATATTGATTGTCACCAGTCCTATTTTTTAAGCAACAGACTTCTTTTGAGTTTCAGTGTTTGAGCACTGGAAAAAGAATCAGTGAATTATCCTGCTTGTCTGAGTTTCATTCACATTATTTTTTAAAAAAAAGTCTCATAAAGCAGCAACAGTGATCCACAGATCATGTAGTTAAATATTGATTTAAGCATTGTATTTATCTAAAAAAGCCAGTTTTGGAGTTTTTCAGTATTCTACACTCCTAATTCGTGTTTCTCAGCTGAATCCAGAAAATCCATCCCGATATGCATTTAAAGATGATTTATTATAAAGTCCAAACAGTCCAAAAGACTAAAATGTTCATTTTACTACCCTAAAAACAAAAGCAGCTGCAGTCACATCTGAAAAGCCTAATCCTTGAATTTTGCTCAATTTTCTTCACAAATTACTTTAAAATCACTTTAAAAATTTTACTTGATTAGCCGATTGGTTTTCTGCGGAGTGACTAATCAAAAAATCAACTAATAGTTTCAGCTGTAATACAGTTATTGTCCATGCACTGACTGCAGTTGACATTTGGCATGAAGCAATTTAAGCAAGATCATGTAATTTATTTTTGCATCGCTAGTCTAATATCTGAGGTTTTTACGTTTATTTGTCTGGACTCTAATTGAGTTAGAAATTAGCTGACTCTAATTAACCTTAATACATAATTTTATCTAATCAGCAGCATCCAGGAGGCTATTCTAAAAACTACTTTACATAATTATCCTATTTAACACCTAACAAAGGGCCTCACAGAGTAGCCCCGTCTCCGCTCCACTCCTGACCCCACGGGGACGAGGAGACGGTGCGGAGGAGTAAGACTGCAGATGAAAAGTAGAGGAGGAGAACGTCTGTGTGCTTTTATGTGCAGCTCTATGTGTTTTTCACATAGAGGAGCCAAATAAAGCAGAACTTTGGAGCCGAAAGAGGAGAGAAAAAAGTGCCAGGTCACAGTTCAATACGTCTCCTTCTGTCCCTGGAATGTCCTGATAAGCTGCAAGCTTGTGAGTTTTTTCTCATTTTTATTCCGGCGCTTAACAATTGTTTGCTGGCTGTGAGACGGAGACCGGTGGGACTCTGCAGTAGAGGGAATGTAAGGACATGCATTTCTCTCCACGGCGCAGGTGCATTTAGCAGGAAAACAAGTGGTGGAAAAACAGTGGCTCATTGAAGTGGAGCTTAATACACCAGAGGAGAACGCTGTTGCCAGCAAGTGACGCAATTAACTGATTTGTTGTGAAAGGCGCGGCTGTTGCATTGACTTTTCCTGCCACAGTGGTTTGTTGAACATCCTCTGAAAGACTTGAATCAGGAATCTTTCCCTAACGGGACAAAAAAGACCACGCTCGTCGTTAATGTCAGCCGGTCTGTGGTGTGAAAATATGTCAGTAAATCTCAGCGCATCAATCTGTGTCAAACCCTGTCACAGCCGGAACAGCTTCATCACACTCTGAGCAGATATTCAGCCATATGACACGCTGACAGCTATTAGTATGGATGAGCTCGTGCACCTCCAGGATCCTTAGCATGTTGATTATGTTGTGAGCTTGTGTACCTCATGTTGAATCCAGTATGTTACCAGAGCTGTCTCCAAACTTTTTTGGGTAGCAGGCACAAGTTCTCCAAAGTGATGTGAATTAGATACAGTGGCTTCATTGCACAGGCCTCATAAATACATATTTACAGTATGTGTCTGTGCAGCGTCTGCCTGCTCATCTATTGTTCCACGAGAGCTGAGCGTCCTTATTTTGAAGTCTCAGGTCAAGTCTTAAATACAGGCCCAGTGGATTTAGGGCTGTCGCAAGGTGAAAGTCAACAGTCGTGAATCATGGTGAAACCTTTGGTCATCAGTCCAAAACTTTGGTCCGAGAGCTGAGACACATCCATCAGTGGTGGATTTACAGCTTTGGCGACCAAAGCTGTGACAGCGTCAGAAATTTAGGACTAGTGTGGCTGCTGCTGCTCTAGCATCTACTACATATTACAGCTTGTAATTTCACATCGTCTTAACATCAGCCAAGTCCCAATAAAAAGCGCCCTGTGGGGTTTTCTTACACGCAAACTGCTTTCAGTGTTACCAAACTGCATCGTGGGCTTAACAAATAATGAATGCATTTGCTTCCTCATAACATTTGCAATGACAGATGTTCTTAAAAGTTGAAAACTGTCATTGTTTACATCCACCATCAGTCCTTCCCTGCCTTTGCTGCTGTGTTTCTCAGCACATAACCACCACCTGTAGATCGGTGCATTCGTGATAATCCATCGGCAGGATTGTGCATACCCTCACCTGCGTTCAGATACGTACACGTCCTCTTTTTTGTGACTCCAGTCAAGTGTTAAGATAATCATGCCCTGTTGCTCTGACCTCTGTCACTCCGGTTTTATCGCTCTCTTCAAGGCTACCAGACTCCTTTGACAAAAACAGTAATTTTTCCTCGCAGAACACAGGAGCTGCTGGTGTACTGCTTCCTCCATTGGCTAGTCTGTTTATGTTATTGTGTGACTTTGGTGAGTCCGACCTAACCCTTTAAAACACGGCAGTCACACAACAACATAAACAAACTAAGCAATCGTGGCAGCGGTAGACCAGCAAGTTCTTTGTTCTGTGAAGTAAAATTACTGTTTTTGGCAAAGGAGTCTGGTGGCTTTGAAGAAAGCATAGATGGATATAACGGCTTCACTTCCCTGACAGACAGGGCTGTCTGGCAGCGAGATAAAACGATGAACCTAGTCTAGCTATAGCATACACGTAAACTGTTATTGATTTTTATTGGTGGGCCTTTTTCTGGAAGCTTCTAAAAATCCCTCCAAACAACCTTTTATTCTCCACCCCACTCTCCCTCTAGGGAAACAGATGAAACTAATTTGCCCGTCTTGCAGGTGAGGATTTTCTCTGCCAAATCATGTTTATCCATTAACAACCTCAGCAAGGCTTAGAAAACATTGCACCTGACAGGGCCAGTTAGCTTCCCACAAGAGTCCTTTTTCAGTACAACTTTGTCGATTGTGCTTTTGATTGTGACAAGCAGGATGGTGATTATCGGCACAGAGAGTGGAGAGCAAGCCGAGTTTATGAATCATAGGTCATACTGGTTGAGGAAATATTGAGCTCTGTTCATCAGTATTTTCAGGTCCTCTAGAAATGATCATTTCTGAGTCACAAACACTAATTTTAGCTCTGTTGTGTGTTATGTGTTAAATGTGGTTCCTGAGAAAAATAATGATAGTGATAAGAGTGAGAAAGACAGACGGCTCAGAGATCATGACCCAGCACTTGGCTGCGTTTACTTTTCATACAGCAGACGTTAGATCTGTCAGAAGGTTAGCTGAGGTTTCCACCTGCATAGATTTCTGCTGATCTTCACAGTGGACCTGAACCCTGGATAATCTTAAAATAAATGGTTTCATTTTTCTACAAACACCACTCTTTATCACTGTGAACATGGCGGGAATTGAATTCACAGGTGGTCTGAGTGTATTAATGTTCAGTTGGGCAAACCGGCAGCAGGTTGTGTCGCTGCTACAGAAACACATAATGCCCACATTCAATGCCTTATTTCACCCACTGAGTCTGGTCTCCTAGCTTTATTTTCATTACAGCTCCATACCAATAACGTTAAATATGACAATATGCTGACGAAATCTTTCCATGTAGTACTTTTGATTTTGTAGAATTCAGCGCCTTCTGAAGTTTGTTTGGCTTTGAAAAAGAGAGTAAGTCAGCATCCTGTAGCAAACGATTAACCAACACCTGGAGAGTTTTAGCTAAGCTATCAGCGTGCTAACATGGCACACCACATGGTTTGTTACACAGAACCATCTGGGAGGTCGTCCTCACAAACTGCTTGGAAAAGGGCAGCCTGTTGGCAAGTGATTGGATGAATTATACGCCTATCACCAGCTAACCTTCAATGAACCTTATGATGCAGTGGGAGAGTGAATCTCTTGCCAGGAGAAGAGCTAAAAACATCTTTTTCATTGAGAAAAACCTTCAATGCCGTCCTTAAACCTCTCCAGGAGCCGCCATTGTGGGCTCTATGGAGGACACTAGCTTTAATCCAGACTCAAACATCTCAACCATTGGATAAACATGAAATCTGGTGCATACAATCGCCTGAAGATTATTAATTTATCCAATGCTTTGATTTATTACCAGATGAGCTTAACTAATGACATCAGCTGTACTTTGTGTCTCATTAATATTAGCATGTTCTAGCATGGTAACATGCTGATGTTAGCATTTAGCTCAAAGCACTTTCAGTACAGCGTCTCAGAGGTGCTGGCGTGACTGTGGACTCCAGTGATTTTATACATCAAAGTCTGTTTACAGGTCACTTAGGGAGTACTGCTACCTATGTGAAAAAGTTGCATAAAGCCTTTTGTGGCTCCAGAGGGACCTGAAGTCTGATAAATTTACTCCAGTGACTTCTTGTCTGAAAACAAGTTTGGAAATGAAAGAAACAAGTTGGTATGGAGTTAGAAAGAAGTGAGCCTCCTCATCTCTCCTCAAGCTAGCAGCTCGACGCTACATTGGCCGCTACTAGCATAGCAAAACCCAACTCTCCGACCCAACTATTGGGGTTGAAGTTGAATTGTGGGTAATGTAGGTGCCAGATTTTGACAAAAAGACGATATTTCTGGTTCTGCTGCATCAATCTGCTCCACCAGTGTTGAATGAATGTTGTGCTGAATCAGTACTCTTCAGATATTCTGCTAAGGTTTAATCAAAGAAATCACCAGTGTGCACTTAGAATAAAAATATAGCACTACTGTAATGTAAAAATGTAGATCCTTAAGGTCATTTTATGTGACGGGATATCAAAGTCAAAGCTGCTCTACCTTAAAATATATATCTGTGAATTCATTGACATTTCAAAAAGCAAACTCAGATAATTAAGGCCAGTCTTATGACTTTATCACATTGTCTTTGTCTGTGGTGGCATTTCAGAGACTCTCCAGCTTAGCTTCCAGTTTGAGGTTTCGATAATTGAGGTTGGACTGAAGGCCTACTTGGACTCTACAGAAGCTAAGTCTGTGCCACTGCTCACAACAGCAGCATACCAAACTCCATTTATGTGTTCAGAAGCCTGCCAAGTGTGTGTTGTCTGTGCCTCTAAAACACATCGGCCAGGGGAATGTGTGCATGTATTGACCAGCAGAGACTTTCATTAATCAGTGGAGGAAAGTTTTTCACAGTAAACTCACTGGTTCAGATGTGTGCTGTATTCACAGGTGACATGATAAATGAAGGCCGGCACAGTGCAGCGTATCCAGCAGGACAGGACTTTAATTTTTGGCGACTACAAAAGGCTGGAGGCGCTGAAAATGATTCGGTTCAGCCGGCTTGCTCCTCAAAACAGGCAAGAAAAGAATGAAAAACAGAAACAGGACATGGGTAAATCCCCACGGTGTCTGCGGGCTGTGTGGTTTGCCACCCTGCTCCTCAGACCGAGTTTGAAAAAGCAGAATAAAAAATGCACAAGCTAGTGAGCATGAAACTTCAAAATAAGGCCTTTTCTGAGAGACGGCATGAGAGAACATGAGATGAGAGGACACTTTAGGAGGGAAGAAGCAGAGATGGAGACAGAGAAGACGGAGGGGAAATAAGGTAACGAAGAGAGAGAGAGATTATGTGGAGAAGATGCCAGGATGCCTCCTGCTGGTTGTAAGTGGCGCTCCACCTGTGGCTACAAAGATGGATGTTGTGGCATGACGAGAGATCGCAAACATTTTCCCCTTCGCTTCAGGGCTCCATCATAAGAGCTCCTACCTGAACATTTCACACCAGCTTGACATTTCCTTCCCGGACGCATGCAGCATGGCAGTGATAAGCAGCAGCGGCTTTATATGGCAAAGGCACACACACACACACACACACACACTCTTCTTCTCTCTCTCTGTCCCAGGGAGTAAGCACTCCATTGCAGGCTGCTGACAGAGAGGTTATATACAACACTCAGTGGAGCCAAACAAAAGGGAGCGAGCAAAGAGACACTCCTCTAAGTTCAGCATTTATCAGCACACAGCGAGAGTAACAGCATTTCACTGTGCAGGTGTGTGTGTGTGTGTGTGTGTGTGTGTGTGTGTGTGTGTGTGTGTGTGTGTAATGTGTGTGTGTGTAAGTTGCAGCCATGACAACACCTTTAAGCAAGACTGTAACTTGTGCTGAATCGTGGCCAGAAGTGAATTCTCAAACACAGAGTAACGGCAGCAGTAGAGTGGAGTCGTAAAGTTTATGATCAGTCTCTGGAACGTCTAGTACAAAGAAAATCTATGGCCAGTTTGCTAACATTAGCCTCCATAAGCTGCTAGTTATACCAGACCACATAAGGCTGCAGAAAATTAAGAGATAACTGAGGTTTACTTAAAGGTAGATTTATATTTCTGTAGTTCTGGTCATCAGATTCAGGTTTATATTCATGTATTCAGTCATTCATATAAAAGGAATTTCTCTTTGGTGCAACGCACTGAACATGAAAAGAAAAACCAAACAGGGCAAAGGTCTTACAAGAATCATAAATATGGAAAAGGAAAAAAAAATACATTAAAATATATCAATAATATGTAATATTTATGTTTTCATAATGAAAAGAGCTGTACAGCCTTTGAAAGCATCGTTTCTATTGGCAATAATAAACAAGTTCAAAGAATAGTTTAAAACGAGAGTAACCCCTAACCCCAAGAAGATCGATACCACTCTCTGTCATGTCTGTCAAAACAAGGATATGTAACCTTTGAAAGAACATATCACACATTCATTCACTCACAAATCAAAAGCTGAATTCATAAATGACAAAAACAAGTAGCTTCTTGTGGGTAATGCTGGCAAATGTTAACATCATGTTGCCATGGAAGGGATATTGAGTCATTTCACTCTTCTCTTCTTCTGCTACTGTCACTCTGTGTTTTAGCATGTAGCATGTAGCTTTCACAGTGTGGAGCTTAAGAGCTATGAGGCAGTTAGCTTAGTTTAACAGCTAGCTCAGTAATGATAACACCACTTCTAATTCTCACTAATTAACACATTTAGAGGTGCTGGTAGGATATATATTTTTGGAGAGAGCCAGGCTGGCTGTTTAGCAGCTAGTCTTATCGCTAAGATAAGCTAATCCCCTCCTAGCTTTAGCTCAATACTCAAACACACAGACATAGCGGTTTCAGTCCTTCCATAGAACTCAAAAAGTGCATTTTCCCTAAATGAAAGACTGTGACATCGCTTAACGGAAGTCAATCGTTCAGTCGTTCAACATTTCTTTTCATTTTGGATGACCTCATTTTTCATTCAGCCTCCAAAGAAAAAGGCTTAGATGGTCAGACCTTGTCAGCCGCCGAGATTTTAGCATTTGATTAGATGAGTTCAGTGTTATTGCTGACATGAACGACAACCCAGACTTTAAAAAATAAGACCTGAGTGGTATTAAAGCAGAAGTGTCCTTTAAGTGTCGTGTGCAGCTCGGTCTGCAGTCTGCTCCTGAAAGCACAGACATTTCTGGCTTCCTGCAGCTCCTCCTGTGGACGTCTTAATAGAAAAGCTTTTCATTGGAGAGAGCTGAGCTACACGACAGCCCTTTGATCTCCTGCATTCATGTGTGTGTGTGTGTGTGTGTGTGTGTGTGTGTGTGTGTGTGTGTGTGTGTGAGAGGGTTAGTGTGTGTGTGGGTGTAAAGTAAGTAACATAATGTGTGTGCATGTGCATTTGTGTGCGGTGGCCAGTAAAGGTGAGAACATGAAACACTCTCTTTCATATTTAATGACTGGAGATGGGGCTAAGGAATGTTGCAGTGTTCGCAGGAGGTATTCCCGTGGGCTGTCAACCTGCTCGCAGCCCTCTGTTATATCCCTCACTACCGCGTGTGTGTGAGTGTGTGAGTGTGTATGTGGTAAGTATGCACTTTAGTGAGCGTGCAGGGAAAAAATAGTGCGTCCTACTGAAAGTTTAATAATTTGTTTTGAGGGGATGGGGGCAGGGGTTCAAAGAAGCATATGGCACATGCACGAGCGCTGCACCGGCATTGTTTTAATATTTCTGCTCTGCGTGGGAGGACTGGAAGGGATGGGAGTATGCACAGCAACCTATCGCGTCTGTAAACTAGGCCAAGCAGTAACAATAAATGTGCTGCAGTGACCGTACTGTGTATTGTATCCTTGGTGTTTCCCACGAGCTGCAGCCCTGGCCCCGACCAGCCGGAGGGTCCTCGGCAGCCCGAGGTGCTTGAGCGCTCCCTTGGGTTGCTTCCCTTTCTGATTAGGAAGCGTTTTATCTCCGCTCTCATCCTTATTAACTTCACATTGTCACTAATCAAAGCTGGTGTGATTTTAAGCCGAGCCGCGCTGGAACACGCCGTCCCCGAGCTCCGTGCTGGTTTCAGCTTCGACGCCATTAGCTTCTTGCATTATGTCCCCAGCTCAGTTTTGAATGATGGTGCTCTATAAAGGCTACATATGGGAATTTGCTGTAAATGCTAATTATTCATATCCTGGAAAGCAAACCTCCTTCAGGACAAGAGTTGTGTTCTGTCAGTGAGCTTTGGTTGAAGGGAAGAGGAGAGGGCAACTTTGAAAATCATGTCCAGTATGACTGATGACTGCCAGGGGTTTGAGGAAGATCAGCTTTGATCACTGGGAACAAAGGCAGCATGTTCTGCAGTGAAAGAGGCTGAGAGAGCACATATATCTGTGACTTTGCAGTGCTTTTGAAAAGTTCGAGGCCACTTTGGAAATTCAAAGTTAAAGCTTTTTACTGTATCTGAGCAGGTGCTTGTTAGCCAAGTGAGCAGCTTCATGGATGGCATTCCTGGTCCGTCATCACAATATCTCCACAGCCATTGCTGTGAAATTTGCTGCAGATATTCAAGGTCCCAGCAGGATAAATGCTAATAGCTTTGTGATGATATGAGTTTTTATCCGGCACCACCATCAGGTCACAACTCCAGTTTTAACTCCTTGCAAAACTAATGACATTCCCATCATCCTCAGCTGTACTTTCTTTTTAGTGGCAATTAGCTAATGTTAGCATGCTAACAGGCTGAACTAATGTTTAGACATCAGTATGTTAGCAGTGTTAACGTTAGCATGTAGCTCAAATACAGCCTTACAAAGCTCTAGCATGGTTGTAGAATCTGTAGTCTTGTTACTTAAACTGCTTGTTTTACAAATCAAGGTGTTATAACTTTGAGGAATGCATTAAGAAACATTAATCCTATGGAAAGGAACCAAAATGTTAATGGAGGTCCAAGTGCATGTCCTCTCACACGATGAACACCTGATTCAGTGGTTGATAATCTTGCGATAAATTTCCTGTACCTGGTGTCAGTGGTGCATAGTACAATTTTAGGTTTAATCCAAAGTTCATGCATTGACATTGACTTTGATGACTGTCATATAAATTCTTCTCACAGCGTTTGTGGTGTTTGATCTCTCTGTCATTCACCAGTAATTGGCTGTCATGTGCTATTTGTCTGTTGCTGAATTTGGAGCTGAAGTGTTGAACACCAACAGGAATGTGTACCAGTTGATACTGTTAAAGTTCAGCACCCTCAGGCTTTGTGCTTGTTCTGGTTGAAGCTGTTAATCTATGCAAAGTTCCCACATCAAAACACACTATTTACAGCATGGCAAATCTGCAGAGCATGAATATTTTACCGATTTGAACTCAGCCACTGGATCCATCAATATCTGGTGTTTTTTTGCACCAGCTTTAAAGACCAGTAGCATCTTTAAATCAATCATTGTGACAACTTTTTGAGAAAACATGTACGTCCAGTTTCCATGTTGCACCATCAAACTCCTGACTTTAAAGTGATGCTGGAATCAAATTCAAACTAAACTAAATGAGACAATCTGGGAGGTTTTTGGTGTCACTGACAGAAACTACGGGCCTGAAATAACATCACAACCAATAAATAAAGTAGAAAAAAGCTTAAAAAAATAAAAATTAACTCAGGTTTTTCTGAAGTCAAACCCTGAGACGAACCTCTCTGACTTCATAAGCGTCACTGAATGTCATCACAGCTGCATCATAAGCGTTAAATATCACTGAATAACAACAGGACCAAACCGAATAGAACTCTGAATCATTATTATTTATCATTATTTACTATTATTTGTACTATTTGATTCCGTTAAGGGCTGCACGGGATTGTTTCTGATCCAGTTTCCAATAACTCCAGATGGTTGTAAAGTCCAAAAGTCAAATTTATTAAACGCCTTCATGTATTTATGTTGACAAAACTGACTGAGTTTTATTCATGAAGGAGTTCGGCGCTGAATAACGATAATTATAATAAGCTTTTATTACAGCTGTGGGTTAACAAGACAGAACATGTACTGTACAATACTTGAGAAACCTGAATAATTACCGGCAGTAAAGAGATGTTGTGAAATGATTCTGCCGCAAAGATGTTTTCACGTAGGATCAATATGCTGCTGCAAGTTCATTGAATAAACAAGCCCTTCATTATTGTTGTTTTGTTTTTTTTCGCAGAGCTTCCGTACGGCTGGGAGAAAATCGATGACCCCATTTACGGCAGCTACTATGTCGAGTAAGTCGGGTACATCTTTAATATGTAATGGCTTGCTTTTGATTTTCAGTGCAGCCCGGTGGTGCTGTATTAATCAGATTTATTAGGAGCAGACTGCCGCTGCAGCCAGGAAGCCGTTTCTCCACTTTTGTCTGCCTGCTGATGGCTCACTGTTTGTTTGCAGGGGGAACTTCATTTGTCTGCGTGTGCTTACCCATATTTCTGCGTTATCCTTCTGTCCGAAACGCTCGCAGTGCATCTGCATCTGTAGATCAGTTCGTGAGCAGAGATCAGTGTCTCTTTTTATACATTCTGCATGTCTGTTCATCCATATCCACTGCTGCAGTGGCCCGTCCTCTCTGCTGAACTGCATGTCCCCTCCCTGCTCAGAGGTGTCATTTCTTTGGCTGGATGCTCTCCACTCTCGGGCGTAGGGACGGGCCTCTATTTTTAGACAGGCGGGGGGGAGTCATTTGGCTTGACTTTGCTTAAGAAAACCCCCAGAATGACAGTTGACTCCTCGCTGCACTCGCCTCTCGAGATGCTCTCATTGTCTTGCCTTCTCGTCATGTAAATATCATGAAAGGGAAGTTACCAGGCCTTGAGATTATGTAACTCTGTAAAAATATAGTCAAGCTGTTCTGTAATTAGCACCGTGATCCTGTGGTGTTCATTAAAAGATAAGGAGAGGAGAGAACGATGGTGTGTGTTTATGTGAGAGCACAATGGAGCCTGAAAGAGTGAGGGAAGTATCTAATGATGACTAATTATTTCACACTGGCAAATTACAGCATTTGTAGTCATTGACTATCTTCCCCCTTGCAAACTAAATTAAGACCGACGTGGGACGTTAAAGGAAATCTCTGTTTCATGTGTAGGTTTCCTCCCAGTCACTGATTCACACAATTCTGCTGGAAAGACGGGCTGAATGTTGGAAAGCCCAGAATCAGTCGTTTGTTCTTTTTTGCTCAGCAAAGCCATTCTGCGGCTCTGTTACATAATCTGGGGGACCGGCCATTTAATTAATCATCATAGCAATAGCTGCTGTAGTGCCAGGATTTTTAGATGTGATCTTCGCCGAGAGGGCGGCTAAGTTAGGTGCAGCAGGATGGTGTGAACTCTAAAACCTTTTTTTTTTTTTTTTTTTTTGTCATCATAGCCATATAAATAGAAGGACCCAGTTTGAGAACCCAGTCCTGGAGGCTAAAAGGAGACTCCAGCAGCAGCAGCAGATGCAAAGCCAGGGTCTGTCCTCACTGCCCCTTCCCACCATCTACAGAGGTAAGACCACCACGCTGCTGTCTCGGCCTTGAAAGGACAAAAACCATTAACTCCCATTACAGTCGTGCTCATGATCTGTCTGTGTGTTTGTAGAGGACATATCAAGTCATGTTGTTCACCTTTTCAGTTTCCAGTTTTTCTAAGTCTCTTATTTGCGTCAGACAATGATGTAATGCACCTTGAACTTTTTGAAAGAAACTCTCCAGTCTGTAGTTGCTCCTGTCCCAACTTCTTTGAAATATGCATCAAATCAAATATGCGAAAAATTCTTTTTCCAAATTCAAATTTTTTTTATTGACTGGTTTCTTGACACCTGATTCCAGCACTAACTCTCCACCAGCCACAGCGGTTGGATGTACTGCTAGAAAAAACTGTCTGGCCTGGTGAAGTGGAGGTTTGTTTCCATAGTAACGTAGTAGTCCATCGCTCTGAGTGGAGAGCCTGTCTCCGTGGTTACACTCTGTGTACGTTCCAGTGAGGCTCTCTCTCCTCCCTCTCCCCACCTCCTTCCTGCTTTCCCCTCCAAACTTGGATGCCAGTGGAGGATGCCAGCCCCTGTGCCTCCCTCCCCAGATCCCCTCTCGTTCAGGTCGGCCCGGTGCCCGAGCGCTGCCACAGCCTCGGCGACCTCTCCCGCTCGCCAACTCTGGGTCGCAGGGCGGCCGCGTACGCCACATCCTCCTCCGCCAACGTCTCCCCGCTCCGGCGCGTTCTGACTCGGCGGATGAATTTGTGCCCCCACCACCACCAACAGCAGCCACTTCACACCTCTGCCTGCTCTGTGGTGCTAGAGCAGCCTGTCTGTAGCCCCTTCTCCCTGTGGCACTTTGTCAGTAAGTAGGCCAAGAGAGAAGCAAAGGAGGCTGACTGTCGTTCTCATGCCTGCCTGCGCTCGTTTGACTTACTGTAAGCATGCTAGCTCGCAAGCAAGCTTTTCCCTTGAGGCAGTAGAGGGATTTGTGTGACGAGCGTGTACCATGACATGTCTTATCGCCTGACATAAGCAGGCAGGAGAGTGTAATCACTCAGTCCATGTCTGGACCAGTGATGGCAAACAATGAATGTAAACTAGCGCACTAGCCACGTCTCCCTGAGAGGTGAAGAGATTGGAGACTGTAAGTGTGACTAAGCTTGTTGGCTGAGATCCTCTCATTCCTGCGCAAGGCGCCTTCCTCCAGAAATCTCCCAGCTCTCCCTCCTTCAGAAATCTCCCAGTCCTTCCCTAACCCTCTCAAGCATCTTCTCTTGGAACTGATCCCTGATTGACAGCATGTCATTCGCTGAATTTTGCTGCTTCCTTGGTAGCCTTGGGATGGGACTGAAGACCTGCACCACTGATGCTCTCTGCACCCCTTCTGCCCACACTATCCCAGCATGGGAGGACAGGAACGGACCTAAGTTTAGTGTATTTGAGTGTACGAAAGGGGATGTTGCATTTGAACCTTGCACGGGAGCCGAAATCATTCAATCACACCTGCATCTTTCAGCACCACAGACCCACCTCTGTCCTCGAGTTCGCTGTTTTGCAGCTAAGATCATACCCTGCCAGTTTTCCTGCGGCTACACCCATGTCTTTCTGGACAAGCTTTACCCATGCCCCCACCCTGTGAGCACTGCCCTGCACCGGCTTTGAGGTCCTTTCAATCTTTGCTCTAAAGCACCCACCGAATCAGGGTTTGTTTTTGGTTAATTCGTTTCTTTGTGTCCTTTATAGAGAAGCCGCTGTTCACGCGGGACCCCACTCAGCTGAAAGGCAGTTTTTTGTCCACATCACTCCAAAAGAGCAGCATGGGCTTTGGCTTCACTATTATCGGAGGCGACGAGCCTGATGAATTCCTCCAGGTCAAGAGCGTTATCCCTGACGGGCCTGCCGCAGCTGACGGGAAGATGGCCACAGGTAAGCCTCAGGCATGGCCGAAACACAAGCTGAGACTCAAACAGAAAACAGCACTCCCTGACTTTTATTTAAGCAGGAACTCTCTTGAGATACCCGACGACACATAAGAGCACGCATCCCTCACATGTAGGTCAATAAACCAGGATCTCAAAGACACATGAAAAAGGCTTTTCTTAGAGGTTTGATTCCTGTAGCAGTTATCAGCATCCATCCAGAAAAATTAGTTTTCAAGACCCTCATTTTTCCACATCCATCTTTTTTAATGCAGCTTACACATTGTCAAATTCAAACACATCATACATGTGGTACTCAAACACAGTTTCATAAATATGCACATCAGATGTATGCATGCATTCTGCGCATGTGTGTTTGCAGGTTTGCTAAGCTAGCACTGTATAAGCTCTGCTTGCGGGTGTATGTGTGCACACGCGTGTGCACCGACTGCAGAGTTTTGTTCTTCCATTAATCATAAAGGGGACTATATGAGCACCATAACTCCTGACTGTGGCCACAGGGGGGTGGAACTGTAGCGCATATGCACAGATACACACACACACACACACACACACACACACACACCAAGACAGAGCAGCTGCACTAAAAGGTCAAGGGAGTAGAGCTAGCAGGTTTGTCAGTGGCCTCAGCGTGCAATGATGTGTCTAGTTGTATACACTGGAGCAAATACAGAGCTTATAGAAGCCATTTATCAGACATAAAGTAAGCTGGTCAGGGAGCTGCCGCTGTAGTAAAGCTGTCCTCTAAAACACTGAACACTCAGAATATTAGGTCAGAAATGTCTGTTTTTTAGAAACGTGTGGGCACAGTAGTCCAAAATAGGTCCTCTGATGACTAATAAAGCTTATCCTGACGATACTGCATATGAAACATCTCTTTGTCTTCTCATCCCCTCGTCTCTCTTTTCATGTGTTCTTCCCCCAGAAATAACTAACAAATCCCTCTCACATCTATACTATCCCACCTCCCCTTCAGCTCATCTCCATCTCTATCTCACCATCCAGCCTCCACCCCCCCACCTCGCCTCCCCAGACTTTGTGTCCTACTTCTGCAGTAACAGCGCGAGCTCGATCACAGTAGCTCAGAGCTCACGAGGATGGCGTCCCGTGGAGGTGTGAAATTCCCAATTCCAGATAGATAATTTGCGCCGCTTTCTCTTCATGACCCTTCCTCACTGTCTCCACTACGCGATTAGACAATCTGGGAAAACATCACCTCTTAAAAAGTTTTTTATTAAATATCTGATTTACACCTTGCTAAACCGCATGCAGTGCAGTGCAGTTTTGTCCGAGATATACTGTCTTTTTTTACTAAATATATTTTTGTTTTTGCCCATAGAAGAAATGTAGTGTGTATTAGATGGGATATTTCTGTGTTTTTGTGAAATTTAGAGCTGTGAGCCCAAATAGCTTGAGGTGGAGAGGCATAGTTTGGATGCCAGAGGCGGCATTTAATGCAAAATCAAGTGGGTTTGTTGGTGCAGTATGTTTTCCAGCTGGAGAGTGTAACAGATGCAACACTCTTTCAGCAACATGGGTTATTCCACTGAACTCTGTCCATATACTACAGTGTTTGTTCTATTCGTAGAAGACAGAATATGCATCACATTTAGCATTTTTATTGATTCAGTGTTTCAATTTACAAAACATTGCTCACCAAAAACACACAGTTGCCGTGATCTAGACGTTTGGAAATTACACTTCGTTATTTAGATTAAACTCTTATCTAACATCAAATGTTGATTCAAGTGACCAAATTTAAGTGTTTTTATTCCGACTTTTCTGGCGTTCAGACAAAAGTAGACAAAAGCAGGCTTCTCATTTCTAGCCCGTAATTTTTTGCAGCTTATGTGATTAGCTGCTGTTCGCAGATTGAATCAGCTCTAGCTGGCTAATTAAGCTGACGTTAGCTCCACGAGTTGGTTGGAAATACAGTGGTTGCCTGGCTTTTTAATGTTTCGGGCTAATTTAAGTGTAGCCTATAAGCCAAAAACTAATGCAGTTAGTTAATGATATGCTCCTTGCCCTCAGAGATAAGGTTGTAGAAGCTAGTAGGCTAGTTAGCGGGAACTAACTCAGTCCTAACTAACTCGAACCCTCTGACACTTATGCATCGTCACATCACAGACTATCTGCCATTAAATGTGTTTTGTCTGCAAAATCTTGAGACATTCATTATTATTCTAATCACACCTGCACGTCTGATACGGCTGTAATGCAGTTTGGACGCCCCCCCCCCCCCCCCATTTAGCCTGACACGCACACAAAAACACTCAGTCACACACAAAACACTGCAGTCTCTAACAAATGCTCGCACCCCGCTGAGACTCTAAACTGCTCTGTTCTGGTGGCCTCGTCTCGGCAGGGCCACGGAGACCTCTTGTTATGTCGACAGGCTCTTGAACACACTATTAGCCGGAGATGAATATGTCATAAAGAATATGCAAGGATGGGACAATGAGAGATGAAGCAGCCGTGTGGGCCTTGGTCCCAGTGACTGTGTTGTTTACGCTTAAGGTCAGTGTAATTTAGAATTTACAAGGGACCTACAGGAGGCTTTGTAATGGATGGAGAGAGGGCTATTTGGTGGCCGTGAGGGTGTTTTTCCCTGGGTCTCTCTGTTTACATGTCCTCTTCTCTGCACTTATATATATGCACACCCGTGTTTCTGACCGTTTGTGTTTATCAAGGGTTATTTTACCCGAATCTTCCACTCGATTTAATCTGTACTGCTCACAGTATTGAAAAGTTGCACTTTAAAAACTCAACATTTCTCTCGAGACACAGTGTCCCCGTTACTGTGGATAATCCACCAAATCCAGAGCAGTCGTTCCCAACCTGGAGGTCAGGCTGCCTCAAGGAGTCACAAGATGATTCCGAGGAGCTGCGTGATGTTGAACAAGATAGATAAGAACAAAGACATACGTTTGCTCCATCTCTCTTGTCTTTGCTTTTCTTTCTTTTGAAATGCTGCATAGTTTTACGTCTGTAGGCCTCAAAAAATGACTGAAATTTAAAAAAACATGAGACAGAAACCTCTTTTTGCTATAAATTCTCCAGGCTCATAGAAATTCTGCTGCTAACATTGCTGGCTGAAATGATGTTGCTGACACATCCTGTCACCTGTAGCAAGAGTAGCTAGTTAAGCTAACGTTAGCTGCATGAGTTAGCTGAAAATGGCTGAGTTTTTAGTTTCAGGTAACTTGTTTCTTGACATCTACATAGTTTTTCCTTTTCAGACCTCAAAAACTGATGGAAATTAAACAATACAAGCTGGTAAAAATTCCTTTTTTGTTACGACCACAGTGCTATAACTTCTTGCCACCTCTAGCCTGCATATAGACACACAATTGTCAAATTCACCATTGTCTCTAAACCTTGGCAGATAAATCCCGACCCATCTGCATGGTAAGGTACCGTAAGGGGTAGGAAAGGGCTGACCCTTTAGATCAAAGCACACATGATAGATTATGTCTCTATATGTGAGTTCATAGCTAAAACAAGTCGCTGCTCTCCGTCTGGCTGCGTGTCCTCCCCAGTCATAAAGAATGTGAACTGCGGGCATGACGAGGGCACCGTAAGGTCACGGCGCCATCATTTGTTTTCTGCCAGTGTGCTCAGCTATTGATCCTGACACGGCTGCTCAAGGCAAATGTCGTCTGCGTTTACCCAGATTAATTAAAAAGTCCCTCACGTCACGTTGCCTCGAGGTGTGAGCTCACTCTGTCAATACCGCCGTTAAAACTTGGAAAGCATTTGTCCGCAACACAGAGCATTCGGTGATATCTTAACCTCCGTTTTACCTCGGCTGCTGTCGCTCAGATTGGTCAACAACTGAGACTCACTTCAACAGTCAATCCAGAAAAATCAATATGAATTGCCATGTTGTTTTAGAAAAAGTGTCATTGACCCAGCCATTAGTGCTATTATAACCTCCTGCTCACGTTTTTAGAGAACGGCAGAATGGAGCCTGTGATTAGCAAGGTGAGGGCCAATCACTAAAGCACATGCTTTGCTTATTAATCATGAAAGATCTTTGTTTTTCACTTTCTCTCCATGCAACACACACCCATGCTCTCGTCCTGCCCACTCTCTAAAGTGCATGACAATTACGGCTGCAATTAGAAAATAATTGTTTTCATTATCAACCCAGGTAGTGCTGTTTGTCAGAAAATGGATGGTGCCTTGTGTTCCCACTTGCCCAGTGTTTTAAAGACCTGCATGCTGCACAGTCGAGCACCAAACACTATATTTAGTAATTCGGTTGAGACAAAGATAAGTCCGGATGTGGAGCGTTTTGTGTGGGAACATTTAATTGTCAGCCAGGTTTTATCTACAGTGCAGTATATTGCAGCCAGCAAATAAAAGCACTTGGCCCCATAAAAGGCAAACATTTTAGCCACTTGTCATCAGCAGTATTTTACACTTGAAAGGCACATAAGACATCACCTGTGGTAATGTTTATCTGTAGAAATGGTTTATGGCTTTCAGAGGAATCCAAGGAGAAACAGTGCTGATGTACTGCACAGCTGATTGAGTACAAGAATAGCTGGAGAGTCCTAACATCACCTCCGCTTCAGCGCCTGTTCCACTCTCATCTGGAACTCAATGCAGTCTGTAATTGAAGCTTTGTTTGGGTACCTGGCTGTACTGTGCATATTGTTATTTTAAGGTGAATGAATACCTACTACTGCAGTTGCTATTCAAATCTGAACCCTGTAGGAATGCCAGCAAACTAATTGCCATTCGTACAACTGCAGCTCTTGTGAAGGGTATTATACATCATCACAACTATTTCTTCCCCGTCCATGATATCCTCCACCTCTGTCCTCTGTCCTCTCTGCAATTTTGTTATCTCTGCAGCCAAAAACAGTTCAGCCCTCTCTGTCCTCTCACCCCTTTTCGGCATCTGAGGTCAGTTTCATCAAATTTGCAGCAGGGGTCCAAGCTGCGGTTCGCCACATGATACTTTTTCCTGTCCTCTTATTTGAGACACAATGTCCAAATATCTGCTATACTTGTGACTCCTGCATGCAAGAGCCCTGTAGGACTTCAGGACAATTAGACCATTAACTGGAGACAGTCTCCAGTTTGTGGGAAATAGTGTTTGTTAAAGGCTGCTATAAACAGAAAGCTAACATTGTTAGCATCCCTGTTGAGGGGGATCTTGGTAGCCCACTGGTTAAAACCCACACCATGTAATTACAATGTCCCCAGTAGTCCAATATCACAAATCACAGTTTGGACACCCTCTGTCCTTAGACCCTGGAACGTTTACATGCTTTCATGATAAAAAATCTACCCATCCTTGTGTTTGCAGGTGATGTCATTGTCTACATCAACGATGTGTGTGTCCTGGGCACCACCCACGCTGACGTGGTCAAGCTCTTCCAGTCGGTGCCAATTGGCCAAAGCGTCACCCTGGTCTTGTGTCGTGGCTACCCTTTGCCCTACGACCCGGAGGAGGCTGCCAACACCAACAACAACACCACCGCCACCACCATCATCTCCCCGCTGGGCATCATGGAGCAGCGGCCCATCATGGTGAACGGCAGGACGGGCTACGACAACTACCTGGACTATCTGTCCCGCACGGCGCGCTTTGTCACAGACCCCAGCCAGGACCAGGTCAACAACGCCCAGCAGCAGCTGCTCGCCTCTCACCCGGGTGACACCCACCTAGACGGCTCACTTCCTCTCACCACCGGCACCACGCCTCCTGACAGCGTCTCCATGGCGTCATCAGGGGCGACCCAGGGGGAGCTACTGACCCTGACCATGGTGAAGGGCATGGACGGTTTTGGCTTCACCATCGCGGACAGCGCCACGGGCCAGCGGGTCAAACAGGTGCTGGAGCCTCAGGGCTGCCCGGGCCTGTGCGAGGGGGACCTGATTGTGGAGATTAACAAGCAGCCCGTGCAGGGATTCACACACACCCAGGTGGTGGAGCTTCTCAAGGAGTGTGGCGTGGGAGCTGAGACCTGCCTGGTGGTTCAGAGAGGTGGAGCAGGTAAGACCGGTGGCTGCAGGTAGGGATGGCGTGGAAGATTGTTGGCTCACCGCGAGCACTCGAGTCTCTCCGCGCTCACTCCATATTTGCCTTTCTAGCTGCATACCTGTCCGCCTCTTCATTTGTGTCCTTTTTGTAGCTGAGTGTGACTGTATGTGTGGTCCGGTCCAAAGGCTGCAGGAACCTATTTAGCAGTCCTGCAGTGCTCAACAATGGCTGGCTGATGCATAGCTCCTCTCAAGTGCCTTTCCTGGTCCTCTTTTTTCATGCGGGAAGAAAAACAGCTTCGCTTCACTTTACCTGAGTAAATGCCGGTGCTCTGCTCACTGAGCCATAGCGCCTACTGGTCAACAAATACCCCCTGATTGAAGTGCATGCTTTTTGCAGCGCTGAGCCGTTTTAAAAATCTCTCTCGGATTTTTTTTTTTTTTTTTTTTTTTTTTTTTTTATCACGTCAGTTTCATATGTATGGCACATCTTACGTTCTTTTGAGCCTCGAATAAAAGCCCCAAAATTAAAGTGTGTCAAAAGTTGCACAGTTTTTGGACAAAAATGCTGGCAGACTGCAAATGGCTCTGAAGTGCTTTCTACCCGGTGTTTTTCAGAATGTGTGGCCCTCTGACAATCATAATTATGCAGTGCACTCTGTCGTGAGGCACACACAGGGTTGTGATTTGCAGAATCAACAGGTAGCTGACTGTTTTCTGCTCTGTCAGTGTGTGTGGTATGTTGGGGCGGGGGTTGTTTGCAGAGAGTGTAGAAATGTCCTCAAATAGCCTGAAACCTTCAGACAGCTTTCTCCTAATGGCGATGTCTTTGAAAGTGAAAGAAAAAGAAGAAAGATTCACTCTTATGTATTCCTTGAATGTGTACACGGCTCAAATGACAGCATAAGTTGTGCGTAAACCTGCTGTGATCTGCCTACAAACTGAGTTTGCCTTCTTGCTGCATTGTGGAGGTAGTGCATCTGCCAGCGATGACTCAGCCGAAGCTCCGATGCTGAAGATTAAAACGTTAGATTTTAATTAAATCTAGAAACGGCAACAGCCGCATTTCATCACCCAAACAGATCTGTCTCTGAAACACTGTTGTTAAGTGTTGTTAAATGATTCCTCTCTTTGAGTTCACCCGTCCCTGATTTATCCTCTAAGTGACGGCACATGAACTTTAGCGCTCGCGCTCTCTGGACGCTAACCGGACGGGGAAACCAATACTGCTTTTGTGTGGAACCAATTTGTAGTTCTGTATTTTGCCTCTTTGTGTTGTGTAATGTCACATACCAATCATAATGCCAACTGCCTGATGCCTCAGACACCACTGAGACTCACCCACAAAGGTCAGCAGCGTCCTCTGAATAGATTTATTGCCATTTATTTCTTTATTAGGCTGCCCATGTCTCATGTTGGTGAGCCGGGTGCCACCAAACAGGACGAGGAGCAGCAGAGTGAAGACATTAGCTTCTAGGAGTGGAAAATGTGGGCAATTTCTGACCCAGAAAAGGCAAATAAATTATTTTGAAGCCTCTAAAATGTCATCTGTCAACATATAAACACACACACGGGAGAGGTCAAAAGTTTTGTGCCACCATCTCAAAAATCACCAATCTGTCAACACGAACACAAGAACGCACTCTCCCATCTGCACAGGAAGCCAACAGTGAAGCGCTCCCACCATCTGTCCGGGTTCTTCACTCGCGGCGGAGCTTTAGAAGGTCGAAACAAGCGCTCCCATCTCAAAAGCAGCCTTTTGGCCCGCAGAGAAAATGGCAACCTTATTTACATGCTATATTTCATCTCATTATTCCAAATGTGGATGTGGCTCAGCTCCACTATGCAACAATACGCCAGGGTGCAGCGTCACATCTGTTTGGGTTGATTTCCTGTGACATGACAAGCTGTTGGTGCTAGAGGTGGAGAGAGAGAGTGTGCCACCCGGTCTGCTCGTCCGCAGCGTGACTGCATACGGCTCACATACAGTATGCGGAGAGAAGACAGGGAAAGGGTGTCAAAGCGCCCCGTCCGGGTGGGTTTTTAACAGCGTTGGTCTCTGGAGAGTATTTTTGCAATTTAACCAGGAAACACTGTCAGACTTTCAGCTCGTTAAGATCGGAGACTTAAGAGAAAACGGTCACAATAGAGTCTTTGTAATTTTTGTCTGTAAACTCTTTGTGATGGAGATAAACAAGGAGCGCGGGGCTGAGGAGAAAACCACAAATCTGGAGTTTTCATGCAGCGAAGCTAATGATCTGTTATTCCTGTTAAAGTCTTGTGATGGTAGCTTTGTTGACGTTCACCTCTGTAGTTGTCTCTTCTCTCCACACACTCTAAAATAGTAATATAGTTAGAAGTTTGGATGCAGTTTTTAAGGCAGAAATTGGAGCTTTGGTGTCAAAGACGTAACTAGCCGGTTCAGACTTTTCTCTAATTTTGTGCTTCTGTCTTGTGAAATAGTTTCACCTCTTTTTGCCTTTTAAAGTGATGCAAGGAGGTCGGTCTAAGAGGTAACAAGTGAAAAAGGCTGAGGAGCACTGAATTAGAGAACAGCGCTGCAGTAGCATCACTAGCAAGTTACTTGGTAGGACTCGTTACAGGTAGAACAGTAGTTTTTAATATTGATCTGTCAGGTCAAACATTGGCTTTTTTGGTTATACACTGTTTAATCAGACAAAACAAGAGATGTCAGTAGACTCTGACCAAGCTTAATATCTTGAATGTGGTGTTTTCCAGTAGAGCTGAGAGCAAACAAACAAATTGATTTGTTGATCAGCTTCTTTCCATGACATTTTCGAGATTTACATTCTGTTTATTGTTGTCATGTTTGGTCCCAGTCACGCAGCGTCCTGTTGTTTGCCCGCTCCAAGTGCTGCAGTGTTCAAATGAAACAGATTGAGAACGAAACTCTGTGGTGAACATTTGTGTTCCTGCACACAGTTTTCAGCAACACAAATACTGCAGAGTGTAAGATTTGAGCTGCAGCTGATTCTCTCAGAAAGGCCGGCTCAGAGCGTTCAGCCAAGCTATTACCCATCGTAATAAAACTGTCACCAGGCTGCCGGAATGATGTTCCACCTCTTAACATGCCACAGTTTGGCCCACTCCTCTGGACCACTGGACACTGGCCACGCAATCTAATTGAACTGGCTGTTCTTGTTGTTAAGGGCTTGTGCCACTAGCCACAGTCGTAGAGAGAGACCGACCGGCTGATATCCGTCACCAAACAACTGTTATGCTCCTGTCTCTCTCCCAATATTTGTCAGATCTGGTGCGAGCAAACAGCTCATCACTTTTACTGAAAACACAATCTGAAGCTGGGATTGAACAGGCACCACGAGCTGACTAAAGTTTAAAAGAGAGCTAGCGTGCATATTTCTGAACGACTGAATCCTTTCAGAACTATGGCCTGTTTGTTCTGCAGACAGAACGACCACCTCTGAGTGTCTTCGTGGTCTGGGAGAACGCGCACATTTCATACATACACGTTTCTTAAAGGGGATTGTACGCAGGATTTGTCGGCTGCAGCTCAACGAGCATGAGAGAGCGAGCAGCGATGGTCGAGAGAGGGTGGCGTTAGCGAGAACAAAGCCCTGAATCAGAAATAAAACTTCCCGATTGCTTGGCGGCAGATACGTTCTAAAGCATAAACAAACACACACATACAACCCTGCGGGAAGGTGCAGCATTGCCAGAGTTTGTGTGAATGCAGCCAAAATGCATGTTTCATCCTGTCGGCTGCAGCCTCTCTGCTCTGTGTGTGTGGACATGAATCACTTGTGGGGACATGAATCTGTTTACACGGTCGCACTGTGTGGACTCACCTTCCTTATGGGGACAAGAGCAAGTCCCTATAATGTAAATCATTAGATTTTAGGGCTTAAGGTGAAGGTAAGGTTAGGTTAAGTTTAGGGTTGCATGTGTGTTGGTGCTCAGGTGGACACACAGACCTGCAGCTCTTTACAGACACCCATATCACAGACAGTGATGTAACTCGGTCACTACCTTTTTATAAAGTCCCGCCTTCACCCCCTGTGCACTGCTATTGGCTGGAAGCTACACACCCACCGCCCAGAAATGTCCTGAACACAGCAGAATAATAAGAAATACAGGCAGAGCGCTCGGCGTCTGCAGATAAATACACCACCACGCGCTTCCAGTGGGTTGTAAGTGGTGATTTACACACACACACACTCACCTCCTGTCTTTGTTTCAACGCTGTATCTGACATAGAGGAAGCAGCAGAAGTTGGAAAAGCTATCGAGAATTGATGGAGAAACAGGAAGGAGCAGAGAAATGATGTGAATGTAGCACAACTGCAGAGTGAGAATTAAAAAGCGAGAGCAGCAGTTTCCCTTCAGCAAGCCTCGTCTCGCTCGGCTTGATGTTGTCATGGGCACGGTTAAGAGGAAGCCATTGTTGTAATTCAGAGAGCACATGTAGCTTCATAGCATCAGTAAGTCATTACCATTATCATTTTGAGACATAATTATCATTAACAAAAGAGACAGTCATGAGGAAAAGCGGCAACTCCCGACATCCTTGAAGCTCGTTCGTCACTGTGCCAGATTGCAGACAGAAATGTGGAGATTTTCACTCAGCAGAGTTTGGTGTAAAGGAAGATTGTGGGCTGAGAGGAAAGCCGAGGAAGGAAAAAGACAAAATCTCCCTCATGTTCACGATGGCATGGGGCGTTTTTCAGCACTGTGATAATTAAACATCGGCTGATAATCATTGCCACTTCATTTCACTTCATTCCTTCAGTCTGACATTGTTCCCACGTTGGCTGATTTCTTCAGGGGCTCATTTTGCCTTTCGCTTCATTGTGCAGCTCTGCCGATCTCATCCACCTGCCTGGTATGCACAAAGATGACATCAGCATTCCCTGTCCCACCTATGAAGCTCTGATTGGTTAACCCAGCTGACCAATCAGAGCTGGGCAGTGATTGAGCTCACTGCTAAATCACACCAAGCTATTGCAGAGACTTCAGAAGGAAATAGTCCAGCTCCTAACTGACAGTAAAACCATGATTCTGGTTGTTGTTTGTGTTAGTTAATGAGCTTTAGAGATGCTTGTAGGCTGTTATCTTCTGACAGAGCCAGGCTAGCTGTGTCTCCCTTTCTGCTAAGCTAAGCTGACCAGCTGCTGGCTGTAGCTTCATATTTAGCAAACAGACCTGAGAGCAGTGTCAGTCCTCTCGTCTAAGAAGCTGTCCAACTGTTAAATCTATAAGCTGCGGGTAGATGGTGATACTAAGCATGCTTATGTTTTGGATGTCGCTGTAATGGTGTGGATCCTTTTAACTGAAGAGGTTTTTGTTTTTTATCTTCCCCCGGCACGTGTCTCGACTCCCACGAAGAATTCGCCATCAGAAACGAGACATCAGGGCCAAGCTGACCGCCAATTCACCGCCCAAAAATGAGCCGTTTATGATCAAACCATCCAGTCAATTAAGCCCCATCACCTTGAAAAAGCCCACGCTCGTAATATAGTTATGATATTTAGCCATCCCTTAAATTTGAGTTTGACTCCTGAGCCGTTTTCGCCCAACAAATGGGCACTCTGTCTCTCATCACCCGTAATTATTGTGCCAGCGTGTGTGTGTGTGCGCGCCAGCATATGTGTGTGTGCACGCACGTGGCAAACAGCCTCATTAGTGGCTATCTAGACCATTAACAGGCTGTGTCCTCGTTGCCACACCAGCAGAGACGCGGGGCTGTAATTAGCTGCCGAGACTTCTGCTCGTTCACGTGTACGTTCGCCCATTTAGCTTCCTCTAACTTGCCACATTCTGCCTCGCTGCCAGCCCCTGCCCCCCCGCCCACGCACTCACACAAACGCTGAGCCGCATGGTTTTGATTCACACAGGTTGTACGCACACCTACACGACAGCCAGGCACGCTCTTTCCTCGTCTTATTTGCACACATCCCAAGGCAGCCTTCTGCACACAAGCCCCCGCACACTTATATAAACTCCCCCTTCTACTACTGTCCTGGGTAAACTGTACGTTATGAATCAGCTGTCTGCTTTGACCTTTCACCCGAGATTGGTCGGTGTGCGCAGGGATGACCAGAGGCCGCTCCGAGAACCATGCAGAAGGTCCGCTTTGTAGAGAAAGAAAAGAAAAAGGAGGGTTTGATTCACTGAGCCTCCTCCAGCCTCCCAGGGAATCGGTGTGTAACTAGACAGTGATTCATTGGATGTGTGTGAGCACCGTAGAATAGTTGGAAACAAAAGAGACAGAGAAAGGGAGGAGAGAGCAGGGAAGTGATGAGTTCGGCTCTCTGCCAGGAGACCGCGGACTGTCGGCCATGTTCACAGCTCTGTCCCCACCGGCTCCCAACCTGCAGGAGCTGCCCGCCAGGGATCAATAACCCGTCCGGACGGCCCCTGGAAAGACAGCCAAGGGCCTCGAGCATGAAGGGCAGGATGCTGAGATTAGATTATAGCAGAAACGGAAAGGGTTAACTGGCAGTGTTCAGCTTCATTGCCATCCAAATTAGATCATACTACAGATGCAAAAGTTTGCTCTGCATCTCCTCTCTGTGAGCAAGAGGAGCAGAATGACTGACCTTGGTTGCCTCTTAAACAAATCAGGCTTTAATAGGATGGAGCGATTACCATTGATTGCACGAGCTCGCTTGAATAAATAGCGCTGTTTTGAGCTTTAATATCATGCATATTCAACCGTGCGCCTTTCAGATGATTTGTTTAGCAGACAGCTACAGTGAGGCCGGTTTTTTGGAGAGCATCCGGCGAGCATCGGACGGGACGGGCATCTGAATAGAAGTGGATAGAATCAGTTTTCTGCTGCGGATGTTGTGTGAAGCTGCCAGCCTCCCTCATGAGATGGAGATGCATATTCATAAAGGGCTGAAAGATTCATGCATGCTGCCATCAGTTCTAGTGTCATCACAGTCTCATTTAAATAATTGAAGGGCTAGTATTAGCCTCTCATTGTGAAATTAGAGAGATCTCTGTCTTTGTATGGGAGAATAAATGCAGCCTTATGTGTTTTAAGTGCTTGGCCGTGTGTGCACCTTGTGTTTGTCGCCCACACAGTATATGTTTTTATTTATTCACTTTTTGCTAAATCACAGTCACAGGTGGCTTTAAAGAAAATGATGAATATAGTAATGGGTAAACATGAATATTTTTACAACTAAATCCTTCAATCTTGAACTAATTAAATTCATGCGCATTAAAATATGCCAACGCCTCAATGGTTTGGAGTTCGCACAGTATGGAAAGATCTTACGAGTCCAGAAATACATTATTTTTTCATCATTTGGCAACAAGATATTACCTTGTGTGCAGCTTTTAAATATTGTGCACTCAGGTTATTTATCTAATAAAAACAGCACCCTATAACTCGCTTGTTTTGTAGCCATTCAGCCATTATTAAAAACAGTTAAAAAATACAAACACACAAATGCTTTAAGATGATCAGACATGCCAGATTTTATTTGCTGCTTTTCAGAAGTTCTTCTGTGAAGTCTTGGCCTGGTTAACCAGTGACAGGAACCCAGGGCTAAAATCAGCAGCTGTTTGGCCCAAAATTAGCTTATAATGCTGCTTTAGCTGTCAAATTTGCAATTAATCGACCTACCAGCGTCCATTGACGTCATTGAATTTGGGCTTAAAGGCAGCAGTGGCCAGCTCCAGTCGTCTGCTGTTTAAACTCTTGAGGCTGTCTTCTCTGCAGCTCATTAATATCCAGCTATGCATGGTGTAAATCTGTGTCGTCCTCCTGTCAGCTCGGCCTGTTGTCCTTTAAAATGTGCTGAGTTCAGTCCCGAGAAGAGCTCCCTCCTCTGTGATGCAGCCGTGGGCATCCAAACACATATAAAACCGTCATCTCAATCAATTTGAGACGTGCTTGTAACATTATTGCTTGCTTTTGCATCAAGCCTGTATCTCCTCAGTCTAAGTTTCAGCTTCTCCAGACATCTGAGCTCGCATTTCACATGAGCTTTTTTCCCCTTCCAAAGGCTGAGTGAGTCGCTGGCATTGAGTCTGATCAAAATGGCACCATGAGAAACAAGACGACTCAGCACCCTCGGAGCAGGAAAAGGCTCTCAGAAAACACTTCCCAGTTCAAAACTCTTTAATCCGAGTTTTGGGCAGCAGCTGAAAACGGAGCACAACTTCAGCCGAACGTATGAAGCCGTGCCAGGGCTGATGTGGGCGATACGCTAGCGCACACAACCACACACCACAGAGCGTGAATCAGTGAGATATCCTGCCCTCGTTATTGCCGTTGCGCTGATCTTTGCTGCATCACAAAAGGGTGACACTTACAGGGGGACGGGACACCGGTTAGCTTGGAACCAAAATCCAAGTTTGACACCGCTGAGTTCATGTAGCTTTCCGCAGCCGAGCTGACAAGTCTGGTTAGCACTCAGGCTAAACGCTTTCAGCACCGCAGACAGCTCCGCTCACTCGCTCTCTTTCTCCCAGTCTCTCTGTCTGTCTCTCGGCCCCTTCTCAACTTTTAGCCACGGGGCACGCTGACACTCGTGTCCAACTAAATGTGGGGTACGCCTGAGCGAGCAGCGACTGCACCCGGAGGATCACCTCGGCCAGCGATGCCTGGCAGTGTCCTTCTCTTCTGTCCGTCCAGCTCAGGTCCCGTCACCCGCGCTGAAGACCGCTGTGTCGTTGCCTCTTTTGCTCGCCGTGTCTCAGATTCTGGACAGAAAGCTGCTCATTGATTGAAGAAAAGCAAAAATCCTCTGTGTGCCTTGCTGTTATCATACTTTTTAAAATATTCTTTCTTGTTTTGGGCTGATAAAATAACCCCATGTGCTCTCAGTGTGAAATTGGCATTGAGTTTTAGATAAGCTGTTGTAACTGTGTTTGTTTCTGTGTTTGCTTATTTTGACTGAGAGGAGCTGACGGTCTGAGAAACATTTCTGCATCTCATGTTTGTGTAGCTTTTGTTAATTTCCATGTTGTCACCGTTCCACTCGCGGCTCAGTGAGACCAATGTTTTTACAGTGCGATTGGAGTCCCGCCAGGCCAAGACTGGGAAGGCTGGTGCATAATTCGAGCAGTCACCCCATAATTCGATCCCCCCATTTGCATATGCTTGTAGCGTCCCAGCGGGGAGAGCATGGCAGCACTTGAAAGACAGGAAGGACAGGAATTGAATCTGGAAGATGGAGCGTGCACTTCTTTTTCCACGCTCCTGTGAATCTGACTGTGCTGCAGCATATGTTTCATTACTCTGTGTGTGTGTGTGTGTGTGTGTGTGTGTGTGTGTGTGTGTGTGTGTGTGTGTGTGTGTGTGTGTGTGTGTGTGTGTTCATGTATGACACACCGATGTCAACAGTGACCGTCGTGCTTTTTACTGATTGTTTTCTTTCATCGCTCGAGATAGATCTCTGGGTGTTGTGCTGGAACAGTGTTGTAAACAGCAAAGATGTGTGACATACCTTTTTAAAGGTCAAAGTAAGATGAATGGGAAAGTCAAAGGGACACGTGTGCCCTTTGCCTTTCTGCACCGCGTTACAAACTGAAACCACTTTATCGTGACGTACAGTCACACTGAACCCACTTCAGTGAAGCATTCTCAAACCCCGCTGCTTTTCCAGCGTCACTGCTGAGGCCCCTGACCGATCTACGATAGGTTCACAAACGCTAACAACAGTCCTGATAACAGAAGCTGATATCTGAAGACATTTTATCTGGAGGTAGATGGAGGGTCTTAAGTTGCACAAAAACACCAAAAACAGAAATGAATCTATTTAAAGCAACTTATTAACTCTATGTTTATATTGATAATGGACCACATGACTACTTATATTTTGCATTTTGTCTGTTTTGGTTGACCTGCTCAGCAGACAGACAGTTAGTGATTAGCTGGTGAAGAAGTGGAGCATTTAGCAGCTAAAGAGCCAGATATTTCCCTCAGGAGGTTTTGGAGACCAGAATATTGGACTTAAACTTGCCAGGTGGCCAGAAACACAACAAATTAATGCTAATGTTAGTAACCGATGGATGTGTAAAAAGGCAACTGTTCGCCACATCAACTTAGAGAGGAGCTCCAGAGGGATCGGCATGAAGTCTGATGAAAATGCCTCAAGTGATGTCGCTCAAGGCAGCGAAGACTGCAGAAGACTACAAGCTTGAAATTTAAAAAATCTGAGGGTGTGGAGTTAGAAAGAAGTGAGCTCATCAGACCTCTGTAGCCTACATTAGCTAGCATTAGCCGCCACTAGCATAACACCTGAATCTCTGTATGAACTGTTGGCAGTCGAGTTGTGCATTGTGGGTAATGCAGGTGCCAGGTTTTCAGAAAAGAAGAATGCGTGGGCAACAAAAGACAATGTTATGTCAGCTAGTCAAAGACGTGCCTCGCAGACCACACAAAGACGTCAAGCAGGCGATATCTGGTCGCGTGGGGGACGGGTCGCAGCAAGCTACAAGCAAGCTAAGTCACGCAGTGTGACCAAGGCACAAAATGACCCCTTCGTCTCATTTTGGCCGCCTGTTGATCCTTGTCCATCACGTTTTTTTCAGCTCCATTATTTCAGTATCAACACATCTCAGTCTGTATTCGAGCAAGCCTTTTAAGGGCTTATTTTAATCTCTCTGCCTCCACAATAAGTTGTGGCCTCGTAGGAATTTATTTTCCATCTTCTGCTTTGTGCTTTTATCCTGTTTGTGTTTTCTTTGTCCTCTCCGCAATTCAAAAACACTGAATTCATCGTCTTATTTTCATTTGGTTTGTCTGTAATTCTGTTGATAATGGTTTTTGGTTTTTTGCTTCACTTTATTATCCACAAAAATCCACTGGAATTGGCTTTGGCAGCTAAAATTAAACCTCACATCTCATGATCTGTTTCTACCATCTTTTTCAGTCTAAAGCATTTTTTTTTTTTTTTGTTCTCTCAACATTGCAGGTCACTATTCACCCTGGAAGACCCCTAAGCAGGTAACATGCGCCAGCCTCCAAAGCGTCCCCATTTCTGCTGTTCGATCATTAATATCCAGTAGATTTTCACTTTAGCACCAATGGCTGTGCATACTGTATGTGCTAATCACAATGACTCTAATCTTCTTTTTTTTTTTTTACACCTTTGTGAGATTTAGAAATTACTGTTCAGCCCCTCTCCCGCCGTACTAACTCCACTGATGATTCATGATGTGTCCGTGGCTTTTACAGCACTTTGATACTCACTCAGCCCTTCTTTATTGTCGCAGGATGGCAAAAAAAGGTCAAGTAGCCCGCTCATAACATCACAAGACTCTTGATCCTGCAAGTCAGAGCTAAATCAGAGCCTGACTCACTGCCATCAGGGTTATCCACACTCAGGGAATTGAATTTAATTATGCTACAGTTACAGAGCTGCTGTTCTAACTGCTTTGGCATGGCTCAGATGCACTTTCATCCCTCCTTTATCTTCATTTTATAGCATTTTTCCTATCTTTCAGATTTTTTAAAAGCTTTTTTGCATTTTCATGCTGCCCTACATTCGCTCCCTGCTCGCGTATCTTTCACCTCGCCTTTATTTCCATTAAGCAAAACCTTCTTCAAACTTCAACCACCGTACTATCACCGTGCTAAAGCACACATCCTCTCAGATCAGATTCACTCTGTCTTCATGTGTGTTTGCCTGCACACGAGTCCTTCTTTGTTCCTCTTTGTGCCGCGGTGAGTGTCATCCATTTCATGCCTGGACGTCCTCCCAGAGCTGCACTGACCAGGCCCTGACCCCGTCCCACGTTGTCCCCCTTTCCCAGATCACAGCTCATGACGCAGGAGACCTCCTTTGTTTGTCTTCTCAGTCACTCGTCCTCGTCGTTGTCCGTCATCCCTGCTGTCTCTTGATTTAATCAATCTCCTCCGTCTCCCTCGGAATAATTGTAATTCTGAGCTCTGAGGGGAAAAGCTTTGAGCGCAGAGCAGCAGACAGCATGCAGAGCCTCCCTCTCTTGTCTCGTCTGTTCACGTCTCTCTCTTTACCCCCCCAGTGTTCATTTGTTAGCTGCCCGAGCTCCCCCAGCTCCTGAACCCCCTCCCCGCCGCACACCAGAGTTCAGTCTCAGTTTAATTGGGTATCATTTGTTACAGGAAGACTTGTGCAGCTCTGAGAATGAAATATGGAGAAATTTGACTAATAAGGGAAGAGCGGGGAATCACTTAATTGTCATGTGAACCTACAGTCGAGTGAAGGCTCAGCCTGCAGCTCCAGAGAGTTTCATTTCCAAATGAGCTTATCGAGATTTGTCTGCCAGGTCCAACCAGTACTGTAGGTAACAGCTGCTTAATGCTGGAGCACGTGCAGGTGTTTTTTTTTGTTCAATAACGCTGTCTCATAAAGGCGGCCTGCCTGCAGTGTCCTCTATCCATCTGACCAACTAGATTATAGCCAGAGTGCACTTGCTTCAACAGTCTTAATCAAGCAGAGGAAAAGACAGAGACAGAGAGTGAAAGAGAGATCAGGATTCAGTGGTGTAATCCCAGCCTTAACAAGGTCCTCATTCCCAGCAGCCCCCCCACCCGCGTGCAGACGTGCTCCACATCAACGGCGAATGACGAATGAAACCACAAAGAGTGGAAACACTTTTGATTGCATCCCAGAGCTTTTTATGAAGCTGATATTTATTCTCGGTACATCTTGAACCAGATGCCCCGCCATTCTCAATATTAAAGCGTGCCATATGCAGCCGGTCTCGCCGTCTCAGTTTCAAAAAGCTCGGCGTCCCCTCCGGATCCGTCTCACACTTTAGGATACGTCAACGTGTCATCTTTGCTATCTGCTCAGTGTCGTGCCATGACTCGAGCGGCCTGGCGTATCTGACACATCAAGGCTGACACGCTGACTGACTGGTGTTGTCAAAACTGCTGGTGTCACCTCAGACACTTGACAGCACATTTCTAAATCCAGTGTTTCTGGATGAAACTTATGCAAATTCGCTATGATAAAGAATATTCTACCTTCTAAAAACAGAGTAGCCCAGTGCCAGATTTTGCCATTTTCCTTGAAAGAGGCACATATTTATCTGTTTGTCACGTTCTTCTCTCCATACGCACATCTTTGATACACACTGTCATCTAAGTACAGTCTGGAATTGTTTTGCTTGTTAGCTACTAACCTCACTAACTGTCTGGCTTCCTGTCTGTCCAACATGAATTGATCGTTCGTTCATCCCCGCCCCCAAAAGGCGATTGTCCAATCAAAGCACAGAAGACCTGTCAAGCTTTTGGTTTCTTTCTAAAGTGGGTGATAGAGAGAGTTTTGTGTCGTTTTATCACCCGTTCAAAACCAAAACGCAAAAAAAATCTGCTTTAACATAGGCTGCTAACGTTAGCATGGCCGGCTAACTAGCTTACTTCAAACAGGAATAAGCTAGCGTTATTTTCAAAGGCATTAGCTAACTATATGTGGGCCTATACTATGTACAATTCTGAGGTCTTTACTTGGTTATTTCCATTTTCTGGTACTTTATAGTTGTACTCTGCTACAATAATTTGGAGGCAAATTTTGTACTTTTTACTCCCCTGCTTTTATTTTTAACCTGTAGCATCAAGTTACTTCAAAGGTTCAGATTATTAATGCAAAATATCAGTTAAAAATTAGCCCCACCTCTACCAGCTGTACACATTAATGGATCAACAATTTTACGTAGTACTTCTTCCAGTGCTGCATTTTTCTAAATATTACTGTAATATAATGCTATCACTAACTGGCTCTACCCTGCAGAACAAAACCAATATGCAGCTCTTACATTTCTATCCTCTGTGAATCACAGGCAGGTGAGGATGGTGACTTCCTGTCTGGAAGCTTCAGCCTTAATTATTTATCAGTTTATCTTGTATGAAGCCATCAGATGCACAGTTTAGGTCCTTTTACAGGCTTTTCATTTTTAAACGGATCCACTAGAAGCTTTAAGGACTCAGCCGGAGAGTTTTCACCTGACTAGCTAATGGAATTGTAGCACTAGCATTAGCTTATGAAGCTAACTGATGCACAGAAGATGTAATCAGGCAAAAAGGTCCACAGTCATCAGTTGGAGGTGAGGATCCAGCTTTGTCCACATCTGTCAGTGGTGTTACACCCACTGTTTCACAAGTAAATGACAATTTTGATTGGAAAATCTGCAAAGTGTGCTGTTTGTGAACTGAAGGCTTGACAGGAACAGAAGGACGGGGATTAGCCAACAGTCAAAAGTCATGAAAGCAAACTTTGCTTCAGTTTTTAGTGTTGTTGTCATGGCTACCGAGCTAAAATCAAGCGTCCCAGGTGGGAAAGGTGGTAGAGAAATACTGACCCCTCATGCCGCTGTGCTTTGCAGGTGCTGGAGCAGTGGGAGTCCCAGCAGGGCCAGAGCAGCCCCGCTCAGACCAGCCTGTCAGCCCCCGTTATCCCCCACAGCGCCCCCTTCCCAAGCCACCATCTCCACAGGGCCTCGGTCCCAGACTCAGCCTCCGAGGCCTTGGCCCTGGCTAAACCAGACCCCTATGACCTTTATGAGAAGTCCAGGGCTATCTATGAGAGTAGGCGTAAGTACCAGAGTCGATCCTGCAGGTGTCGCGTTGTGACAAACACTTCTCTCTAGCGCTGAAGAAAGATGGACTCCGCATTGGAAGGTGGAGTCGTGGAGATTCATCACTCTTTCCCTTTCCCTCACAAACACACACATTCTTCGCTGCTCCACGAAAAATGAGCTGACCTCTTTCAATCAAACTGAAAGATCTGCTGCTGAATCTGCAGCACAGATACCTCAGCTTTAATCCGTCATCTGGCGATTTGCAGACGTATTCCCTCAGCATTTGCAGCTACTAATTTCCTCTTGTTATCTCACTTGATCTTCGCTCCTTAAATGCCCACACAAGCTAAAACACAAACAAAACCTGCCATCAGCTCAGTCTCTTCGCCGACTGGAAGGAGCTTTACATCCAGACGCCGACGTGCTCGCTGCCAGCTCACATCATGAGCGGAGATAAATAAACACTCCGCACGGCAGATGATGTTTTTGGGACATAATGCTCTGCTGCCAGCCATATTACCGTCCTCTGACTTGTAAAATGTGGAGGAAGTCATTTATTCTTGTGCTAATATCATCAGGATGCATCATAACTCTAATGCCCTCCGCAGTAGAAACAAATATATACAGTATGGGTGGTTGTAATTCAAATTAATATCATTTAGTTAGCTTTCCAATTATATCCTCTCTGGATTTAATTCCCTCCATGAAGGTCTAATGCCGTTTCAAAGCATTATCCACATTGCCTGGAATTAATTCTGCTGAATCTCTTTTATTTATCAGCCTGAAAGTAGTCAAATTTAAATATACTGATTCTACGAATATTGTGATCAAAATCCTGATGATGTGTACACTTTTTCCTCAGTGGTGGCTGCTTAAAAGTCTACAAACCATCTTACGATCATCAGCTTTTAATTCAATTGATAGTAGAAATTGTCCGCTTTTATCAAGAACCTCTAAAGACACACAGACGTCAGCGTCGGCTCTGTGTTTGTATGCATGCGCGTCAGTTAACAGCAGCCACAGATGAATGAATGTCTTGTGTGGTGCGTCAGCATGAGTGACACTTCCTGAGGTTTCTTTTGTTTCTCTCAGCCGACATGAGCTGGTAAAAGTTTGGTGTTCATTCTGATGGAAGAGGACTGTAATTCAGGAGGACGTGGCTGTCAGAAAGCCTCCTCGCCAGTCCTGGATCTCTCCTCCCTCCTCTTCAGCCGTGGGTACAGGGATCAGCGTCACGTCTTCCTTTCAGTAAAGGTCAGGGGTCGGATCTGACGAAGCACAGACGGGTGGTTGGGAAGGCTCCATTAGCTCCTCTGGCTGGTGTGGGTGAAGCAGGGTGTGACCAGATGGAGCTCTGTGAGCTGTTAATGTTGGATCTGTGAGGTTTAATAGATCAGTGTGTGCGTTTATGTAAAAGAGTGGAGTTAAAGGGTCAAAGCGCTCTCACTGCCCCTAGTGGTAGAGGCAGGTATTTCAGTGGAGCAGCGTGCTCAGTGGACAGAGATGTGGCTGTTGTGGCAGATTTGTAGGCAGTTAACAGAGTAAATAAAACCCAAAGTATCTCTGAGAGTCAAAATGAATGAAATTTTCCCTTTTTTCCTTGTAGTTTCCTTTGCCCTTAGTGATTTTTTTTTTCTTTTTTTGACCTTGCAATCAGCAGTTTAGAAAACGTTGCATTGATTAGTTGTTCTGGAGCTTTCCATCAGCATGGACAAAAAAATGAAAACACTCCTGCACACTGTTTGTCTCACTGCCGGGTATGTTTATGAATCAGAGGCAGTATGAGAGAGCATCACAGCTGTTACATATATGTACTGTACATACTGTGGATGCTGGGTAAGATGAGGTCACACTCATCTTACAATCTCGATCAATTTGTCCAAAAATGAGTAGATGTACATCAGTGGCAGTTTTACCTTTGGCATCTTTTCTAATCTAATTTGATCCTGAGATGTTTTTAAGAAGAAACGCCCTCTTAATCTAATTACCTGTCTGTTCTTAAGGTCTTTAATTCTCCAGTTCATCCTCTGAACTGTGTGCTCTATCTGATGTGGGTTGAATTGACCTAAACATTGTAAATACAGAAAGGAGTTAGAAAGGCAGTGTGCTGGAGATTTTCCATTTTTACTTGAAGATGTACTTCCCTCCGAAACACTCAGATTTGCAGAGATTTCTTTTTTTTTTTTGCAGATTTCAGTGTGCGGAGGCTTTTTCATTCTGTTTCTTTCAACCACACCTGCTCATTAAGATCATGTGATGCGACGGAAAGCTCAGAGCTGCTAATAAAAGGAACTTGAGGTGTGATTATTTTGTCAATGTCTCTTTTTTTTGCCTTTCCAAAAAAAATGAATAATTCATCTGAAAATCAACCTTGACTTTTCTCATTTGTTGGACTTCTTTTTAATGCCGGTTGTTGCTTCGCCCGCAAAGTCAGCTCGACCTGCAGAGGAAGCGCCGCATGTGGTTTCTGCGGTAACAGCTGTGTCACTCCTCTCGTCTGCGCTCGTGATGTTCTTGCTCCCATCATTCCTGCTGAGTCCCAGCAGAGCGCTCAGTGTGATTAAAACAGTTACAATTGGAATCCATTTTTCATTCGCGGCCACTTGTCTGCGGTTGAGTTCATTTTGCCTCTTTGCAGATCACGGCGTCGCGTGAAGCCCCTGATTGCGGATCAGTGCTTGCGTCCCACCTCACACTGTAAATAAGGGACGGGTATATTACACGCTGTAAGCACCGCCTGACTTTTATGGATGATGCAGAAATTTTGCGGTGACATTAATGCTGAGGCAGAGCCTTTCAGCCTTGTTCTAGCCTTTGTGGGAGAATGTGCGTTTGCTGCTGTGCTGTCTGTCGATGTGTGCACTCGTGTTTGTTTGTGTGCATTTGTTGTTTACGGCTGCTTCCTGCATCTTTTTCTAGAACCTGGACAACCACGGACTGTTTTTCCTGTGGACTCCTCAGGTAAACACGTCGCCTCTGCAGAGACATTGTTAGCAAAACAAACTGTGAAGACGCAGGACGTTAATGTTGTCTGTGGTGGTGCAGCTTCAGGAGCGGAGTACCAGGACATCGAGGTGCACCTGCGCAGGCAGAAGTCCGGCTTCGGTTTCCGGGTGCTGGGCGGGGACGAGGCAGGCCAGCCTGTGAGTCCGGAGACGCGTGAGAAGGCTCGTATGGCGATGGGCGTGGAACCCTGTCATTTTCTCCTCTCTAACCCACTACACACACTGTGTACACCTAACCCTGACCTTTGACCCCTGAGAGAGTGCTGGCTCTGGCTGCTTCGGTGTCTTTTGCTGTCTGTTAAAGTAACAAAACAAGATTTGAATCACATTATTATTATAACAACCACCTTAACACCCACTGCATGCGACACTCACAGTCCAGCATCTGAAGCCGCGTCGTCCGACCTCGACTTCCTGCGTCTAACAGTCTGCATGTGACAACAGATCTTGATCGGCGCCATCATCGAGAAGAGTCCGGCCGACCTGGATGGACGCTTGCGGCCTGGTGATGAGCTGCTGTTTGTGGACGGGATCCCGGTGGTGGGGAAGCCACACAGATACGTCATTGACTTGATGCACGGGGCTGCGCGCAACGGCCAGGTGAACCTGGTCATCAGGAGGCGGGTGCAGCCGGCAGGTGAGCTGATCAGGTGTCAGTACTTCCTTAATGTGATGATGGAGTTTTTATTTCTTCACTTTTAGCCTTTATTGATGCTGTGTAGTATAGACAGGGAGAAACATGAGCAAAGAGATAAATCCAAAGTGTAAACATGCAGCTTAGTTATGGAGAAGAGGGCAGTGAGATATTTTTACCCTCAGACTATTTTGATATTCTCTACTTTTCTTACTGTAAACACATCTGATTAAAAAAGAACAAAACCAAGTATTATGTGTGCCGCCTAAACCTGATATAAGATTATTCCTCTGAGCCATTATTCCTCTATTAAAACACATCAATGAGCCGCACCAGATAGGATGTTTGTATTACTCCACAGCTGACAATAGTCCCCAGTAAAAGCTTTCTTTAGCCCTGTTTGAGTCATATTTGCTAAAAGCTACAGTGCCCAGCTGATTTAGGAAATCATGTAGCTTTTTTATTTTAAATGAAATATTTATGATGTTTTAATTCAGCGTGAACAGAGTGAAGGAGTCGAAGCAGTCCGAGACAGTTTTGGTCTTTTTCACGTGGGATTTGTTGATAATAAAAGAAATAGAAATATCGGCGTCCTTATCCTTCATACAGCCGAGTTATAAGTTGGATAAACTGACTACTCGCCGACTGAAAAAATCAATTTTTGGTGGACTTTTAAAGGACACAGTTAATTCTGCACAGAGCAGCTTTAGGATGCTGCTTTCTAAAGCCAATTGATCTCACAGGCTTTGCTTCTCGCATCTCTGGCTGTCCTCGTTCTTCTTCTCTTGTTTCCCTCCCCTTTTCTGTTCGCCACTACGATTCTTGTCCTGCAACGATTCAGGAAACGCCGTTTAATCAGTCGGAAAACTGAAGCACTAATCTCCCTGAGTAATTACGCCGAGGCCCTCCCAGAAAAGCACATTAACACACTCTGTTGCTCACACACGTTGCTCCGTGGTCGCTCTTCAGGTTCCTTCGCCTTTGAGCCCGGCGCCCAGGGCGCCGCTTCCTCACGTGAACTCCGGCCTCCCCTGTTCTCATTATCACTGCCTCCCCACACATGATGGCACACACACATGCTCACACTCTTCTCACCAATCCACTTCTTCCCACTCTGTTCCGCCTTCTCTGTCAATTTCTTCTCACCAAAGGCTCCAGTCTGACTCATGCCTGGCCTCTTCTGCAGCCCTTACTTCCATCCTAATTGTCTGACTCCCACTGGCACTTTGCAAGGTGTCAGACTCCGCTCTCTGCTCTGAGCTCATACTTCTGCCGACACCGCAAGCCCCACATTTTACACAATTCGTCCTCTTTCTTCATGCCTCAGCGCCAGCAATAACCGTGACCAGAGGCACTGTGTTTTCAGGTTTTCTGTCCGTCCTCGTGAACGCGGTATCTCAGGAGAGCTTTGAGAGAAATTCTTCAGATTTGGCACAAATGTGCACTTGGACTCATTTAGATTACATCGTGCTGGTCAAAGGTTAGTGTGACCTCAAAAATGCATTGAGTGATGACATGTTATATCCAAAAGGTCAAAGGTCAGCTTCACTGTGACATCATAATGTTGTGCAGAAACACTTTTCTGGCCATTATTCAGCACCATAACTCAGGAGCAGAAGGCAGATTGTGACCATATTTCACATTTGGTCAGATCCTCAATTGGTGACTCTAATCTTGGGCGTCCACCGTGAAACTGTCCACCACAGGCTGATTGGATCTGCTGATATTGATCTTCAGGTGATTGTCGTTGCACCATGTGATGAAGCTCTCCGTCAGTCCTCTGGAAAAATGGTGGAGACAGCATGTCTCTCTCTGGAATCAGACCTCTCAATACCTTTCATTATATTCCTTTAAAGTCTTCACTGCATGAGTCTGAGTAGACATGTGAACTGCAGCTTCACTGGTTGTTGGAGGCAAACAAATGCCAGGTGGTACTTCTACTTTTTGACTACTTTTCTCCTCATAAAATCACTATTTGTGCACTTGGTGTAAGGAAATACTACATGTGGGTATGTACCTTTTTACAGTGACAGATCTCGCTGTAACTTCATATCAGTAAGCTGAAGTTACAATTTCAATTCCCAGCTGTTTAGCGACAGAAAGCTGCAGCGCTGCTTCTCAGTGTGCTCTCAAAACACAACACACGGTTTGATCCGTCAGTGTGCCAGAATGCATACACGCCAAAAAAAGCTAGAGGTGCAAGAAGCTGCTCCCGCTCTGGCTGCACAGACGCGATGCTGCATTTTAATGATGTGTTTCACCACGTTGCGTTCGCTCATCTGTTTTGTTTTACTGTCTCGTGTTTGCTTCTTGATCCTTCTCGAGGATGAGATTCAGCTCCGGCTTGTCCAATTTTATGGGGGAGGAGAAAAAAGTACTCCTGCCAGATTAATTGTTTTTGCCGATGCAGAATTATCCTTAGATTCTCCCAAAGCGATTAATGCAGCACATTGGTCATTTTTCCCCGTGTAAGAACAGCAGAGAGACAGTGACAGGAATCTTAAATTGCTGAAATCAATGAAAAAGATTCAGTAATTGACAGGCGGCTTTGGGTCTCCTAGAAATGCCGCTTGTGTTTGTCCACCAATTAGATCTTTCCAGCGGAGGAAAGTGAATTTATTCAAGTACTGTACTCACGTACAAATCTGAGAATTTCCTGCTACCTCTCTGTTTTCATTTCACTACGTTTCAATACACAAAAACAGAATATATTGATTATTTGCAAATGGGGGGTTAAAACAAACCTGAAATAAGATTAAATATGGAGTCAGAAAAAAGAAAACTCCCTCCCAAAAAGGTGTCCACTCCTCTAGATCTGATTGGGCCACTAAAAACAGTGCAATACAGAGCTGTAGAGGACTGTCAGCTTCCACCTCCCTCACCTGTGCTGTTATACCCTCTGGTGTCCAAACACACACCTCAGCTACCGCAGCCTGCATGCAGCAGGTCAGCAGGTCGCCCAAAATCACATTTGATTGGATCCATTTTTGTGCGCCTTCAAAATGAGTCACAAAACTTACAACACAGACTTTTTCATCATGTAATTAGCATATTATGATATAACTGAAACATTAGCACATTGACTCAGGATGAGGACTGGGTAAATGTGTCTGTGATCACGGCTGGCTTTGTGTATGTGTCTGCTCAGCTCTCTGGCTCCCCCTACAGGTGAGTCCTGCCCAGAGAACGGTCGTAGCCCAGGCTCTGTCTCCACGCAGCACAGCTCCCCTCGCAGTGACTTCACATATGGCAACAGCACCATCAGCACCCAGGCACCCAACGCCGGCATGGGCAACACCGCCGCCCCTTCTGACCGGACGTCGACCCCCAACACACAACCCAGCGATGTCATCATCAATCGAAAGGAGAGCGAAGGCTTCGGCTTCGTCATCATCAGCTCGCTCAACCGGCCCGAAGCGGCCGCCACCAACAGTGAGTCCAGCAATTGTTTTAGTGGTGTTTTATGGAGTCAAGTGCATGCTCGTGCATCATCAGTCATCCTCTACTCTGCATAACAAGTGCCAAAGCTTGCGCGGAAGCTCGTAGACGCACATAAAGTACCAGGTCAAGTCAGTATCATGTCAAGATAAGTGCCAAACTTAAGTGTAAGAAGAGGTCGTGGCTCAATAAAAAGTGAAGCACCTCTCATTCTATCTCCTCAATTATACATGCCCTCCCACGGCACGTCAGTCACACACATCTCTGATACACTGCCGTGAGCATCAGTGCATCGCCCACACACATGAAAAAAAAAAAAAAAAACCTGGATGCCTTACGTAAGCCTGGGGTGAATAGCAAAATGAGAGAGACAGAGACATATTCAGTCAGTCAGTGAGCAGCGTGTGAGCACACACAGGCGTAATCCTCCAATCTGCTGCTGCCGAGCGCGTCTTTACCTGCAGCGTGTTGTGCTCCAATCCTCCAACAGCTGTGCCCCATAAAATTGGCCGCATCATCGAGGGCAGCCCGGCCGACCGCTGCGGGAAGCTGAAGGTGGGAGACAGGATACTGGCGGTGAACAGCCAGTCCATCGTCAACATGCCGCACGCCGACATCGTTAAGCTGATCAAGGATGCGGGCCTCAGCGTCACCCTGAGGATCATACCGCAGGAAGGTGAGCAGACACGTGGACACGCACACAACACGTGGACGTGATAGACGAGGGCTTGAGATTGCACTGCTTAGGGAAGACAGTGATTTATGACAGTGAGTGATTTGGCTCCATTAAGTGAAAGTTGTAATATGAGTTTTGTGATTTCTTCTCAGATTTACTGTCACTTGTCATATTCATGAGTTGTGTTCCCCTGGTCTGTAAAAGCTCCTCACTCATAACACTTCTGCATGCAATTTCTTGTACGGAGCTGCTATTTCTCATTGTGGTTGCAATAACACAGAATTCACTATGGCTGAAAAATGTGTGTGATTTCTGTTCCGTTCGTCTTTTATGCTGCTAGAGAGTTTTATACCAGTGAGACTTCCACCTAGAACAGATAAGTGGCTTAAAAATACTGAAGCAAGCAAGACTGACTTAATTACTAAGACTGAGGACTGACTTTCAGTTTACATTAAGAGAGCCTCCACGCTGTATTCCTTTAATTAAATGATAATGACGCTTGGTTTGCCTTCCTTTTTCTGTTCTATGCTTTGTCATTCATGGACATATATAACCTCGGTATTTAGAGCTGCATTAAAGGTGATTATTAGTAGCACTATGCGGCTCTAGCAGGTCTCTGTGTTGTCTGCATTGTGCGTGTGAGTAGTGCGATTTGCATGCAGCTGCACGCTACACGCTATTCCTCCGATCAACAGGTGATGGCGGTATATGAGCTGGTAGAGACCAAAAATAGAGCTAGAAGGAGGATGAGTATTGGATTAACTTTCACCAGGTGACCAGAAACACGACTCCAAATGAAAGCTAACGTTGCTCTGTAACCGCTGGGTGTTTAATCACAGACTGTAGAAAACATGGCCGCAGTCTCTGTCACAGATCGTCTGACCATCTTGGCGGCGCCTGACTATAAAAACTATAATATCATATAGTTAGAGACCAAAACCTTTTTGTGTACCAGGTTATAAAGTTTATAGATAGACCCCCCCCTCATATTAAAAGGGGGGATTGACTCACTTCTGCAGTCAGCCTCCGGTGGCCATTGGAGGAACTGCAGTTTTCTTCCACACTGGCTTCATTTCCAGCTTCTGAGGTTGCTGCTTGTGTATAAATAAGCAATTATTTTCTAATAAATTCATCACATCACCTTAAAAGGTGCCAGTCTTGTGTTTACATGTTGCCTCTAAGTAGCCAAAAAAAAAAACCAATCCATGCAGATTTAAGCATCAAAAAGACTCTTCAGTAAAGCTTAAAAATACATTAAATTTGTCTTTTTTTTGTTTCCCAGAGATCAGCAATCCCCCATCAGCACCCAGCTCGGAGAAGCAGAGCCCCATGGCCCATCAGCACAGCCCGAAGACGCAGCCGAGCGCCGCTGGGTCTCAGCCCAACCCAGCAGGGACAGAACCCAACCCTTCCATGACCCAACCCAACCCCGTGCCACACCAGAGCCCCGTGACCCAGCTGCCCGCCCCTCCACCACAGACCTACACCCACGAGAGCAGGTAAGACGGCGTTTATGAGGATTCCAGGTTACAGAGCATGACGAGTTCCTCTCAGCGTGGCGGTAAACAGCTCTAATGAAAGCTGCTCCGGTGTCAGATCTGCAGCTGTCTTGATTTTCTGATGCAGTGAAGCATTTTTATAGACTAGCCCTCGATCTGTCTCAGGGGCAAAACAGTGTTCCTCTGAAAAAACAGGTATGAGTGAGTCAGATACTTTCATCCCCTCGTCCCCGTTCTCTCTACCTTTCTCTCACTTTATTGTTCTCTTCATCTCTCGTAGTTTCTTTCCTCCACCTCTTCCTCTCTGTCTGTCACTGGCATTGTCTTTTTCTATATCGCCATCTCCTCTTCTTTATACGTCTCTCCTCTCTATCTCCCCAGTTTGTTGAATAACATCACTTAACTCTTATGGACTGCTAAATTATTTACATGAATTGCTTCTTTATAGAGATCTGCTGAATATTTTACCAGGAACTAGAGGGGTCCAAAATCTACCATGTCATTGGCTTTCCCCTCTGCTCTGCACAGTATCCAAATCTCTTTGTACTCTGCATCCTCAGCCTCGCAGAGAACTTGTTTTTATTATAAACATTTTATGTGATGTGTGAGGAAAAACAGTTTAATTTCCTTGCTGGAGTCTTGTTCAATGGTTGTCAGCGCCAGCGAAGACAAGTCATTTCTGTCAGCGCTGGATGACCCAGCAGTTTGTCAGAAAGCATCATTTTCACAGCAGGCTAAGTGCTCCCAAACATAACACACGCCGTGTAGCATGTCCAAAGGTAACAGTGACAGCAGTGGAAATCCTCCTGCAAATGCTTCCTCCGTTCTGATTGGTCTGTTAGTTACAGGTCAGAGGTGAAGGCGAGGCAGGATGTTAAACCAGACATCAGACAGCCGCCGTTCACAGATTACCGACAGCCGCCGGTGGACTACCGGCACCCTCCTGTGGCAGACTACAGGCAGCCTCCCACGCTGGACTACAGACACCCGCCACTGCTCGACTACAGACAGCTAGCTACTGACGCCAGGCAGTTCACCATCCCAGAATACCGAATGCCACCAGTTCAAGTAAGGAAGTTTCCCACAGCGGGAAATTGTTCTAAATATCTAATCATGTTTTCTTTCTGTTAACCAAAATGTGACGCCCCTCTTGAACCGACCATTTTCAACCAATAACGTCTCAATGTCCACAGTCAGTCTTCATCTTTTAGCAGCACAGAGCTAAGATTCATTCGTTAGCGAGCTAGCATCAGATTGAATTTATTCATTCTTATCTGGACTCATGCTGGATCTTTGAGGTCGATACCAATATGGATATTGAAGAGGAAGCAGGTAAAGTTCCCATAAAGCTGCGTTCATCAATGTTTTGTATTAACAGTGAATCAAAGGAGTTAAAAGGACACTTACATTCATCAAAAGGCCAGAAACAGGAAGTCGTAAACAGGAAACTGTTTCCTTAAACATTTGCCACAACTTTATAAAGCAATGGTCTGTGAGTGTTCTGCTGCCCTCAAGTGGCCAAAAAATGTATTTATACTGCTTTAAATGTGGTTATAAAGAGTTGTCACCAGAATATGCTCTGAGTGGCATTTTTTGGAGAAGGAAATCATTAGTGACACTACTGATGGTGGCACGCAGTACTCTTTCTGCTGCTCAGCTTACAGATGTGACATATTTTGCCGCTCACGGAGCTCCTACAAACCAAAAAAGACATAAAGTTTAAGTGCTTCTATAACAGTTGATACTGACTTCTTCATACCCTCATTATCCTTGCAGATATTTGGGTATATTTATAGTTTTGACTGCTTCGGATAATTTTTCTGTATATGCTGTATATTTACTTCGCATTAGAGCACACTCCAGCACACCTTCACCTCACTCTGTTTTTGAACAAATTAAATTCAGAGTTTTCACTTGAAGGTGACATAAGTTCCCAGCAGGAAGTCAGCGACGGATAAAAACAGAATAAATGCAAGCTGTATGTACTGTATGAAAAGTGTGTTTTGGAGAAGGCTCGGCTCGCCAGCATTGGCTCCATTGCATCACTTTTCCCTTTGCTGGTGTTCGTGTCGGTAAAGCTGAGCAGACAGAACACACAGCTGACACACACTTCTGGACACTTCAGATATTTGCATCCTTAGCAGCTCCCTTGTTTACCTTTTGATGCCTTCTAAAATATAAGGTAAGATCTATATGTGACATCATTCTTGGCTGTATTTTGTTTACCTTGCATTCGCTCCATTTTTATTCAGGCATTTGTCTTTGCTGAGTCCTGAGACTCTTTTCTGCTGTCGTGGCCCATTTTCTCCTCAGATAACACTGAATCTAATCACGTCTGATCTGTGCTTGTCTCAGCTCACGCAGGACTTCGACTTCTTCACGGTGGAGCTGGAGAAAAGTGTAAAAGGCTTCGGTTTTAGCATCCGCGGAGGGCGGGAGTACAAGATGGACCTTTTCGTCCTACGGCTGGCAGAGGACGGACCGGCCATCCGCAACGGGAGGATGAGGGTAGGTGTGATTATGTCATTTCCTTTAAGAAAGTCACTCCACCCCCTTTAAAGGTCAGGCTGCTTTCTATCTCTCTGGATTACATGGCGGACGCTCACTGTAATTGTCTGATGTTATCAAAGCTGCAACAGCAGCTTTTCAGAGCCGGTTAAGAAGTAATCTGTCAGAATAACTCCGAGATGGTTCGTCCTTTTGTGGCCGAGCGTTTTTAGAAGTTTGTCTCCTCCCAAAGTTCTTAACACTCGTCTCTCCTCTGCATTTAGTAACAGATAATACTCAGAAAGATAAAGATAGATAAAACATTTAAGTGGGCCAACTTGAATTGTACTTTATCATTTGCATAGCTGCACAAATCTCCCTCCAGCTGTAGTTGCTTCTGTACTATTGGGTCAGAGAAAGCAGACACCTGCAGTAGCTTCTGATGAATAAATAATAGTAAATACACTAAATTTCACCGGTGTGTAAAAGTCACTTGCTTCATGTAAATTACAGCTTCGCCGTCGCTCGTCTGTGTTTGTCAGGTGCAGAATTAAACTCACAACCAACACGTCTTCTTCATCGTCTGCTTCCTCCCTCTCTTTTTCTCTTTCTTGCATGTTCTCCCATCTTTACGTCTGGAGCTGATAGCCTCAGTCTGCTCTACATTCCTTATCTGTAATGAACCTGTCAAAGATAATTTGTGCAAAACGCCCCGAGGGGAGATATAACTTTCGCTCCTCGCCGGTGTCGATGGAGGCCAGTGGGCCCAGACGCAGGTGGGAGAGGAGGAGGGAATCCCTCCCGAGGTCGAGTTAACGTCGGCGTACAAGCTGCTGTGGAGTCTGATCAAGTCCTGATGCAGAAATACTCCATTACAAGTAAAATGCATTCGAACTGCACAAGTAAAAAGTGCAAAGTTATTATCAGCAAGATGGACTCAAAGTATCAAAAGTAAAAGTGCTTTGTTTTATCAGTGTATATGCAGTATTTCACTCTTGTATCTGGTCGTGGTGGAGCTAGTTTTAGCTGCTTTTGTTCAGTTTGTGGACTTTTCTGTAATCTTCGTGGGTGTTTTTTTGTTAAATACTAGATAATTTTACCACCTCTGAGTGGCCGAACAGTAATGTAAAAGAGTACTCCACTGATTTATCGTTACATTTCTAAAACGTCGTTCAGCTCAGACCAATCATCCATCATCGTCATCATACCATCACCTTTATTCCACTCATTCTTCCTTGTCAAAACCTGGCGCCTACGTTACCCACAATGCAACTCAACCGCTTTCAGTTCAGCTGGAGATTCAGGTGTGAGATGCTCGTAGCGGCTAACATAGCTTCTGGCTTCAAATGGAGATGAGGAGCTGGTTTAATCTTTAATGTTATGTGTTTTATGAACTTATCGTATGTTTTTACTGGAATCTTAATCTGAGAATAAACTGAGCCTGGCTCGTGTTAGGTGGATGGCGGGACGGTAACGCTGCCGGTTGGATGTTGAAATCAACACCTTGATCACTCCTCCAGCGCTCCATCCAGCAGAGTGCAGACAGGAATCAGTCTGCATTAACTTAAGTAAATGTGAGAGTCTGCTGAAAAAGCTTTTGACATGCTTGTCGCTTTGGATTTGACTGCCGCTTTGACACGTTTTAAGGTGCTGAAACCAGAAGCCCACTCGCGCCGTGACTCCCTGCCGTCTCTGAGGCTTTCAGCTTAAGCCGAGTCATCGCTCCTCGACAGACACTTTGTCACGTCTTTAAAAAGGAAAAAAAACAAGCTGTTTTGACCCCGGTAGCCACAAACTAATCAGTAACAAGGAGCGCTAACGTATTCTAACAAGCTTTTTCGGTTCAAGTGGCAGCGCAGAGGCTTTTAAGAAAATTATTTAAAGTGATTGGTTATTACAGATAATCGTTCAGCACATTTAATTCCCTCTCTGAGCTCTAAAGCATCACTTAAAGACTGAGCTGTGTGTGGGCATCAGCTCCTGCTTCGTTCCCGCCTCCCCCTGCTCAGCGTCCATGTGCCTCCCATTCAACTTAAGTTCCTCTTTATTGGAGATGAAAATGGAGATCAGTGTCCTCTGCTGTTAGGAGGTGAGGATTAATGAGCGAACCGTCTTGCCTTCCACCTCTCTTCAGACCACAGTAATGACACCTAATGACCCCCTCCCGTCTCGAGTCCGCTCCTGACTTTCAGATTACCCCGGCCATTATCGGAGGACTTCTCCATTTGTGAGCGTAATTGGGCGCCGTGTTTTGTCCCGTTCCCCGTGAAGCCTCCCCATTAGTCAGCCTCAGAGCCGCCTCTTGACGGCCTGCCAAGCGGGAGTGTTGAAGGAGGGAGGGCTGATGTTTGACCCCTCCACGTGTTCACCGGGGAGTGGTCACAGAAGGGAAGCATAGTCCAGTTAACACTGACATTAGCCGGTGACTGAGCTGCTGCAGGTGTGGACATTTTAAATGGGCGGATGATTGGTATTCATCAGGGTGTCGCGGTACGTCCCTCAGCAGCCCCCCATGAGGAGGGGTCCACCATAATTCCATCCAAATGACATGTTGGAATTACTGCGAAATTAATTACACCGGTTCATGGCTGGTAATGCTTATTAACGCTTACAGAAGCTCACGGGAAAGCTGATGAATTATGGATCCATATTGACCCTCATAAATCACCAGAATAAGAGCTGCTTGTTAATATTAAATTGCATACGTCGTTGGCTCATTTGCAAACCTGCCACATCATAATCGACTCAGTCTCAGGTATGCAAACACCTTCGTTAACCTGCCTCTCTTATTCTCAGCTTTGTTCACTTGACCAGTAGGTTTATGGAGCAATTTGGCTTCTGCTATTGTACTTCTGTCAGTCATTTCTACGGTTCACGCCCAGGAAGGGTCCAAAAATGCTGCACATACACAAACATGTGTACAAGCTTCATTGTTCACACTGTAAATTTGAATGGAAAATGTTAATCCAGCTGTTCCAGATGTGAAATGGTGCGGGTCGCGTTCGCCCTTCACGGTAACTTTAACGGACCTCTAACATCTCTAAGCACAGCGTCAGTCCTGATCCACTACAGCTCCTAAAGCTTGGAACGTTTTTGCAGCCTGACGATCCTTTGAGACGATGTCGTCTGTGGTGGAAATCATTAAAATGATTGTACAAAAATGAAGCTCCCTGTATATAAACCTTTAATAAGCTGCCTGTAACACACTATAATGTGATTGTAAGCAGCTGTGAGGACATGAAGGGTTAATTAATGCACAAACGTTGTTACTTACTATGGTATATATGTATATTATTAATACTGCATCTTCATCATTCTACTACTACTACTATTATTATACATATTCTCTCAGATATTTTTCCTTTTTCTAATTTATTCACATGTTCTGCAACAGGAGCCATTGACTGAATTTCCCCTCGAGCATCAATAAAGCGATCTAATGTGATAACTTCTTCTATGAGGACATATTTTATATTATTCCAGCTGTTTACACAGCAGCCTCCAGTAATGGGTGTCGACAGGAGTTAAACAACAACATTACACCCGAACAGAACAGAGCTTTAATCTCTAACAGAGGAAAAGCGTCAGGCACTTTATTAAAACATACAAACACAGCAGCACTGACTGCAGGACTGAAGCTGGATGAGGGAGATTCATGTGCAGCAAAAGTTTAACGTCCATCTCTGAGTAATAACAAGCTTTAAGAAACCCTGACATATTAAATCCAGGTGAGTTAAGTTGAGCTCAGTGCGCTCCTTTACGACAGTCACATGTGAACATGTCCTCCGCTCCTCTGGGAGGACCGCTGAACCCGGCTGCAGGGATTTTTCCCAATTAGAGTAGTTTCAGTATTAGAGAGCTATCGAGGTCGAGCGTTGATGGTGGTCCCAGAGGTGTTGGAGGGGTCGACCTCGGGGCACCGAACTCTGAAAACTTCTTCTTTGTGGACTTATCTGCAGAGAGGTGTCATCGTGTTGAAAGCCAGAAGCACAGTTCCCTTCACATGAAGCTCAGCGGCCCTGAGAAACCGCCTCAGACCTGAAGTAAAATCAAATACGCACACACACGTTTCCTCTGTCAGATATTTACATCTTCTCCTCTGTCACACGCTTCCTGACATCCAGGTCGGCGACCAAATCATCGAGATCAACGGAGAGAGCACCCGGGACATGACCCACGCCAGGGCCATCGAGCTGATCAAGTCCGGAGGCCGGCGTGTCCGTCTGCTCCTGAAGAGGGGTACCGGGCAGGTCCCAGAGTACGGTAACTATCACAGCTTTAATCCAGAGCGGCTCTCTGTGCCTCCAGGATCATTTCTTACCTCTAACTCTGAGACTGTCCTCTCTTCGCTGTCTTAATATCACTTTAACTCTTGATAACATTGTTCTCGCATGCATCTGTATTCATGGTTGATCTGTCTTAATACTCTCTGGTTTCTGTATTTCACTATGCTGTAAAAAACCTAATTATTTGTCTTCTTCTATCTTGACTAATACTAGTTTATCTTCTGTCCATTTCAGTGACCTATCACTAATTGATTGGTCTAGGTTGTTACTTCCCCTTCTATAGGAATGGTATCTTCCAGTCTCTCCATGTGCATGAAAAGTGACAAGCATGGCTCCCCCTATTTCTTCCTAATGGGCCACTCTAAAGACACGGTTTGTGACCACATGAATGTTTTCTCTTCACTTAACCCTGGCTGTCTGTGCTGTGGTTTTGTGTGTTGTTTTGTTGTAACCACCTGCTCAAGATGCCCTTTCCATATCTGCGCGATGAAGCCCTCGAGAATAATCCACAAATATGGCTTCAAGCTGCAGGAGGTCGTAAAGTTAGCGAGCATAACTCTTCCCCTGACCGAGAGATAAATCAGCCATCAGCTACCTACAGGCCAGCAAATACAGCAGTGTGAGTTAACCCTGAGTCAGCCGGAGGAGATGAAGGTGAAATATTTCAGCAGATTATTTACCCGGTGAAATCTCAGCGCGGCGTGAATCGAGCCTGGAAGGCGACGTTTATTCTCGTGACACCGCGGGTGATAAAACTACAGTGCGTTACGTGGCTTCTGCACCAGCATGACACGCGCTTTTCCGCATCCTCCCACCAGAGGAAAAGCCGTTCAGCGGAAGGCCGCGACACCAAAGCCCCGACTGATGCACATTCATCAGCGTTCGGGCCCCTCCGGCCCTCAAACACAGGAAATAGAGGCTGATGTCGTCTGCCGTCCTCTCTCCAGATGTAATCTCTCTGTGTGGAGAGCTTTTGTCATACTTGCCTTGAGGTTGTTCTACAGCCTTGAAATATGCTCACAGGGAGTCGAACTGTGGTCAGCCAGCGCACCCTCCTCCATCATTAGAGATCCTTTGTGTTCTCTCTGATTTCCCCCCGCTGCCTGAAAGCAGCAGCAGCCTTTTCACCCACATGTTCTCTTCTGTGTGGGCTCGATTCAGTTTCATCACTCGTAGTTCGCAGGCGCTTTATTTGCATACTGGAAGGTTATGCAAATCATCCGCGGTGATTAATTTGGTTATTTAAAACATTAGCATACTGCCGTTCAAAGGAGGGAAGTTATTTTTGTTTCAGGTTGCTTTTTAGGAACACAAAAGAATAAAAGTATAATATGAAAGTGTAAGCAGTGTGGTGTAAAAACATGGGCATGTGCATGGATATTATTGTGTGTGTGTGTGTGTGTGTGAGTGTGTGTGTGTGTGTGTGTGCAGCATTGTGTGTTTTTATGCTTCAATCAAGTGTTAAATCTGCATTTCAAGGGCACAAATTTATCGTCCTGAGAATTACACTGAAAAGATGTAAAAAAAAAAAAAACAACGTGCAGCACGTAGAAGTTCTTCACTGCTTCTGTCAGACTCGACAGCAAAGTAAAGAAAAATCTGAAAATGAACAAATGTTTGATATTTATAATCAGGACTGATGTTGGTCAAAATGTTTAACTCAGTCAAAGTAGAAAACAGTATTAATATATCATATTTTTATGTCTTTTGACGTTAATTTTGCATTTTGAGGAGCTTCTTTTAATGTGAGGTACAAAGCTTAAGACCTCCAGAGGTCTCCTTAATTTAAAACTGACAGTGACGACATTTAATTGACTGAAAGTGATAATATGTCAGTGCTGTGTGAATTAATTAACAATAATTCTTTCATCCGTCTCTCATGTAGAACAAAAATCTCAATATTGTAGTTTGTGTCATGGTGACTGTGCAGAAATGTAAGCAGGACAGAACTTTAACAGAGCTGACAAGAGGCATTAACGCAGTGTGTGATAATCACAGGTCCAACACACACACACACACACACACACACACACAGCCCTTTAATGTCACTTCATTGTAGCTGCGTACTGCAGGTAAAAGACTGTGAAGTCCCACAAATGACCGGCCGCTCTGCCTCCCTCTTTAGTCCTGGATCTAATATGCTTCAGCGCTGCATGAGAGTCTGCTTATAATTGGGCCTCATGGCGCCGGCGTAGCTAGCCTAGCCTCTGCCCCCCGCCCGGCCGCTGAAAGTGACTGATGGCCGAGGGGCCGAGACTCATCGGTGCAGAAACAGGAGCTAACAGTCCATGAGAGTGGAGAGCTGTGGAGGAGCAAGCTGTAGATTCACTGCAGCTGCTGCTCTGGATACACACTTCTTCAGGCTTAAGAGAGAGAGCGAGAGAGGCACTTGGCCCCTGAGGTTTTCATTCTCGCTAAAGCAAAACCCTATTGGGCACATCATCCATTTCATTAAACCTGTTTTCGATTTTCCGCCAAGGTTTTAGATTGGCCGAGGCTTTAAGGAGAGCAGCGGGAGGCAGATTGATGTTGTCTAAAAGTAGAGTTGCCCCGTGACATGTTCAGAAGGAGCTTTTGGTGCTGCTCTGATATTTACTTTAATGCTTTTAGCTTGTAGAATAGGAATGATTGCTGTGCTGATTGCTTTTGTTTTGATTGAGTGTTTGGTTGTGCCGTGGCATGCGTGCAAGCTTTTAAGCAGAGTGTGTGTGTGTGTGTGATTTTATTGACTGTGTGTGTGCGTGTTCCAGATAATGCCGCCCCATGGGATGCTCGCCCTTCAGCCTCTCCAAGCCTGTCGGAAGTAGCCCCTCCCATCGACAGCCTTTCCATGTCATCGCCTTCATCTCATCTTGCCCTGTCCCCCGACCCACCTCACCTGCCGCCTCTGGACGTCCCTCGAGACACGGTGGCAGGAGACAGCAGGAAGGAGCGTTCGAAGAGCCCCCAGAAGGCCGAGCTGCTAAATCCAGATTTGATTAGCCAGGGGAGGAGAGCGGCTACAACCGGCGGGAGCGGCAGAGCCAAGAAGGAGGGTGGCAGGGCCACCCACAAGGGGCACAGAGTGCAGCCCACTACTGAGGGGGAAGGGGGCAAAGAGGGGCAGAGCGGGGAGCCCAAACCTTCCAGGAGCACCAGAGGGAGGTCCAAGGAGAGAAACACTGGGGACAACAGAGAATCCACCCAATCTCCCAGCGCCTCCAAGCTCCCGCACACCAACGGGAACAGCAGGGAGGAGGTGGACCGTTACAGTGGCGGGCAGCAGGTGGAGTCGGAGCAGAGCAACCCCAGGCCCAGGGAACCGGACAGGGGCCTGGGAGAGAGCCGGCCCAGCCTGCCCAACAAGAGCAGCAGCGGAGGCGGCGCGGCGGGGAGGAAGGCCACGGTCTCTCCCGGGCCTTGGAAGATCCCTGGATCGGACAAGCTGCCCAGCACGCTGCGCACGGGCACATCCACGCTGAGCAGATAACACCGCGGCTCCAGCACGACGCGGCGGCCACGCTCGCCAAAACGAAACCGCCCCATCTGGACGAAACTACCATCCTCACACCTTCCTGTGCTCCTTTACCCCCCTCGATCCCATTCTCCCATAGACCACAGAGTCAAAACCAAGGGGGGGCAGGGTGATCTGGACCACGTGTTTTTAGAGTTTTATTTATGATACTGTACTCTAAATTATTTTGAGAGATATTTTACACCCACCACCTTAAGAACTGGAAAATCATCCACTTTTTAAGAACAAACGAACGAGCAAACAGAATGTGTGCGCCACGTGGCGGGAATCATTTGGGGGTTTGAACTTTGAAGAACTGTCTTTTGAGCTCTCCCCAAGCAGAAGAAGGGGACAAACATGCAAATACAAACTGACCGGAAGCAGCTGTCGGTTGCCATTGGATTTTTTTATATATATATCTTCACAGTGGAGTCTGTTTTCTGAACTGGAATGTTAGAAGAGAAGGTTTGCCTGTTTTTGACGAGAGCGAATGGAACAGAGTGACAGCGGAGATGAAATCTACTCATCAACAGAACTTTGCCTTAACAGAGACTGTGTGGGCCTGAATCTGTCTTGAATAATCTATCAGATGATTATAGACATAGATATATTATAATGAATATGAATATGTGGGATCATTTTGTAAATAAGATCATCTTTAAATGAACTGAACCTTAGTTGAGCAGATGGACGAGCTAACCGGCGCCACGTGGACGAGAACTTTCATCGCGCCCGCGTCTCCCTCCTCCACACTCCCGTTCAGCCCTGCGATTGCAGTCTGGGGTCTCGGCAGGCCTGCGGCGGTCGACTGCGTGGCCCGTTTGTCCATCAGCGGGGGTGTCGTGTCAATCCATTCTTCTCATTTCTGTGCTTAACGAACGAAGCGATCGGCGACGGCGGTGTCCAGCCAGACGCTGAGAGGAGGAGCTCGCATGATACCGACCAAGGGGCAGAGTGCCTTAGACTGACAGAGAGGTTGGCTTTTAAGTCAAAGGTTCAACTCCAAAACACTTCAGAGGGTTCAAAACAGGCTGCTACGACATCAACTTCACAGATATGAATATAAACAGTATTTTTTCAGATGACACAGTGAAATATTAATTTATTTCACAGGCTTATGTATGAAGAGTAGTCCATTACCAGAGGTGTTTGATGGTCCTTAATGTTGCAAGTGGTTCATTCTGGGTCCTGGTTTTCATTACTGGTCTCTTAATGAGGCCTGACACTTCCATGAAGAACTGCTCAGATGAGACGGTGCCATCAAACGTCAGCACAGAGTGCCCAAAACAAAGCGAACTAGTGAAATCTGGTTTTGAATCAGCCTCACTTGTCACAGGCTCGGCTAACAAGCTGTAAGCTGAATGAATGAAAGCCCTCGATCCAGAAACGTTTCTGTCGTTTCCAGATCGGCTGAGAAGAGGCTGCACCTGTCACCGCCGCCGTCAGCGGCTGAATTTGATTTGTTTTGGCTGATTCTGTCTCACTGTGTGATGTGAGGACGTGCGTCTCTAAGCCAAAGCTCCCTGAAGAGTGTCATTTGTTTTACCACTCACATACCTGCCCCAGAATTTCACCCGGCATAAACATTCAGGCGTACGTTTTTATACAACCTGACAACTGACAATTGGCTAAGCCCCACCCCTCTTAGTTACTGTTGCTATGCTTGCTAAGATTTCCATTCTGGTGCAGCAGTCGACAACAGGTGACAGATTTACAACTCATTCATGAAACAATGGGTCTTTTTGTTTCAGACAGAAGCAAACGAATTCAGCTCATTTGTAGCTGCCAACTGATGATTGTGCCGACTGAAACGACAACTGTCGCTGGCAGAGTTTATCAGCTACAGCTAGCTAGCTATTTCAGCTAATGCTAGATTTATGAGCTGTATGAAAACTGTGTCTGTGGCTGAATTTTTTTAAATATACACTTGATGGCTACACACATGATATTGTGCTAGAAGACTGAGGTGAAAGCTGCATGATCTGGGTAAAAAGTTGGTATCATTACTTGATCATGTAGAAGAAATGGAAATAAACAGCATTGTATTGCAGGGTGGAGCTAGCTCGTCCTGGCATTTAAAGTATGATAATTAAAAATGGAAGATCGGACTGTTATTTTATCCTCACGCAACATTGCTTATATTACATGAAGCTACATAACGCCGTCACTAGCAGCCTGGAGTGTAAATATACTCAAATCCAATAAAGAGCAGGACAGAACTGCTAACATTAGCTGGACATGCTAACGATTGCAGCTAACATTGGAGCAGATAATAACAGTTCAATCCATCCCTTACACTCGTGCTGTTGTGATTTTGGTTTCGGGAGGGCTAAAAAAACAAATGTTGAGTGTTGCTCGTAGCTTTTGGCCCACGCACCTGCAGTGCCAGGTCACAGTCGTTAGCTGTGACTGAACACTTTACGCAAAAAAAGGTCAATTTCGAGATCAGTGAATCTATTCCCGGCGTCTGCGCCCTCTGCAGATGTCAAGATTCTGAGCGGTAATTTCTCGTCTGACTGAGCCTCGAGTCATAATACCAGAACAAAAGTTTCCTCTCCTTCCTCTGCTGAGGGAAGCGCAAACAGTGTTTAAAGAATAAGAGATCAGAGGGAGACAAGTCATTATGTTTGCCATTGTGATCCGTAATTACACAAGGAATAAGCAGCCTGACTTTAAAGCACAATCTCACACAGAGGGGTTTGGGATGTGAATTATTATGTTGGAGAAAATCACCAGCCAGGCACAAACAGCTCAGCCCTTCAATCACTTGTAGATGGTCTGCAGGGACAATATCACACACAAGAAAAAGCCCCAAACCTAAATTTTACAGCTGTCAGACTAAAGGTAGCAAACGCTGCCCACATACTGTATCATCCTGCTCATTTTCTCCTTTATTTTCTGACTTCTGTTTGAAGCGGAAAGAAAAAAATGTGCGTACTTTTGCTCAGCCTTTGCACAAACTCACTGCTTTCCACATCTGAGCTGTTTGCATTGAGCCAATCTGTAAGTAGTTTTCTACAGAACGCAAAACAACAGAAAAAGACATCGAGAGGGGTTCTTTTCGCAAAGTGTGTGTTGAAGTAGCAGCACGCGCCACACCATAAACTCCCACCCAAACGGCTCAGTATCACTGTGTAGTGTTATAGCAGTGTGTAGACCCTGAACAAATATCTCTATAAATATGACTCAGTGTACTATTGATGGTCACAAAGACTGTAAGTGGAGCAACTATTTTTATGAAATGCAACACTATGGATATATTAACTTTTGCAGAAATCTTGTTTACCTGTATGATATCCTGAAACGCTGTCAAAATAAAAGAAAATCTTGACACATGACAGATTTATTTAGGACGCGCTGCTGTGTGATTTATTGTGGGTCTGTTGTTATTGAAGTGTACGGTTCATATAGAGGAACTGCATGCGGAGCATTTACTTTAACCCCCCGTTCAGCACTGAAAAGCAGTGTGTGTGTGTAAAACATGGTTTGTAACGCAGACAAAGGCCATGTTAGCCAGTTAGCTTAGCACAAAAGCTAACCCCTGCAAAACCACAACTTGTCATTTTAACACTTATTTTTGTACATATCAACAAAACAGTGTTTATTAGTGAGTTTCAAAGGTGCTGGTAGGAGATTTGCTACCTTCAGACAGAGCCAGGCTAGCAGTTTCCCCCTGTTTCCAGTCTTTGTGCTAAGCTAAGCTAACAGTTTTCTGCCTGTAGCTTTATGTTTAACGGACAGAAAGCAAGAAGCATGTTTTCCCTCAATGATATCTGATTACACACATGAATAAATCCTTACAGTGTCATCAAACATCTGTTAGCTGTACACATACAAATCATTTAAGGGCATACTGAAAACTCAGTAAATATTTTATATCTTATAAGATTACAACTGTTTTCTGTTGTCAGTGTTTTCTTAACTTTCATACACCAGTTACAAACATTAACAGACACTTTGAAATAAATACACTCCTGATATCTGTTTATAATTACATTATCCTGTTATAGACAAGTTATTCATTGATTATAAACTCTTATCAATGCTGAAAAGGCACCATTGTGGCTCTATTGTGGCTCTGTGCTTGTGACAAAAATCTTCATGAAGTTCTTGTGAAAACCTCCCCTGAACTTCTTAGAAGGGTCACAGTGTTGTAATGTCGCTGTTTGGCCACATGGAGGCGTCTGGTGATCCAGGTGAAATACAGCAGATGATACTTTCTTTAAAAAATAATAATGAAAATAATCAATAAATTTGCTCAAGAGTAAATTGTTTTAATTGTGGAGAATGTAATTACTGGTAGTTTCATCTCATCCTTGTGCAGTTTAAGCAGAAAATCCAGTGTTTCTTCTCTTGTGTGCACATTCTCCATGTCTCCACTAGAGGTCAGTGCAGACCAGGCTTATATTTTTATGCCTCTTGGTTTCATAATTGTTGAACTTACATAAAGTTATTAAGCAGACATTTCCTCTTACAGAATGTTGGAGGGATTTTATCGTCCAGTGTGACGTCATGATGTCATAAACTAAAGACTATTACATCATTATTCAATGCATGTGCATTCATTTTTGACTGTTTATGATAACACATCAGTGCATACACTTCCTCCAGTTGGTGTTGTGGTTTTCACAGGTACATCCTGTTGCAGTATGCATGAAAAACAGTTTGTGTTTGCAGTTTGCGGCATGATTCATTCAAGATGTGAACTTTCTTTCTGTTTTGCCTTAGATTATGTCCTGTGTGAAACGGATTTGAATATCTATCATTGTGCATCCAACAGACAGGAAAGATGCACACAAGAAACAGGATGAGAGATGGAGCCCTGCAGGAGGAGGATGACGAGCGCTCCTGCAGAGGCAGCGCTGATCTGGGCTGCCAGCTGGAAGCTGCTGGCTGGTGCTTGTATTCTCCACAGGGGCGAATCAATCCGGGGCTGTGCTCATGTCTCCACCGGGAGAAAGACGAGCTTAGCACAGACATCAACAGACAGCTCTGCTCTTTCTGAAGAGACACCAAGGACAGTGGAGTTGAGGAACCGCCTTGGACATGTTTATTAAATGGAACTCAAAGGCAGAAACTAGTGTTTTATACAATGCTGAGCTCAAATCATCAGTAATATTCTGCAGCCGGAGTGTTCATCTAAGCTGCACAGATGACTGTTTGCCAGCATGGCTCACATCCCCAGATCACACACTAATGTATCTCCAAAACACACACACACACGCACGCACGCACACACAGTCGGGTTTCCATCAGTTTTGGGGACATTATATAGACTAACATTCATTTATTGGAGACATTCCCAAAACCACTGCCTGCCTAACCCTTAACCTTAAGCCAAGTCTTCACTCTGAAATGTGATCATTTACTTTAAGGGGACTTGTCCCCACAATGTGACTGTGTAAGCAGGTCTGTGTCCCCACAGGGTGAGTAACACACGTCCACACACACGCACTAATGCAATTGACAGTAAGCATGACTCAGATTTTCACAGCAGCGTTTGATGGACTGCTTTACCTCCTCCACCGACATCTCTGGTGTTCTCCCTCGCTGAACTGCTTCATCCTGTAGCATCGACACTAAACATAATGCCGGTAAAGTAACTGCAGCGTGGAGACAACACGAAGTAGAATCCATCGTTTCAGAGGGCTTCAGAAATAAACTTTCTCTACTCTTTCTGAGAGTTACAGGCAAAATAATCATAAGGGATAAGAAGGATTACCTGCACAAGAGACAACGCTTTGTCCTTTCCCTGTGTGCCACTGTGAGGTTTGTGGGTCAAAGCCCAGTTTGCAGCCTGCTTTAAAGCTACTTTGCCTTAAAAATCCACTCACACAGACATGCACACACACTCAAACATTATCTCAATCCTCAGTCAATCAAGTCTATTTGCACATTAAATCGTACAATCACTGTGAAATGCAACTGAAATGATTGCAAATGCAAACTAGGAAACAGAAGTGTGAGCTGAGTACATTCAGTTTTTCGATTAGATTATTGTGCAGCTGAAGTGAAAGCAAAGCCTCTGCCCTTCAGCTAAGAGCAGCGACGCTCTGAGTCATAATCAAAGGTGTGGAATAATGACACCAACAGGAGTTTGAAGAGTCCTCCAGGTAACCGATGAGGTGGTATATGACGCATGCCTGTTACTTGATAACTTATTATACATCAGCGTTTTGCAACCAGCGAGGCAAATGATCTGCTTTGCATGTTTTATGTGGGAGTCATTAGAAAGGGGCCTGTTCCAACAGGCTGTTAGCAGCAGAATGAACAAAGAGCAACCAACTGACGCTCGAGGTTTATCACATCATTGGGTGATGCTCGGGTTTGGGATGATCAAATTATTTGATAGCATCTCATTGGATTGCTTGTTTGTGGTCAGATTTCTGCTGTTCCTGAAATAAATGGTCAGTTTGAGAGTGTTTCAATTCATATTTATTTTGATGAGTGGGAGAGATTATTCACCGGCTGCAGTCTTCTGTATGAATGTACGTTGGAGAATTGAGTTTGTATTCATCATAATTTCACCCATCACCAGTGTCCTGAATTCTTAAAGCCTTTGCATATTTCTTTATACAAATAGCCTGTTTTTAAAAATAATTGTCAAAATACATAGTTTATTCCAATGAAATAGCACGCGTATATTTGGGATTGATGTACGCCGAATTTGACATATCGATAATTTATGATAGTTCAGAGGAAAAATAATACTTTCCGCTTTTCAACGACCAACGCTAAAGCGAGTCACGTTAACTTCACAGATTATTGAATGAACTTTGGCGTGACGCCCCGACCGCATCCGCCAGAACGGCGTGTACAGGCGGGACTGGGGGAGGGCCCACGGGCGGGGTGACGCGCCCTGCCCACTCAGTATCTCGCATTTGTGTGGCAGTCTGTCTAGCTGCAGCAGTCTGCAGACAGACAGACAGGCAGTCGGCGGGGCCGAGCAGGGCTTTTTTGACGGTGGAAGTATCCCAGCAGCCAGAGCAGGGGCGGCCGGTGGGAGGAGGCAGAGAGTCCGCAGCTGCCGCACCGCACAGCCTCTTTGAAACCCGCAAGAGGAAGGAACCGCCCGCACTAACCCATGTCAACGGTAGGAAGCATTTTATTCATTGATTTTTTTCAAAACGGTGAAGGGTTTCATTATCGATATTTAAATATGGATTTGGGGAGGCAAAGATCAGTCTTGGCACGCCGCTGCCGGAGCATCTTTCATTGGTTTTGTCGGTTGTGTGGTCGGAGCAGCGGGAGAGAGCATCTACACACCGGGGCTGAAAATGTCCCCGAGCGAACCCACCTGGTAAAAAATCATAATGTGTTGGCTTTTATGTCGTTCGTTTGTGTCAGTCTAAACGTGGGAGCTGCGGAGGGAGAGAGCACGCAGTTAGCACGAAGTTGTGGCCGCCTACGAGCGCAGGGCGGCGGGCAGCTGGACGAGCTCGAGCCGCAGTCAGCGTGGAGCAGTTGCGGGAAGCTAGCAGCCGTTAGCGCCAGCGAGACAGGAAGTCGTAACAGCGGCCTTCAGAGGAAAAACATAAACAACGTTACACATAATAATTCAGTACATCTACTATTTAACCACCTACCAGATGCATTTAACTGAAGCAATACTGGCGTAACACCGAACATTTTAATCAGGATCTCTACACAAAATAATCTTACCTGAGCTCTCCAAAAAGCAGAGAAGTATACGAATTAGTTATTTTAAACTATTTTGAAAGCAATGCAGGATTATGAAGTTGTTGCTTTTTTTGGTAGCCTGTGGGCGTTTGCAAGCAAGGACAAAAGAGGTTATCAATACTATCAGATACTAGGATACTAGGCTAGCACATATTGGCCAAATAAAGTTTCAAATAAAAAAAGGAAGGATTTGCTGGTTTTCTTTACGTTTGTGTTTTATTTTGAAAATATGCACCGGGAAGGATATCTTAACGTCTCTGCCTTGACGCTGTCGAATGGAGAACGTTGAATTATGAAAGCGTTCGTGCCGTTATGTTGCTCTGTGTCCATCGCAGTGACAAATACCAGCGTTTGTTTTGAAAAACCGGCCTTTATTTCAAAGCGGAAGGGCAGAAGTGACCGCCCTGTGGTTGTTCCTCTCTCTCTCTTTCTGTGTGTGTGTGTGTGTGTGTGTGTGTGTGTGTGTGTGTGTGTGTGTGTGTGTGTGTGTGTGTGTGTGTGCGTGTGTGTGTGTGTGCGTGTGTGTGGGCGCGCTTTGCCATGTGGAGGCGAACCCTGTGAATCACCTCCTGGCTGAGGAGGTCTTCTCAGAGGTGTGACAGGGGGCTCAGCGGACTCTCCTGGTCGTGAATGTGCAGCAGCTTGACTTCAGGTCTGATTTCTTTCTGTTCGGGTGGATCCGCTTCAGCCTCCCTCATCAGACCCCACACCCCAGTTTTAATGGAAAATTTCCCCACAGACCCCAGGCCTGAGAGGATGTGCGGTGGTGCACATGAGTTTCATTTTGGACTTGTTGGAAGCGCTGGGATCAGTCCTGTGCTCATTCTGAAGCAGTGAAAGTGAACTCCCATGACAGACATGAGCTCACCAACAGATGTTCCAGGCCGCTCTGCGGTTCCCTCCATGCCTCTCCTCTGCCTCTGTATTATCATGATAACTGCTGCGTTGCTATCTCTAAACGCCACACATTACATACGTGCACTTTTGTCTCTGCTCCCCCTGCACTAAAGGCCACCACGTCCCCCTTTGGAGACTCTGTTTTGTTTCATTCTGAAAAAATGAAAACTAAAAACTTTGTGTTTCTGCGTTTTTGCTGCCTGCTTAGCACAGACCTTCAGCTCAGAGCCTGCAGTCATTATCGACGGCAGCGTGAGGTCATTTGTTGGTCAGCTTTATATTTGTTTGGAGCTTCCTGTGTCTCCATTATGTTTTATCGGCTCCACGAATCACCTCAGACAAGCCGTCGAGCAGAGGCAGTGAAGTCGCTTTAGTTGTTTTTTCTGCACTTTAAAGTAGTTTTCCTATTGATTAAACGGCAGATTTTCTTAAATTCATCCTTAGTTCTGTCAGATAGTGAAAGAAAATGTCAAGAAATGCTTGTTAAAATGTCTTCTTGTGCCCTACCAACAGCCCAAAACAACAAAATATTTAATTTACTATCAAATTCTGACATTTGAGAAGCTGGAACAAGCAAATCTGTCATTTCTGCATTCAAAACAAATTTAATAATCCAAATCAGTTAATCAATTGTGCGTATCAGCATCAAAACAATTGATTTATGGTCTGTCACTGTGTGTGTTTCCATTTTATTGATGCAAACTTCACACACAATAATTCAATACGGTCTGTACGCAGGTCAATATTAGAGGCCTTATGTTGTGTAGTAATGTTCATATGTTCATGTGTTATGGAGGCACGACGCCCCGGCAGAGCGCTACCATCGCTGGTGGGTGTAGAAATGAAGCGTACCTCATTCACACAGAGTGCCACTTTTCCTTTTTATTTAGACAAACCCAAACAGAATATCACTACATCACATGGCACACACTGTGAGCAGATGCCCCCCCTCAAAAGGTGTTTTGGTGTGTGATTGTAAATTTAGCTCATCTCCGTCGGAGCTCGACGGGGCAAAATGAGAAAAGTGTCTCGAGCTGATTTCTAAATCGGGACCACGAATCGAGCTCTAATTATCATCACGAGACGACCTATATTTTCCTCTCAGGGAAGCGTTAGGTAAGTGTGCACGCGTGTTGGTGAATCTGTGCTCATTTATGTATTTATAGCTGCACAGATGCCGCCAGAAAGCGTTTTATTTTCGACCTGGCTTCTTTTCACGGCGTCTAAAATCCCACACGTGGCTGCTTTTTTAGTAGATGGTGTTTCTGTTTTTTCCTTTTAACCAGAGTTGAAAGTAGTTGGATTTCACAACAAAGAAGAATGCTGCAGGGCAGAGACAGAAAGTCCCTCCTTTGTCTTCCAGGTGCAGAACCTGCCTTGTTTTCATGCATGCAGCCTCTCTAACCTCCAGCCACAGCCGTCCCTGCAAACCCCATCAGCTCTCTGCCTTCATTGTCCCTTTTCTCTAACCTCCGCTTCTCACATGTGCTTCTTTTCTCTCCTGTTGCCGGCCTCCATGAATCTTTAAATGCTAAGTAGATGTGTTGCTTCTCCTTCCAGTCCTCCTCTGTGCATTTCCATACAACAGAGAGCAGTATGGAAACAATAAGCGAGTGCAGAGGCATGATGGGAGAAGCGGCGTGGGAGCCACAGTTTGCAGCGGTGTGAGAGGGCTGTGATGTGGTCTGGGGTGAGGGGATTGCAGCGTGCTTCCCCTTCGGCAGATAAACAGCCACTGCAGGGATGTAAATCTCTTTATATTGTTGGTGTCGTTCGCCAGTGCGAGTGTGTGTGGAGGCGGCGAGAAAGCGTGTTTTACTGTCTGCATTAAAGGGAGGAAGCTCCCAGAAGATGTCAGTTCATTTAACCGTCTCCTTAAGGCCGCAGCGTGATTGGTGGCTTTAGTGGCACAGCGGTGCCTGAAGCTAAAGGCTAACGTCATTGTGCTAACATGCTAATAATAACCATGTTATTACCTTCTTGTTTTAGCATGTTAGCGTGCTAACATTTGCTGTTCAGCACTAAACAAAGTGCAGCTGAGGCTGCTGGGAATATTGATTAATCTGGCAATTATCTTCATGATTTTTTGCAAAAATATTTTTAAAAAGTTGAAAAAAGTTGGTCACCATTTCGTAAAGCCTCAAGTGACAACTGACATAAAACACAGATAAGCTGGAAATGTTCACACTCTACACTCACACTCACACACTCTAGTTTGTGCCAAAGTTCAGTGCAAACTATTTTCTGGTTATAAAGTCAGATAATCATCAAAGTCATTGGGGTTCGTCCTCTGGGAACGATGAATGTCTGTACGACGTTTGTGTGACTCTGATCAGTCTAAAGGAAGAGTTCTTGTCAGGGCGTCTGACTTGGGTTTTTTATGTTTGTTCAAGTGGTTCAACTTCATTTTTCACATTGCTTCCTTTTCCATTTTCTGCCAACAGCAACATGGCAAACAAACTTGACAAACAACACTCAACGCTTGGTCTTTACCGTAATGTGGAAGCCACAAATTCTTCTTCTCAACCGCTTGCACTGTCTTCAAGACGGTTCTGTTTGTTTGGGTTGTCCTGCCAGTCAAACCAGAATCAGAGCTGGCATAGAGCTTGATGGCTCCTCAGGATAAATGATGCAGTTCAAGAGAAAAACACTGAGAAGCTCCTCAACAGAAAGAGTAAATTCAGTTATTTAATTAAAAAAGTTGTGTCTCTGCAGCTGTGGTTGGCTGCTTCTCATCAGAGGATCCACACTGGACTGAATCAGCATTAAGGTGAAGAGGTGAAAAGGTGTAAGAAGGGGTATGAAGAGTTGGAAGGATGCAGTGAAAGCTGTGAGCTGAACTGCATTACCTGACCAATGGCTGGGAGCTGAACTGCATAGCTTGAATAATGGCTTCCAGCATTCACACTAATTACAAGGTGCTGCCAAAGATGAGACATCTCGTGATGATTTAGCTTTAGGGCGAAGGTCCTGCACAGCAGCTTGTGTTGACACAGCTTTTAACTTTTAGGAACTTGCAGCTTGCAACATCATGTAGCTTCATTTTAAGCCCAGAGACCAACCAGTTCTGTGCTGCTGAAGCAACACCCTCCCTGCCTGGTCGTACGTCTCTAAACTAGATTCCAGCACATCATTAGTTAATTATGTTGAAGCTGCCTTACTTTATATTGTTCTCAAATTGTGCGGTTCCTGAGAAAACATGTTAAAATAAAGTGAATCTTGGGGCCCGTGGTGGTGGTTGGTTGTCCGGCCTTGTTACTGTACACCCAGCCTTATTTTTAGAGCTTCTGTATGAAACTGATTGGAAACCAATGGCTGCCAGGAAATACACCAGTTTAGCTCTGATGTGAAGTCTACTGTATGTAATTCGGGCGCAGCGTTCCAAACCTCTGGCATGGTCCTTTGAATTGCGAAGGCTCGAGCAGATGTTGTAAATTAGCGCCGGTCACCTTGCACCCTCTCCATCTGCGCTTCCTGTGGGCCTCCTGGCCGTTAATATCCAGTGGGGGATATTCTGGTGGCTTGTCTGACATTGAACCCCACGTGGACATGGGTGCTCTTTTAATAGCATGTCACAGGAGGCTAATGGAGAGGATTCAGAGGCGCTTTCTGCCAGTGAGTCACCCAGCGTTGATTAATGGAGCCATTGGACACCACTCTAAGATTTCTGATAAAGTGTACAGATTGGAGTCACCTAAATCAAACTGAATTCATAATAACTGTATGAAACTTCACAAGAATGATGGTAAAGTGCTTCAATGAAGAACTGGGAGGAAAAGCGTAGATCAGAGTGACACATGGAATAAAATAGTGTAAAAATGTGTTTCTAGAACTGTTTCAAATGTTCAGCTACAATAAATTTACACGTCAAACTCAGCTCCTATTGACACTAACTACTAGAACAACCAGCACCTGTTCATTTGTCCTCAGTGATGCTGGATGAGGCTCTGCGTCTCCGGTTCTCTCATACGGCGGCCTGTTTGACCTCGTGTGCTGACAGCTTTGATGGAAGGAGCGAATATTCTTGAGTGAAGTGAACGTTTCAGCCTGCAGTGAGTCGGTGTTTGTTGCAACATCACCTTCTCAGTTACACTGAACTGTTGTTGAGGGCGTTGCTGCTCCTCCGGGAACATGATGGTGCAGGTGGTGCAGGGTTTCCACGATTAGACATTTCATTCCCATGGTGAAGACTCTATGCAACTCAGCATGCAGGTAAACTCATAAGGTGTGGCCTCGGGACTGTGATCTGTGTTCACACAAGGCTGAACAAACTTCTGTTAGGGTTCACTGTTGAGGAGGAAATTGAGTAATCGACCACCCAAGAGTGAGTCAGACATGTTTGTTCTCCAAAACAACTAGTTCAGGAGCGACATAAATCATATCCCCCTGGGCATAACTTAAGTAGGTTGGATATTATGTCACTGTGTTTTGTGTGTGGTGGAGGGGGGGGGGGCATAGACCTGCAGCATAATAGAAACTGTATCCCAGTGTCACAGCTTTCTCTTATTGAATAGCTGACCTGATAACATGATGAAGCACCTTCCTGAAGAAAGAGCGCTTCAGAGTCCATAAAAGGACGCAGCTGGTTCACGCTTTCGGTTTGACTTGGAATTCATCAGCAGAGAGAAATGTTCAGTCGAAGCTTTCAGAGAGCAGTTCGAGGAAGGTATGTGCCCGCTGATGGCTGATTCCTGTCAGGAACCTGTGTGCGTGACCTCAGGCGTTGAAATGTCAGAATGTTTTATCTTACAAAAAATTAAGACCTGCGATTATCTGGCACACCTTGAGTGTAATGGCTGTGATGGAGTAACATGTACCTGCTTCTGATGGGCTGTTTAAAAGTGAAAGACCGAAAAGGAAAGAAAGAAAATCTTTTTAGAGAAACTCTAATATTTCTATGTACAGGATGACATCAAGGTTGAAGAGCTTTTCTTTCTCCACACTGGCAGTCTGAGGATGGAGGGTGTTGTAAAGATGAGTGCTTGAAGTATTCTGGTGGTAAAAGTTCCTTACTGCAGAAAACACACAGAACACTCTGTTTTTATGTAAATGATCTATTTGTCATCTGCTTCCTTCATGCTTGCAAGGCCACTGGGGACTCTGGTATGTGCAGTGACATATGGGGTCAAGGAGAATCAGAGCGGGTGATTAAACTGTATTACATCTTATTTTTAATGTGTTATTTTTTCTAGAATTAATTGAAACTGATGCTATTTTACCAACCCTAATTATGATTTATCCTCTTAAGTGCTGACCGTGTTGTGATCAGACTTGCAGGTAAAGCTACTTATGTGATCTGTTGTGGATGCACTGTAAATATGAATCGACGGTGCCTGAGGCTCTCGTTGCGTTTGGTTGCCGTAGGAGGAACCAGTTGTCCTCCCTCTCTTCATGTACTGTCCGTCCCAAGTCACCACTCAAGGTTTTGGTTTTTTTGGAAGGATTAAAAGCAATAAGCCTCTGTGGCTAATTTGGAGTGATGTTCGTCTGGGACCCCATTAGTGATGTCTGTGGCGGGGGGGCCCAACCTTGCTGTCTGGGACTTTTTGGATGAACGCCCAGCCTCCTATGCATGGACAGTATGGCCAGCAGCCAAGGCTACATGCATAGCTCCCCGTTTATGCTTTACACTCTTTTCCTTCCCTGAGACCTGAGCATAAATGTCTAACGGGGTATTTCCTCTCACTCGCCGGCTGATTAGTCCAGCAGAAAGGAGAGAGCAGGAGCTTATTGTGATTGCATCCTCCACACAGGCATCACAGCATTGGCCCGGGGCAGAGGAGATAAAGGCAGCGACTCCCAGGGGCCGTTCAAGTAAGAATGCAGGTGGATCAAAGACAGTGAATTGGCTGGTTTATCTGCTATTTAAATAAGCCAAGTTGTCACTGACTTTATGTACTCACTGCACATCACAGTGATTACATTTTGATTGTTGGTAAGTGATTGTTTAAATCTGCATTGGCTGCACAAGTAAGTTCTAGATATAAGTAGTCATGGCCAAAGATCCTTCCACGCCCTGCAGAGGAGCATCATTAATAACCATTCAGTCGTCCATTATTGATGACTTAAAGACTCATCAAGTCCTTATTCCTAACACCAAAGTAATCATGGTTGCCCCCTGTTCAAATGAAGCAGAAAAGAGCCGTAAAGAGACACAGACACATCTCAGCTCTGGACCACATCAGTTACTGTGGCAGGAAGGCGCAGCTCTAAGTGGCCCCTCCGAGGCCGCATCCTCGCTCCAATCCCAGGAAGAGAGCAGCCTTTCTTTTAATCTCTCCGCCGAGCCTTGTACCCAGCAGACAGCCAAAGCTGATTGCATCCTCTTTTCCCTGAAACACACAAACACACACTCCCGCGTCAACAACCGCAGCTCTCCAACAACCAGCTCCTCCTGGCCTACATATGTTTGTCTTCGTCTCACAGAAACTGGCGACAAGCTCTCCGCCGTGTTTGCATGTTTTTAAAGGATGCTCGTCTCCTCCAGAGAGCAGTTCGTCGACGCTTCACGTGCCGTCAAAACTCCGCTGCAGTGAGGAATGCGTGTGATTTTTGTGTCACATTCATCAACGATAAGATTATGATGGTATGGGGTTTAGATCCTGTTGCATTACTGCATCCTAATCTGTCCACTAGCATCATAAATCTGCAATAATCTGTGTTCATGCCTCTTCTGTCCAAAACTGTCAGTTTTGTTGTGTTTTCTACCTCTACTCTAATCTGCATACTGGATGGATGGATGGATGGATGGATGGATGGATGGATGGATGGATGGATGAGAAACTCGAACAGCTCATCAATTGACGCAGAGCTCTCTGTCATTAATTATAAACCTGGCTGGCAGCAGCACGAGTATGTGTGTTAAGTAGTGCGTTACTCTCAGAGTTGTGTCTTCGCTGTAATCTATCTTTGCGCCGGATACCTGATTAAATGACATGTTCCATGCAAGCGAGCTGGTTTTTGTCCAAACACACGGGCGAGTCATTAAGTACTTGACGGTTGTAGCTGCAGTCTGTCATGCGAAGGGCTTCAGCTGTTATGCTGATGCACATCAGAGTGACTGTCACACGAACAATGCTTGGATTAAGTGAAAAGTTCTCAGATATTGAGCAATCATCATATGCCTTCATGTCATGGCAAGTCAATGTAAAATGCATTTGAAATAAGAGGTCTTGATCCAAACAGACCACAGCAACCAGTGACATCTTAACATAAAGTTTGATCAAACAGTATTTATTACTCGCCATTCTATAAGTACAAATTAATACACATGAGAATGGAAATATATACACTAGTGTGTATAAAAAGTTTCTTTTTTAGGGGTTTATAATTCACGAATAATTTCCCATCAGGTTTCCTACAAATGTAATTTGGTGCTAATTACAGGTAAGTGGAAATCAATTGGCATGCTTGTAATTAAATCCAGCTAATCGCTAGTGCAGGCTAGAGTGTTTCATCCGGTCAGTTTACCAGGCAGAAGTGTAAGCTCTGTCAGCAAGCAAGCAAGCATATTTTTAAAAAACATGCAATGAATTAAGACAAAATTCATAGTTACATGGGTTTGACTTGAGCTTTTCTTTCCAGGACATTTCCTATTTTTAAGAAGTGCCAAATTTCAAGGAGACTTCCTGTGAATTTATTATGAAATTACGGACTTTTAAAATAAAGTGTTGCATTTGTATTTTTCAATGCAAATCTGAAAACCTGTCTTGATTTAAGGCTGTGTTGTCCAGCCCAGACAAAAAAGACAAACCCCGAAGGTGAAAACAGAAAAAAATAGATCTGTGATTTCGTTGTTTAATTACAGTTTGCTTGGAATCTTTAGTTTGAAACATGCCCTGAAAGTTAATCAACGGTCACACTGAACTGAGATCATCCGGCAGCACTGTGTGAACATATTACATGGAGCAGTGAGAGCCGCCGGGAGGAATCGCCTGCCGAGCCTCTGCGAAATCCTGCTCCGTGCCTCTTTCCACATTAGGAAAATGAACCTGCAGGATAAGTGACAGGGCAGCTGTGGCCCGTGACCCCGTCTTTTTCTGTTTCTGTGATAAGGGGTTGAAAACGCCGCACCAGTTGAGGCCTGCTCCCATCATCGCTGCACGTCTACATATGCGAGCGTGAGAGCGAGGGCCTTTTGTCAGCCGCTGTGCTAATGGCTGCCTCGAGTGGATCATAAAAGACGAGCACGCTCTCTGCAGCTGCGGGTTGTTTGGGTATTTTTTGTCATTTGTAAGAATTGCAAACCCACGGTGCCAAGTGCATGCTGGGTGAAAATGAAACGCATCCGAGGCTGTGTCCTAAAACACTCGCTCATTCACTGTTCCACACTCGATTAATGCTCCGTAGTTTACTCAGTAGTCAAACGTAAACTGAGATTGTGAGACACTTGAAGGATGAATCATCCTTTTGCAGCACTGACAGGCGTGGTGCTGCACAGTGGAAATTTACACAGCTGCTTCAGGCAAAGCATTGCATTGTGGGGATTTTAACCAAAACTAGCAGACATGCTACAAATACTGACAAATACTGTGGGCTCATGATACTAGCAGTATTTGGGAGTCTAATTTTCTTTTACATGAACTTTGTGCATCCAAACAATTCTTCGTGTTACCACTTCTGGTTTAACTAACTCAGTATTTCATTTTATCGAACTGCTGATGTTGTGGAAAGTTGAAATGGCCTGACACCGAGCTTCTAGGGATCGTAAAGTGTATGTAGAGGTATGCTCATCGTCTTTTTCATTATTGATTAACCTGCTGTTTTTCAATCTTTATGGTCTTGAAAATGGTGGAAAATGCCCATCACATTTTCACAGAATCCAAGGAGTTATCTTCAATGGACTTTATGTGTTATTTTATGTGTTTTTAACTGATTAAAGTACATATAATTTCTCACACTCATGCCACAGCTGCAGGTTTCTTTAATGCTGAATCCTTGACAGCATTGCAGTTAAGTGTTGTTTTTTCAAAGATGGCAGGACAGTCGGTTCCCAAGGCTCAGAATCTCATACGTAATAGAGAAAATTACAGGCTGCTGCATGATCTCTATTTACTACCAATAAGCGACGACCGGTGTGGGTCTGTTACTTGAAAGAGGCGCGTGGGATTCGTGGCATGATGACCACAGTGCAGGTTCGTGACCTCCCGACCCGGCTGCAGCGCTCCAGAGTACGATTGCCAGTCTGGGTCTGAGCCAGGCGTCAACTGACACCACAGCACCCAGAGGCTCTGTCACTCAGAGACGGCTGGTGTAATTACAGAATCGCTCCGCCATCAGACATAATGCAGACAATTCACTGGTGCATGTCTGCGTGAACACAAAGAAACACAAGCTCTCACATGCACACCGAATCTCTCGTGGCCAGATATCTGATAGTACCCAACGACCTTCGCGTGTAGATTTGAAAACTGGTTCGTGGTTAAAAAAAAAAAAGATTAAATTAAAGAGATGCTGCTTAAATCCTTGAAGCCCATGGCTAATATAATTAGTTCTAATTAGATTAGCCTTTAGAAAAAAAATGAAGTGAAAGAGAAGACCTGCTGGTTTTTGTGTGGTAATGCAATCTTGGATGAGGGCCCGTAAAAGTGCAATCACTGGGAAGCAGGAGAGTTGAGCTGGAGGATGCTGGAGAAGATGTTGAATAGTGATGCATCATCAGGGAGTTTCTGCTTTGGCAAAAGAATTCAGACGTTTATTAAACCCTTTATTTTGAAGAGTGCTCAGCCGTCTTGATTGTCTTAGCTTAGCAACCAAAGCTAGGCCTGTCAAGCTTTGGATTTCTCTGCGTGTTGAAGCATTGGACTAGTTATTAAAGTTTGCAGGGCGGTGTCCTTGTTTTGCCTTTGAAAATCTAAAAACGTGAGAAAATGTGTCAGAAATTAACGAAGCATTGTGTTTTTATCTGCGCTAACAGAACCTGCAGCTGCTAGCATTTCGAGCTAACTAGCTCACCACGTAGAGTAGTAAGCGACAGTCTTTAACACGATGTCAGGTATGTAGCCATCAAGTGGATGTTCAGGACCCCCTCTTTAATATTCTTGCTGTTAAAGTCAGCTAGAAACATTAAAAAGTGAGTCAACCAGCTCATGAAGCTAACGTTAGCTTAATTAGCTACCTACTTGCTGACAGGTGATAAAATCAGACAAAATTAACAGGTGTTGGCTATAAATGAGAATTTGCTTTTGTCTAACTTCATCTGAAGTCAAGGATCCGTTGTGTACTGAGGATTTTGATGTTAAATCTGCCACCATTATCGGTGTAAACTGTAGTTTCATGCTGAAACTAAAAGCCTGACAGGCTAGCTGTTAGCAACAGCAGGTAGGGGGGTGCAGGGCTCTGCGAACGGTCAGTTTGACAAGTTTTATCACTTTTTCTGATCACTTTTTTTTCCAGGAGATAATAAATTTTATTAATCTAATCTCATGATCCGGTCATTACCCCAGCCTCATCCTCTCCCTCGGGGTAAAGAGACACTCAGACTCGATCATTTCCTCTCTACTTGAGATCGTCACAGAGACAAGAAGCAGATAACGCCTTAAACAGCGTGTTGACCGTGACACAGTCTGAACTAGAAACAGTGTTATTTCTGTAAGGAGCTATGGATGATCATCATGCCCTCTTTGTTAATTACCCGTCTGTAGTTCGATGCAGGACTTGTTGGTCTCTGTGTTGTGGTGTGTCTACACAGGAGGTGTTACGGCTGCGTCTGACGCCGACCTGATGTGCTCCTATTTTAATCCATCTGACCGTCTACAAAGGCAGTGTAACTGCTTTGTGGAGAGTATTATGCCTCAAGACTATTTCCTTCCATTTCATGCACCTAAACACAGTGATTGCGTGTTGGGCTCTGAGCGCTGCCAAAAGAGGGTTTGACCTACTATTCAGCAGTGTGCCTGAACGCATCCTGTGCAGACGCAGACGTAGTACTGAAGCTGCTGCTCCTGTGTACACACCGTGGTACTCTGAGAGTCTTGGATCCTGGATGAAATGTGACCTGTTTGACCCCTGAGACCCTCCTGTCTCCTGGCTTGAATATTACTAGCTGGACCTTGTCTTTAAGAAGTGTCCATGCTGGCACGGGGATGTAAAAACGACTGCCCGCAGTGGTCGCACACTTAACTCAGCTTTTCAGGGGTTTTTTTTTTACAATGTTGGCACTGTGTTATTTAGTGAAAGGGGCTGACTTTCGCTTTGTGTTGCTTGGCGCTGGCATTCAAGTTGACGAATGCTGCTTTAATTATTGGCTCCATTTTGCAGCATTTTGCTCTTTCTGTTTTTCCCACACTCCCTCCCTCCCCTCCCGGCTCTGTCGGCTTTTGTCCATTTATAATGGTCTTTGCCAGTGTGCAGCTGTAGAGCTCGATTTTTGCCTGTGTCTCCAGCAGCACTCAGCTGACCCACTAATAGAGGGGTTGAATGAGGGAAGGCTGGAGGCAGCAGAAGGACTGCAGAGCTGCGGCTTAAAACAACCTGCCTCTGACAAACAGCGTGGACCTCCCGGGGAGAGAGGCCTTGAGGAAAAACACAGAAAAAGCTTCAGTCAGAAGAGAATGAAACATGAAATACAGCCAGAGTGCAGCAGCATTAGCTGCGAACAGCCTTAAATCTCTGCAGCTGAGCTGTATTCTTACGCCTTGAGCATCTCCAAACTTTATTTTTGAATTGACCCTGAGTGACTTTGAACGTGACGCACTGCTTTGTCAAGATGGCATCATAACCTGAGAAGCTGGTCCCTTAAGGTTTTAGTGCTCGTCCTTGCTGCCCAGTACTTTTCCTTTCAAGTCACAATGTGGACTCTAAAAGGATGCTGTCTTATTCATCAGTGACAACACAGCAAGGTTAATGCCGACAGACAGCCTATGAGCTTTATTCTGCTTGTCCATTTACTGTTTGTATGACTGACAGGGTGGGTCAGGACGAAGTTCAAGCAATTAAAACATTTTTTGTATTTAAAAACTAGCCTTGCTTCCCAAATGTCTTTGCCTTAAAACGAAGTAACCTCCTGTGGCTGCCTCTGACCACAGGATGTGTTTGTGTACAATATGAAGGTAATATGACAAACTCTCTGTCTCCTAAGGATGAGTGGACAGTGCAGCAGTCCTCATAAGGCTGGACTGTCTCCATCTCTCAGGGGGATGGAGATCGTATCAGATGTAGGCTGCCCCAGACTCGACAGACGGACTCACTGTCTGCCCTCAGAATATATTACATGTGACCTCTGTGTACACAACAAGGCTTGGCAGGCATAGTGTCATGTTGAGGATCCAACACCCACTTGACTCATCACATATCTATGGATGAAGAATAAATACTGACAGGAAGCATTGCTCAGCACTGGGTGGCGTTCAGTAAATGCTTCTGCGTAAGACATTCAGGTCTCCTGAACCTTCTGCAGCCTCGAGTTGACCAGCTGTCATTAAATGCCTCGTCAGGTCTTGTTCACATATTCTTTGGTCAGATACTTCTTTACATATGTATGGCTTGTTGAGGTAAATGAATCTGCAACAATTTTCATGTTCAATTAAGCATTTAAGTCGTTTTTCAAAGCAAAAATGCTAAAAAAAAAACAAAAAAAAACTGGTCTGATCACTGATCTCTTCTCTCTAAAGTGCATTATTGCTGCTTTTTAAGTCTTCCAGGACAGTAAACTGAATATTTTTTCTTTTGGACTTCTGTGTGTGGCTTTTGTGGCATTTATTCGCGATATGCAAAATTGTGAAGATAATCTATCATGACATTAATTGTCAATCAGATCCTTTGTCGACATGTTGGTTTTTCTGTACGAAGAGACAGAAACTGTCCTCCCTGACAGACGAAGTTGAGCTCCTCTTTCTATGTTAGCCTGTAGCAGGAGGTGGCTGGACATCATCAGCCTAACTGGCAGGCGGAGGGAGAGGCAGGAGGTGGGGTTGTTTAACCTTAGAAGAATGCAGTAGTCGGTGTGTGTGTGTGTGTTTGATTGCCATAAAACTGGGATGTGTGTGTCCATTCCAACACTTTTCCAGCTGCAGGAACATTTCCATTGTCAGGCGTTAATCCGGAGTGACTTTCAGCCCCCTGCCCTTGTCTTTGTGTCCACAGGGAATCTCCATGAGGCTCAAAGCTGGAATGTCAGGGGCCTGAACGCAGGACCTTGACTGACCTTTTTATGCTGTTGTCTGTGCACACACAGGAGTAAATCTGCAGATATTACCTCATCTGGAAATCACAGATCCAGAATTAAAATAATCTGTCAGAATTAAATGCAAAGCTCAGTGGAATTCATGTCTTTGCCTGAAAACCAGGCCTTAGTTTCTGTGACGCCAGTTTTCCACTAAACAAGTGGAGGAATAAACCAAACACACACACATCTTGTTCTGCGTGTGTGTAAGGGAGGGTAATTCAATATTAGACGCACAGACGGCAGAATGGGAGGAAAGCAAGTAAATACAAGATTGTTTTGTTATCTGGGCCACGTTTGGCTCAGGAGGATTTGGTTTCTGTCTTCTGTCTTTGGGCAGACATGCCGGGAGTGTGCCGCCCAGGAGAGGGGATGAAAGGAGGAGAGGGGGAGAAAAAACTCGTCTTGCGTACAAATCACAGCTCCTCTGAATCACCGAAAAGTGCTGATCGAGCGTCAGTCTTGGCTAAAATTTCTGCTGTTGTTGCCAAACACGAAATTTCACGAGCAGGCGTCCCATCAGCCCTTTTTTTTACAGGCTGACTGGCAAACGTTAGGCGTGCCACGACTGCCACCCAGCTCCTGCGATTGGTCAGAAACCGAACGATGCCAAGCAGAGACAGGAAGCTGTCATGCGGTCTTTAAGAGGCCTGTGAAGTATGGGAGCTTTTAGCCCACATATCCAACACAACACAACGCTCTGATCAGAGGGACAGTCGCACAGAAAGCAGCTGAAGTCACACCGCCGATCAGACTGCTCTCGGTTATTGTCTGAAGGCAGAAAGGGCAAAGTCTCCGCCTGTAAACGTTTGGCAACACACTATATAACCATCACGTAAAACTGCAGTAAAATCCACAATAATCTCATCCGTTCCTTGGATGTTACAGACGAGCTGCGCTGCTTTTACAAAACGCCAACGTTAGTTTGAACGTGCTTTTTATAACCACAGTTCAAAGTGGCTTGTTGTTCCACAAGGTCACAGTCCGCCCTTCATCGGGCTTTCTTTTAATAATCCCGCCACTGAAGGCAGTTGAGCCACAAGTGTAATGGCGTTAATGAGTGCATTGTGCAACTGCTTTTAAGATTTGAAGGGACGATTATTGCCTCTAACTGAAGCACAGTTGAAATGACTTTGACAAACTGCATGCATAGTTAAGGATTTTTCAGGACTGGTTTTCATACCACGCAGTTACTTCCCGTGCGCTCGCTCATTTCCTCGAGTGCCTGTGAATGCCTGCTGTCGCGTTGTTGTCTCAGTGGGCAGCCTCTCCCTCCAGACTGCACTTACAGTACTCAAAACACTTTGTTTTCAGATCAATTTATTTAGTATAAGATGGAAGATCTGATCGCCACAGCTGTTTCCGCCGCTTTTCACAACCAGGGTACATAAAAACCAGAAATATCACTGCAGCAAGATGCTACCAGGGATGAGTGGTAATCATGCGCTGTTGTATTTAAGATGAATTGACCCTTTAGTACACACATGCCAGGCTGCACGGTCAATCATCCAGCTGACAGGAAAATGAAAATGTTGCTTCTGCTGTTTCCTCCAGACACTAACCAGCTCTGACCAGCAGCGTCAGTGTCCAAGCTAACGACCAGTGGCTGAGCTCTCTGAATTTCAGAAGCCACGTCAGTTTCTATCTGGTGCCTCGGTCCTAATCAGGACCCTGTAGGACCTGGCCGCCTGCCACCGCTAAAGCAGCAGATGCATCATGATTTATTGTATTGAGTCGGCCCAAATAAGCAGACACAGTCCATTTCACCGCCACCGTTAAAGCAGCCATTGATCCAATTAAGTTGCCGTGGAATGAGGGCGGCTGGACATCCAGAAACACGTCAAAAATCACTGGAAGAATGACAAGGAGTGCAAGTCTGGGTCACTTTATCTTGCGTAAATGTGTGCCTTCGCAGGGTGAAGCAGGTGTGCTTGAGTCACTCTTCATCTTTGACAGCGTTTGTCGTGTAAATGTTGTGGTAAACCAGCAGGACTTCCAGCTGATGTTGATATAGATCTGTCGCCATGCAAATCTCATCATGCAAGGATAACCCCGAGTCGACACGGCGAGCTCGCTGTGAGGAGCTCCTTTACAGCGTGAGAGATAACACACGGACGAAGTATGTTGAAATGTTTTTGAGGAAACTTTGGGAGCAGAAAGTCCAGAGGAATGCTGTCGTATGGTGTGATTGAAGGTGTTTCCTGTGCTGCTGTAGTTTGAGTTTTCTGTTTAAGAGAGAAGGCGCAGAGAGAAGGCAGTATACATGATGATCACGACAAATGCAAAATCACACGGAAAATACCAACTATGAATAATGAATGCATTGATCAGTTTCACTGTCATGCATTACTTTACAAAACTCTTCAAACATGTAATAAAAACTAGTTTTTGGGCTCGAACTAGCAATTATATCCATCGTTCATTAATAGCAAAGATAATCTCAACTGATCCAGTGTTTTCTTTTGGTCTACAAAGTGTCGCTTTGTCACTTTGATGCCTTCACATTGCTCGTTTTGTCCAACCAGAAGTCCAGAACCCGAAAATAACTAGTTTACTATGATGAAATACTAAGAAAACCAGTGAATGTTTGGCATTCTGTTAAAAGATTAAAAACATTATAATGGATAAATTCACTATTTTCAATTGTTTCTACTTAAGAGAAACACTTTAATGAAGAGAATAGTTCATTGCAGCTTGAGCTAAAACCATTTTGCAGTTAATTAATCACCTTCAACAACTTTTGAAGCTAAAATGGCTAAAATTTCCCTCGTTCCAGTGTCTCAAATGTGAATATTTGCTGAATTTCTTCGTCTTCTGTGATGTTCCAGTGAATATTTTTGGATTTAAGACAAAACAAGCGGACATCGTCTTGGATCTTGGGAATGAAGTGTTTTCATAATCATTATGCCTTCATCACAGATGGTAGAGAGATGACAGGAAATGAGGAAAAGAGAGGCAGGGAGATGTAATTAATCATAAACATGATAAAGATGGTTACAGACAAAGTTGCAGCTTATAAATTTCACTTCAATTTCAGCTCAGCCTTGGACTCATCACCCGACACACACGACAAATTGCCCCTGAACACTGCCCTCTCTCCACCCGCCTGTATGAATATTCATCTAATTTGCATACGGGTTGCATGATTCTTCTGGCAGTTTGAAGGTCAGAGCAGGGAGATAACACCACTGATCCACATTTTGTTGAAATGTGTTTAAAGGCTTCGCATTCATGCAAAACTCTCCCTCAACCATCTGCGTTGCTTAAACTCAGCATGTATTCATACACAAGCTTCCTGGTGCAGTATTTAAACTATGTGGCTCCCAGCCCTCACATCCACGTCCTCCTCCCTCTGCAGGAGCTGTCTGAAGGCCTGGACCTCGACGGGTTAGGAGAGCAGGCACCAGACGGACACGCCAGACTGACAGACATCTGCAGCGGCGCAGCGGGCAGCAGAATGGCATCCATAGCTGAATACTACGCTGGCAAGAACGTGTTGATCACAGGAGCCACGGGCTTCATGGGGAAGGTGTTGGTGGAGAAGCTGCTGAGGTCCTGCCCCGAGGTCAAAGCCCTGTACCTCCTGGTCAGACCCAAAGCCGGCCAGTCCATGCAGCAGAGGGTCAGCGACATGATGACGTGCAAGGTAAGGGCCGAATGTGCACTAGTGTGTAATATTTGAACTTTCATGTGTGATTTATCCATTTACTGCTCACCTTGTTACCTTGTTACTCAAGACTGAGTACATATCAACGTAAATAGAGCAGGAAATTACAAATCCACAGGTGCTTTTTGGTAGGAAACATCCAATCACTGAGCTTGATATTCGGTTATCTGGGCTATTAATGACAACACATTGTGTTTTGTTCCAAACTGTCCTTCATGACGTCTTGACGCCGTCAAAGATAATTAGTTTACCATCATAAAGGAGTAAGAAAACCAGCAAATATTCACATTTAAGAGGCTGGAACCAGAGAATGTTTGCTTACGAAATTACGATTGATCGAGCTGATGGGCCTGTTGGTATTTAAAGCCATCCACCACACCAAAGCTAACAGGAAAAACCACAATTTTTCAGACACAGTGTTGAAATAATTAGTGTTGAGTCTGTGAAGGAGCATTGAAGACGTCAGTAAAAGAAACTTTGTTCTGGTTCTGGTTTGGGTGCATGTTCATACCATCGTGTGGAAAACGAAAATCTGAAGCGCCCATGTTGGCGAGGGCAGTCGGCCCTGTAATACTTTGAAATGCAGCACTCAGTTAATGTGGAAAAGCAGCAGAGAGAGAGCCACTTGTTGAGAAAGTGCTCCTGTTAGACCATCGCAGCAGCACTTCAGAGGCCGTCCAGCCAGGTGAAGCTCAGCGGACGCTCTGACTTGTGGGATGTGGATTCAGACCTTTCACAATCAGGGATGTTCACATGGCTTTGCGTGGTGTGAGTGTGTTTACAGAGCAATAGAAATTTGCCTGCAAATTATAGCACCAGCTGCTGTTGCCATGGTGACGCGAACTTAACGACCCCGAAAGAGTCCGGCGGTTCGTATTTGAGTTTCAGCCGAGAGACACGAAGAGTCAGAGAACAAAAATGAGGAGTGTGATGAAGAATACCAAGAGGGATAAGTGAACTTGGTGCGTTTGAGCAGGAGGTGAGGAAAGGAGGAGGGGCCCAGGGAGATCAGAGGAAGGAGGGGGGGCAGCTCCAAACATGTGGCGTCAGCTGTTTCAGGCCAAGGAGCAAAGCATGACTCAACAAAAAGCTCCAGACTGTATGTTGGACTTAATGAGGAGCGAAGGATTGACGCTGGGTGCGCATCGACGTGCTCGCAAGCAGCTGCTGCAGCTTCTGCTCTGCTCGGCTGTTGTTGGCCTCAAACTGTCAGCACACCTAAGAAAATCACACTTTGGCTGTATTCCCCTTTCTGTTTCTCTTCCTCCCTCTAATAGCATCTATTTTTACTGCTCCCATTGAACCTCGGTACTGCGTTCATTATTCTGCTCACCGCTGTAATGCCAGCGGAGCAGCAGTCTCGCAGTTTGTCCCTAAATTTAGCCTAGCGCTTGTGGTTTTTTTTGTCTTTTTGCCTTTATTTCCCCCCACCTTCTGTCAAGATGCTCCAGCCATCCAGGAATCACAGAACACCTCTCCAACCATGTAATTAGTTCACTGTGACACAGCAGTGCTGTAAAAGTGCCAGTTAACAGCAGCCTGTAATTTCTGCCCGGCAGAAAAGGGGAGAGTGGGCGACGTATATTTTATAAACGGCACTTTAAATGCATGTTCCTCCTCTGCTTTGGCTTTTATGGGAGAGAAGGAGCAGTAATAATCAAACTGTTCCTTTTAACCTGCGTCTGTGTTGGCTAACGAATCAGCAGCGCAGCAGACACTCGTAAGCCTGGCGAAGCCAAAAGAGACGGTGCGACTTAGACGGTGCTTTGAGCTAAATGCTAGCATGCTCACACTAACAACATTAACATTAGAGTTGGGCATTTCAAGCAAAAAGAGTATTTGATATCAACCTTTCTTCAAAAACACTGCGTAATGATTTAATAATGATAAGGAAATTTTAAAATCACGACCCATCCCTAATTAACACGCTCATATTTAGCATGTTCACCATCAGCATGCTAACATGTGCTAATTAGCACTAAGCACAAAGTACAGTTGAGGCTGTTGAGCATGTCTTCAGTTTTACAGGGATTTTATTTCAAGTATTGTACAAAGTAAAATTTTGACCTTGATGAAAAGATCACCATCAAGTCATTGCAAGCCCTTCTGAGGGGAACGTGAATGTATCATGGCAATCCATCCAATCGCTGTAGAGATATTTCAGTCTGGACCAAAGTGGTGCCACAAGGCTAAAAAGTTTGGTCAAAGCAGTAGTTTGATATTTTGGGAGTCTCACTGCGATGACAAGACTCTGAAGTCACTACGTCCAGCCAGCTAGGACAGAGCCAGGCGAGCTGTCTCCCCGTCTTATGCTAAGCTAAGCTAACAAACTGCTGGTTGGTGGTTGGTTCATACTCGACAGACAGATATTAGAGAGGCTAAAAAGTGTATTTCCCAAAAGTCTCAGCAGCAAAGCAGACTCTGAGAAGCTATACCAGAGGAGGATTAAAGGTTTGCTTACAGAGCTCTGCTCCACAACAGTGTCCTGCACGTGATTAAGTCCATAAACCTGACGTGGGTCGACTGGATAAATATGTAAAATTTCAAAACGCCCTTTGCGTAGCAGTAAATATTTAACCCACTTCATCTTCACAGATATTGACGTATCGTTTATCTGCTGTCAGCGTTTGCATTACTTGCCCCATGACAATTTTCCATTGGATTTGGCATCACTCTGACACTGATAGCAGGACACTGCTTGATGCTCTGCCAGCTGCAGACGCACTCATGCTCTGTCCGCGCTGAGAAGTGATGTCATTAAATTTCCATGACCGGAGCCTCAAGTACTAATTGCTATTCATGCGAGTCCTCAGGTCAGTATTATTCTATTCAGCATGGGGATAATTCATGAAGGAGGACGGCGGTTTTGTCTCTCGTGTAGCCTCTCCTCTTATCCTTCAAGCCAGGCCAGTGTCTTTCTTACCACCTGTTGCTAGGTAACGACCAAGAGATCTGTCCCATGGTGTTTTTCAAAGGACGCAATCAGGGGAGCTGCCCCGAGCAGGACAGGGACAAACCGATAGGAATCTCATTGTCCGTGTGCATCTCCACTGCACCGACTCTGACATTTAAGCGCTGTCTGTCTGTGCAGAGGCTTCTTTGATCCAGTGGAAATGTTTAGACGCCTGCTGCTCCTGCTGCGCTGCCAGGCACTGAATGGCATGTCAGGCACTTGATACAAGTAGGCCTGTGGGTACACGGGGCCTCTCTCCGGCTGTGGCATGCGTTTCTCACCCACCAGCTGCCTGTTGAACCCAGCAACAGTCTTAAGTTCCATCTCTGAGGCTGTGCAGCATCTTCATACTGCAGGTCCTGAGCTGCAGCCACAAGAGATGGGGTCAGATGTCGGGTGGAGAGGTGGGAGGTGGAATGCTTTGGGTAGAAAGGGATCTTGTGGAATTTTGCCTCCAAGGCAGGAACCTGGTTCTGTGGCAGTTTGCTCGGTATTACTGTAGAATGACGATTGATTATTGCTTGAGAGGCTATTCAGTGATCATTGTGGCAGCTGTGACAGGTGGCTGTAAATGATTCTGGATTTTGTGATTAATCGTGATTGTAATTATTGATTCATCTTCTGTTATTCGTGGTTTTTACGAGCTTTTCCAACATAAAGATCATGCAACACAATCATTTCAGAACAGATAACAGACCCAATCAGTAGATACGTGAATCTAGGACGTGAATAAAATATGTCAAACCAATAAAAATTAAAAAAACAAATGTTTAAAAGTAAGACCAGTAGGAATATGTATTTTAAATTACCTTTCCGTCTTTACGTAAGTCAAAAAACAAACTCAAATGTCGTAAGATTTGCCCTGAAAGCTGTTCTTCCTTCACAGTTTCAAAAGAGGCAGTGTTTGCCTTTTTAACCATTTAGCAAAATTAGGCCTAAGGGCCACAAGAACCTGCTCATTTACAAGCAAAAAAAATGGCCCAACATCTTCTGGTTCCAGCTGTTTAAATATGATCATCTTTTCCATTGTGCTTAAAATATAACAGAAAATTTTAAGCTTTGGCTGAAAGCTCAACAAAGCTCGCAGGGGAACCTTTGACTAATTCATCAGTTAAGAGAAAAAAACGATGGCTGACCGTAAAAAGTAGACTTCAGCCCAGATTTTGGTCCAGTTATTACTGTTTCCACCCTGCGGGGTCTCCTTTCACAACATGGTCTGATTAAACAAGGCCTACCTGTTTTACTTTGTATGACTAATGCGCAGCCGCTGGACGCCATTCGCTGAATTTGTGTTTACTCACCATATTTGTTCAAACATGTCGCGCGATGGACTGCGGAGCAGAGAAGGTCACAAGTAGAACAAGCCTTTTACTGAGCAGATGTTGATTTTGGTATTCTTTTAATTCACAACGTGCAGCACATGACAGAACGGACATTTGGTCAAAGCCGTTTTCATTTCGGCTTTTCCCGTCTTGCTCTAACAGGAGTGTGGTAGTTTTCTTTTTTGACCGTGTCGAGTCACGTTGGTGTGTTCCTTCCTCTTTCATCCCCTCACGTTGGCATGATGTCATCACAGCCTTAACTGATTCATGGTCTGCCTCGACTCTAAGGTGGAGAGATGGCTGCTGACGATTGCGTTTAAGCATATCTCATTGAGAGTCTGTTACAGTTATGTAAGAGCGTCATGCCTAACATGCCTGAAATACCGGTGTGGTGGGGACGTCAGTGCTGCTGCAAAGGGGAATAAGCCACACCTGTGTCTTCTATATATTCACAAAGGGGTGATTTGAGTTTAACAAATAAGCCAGCATAACCACACTAACCATTAGTGAGCTCTGACACAAAGTAATTATCGCTCTTACAGAAACTGATGCTGCCTTTATGTGGATGGATGTTGATCTTGCACGTTTCTGAGAGGCTTTGATAACTACTTGCAGCTGCTAAATTATTAATAGTGGTGCATCGTAGAGACACTTGGATGTGCTGTAGCGTACAGTGCGAGAAGGTTTATGTGCATGCTCTCCTTGAAATACAAGCGCTGTTGCACTGACTCACCTTCTGATTTTGTCGCTGCAGAACGAGCAGCTCAGAAGTAAATCCCAGACTGGAAGCAGCCCTTCCTGGTCCCTGCTCTTGTATTTCTTGTCTGGGTTCACAGAGGATGTTTGCATCAGACTGAGCCCCCTGCTCCGTTGTTTGCAGTCATTTTCCCATTATCGCGCCCCGATCCAACATGACTACATTGTTGTATTGATTTCCTCTTGTTTGCATCCAGGTGATCTTTCCAGCGGTATAAATATTCAAGATTTATTGATTGCCGCTGACTCACACAGGCAGCTCTGTGTTTCCACTTGTGGAGCTGATGAAAATCTTGCCTGAATTGTTCATGCCAGCTGTCAGCGTAGGCACACCTGAAGCATCTACTCCAATACTGCAATTAAGAACAGACCGTTCCCAACATGCCTCCCTGCCACCCTGCTATGCATTCATAAGATAAGTCCTAATGTGTGGCAGCATGTTTAAGGCGTGTCAAGCTCTGCTAAAACAGCAGTTTTCAGGGATGAGATTGAGCGGGGTGACTTGGGGCATTTGCTGCGTTGAGTCAGGGACTCTGAGGAGGAAGAGGTTGTGACTGCCAGTCTGGCACATTTCGAGGCATTCGCTCCTCATCTGTGGTTGGTTGGCATGCAGTGCAGCAGGCGAGCAGACTGAGAGACAACCAATAGCCCGACAACTCCTCCCCAGAGAGAGGGGCAAGGGGGAACCAATGCTTTTGCGTGTAATTAGGCCGCAAATTAACTCCAGTTTATGAAACAAATTAGCACATTAAATGTCGCTGGTGAAGTCATTAAGGCAGCGCAGACATGCGTAGTGAAGACTCGGTTCTTCGGGGGACTGTCGTAGCCCAGTGCCTCCACAGCATGCGGACAATCTGCCAGGCAGTTTTCCTCTCTCTCCACATCCATATGGCTCCTCAGATATCTATGGCAGAGGGCCCTCTGAGCTGTGATGTAATGGATTTTGACACTTTTATTACGGCCACCGAGGACACATTCTCGTCCATACCTGTGTGTAATGAATCAAATCTTTTGGGAACACCAAATGGAAATTTCAATAAAGTGTGACAAGTTTCAAAGGGCAGGGCAACTTTAAAGTGCTCCTTTTTTCTCTTCTGGCATTTTGTTATTGGATTTGCTTTAATGGATGGTCGATGCTGCGTAAATAGCTTTAGGAAAGCAAAGGAAGTCAACAAATGGATCGCACTGAAGTATAGAAAACATGGTTCTGGATTTCCTTGTCCCCACATTATTATTTGGCCTTTGGTTGATGGTGTTTGTGTGTCTCTGGGTGTTATCGATCAGGTCAAGAGAAATGAAAGCCAGCTTTTTGTCCTAAAAGGGGGCAGAAGGTTGGTTGAGGCTTCAGGGTCTGGTGGCAGGATCAGAGAGGATCGAGTTCATCAAGATTAACACCCGCAGCAGCTCTGATGAATTTATTCAGGAAATCAGCCCTTTTCTTTAGCGCTGCCTGTGAGACGTGTTCTTTGTTAAATGGAAGTGGTTTACAGGGGTGAACAGCGGCTTGTTTTTGCCAAAATACCACATGTTGTGGCTGCCGCAGTATGAGCAAAGATTTAATCACTTTCTGTGTGATGTTTGGTTTGACGGCTGCAGCTCCATATCTTAAACTCTTGTGTTATCCTTGTCCCGGTGCAGGATTTGTAGACAAACCATGGTGAGTCAGACTTCAGTCTCAGAAATGAGGACTTGAGACTTGACTTGGACTTGGCTGCTCTGAGAGTTGACTCTACAAAAATTTGTCTTTAGACTTGAAAACAAAAGCATGGACCTGGTAAATTCCCAGGACGATAAAGATTGAAAAGATTAAAAGCCTACCTGTAACAGGAAGCTGAAATAGCTGATTTCACTTTGCAGTCCCAGCTAATTCCTTGTGGTATTTAATGAGGACACAAAGGTTTGCAGCATGCATCGTGAACTCTTATATCTGTCCATTTGCTCTTGAGGGGTAGTAAAATTCTCCTTGACTCAGTGTCAGGTCCCTGTCTGAAAGACTGGAACGCGATGCTACCGGCATGCTGAACACCAAGCCCAGAAACTCTACATTTGCTGTCACTGTAAACCTCATTACTCTGCTCATATTGATCTTTTCAATTGAGTTGTGTACAATGATAGCCCAGCGCCAGTCATGAGAAAACCCTCCATTTTCATTAGTTTGCTGTGATGAGCTGCTCACTGCAATCCTTGATCACTCCCCTAAGCTCTTAAGAAGCTGTGAGATTCAGGGTTGAAAGAGTTGAATTAAGAGATATACTGTAGCCGACATTGTCTCCCTTAAGAGGGCCATGAAACATAACACTGTTTGCAGACAGTGCTTACCTTAAGATAAACCTGCTCCCTCATGCATATCAAAGTGTGTGCTTTAATACACTTTTTTCTCCTACATTAATCAGAGTTTTGTTTGCATCCAGGAGCGACTTAGTGGATAAGCAAGACTCAGCATTTTAAAGCTAATAGTATGAAATCGGGGCTTCAGCAGGCACGGTTTCCACCTCAGACTGAAGGTTTGGGTAAATTTTGCTCAGGACAAGTGTTGAAATGTGTGACACAGGCTGGTTAAATCTGTTTTTATGCCAATGGGACACCGAGGCAGGGACAGGGATGGAATGAAGACAGGGTGAAGGAGAGTGCAGATGAACCCTTTTTCTCCTTAATGTGCTGACAGCCCCAGGGGTTAGCCATGTCTGTCGTTCGTCACAGCTTCCCATGAGACTCCTCGCATTTCTGTCTCCTCCGAGGCTCAGCTTGTTATCCTTACTATGGGGCCTTGTCAGTTTGGCAGATGAGAAAGACAACCTCACTGGTATCTGAGAAATAATGACTGCCCTCAACCTCCACCACGTATGAGCATTTTGTGCTATTGCCCGTCGCCGACGGTGCTGGAGGAGTAGCCGGAGTTTTGGCCATTGCTAATGACTTTTGGAAAAACCTCTTTTGTCAGTGATCCTGCTCACATCCTATCATTCGACTAATTTAGACAGTGCATATCAGGAAATGGAGGTCGTCACTGAGGGTGCAGCCTTTAATTGCTTCTGTCTGACACAGTTTGGCAGACCTTCCCCAGCTACACTAAATTTTCCAGCTCCTTCATCTCCGATTGGTGGTGTCCGGCTTACTCAGCAGATACGTAACCCGCGATGGCGCAGACAGCAGATGCCTTTCAGACTTGCACGGGTGTTACAAAGGCACAAAAGCGGGAATGTGTTGGTGTTTACTCAAAACTCAAGAGAGCTGGCTGTGGGGTTAGGTTTGGGTTAAAGGGTTAGGGTTGGGGTAAGGGCAGGGTTGGGGTTTGGCTTTTGGTTTTGATGGTTAACGTTAGGCTACGACATGTCAACGAGGGTCGTCGAAAGGTACTAGGAAACCATTTCTGTGTGTCTGATCATTTATGAGCAGGAGTTTTTGGTCAAGATACTGAACTTTTCACTGCTCAAGACTGCTTAAAGGTCGGAGTATCCTTGAAAGGAGTAGTTTGTATTTGGTGTCAGTCTAACACATCTGAAAGCAGAAGGGTTTATAGCTGCTCTGAATGGCCAGGTTTGAAGGCCGGACCACCCTTCATATGAGGCAATCATTTTTCCTGAAAAGTTCTTTGAATTTCAACAGTTTTTATAATCAATTAATTGTGTGAGTCTGCAGTTGTGACCTCCAGTCTGTAACCTCTGAAAGTGTGACGAGCATGGCCATCATTATCTCTGCTTGCCGCTATGTCTTTTTGTGACCACGCTCACTCATGAGGACCTTCGCCAAGAGGCTGGGCAGAGTTAACATTTTGCTACCATAAGCTTTTTAAACAGTGCCAGAAAAGAAAACACTTTGCTGATGCTTTCCTCACCGCTTTGTGCCTCTTCTGTGTTATCCTTGCTGTTTCTCTCTCTGTCGTGCCTTTGCGTCAGGGGAAAGGTCTTCCTGAAGGGGTACTGTGAAAAGAGTGGAGCCCACTTAAAGGGAAGCTAGTCAGAAAGAGAGGCTGTTTGAATGGCATCTCAGGTTGCTGGGCTGAAAGTGAAGTGCCATTAGTGTTGGGTTTCTGCGAAAGTCCACAGAGTGCCTGCTTCAAGCACTCTTGATGGAAGACTTATTGCCCTCGGGGTCATAAAAATGGAAGTGTTCAGCGCAGGGGAAGGATGAATGGTGACCCACATGTATGAGCAACATCCTCAAGTTCACAAAAGAAAGTCGTTTACAGAGCTGATTTTACAGAGGGCCTTGGTCAAGGCCATGACTTTGTTTGGCTGACCACAAGACGTACTACTAAAACACTTGTGGCTACACTGCAGGGACGGCTGTGGTGATGTTTTCCCCCTCAGAGCGTTGAAGAAATGCGAACTGGTGGGCTATTGTATTCTTGTACAAGGCAGTTTGCTCATTGATGCCTGTGGGTCGGAGAAGGGTGTGATGGTAAATGCGAGCGGTGGAAGGCTGGCACAAGAAAAGAGCCTTTTATTAAACAACGCCACAGTCCCACAATGCCATTCTCTGCCTGTGCCCACAACAAAGAGCTCTCTGAAGCCCACTTTCTACAGCCTCATTCACCCTTCTGAACCTGATGCACTGTCTCCCTGCTGGGACTTTCTATAATTTAACTTTGGCTCAGGGGTGTTTCACACATATCTTTTTGGCTGTAGCCTGGTAGATATTAATGCTGCAGCTTCAGTTGGGCAGTATGTCATGGAGTGAGAGCGTGCATTAAAAAGCTGGCTTCCATTTTTATTGTTCAAGTGTGCAGTAAGTGATAGCGTTGAACAGTCGTCTCATTTCCCTTTGCCACCCAGAAACACTTAGCAGCCCTGTGTGGCATTATTACCATAGTAAAAGCAGGCGGGGGCACTGAAGTTCATTTGCATTTTAATTCAAACACCCAGGAGGAGTTGTGTGCATTGACAAGCATCAGGAGGCATCTGTAAGCGAGGTGCCGACGAACGTTTGAGAATAGATGTTGTTGTAAATGGAGTTATATTACACCACCCCCTATTCCACAGGGAAACAGGCTCATTGGTGACAGGTGATAGCATTGTGATTGGGTATGAAAGGGGCATCTTGGAAAGGCTCAGGCGTTCACAAGCGTGGATGGAGCGAGGTTCACCACTTTGTGAACACACGATTGGATAAAGGATATTAATGCATGGGCTCGGGAAGACTGTAAAACCATGCAGAGTTTGTTTACATTTTAAACATTGTTCCAACTTCTTGGGAATCGAGGCTATAATGCCGAATTCATGCAATGGTATGAGGAGTTAATGATTTGTTGTCAGCAGTGTTCTGCAAAGTATAGAAAGTTTACTTTGACTTGATTCAGTGAAAATTGCATGATTTTTGAAGGGAGTCTGGTGACTTCCTCCCTGGGTGACAAAGGGAGTGTATCAAGGTTACTGTTTAATGTATTTGTAAAATTTGATATGTTTGCTGTCCCAAACATCTGCCACATACTTCAGACTGTGTCCCTGCCTCCTCGTTTTGTGTCGTAATGCTTTCACACAATATACTGATAATGGAAACAGACAGCAGACAGATGATGCATATTGGTGCTGCAGCTGCTGGCGTACTGGCACTGCCAGTTGTAGTGGTGCAGACTATACATAATTAAAGGCTAATTAATATATTTAAACGCTGTGGCTCTGCCCTTCCTCTGCATGTTTAAAAAATATGTGTTTTCATATTTATAACTAGCCGATTGGCATTTCTAATCATTTCTAATATGACAGATATCACCTTCAAAACGCATACCTTTGAACTTAAACTTATTTGTATGACTCCAAAGTCTAGACTTCTAAGTAAGTTTCCATTATTGAAGATCCACTATTTGAAATATTCAGGGACAGTCGTGCTGTGAGGAGAAGCTGTCCTCTGTTAGCGTCTGTCCTCTCACTGCCGTCACAGCCCACCGACACACAGAAAAACCTTAGTGCCATAATGGATGTTTGATGAATGCTGTATTTTGGAAATTCCACATGTATTATAAAGCTCATTTCCAGTATTGGATGACGTCGCCGTTCTGGAAATCAGGCCTGCGTTGTCACACAGCTGCACTCTAGCCGCCCACGCCGCTGCATATGGTGAACGAATCAGTGAATTTCTGTGTAATAAAACTATCAAAACAGCAGTATGGTGGTGGCTTTATGTAGACTGGAGGGTGCTCACTGATTACAATGGAGTGGATTTATGATATTTAGCATAATTATCTTTCTGTTTTGATGGAGAGCTGTTCGGCTGTTAGACATCATAACTGGACTGGCTTGTGTTAATACAGACCTGCATTAGGGTGAGTCTGCACTTGATCCTGATATTGCCAGATATTCTCAGTATTTGCGGGTATTAAATCATCTCACAGTGACTTTATTGTGATTATAGTAACCCCATGACAGCTATGAGCAGTAACATGTTGTGGTTTAGAGTTCCTCCTCAGTGAAACCAGCTCTTCTCATTTCACTCTCGAGATTCTTCTTTGTGCCGTTTCACCGCTGCCGACATGATCTGAGGCACTGAAGGTGTTTCTTCATGAAAAAGCAGTATTTGTACAAAATGGTCTTTTTTCCAATTTGAAGTTGCAAGACCAGCGAGGCGCATCAGCCCCGGCTGATCCCTGGAGGCCTTCAGCTCCTCTTCTGTCTGACTGACAGCGTTCTGTGTAAGTTGTCACACTGAACTCTTCACCTGACGTCCCCGACAGGTACGGAATGTGACAGGGCTGGAAGAGGAGTTCACCTTAGATGTCAGCGTAAACTTTCTTAAAGACTTCCTCGCGGGTGTTGGACTGCTGCCAGAGTCTGGGTTGTTTGTTGTTGTTGCCAAGCTACACACCCTCAAGAGGAAGCTGAGGTCATTGCATGACATGAAGGGCTCTGTGAATCATGCAGTATGGAGGGAACAGTTGGCGCAGTAAAACACGTGTCGATTCGGGTTTTTTTGGCAGGATTTTAGTGAGAAAGCTGCACATTGAAGCTCTTCTTTGACTCTGCAGACTGTAGATTACTGCCAGCAGAGGGAGGGAAAGCCCTTTTATTTTTGCATTACATAACGATAGCAGTGCTACACCATCATGCAGAAAATACCGCATGCATCCCCCTCCCCCAGCTGGGAATAGTTCTGGTTCTGACATTACATATTGTACTTTAAGACTTGTGCCTAATATGAGCAGTGTGGGGTGTTTGGAGAAGAGAGGAACAGCATTACGGAGCAGAAGATTGATGGGGATACAGAACATGAGTACATGCAGCTGTTCGAAGCTCTTTGATTCAACATCTGTCCTCTTCAGCAAGAGTGCTCTGCTTACCAGGACACACACATGCACACAGAGCGGCAATTTCATAACAGAGCGCACGCACTTTGATGCCAATCCCTTCGCTGCACCCTCTTTTCCTCTCCTCATGCTGTCTCTGGCTGTCTGTCTGTAACATGTCTGCGTGCACAGCTGCCACAGAAATGTCAGCCGCGTTGGCGGCAAAGCAGGGCTACTCTTTGTGACTCCTGATTGGAACTGCACCGAGACACGCATGAGGCAATGTGACATCTGGCTGACTTCCTCTGCTGTCTTTGGTTAGTGTCACCCAGTGCAACGCAGTGGTTTCAGGCTCGGTCCTGCAGGGATTCTGATGCAGCGCTCGGCGCTCTGCAGGGCGCGTCGGGCAGCGAGGCGTCGGTAAATGTAGACGAGAGTTCGCTTATCCCGCCTGCATGTTGGAATGTCGTCGGCAGCCCCTCAGTGAGCAAACAGCAGTGTAAACAGGTGGAATAATATCGCACAAGCGGGGCTTTGTGTGGACTTCCACGTGCGGCATTACGCAGAATATGAAGTGCATGTGCGCTCACACACTTGTTGTCATCAGTCAGGCAGGTCCAGACAAGCATTTTTAACCTGAGGGATGAACTTTTTGCTTCTGCTGGAACTAGTTGCTGCAGTACTTTTTACATTATTAGTCATTTATTTCCAGCAGAAATACCCCACATTCACTGCCTCCAGCTTCTCCAGTACCAAGATCACCGCAGCTGGAATATCTTTGAGTTTTCGACTGGTGGTGTGGTCTTAACCGGAAAATATAATCATTGCTTGCAGCCCTGCAGTTTGGAGCGCTAAGCGGTTTAATGCTGCTCATGCCTCTCCCCAGAGAGGAGAACGTTCAGCTGTACATTGTTGGATATTTATACACAGCACCGAGAGTCTTATGTATACAGCGGGGACTATATTTCCTCACTGAGGCGACTCGCTGACCTCTGTTGGTGTGTGTGTGGGTGTGTGTGTTCAGACTTGGGCGTTATGAGGGACCACGCCTCGTCTGACTCATGTCACTGGCAGATAAAACTCAGAGGTCCACAGTAGAAACCTCTTTGTCACACCCTCACAGAGCCAGAGTAGCGCTTCTGTTACAAGTGCAAATATTGACTCAGTCAAATTTCCTTTTAGTTGTGTAATAAGGCAGATAATAATCCAAAATCAGCTCCCATGAGCACTTGCAGGTCATTTATTGGCTGTAACGTTAAACTTCTACTGGAAGTCATTTACTTCTTTGCTAAGAGCAAATGTTATGAAAGGGCACATATTGTGTTCCATATCGGTGTGTTTTAGCAGCTGCTAATAGATTTTTTAAAATATTTCTTCATCCATTTGATAAAGTACTTTGCTTCGTCAGATATTTAATTTGTTGGATTATCCACAAACACACATTTCCATCTGGTTATTTTATCTGTAAACAGTTTAAGTTTTATCCATATGCCCCACTTAAACCTATTTTCATCATCAGTCAGTCTCTCTGTTCTGTCTATAGATGAGTTTTTTTTGGCTATCAAATGTCAAATAATGACCAATGACCAAAATTAAATGAATGCATTGTGAATTTTGCCAGAACAGTGATCGAAAAACACAGAAGTAGAAGTTAAGACCTGGAATGAAATGCAGAAGCAAAAGCAAATCTTGCACCCTTTTGGGCTCTAACAACTGTTTTTACTGTAAATGACGCTGAAGTTTGGCGAATCATTTCAGCACAGCAGCCTGTTACTAACAGCTGTCAGTGTGGAGGTGTGGAAGACACGGTGTCCTCAGGGGAGAAGGTCACATGTCTTTGACAAGACAGCAGCACGAGGACCACCGTCCACTGATCCCGCTGTCTGACCCGTCTCATGACACAAACGAGGACTTGGAAACGAGTCTGGTGGTGACGCTGGAGCTGCACTGTGACGTGGGTGCTTTTTGCCTGAGGAGGTTGTGCAAAGGAGCACATTTGTCACCTTGGCTGACTTGAGATCATTTGCATTCCTTGTCATGCTATTTTAGTGTTTAGCTGTCGACGCTCGAGCCAGTTTTTATCGCTGACCTGCCCTTCATCTCTTGTCTATATGGCAGTAATTACACGTGGCATTTACGTCGGTCGCTCTGTTGTTTATTGAACGCAGCTGATGACTAAGTTTGGGCGTAAGCTCATCTTTTGTGCTTTGTGTCTGGCAGCTTTTCGACCGAGTGCGGGAGGACAACCCCGACTTCCACCAGAAGATCATCCCCATCAGCAGCGAGCTGATGCAGCCCGGCCTCGCCATCTGCCCGGAGGACGTGGAGAAGCTCAGCGGCTGCATCAACATCGTCTTCCACTGCGCCGCCACCGTCCGCTTCGACGAGCCGCTCAAGTGAGCATCACATGCGCAGATTCATCTGCTCTTTACCATCCCACTCATGCACAAGCAGCTCACACTCTGCCACGGTTTGCATCATCTGAAAAACACTGAGATTATGAGCTGCGCCGCTTCTGACATTTCAGTGAACCAAATAATTCACCAATAACACACACATCTGCTAATTGTTCCTCACAAGCAGGAAGTTCCTGTTGTGAGACGTCACTCCAGAGCATCTGCAGCTGGCTGAACAGGCCGCACTCTTTAATTTATTTTAAGCAAACAGGAAGTGGAGCTGTTCATTACATTGGGGTGAGGGTGTGGAGAAATCGACCATTCGTAAAGAACACAGTCGCCCACAGAACTGTGTGACAGTATGGCAAAAACAATAGACGTTCCCTCTTTATTCAGGGAGCCACGGTCTGCACAAACGGCTCCTGTGATCAATCCAGAAGAATTCAGAAGACACTAATGAGAAGTTTTAATCTCCCAGGTAGAAAGAGAGCTGCGATCTGAAGCAGTGTGGCAGTAATGATGCATCCAGGTGATGCGCAGGAGGTGATTCAGAGGTGGAGCTGTCACTGTGTGTTCTCTGCAAAGATTTCCACATGATCCCGCCTGGTTATGTTTTTCTTCTGTGGGTGATGCGCTGGTGTTCTGCTGCTCTTCACTTCCCAAAATGTTACTGAATCGACAATGTGTTCCGTCGCATCCCCAATATTCAGAATCTATCGCCAATTTCTCGCCTCAAAAATCCTCAGAAATGGTGAAATGGCGTGTGGAAATAGTCAAAAAAGAGAAAAAAGCAGTTTGGTGCTGCATCGCGGTCCACCATTGGCCACCCTGGAGACACTCACCTTAGTGTATCCAGTGAACTCACGCTGCACATCTGGAAATTTCTCACGTACACAGAATCTACACACTGCGCTGTTGAAACACGCTCAGTTTGAGGTTATACTTAGTGTGAATAGTATGTTGGTATATGTGGTGTTTGGTTTGTCCTCTCTGGGCTACTGTAGAGACATATACATATCCTCTGCATGTTGCACCTTTAATTTTAGTGTATCCTCTGTGGGAGTATTGCTTCAAGCAGCAGTAGCAGCTCATGCTAACGCAGCACAGCTCTCACCACACTTAGGTTTGCTTGTGAGCGCTGGTCTGAGGTCAGCCCATCAGAGCACCACGTTGACGCTGAGCCGACAGACAGCGGGAAAACCGTCCGTTTACACTCTGCTTAGGCCTCCGACTGTAAGACTGTGCACAAATACACAAACATGCTCTGCTGCATCTTCTCGCAGTGTAAATGCCACGCAGTGAATCAGGTTTGATCCTCCGTGTGGTTTATACACTGCACAAAGGTCATGTCAGCTGTAATATGTCAGTGTTTAATTGCATGAAGATCACACACACACACATCTTACGTATCCTCCATCAGAGTTAAAACCTGGCTGTACAGAGAAGGCTTTAAACAACACTTAGAGCTTCATATGGAGAGATAAAGTGTCCTGTTAGCTGTTAAATGAATAAATAAAACGTGACATTTCACTGACGGACGTGGGATTAAAGCTGCAGTAAGTGGGTGTGTTCGACTGACGCGTTCTTCTGGGTTTCGACGGCTCGTGTTTGGACATGTGTGTGGAGGCGAGGACACCTGTTCGCTTTGAGTGACGGCTCAGTTTGGATGAGGCTGCAGCACTCGCAGCTTTCTATTGATCCGTTCCTCACATCTCTCTGTCCAGCTGTGGCCGTCTGACCGCCGCAGACTGCCGAGAGGCCTTCACCTTCTCTCGTTTTGGTTTCTTTTTATCTACCTTTCACCGCCACGTCCACTCTTCCTCTCTCTTCCCTCCCCGTCTCTGTCATCTCTCTGAGTCATTACTCTTGTCCAGCGGCCGGCAGCCTTGTATGTAAGCATAAATCAGACGAGTCGGGTGTCTCTGTTTAAGGTTTCAGACACCTCAGGTGCTCTTTATTCCCAGCAGCTCTTCATCCACATTTAAAGGATAACTCCTCTTTATTTAGTTTGGAGCATGTAAACATAAATGTGTGTATATAGGCCAAAGCAACGACCAATCAGACGTTAGTATACGTCTGTATTAGGAAGAGAAAACGAACATGAACAATAACATTTGGGCTGAAACTAACATTTACTTTTTCATCATGGATTAATCTAACCATTACCTTCTTCATTAATTGATTGTTTTTGTCATAAATTCCCATCACAATCTCCATAAGCCCAAGATGATTCATTTAAATCACTTCTTTGGTCATTTCCTCTCACTTTAGAAGCTGGAACTGGAGAATTTGGGGCATTTTTCTCTTGAAATGATTCATCAGTTTTTAGATTAATAGTTGCTGGTATCTTTTTTCACGTGGATCCACTGATCAATTAATCGATGCAGATTTAGATTAAATTATTACTCAAGCTGTCAGCTGTTCATCACCGAGCGTATTTGTCGTAGTTGTGTGCGCACCGTTTTGTGCACTGAGGCATAATTATCAACAGGGTCGCAATTAATGGATATTACGACTATTTTGATAAATCTTTTGGTTGATAAAATGTCAGAAGTTAAAAGTACGGTGGCTGAGAGAGCTCAACTTGCTGGCTTGTTTTTTGGCTTGTGACCCTTTTAATAGGAAGCCGAGTTAACTTGTGACCCAAAGGTCAAAGGTTACATATATGTTGTGAGCACTTGAAACAAAGAGCAGGATGTCTTGAAAAGTCTTAGATTAATAGTTTTTCTGTTGCTCATCCACGTCCAGATTAGTTTAATTAATTATATTGTTAAAAAATAATTATTACAGACTGCTGGAAAGTATTGATAAAGATGCGATTTAATGCTGCATAATCATTCTTCCATATTTTGGACAGGGTAATCATTAAACAGGTATTAAAAAGATATTTTTGAATCCTGCAGAAAGAAAAACTTTTATCTTTGTAAGATTATTATTTTCAATAAGTTTTACAGGCCTGAAGGGGAAAAACTCTCCAGTATTTTAGAAGAAACCAGCAAAGATGAGGCACGTCTGAAAAATTAAAGCAGTTTTACGCAGCAAATATTTTTTTTAATATTAATAATAATATTTCCTAACTTGGTAATCTTCTTATGACTGCTCAGATCTGTTCTGTGACTGCAGGTGTTAATTAAAGTAATAATGTTCCTCAGATCTGCCCAAGCTGTAATAAAGTTGAGTTCTTCAGTTTCACAGATGGGCGGTGAGTCAGACGCAGGAAGCGCAGCGGCGCGTCCGTCTTTTCCCGGCTGCCCTGCGTGTGGTCCCAGAAGGTGGCGTGAAGACGACATGCCCACACACTGAGCTCGTCCTCTAACAGCCGCCAACGCCCCCCCCCCCCCCCACCCCCACCGCTTTGCTCACGTTTCTCTGTGCTGCTGCTAACAAGCCTGCACCGCCTGACCGCATCTGATTCCTGCCGCGGACCTCGCCGCCCACCACACACCAACACACACCGGCTTTTCCTGTCACACACACCTTGCGAGCACCGCCCACACAGAGCCAGAGAGCGCTCTTATCTCGCAGCGTCGGTCCAAACTGACCCTCGGTGTTTCTTAGTCGCCTCGGGCGCAGTGGACACGGATCCACTGCTGAACGCGGAGGTTCGCCAAGTGATGCTTTGCGGCCCACGGGAGCTTTTCTTGACTTCGACCAGAGCTAAAACAATTCAGAAATGAATCAGGAAGCTGAATCGAGTCACTGTGTTTTCATCCCCGGGGCTGCGAGTTCTGAGGAGATTCAAGGTGGAAACTTTTCATGGGATTTAACTGAAATTGCTGCTTTTCTCTGTCTCTGTATCAGCGCAGATAAAACATCTTTGGGCTTTGGACTGTTGCAGTGATTGTTGCTTAAAAGAAAAAATAATACTCATTTTTTAGAATTAGCATAATTATTAGTTGCGGCTCTGCTGTGACTCACTTTGTTCAGTTTTCTGTTGCTTTGAAGCAACAAACAGCTTTTTTTTATTTTTTCTGCCTCTCTCTGTATGCACACTTCATCACTTATTTATTGATTCCAATTAATGGAGGAATCAGGAGCGCTTGGATTGATTGCAGCAGCTCTTTCCACTAATGCAAATATGGCAGAATTATGAAGGCAGTTACTCAGATGGGTCAAAATGCCGAATGTGCCTTAGATGGCATCACAGTTTGAACAACATGCAGCACCCTCGCTCCTGGAGGAGGGAAAAGACGGGAAAGCAACAGATTTCTCCTCTGACGCGCACACACACACACGCACGCACACACACACGCTCACAGTGTCTGACAGCGCATCTCTTCTGTGCTCTGCAGGCACGCCCTGCAGCTGAACGTGATGGCCACACAGCAGCTCCTCAGCCTGGCCAAGCAGATGCACCACCTCGAGGCCTTCATTCACATCTCCACCGCCTATGCAAACTGCAACCGCAAGCACATCGACGAGGTCATCTACCCGCCCCCCGTCGAGCCCAAGAAACTCATCGAATCGCTCGAGTGAGTGGATGAAGGGCTGGTTTTTGGGGCCCGAGGACGAGAAATCAGTTCTTTGTTCAGTTTGATTCGTATTGTATGAAATAGGTACAATAATGCACTCTATTAGATATATAATGATATACTTCAGAGTTCATAAGATTTGGTGTATCCACGTCTTGTTGGGGACTATTTTCAGGAGTGGATTAATCCACATTTGGTGCTCTGGAGGCAGCAGGATGATGTATGTGAGATAGAGTTGAAATAAACTCCAGTGTTTGTAATGAAGGTAAAATCCCATCCAGTGCAGAAATGTGGCTCATTGATTTGTTTTTGGACAACAATGGAGCTCTGTCGCACACACAAAGAAGATGTTTTAGGCTTTGGCTTCACAGACGATACTAAGAAAAGAAAATACAGACTTTCACCAGAAATATTCACCCCAAAAGTGAAGAGTGGCTTTTTTGATCCTGAATATTTTCAGGACACTTCTCCATCGGTTCTGAGTTCAGTATCCAGTTCTGGCCTGGCTATCACTGAATCACTGCTCACATTTTTTCACTGATTTTAACAGAACAAACAGGAATGAATGAGCTGAAATGAGTCAGCAGTTCAGTCTCATTGTCAGGCGAAGCCCCGTCCTGAAATGTACTGTGGATAATGAAGCAGAAGTGGAGAAAATAAAATAATTGCTGCTGCATGCAGCACAGTGGAAGCTAGATTTCCTGGTGCGTGTTGAACACCAGTAGTGCTCGTTCAGACAGAAACGTGGAGCTGTAGGAAGTCTGTGAACTCTTTGAAAAGAACTTTTCGCCGCTTTCAGACTTTCCAAACATCCTTCTTATTTTTATGAGCGTGTATTTAGCTTTTATATTACCGTTTATTATAGAATAAATCTATAGACTCAAGAACACTCTGGACTTTTTAAATGATAAATTACAAAGTTGTTGCCTCTACCTGCAGCATTACAGCCCTTATGCAGTAGTTCTTAACAGTCATAACTCAGTACGCTGCATGCTGCGTTTCCCCGCCTGAGCCCTTCATTTCTGTCTTCAGGTGGATGGATGATGGCATCGTGCGTGACATCACGCCGCGACTCATCGGCGACAGGCCCAACACGTACACCTACACCAAAGCCTTGGCCGAGTACGTGGTGCAGCAGGAGCAGGACAAGCTCAACATCGCCATCATCAGACCCTCCATAGTGGGAGCCAGCTGGCAGGAGCCTTTCCCCGTGAGTCCACTGAATACTGAAAATATGTGTCTGCTGCCGTGTGGCATGGCCGATTCTCCTGTTTTCAACACCAGAATAGACTCATAGCTTAAAACCTAACACTGCTGCCTGTGGTAAATGTTAATTAGCATGTTTGAATGACTCGGGTCACGTTTTCTGGATGCCGCGCTCATTGCGAGTCCACTCGTGACAGTAAAATGAATGGAAATAAGATATTGATCGATGTAATCCTGCACAGGTCAGTGCCGCTCCCCTGTGGCTTTTATCTTAAGTGGCGTAGGATTAAAGCAAATTGGTTAATATCTTGGCTGAAGACCCGAGTGATTCGTCAAACAGCTGCTGGGATGGGAGGGTTTAGGTCGGTGAGGAGGGCAGAAATGAGACACCGAGGGCGGACATGCGCTGACAACCTGAATGTCACACTGAGGATGGGAAGCTGGAGGGTGCAGGGAAGTTCACGTGAAGGCCAACCTGAGAGTTGAGCTCTGCACGTTGAATGTTTCCATGGCTTAACTGCTTTTAGTCAGGCTGCAGGCGTCCTGACGTCTTCACTTTTGAAGAACTGTGAGGAGGTATGAAAATCTTCCTCCTCCTCTTTTGGGAACTTACACTTTCTGAGGATCTCATTAAAAGGCATCTGTTGTAATGCAGAACTTGCCTGAGAATACTAACATTTTTAAGTTTTCTTGTGCATCAAAGTCATTCAGTCGTAGTTGTCTGTACATCCATGTGAACATTGCAAACAGGAACTGCTAGTGGCTAATTCGAAGAAGATTAAAAATCAGGGCTTGCGTTGTAGTCCACAGAGTAATTCACTGAGAGCATGTACTTCCTGTTTACATTCCCCAAAGCATTATGGAGGCGTCCTGACCGCTGCTGAGGGCTGAGAGTGATGTCAGGTTTCAGAGGCATTGAGTTGTTTGAATCAATTATCATGAGAAACAGCAAACATTTGAACTTCCTTTTCTTTATTTCATGTCATAGATTGAATTGCCTTTAAGGTCGTTCACTGTTCTTTGCCGTCAAATGAGAGGTAGAACCTTCTGGAGAAATGATCAAAGGGAGATTTAGAAATTTTGCTGCATAGATAAAATACCAGAAGAGCAAAGGGAAGTCCTTGTTTTTCTGGCGTCGGGAAATGTAGGCCTTGTGTGTGCGCACTGGGACTCTGACAGCAGTGCCTGGCTCCGCGCTCAGCCTTCGGTCGTAAGCTCGGCCTGGCAGCGACTCTTCAAAGGGCCTCGCTCACACTTGGCCATGCAGTCGCCTTGGCAGCTCGTGCCAGCGGGCGCTGTGAGGCAAAGGGGGGGGATGGGGCTGCTTATTTTATACGTTTGTGTTCATGTGTGGGGTGTTTACAACCACAACGTGCATCTAGTTCTGTCAGTATGGCTCCGTAACGTCATTTAACCCACATATATGATGCAGAATATCCATTCAGAGATCTGCCACTTCAGCCTGGCATGAGGCCACCAACAGATTGTGGTGCTAAAAACGCTGCTGGCCTCAGTGGCCTGTTCATGTTTGCACTTATTATTAGACTCGGGACAAGAGTAACATAATGGGCGACACGTTGGAAACTGCAGCAGTCTATAACCAGTGGTTTCATCCATTTTTAATGGACTCTAATTGAAGTTGACAATCACTGCTCCCCGGCCTCCCCTGTTCTCCCACCACAGGAAGTAACATGACCCCGAACAGCACACATACACAACCACGTACATGCTGCTGTTGCTGTCTTTCTCACTAGAGGTGCATCGCAAATCTCTCTTGAAAGATTGTCTCGTTGTAGAGAAGCTACCAACCAGAAATTTAAAACCGTCCCCCACTGGACGATGGACGTAACCATCGAGAGGCAACGCTCAAGTGCCAGTAACTGTAGTTCCTCAAATGGCCACTTGAGGCTGGCTCCAAAAGCGAATCAGTCCCCATAGACCCCCACGCTAAAGCGTGACAGCAAATATGCAAAGTAGGAGGTAGAAAATCACAAGGTGCAGACAGAGTCGCTCAAACATGTCTTTTAAAAAGCTCTGATTCACACGCTCTCTTCTTACACTCAGGGTTGGATCGACAACTTCAACGGACCAAGCGGAGTCTTTATAGCTGTGAGTAAAAATGCTCTTGAATCTCAAAGTTTTTTTTAAAACACACAGAAAAGTTTTAAGACGCTGCTCTTCTGCGTTCAGGCTGGAAAGGGCATCTTACGCACCATGAGAGCCAACAACGACGCGGTGGCTGATCTGATCCCCGTGGACGTGGTCATCAACCTCACCCTGGCTGCTGGCTGGTACACGGCTGTACACAAGTGAGTGCCAGAGCCCAGCTAACATCCACAAACAAGTCAGGCATCTTTAACCTTTAACCCCGACAGCAGTCTGTCTATTTAGAGCTTCAAAATGTATATTTAGACGTATTCTGTGTTGAAAGTTGTGCTGTATATTCTGTCATCTTTATAGCCTTAAAACTGTTATACTGCACACACATAGAGTTTATTTATAAGACTGCGCTTCCTGATATGTTATGTCTGTTCAGACCAAAGTAAAAGACCACAGGTAAACAGATCGAAATAGCTTTCCTGGTAGAGGAACAGGAAACCTGTTTGAAAAAAAAACCTGGTGTCGCTGTCTCCTACATGCCTGCTGTTTTTAAACATTTCAGTTTTAACAAGCATCCAAACTACTTAAAGCCTTGAGTTTTAAGAGAAAAGGGAAAATGACGGAGCTGAGCCGACCGCTCCCACGTGATGTCAGATCCAAGGAAGCTGATAACACGGGTTTGAGAGCTAAATTACATTCAAACAAATGTATTCCAGGAAGGGAAATAGATCTTATCTCATCAGTTGTTATGTGATTAAATGAGTGTTTATGTACCCGATCTGTGTTTATTTTAAGAAGGAGAAAAGAAAACTATTGACTATTGCTCAGTTTCTCAGTTTGTATGTACATTCAGTCACTCTTCTGCACACGCTCATGAGTTACCTGTGTCAGCTTTTATAGCTTCATAGCTTACGCAGACTCACTCCTACTTGGAAATGTACGCCGACATGCATTTTCACTGCCATCATTATGACCGTCTTCTCCCGCTCTCTGCAGACCTAAATCAGCTCTGGTGTACAACTGCACAACCGGCGGCATCAACCCGTTCCACTGGGGTGAAATTGGTAGGTACGCTGTTTGTTGTTGGGTAATAGATACCTGTCGCTGCGGCCGGGTATTTATAGAGCTGTTTCATCTGCGCCTGCTGGCATCCCACAGTATTGTTGTCCCGGTTCACGTTCATCATCACAAATCAATACTCCAGTGTTGTGACATAATGTCGCTGTGATGCAGTTAAGTTGGGTCGTTTGTGGTCGCGGCTCTCGTGGGGAGAGTCTGCCACCTGCTGGAAAGAGACCAGAGATTTTCAGTTTGACGTGCACGGCCATGAAACCATGTTTTGTGACATCCTCATTTTTAACTTTTGCATTTAAACACATATCTCATTGGATGGATTAGCATGGCATGCGGTGCAGTCCTTCATGGTCACCAGACGATGAACCCCTCTGACTCCTGACCTTTGTGGTTTTAACTCCACTCTGATTGATTTGCCATGAAGTGTAATACAGTTTTCTTCTGTCATGTCATCAGAATAAATTTTTTATCGTCCAAAGCCTGCAAAACTAAAGGCCTTCCCGCCAGCCTCAGCTGTATTTCGTGCTACTTGGCAAATGTTAGTATGCTAACATGCTAAACTAAGATGGTGAACAGGGTTTATGTTCTACTTGCTAAACATTAGCAGGTTAACCTTCTCATTGTGCGTATGTTAGCATGCTCACATTAGCATTTAGCTCAAATTGCCGCTGTGTGTGAGTGTAGCCTCACAGAGCTGCCAGCGTGGCTGCAGACTCTTAGTGTTGTCCAGGTTTTATTCCCTTAGCCCGAAGAAAAAAACATCTGTTGCTCCTGTCCCAACTTGTTTGAAACGTATTGCTGCATCAAATTCAGAATAAGCAGATATTTACAAAAATCAATGAGGATGTTGAGGTAAACATTAAATATATTGACTTTAAGCTGTTTTCAGTTGAGTTTATGTCAGAAAAGATGAGTAAAGTATCCCATTTTTTTTATTTATGTTTAAAACATCCTATGTTTTTTACTATGTCAGTATCTCTCATGGTGTGTTTAGGTGCAGCTGCTATGAATCGCTGCTCAGAGCCTGTGTGGTTTGTGATTACTGTTCTCATTTTGAGGTCATGGTCGCACTGATGATATTACATAGGAAGAGTGAAAACTCTCATTGTTTCCATCCCAGCGGTCATCTGATACAGTGGGATTAGAGGGCTGTGGATGTCAGGCTGGCAGGATGTCAAGGGACCCTCTCTCCCCACGTTTCCTCTCAGATTAGCAAACATGCTCCCTTCACTGAGGAAATTGCTACCAGATGGCTCGTAGCAGGATTAGGTCTCATCGCTGCGACTCACTGTTACGAAAGAGGAACCGTGTACTCTAATCTCACTGGACCGAATGAGAAGCAGGAATGAAGCTAATCTGAACCACGAGGATTAGAAGAGACCAGAAAACGGTGGCTGATGACAGAAAATGAGGCGTTATTTCCCTGAATATGAAGTTTCAAAGCGAAGCAGCTCCTTGTTTCTAGTCCCGGTCCTCGGGGGGCAGCTCAAGGTTAGCGGCGATCCTCCCGACCGGGCTGCAAGGGGGCCAGGCCACAGCTGGCTGTCGCCTCGGATCTGGTCATCTCATCGCATGCAACCGCCACATATCTGTTGCCATGGAAACAAGCGGTGCGAGGCCTAGTTTGCGTGCTGTGTGTGATGTAATGTCCGTGGTCACATGGCTGCTCTCTGTGTCTGCGGATGGCTGCCGCTGGATTCTGGGAGGAGGGGCGAGCTGTGCTGCCCAGCGGGGGGGAGTCATCCTGCGGCTGCTTTTCCGCCTAATATTCCCCCGAGAACCAGAGCTGAAAATCATGTTATGATTAAGGCGAGCCGCGGTTCCTGGAAGTCATGATCCTTGTGCAGGAAGTGCGTGTTTACCCATCTCATTGTGTCCAGTCAATGCATGTTGATGTTAACCTGAGCTGTCTGAAATGGACTTTTCCACTGACTGCCGTACTTTACGCCGGTCATACATAACCATTACATTCAAGTCACAGAGCGAAGCATTTAGCAGCGTTTCCAAAATCCTTAAAGACTCTGCAAACTGTCTGCAAACTCAGCTTCATGATTTTTAACTTTTTACCAAGTGTAAGTCCTTTTCCAAACAAAGATGCTGCCCAGAAATGACATGTGTCAACGTGTACAACGTCAACCAACATATTAAACATGCATCATTAATAATACATCAGTATGGGTTTATACTGATGAATATTTCCAGTTTATAATTTTTACATACAAAGCTTGTCATTTAAGAGTGTGCAGGTCATTTTGGTGTCTTTGAGTCTTCGAGGCGTTCAGCTCTGTCCCTTGAATGTTATAATAAGGCGAGAGAGGCACAAAGAGTAACTCTCAGAAATCCTTTGAACTAGATGTCAGTTTCCTCTTTGCATTTATGACAGATGAATACTGTAATGTCGTTGTCCGATGAACCTCTTGCACCGTGCGCCTCTTGCAGAGCACCATGTGATGTCGTCCTTCAAGAGGAACCCGCTGGAGCAGGCTTTCCGTAGGCCCAACGCCAACATCACCTCCAACTACCTGATCAACCAGTACTGGATCCTGGTCAGCCACAAGTTCCCTGCCCTCATCTACGACCTCGTCCTGCGACTCTCTGGACAAAAGCCGCAGTAAGACCCACAGCTGTCTGTTTCCAGCTGTCTGTCTAAAGAGAAGTTCCAGTGTGAAGTAACCTCTGACCCCTTGTCCCGTCTCGCTCCAGGATGATGCGCATCTTCAACCGTCTGCACAAGGCCATCAGCCTGCTGGAGTACTTCAGCAGTCAGGACTGGGAGTGGAACTCTGAGAACCTGAGCATGCTGATGAGCCAGCTGACCCCGGAGGACAGGAAGGTGAGCTCATCCACGCTCAGTATGGACCACACGTTCTGCCTTTAAGCCTCTGAATGGCTGCTAGAAAGCAAAAAATGTTCTTAAGTGCCATTACTTCAGGACTTTATTTAAAGTGCACTTCTGAGCTACTAATACTGTAGCTGAGTATTTCTATTTCATGCCACTTTATACTTCTATTTCACTACATTTCAGAGGGAAATATTGAACTTTTTGCATTTACCTGACAGCGATAGTTAACTGTTACTTTGCAGATTAAGGTTTTTTTATACAAAGCATGTAAAATATTTTCATTTCTATTAATTAAACCACCCTATAGTATATAAAGTAGTTAAAACTGACTCCATGTTGAGGAAATACACCATTGTGTACTTGAGGCTTACAGGTTACTGCAATAATATGGATATAATAATATAATAAAGTGGCCATGCTCCATAATGAGTACGTTTTTTGACACTTTAAGTACATGTTATTGATAATACTCTATATCTACTTCAGTACAAGTAATTTAATCCTAATGTGGTTGAGAGAACGAGCAGTTTAGGAAATGTTCCATCTGAAGAGCATTCAGGAGTCTATTGCTCCATCTAGTGGCTGAGAGTTGAACTTCACCTTCATTTTCACTGACAGACTCAGCAGCAGCTTCGCTTCTCGTCTCGACACCCTTCTAACCGTCTTTTCTAACTTGCAGACATTTAACTTTGATGTGCGCCAGCTGAACTGGCCTGAGTACATTGAGAATTACTGCATCGGCACCAAGAAGTACGTCCTGAATGAAGACATGTCCGACATTCCTGCTGCCAGGCAGCATCTGAGGAAGTAAGTGGACCCGAGAGTACGACAGGTGGTCGTTCTGTGTGTAACCAGTGTATTGTTTTGTCCATCCGACGATGTTTTTGGAAGGACAACAACCCTTTTTTTTGTAAACAACAGGAATTTCAGTTCAGTGGTAAGTTTAACGACATCATCAGGCACTAAAGAAAGATTAAGGTTATTTTCATGAATCCAGCTCAGCAGAGACGCTGCTAACAGTCTTTGCTCTTTCTACATTACTCATGTTTGTCCTAAAATGAATGACAATAGCATTTTGTCATTTTATTGCTACATTTAATGGCATCCTTTTATGTTTAATCATTCTCTCTGTTTATTCTCTTAAGAGTCAAGACAGATTCAGATTTACATAAAAGTCACCTTTTACATAAAAAAAAGTCATTTTAATAGAATAAAACAGCAGAAAAATAAGGTTTATCTTCTTAATCATACAACTACCACCTGCCTGTGAAGGCAGTGATGGTGACATTTCATATAAGAAACAGGAAAAATTACAGCTTCAGTCGCTCAAACTTGTTATTAAATTCCCCAAATGATAAGAAAAATTGTGTTTAGGATCTGTCAATTAACAAAACTTTAAGGAGAAAAAGCAGCTACAATTCAATGTTTTTGTCATTATCTGTGTTTTTAGAACCGTTCCTTAACTTCCTGTCTAAATACCTCCTCCCTTCCCTCTTTCCCAGACTGAGGAACATCCGCTACACCTTCAACACCCTGCTGGTGGTTTTCATCTGGAGGGTGTTTATCGCCCGCTCCCAGATGGCCAGAAACATCTGGTACTTTGTGGTCAGCCTCTGTTTCAAGTTCCTCTCCTACTTCCGCGCCTCCAGCACCTTAACCAACTGAGTCTTCCTCACCGCCTCAAGAAACGGCAGCGCTCACCTTTAGCTGTCGGCAGGACGTAACATCTGAGACTCTGACCATCCACAAAGGACGCTCCAAATCCTCCTTTGAGTGTGGATTAGCAGGGGCTCTCTACAGGTGGGGGCTGCAGTTGAGTGAAGCACTCAGAAGGGGAAAAAAAAGAGGTCTCACTAGCCATGAATTATTTGTTTAGTTTGGAAATCATCAGTTCCTGCACTGTTCAGTCACCCCGTCCAGAAACACAAGTGTCGCCATTCATTTTGTACCTGTTTTCTTCTCAAAGTGGCCAATTATATATGCAACAATAAGCCTTTTGTGTGATTTTCTTTTCCACACTGTCGTCTCCATCCTCTTAAGTCTCGGTGCATCGCCTTGCCTTGTGATAATTTGTTTTTTCATACTTGAAATATGGCAGTTCTTCAGTGGAGGACGATTTCTATAAGATTATTTTGGTTCTCAGTTTTTTACTGTGGGGATATCCACTTCTTCTCTTTAATACGCAGGTGATTTGGATATCTGTATGTCTTGCATCACGTGTATCTACTGCCTTTTTAAGATCACACCCAAGAACGACGTGGTGGCTCTGTCTCAAGGCCAATCCACACATTATTGAGACTAGTATTAGAGGTAAAATCTGACCACACAAGACAACCGTGTCACTGCATTTACCAAAACATACAGATCTGCCATCGTCCCTGCGTTTGAGGTTATCACTTATTTACTATCACCAATGATAATGTCAGTATGTCTTTGAACATAAACCTTGTTTGTGTGAATGCTCATCCACTTTTTGCCTGTTTGTACAGCAGTTTGTACTGAAACTAAGTTTACTACTTTTACATCTTTATACTCGCGTCAGAGGCTAGTCTGATATATGTGGTAGACCTTGGCAGTGTATTATATATAAATAAGAGTACATCAGAGTCAAGTTTATTTGTATAGGCCGGTATCACATACTGTACATTGTCTCCCAACAGTTCCCAACCGAGCCCAAGTTTTCTAACAAGACAAACCCCAAAACTCCCTGTAGGAGTATTAGGTGGGAAAAATACAAAGTTCAGTGAAAGGTAAAAGGTCCAATGCCAGTGTAGTAAATCCAAAATTAAGAACTCCAAGGAATGGGTCTAGTTTGGTAAGTCCAGTATCAGTGATCCATGGCCAAGATTTTGAGGTTGGGGGACCAAGGCCCCAGTTTGTGCCTCTTGTGTATTACATTTGAGACACAGTGGCAACCATCTGTTTCTCTTACCGTTGTCCTGAAGGTGTTTCTAGAAACCTCAGACTTCTGTAACTATTTGGATGAAAGGTCTTTTAGTTCTTGAGGCAGGCCTCTGGATACTGAAGAGGTAATAGGGGTTGTTCGACAGAAAGATGATATATGTCAGGGAAGGTCATAAAAATAGGCCCTGTTGTGAATAAGAAGCCAAAGCGGGGAGGCTGCAGTTGGTCAAATTTACGATAATTTATGTTAAATTGTATTTAAAGTTTTCCCAATTAAACCAGAAAGAGTATTTCCGCTTCATTTCTATGTAAGAAACACAGCATCTTTTTCAGACCGATAGGAAGCATGGAGTAATCATTACAACTGATTGCATATAGAGTGTCATCTGCATAGGAGTGAAATTCATGCTGCACCTGCAAATGATTCTACCGAACAGAAGTGAAAAGTATTGTGAAAAGTAGTGGACCAAGTAAGGAGCCCTGAGGGTCGCCATACCTTACCTGACGGACTGCTATTTTTAAACAAGACAAACTGTGACCTTCATGTTAGTCTGGACCTAAATCACAAAAGTGCGAGGTTACAAATGAGGGATTAAGGCCCTCCTGGTGTTTCTCAGTTTGGAAGATCTGTAAATAGTTGAACTACACATTATTCTTATAGACTACCAAAAAAATGTATTTGACTGTTGATTTTTGCTTGGTGAGCATCCTCGCAGGATTCCACCGCAGAGCTTCCCACAGAGTCTACCAAAAGTGTTAAGTGTGGCAGGCAGGTCTGATTTTTACTAAACAAACTGCGTACATTGTTGTATGTATGGCAAGGCTTGACTCTTGACAGAATACAAATACATGACAGATATGAGCCTTTATGGAGGAAAAGGGACAAAACTAAATAAATGTTTATGCAAAGCCCATGTTTGTGGTGTAGTCATGGTAACTGTTTTCTTACTTTCAGAGTGAACCAAAATGTCTACAGTTGTACGAGGCCTGTATGATGAAGTGGTGTCGTCAGACTTGTTCTTTCAGAGCTACGGGGCTTTTTGTAATGGTGTCGTTTGCTCTTCTTTGTGTCTGTTTGACCGAATTTGCAAACCAAATGCAGAGCGCTGCTGGTGCAGGAAACCCCAGGCTGGAGCTCCTGTTCCTGTGTGTAATAAACAACAGCAATGCGTAACCAATTACTTCATCTTATACTTTTTGGTGTCATTTGCGAAATGTTTCATTCCCTACCCTGACAACACTTCATTCAAGTCTGCTTGGCATAACTGAAATAAACCAGAGGAGAAAAAGTGCAAGTGTGCTGCAGTCCATTAAACCCGACTTCTGCCTCACCATCCAGTTTCAACATGTTGAGTACACAGCCAGTGAAACCAGTTGTAGACTATATAAAATCTGCCCAGAATTATGCCTAATTTTAAGCATTAGTGTAATTTAAATGAGTGTGTTATATCGAAATTCACCCCCAAACAGTCAAGATCGACTGTAAGCATGTTTATTTCCACTATAAAGTTTTTAATGTGGGGGTCTATGGGGATCAGCTGGCTTTTGGAGCCAGCCTCAAGTGGCCATTTGTGGAACCGCAGTTGTTGGCACTTCCATGTTGGCTTCATTTTTCAGTCCTCTAAGTTGCTGCTTGGTTGTATAAAGTCTTTGTTTCTTCTTCTGATTTTCAAAGCGTGAAGAAAAATAACCCAGTGATGTCATCAGGGTGATCTGAGCTTGGGTTCAAAGGTTAATGATTTACAACAGAAAGACTGCATTTTATTAAGGTGAGTGCACATAACAAAAGATAATATTGAGTTGCATTATGGGAAATGTAGGATCCACAGCTTTAATTTACAGATCTTTTTAATACAAGTACTTTAATAAATCAGAGGCGTCCTCTTTAAGTTTTATGGGGTTTTATGGTACTTTACAGCTGTAGAAGAGTCCTCATTTAAGTTCTGTCGTCCTTTATTCTCTTCAGTTGTCTCCAGGCTTCAAACAACCTTATTTACTTTCATTCTCCGGCTTTTCACACTCTTCATAAATGCGTTAATTTACCAATACCAGTTCTCTCTCTCTCTCTCTCTCTCTCTCTCTCTCTCTCTCTCCCCCTCTCTCTCTCTCTCTCTACACACGACTGAGAAAGGATGCAAATTCTGGGGAGCAGTAAATGCATTATTTTAAAATAAAGACATCAGAAATGAAAAGAAACTGACATCAACACTAAATTAGTGCTATAATCTCTGATTTCTCATATAGTCAGTAGTAAAGTCAGTAGTCAATAAAGCAAAACAGCAGAGGTATTTTTTAACTTGTGGATATTTAAAATTTAATGGAGTTGTAATGACAGAAAGCTTACAACACTTGTAAAGAAACGAAGGTCTTACAACATGTAAAACTGCAGTCACGGGGTACACATTTCCTAAAGTGCAATCATCTGATGTGAACTTTACTCTTTTAGACAGCTTCACCTTTTTTCATAGAAAAACACAATATCACGACATATGTAAGTGTTGAACAACGTTAACTAGCACCGCGCATCCTCTGATGGTGAAGTCTTCTCTCCAGCTGGGATGAGAAAACTTTTTATGAACTCACAGGATTTGTCAGGTCGCATCCTTCCTCGCCATGAAACCCAGCAGAAGGCAGAATCAGCAGTTTGACGATGGCAGCTACTCCTGAGGCACATCGTCAGCCAACAGCGGAGTCCGGTGATTGTTTAGATTGTTCTGGTTGTGTGGCTGCAAGTCCTGGAGCAGATTCAGCACAGGTTCATCTGTTAGATCTGCTTCACGGTGATAATAACAGTGTGGTTTGGATGCGATAAAGACGATAGACTGAGACTCACCTCTCGGTGCCGATACACTCCGAGTTTGAGGCGACAGCAGATAAGATCAAAGCAGCAGCCGACAAGCCCATGCAGCATGCCTTTGAAGAGGAACACAGCGAGACATGGATGAATTCAGACACTTATACACTTTATTTTGAAACAAAAATCACATTTTAAGTCAACACCAGATTGAATAACTTTTTGCAGCATATTTAGTTGCTTTACATTGAATTCAAAAGGTCAAAATAAAGGGCTATAAATGAAATTCAGCAGAAGGTTTTTGTTGACATTTTCGATTTTTTTCTTTTCAAACTTTATGTAGAAGCAATTTGACACCAACAAGTAACTCCTATAAAATATGCTCAGTTCATTTTTAAGAGTTGCATAGTTCTTTTGCCCATAGGGATTTTGTCATATTTGCACCCTAAAACTTCTTTAAGGTTCAATATCTTCAGAAATACAAATCCTATAGCTGTGAAATTTGGTATGGGCACAGACATGTATTCTCAAAAACCCTTGAAATTTGGTAAAACATCAATCAAACGCTGTATTTTTAGCAGGTAATATAAAAACATCCATACTTTGGGGGTTTACCTGGGGCCCCAAAACCACCTATTTTGCACTTTCTCTATACCATTTTCGATGAGTAATGAAATAAAACGACCTCTGCTTTGCTTTTCAATCATTTGGATCTGTTCTCCATCATTTTGTGCGTGCCCCTGCCAAATTTTGCAGCTCTACAAATTATATTTCTGAAGATATTGAACAATAAAAATTGCTTCGGGTCTAAGATGTTTTTTCGAGTGCGAAAATGACCAAATTCCCAGGTGCAAAAACACAAAATTAATATGCTTGTAGGAGACTTGCCTGTCGTGGAGAATATACCGCCGATGATGCCGCACAGTCGCACCAGGAACTGCCACAGCGGCATGTGCTGCTCGCTGACCGTCACCATCAGAGAGCTGGTGTCGTACTTGACAAAGATGCCGGACACCCCGTGACTGCCCGCTGCGTGGTTTATCACCCGCTCCTAGAAAATAGACAGTGACGGTTAGCTTTCTCTCTAACTCGTCCTCCTCAGGCTTCTCTGCTGTGTTTCTCTCATTTTGGCTCACCCGCTCAGTCACAGAGAACTGGTGTGTGTCTGCAGATATCTTGTATGTGTTCAGCCTGGTTGGCACCACTGTGATGAAGTACTGGAACATCTGGTTGTCTGCGGTGAAACACACAGTGAGGAATAAGGTGTGAAAACTGTGATTCAGGTTTTTGCATCCCTTTCAGGAGAGAAAAATATGTAAATTACAGCTTAATCAACTCCATCATAGTGCTGTCTGAATTATTTCTAATTATGAGTGCTGAGCAGTGATCATCCAAGCTGAGCTACGGGCAGTTTGGGTCAATAAATGTCTCAACGCGTCATTAACTCTGTTTGAATCCTGTGTTTTATCCTCTCCTCCCTCTCAAACTTACTGTTATAGGTGATTTTCTCTGTGCCGTCCAGAGGATTGATGATGCCCGGGATCTCCTCCCCGAAAGATAAATGGTCGATGCGATGGGAGAAGTTGTACGCTGTAACACGGAGAGCAGAGGAAGCTCGGGTTGAGTCAAGGCTGCGAGGAATCACTGAGCTTGAAGTGAAAGCAGAAAAAAATGACTCTGCACTTATAAGCATGAAGTATTATTGATGTAAAAAACTGCCTTTCATGCTCAGTAACAGCCTGGAGAAAAACACTCATTTAAAACCGTCTTCTCTTTGTCTAATGTAGCTGTACCCTCGACAGGAGAGCCAACGTAATTTTGTTTTCAACTCACTTTTTCTGCCCGTTGTTCCAAAGTGCAGGACTAAAACCTCCAGTGAGGCAGCACAGGAACAGTCCGCTGGAGAACAGCTGTCTTTACACGTAAACTTTAACGAACCTCTTCAGCCTTTTATCTAAGTCTATTTTATTATTGTTATTATCATTAGTATTATCATTATACCTTTTAAATCTATTTTAGTGTATTTTGTTGTCACAATCTTTATCTGCTTTTTTTATCTTGATTTTATTTCATTCTGTTACAGTCTACACTTGTTCTGTCTTACTTCCGGCTTGTCAGCTAAAACTGTATGAAAGCTGCTTTACAAATAAGAGCTGACTGCTGAGCAGATTATAGAAAACCTGTTTTATTACAAAAACATACATACTGTCGTGGCTCACGAAAGCTGCAATGTGAGCGTGACCCTGAGGATGGTGAATGGGCCTGAAAAAGACAAAAGAGGTGCAAAGGCTCTGTAGAATTATGTTTCAGATATACTCAGATTCACAGTAAGAAAATTCACAGCAGCCTTCATGTGTTCACGTCTTTTTGACATGTAGTTTCTTACTTTCCCACAGTGATGTGGAGGTTTCCTGCCACCTTGTTGACGTAGACGTGTCCATGGATCCTGCAAGCATTGAGCGGCTCCATGGGGGCATCCTCTCTACACACACACCGTTACTGAGCATTACATCTGAAAGGCTGCTTAATATCCACAGAAAACTGAGCAAACAAGAACAAAACCTCATCCTGTTTGTGCGTATGAAACTGACCGTGGCGGCAGGGCAGTGGGACCATTTTTCAGCAGAGTTTTGTAAAGGACTTCCTGAAGAGCATGCTCCTCTCTCAGCCTGCTCTGTATGACAATCAACGTCCTGAGGACAAAAAGCAGGTTGGGGACCCCGTCAGACTTGCTCAGAGCTACACCTGCAATCAAACTATGCCGAGAATGCTCTTGCACAAGTTTGTCTGACTGCTGCTCACACCTGAGCACTACAGGAACTACGACATAAACAGCCTTTGTCAGGAGAAGGAACCAAATCTCCAAATCTGTAAAGAGCTCTTCCAGTTTTCCTACATAGCTGTAAAATCTATAGTTTCATCTTCCCATGACAACAAAAACGGAATCCCTTCTTTGGTGCGCCTGTGAGATTTCTCACCTTAAATATACTTTTTAAGGTCTTTAACAGAAAAAGACAATGAAAGCAGCTGGATGGCATGACTGTGTGTCAGGAAAGCTTACCTTTGCCACAGTCTCTGTTGTGGGGTCAGCTCAAAAATTGTCTGAACAAATATACAAAGAGGAGAGATGCAGTTGTGAAAGCAACAAAAATAAATAATATTCTTCTTTTAACGCTGAATCAAACGTGACCTAATGTCTCGAGACTTTACTCACAGGCTCATATAGGAGGCCGTTGGATGTGATCATGGTCTCAGCCAGGTCCAGAATATCTGCTCCAACGTCTGCAGGCATAGACATGAAACACATGCGATTAACCGACACATATTTACACCTATCATGCACTTCAGTGACTAAATTATCCAATAAGTACTCACGCTGGCATTTCATGGCGACTGTAATGTCAATGTTTATTTTCAATTTACTGTAAATGATGAAAGACAAGAGAGAATGTAAGTTTCTCGGTCATTTCCTGCCACATACTGTAAATTACCTGGAAAGCTTACCTGGAAAAATCCTTGTCAACCTCATATTCATACTTCATCCAAGTGTCTCTATAAACGAAGAACTCTAAGACAGCCAGAAGAGCCATGGCACTAAAAGCTATGAGGGACACTGTGGAGGAGACACACAGGGTGGTCACTGTTCTGTCAGACCAGGTGTATCTGCAAAGCTCTGATGCGTTTACTGTGACAGGGAAGGCCCACCTGTGCCTCCGGAGGCGGAGGTCTCCACATAGCTGTCGGACACTTTGGGGAAGGCGTCCAGCTCCCTCACCAAGCTCAGGGCTTTCTTACGTGACAGACGCCTCATTTTCAGGTTCAGGGCTGCTCTCCACCTCCTCCGTCACAAATAAACAATGCATCTGTGTTACATTCAGGAGCCCAGTCTGCACCCTCCAGCTTCACAATGGTTTCATTAGGGACACAAATGCACCAAACTGATAAGGAAATGGCAGATGTCTGATCATTAACATGAGTGAAATTCAGAGACTGAACAGTAATAGTGTCCACAGTCAAATGAATGAGTACAAATTACTTCATCTCAGATTAATGAAACATGCAGTATTTATTCTCGTTTTCAACATTTTGTTATATTGTTTGATCAGCTGATTATATCATGCACTCGAAAGAAACAACGCAGTAAATGCCCCTATATAACATGTTAATAATAATATTAGACTAAGGTTAAGAAAAAGGTTAAATAATAAGAAATGATGCGGTTTGTAAACAGTCAATATTGATTATGACCGTCTAAAGTAGCATTAACGTGTTTAATGAAGATATCTGCTGACAGTTAGCGTCTCTTTAAAGCAGCACAGCACAACAACAGCACGTATTTATGATTAATTTTTACCTCTTTCCTCATCTAGTCTCATGTTAAATCGTCGCACAGTGTCTCTGGAAGACGAAGTCCTCAAATTATAACCGCTGTTTGGATTATAATCTGAATTTCAGTCCGCCCTGACACATCCATGACGCCCCCTACGGGAGGCGGGCTTTGCTACTTCCTTGTTTGGGTAAAGCGTGACGTTAACGAGTGCGTAACGTACGCGCCCCGCAGAGCGTGAACGTGCAGCGGACAATGTCGTTATTCAAACAGTAGGTGGCGCTTTAATACTAAAATGCTGCCTGTTCTGTTGAATTGTGTAAATTAAGAAGTTTGAGGTGAGAATATAATAGACTAAATGGCCACACTGTAAAGATGCTCTGTCACAAGTATCCTGCATTTGCATAATAGCAGGATTTTGCTGTTGTAGTTGGCTGAGGTGGAGCATATTCGCTAATTTGATCATTTTCTTGATTGGTTGGTTGATTGTCTGGTTTGTAAAAACTCAGAACATAGTGAGAAAGGTTGTCACAATTACCCAGAACCCAAAGTGACACCTCCACAATGTCCAGATAACAGTCCAAAATTCATAACAATCAAAAATACATTAAAATGAAAAGCAGTAAATCCTCTCAGAAGCTGGAACCGTGAAAGGTTTTTGCATGAAAAAATCAGTATCATAGTGCTTTAGCTGTACTTGTACATACTGTTCAGTAGTTTATTTTAATTAACAGTAGTAATAATAGTTAACAAAACATCATGTCTTATTAGCTCTCCGTATGTTTTTATGCAGAAATCTTACTTTGTAAAGTAACTGACGGTGCCAAATAAATGTAGCAAAGTAAAAAGTAGAAAATGTCCCTTTGAGATGTACTGGAAAGAAAGCAGAGAGTGGCATGAAAAGAAAAGCCTCAAGTAAAATAGCTCAAGCAGTTTATGTAATACAGTCCAGTTTTGAAATGACTGGTGAATAAAAGCAGGCGAGAGAGGTGTTAGTTTTTAATACGTAGCTTGTATTTTCAGTTATTGTTTGCAATGAAACTCAAAGTCAACACAGCAGAATTTTGACCTACAGCTTACTTTCACTTTCTATATTTTGATAAAACAGTTTTCTCTCTTTTTTGCATGTATGTTATAATTCTATATGTCTTGCACATTGTCATTTGCATACAGGTATAACATTTTGTAACTTTAGTCCATAAAGCAATCACATATTGTAACATTAGTCACTGATGATGTTTCTTTCAGGCGGTTTTCAGCTGGCCTGTTCTGCACATAGTGATCACAGGACTCTCATGAGGAGTAGAGAAGCTGTCCATGGCCATTCATCAGCAGTGACACTAACACATCTTAAGAAGCATTGACTTGCACTAACAAGGGATAATTAACTTCCAGCAGGCATGTGGTGGATCTGCACACCACACATAAAGTTGCACAGCTCACCGTAGGCTGACAAGGGTGAAAACCTAATGTGAAGACATGATAATGATCTACTACAACCAAATGGTGCAGGCTGCTATTATCACACGAGGACAAAGGGGATGTTTACGTCTCACTGCAGGCTGAGAATGCACTGAAGGAAAATAAACAGTTTAGACTGAGATCACATGTGTCTTCTGTGCAGTGAGTGCTCATGAGTCTCTGCATGCGCCGAGCCTGCTTGCCTATGCAGAGCAGCACAGATGGGCGTGTGGGGGGATGGGTGCTGTCAGCTCACAGATCAAGCTGTGGGTCGGTGGTCCCATTGCTATTCACCACACAAGCACGTAGGGCATGTCAGACACGTTCCATGGAGACATACCAGGGGTGGATATTGTGTTTGGGTTTTTGTGCTGCTCTGCAGTGTCTGCCATAGCTGAGGAACCAGCTCTTCACTGAGGAGATGTGTTGAACAGAAGGACGATAAACTCTGCAACTGTGCAAATATTCTGCTGATGGAGCAGTTTTGGACTGTGTGACACAATTATGCGTTTTATTTCTTTATATCCTATCAGCCGCGTTTGTAGGTTACTGATAAGTCAGTGCTGATGCTGCACATTTGGAAGTAGGTTCCTCATGCCAGTTTCTGTCAGCTAATGCACTTTTTATACAGGGTTTGACAACATTTTATGTATTTTTGTTCATTTTTGTCTGCTTAAGTGATGTATATGGAATAAAATGTGAATGGTCAAGGCACTGTTTTTATGGTCTCATTATTACACTGACTAAATACTTTAAAATGCCTGTGCATCCGTTCATATTGATTTATGCATATTGGTGATAATGGCATAGTTTGCGGAGAGTCTGGGTTCTGGTCTACAATTTGAGATCAACTTCTTAAAGGGTCTTCATGAATTTGTGATAAAAAAATGAAGTTGAATAGGAAAATTATCAAAAGTAACATTTTTGAAATATCTTTAAATACACCTCTTAAACCACATAATGCTAACAATAAACATATAATTCAGTCACTAAGACCTACAAGTCTCAGCATTTTCCTTTATTTAGAATGAAAAGCATCATATCTCAGACTGTAACATCGACAAAATGCCCAAAACGATCGCATTATGTCATTCCTTTGTTGGAAAAAGTTTGTGTCTATTGTTAGTGTGCCCACACAAGCAGATGGAAATGAATAATTTGGAAACTGACGTCAGAGGTGGGATTGCCTAGAATGGAGGATCTCGTGCACGCTCGGCTCTCCCGTCGGGTATTTCCGGGCGGTGGGTTAAATCCCCGCCCCGCTTCATTCCTGCGTTGTTTGGGGACAGTAGGAAGATGGCGGCGGCCCCGCTGTACTGTGTCTGCCGGCAGCCCTACGATGTGAGCCGGTTTATGATCGAGTGCGACATCTGTAAAGACTGGTTTCACGGCAGGTATGTAGGTTATGGTGTCTTTCGGAGATGTGGTTCATTAGAATCGACAAACACGAGTTGTTCGTTGAAGAAAGGCGACGGTTCTCTAAGCGGTGACTGGTAGCTAACTTAGCTTGCTAACGCTAGCGGTGGGCGACGGGGGTTTTAAACCGTCTATTGACACGACTTTGCTGAAGAAAGTGGGCTTTCGTTCTCTGAAATAGGCTTAAATTTCGTCAGCTGTTCCACCAACCAGTCTAAAACATAAGATATGTACCTGGCCTCCGTAATTTTGTTGATAATAAACGCTATCGGCTGAAATACAGCCTATAGCAAATAGTTTCTATCCACTAATATGCGGATCTATCAGGACAGCCGAGCGGTGTCAGTCAGCCTGAGAGATCAAATGCTCGGCGGGGTGATCCTGACATGGAAAAGCGGCATGTTTGCCAGCTTCTTGTTGTCACTTCAAAGTTAAGTTTAGTGTTGTTTTTTTACTATGATTTAACAGATGAAAAAGCCAGTTGGGCTAGTTGCTGCATACCAGTGTGTGGATCCAATGTAGCTCACCAAGTTAGGTTATTCGCGGTAATGGCAACCGCAACCAGCCTTTTACGTGTACCTCAAACTTATTGCATAAGGAGTATTTCATAAACAACTTCTATTTATCTGGACACAATCTGCAGGTTATTGTTATACCGGATGCGTTAATATTAAATTTCAATACATGCAAATTGCAAGCTGTGTGTGTAACCTGTGCTTTTTGTATTTGGATGTGTTTTTAGTGGTTGGCTGTATTAGAAAGCGAGTGGTAGAGAACAAGGAGCTTGTTATGGTCGGGCTTTTGATTGACAGCTTGAGAAATTTAAATCCCCCTTTCAAGCAGAGGAGGCACATGGCAGGGGGCCCCTAGTGGTGAACAGGGGGATCATTTAAAGGCACCAGACAGGAACGTGTCTCTGGACTGCTTGAGATTGCGTTTTGTCCTCATTTCTAATTTTTTAAAATGTCCTATCTTCATTACTGATTACAAGTGAGCCAGCGGTGTTATAAGCCTTTTTATGATTCATGCTGAGTGTGTGTGTGTGGGTGGTGGCTGCCTGTCAAAACCAGACTTGGAATTGTATTGTTGTGTAATAAAAACCTTTTTGTGTGTCTGAGCATGTTAAGCCTAAAATGTCAGATTTCAGGCACCCATGCTCTTTTCCACATATATTACGACAATCACCCTGTGACTTCAGACTGCTTCTTTATTGATCCCAATTGGGGATCAGTTGATTGTACAGAGTGTACTTTTAATTGGATGATCAGATAAGACCTCTGTTATCAAGCACTATAAAGCCTGTTGACGTGAATGTTGGCAGGACGGTGCTGTTGTGTTGCTCATCTGAAGGCCTGATCCTGAGAGAAGGAAGATTTCCCCCCGATATCAAGAAAATGTGTCATAGCTGTAGTCAGATAATATGCTGTGTGTCAGACACACGTAACCGGCAAGACCTGACCTGACTGCATAGCTGTCACTTTTTATCTATGTGCCCCCAAGTCCATCGGCCAACTTAGACAAAAGTTACACTTACCCCATCCTTTGAATCAGCCTGTGTGGGCGAATCTCCACGGCAACTGTTTATGAATACAATAATCTGTTTTTGCTCGTGTCGAAATGACGGAAATCATTGCGTAACCACATTCAGCGTGCTGCCAAAAAACTTGGCGGCCAGAATTTGTGGCACATCAGAGCCAAAAAAGACTGGCTGTGTGTCATGTGCCAGCGAGAAAAGGAACAAATGTTGGAGCTTCCCCCATTGATGACTAATAAGCAGATACTCTCACACACAGCACAGCAAAGCTCCAAAAACGGCCACATTTCCTGCCTCTTTCCCACGAGGCTGGCCAGAAGGAAAGGGATATTCTCTGGCTGTGGATGATGGCACGCTGATGGAGTGGAAAGGAGAGGAGCTCAACCTCCTGGTGCCTGTTTGTCAGTGTGTTAGCCGAGTTGTTGTTTGTGTTTGTGGGGGACTTTGTATCGCTGCCTCAGTTTCTGGAGAGTGTCCTGTTTTCTATCACCTGTATCTCTCAGCATGTCAGTGCACAATACAGCCTGGGACTCTATTGGGATGGCTTGGGTCTGGTGAACAGAACACTGTGTGGTTTATCTGTGTCCGAGTCGTGATCAGTGAAGTAATTTTTCGTTGTTGGGGTTGCACCAATTCAAGCTTCCCCTCTCCTTATTCTAATTCAGCTCTGGGTATTTGTTATTATCAGATATTGATCTGACCCTCTGTAAGGTTATGTTATTTGATGTGGATTGGTCACGACATGGCTGATAAAACATACTCACACATTGGGTATGACAGTGGTAAATATGACCTATTATTAAATCAGCCATTGTTATGTTTCACAAGAAATGTTTAAGAAATAGAGCAAGAATTGATTTTTGGGTTTTTCCTGTCCTTTCAATCTTGTTGTGACCTAGATTTATCTTGTGTGGCACTGCCCTGAAAGACTTCTCTAGACACCAAAACCCGCTACTAGAGCCTGTGGTTTGGATTACAAATGTTAGTTTGAACTCTGTTATTTACCATTTAGAGCCTCACCTAATTACAAGACCTGCATCTGTAAATGGATTATTTCCACTGCCTCCAAGATACCAATTTACGTCAACCCTGTGGATGTTGGTGTGCTGGAAATCCTCACTGGGTCAACTCAGATCACAGGGTTTACCCTGGTGTAGGTGTCAGGCACTCCAGTCAGCCCGTTGTCTGATTTAGGTGTGGGTGGTGGGGGTGATGATAGACCAGTGGGGCTCAATGAGGACAGAGGGAATGATTGATGGGCGCTCCAGCTAGCCAAGTTCAATGTGCGATCCGTCACTGTCGCACAGAGTGTGAGCACACTAAAGAGAGATGGATAGCCTCTACAGAGTGCCTTTTTAGTGTTTACGCTAAGTGGATGGATGGACGAGTGGAAGGATTCTTCTTTTTTCATGACTGTTGTCCATGAAAGAGACGTCTCCAATCGTCTGTTTAGATGTCTGTGTAGATAATTGGCCAAAGTGAGTAGCAACCTCATAGGGCCTGTTAAAAGCTATGTTTACTGTTTACAGGATTATTACTATGCTGCACAGTTGAAACCCTTAGTATACTGGTGCTCTCCAAATTATGAATCTAAATGGAAATGCTTGGAAACTACACAGTTAAAAATTCCAATACAATCTATTATAGGAAATAAAAACCAAGCAGAAAAACATTATAACAGTTTGAATCAATGGACTGTATTCACTCTCAAACTATGGTTTAAGGTTCTGAGGAAGTTACAAATAGAGAAACAGGCAAGAGTCTTGAATTGGATAGCATATGATCCAGAATTTGAACCTGCTAGATTGGACAGGGGCTTTAAACAGTGGGTTAGGAGAGGGATCACGTCCTTTTGTTCACTCATCTCAAACAGTAAATTTCAGAGTTATGAGTCTATCTCAGCCACATTTGGACTGGAGAAGCAGGACTTCCATAGATACCTGCAAGTCAGAGACTATTATAATAAAAAATTACAAATCAAGGAGGAGAAGGAATACAATTTAATCTCAATATTTCATGAGGCTTATGAAAAGAAAGATAATAAAAAGTTGGTCTCAAGAATATATGGAAGTATACAAGCTTCTAATAATCATTCCACGTTATCCATTAAACAAAAGTGGGAGAAGGAGTCAGAAACACAAATATCAGAAGAGACCTGGATAGAAATATGTGAGACACAGGCAACCACTGCAAACTCCAGATCTCTACGAGAGTTCGGCTGGAAGAATGTAGTGAGATTTTTTATAACTCCTAAATTAACAGCACTACGAACAGGCACACAGAGCCGAGGCTTTTGTTGGAGACAATGTGGAACCCCTATGGCTAACCATGTTCATGTTTTTTGGTCCTGCCCGAAAATCCATTTATTTTGGAGGGAGGTATTAACCGAAATAAATAAAATTATAAGAGTGGATTTGGAATTTTCTTTTGTTGTTTTATATCTCGGCAAAATTCCGAAAACAGTCTCGCATAAGGACAGATACTTGTTGAAGATTCTTCTGGCTAGTGGTAGGAAAGCCATAACCAGAAGGTGGATGCAAGTAGATCCTCCAACACTGATCCAGTGGCACGGGATCATTCATGAAATTTACTGTATGGAGAAACTTACTTTTATTTTAAGACTCCAATTGGAGAAGTGTATGGAACGCTGGGAAAAATGGATCGAATATGCGCCTTGAAAAGTGTGACATTTGGCTATGATGTATGTGTATGCACAGTATGTATGTGTAATAGAATACTTTGATTTTAACTGTACCACCCATGATGATCTCATGTTCTATTTACATGTTTATAAATAAAAAGTTAAAAAAAAAAAAAAAAAAGCTATGTTTACATTCATTAGCAAGGCTGTCTCTTGGGGGCAGGGAAACTGCATTGCTTTCAGCTTGATCAATTTTGATTATGGGTCAACAGCCTCGTGCATTGATTACTAGTCAGATTGAATCATGATATTAAAGATAAATCAGTGCTGCTGTAAAATTGAAAACTTAGTTGAGAAATGTCACTCAGTAAATAGTATTCTACTTGATTTAGGAATGGATTTAGAGCTCTCTGTGCCACGGTGAATCCATATCGAAGGAAAACTCTCAAGACTGGCTAAAACATAATTGTTTTCGGTATTCCTGTCATTAAAAGCTCAGATTTACTTTTTTAGTCATATTTTGTTGAGAACAGTAAGCTGCAAAAATGCTTATAGACAAGTGTAGAGAGAGGATTGTATCCACAAATGAGTCGTCTTTAGGTGAGCTCTGACTGAGTTTGTTGACTGATGTGTTTCAGCAGTAGACAGTCACAAGACTGATGACTTTGTAGGTTTTACAGGGGCCCTAGGGGTCTTAAGACAGCCATGTTGAAGACATGTGTAAAAGCAAAGCCTCACTGCTTGGAGGCTCAAGGCAACTCAACCTGCACCAAAAACAATTAAGCTGTTAAAACTCCCCGGGGCTCCCATGACGCCCCATAAACAACAAAGTGATCCTCTTTTGTTGTTTACCAGCTGACTACAGACAGGCCTGTGGTCTCCTTCAAGCTGTAGCCACTGCAGGGATGTTAGCTCGCTTTTACGCAAAGCTTGCTAAAATGATTTAACCAGTGAGAGCCAAAATGAGAGATCCCTATCCATCTGTCAGGGCTCAGTGGCTTCCTGCTGTCCAAGTCCAGCACTGTTTATGCAATCTTTGGCTGAGTGCATTAGGGAAAGGGCCGGAGGAGTCAGGTGCTCCTCTGGGGTAGATAAAGATAGCCAGGTGTGTTTAACTGCCCTCATCTCCTCTCTATCTCTATCTCTTACCACCCATCCATTAGGGAGCTGCCAGTTCCCTAATGTAGGCGTGTCACTGCCCCATGCAGAGCAGTTATTTAGAGCTTAAAATAATGGTGATGCCCGCCTCCAGCCTTTGTGTTTCTCCACCGATCATGGAGGACAATGAACCCCTCACAGTGCATGGACTAATGAATAAGCCCTCTCAGTCACACAGGAAGGAGGCCCTTGATGAGAGGAAGTGCAGGGAGAGGGGCTGTTGATGGCAGGGGTTTAGCCAAGTACACACATCTCTCACATTCAGGAAGGGATGTTTTGCTTGTTAATCTGCTGCAGTGCCGTCACAGAATAACCCTCCAGTCTGAATAAGGCGAGGTTTTGTTTTTATCTTCACGAGACACATTGACTGGACTCTCTGTCGGCTTCTATAACAATGCGCTCTGTTGTTGTCCCACAACATATGATAACACTATCTCCTTAAATGTGAAGATGACGTAAATTCACTTGGGTCCAATCTGATCCTCGCTCTGATTTGCTTTCCAAGAAAATGAGGTTCACGTTGGTTCAAGAGCTGTTTGCACACTCGCCAGCTTTGGGATGATGCAACACATCATCAGGCCCAAGCAAGGCAGGAGGAAATACTTGGCCCTCTTTCAGCTGAATTTCCTCCCCCCCTTTTTTGCATTCTCTATCTCAAGTCCACTCGGCTTCATGAGCGTGGGTGCCTTGTTAAATAGTAATCATTACAGGTGACGCATAAGCTGAGTCAGGCCGGCGTATGTGGCACAGTGCCCTGATTTCCCACTGTGGCATTACATAAAGCAAAGTACAGAGTGAGATGAGGACAGCGAAGTCACCTCGGCCGTGCACGCGCTGCTCTCACACATCTCGACGAACCCGGCGGCAGAGACCGTGTGACTCATGCTTTCCCCCAGCGAACAGCCACATGTTTGAACCCAGATTCCTGATACATGAGCTAGGTTTAATACTACAGCCAAGCACTGCACAGTGTTATTGTTGGTCATCCGCTTGCTCACGTGCAGGAGCAGGAGTGTTTCTGTAAGCTTTTTTTGTGTGTGTGCGTGCGTGCTATTTCCCATTTAGATTTTTTTTTTTTTTGGCTAGTTTTTTCTGTGGAAGTTGGAGGCAAAAATTAACTTGCAGAAAAATAACTTGCCCACTCGCAAATCAAATATTGAAATATCAATGAATGAGCAACTAAATGCATGTTATGACTCTTTCACACACCTGAATGGACATCTCCACTGTTATATATCTTTGTCTGCTTTACAGATGCAGTTTTCATCAAGTAAATGTTTGCAGTGCAGCTAATAATAGCACAAGGTTGTATGTGGTAAACAGGAGAAAGGGAGCTACTGTTGATATCCTGTTAGTGCACCAGGGTGATTGGGGCCAGCACTCACACGAGCTCACCACTTCCTGATGAGTTAATGGCCCTCAGCTTTATTTCCTTTACAGTTTCCTGCAATTTCTTGTAGATCAAAGCTGATAGCAGGCTGCGATTAGCTCCATACCTCCTGCAGGCGCCTGCCTTTTAAAGCAGAGGGTATGTCAGCTTCCAATCCATCGTTTATACCCCGTGTCACTATGTTAACGGTCAACCTGAAACCAGTCACTAGAGCCCAAGGGAAGGAGTTGGTCCCAAGTTGGTGTGCTTTATTTTTGTTATGGATTGCATGGTGTAATTCCTTCCTTGCGGCTTGTTTCTTAATTAGCTGAATTAAGAACAAGCCTTGGTCATGGGATGAGTACATTTTGGCTTTGTTTTTGTTTTTCACACAAGTAGGATAAACCAGTCTGGATGCTCTAAATGTGGCTGTTAATAACAATGTTTGACGCATAGATCTGAACACGATAATCAGCGTTTAAGCAAAGTAAAGAAACGGCCTCGGATTGTTGGACAATTGCAGCCATATGCATTGATGGTTATTTTGAGGTCAAGTGGGGACACACAACATGATCTCATGAAACAGTCACTTTCTTCAGAGCTCAAAGAGTCACACAGGCATATTGTTGGCCTGTGAGTACAAAGCTGTGTGACCTTTCCACCACACAGCGCACATCACTTAACCTTTAAGAATGACCTGTGCTCACGCTTGCGTCACACAAACATGTAGCTTGCAGTTTCTCTAACTCTAAATAGCCACTGGTGTCTATTCAGGCTATATTGCAACTCGGTTGCTGTTCAACCCATGCTGCTCTGGAATGGGGCTGTGGTATGTAACAGAGGAATGCATGTGTGCTGGTGCCTCTGCTTCGGTTGTTGCAGGACAGTCGGGGGTAGGGTTAGCAGCGTCGTAGATCCGTGGGAGAAATAAGCACGACTGCGGAAAACTTCACTATTACCCCTTTGACACTGACACCCACTAACATCTGGCTTTTGTCCTCAGTGGGAAAGGGTACAATCGGCTTGTCTGCTGGCAAAGGAAAAGGAGCTAATCGTGATTTTTTTAGCACGTTTACCCACATCTTAAAAACTTTCAGTGTAAACGTGGTGTTTCTGTCCAAGCAGCTGATGCTCAGCCAAGCTTTTGACCTCATGCTGCAATGACGTTATGACGGCAGAATGGGAAGAACAGGGAAACTTGTCCTTATTTCAACTCCAAGATGGTTACCTGCACAGCTAACCTGGTCGTTGCATCATTGAAATAGCCTAAATATGCTACTTCTGCCTTGTTATGTATTTGGAACGAATTAACAAGTAAAAGTAGATGCTAGCAAAATGTGCAAAGACATAGCTCCTTTAGATTTAGTGGAATCAGGTATATCAGTGTTAATGTCAGGCTTTATTTGGCAGAATGGCTGCAGAGCCACCATAGCTGGCACTTACATCCACAATTTTGTTGACACGTTTTGAACCTGATATCTTCGTCAACAGTTTTTCTGACTTGGTTGCTCAAAAATATGGTCCAAAAAGATATTATGTGAATGCAGCAGTAATCAGGGCCAGGGCCATGCTAGTGCCTTTATTTTGTTATTGTGCAAAGGCCATGAGTTTCCTGCTGCTGTCTGAAAATCAGTGAGGCTGCAGTTGTAGGTCGTTTGTTTGGAAAAATAGATCAAAGGTCATTGTCCATACCCAAACTGTACTTTGCTGTTTCTCAGTGTTTGTTTACCCCAAACCTGTCCCCACTAACATCTCCTCTGGTAACATACACAGTGTTTGACAGTAGCTTGATGGTGATTAAACGGTTCCAACTTGTCTTGGTGCCCAGTGGTACCCACAGGTTTAGTCAATGCTCCAGATCATGTTTTATGGTCAGGACTTTTGTTCAAGACTTCACACAACATAAACTTTGCTGCAGCTGAGAACCTCTCACTTTTACCATGTCCATTTTATTGAAATGAATCTCTTTTTGCTATGATGGTGGTCTATTACTCTACATATTGATAGAACTCAAGCACAAAAACACATGAGCTCGGTATGTAAGATAGATCCTGAATGATGTTTAAACATGTTTGGAAAAGCGTGACTAACTGTGTTCTAACTGTATCTCCTGTCCATCTCCAGCTGTGTGCAGGTAGAAGAGCATCATGCTGTGGATATTGATGTTTACCACTGTCCCAACTGTGATGTCGTACAAGGACCCTCCTTGAGTGAGTAACGCCATTTGTCATTAGTGGCATGTTTCCTTTGCTTTTTGTTTCTCCGTGTCCCTCCCTCACTCGGTCCAAACGTGTATCTCATTCATCAAACGCTGTCCTATGATTCTCTGCCTTACATTTACATGTCTGTCCCTCTTAACATTCAGTTTTTCCCCTCCCACTGCTGTCTCTGTGTGTTGAACTGGTCCCAGGGGAATAGGGTCACTGTGCAGTGTTATTCAGGTCTGATTTTTAAAGGGGGGGATGGGTCAACCTCGTAGAGCCCAGAGGGCAGACATTAACCGGCTAATTGAATGGACTTGTAAGCCCTCCACTTTGATTGGACAAGCCCCTCCATCTCTGAGCGCAGGGAAGTGAATTAATATCCTCACAAAAAGTGGTGCTGATGTGCATAATTCACCACTATTTGGGAGAACAAGCTCAAAGAGGGACATGATAAAACCCTGCGAACCTCTGATGTCTCTGTTTGTTGCAGTGAAAAAGCGCAACAACTGGCACAGGCACGACTACACGGAGCCAGATGACGGATCGAAGCCGGTGCAGGCCGGCACCCCAGTATTTATCAAGCAGCTCCAGAGCAGGACCTTCGCCAGGTAGATATCAGCATGGACACATGCGTCACCAGTCAACGCAATCACCAGGAAGTGCTCTTAAAGCTAGTTTTATACTTAACACAAGAGATTAATGGCAGTCCTGCCATAGATGCCTGCAGCGTAGGTTGTTAATTTATAGGTCAGCATCATAATTTACCCGCTGATGGCACCGCTGCAACACCGTATGGATATATTGCATATGATGAGGTGTCAGTGTCATTTAATTCAGTTCCCTCAGGTGGCTTTGCAAGTGCTTCTTCTGTTCTCTTACTCGCTGTGATGAGAGCAATGATTGTGGTGATGGCTTTGCTTAGTTTGTGGTATAATTGAGCCTTCACCAACTTGTTTAATGTTCAGCAGTCAGCACCATCATCCAACAGCCCAGTTTAACCAGTCACAGTTGTTCTGGTCTCCACATGGTATCTCTGTAGTCACTGTAACCCCTACATTTAGTTGAATTTTTGACGAGACTATAGGTGTAGTCTATTGTGGCTACTTGCATCCGCTCTGAAGCTACACAGTAACCCTTAGCGGTCATGCCTCTGAGGTTGTGTTAATAAAATGTGGATAGATGAACTTTAATGAACTTATGATCTTGTTTCAGTGGTGAGGAGATTCTGAGGCGGATGAAGGGCGAGCAGGTGACACCCAAGTACCTGGAGAGACACGGCTTCAACTACCCCATCGCGGTCACAGAGATGGAGGACCTGGGACTCAAACTGCCACCTCCTACTTTCTCTGTCAAAGATGTGGAGCAGTATGTGGGTAAGGACACTTAATAATGAACAGGCTTTATTCTACGGTGTAAAACAGTTGCCGTCAGCTGTATCAAATTCACAATAACACATTAGTTTATCCTTTGGGAAGGATGCAGGCTCTGTGATTGGAATAAACAGTAGCCTGAGTCTGCTTAAAAGCTTATGAAACCACCCAACACCAGCCAGCTAAGTGGCCATTGCTGAGCAGGCGCCATCTGTGTGTCAATATGAACAGGTTTCCAGGTTCATGGGGTTTTAACCCACTTATCAGGCATCAGGCGATGGCTGAATGAGTTCTAAATGAGTGACGTCTAAGCTTTCACTACCTTCTCCATGACCCACTCCGCTTCCTTATTGAAACGGCCTGCCACTTCCCAGCTCCTATTACAAGCCCATTACCAAGCCCACCAGTGGTTTTATCATTAAGTTCAGATTACAGACTCTCTCTCTCACTTTATCTCCCTCTCCCATGCCCTGTTGAGCATTAAGCCAAGGCACAGGTGTTGTGACAGGGGACTGAGTGTCGGGTTACATTTCTTACAGTTAGAAGACAATGGGAGAACAGGAGTGAACGCTGATGTCTTCTCTGTCTCACTGGGGTCTAAGCGGTTGTGTAGTCATCTTAGTGTGTGGCCAATGGTTGGCCTCAGTGGTAGAGCATCAATGAATGGTCAGTGGGTGTTTCATGGTGGAGGTTGTGTAAATACAGCTTGTACTGAAAATTGGATAGACATTGAATAAGATATAAATCTATAGCTTTATTTTTGCCTTTATGACCCACCAGCATGATGGATGGTGTGTGGTGGTGTGTTGTGCCAGTGCTGGTACATGGAAACTTCAGATTGACCTTAATTTGGCAATCCCAGGGGGTTAAATATAAGTGTTATTGCTGGTTAAGATGCCGGGGACCTTTTGTCATTTTACTTCTCTCTCTGTAAACTCTTGAGTTGTTGAGCAGCGATCTGTTAATCTGATGAAAACCTTTGCCTGACAAGTGAAAATTTTACTTTATTACCTGCATTACAGCAGCGAGTTATACCTTTAAATATATATTCATGATCTTGCAGAATTCTGTCCAGAATGCTGAAACGTTCGCTCGGGCCATAGCCAACATTTAAATCCAACATTTCCTCAGTCTGTGTGGCCGACTTAACATACAACCAGAAGATCAGAACAGGGTGGCTCTGTCTCTGAAAATCTGGATTTAAACACTGGTTTGACCCCGGGCAGATACTTCATCATTCCAGGCAGACGGTACACATCTGTGCGATGGCGAAACCACCTTTGAAGAAGCTAATGCGTAATAGTATTTTAACTTTTGCCATAAGGTTTGCGTATGTGAAAGAATTACGGAGTAACGTACAGACTGCAAATCATTATCCAAATCTTTAAATAGCAAGAAAAATAAATGCTGCAATGCCATATTGATAGTAAAGAGCTTGTTGTTCTGTAGCACTGTCAAAGAGTAGTCACTGTTATTATTATCCTTGCTGCATAAATTGATGGCTAATGGAAAAATGTTTTCTTAAATTAATTTGAATTAATGCAGAAAAAAGAGTCTGTGGTTCAAGTGCGTTGACTAAGACATATTTGCAACAGTTACCTAAATTAATGGCCTCTTCAACATTACTGGGTGTTGTGATATATTATTTTGGTCGCACTGGGATGTCAGGCAGGCTGAAGTGCCTCTCGAGCTGGTTCAGCTCTGTGGATTCTGAACATTATGAAAGGGTTTTCCTTTGCTGTCGTGCTTGTGAAGCTGGTGTTTGAGGCCGGCGGTTTCCAGGCAGCTTTGTCTCGCACTGTGTGACTGACTGCCTCTACTCCAGCTGTTCTCTGTCATCAGACGCTGGCCAGCTGGGCCTTCAGAGGTGTTTGTGAGTGCAAGTGCATGTGAGTGCATGTTACTGTGTGTGTATGTGTGTGTGTGAGAGAGAGAGAGAGAGAGAGAGCATGCAAAGGGGTAATAAAAAAGGTGAGTGGGAGGGGTGTGGGGAAAATACAACAACCAGCTGTCTTGCTACACACACTGCACCCTGGTCTCACTTCCGGCCCCACGTGTCACCCGAGTGTGATTTGTAGCGTCCCAACTGTTAGCTGTGTATTCTCTGCCTTGACTTGTTTTTTTCTTTCCCTTTTAAGCATCTGTTTTCTGTCTCATACGCGTAAACGCACCACATGAAGCCTATGTGCGCTCTCTTTCTCACATCTATACATGTATCCACCTATATGTTCAAGGTCTCCTATGCACACATAGGCGTTAAACGCAGCAGCCCTCTCACCTCCGCCCACTCCTCCTCCTCAGGGACTGGTGGTCTGGACAGATTGACAGATTGTCTCACTTGCCCCCTTGTACAACCCCTCCCCATACTGCCATATTGGTGCCAGTTTCCCTCAGGGCTTGATGTCTAAAAGCACATGGAGATGCCAGCAGGCCGCTGACCCCAGTGAACTCCACACCCACTCAGCAGCCAATTAAAAAGTTGAAGATATTTTTCATTCAAGAGTCACCGACTAGAGCAACTGCTATCACATGGACTAAGCTGTATTTATCTCCCATCTAGGTGGCGACAAAGTCATCGATGTGATAGACGTGGCACGGCAGGCGGACAGCAAGATGAAGCTCAGCGAGTTTATCAAGTATTTCACCAAGCCGCATCGACCGAAGGTCCTCAACCTCATCAGCCTGGAGTTCTCTGACACTAAGTAAGCTATGCTTCAGTCTGTAGGCTAAAGGACGAGCATCAGTCAGCACAGGGTCCTAATTAACACTAGCAGTACACATCAGCCATGTCAAACTTCTGAAAAAGCCTCTCAAAACCAGCATTGGCTCTGTTCAGAACAATTGTATGGCTGCTAAACTCTGACTGATACCATTTTATTTAGGATGATAATTGACATCAAAATGTTGGAATTCTTGACACTTTTTCTAAATGATCTCAAACCTAATTGACATTTCTGTACTGCAGTTTCTTGGTACTTATCAAGCAACATGTACACCAATACCAAACACATCTGCAGTACACTTATTGTCCCGAGAGGTTTGTCGTTGTAGCTCTAATGCTGATGCAGATTACTTGATAAATCATTCTCAAACATGCTTGGATAAGTTGAATATGAGATCTTCTTGTTTTCATTCAGTTAAGCCCAACCTCTCGTTTGTTTCCGTTTTTGCTTCGCTCCAACCTCCCACCAAGGATGTCAGAGCTGGTGGAGGTTCCCGACGTGGCTCAGAAGATGTCCTGGGTAGAGAACTACTGGCCGGACGACTCCTTCTTCCCCAAGCCCTTTGTCCAGAAGTACTGCCTTATGGGAGTCAAGGACAGCTACACAGATTTCCATATAGACTTTGGGGGCACCTCGGTCTGGTACCATGTTCTCTGGGTAAGTGTGTGCATGAAAATAAAGCAAGAATCCACAATGATGTGTTTGGTCTAAGACGATGCTGAGCTTCCATTTTTCAAGCTCAGTGAAGGCGCACACTGCCGATTGGCTACCACCCTGTTTCTCACGTCACATCGATTCATCAGGCAGCCTCGGGGGCAGCTCTTGTGTAGCCATTTGGACGATCTCGCCCTCCCTCTTCCATAAACTAAGGCTGATCTTAATTTCGAGGTGTTTGTGGATGTTTATCCCAGCAGCTTCACCACAGCGTCGACTCAAACCTCTCCTCTTCTTCTTCTGCTGTGCAGGGTGAGAAGGTCTTCTACTTGATCAAGCCCACTCCCGCCAACCTTGCACTATACGAGGCATGGAGCTCCTCGCCCAATCAGAGTGAAGTGTTCTTTGGGGACAAAGTGGAGAAGTGTTACAAGTGTGTTGTGCCCCAAGGAACCACCCTGCTCATCCCCACAGGTCTGTGCTTGTGTGAAGTGTCTTTGTTTCTGTTAATCATCTTAGTTAATTTCCTCTAATGCTGACTGTCGGGGTGCGCTCACATTTGTAGTTTGGTTCGTTTGGTCTGGACCAAGGAAAAGGTTTTGGTCTGGTTTGGGTTCATATTGGCTTTGGACAAACAAACCGAGAGCTGTCAACTTGAAGCAGATCAGACTGATGTGTCATTACAAATGAACAGTCCCTGTTCTTTGAGTAGGACTCAAACCGGTTTAGCGCTGTACCAGAACCCTACACCTAGTTTTCTGGTCTGTTAGGTTAAGTGTTGTGGTTGACTGTTGAATGCTGCATTGAGATCTAATAATACCAAGACCTGAAGTATGTACTGTATGTGTTCAAGTGGATGCTATTCAAGACCGTCACAGGAGCAGTGTTGCTGCTATGGTTTGGTTGAAATCCTGACTGGAAAACATCAAAGCAATCGATGATTTTATTTGAGAATGGGAGGTTTGGTGCAGGCCTGCTATTCATTAGTGAGGTGTCTGGATTAGATTTGAAGGACATTAATGAGAGATCACCGTGTTGCACACTTTTTAATGAACTTGATGAACTGCTAAACATCAGGATACAAGCATAATACACCAAACTTTTGACTGTCAGATCAATCGGGGAAAATCCGTGCATTAGCGAGCTGATTTGCATGTGCGTCACCATGTTTACCAAATGGTTGGTATGGTGATGTTTCCAAAGTCAGCAAGTAATCACGTTAAATCACTGTGATCTCAATATTTACCAAAATGATCATGATTAGGAGTTTTTGCCATAAACAAGCAGCCATAATCACCAGATGGACTTAATTGTAGCTTAGCCTTCATATTCATGCTAAAATCACATACGTGCTATCACAAAAACCTGTGCTTGGTCCATTTGCTTCAGATCAGAGTCTGCTCGGAAACAAGCTGAGACCCTCCTTGTCAGTCAGCCTCTGCCCGGTTGTTTGGTCTTCACCAGGGTTTGATTGACAGCTTTCACGTCAGCCTAAACAAACTGCACTAATGAGGAAAAACATACCACAATTGATCCGAACCCATCGAACCTGGTGTCAAAGCACCCTTAGAGTCCTGGATGTGGTTCCCAAGCACCGTAGCTGTCCGTGTCGCTAATGTCTTTTCATAGCTGCAGTCTGACTAACTCTCGTCAGGCTGACCTGTCGCCTGGTTTTGTTTGTCTTTTCACATGCATTCAAAAGTTAAAATAATCCTGCTTCTCATGGTCCCTGCCAGGAAAGTACAGGCCTCCTGAAGGTCCTCTATCATTGCCAAGGGAAAATAACAGAGAGAGAATTTCTTCCTGAGCAACAACCCAAACAGTTCTTAATGATCATGATTACAATGGAAAAATGAAGAAAAACAGTGCTATTATGTAATATGATGAAAGCAGCAATGATGCTGCAGATCACAGCTTTCCCCTGCACATGACTTTGCACTCGTACATTACTTTAACTAGCAGTTCTGTTGTCGTTAATTAGAAGTAGTGTGAAGAGGGTAAAAAGATGTTTGTGTTTCATGTCACTCACTGAATATGACATGCTTTCTTTCCCTGCAGTGAAGCCAAAGCCTCCAGTCATACAATTCAGACAATTACCCATCCATCAGTCGCTCAATAGACTTTTTAAGCCGATAGAGTTCCTCTGCTCTCCCCACGCACACAGACAGACAAAGCTCCGTTCAGCCCGTCAACTGCTGGACGTCCTCAATCAGTCTTCTAGCAGTGCTTTCTCAGCAGGCTGAAGCAGCGTTGTAAAGGGGAGCCTTTGGCAGAGAGGGTGTGGAGAGGTGGGAATTAAGTGGGGGTCAGAGAGCACAGTAGGTCAGTCAACCAGTGCATTATCAGGCCTGTCTATCAGACTTACAACAAGCCTCCCAGACTCTGCTTTCTCTCACTCTGGGTTGTATAAAGAGCGCTGTTTATCTGAGGGGGGAGCACATGATTTTAAAAGAAACCTTATCTTTCTCAAGTCTGACTGAGGGAGGATAAAAAGTTTGTTTGTTTGTTTTTACCCACATGGGTCTTTTGTGCATGGTTGGGTACGTAAGAGCTGTAAATATCTTCATGCAGATCAGATGTGTGAAGTGCCTTGTTTTAAGGTCAAATTAGCTGCCCTGTATTGTAAGTATGTGTAAACTTCTGTGCTCTGGTGCCCCCTACAGGCTGGATCCATGCCGTTCTCACCTCTCAGGATTGCATGGCTTTTGGAGGGAACTTCCTTCACAACCTCAATATTGGCATGCAGCTCAGGTAAACAGCTCACATCATAGAAGAAAGGCTTGATTTCTGTTTGTTTTAGTTTAAGCCAGACGCCAGTTTGCTTTCACGTTTGTTGCTTTATCACTAAACTGTTTTTGTATTTCATCTGTTGGTTTGTAGGTGTTATGAAATGGAGCGCCGTCTGAAAACCCCAGACCTCTTTAAGTTTCCGTACTTCGAGGCAATCTGTTGGTATGTGGCAAAGAACCTCTTGGAAACGCTAAAAGGTGAGATGCAAATGTGAACAAACAGTGATCAAAACACATAAAATTAGATAAACCGAGCACTTTTACGAAGCATCAAATTTAGAATAATCATATATTTAAAAAAAAAAACTCTTTACATGATTAGTTTTCTCTCAGATTTTTTCAGGTTTAATGGTTTTTTTAATTGTTTTTCCTTCTCAGAGCTTCGAGAGGATAGCTGTCCACCACCAACCTACCTTGTGGAGGGAGTCAAGGCTTTAATCAGTGCACTGAGGACCTGGTTGAAACGAGAGGTGAGTGTCGCCGCAGTGTTCTCACGGTCATCTCTCTGTGTACCTCCACCTGACTCCGCCTTTAGCGTCTACAGTCCAGATGGTCATTGTTACACCGTCGGGGACGTCACGGCTGTTTGTTCTTATCTCCTGGATGCGTGTCGGTGGTCAACAACAGACTTCTCTGTGTTCACTTCTCCTGTCTGAATGTGGTCTGCTGCTGCTTCGCAGGTGACTGAGCCCACCAGTGAGGTACCAGACCATATCAGGCCCAACCATCTCATTAAAGAGCTGACTAAGGAAATCCGCTACCTGGAGGTAAGAGGGGACAGGGAGGAAAGGATGAAAGACGGGGTTAGACCTTTTAAACCGTAACGAGCTACAGAACGCTGCAGCTGCAGTTTGTTTTTCCATCGTGGATCATCATCAGGAGGCGAAAGCTCATCCATAAATATTATAATTTGAGAGGGTGCGCCTTTAAAGTCCTCATAGAAAGTCAACCAAAAAATCTGTAAGTATTTCATCTGTATAAACAATTGTAAATATTAAATATTGAACACAGTTGGGGAACTGGAACATCAAGCATTATGTTCATATCTTTATTTAAAATATTTGACACGTTCAAACTGCAGCTGTTTGTTAGACTCAAAGAAACACCAGGTTTAGAATTTACCTTCTGTCACACAGTGCGTTTTTTCTTGTCAGAGCTCAGTTTATACAGCTGTGATCTGTTTTGCTTGTTGGTCTACATAACACACACACACACGTATCCCACCCACAGGATACACAGCACAGCCACACTGACATGATTATGATGCTACTTTAACTAACTGTCAAACAGAAAACAATTCAAAAATGGCTTTAAATGTGGGCAGATAGTACGGACTTTGTTAGAAACCTGATGCCACGGTGTGTTTTTGCTGCTCCCATCAACAGGAGGAACCAGTCAGCGGTACCAAGCCAGTGAAATCTCAGGGAAGCGGGTGCGGAGGAGCGTCTGGATCAAACGGCTGCCCGGCCACTCGCTCCACGCTGGAGAGGCTGTGCCAGGCCCGGCGGGCCAGAAGGGCTGCCAGGCGGCTGAGGGAGCAGCAGCGGCAGGCTCCTAAAGTGCCCTCCAACCTGGACATCTTGGAGCGGCACACCAGGGAGGTGCTGAGGAGGCTGGAGGTGGGACCGCTGGAGGAGGTGAGCATAATTTCATGTGCAAAGTTTTTCCTTGTGAAGCAAAAAAGTGGCTCAGCGTGGAGACTTCCTAAGGGTAAACGTGCATTCATTGACTGGTGGTCCGTACCTCTCAGGATGCGGCCTTCTGTGCCAAGGTTCACGGGAAGCTCAACAAGGTGTCGACTGCATCGGCTGCTGCTGCGGAGTCCTTAGATGACAACCACCTGCGGCTAATGCTGGTCAACGGCAGAATTATCAGGTGAGAGCTCACCTCTCAGTCCACCTGACTTTGGGATAACCTGATATATTTTTGTGCATAGCAGCCCATTAAAGACTGGAACAATGTGCTCATTTAGAAAAGCATGAAGAGTGTAAATCCTTCCATCATCTCATCATTACAAAACAGAAATGAGTCAGAACGGTACAACAATCACAATGTTAATTAACACTGATAGACGAGCCTTAACACAGGAAACAGCAGAATTAAGCTCCATAGATAAACAGTCAGTGTGATTCATCTCACAGATCACAATGAAGACCATTCTACAGTCGAGACTGTCTAGATTTTATGGTGAAAGTGTTTTGTTTTTCATCTTTGTGTGTGCAGAGATATGAGGCGGCCAGGCAGCAGCCCGGTGAAGACGGAGGGTGAACGGTCCCCTGCTGGTCAAGGCCCACCAAAGAGCTGCGTGGATGTGAAACTGGAGAGGATGCAGGACGGTCAGGAGCAGCACAGCATGGTCGACAAACCCACACTCCTCAGTAAGACACCATCACAGTTGTTCTTATTAAACTCATATTGTAGTGTTTGTCACCCGTGTTTGAAACTGAAGGTGTGTTCCCGTGTTTCTCAGGGGGTCTGGAGAGGGTGAAGACTGAACTCAGGGAAGAAGTCTCAGGACACTCGAGTGTGTCAGACGTGGAGTCAGACAGTGACTGTCCCACAGAGGTGAAAATCACAGGCTCTTATATTGCACAGTCAATCAAATGTCCATCATAAACATCACTGTAAATGCACGATGTTTGCATTCCTTTAAAATGAAAACAAACAGGAAAGGAAAATACTTGTATCACATTTAAAGCCAGAACATGAACTGTAAATGTGATGAGTGATCCCACAGTGTGCTGTGATGGCACGCAGATATTCCACTCCTCTCTAATCTAAACTTTTCCAATGTAGCATAAAGCGTCGTCGTCGTCGTCGTCCTCTTCTGACGAGGATTCAGAGAGTTCCCAGGAGGAGGAGGAGGAAGAGGAGGAGAGGGGCTCGTCGCAGCAGAAAGGCTCAGGGCACACCATAGAGCTGGACCAGTCTGGCCAGAAACTCAGGCACAAACATAAACCACTCAAACGGTGAGAGACGTGTGCAGAGATGCTGGAAGTGGTCCCATCAGGGCAAAGCTCAAAGGGGTTGTTTTAAAGTACACTGACTGATCGAGTTCTGTCTTCCTCCCGCAGAGAACGTCCTACCTCACCCAGCACAGAAGAGGCCATTCAGGGGATGCTGTCTATGGCCGGTCTGCTGTGCTCCTCCAAGCCGGAGAAGGTAGCCTCGTCCCAGGAGCCCTGGTGGTCCGGCGCAAGCCGGTGCTCACCGCTGGAACAGAGGGAGGCGGCGCAGCACCAGCGCCGATTGCAGGGGGACAAGAGCCCGATGGACAGCCAGGGTAACAGCAGCGAGGCCTGGGACAATCAGGGGCTTCCCAGCCCTCTCGGCCGAAGCCACAGCAGCAGCCCCGAGACGGACTACCAGTACTGTGACCCCTCCATGTCTCCACCGCTGCACCCCTCCAAGAGGCACGCCCCCAACCCCCCGCCTATCAGCAATCAGGCCACAAAAGGTTTGATTACTGTTTTCACATGTTTCTGCTGCGCAGAATGGAGGACGTGCAGAGTTTGACGCTGTCAGTATTTTTTTAATTGAGAAAACGCCTGGCCAGAGTAATGATTAATTAAGTAATCATTAGATGCAGCCCTGGACATTCACCATTAAGTCCATTAACACGTTGTCTCCTTTTTGTTTCCTCCTTTTTTTTTCAGGCAAGCGGCCTAAAAAAGGAATGGCCACAGCCAAGCAGAGACTGGGGAAGATCCTGAAACTCAACAGACACAGCCGCGTCTTCGTGTAACATGTCAAATCTTCAGGAGGCAAGAGGATCCGTGTGGATGCGTTCTTAAAGAAAAAAACAGAGAAACATTTGTGTATTTGTTACCAGACACTTTCGTGCTGTAGAAATTAAAAAAAAAAAAAAAAAAAGAAACAAAAAAAAAGAGGGGACGCTGCCGGGAGACGGCCGTAACCTCGACACGTGAAACACGCTCACTGTGCATGCTGAGGAGGAGACAGGGTATTGAAACAAGCAAGTGCACAACTTCACTACAAGCACACTCAGAACAAAGCGGAAGAGGAGCCACGGGAGGCGAGACGACGGGCGCGCGCTGCAGGGAGCGGTGGACCGGAGCTCCTGCGGGCGTTGAAACGGACGAAGGAGAAGCAGGAGGTCCACCAAACATGCAAACAAACAAGAGAAACGCTCGCATTGCCGGGGGAGCGGCGACGGCTGCTGCTTCTGATGCCAACGTCATCTGCATTGCATCTATCAGTGTTTCCTCTCTCCGCTGAACGCACCCCCCCTCCCCCCTCCCCTCGCTGGCTTCACGGCTGTCTGCGACAAACTGGACGGGACGGAGGAGCAGATGAAACGGAGCTGCTTCTCCTTTTTTTTTTTAATTTTTGTTTTCTCCCCTCTGGCCCTGAGGGGGGAAACGAGGTGCTAAGGAGGAGAACTGAAATTTCAAAATGGTGCTTATTGTTACTTTTCTCCACTCATGCTTGTCCCTTCCAGTCCTCACCCCCCCCCCCCCCCTTATCTCAGTCACACCAGCAATAATGACTTTGAGGAGAGGACAGTGAGAGGCAGCACTTTGCTGCAGTCGATTGTCCTGAAAGCCGGTGCGTTACACACCTGCACAGTTCAGTGCAGACATCTACTCTCAAATCTGCACTATGTCGTTTGATCATTAGGAGGGGGGGGGGCGTTTCTGAGTGATTCTGGCGAAAGGCGAGTCAAAGTGCTGCCTCTCTGAATTTGTTTAAAATAGGAATTTCGACTCGCACGATTTCCTGCTTAATTTATTTCTCGTTTTATCTGTGATGTTGATTTTTTTTTAATGTGTTATTTTTATAGATTCTGAATGACGTATTTATTAATTGAAAGAGATAATGATTTTATTATATTTGGACCCTAAAACCTCGGTTATTCTGAGGGCTTTTTCCTTTTAAAGGTTTTTTTTTTCCTTTTAACACTTTTTTTTGTAAAGGTGGATGTTTTTAGACTTCATGTGATCATCATCTGTTGAGTAGCAATTTACCTACAAATCTTTTATTACCTTCTATTCTGTCACACCCCCTCACCGACCCACCACCCCCCATCACCCAGTTGAACAGATCCTGTGTTGGTTCTTGTCTGTTCTGGTTTCCTCTTCTCCCTGTAGCCGGAGGTGTTGGGCTATGTGCGAATAGAAACTAGGTTAGGTTGAGAAATGTCAACTTCCATATCTAAACCTGAGCTTTTTTCAACTAGTGCCACTTCTCATTTAGCAAAAAAACAACAAAACAAACAAAAAAAAAAACGAGTATTCTGAGCCACTGTGGTCGATCCAAAGTCGTCGATGCATTCAGAGGAAGTGAACGTTTGAGGAACTTTGATGGGATGACTGTGGGTTTTCCTTTTTTTTTTTTTGAGAAAAAACAAATACCAGTGCTGATGTGTTTTGCTCGGGGTGCGCAGTTCTTCACTCTCAGGGAATGATGCCATGGACATAACCTTTGATTAACCACCAGCCACGTCATGGACGCAGACAGGACGCTCTCAGCAGATTCACCTCGTGGTTTGGAGTTGCTGAGGTTTGTTTGTTTTTCATTGCTTCAGAAAAAAAAGATTTCCTGGTTGTGGTTTTCAAGTCGTGACGATAAGCTGTGCTTTAACCGGTCAGTCATTGTACCTTTTCAGATAACTTCTGTTCACATGAATTTGGTATTGTCCCCCACTGCTTCCTAACACACGTTCAGCTCAGTGTTCGACAGAGAAACCCTCGCTAAGTTGACTCTAAAAAGACAGTTGACACCTGCGAACGCCACCCGGGCTGAACTGTTGCCAAGTAGCTTTAAGACTCTTTGAACAGCGTGAAACGTTTTGCTCAGGTTGACTTGTAGTGCACATGACCTGCGAGTGACTGTGTGATCAATCATCCAGCCCCGATGAGGTGTTTCACATGATTCCAACACAAAATTAGTGTTAATCACATTTCCAGACCGATTTCCTCCCCTTTCTTACACTACACTTTAACCCTTTGAACTCTTTGCATGTCCAGTCATTGAAAACAGGCGAGCTGGCCCGCAGGCAGGGTTTGTCATAAGCTGTCGTATTCATCGTACAGGATCTGTCCCTTTTCGCTTTTATATGCAGCTCCCTTGGCATTTGTGTTATGTGCGTTGGTTCTTGCAATGGTTTTTTTCCAGATTTGAATGGCTTATGATTTAAAATATACAAACACTGGCTAACTGTGACACTGTTGATGCGTTGCATTTTGTTTCTGCATTTCAAAAATTGCGTGTAAATAAAACTAATGAAATAACATACTTGTCTTTTGTCAGAGCCAACTGACTAATAACAGAAACTAGCTGTACAATTAGGATTTATCTTTGAACTTTAGACATTTATAGTGTAGTTGTACATAAAATGATAACAGCTTAACATATTTAAAGATTTTTATTAGTCTATGTACAACAATGACTTTCAGGATATCCTAATGATTTCCACAAAGACTTGTCCAGCAGCTTCAGTCCCTCTTGGTGATCTACAAATAAAAGACAACAAGAATAAAGTTTACAACAGTGCACAAAAACATATACACTCAGTTGCCAGTTTATTAGGTACAGCTGGCTAAAACAAATGACGTCTACTGAAACCGATCTTCACGAAGGTCATAATGTTCAGTTTGATGTGTTGAGTCAACTGTGGGATCACTGGAGTCTGCAGTATGTGACGCTGCTGTATACTGACAGGTGTTTCTATTAATTTGTCCACCCCATTTCTAAATAACCTCTTCTCTTTAGAGTGTAATACTGCTCAACAGCACCGCAAACTACAGCCTCCAAAATGATGTTGAATCAACAGCTCGAGACAACAGTTTCAACCAAAACTGAACACTGTGACCTTCGTGAAGTGACCTTTGACTGCAGGACTGTCGGACAGCAGCAGTTTTAGCTAAGTGTCCCTAATAAACCTGCAACTGAGTGCATGTCTCCTGTAAACAGACTGCAACGATCAGATGGATTAAGAGATGAGGGGGCGTGCTGGCTGACTAAAACATCCTGGCAAAAATGAATTCTCAGGATAACGGTGGATTCACGGCAGTGTCGGCCACTAATTTCACCGATTAACTAATTATGAAAATCCTGTAAACAACAACTAACATTTCACCCAAAATGTGCATTTAAAGACTCGTCTCGGGTGTACATGTATGACAACTTTAGACACAATCAAGAGAAGAGATGCATAACAGTACAAAGTTTAAAGAAAACAGCACGACCCTGCAGCAGAGGCGACGTAGCAAACTGTAGAGTTTGAGGATGATCTTCAGATATTTTGAAATGCCACGTAGTGTTAATAATTAAGTAAAAATTAATTAATTGTCATGGGTTACTGGGACAATTTAATACACCAGCACCATAGCCAACGTCATAACCAACACCTGTGCTTTTCCTGCTGTAACAACCTAAAATCTCTGTTGTGAAAAGGACCAGTGAAGTGGATCTGTAGAGCTATTACAACAGTGTTTTAGTGGGACTTGACCTGGAGTCAAATGAGGATGAAAATAGCCACGTAATGTATTTCCTCCACAGGCACATCACTGTAATCGGTCAGACTTCTTCAATTTTTGACATAAATTCACATATATGACTAGATTCTGCATTTTTAATTCTTTTTATCTACTCAGAGCTAAAACAATACAGGCTGGTTTCCAAATATTGCAGTTAAGAGATGTAAACAATCCGTTAACAGCATCAGAAAACACTAGTTAATCAGATTTAGTGGTAGTTTAGAGGCGACCTAACCTTCTTCTTTATGCTTGCATTACATATTGTGCGAGTTCAAATCAGATTGTTAAAGGGTACCAGTGTTATTTAAGTAAAGGAAACTGAAGAAATCACCTTATTCCTCGTCATCTGGTGGGATTCCAAGCTCCTCGTCTGTCCACTGCGAAGCATCGGGCCAGGGGAAGTGACCCTACACACGAGGGAAGAACCTTTAATTTAACATTTCCAGTTTAAAACAGAAAACTCTGCACATTACAAACAACCTCATTTTTGCATCTTTTTCCTCAAGTGTGTGTGTGTGTGTGTGGGGGGGGGGGGTCTTATAGGTGATTTTGCTGACCCTGGCTCTGCATTTAAAACAGAAGTACTGTTTACCAGAGCGTAGCTGTTAATTGTGTATAAGATAATCTAATTTGTGACAGGATCCCTGACAGTGCTGTCAATGCTTTTACACTCTTATTCTATCACTGCAGCTCAGGATAACATGGTGATGATTGATAATACATAGTGTACCATCTGCTGTTGATTAGGAAAATAATCCACCCATGGTCATTTAGCTCCCACGATTGTAAAAACACCATTTCGGTCAGATAGCCCGCATCAGACATTAACTACTTTTCTTCTTCCCTCTCTGACAGGCTGCAGAAACAGTCTGACATTACTGTCAACATGTTTTAATTGTCATGATATTTGGTAGTTATCTGTAGTGTTTCTACAGATTCTTATTCCATTTTAATAATGGGAATATAGCGTATTTTTTCACTTTGTGGAATGCCACCTTTGCTGTCGGTGTCACCAAATTTCCTGCGGGTGCATCAGACTTTAATCTTATTTCTTCTTAACGGCTTTTTTGATTAGCACAAATTACTTATTAACACATGAACGTGCCCATCAATGGACTAGCTAATCCATAGCTAACACACTCCGTTGATTAAAAAAAAAGCAAAAGCCTTTCGAGGATCCTCTTATATTCACCGGCATTATAGATAAGAGGAAATGAAGCTGGATAGAGTAAACGGCATGTTTACTTACCAGGACTGCGTCGCTGTCGTGCCAGCAGTGCCAAAGGATCCAAAACCACATGACACCGCTGATAAATTCTGACTCGAATTTCTGTTTCTTCGTTAACTGTGGGTATTGCCTGTACTGTGGCTCAATGTGCGGTCCGTCTCCAGCCCTAAAACATTAAAAAAAAAAAACACATAAAAATCAAACTTGAATCAATATCAGATAACGCACAATATAAAGTAACATTTAAGACGGTGTTACGAGCTTTAACTGAACTGTTAATTTTCACTGTGTTAGCAAACCGCTGCTGTAGTACAGCTAACTTAAAGCTAAGATGCTAGCCGGTTTGACAACACTTACTTTCTGGTCGTTATCCTTTGCGGAGTGCGTCGAACGAGCCGACTTCCTGCTCGAAGGACTCCCAACGCCCTTCCAAAAGAAGCCATGGCTGCTTGTCTTGGAAACAACCTTCTTCTTTTGCGTTATATGTTAAGATTTGAGCGAACTGTCGCCCTGGTCGTCGAGGAGTCACCTTCTCCTCTTGTCAATAAACGACCTCCCAACAACGACAGCTGTGATTGGACTGAGTGGAATGACGTCTGTGATAATTGGCTGAATGAAAAATACATTTTTAAAACACAGCGCCCCCTTCTGTTCCGCTCTGAACAAGACTTTATAGTCTTTGCAGATGGCTGACAATAATCTTTGATTATGTTTGCTGTATAGTATTCACTGCAAATCTTAAAAATAAACACGATTTGGTTGGCCGTTAGTTATTGTGTATTATATGTCGTTTAGACTAAAACGGACAAGAGAAACTTTACCCTTTCTATTTTTGGCTTAGAACACTGACTAATATGGCATTATGTCACTTCTGGACCATAAAGGATGAACACTTGTATTTCTATTTGCATAACTAAGGTCATAATGATTGTGTGAATGATGCACAAGTACAACCATTGTTCGAACAATTGTTATTTAACAATTAATATTTATTTCAAATTAAAACAGAATACATTAAATCAAGGGTAACTTTAACAATGAACTGATGGGACAAATTATACCGACACAAAATAAATGTGTATAAATAACGACTGTCACCATTTAGAAACAAAAAAAACTGAATGGGGGGAAAAACGTGTAAACTCATCCATTTTGCCCGCATGGCCCACTAGATGGGGTCAAAAGCTAAACAACTCTTCTCAGGGTGAATTCGTCCCTATGACGTCCTGTTTTTGTGTCACATTTGAGAGTATATCGTCTGTCTAATGTCGGTGTGAAAGTGGCAGTGCTTATGTAAGCGTGACACACAGAGACCCCCAAATCACTCAAAAATGGCAGAAATGGATAAGCGTTTTCTTTTTTCGAGGGTTAAATCACATTTCCGTGGCAAATTCTGTCGGGCAGTACAAGTCATACTACTACAAACAAATGTAAGACCTTGTGCACACGGGTCGCCGCTCGGTCTGCTGCTATGGCGCTCTATTAAATATGAACGTCAACTTCTCAGGATATGAAAACAGGAAATAATAACACGGTGGCGAGAACGCGCACGGCGCCGCCGCCCAGGAGTGCTCATCCCGTGCGCGAGAAGAAAAGAATCCTCGACGCCATCTTGTTCCCAGTCGACAGCGACAACCAATTTCGACTGACGGAAGGAAGGTGCTTTTGTAACGCCGTGCGCGTATAAACAATTCGCCACTGAATCGAGAAAACGCACATTGTCGTGTCTGCCTATGTGGCTTTTAACCAGTCGGAAAGCCTCTTTAAAAAATTAAATACAGCACACGTTAAGTTGTTACCTAATGGCGCCTGGTCGTAGCTGCTCTCCGGTTGCGCCCCTCTCCCCTCACAGCTCAGAGCCCGCCCACAAATACTAGCTGCATGATGTCATCAGAAACCAACCATTTGTCAAAAAATAACCAATTTTCATCAATTTCTTTGGGACAATTATTCATCTCCCACCAACTGGGCGTCATTATCTTAACATGAAAGAGGCCAGATCGTCTTCAGGCTGAAAACGCGATGGACGCAACGGTCATGGCTAACCGCTATCCTCTCCGAAAAAACCCGACAGGGACCGTTTAATCACTGCGTCCTCCACAGCCGTTCACGAACATTTCCGTTCAGGAGCGGGTGAGGGTGGCTCGATCGGCCCCACATTTACCTCCGTCCTCCCTCAAGTTTATTTCAAACAAGCTGGCTGCCCGTGCGCCAGCCGTTGCGGCTGTTCTGCGCATGCGTGGGGGGATGCGGTTCAGGGTGGGGGAGGGTCAATAAATGGAAACGATGAGAACATCCTCTCTCAACATATGATGTCAAGGGGATCTCTACAGACATTTTTCTGTGACAATAACCGATTTAAAGCAACCATAAAGCCCTCGGAAAACAGCTAGCATTATTTTTTTCTGATGTTAAATATGCCTCAGGTAACGTTCAATCATATGGTTGTTAAATAAATGAAAAGGGTTGTAAATTGCAACCTCTTGGGCCTTCTGGTGGAAGATTATAGGGCATAAGGCACAAAAGAAATTATATTTTACAGAAGCTTCAATTACGACTCGTGATAAGTTCAATAATGTTGAAAATTTTCCTGTGAGGTCTGTTTTCTTCAGTTCTCATTGGTCAGTGTTTCACAGGTTATCCCTTCCTGACATCAGTTCAATATACAAAACGCTGCTCTTGTGTAAGGGGGTTACATAACAGCTTAGTTGCCTCCTACTGTGCTGGGTAGCGGATTTAGGTGCTCCTTTACAGCCATGCCACTGGTAAAATTAAGGATTTTGGTTCAAAATAGCCACATTTAAGTTTGTTTCACAAGTCTGTGTCACAAGTATTCTTATGACAGGTTTACTTGGCAATCTGGCCTATTCAGTCGAGCTCATGACAATGTCCACTTCTTGTGCATCTAAATAAAAAACAGAAAAATCACTGAAGAGATTAAATGTAATATACACTGGCGATGACAGACGTGTTCTGGCATAAATACCCATTATCAGGCTCAGTTTGTGCCCCTTTTAACCCTGAGAGGAAGAAGAGGAAACAGGAGGGGAGACAACAATCAGTTTAAACAAAACCTCCTGACAAAAACGTGCCCACAGCTGACTTCACTTTTCAAGATGATCGTGCAGATAGCTCGGACATGAAAACAACCACATTGTGCTGCACTGCATGCTACAAGATTCGTTTGATACGCTACAACCACACAATACAACCACCTGTGTTGTGACTAATGCTATTTTCATGATCACTTATAAATTAACATGCTACGGTCCGTGTTTTTCCTCTAAATGTCCACCTGACAGGCATAATCTAGAGTGCAACACGAGTTAAATCCAGGCCGTTGCCGACAGAAATAGCAGAGCCTTGAAGAAGCGCAGCTGTGAACGTGCATGGTCCACGGTCACGGCGCCCCTGTGAAATCGCGAGGGAAGCCCCGCAGTATGTGGAGGCGGAGCTCAGTGTTGGTGATGGGGAGGGAGGGGGGGCTCGTGGGGGAGGCGGAGTCTCGGCAGTCCTGGCAGGGCCGCCATTTTTGCAAAGGGAAAAGAGACTGGTTTGAGGGGATCTAATTTCTAAAAGTCGCCGTTGACTAGGGCACAGTTTTAACGGTTTCGAATTAATTTCCAGTCAAATTTGTGTCACCGCGTAGAAGAAGAGGCAAGGGATTTTTCACAGGAAAGGACTCTTTAGAGGACATCTTTAAATACAAACATTTTAAAGCTTTGCTAGGGATCCGCAGTGTGTGGACAGAAGTATTGTTTTGGTTGTGGAAGCTGTGTGGAAAGCGACGGGGGTCTTACCCAGGTCCCCTTATTCGCTATTCAGATCCTCCAGAGTGAACATAAAACGGTAAGTAAACTTCATTAAGTGCTAGTTGTAGGGTGAGCACAAATCCGACCTGGAAGGCTATTGTTGGCTTTAGTTAGCTGGCTAGGCACATCATGCTGATGCTGGCTAACGTAGTATCAGCTGAGGTTAGCTTCCTAGCTAGCTGATCAGCACCGTTAGTTTCAGGGTCTGTGGGTGTTAAGTCCCTTTTCGTTCGTATTTGCATTAATCGAAATTTGAACAACTAACAAGATGACGTAAGTTTCCGATGTAAGTGTCAAGTTGGCAAGCGTAACGCCAAGAGACCACTTGCTAGCTAGCGCATGCTACTAGCTCAAATTAGCCTCAGACCGAACAGGGCTCAGACTTTTCGTTGATCGTGTGGCAATAAACGAGACGTCATACAAAGTTATCGGGTAAATATTAGTTACAGGTCGGAGCTATCACTGTAGCTATTTGCCACATAGTTGAAGCAGCTTCAATACCTAACACACAATACCGTTATGAGTATTGTAAGACGAAAACGCTGCAATTAGATTAATGTATGTCCCATTGCCTAACGTGTAACGTTAAGGTCTTCGCTACAGTATACAAATTCGGTTGACAACATTTCGCATGGACAGCAGCGAACTTGTCCTTAATAATATGACATAATATTATACGCATGTTGCCTCAATATGACCAGCCAGAGAGGGACTCACTTGATGTTTAGTTTGACACAGTGACACTGCGGGCCATGTTGCGCACGGTTTCACCCGTTTTAGTGTAAATAATGTGACCTCCTAATATACCGCTACCCGCTTTATTTTCAACCTCTTGATTGACTTTATATTAGCTAAGGTCCTTGCAACTGCAGCTGTCAGCAAGCCGGTTCTTTATAAAAAATATTGTGTTGCTTGAACAGTGTTTGCAACACTGTCGCTCAGCATGAAAATAGCACATTTAGCGTTAGTTGCAAACTTAAATTTGTCGCGATGGCTCTCATCTTGCTCACCCAGAGCACGGGACATTATTTCCGTTCAGCGAAATTGCATACAATGCCACTGTTCAAAGCCCGAGAACAATGAGCTTTTACATGCATGTAAACAGATATAAAGATGTTTAGTCTGTTATGTCCCAGTCAACTCAAAGCAAGACCAGCTGTTAAAATAGCTTAAATGCCTAGCTACATTGCGCAGTAATCTCATAAGCTATGGAGCTTTTACAGAATCGTGGTTGTGACAAGATGAAATCAAGAATAGATCCAATGTCAAACGAAGAACTGACTACTGCTATTTTGTTATAATCGGACTTTAAATTGTATTCCGCGATCACTCAATTTAGATTCAGGGTGTATTGAGTTCAAATGCTGCAAGCGTGGGGGAGGGGATGTTCCATTTGGGCATCTCGCCCCAGTCATACAATTTTGTAACTCCATCTCGATTGGCAACCTTAGCCACGCTGAACTGTACTGTCGCAATTGGTCGTTTTACCAGAGCTGAAACAAATTACCGTATGCCCGTGCAATCGGCTTTGCCTCAAGCAGTTATCTCTGAACGCTGATACTGTCGCTCTTTCCTGTCTGTGACGAGCCAAGTATTAATCCACTGCTTTGCCGTCGGTGCTAGCTTACTTTGCTAACTTAAATCCACTACGCATTACACCGTTAGCCCCCGCTGGTTATCGCTAGCTTTGTCCGTTACATTCCACGGTTATTTTGGCCTTCATTTACGGACCAAAATGAACAGATATCCCAGGTGTCACCGTGTTAAACGTTGCTTCTTTTGCCCTCTGCCCAACGGTTTAAAACGTCAGATTTAAAGCGGTTCGTGCTCCGGTCGTCCCCCCACTCCAAATGCCATTACATTTAGCCTGCTACATTTCCAGAGGCCATTGCTGGCCATAATTGCTAGCCGATTAGCTTACTGGCTTTGCTTTCGACGAATTCACAAAAAACCTTAATGGTAACAACACAGAGACTGTACCGACAGAGTGATACTTAAGGTAGAGTGTATAAAAGAGGCGATTGAATGCTTTCTTGGGGATTTTCTTCCCGTGGCGAGGCTCCCCTGGCCACACGATTGTCTCGCCGTCCTGAGAAAAGCGCTATGAAAATGGCGACAGCACCAGGGTGTTGTGGTAACATAATAGCAACGTTGTACCCTCCACACCCCTATCGGCAGGACTGACTGCAGCGCCGACATACTCACTGGGAAGCAACTACACAACACATGATTTTTATTTTAGTTGAGGTTAGACATAACACTAACGTCAAATAATCTAGATCGTGCTCTCGATAATACTGCGCTTTTTGGCTTGTCAGAGTAACAATCACTGATGCTGTGGTGCCTATTCCCAAAACGAATAGCTTAGTATCCCTGTAACATGCGTCACGGCTTATGCTATTGCTTGTGTTTCGTGTTGTAATGTGGGATGTTGGGACGTGAGGTTTATTTTGATGGAAAATTAGACATAAGTCGTTGCAACTGCAAAATACTGTAAAACACATTGATATGCTTTTTGGGACACAATTGAGCTTCACAAAGGCACACAAACAACAGCTCTTTTGTCAAGACAGATCTATTGCAGACTTGCTCCTTTGCTCTATACCACCTCCATGAAAGCATCTTTACTAGGTTAACAGTTTGTCTCCCACACCCATAGTTTGCATGCTCTCTTTACTGTTTTCTCCTTCAGCGTGATAAAAATGAACTCAGTATTTCATTTAGGAACATTTGGGTATGAGTTGATTAGTTATGAAGGTAGTAATAAGTACTTTAATTTCAGATTATTTGAATCCATGTTGCATATGAAGGCTAGTTTGGTGCTTGTAGTGAGAAACCATTTGAATATTTAATTTGCAAAAAGTCTGTAAGATAACTCAGCTTTTGCACCTTATATCCGTAGAAAATCAGCTACATTAGACATTAAATACAAGGGGTGTCCCAGTCTGTGTTTTGATCTGATATTTTTATTTTACAAGGTAATAGTAAAACTTATAGTTGCACAGCACATACTTCCAAATACAGTTTATATTAACATTTTAAAAAAGCCTGGATCACATCAGATACCAATCTTGCTGATAAGTGTCATCAAATATTAATATACTAAAAATGAAAATACAGAGGGTATTAAATCAAAGCTAGTATCCAGGATAGTGTTTTCAAGCCTGTGGACTCACAAAGTCCAGGGATGGTGGGGCACAGCTGTCCCCTCCTCTACGTCACCCTGTGGGACAAACTTTGGCACTTTGTTTAGTTCAAATGCCTGTTCATGAATGCTGCCAAGTTGCGTTCATCTCTCTTTCCTCCTGATAATTTTCATGTCAGTTGAGTGAAGAGAGGTGAAATTTCAAAGTTATTGAAGTACATTGAATCTCCAGTATGCTTACATTATAGTTAAAACTATCAACAACATACAGATGATTTACATGTTTGCAAACAGCTGTGGTACCTGTGACAGTATTTGACTAATAGATGTATAGTACAAAGGTGCCTGCTTGTCTAAAGCGTGTGTAATGCAAGACACGGGCCTCAAAGCCCCTGCAACCATGCCATGTGAAATAAGCTTGCAAAAGAGGGTCATTTTCGAATCACTATCATTATTCATATCATAAACATCACTAGGCACTTGAACAGTCTGCATAACTTCTGCCCACAGAGTGTTCATGTTGTCTTAATGAATTTCAGATGCCTGTGTGGACATGGCTCACATAGAAAGTGGCAAAGGGTCTTTTCTTCTGTGGAGGCTTTATTACTACTAGACGAATAAGAAGGCCTTACAGTGCTTAATCAGTCTCTGCTATATAATACATGAAATCCCCTGCCATCTTGTTCTACCTTGAAAAGGAGCAGGGGCCTTTGTCCTGATACTCTCTCCTTTTTCTCTCTGTCTGCATGATATTGGAGCTGACAGTGTTAAATACCTGACTTGCTGTATGTGTGCTTGGTTGCCTTGTGCAGCAAAGTGTGTGTTTGCTCGCTGTGTTGACAGAGATGGTGACGGGAGGTGAGCTGCCACTCCCCCTCTGCCATAGGGACAGAGCACTCTGGCAGGCAGCAGGGAGTCGTAGCAGTCTCAGATGACACACCTTTCCTCTCACCCTAACACCTAGACAGGCTCTCAGATATACATACAATCAAATTGCCACAAGCTGAGCACAGAGCTATTTCATTTTTCAGTGTCCTCAGCAGAGCATGAAAGACAGTAAAGAAAGCAAGCAGGTGCACAGGATGTCTGTTGGTGTATTGACATATTCATAGGGCAGATGAAGGCCACAGCCTCATCAGCCTTCTCTTGACACTCTTCCTATACTTAGTTGGAAGACTTTCCCTTGTTATTGTGCTCTTCCCTGTCTCCAGATAATAAACTCTAATTCCTGAAACAGTAGTACCTCTGTGTAGGTGAAGTGTGTGTCTCTGTTAGATACAGTACACACCTCATCATGTGGGGCTAAGTTGTGTAGTTGTGGCCTTTTCTCCAGTGATTTCACTTGTGTGGTACCCAGACCTTGAGGGACCCAGAGACAAAGCCGCCTGGCTCTGGGGCCCAACACAGTCACATGGTATCCCAGCTGGGAGGAGAAGCCAGGGCTCAGGTGACCTGTTTTTGTGCTGCTAGCTGAGCCGTAACAGATCCCTCTTTAAACTAGCAAGCTGCCTCCCCGACAGGTGACTTTTAGGGCTGGAGCGGTTGAGTCTGCAGCCCTGCTACGCTTCCCCAACCCTCTTCCTGTGTTACAGTAGCATTCATGGGTAGTAGCACAAAGCAAGATGGGCCAGATAAAGTGGGGATGTGCCATCAATATTAGTGATGTAACGGCACTGCGGTCCAGGCGTGAAATTGATCCTCGAACACTGCTGTAATGGGACCTGAGTGGCTCTTACTGTTCTTTTGCCCTGTAGATGCTGAGTAGCCTCTCCCCATTTTCTCCGGACATACATGCGATGCTCACATTTGTAGTCATCTGCACAATGCATTCTCCAATTGCTGTAATATGCTGCATGTGTGCCTGCTTGTTAGTCTCTAATAATAAAGATAGCTCTCCAGGACCAAGAGACAAAATCATATCGGCCTTCATAAGATCAGCCTCACAGATAACGATGCAGCTTGATGTCTGTTAGTTTAATGTAATGTATACCCATCTAATTTACAATTGTTGAAATGAAATAACCCTTGAGCACACAGTGCCTGGCTGTGATACACCGTAAGCAGGAGCAAGAGGGTGATGGAGAGATTATGCCCCGGGGGTTCTCCTGAACAGACATTACTCAGACTACAGGAGGGCTGCCCCAGCTTTGCTGCCAGACCCTGTTCCTACTGACTTTAACTCACTCCCTTCCTGGCAGTTTGTACTGAGCACAGAGGATATTGTTTTGAGTTTTGCTCCCGGGATGCTGCATTCAGCCTATATGTCTCACACATCACATCACATCTTTCTAACACCACAAACCTGTATAAAGTCTCCATTCAGATAAAACCTTCCCATGTGGGGAAGACTGCTGTGATGCACTTTTAAGCAGCAGCTCCATGCTGGCTGTGAAATGGATACGTATTGTAGCCCTGAAAACGTCTTAACTTAACTTGACTTGTTTGTTTCCTCAATCTGTGACACTACTGGCCCTAACTCCCAGGTGGACTGATCTTTACAGTCTGGTGAGGTATTGGCTTGCACTCCTATCGTGGCCACAGAAATTGCTTGTGTAGATGCTCGCATCCACATCCCCTGCTGTATTGATGTATGACTTCACGTTCAGTGCTCGAGTGCAGAGGGAGTGCTGGCAGCCATGGGCACACTGATTTATGAAGGATAGGGCAGATGCAGTGTGTCCCACTGTGGGCACCGTGAAAAAGAGGGCCAGGCCTACATTCCATCTGGGTCACACTTCCTGTGTATATGACTGTATTTGTATGAGTTTGTTTTATCCGTTTGTTTATGAGCTGAGTCATTGCACCCAGCTATGAAGACGGTGTGAAGTCACATCAGCTTGGCAAAGGGGCTGTGGGATTCAGTTGGAATCCCTCATTTTCTCTTGCTCCTCCTACTTATCGAAAAACATAATCTGCTGGGACTTGGCTGCGAAAACAAGAATGAAAACACTTGAACGGTGGTAATAAACTGAGGAGAGAGAGGAAAGCTGTAGCGGCATGGTTCGGTGGTGCGGGTTTTCCCTCACTGACTTCAGTGCGGTTTTGTCTTAAAAGGATAGCTATTCCCCACACAATGACGTGACTGTGTCCCCTCGCTGAGGGAGGGAAGGAGGAGAAAGGAGAGACAGGGTTACACTATGTGCTCCACTCTGCCACCCAGAGTCCACCCAGGTCTAGGCTGTGTAGTGCACTGTCAGACAGACCTCATGTACACCTCCCCCACCCTGCTGCCCTCTGAAGTAGAGGGGTTGTGGATGATTTCTAAAGCTCCCTACAGCGCAAGGAAATGTGCTCGGAGAGCGCATGAAAGGTGAACAGTTTCAGAGGAACAAGACATGCTGCAAAGCTAAACCACTTCCATCCTGTAGCTTGTTCTGCTATTGTCCACTTTCGCTACACGTCTTTCTGCGTCCCTCTTCTGTTCGCCCTCCCCTGTGCATGTTCCCCATTTTCCCCACCCCTCGCTCCTCTCATGTGTTTCCATAACAGCCGTGGATTTGGTCTCTCCCTGCCTCCTTGTAATTAGGAACTGCGTCTGCGACACTCCCCTTCCCCTTCGCTCTGCGTTACTGTCTCAGGTTTATTTAGGAAATGCACAGAGGAGGGAGAGAAATCCGGCTGGGCGGGGTGACTGGACACGGGGGGAGGGGGAGGGCTTTTTTTCCTCCTTTCTTTGGCTGCGTTTCTGCAGCCTGATGGACAACTCTTCTAGAGGAAGTAGGAGGAGCAGGCAGAAGCAGAGGCAGTCACAGCGCAGCTCAGATTTAGTCAGGAATGCTGCTATACTGTACTTGTTTTTCTTTTTTCCACCCGCCTTTTGTCAGTCTTGACCGTGTCTGGCTGCAGCACAGTGCAAGTATGTTTGCACGCAGCACTGAGAACTTCCTTTAAAGAGAGGAATGTTTGAAAGGACAGGGTGAGGGGTTATCTGTCTGTTTGTGTGTGTCTGTGTAGAGGGGGGTATGTGTGTGAACATGAGCTTGTGTGTGCATTCCTTAGTAATGACAGAAGGACTCCCTGGATGAAGAGGAGACAAACCTAGTGGACGATGGGACAGACGGGCTGCTTCAAAGTGAAGCTATTTACCAGTCCTGAAACATACTGGGCCTCTCAGATAATACAAAGGGTGCCAGTGATACAGCCATGCTGTTAAAGCTTGTCAGTGCACACAGAATCAGAGAATTTGGAAGGTGACCTCATCAGTAGCCTAGGCTGACACACCGAGGGGTCTTTTTCCTCCTATTAATTAGGCCTGGGGCTGACAGCTGTCATGTCTGCAAGCCTCTCACCAGTCCTGCTGGCTCAGATGCATTTTGGCAAATTGATACCTGAAAGTATTACTGTTTTGCATACTTAAAAAAAAAACAATTGCCTGTTTCTCCCTATGAACTATGAATTTCCTTGACAGAAGATGTGCTGTCAGATGACAGCCGACCTGGTAATGAAATACAGCTTTCCTGGAGAGTGTGTGCATGTCTGTTCCCGTGCTTGCTTTAGAGGACATGCTTAGGCCAGGATTGGCTGATACCTCATAGGCATGCAGAGACAGGTCTTGGTGTGACAGTGTGTTATTGCTTGCTAAGTGTGTGAAGTATGCCCCTATTCAATACATGGCATATCCCTTGTTTGCAACCCATCTCCCATCTACACCGTGAGCCATGATTTGAGCCTTTGTTTGGCCCGAGTGTGCATGAGCAGGCGGAGGTGTGACCTCCAGCTTATTTTGTCTCGGCATCTGTCCCTCCCACTAATCTCACTTATCAACAGAGCTCAGTGTATCAGGGGCAGTCACACTGACACATATGCTCCCGTCTGGATTCACATCAGCCAGTGTATAATTTATTAGTCCGACCAACCACCCACTTCCGGAGACTACATTCATTGCCTGACGCCTAATGTAGTCAATTATTGATGGCTCGATCTTACAGCGTCTTTTTATGTGTCAGCAGCTAGAGATCTCAATGGTAGCACTCATAAAAATACAAGCTTTCCTATCAATAAAATGCGTAGAAGGGCACTTATATTGTTAAAGATTTTGTGTTTCTTTCATTGGGATGAGTGTGTGTGAGTGCCAAGAATAGAGCAGTCCTCTTCAGTCGAAGGGGGGGAAAAATGGCCTCTGTGTGTTGTTGCGTTTTCCTCCCTCCTTTCATGGCGGCAGGCTGCTGTGTTCTCTTGCTCCCCTTTGTGGGAGCTTTCTTATAGTGCAGCCTTCTGCATTCCTGGCATATAGTGTGTAGAGGTCGCTTTAGCGCAGTTAACAGCAGCAGCTCGGGCTTCACCTTACATTATCGTACCCTCTGTCTTTTCATCAGCTAGTACCTCATTTTGGTAGTGTTGGCAGAGGGAAATTCCTGTCAAACACCGTTCTTGATCTGAAAGTATGAATCATGCATTAACATGTGCTGGAAATACCCTGTTTTCACTATGATTTGTAATCTCGGGTTTGCTAGATACCACAGCCTTGCAAGTGCTTTGTTCTTGGTATGAAAGAAATTACACAGTGTTGAACTGATCATCAGTTTATGCTGGAAATGAAGCTTCTGCACAATACTAACAGATTTTCTTTGTTCCCTTTCTCTTTGTCTTCATCTTCTGTTTTACATGTCCAGGCCTTGTGGATGCACTTAGATGTCTGCAATGACTGCTGTGGCTGGCATGCCTCAGTGTTTTGGACTCCCATTCTCTGGACTCAGTAGGACAAGAACTGATCAGCAGAGAACGTCATGAGCATAGTCATCCCAGTAGGGGTGGACACAGCAGACACCTCATACCTGGACATGGCTGCGGGCTCAGAGTAAGTAACAGCGACAAACACACCAAACGTTCACTGTTCACACCTTTCATGCCCCTTCACCTCATTTCTTTCCCTCATTGCTTATAAACCATCTTCGCCCTTTGTCCTTGCCAGTAGTTCATTCTCAGTTTCGCTCTTTTTTCTTTTTTTTTTATTTCCGCACCTTTCACTTTCTCGCTGCCACTGTTCTCATCTCTCACCCCTCTTCGGTGTTAACCAGAAGCATTTGACACTTTAATTTGATGTAATATGATTTCCCCTGTCCCCCTCTCTTTTGTACATGCCCTCTATAATGGCAAAGGCAGCTCTGTCATCTTTTTCTTAACTTTACGGCATGATTCAGTTCCCTCTTTCCACATAAATCTCCTCTCCCACGTTTTCCAAAGTTACTGTTAATGGGAAGGGAATTTGCAGTCCATGGAAGCAGGGCCCCTCCAGTGTCTGCGCTAATGGACTGCTCAGTCTTGCCATTGAATATACTCAACTCCTGCTCATCGCACAGACAGTCTGTGTTCAGCTATTAACTACATCTGCCCATGTGAAACTGGCAGTACGCCTAGAATGTAGATGTGTGTGTGCCGTCTGTGATCATAACACGAGCTGCGTGAAGCGTGCAGGAGCACACAACACGATTTTCCTTGATCCTTTCCTAACGCTCCAGCTTGATGTTTGTACATGTGTACGCCGCATTGAGTCAGTAAAGCAGAAATGGCGCATGGAGCCATGGCAACAAGCCTCCTATTGGCCCTCCGCTCTGTTTCCTATAGTCTTGTCAAGGGCATCGCCGTGGCTTTTTCTGGTCAAATAAATGAAGCAAGAGGTTCTCGTATGACTAAAGAATAACACACGTCATCACCTCTTGGAGGGGCCCCTGTCCCTTTAAGAGAGAGCCCCCTCCATCCCATCAGAGCTGTTGCCGACAGCTTGTGTTGCCATGGTATCTGCCCCTTGCTCTCCTCCCTCCCCTCCCTCCCCTCTGCACTGCGCAGGGCCTGTTGCCATGGTCACTGGCCTGAGTGACAGGTGGCCCTCACATAGCCACGGCGTCTTAAACAGTCGCAACGCGTCCCCCTGCCCCCCTCCTCCTTTCCACGGAGCCCTGCTGCCACCAGGGGTAGGAGTAAGCCTGGACGCTCTCGCTCGCTCTTTGTCCATCTCCGCTCTGCGTCCGATCGCCTGCTGCAGATTTATTCAAAAGCAGATAACAAGCTTGAAAGGGGGCTTCCACTCGCTGATGCGCAGGTCTCACCCAGACCAGAGGGACGGGCACGCACGCGCACACACACACACACACACACACACACACACACACACACACACACACACACACACACACACCTCTCGAGTGAGTGCGCCAGCCGAATCGTGAATAGCGGGGCTGGCTACTCACCAGCGAAACAGCGTCACGTCCTTTCCACATCCCCCCGAAGTCTGCAGCAGCGTGACCAGCTGTTGGCTGATGCAGCGTGTGTGTCCACAGTCACACACACACGGCCCGGCGTGCGCGCACACGCCGACAGAATACGTAGTGTTGCCATGGCAGCAAGTGGGAGCTCTTCGGGAGTGAAGGCGTTGCCTCTGGCTGTTCAGTGCTGCTCCTTTTCTCTCCTGCTGCTGATCTCTCCTCTCTCCACGCTTGTCCACTCTGCCTCCTCGCCCTCCCTCAGCAGGTGTTTGCATTTTAAATGACATCTGTTCCTTGTTAAATTCTCTTGGCATTTATGGGCTATAAATAGTGCGTTCCTAGCTTAATTTAAACTTCTTGTCCTCCAAAAAGTCTCGTTTTCGTTCCACTGTCTACCTCTCGCTCATCATCTTTTCATGTGCATGGCGCAAGTCTGACTACGACTGACGGCGTGTGTGCAACCCTCCCACTTATGTGTACTCCAACTCTAGTCCCTCCTTTCCACATCCCAGGAATGGAGACATGAATGATACAAACCGTCCGGCTATGCACACATACGTTCAAAACGCTCACTTCCTTCCCGTCGAACAAGCTGACTCACATGTTTGCCGTCTCTCTGTCTTTGACTGTCACTGCCTTTGTGTTGTGTGTCCTTTCTGCATTTGCATCGCTCACCGATTGACTGGTAGGTCAAACCGAGAGAGGAAAAGCCAGATTAGCTCTCGAAACTATTAAAAAAAATCCCCCCTTAACCAGTGAATGATACACACCTCGACTAGGTCTTAAATCCCTGTATTATTAAGTGTAGACTTTGGCCTGGTTAATCATTAATGGGAGAAAGTTTGCGAGCCTACTCCTACTCTGTCAAGTATGATTTTAAATTCTCCCCCTATCTTTTAAGGCAGGCTCTCTGAGCACACTGAGACAAATTCATCCATGTGGCAGTTAATCTGTTGTGCACACACGCACAAAAACGCACACACCTTAGCGTGGGTCCGCCTCCAGACCTCATGCATGCACTTACGTTTTCACTTTGACAGTGAATACTTGAGAGGCAACACACACACAGGAAGTGTTGCACATTGCTTTTACGGCATGCAGCAAGAGCAATAGGGCTGAGAAGGGCTCACACAGGTACTGTATCACCACTTTACCTTGAACTCACTTTTAAAGGGGGCGAGGGAAAGGAAGGAAGGAAGAAAAAGAAGGTACAAAAGGAGAAATGTGTTTATCTTTTTATTTAAAATTCCACGTGTATCATGAATGTTTGCTTGTTCTTTTCACTGTACTGAATGAAATCTGCGGTCAGAGAGTCACAGTAAGCAAAGCTGAACAGTTTTATATCAGCATAAATGCTGCATGCTCTGTTCAGGGTCCCTGTAGTCTTTAAGTCTTTTGTACCCATCTTACTCAGTATACCTGAGAGGCTGTCTAGTATGCTTAGTGAGTTTTTCTTCATGTTTTTTTACCTTGTTTACACAAACTTGTTGGCAGCAGCCCTCATGAAGTTAGTTGGTGTTCGGTATTAGCAGCGAAGCAAACATGCTCATCATCTGTCTTGTACACCAGTGCTCCTTGATGGTGTTTGTATGTCTCTGACCTTGGAGCAGTTTTCTAGAGAGGACTCTGTGTGAAAAGAGGAAGATCAAGTTATGATTTCGCATGATTGAACCATTAATACATGCAGATATCTGATCACACGAATAGCTGCGCACCTTACCTTCGACTCTCGCTTGTCCTGTAGCGCTCGGTCTCTCCACAAATTTCCATCTCTTCCTGTTTTCTTCCCTCTTCAATACCTGACTGTCTTGTCTCATGTGATCTGTTTTGCCAGTTCCACTTCCCTCTTCCTCTAGAGCCACCCCCTCAGCAACTGAAGAAAAGATTAATCATGTCATAATAAGGGTGGGTTGGTCTCAAACGGCCAAACAGGCTGGCTCTCTCCTCAACTTCATTGTAATCACTGGGAAAGTGGATCTACTGGTTTGGTGTGAATAAGCTTGAAGTGTGTGTGTGTGTGTGTGTGTGTGTGTGTGTGTGTGTGTGTGTGTGTGTGTGTGTGTGTGTGTGTGTGTGTGTGTGTGTGTGTGTGTGTGTGTGTGTGTGTGTGTGTGTGTGTGTGTGTGTGTGTGTGTGTGTGTGTGTGTGTGTTGTTTTGTGGAAGTACGAGACAGCGTGTTTGTAATGATTGCCTTCCTTACGGGTTCAGGGGTACGAACGTCATACATTTCTGCTGTTTTTCTGGCTCTCAGGTCTGAGTTTTCCAATCAAGGTGACGTGACAGCAGGCACAGTTCTGCATTTAAAAACTTAGCAAAATGTATTTAAAATATCGAAAGCAAAAGTTGTCACTGTGCAGGAAAATGGCCCATGTCATAGATATATGACATTAACAGATTGTAAGTACTGATCAGCGTGAAAGCAGCATTTTACTGCAGTTGGTCAAAGTGGAACTAGTTTTAACTACTTTAAATAATTATTTAGTTAAGTCTGTGGTTTCCGACCTCGAGGTCGGGTCCCCTCCAAAGGGTCTCTCCTCATATTTGTATTCATTTTTTCTTCATTAATCTTTGCTTTTGTGAAATAACAGATAATCTGACCTCTTTGGTCTTGAACCGTCTTAGAAGTGTAGAGCTTCTCATAGACAGCTGAAATGTGACAAGGGTCCCCAACAGTACACTGCTTTTTTGTAAGGGGTCACGAGCCAGCTGGAATACCACTGGTTTAATCTTTATCATGGTGATTTATAAGCTCATTCTGTGTTTATTTGTGGAAAATTAAAAAAAAAGCACCTAGTCACTATAGCTGAGATAAACCCTGAAATGTGAGTGCAGTAGAAGTACAAAGCAGCATAAAATAGAATTCTCAACTAAAGTACAAGTACCTCGAAATGGTACTTAAGTACTTAGTTACTTCCACCGCTGGGCCTTCTCTTGCCCCTGCCCCCTCAGTGTTACTATATAGCATACATCCATATTCTTGCCACTGTGTCACCAGCCACCCTGCTTCCCTGCTAAGCACACTGACGCACACACACTTCCTCACACTGTTTGAGGCAAACAATTACTCTGTGTAACCTTGTTATCTAAGTTGGTCAGTATGCAGTAATGTGTGCTCTTTGTTTCTGTTGCTGCCCAGCAGACCAGAATCGGTGGAGGCCAGCCCTGTGGTGGTGGAAAAGTCCAGCTACCCACACCAGATCTACAGCAGCAGTTCTCACCATTCCCACAGTTACATTGGGCTGCCTTATGCTGTGAGTACACACACTCTACTTCCTGTCACCCTATTACAAATAACATGTATACCTTGCACCCTCCCTCTCTGTTAATCATTGAGTGCAGCATGACTAGGTCCCATTTAGGCTGAAATTGATCATTGACCTGTGATGGATTAGCTTTGTCTGTTTTTATGATGTAGGAAATGAAAGCAGATTGATCGGCAGAAAATCAATCCGCAGCTATTTTGATTGAAACATTTTAGGTCATTGTTTAAGCAAACAAGCCATTCGATTCCTTCTCAAATGTGAGAATTTGTGCTTTTCTTGTCTTACATTTTAGTTAATATTTTTGGTTTTTGTACTGTCGACATTTGATGATGTCAGATTATTTCTATTTTATGAACAGTTAGTACAGGTTATATTGCTTTGAGCAAGTTTTATTCAGCCTCTCCGTTTCCTCAAAATGTCATTTACCTACACCACATGATCCCTCTCTTCCATCCTTCCATCAGGACCATAACTATGGGGCGCGGCCCCCACCTACACCACCTGCCTCCCCTCCCCCCTCCATGTTGATCCGACAAGGAGAGGGGGGGTTGTTTGTTCCAGGAGGCCAGGACGAAGCATCCCGGGGCACCACGCTCAGCACCTCAGAGGATGGCAGCTATGGGGCTGATATCACCCGTTGCATCTGTGGCTTCACCCACGATGACGGCTACATGATCTGCTGTGACAAGTGCAGGTAACAGCTGGTTACCTCCTCTGTCTTATGATTAAGTAGTTAACGCTCCTGTCCTCAGTTCCTCTTGTGGCTCAAACATATCATCAACATTGAAGCAACTTCAAGCTGTGATTTAGAAACTTGTTGAACTTTTGCTATGATTTTTTTTTAGTGCCTGGCAGCATATAGACTGCATGGGCATCGACAGGCAGAACATTCCTGAGACCTACCTGTGTGAACGCTGCCAACCACGACACCTGGATAGAGAGAGGGCCATCCTGCTGCAGACCAGGAAACGGGAATGTTTGTCTGGTGAGCAAGATAACACAACAGCCCGGAGGATTCATGGAGATTGCCTTATACCTCAATGTTTGAGTTAACCTATGAAAATCTCAACAAAGTTATAGTATATTGACTCAAAGTTGGATAAAATACAGAGAGTAGGTTGTTATTTTGAGCGTGGCATTCCCCCGTGCAAGTTATGAGGTGTTAAATGTTCCTTATGAGAGCCCATAGATAGAGCTTTCATTTCTGTTTTTACTGGCTTCCTTGCTGCAGTAAATGGCCTGCTTGTTAGTGAACAGTGCAGGTTGTAGGCTGTGTTAGGATGCAGCCTCCTCCCCCTGCAGGCCAGGCAAATTTCACTCAGCCTGAGCCGGGGACACACTGACACCTGCTGGACAAGGAGCAAATTAGATTTCTAATCTGTGCTGTAATAGGCCTCAGCTTGCATTAGTGTATCTTGGCTAGCTCTTTTTTTTGCCTGCAGCAGCTTTTTTTGTTGCTTTGGTCAGTCCTCCCTGCTTATAACATTTATATATATTTGTTTGCTCATTCAGATGGGGACACCAGTGCTACAGAGAGTGGAGATGAAGTGCCGCTAGAGCTCTACTCCACCTTCCAACACACGCCTACCACCATCACCCTGACTACTGGGCGCCTTGGCAATAAGCAGGCTGATAAAAAACGCAAGAAGAGTGGCGATAAAGAGCCTCCAGCATCTTCTGCCCGAGCTAAGAAGGTCAGGTTTGACTCATCAATTTGTAAAACCAGTCAAAGCACATATATGTAGTAAATGCTTGAACTTTCAATTAATATTTAAGCTTCAATTTCTTCTCTTCACTGGCAGGCCTTCCGAGAGGGGTCTAGAAAGTCCTCCAGAGTGAAGGTAAACTCAGAGGCAACACACACCCACTGCGTACAGAGTCCTGCAGTTGATTTCTGTTAAAGCTTAAACCATATGTACCAGCAACTGTACTTATGTTTTTTTTCTCAGGGTGCAGCTCCAGAGCAGGAGCCGACAGAGCACCCGTCGCTGTGGGAGAACAAGATCAAGACGTGGATGGAGCGTTACGAGGAGGCCAGCAGCAATCAGTACAGTGAGGACGTCCAGGTCCTGTTGCGTGTTAAAGAGCAAGGCGACGGCAAGAGCCTGGCGTACAACACGCACCCCGCCTCTTTCAAACCCCCTGTGGAGGTGCGAACATGTATACAGGCTGCGCAGTTCAGTCAGATGTCGACACCACTCACCCATAAAATCTCTTGCCATGCATACACATCGTGCCTCGAAACACGTAGTCAGTCTACTGCACTAGCTTTCTCTCTGGGTTTTTGTGTAGTTTAATGTGTGGGCTGTCCACGATCTGTACTCATGTCTGACCGTCTCTCTCTTCCAGAGTCAAGTTCAAAAGAATAAGAAGATCCTCAAGGCAGTGCGAGACTTGGCCCCAGACTCCCTCATCATTGAGTACAGGGGAAAGTTCATGCTTCGACAGCAGTTTGAGGCCAACGGATACTTCTTCAAGAGGTCAGGATGCAAGTCTCACTGGATTTGTTTCTTGTGAATACAAATTGAATATTGCTGCGTTTTATTACGCAGGTCAAACAAATTACCCAATATTAAGTGCTCTGGGAACTTGGGATGGATAGCTATGCAGTGTACTTCATTACATTGTGGCGTTTTTCTGTGAATTATTAACAGTCATGCTTTGACCTCTCATCTTTCCCTTTTTAGGCCATACCCGTTTGTGTTATTTTATTCTAAATTTGACGGACTGGAGATGTGCGTGGACGCTCGCAGCTTTGGCAACGAAGCACGCTTCATCCGTCGCTCCTGCACCCCTAACTCTGAAGTGAGTAAACAGTTAAAAAAGAAGAGCTGGACGAAAAGATCAATCTCGCCCTAATGTGTAGTTATAATATTGCATTGCTCTGGATTCATCCACCGTTAGTCTTGTCTAATGTTTTGCTCAACCTCTCTCAGGTGCGGCACGTCATTGAGGACGGCATGCTGCATTTATACATCTACTCTTTGAGGCCAATCACCAAAGGCACAGAGATCACCATTGGTTTTGATTTTGACTATGGCAGCTGGTGAGTCAGAAGGAGTCACCTCAGTGAAACAGTAGCAGGGAAACATCCTTTTGCTTTCTAACTTCATATTTTGTTTCTGTTTCTTCTTTGTGTTTTCTTTCTCTTCTTCTTATCTGTGTAGTAAATACAAGGTGGACTGTGCGTGTGTGAAGGGGAATCAGGAGTGCCCGGTGCTCAAGCACAACCTAGAGCCCACGGAGAACCTGGGCTCTGGAGGCCGGCGCAGAGGAAGTCGCAAGGACAAGGAGACGGTTCGGGATGACCAGGGCCAGAACCAGAACATGGGTCTGGACGGCGAAGGAAAAAGCAAGAGCGTAGGCGACGGCAAGCAGCGGAAACTCTCTCCTCTCCGCCTCTCCATCTCAAACAACCAGGCAAGATTACACTTCTTTGAGCATCACACTAAGTCTCACCTGTCTTTAACACATTACTGCTCACGTGTTCCATGTTTAGACTGTCTACTATAGCATATTGTTTGTTAATGTACATTTACCCTTGTGGTCCATGCATGTATTTTGGTTTGATCTTTGAAATGTTATGTGCATGAGTTTCCATTGTCATTCTTTGTTACTCTACATCCTCTTTAGTTCCCTCTTTTTCCCATCATCCCTGTACGTGTTCACCTTTGTCCCCTCAACTAATAATTTTATCAGCTTAGTTCAGATTTTACTGTCATTGCACATGACACTTTTGTGCCACTTGCGCTGGCACTTAATACCCTTTTGTGCAGGCGTACATGTTTAACCCAATCAGAGAACGGCTTTCCCTTGGACATGTTAAATTTCGTTTCTAATTCTCCTCTGTTGTCTGTTCCAGTAAAGAGGTTTTCACTTGCCATGCTCAAGCCAAACTGATTTGAACGGGGTTGATTCAGGAGTTTGAACTCAGAAAGGAGGAGTTTGAAAATTTGGTGCTTGATCATTCATATATCACAGTGAAACTGTGGGTTAGACATCCAGAAAAGCGTAAAAGCGTTCTTGCAGTCGTGTCACAGCTGTAAGGAATAAAAGTGACATGAGACGTCCCAACAAGGAGATAAAGTCATTGCTGTTACAGTGATATGCTCACACTGAAGGCAGGGCACAGTTTGTCAGCTGCTACACTGTTGATTTTGTATGAGGATGCTGGCACAGCTTGGAGTGGAACAGTTTACAATGAGGTACAAGCACAGATTCACACGACACCAGGGCCTGTGTTAAGACGGAAGAGAATTTCTGAACAGTTGCATATCCTGCACAGACTAAAAACATACCGAGTTACAGCCCTCGTATGTTTCAGGTTACTCCCCCTGCCCCTCCCTCTCTCCCTCACCTCCCCTCTCCTCCACTCTTACCTGTCTCCCTCTAGTCTGTAGCCAGACTGACTGATCAGCCATGATAAAGCGCCATACCCGGCTCTCCCCTCCTCTTACAGGATCCTGAGTTATATGAGGATCTAGAAGACAAAACCTCCGTTAGCAATGAAGTAGAGATGGAGTCAGAGGAGCAGATTGCAGAGAGGAGGAGGAAGATGGTAAGTGTGCCAAGCTAGGGGGCTACATTTTTATTTTTTTCATGCCTTTGGCCATGCAGCCACCCAGCAGAAAGAGCGAAAACAAACACAAACTGTCGCTCTGGGTGTGGACTTTTTATCTGCTCAGGGTGCTGTGGCTTGGATAGGAGCAACTGTCCTCTACCTCCCTTCCATGAAATGACCCTCCTCTTCATCACGCATCTGCTGCTTGTGCTCCCACCACTGTCAATGCCCCTGCTGCTGTTTTGCTCCTCTTCATTTTTTTTCTTCCTCATTCAGCTTCGACTTCCCTCTTATTCACATTACTGATGCTTTGTGCTTGTCTGTCATTATGCAGTTCCATATATTTTCCTAATTTGTTGCCTTATTTTCTCTCCAGCATGAGACAGTTAATAGGCCTCCAGTGCCACATGCCTGATAAGAACACCGACTCCTGTCAATGGGAACAAACCAGTATATTGCATCTTCATGCAAGCCGAAACTGTCCCTCAGTGTATATTTTAGTTTGAGTATAGCTCTCCTCTCACCTTCATCGTGGCCAAGAGTTTGAAATGGCCAATTACCGGTTCAACCACTCTTTTCCCTGCCAAATGGCCTTATGTCCCTGAGAGATGGGATCAAACACACATACACACAGGCGAGCATTGTACACTACACACCGGCACACACACACACACGGGCACTGTGGAAATTACCCCGCAGTCAGCTTCATTTCACACGGTGGACCCAGGGTGCAAAGTGCTGACTCATCTTTGGCCAACATACGGCTCTGCTAATTGGCCAGAAAGGGATAGATAGTTGAAGAGAGGGAGGGGGAGGCAGATAGGGGGAGAGGAGGGGCTGCAGAGGATAGAGCCTTGTTGCCAGGGCCATATTGACTTTGGGAGATCCAATAGGCTGCTTTCTATGGAATGTGGCCCAGGAGAGAGCTTCCCTGCTGGAGCAAAGAAGCGTGCATTCACAAACTGATGGCCACAAGTGTAGTAGATGCATGTGGGTGTTGTAAATCCACACCACAGCAAAGGTGCGGGGGAGATAACGTCTGTGTGTGGGCATGATATCCTGCCCACTTAAATAATGGACCCTACTGTTTGAACAGGCAAACTGGCTTTTTGTGTAATGTCCCCCAGCTGAGTGTTTGCCTGTATAGACTACATTTTGGGTTACTTGTGGCATTTTGCGCCTGAAGGCTGTGTTCTGTCTTTTACCTGAGAGAGAGAAACTTCCCCTGAGAGACAATCCAGCGGTATTAATGTCCATCCATTCGCTATCATGCCACTAGGTCGAGGAGGTGGGAGTCAAACCCAGCTGACAGGGTACACCCTGCTCAAGTAGTCAATAACGGCTCTGTAACAGAGACAAGCAACGTTCACATCTATAAGCAATTTCGAGTTGCCGGTTAGGTGAGGAAAGTAGTTTTGCCCCATTTGCACATGTATGTTTAGTTTGTTTTGTTTTTTTACCCTGAACTTAATTCAGAAATGGTGCTCAGGAAATGTTCCGTCTGCCGTTGTATTCTCCGTCATTTCATCTCGTCTTCTGATTGGTTGGTTCGTAGACGTGGGTTGTGGCAGTAGTCATATTGTGAGAATTTGGTCGCAGACTCACCAAAGCTCCGTATCCGTCATCAGTGGACGTGTCTCACAGTGCGTTCTCGGACCAACATTTCATATTAAAAGTTCAAAAATTTTAGCATATTTCCTTCATGACTTTGTCACAGACAGCCCCAAATCGCACAGTTTAAAGAAACTTTAACAAACTTTTGATTAAAAACTCAGAGGGGTCATCATGACGAGGTTAAGGTGTGAAAACATCAGATATTTGAGAAAATACCCCTAACCTGCATATCATTAGGAATAACTTACCTCAGTTTTTGGCAGTTTGGTGGTGTCATTAGTGCATTCCTGAAGAACCCCATAGTGCCTGACGGAGGCCTTCTTTTGTAACAGCAGAAGATCAGGCAGTCAGTGTTTTAGCTCTGTCCAGTGTTTTGTGAAGCTTTGTTAAGGGGGGACGTGTCTCTTCTAAACTGGGCTGTCTCTTTATTGAACATTCAGGCCAGCCCAGTGGAGCAGTCCCATCTCCCTGTCGGGGCAGCTTCCAGCTGGAAGGGACTGAAACACAAGGAGGTAAACTTGACCCATACATAGCCAACCCTACTCCACCCATCTACCAGCCTCACCACCCCCAAATTTCCCAGAGGTGACTGACTTACAAGCGTACTAACTGCCCCCGTCTTCACAGACACCTGTCTTCAGCCTGACCTATGCGGCAGTGTGTCTGTTGTTTCACTATGTTTCGTGGTATGAATGTCTTTTCAAAGTGGTGTTCTGACCATAGGTGGAGCTCTTTGGGTTTTTTTGTTTTTTTAATTTGGTGGAGGTAGACCTGAGGAAATATGCACACAGGAACACATAAAATGCTTTTACAACCTCCTGGTTTGTCAGGGTTTAATTGGAAAGAGGTAGAAAATGCTACATAAACGCAGTCCGTTTACACGACACATTTTTCCTGTTGCTCCTGTCTGACCTTTTCTCCTTTTTGTTTTGTCTAATTATGAAAGCGAGGGGTCACTTTCACACCTTTCTCTCCACTCGGCACTTTGCACTCATCTAGATCAGCTTTTGCTGTGAAGCACACTTTAATCCGTTGTATCGCTGCTTCTGGAGCTCTGTGGGAGGATAGTAGTCCATGGATTAATGCTTCTGCTCCCTCTTCCTCTTCATCACCCTCCTCCAAACCCCACTTTTGTCCTTCTGCAGACACGAGAAGAGAGAAAGATGGAGGCCATCCTGCAAGCCTTTGCCCGCATGGAGAAGAGAGAGAAACGCAGGGAGCAGGCTCTGGAAAGAATCGGTAGCATCAAATCGGACGTTGGGGGCCGCAGTGACATCAAGGAGGAGCCTCCGGCCACACCAGAGACAGCAGATTCTCCAGCTGTCATGCAGGTGAGATCACTGATATAAAAAACCTGGACTGGACTGCAGAAGTCTGCTACCTTTTCAAGCTATGTTGTGTTCTAGCCTCCAAAAAACAGAGTGTGTTCACATAGAATCTTTCTTTAAAACACTGCGTATGAGCGATAACTGGCCAGATCAACAAAAAAACACTGATCAGATTTGGAACAAATTGATGTATGTTTAAATACTCTACTGTCATTCTCATAGCCACTTCTGGAGGTAAAAGAGGAGCCAGGATTAAAGCCGGCCAAGGTCAAAGGCTCGAGAAACAGGAAAAGTTTCTCAAGGAACCGCACGCACATTGGCCAACAGCGCCGGCGAGCTCGCACCATCAGCGCCTGCTCTGACTTACCCCCGGGCTCTCCAATTGAGTCTGTGGAGCCCCTCACCAATGAATCCCCCGAAGGAGAGACACCCACTGCACCGGAGCCAGAGGCAATCTCTTCCCAAGCACCGGACACCAGCCCTCCCCACAGCAGCTCACCTGCACCTGACAGAAACCGCACCGGGAGCAAGAACTTCAAAACTAAAAAGGTACAGTCGGCTCTCTTCCTGCATGGGCAACAGCAGTGTCACCATTACTGAGCAACAATAGTTTGATTAATCATGTCAAAATCTTTTCAACAGCACTTTGTGAGTGAGTGGGTGGGAGAGAAGCAGCAGGACCGTGTTGCAGTACGAACCCCAGAGCCGGCCCCAGAGAGGCCACTGAGAATAAGCAGTGACCCTGAAGTACTCGCCACACAGCTCAACGCCCTACCTGGCATGGCCTGCTCTCCACAGGTCTACAGCACGCCCAAACACTACGTCCGCTTCTCGTCCCCTTTCCTGGCAAACCGCAGCCCCACAACTCCTGGAGTCCCCACTGGGAGACGGCGGTCCAGAGAGCTGCCAGAAATGCCTCCAACCACCGGCTCCTGCAAGAAGGTACGGAGTCCTGCTTTAGAAATATTCCTGTTGGCTTTGATACTTGTGGAAAAAACGTCCATCCAGCCAGTTTTGGAAAATGATGTGGATCTGTCCTTAGATTAGAAATTATTAAGCTCTCCCAATTGACATTGCCTTTCCATCCATCATTCACTTTGACTGCAGGAAACATTTTCCAGTATGTTAAACTCATTTGATTGCCTCTCAGATTTCCTCCAGCCATGAAGGAAATTTCACTCGTATCAAAAGAGACGAGGCTGTCAGTCGCTGCGTCCATTCTTGATCTGCTGATCCTCTCCTCTTTCTTACAGCGATGGTTGAAGCAGGCTTTAGAGGAGGAGGGCTCCACCAGCCCAGCCAGACGACCGAGCCTCCTCATGCCCTGTGAGGGTCCTCTCAGCCCCGCCATTAATGGAGACTCTGACAGCCCTCTACCCTACAATGGCACCTGCTCGCTACCAGGTAGGTCCTTGTGAGAGCTGTGCAGCCGACACTCTGGTGGCAACATTAATTAACCTGTGTGATCGCTCATACTTCAAAATAAGAACATAGTTCTGCATCAGCTTGTACCATTAATTACATCAACATTACAAGCGCAAAGCTGTATTGAATTTTCAGCTCGCGCACGCTCTGTATTCTTTCTTCCAGAGTTGCCCACACCTTTGAAAAAGCGGCGGTTGAGTCCGTTAGATGCCTGTATGTCCGAGAGCTCGACACCCTACGGCTCCCCTTGTGCCACGCCCACCAGGGCAGACCAATCGGAGACACCCTCAACCCCCATCTTACTGGCGACCCCACCGCGTCCCAGAATGGAGGAGCCCAGTACAGAGCCCCTGCCCAGCACCCCAACACAGACACTTAACGCCCCTCTAGAGGTAAGGCTGTCAATGTGGAAACCTCTTTGACCCTGACATTTGTTTACATGAGAAAAAGAGCTGGAATGACTCAGTCTGCTCTTTGTTCCACAGAGCGATTCTTCAGTGGAAAGCTCCCCAGAGGTCAGCCGGAAACCCAGTATACAAGAGGTGAGTGAAGGAAATATTTGTGCTCTGTCTCAAGTCAAGGCAAAGTGATTTGCCTCCTGATCTTGTTGTGAAAATGGTGTAGAGTTTTACATGTAAAATGCCTTTATTAAGACGTTCCCGACAATGATTCCTCTCTCCTTTCCCAGGCCGATCGTCCTCCTTCGTTGGTCTCCTCTCCCTGTGTCAGAGCTCCCAGTTCAGACGTACTCCCGACAGAAGCCAAGGTGTCTGTTCCTGAGAGTCCACAGCCTCTAGCTGCTGAGTCTGTGGACTGTGGAGAGGACAGAGCTGATGGTGGGGTCGTAGAAGGCAGTAGTGAGGCTTCCTCATCAGCAGAAACGTGTGCTTCCTCCTTTCCTGGCTGGATAAAAAGCCCGGACAGAGGCCCGACTGGACCAGCTGGCCTGAACTTCTCTCCAGTCAACTCAAACTTAAGGGACCTCACCCCCTCACACACCCTGGAGCCTCTGGTAGCTCCCTTCAGACCTGAAGCCGCAGCTGGAGCTGCAGCGGGGACAACAGCGGGGACGGGCTCATTGGTTGGCTCTCAGGCGCCCTTCAGTGAAAGCCAGGGGCAGCTCTTTTACCCCTGCTCTGAGGATGGAGGTTCACTGGGCTTCTCACGCTCTCTGAACGGGGATGGCAGTGGTGAGGGAGGAGGGTCATCGCAGAACCCCCCACAGAAGAAGAAGGTGAGGGAGTAGTGCTTCTAGCATTTGATGACTTGCTCGGCTGCCTTTTGCCTCTTAATCTTTGGATCTGTGTACAAGTACAGCTGGTTAGGACAAAATATGGTGCACATTGGGAACAGAATGTCAGAGGAGAGTGTGCAGTAATATAAGTGAGATAAATGAGAAGATGAAGATTTATGTTTGCCCATAATCTGTTGCATCCGCTCTTCACCACGTGGATTTAATGATCTCTAGAGATGCATTGACTCAAGCTGCTCTTTGTGTCAGGAACCGTCCGAATGCTGCCCTCTGCTGGTTCAACATGAGACATGCCGTCTGGCCATGAATAACAATTTTGCTTCTGTTTCTGCTTCTTTCCAGGTTTCCCTGCTGGAATACAGGAAACGTCAGCGTGAAGCTCGTCGCAGCGGCTCCAAGACCGAGTGCAGCTCTCCTGTTTCCACCGTGCCACCTCTGACTGTGGACGCCTTCCCTGTCGCGCTCGAGACGACCAGTGAACCTCTTCTACCCCCTGCTCCCGCAGCGCTCTGCAACACCAACACCACCGTGGTAAAAGAGCCCCAGACAAGTGAGGAGGCTGAGATGCCCGGAGAGAAAGGGGAGAAGGAAGGAGGAGAAGGACAGTGGTATGTACCACTGAAGCTACTATTTACTGAAAACACTAAGGACAGCATATTCATTTTAGTTTCATGTAGTGTATTTTTATTCTGCACCATGTGTCTCTTATTCACTGTATCAGTCTAGGTATTAGATTGTGATAGGTTAATGTTTTTAATGTTTCTTTTTAGGACGTCGTCCACCTCTGTCGAGCAGGCCCGGGAACGCAGCTACCACAGAGCTCTGCTGCTCAGCAAAGACAAAGACACGGGTGAGAATGATTGACAGTGACTCATCATGTCCATTAAAGAAATAGTTCAACAGTTTGGGGGAAAAATGCTTATTCATTGTCTTACTGAGAGAGAGAGAGAGAGAGAGAGAGAGAGAGAGAGAGAGAGATGAGAATCGCCTCTACTCTGAATTCTGTCCATTCAAGATAAAGCTGCAGCTGGGAAACAGTTCGCTTAGCATAACTTAGCTTAAAGACTGGAAGCAGACTCAGGAGGCGGACAAACAACCACAAGGTGATAATTCAAGTTTCTCTTTTAGATGGTGAGACAGAAGGTGGAGATACACCTGCACTGAGAGATTGTCCATCTCCAAGTCTTCAAAAGACCCCAACCCACACAGTAAGTCAGCATTACCCGCATGAAGGAGATCTGACTCATCTCCCCTCGTTGCCATCAAGTGTAGAACTTCTCCTCTGTCTCCCCTCGCAGCCCTGCTCTCCTGGTCGGCCAGCGAAGGAGGACGACGGCGACAGTCAGCCTCGGACGCCAAATCCGACCAGCCAGCAACCGAGCAAGCCTGCGGGACCCAAGGCTGCACCTCTGACCCCCACAAAGCTGCATCCCACCCCGTTACCCTCCTCTCCTGTCCACTACCCCGGACCTTCCCTCCTTCACTCCCCCAAGCCTCAGCCTCAGGGTTCTCCCTACCGCAGCCAGAGGGCGCTGTTCTCCACACAGCCTCAAACCCAAACCCAGCCCCAGGCTCAGACTGGCCCCGCTCCTTTCCCCCAGTATAACACACAGAGTGCTCCACCACCACCTCCCCCTCCTCCACCAGCACCACCGGCCTCCACGGCATATTTTCCCAGCCAGAGCCCCTCGCCTGCTGGACCTTTCCCCGGGTTTAAACCGGCCATCACACCCCCTTACCCACCAGGTTCTCAGCCCCTGATGCAGACTCTTCCACACAGCGTGCACTATCAGAGCTCGGCTGCTCCTCCGCCGCCTCCTCCTCCACCCCCACACCCGATGCCTGGCCCCACCCTGCTGCACGTCAACCTGCAGCCTCCTCCCATCCAGCAGCACCAGCTCATGCTGACCTCTGCCCCTCCTCCACCTCCTCCCCCACAGGGCCAGACCTCCCAGCAGCAGCAGCAGCCTCCTACCGGCAGCACCCTGCTGTCACTCACCCCTCCTCCACCTCCCCCTCCGCCTCCCCCCGCCCCCTCGACCAACGCCCCGATGCAGGCCCACCACTTTCAGAACTTAGGGAGTTTTCAACCGGCGTTGCTGCACCCGGGTGCCACCGCCAACCCCTCAGTACCCCCATCCACGTACCCCCCGCCCCTTCAGCAGACCGGACTGCCTCCACCTCCCCCTCCTCCTCCCCAACAGACTCAGCAAGGCCAGGCCCAGGCCGCCGCTTCCCAGATGCCTTCTGGGACTCGTGGAGCTCCTGCGTCCTCGACCCCCTTCCACAGCTCGGGGTACCTGAGCACAGGGTGGCACTGACGGCCCCCAGCCGTCGGCCCCCAGCAGCCTCTGAGAACTCAGCCTGAGAGGGGCGTGTATCATACTCTGTAGATATGTTTTCTATGTACCTGAACACATGGCCAGTGGAAAAACAGCTGATTGTGGGATAAAAGGATACTTTTTAAAAAAAAAACAGGACAGAAAAATTTTAGAAAAAAGGAAAGTGAAATAATCTTCAAGACAAACTGTGTGAAATGAAGATGGACGATCCCGCGGTGCTCATAGCCCTCTCTCTCTGGCCTCCTTTTGTTTTTATATATCCTTCCTGTGATGAGAGGAAAGCTCTCTGTTCTGTGTCTTGTTTGGACTCCCGTTGTAACGCCCCGCACTTTGTTTATCGATGGACATTCCAGCCTATAACCCCCCTCCCCCTTCCTCCTCCTCTTCCTCCTCCTCTGTCAGTTATTCCTTTTACTTCCTCCTCTCTCTCTCGTCTGTTGTCGGCTCTCTACACCATTTATTTGTTTTAATCTAGTGGCTCATTATAGCAAAGAGAAAGCTTTTTGTATAGAGAAAAAAAAACACAATTATTTTTTTTATTCCTCTGTCTAACAACAAATATCTGTTCACCGCTGCAGATTCAGAAAAGACCCGTTTCTGGGAACCTGCCTCACCGCCCTGGGAGGCTGCACTCGTGTGTGTGTGTATGTGTGCGTGCGTGTGTGTGTGTGCGTGTTAGGGTGTGAAGGAGTATGGCTGCTTCGAGCAAGAAAGTGTGTGTGAGATTTTGTGTAATGAGTGCTTGTAATCTTCAGAGGTAGGCAGAGTGGTCTTGCCCACAGGTAGGACGTTAGCGGTTTATTTTTGAATATCAATGGTTATTTGTAGAAAGTGTAATTTAATGTATAGGTGGTTACTCCAGCTTTCACCAGGAACAGGTTGTAAATATTCGCTTCTTTTCTTTTCTATGCTTGTACAATTCGCTCCCATCCCATTTTGAAATATGGTTGTACATATGAACGCTCTTCTTGGCAAAGCTGAATGTTTTTGTGACTGTAGCATTACTTTTATTTTATTTTTTTCCCCCTCTGGACTCTTCAACTTTTGTCTTTTTTATTATTTGTGTGTGTGAGTGTATGTTTGTGTGGAGGGGAGAGACTCACAGACACTGCACTGGTTGGCTATTTTCATGGTTCATTATAATAAATCACTGTAATGACAGTTTTATACAACTTGTCGTGACATTTGTGTGTGGGAACATTTGTGCTGCCGTCTCCGCTGCTTGTTGTGGAGATACACCTGTGAGGAGTTGCGTTCAAAAATCCACGGAAAGCAGAAAACACCCGAACACTGATTGATCGTTTCCAAGTTCCAAGTTCTATCCCAAAAAAAGTTCGATCCCAAATTCTCTGGTTGTAGCTCCTAAATTATGAGGTTCTGATTTGGACAAAAGAAAACATTTGAAGACAGCTCGCAAACTTGACGTTTAAAGACTCAAAGTGATCAAATTAATGATTCTTTCTATCATCCATTAGCTGCAGCCCCTGACCACATTTGTGTATGACGTTAGCGCCTCGGGGACGACGCTGTCTGTGAGTGAGCTCGACGCTAACTTTAGCACACATTTATTCAGCTCAAGGTGCAGCTAAGTGTGATGATAACTGAGTCTGAGATGTCCTAAAATGGCCACCATACAGACAAAAGCATCTTTGGATGTGGGTGACGACATGGCCTTTTCCCTGGTAGCGCTCTGTCTCATCTTGACATTTTCTGCCCGGCTAGTGTTTATAATGTGATAGCAAAGTATCGTTCTCTGGTCTGTAAGCACTAAAACCTCAGGGCTGCTAGAATGAAGCCATAGTCTTTGTTCATACATAATTACCGACGCCTTGTTCTCTGATCTGACGGACAGATTTCTCCTGTTAGACGCTGCCCGGCCCCCCGTCGGCTGCCAGGGTTCATGTGAGCAGATGGTCTGGTACACCTCTGCCTTTGATCCAGGAGCCCATGTGCATGTCAAAGCTGATATCTCCATCTTGGCTGGCGTTGGTCGGTCCACCGGGTCCTTGATGATTGCGATGCCGCTCCTGCCCTTCACTGTAACGAGGACGAGCATCACAAGCACCGCGTGGCGTCTCTGTCCATTTGGCAGCAGCTGCTGCTCGGCCCTCAGCCCCTCCGTACTGCTGTGAATAGCATCCTCAGCTTCAGTGTAAGTTTAGAGCTTAAAGCTAATTTCCCAAAGTCATTCATGAAGTGTTCTTTAACCAAAACCCTATTCTGTGCCTTTTTAATAGGGCATGTACTTCATTAGTTTGGATCCTCTCCAAGTAGCCAAATACATTTCCCACTTACCATGGTCCAACCTGAAATCAGTAAAGATACTAGACACTAATTTCTGAAGAGAAAATGAATTGTTAACCCCGTCAGCATTACTCTGCTGCTGTTCCGGCCTCCACTCCTCTGGCTTCAGGTTTTCCTCCCAGCGCTGATGATGGGTGATGAGGCTTTGCTCCCAGTCAGTGTTCCAGTTCATCCCAAAGGTACTAGATGGGTTGAGGTCATGGCTTTGTGCACATCGGTCAAGTTCTTCAACACAAAACTGGTAAAACTGTTTCTCTTTGGACAGGAATCCTCCAAACTGGTACCACGAAGTGTGAAGTGAAGTGACCTCACAGAGGTCACAGAGCTGTTTGTCTAAGGATCAGTACCCAATGATGTTTCCTCATCCAAACAAAGATGACAGCCTTTATAGAAAAAGAGCTTGAACAGGTTAAAAATGTGTTTTGTTTTTATCATGCAGGGATGGAAATTTCATTCATCCATATAGTTAAAGGAACAGTGGTTAAGTGGTTCGAAAAACTGATGTGCATACCTCTGCGACTCAAACGCAAAGGCAGTTTATGAGAGACGATGACTAACCTTTCCATGCATGTTTAACGTGTTTAAGCTGATTTTCGACTGCTAAAATAGTTTATTTTAAATAGTTTCAGAGCTTTGAAAATCTAATTCCTATAAAAAAAAAAAAAAAAAAATTATTGGAGAAAATAAGACAATAGTATGTGGACATATCTACATACTTTAGGACATGAAGTGTAGTTACAAAAGTGTGATGTCATAAAGATATAAGTAATTTTAGCTCTTTAACCTGAAAGAAGTGTCACCATGCCTTAATAAATCTGGTCATTTTATTTTTATTACGTCTCACACTTTGATTCCACATTAGAAGTTATTCATCTGGACAGACTCACACAGAAAAGGGTTCAACAGGGTCCAATGTCTCCTCACAAGCTGGGAGGAAAAAAAAAACAACAACCCCTACCTGACTACACCTGACTACACCTTTGAGATCAGGTATGTGAACCGATGACGAGGCAGGAGAGAACAATGGGTCCTTTTAGTTACTGGGAGTGATGGTCTGTATGTTAGCTTAGCAAGACAAACAGGATTCCTTCAGCTCGACATAGTCAACACCTAAAGTAACAGGGATAATATTAAAAGAGGCACATGCACAAGGATAACACTGCTGTGTGACACTTGAAACTGTCCTAGTTTGTATGTAGTTTTAAGTGTTAAAGGAATAGTTTTAGTTTTAGGGAAATATGCTTGTTAGCTTTCTGGCTGGGTGGATTTTGTTCACTGTGGACAGAGCCAGGCTAGCTGTGTTTATGCTAGCTTAAGCCAAGCTAAGCAGCTGCTGGTTGGACAGATATGGGCAATATTATTATCTAGCTAATGCTAACTCTCTGCCAGAGAGCAAATAATCATATCTCCTAAAACTTTTTGCTTTAAAACTATCCAAGTTCACTCCTAAGGTTTAGCTAGCTAGCTCTCTTAGCTGGGACACAGTGAAGAAGGACAGGAAACCAAAAGATTCGACAAATAATTGAATTCATCTCCAGTTTAGCTTTTCTTTCGCCCTTGTCGTACTCCACAATACTGTCAGATTACAAGATACTGTATGGCACACACTAATAATGGTCCAATAGCTTGACATTTCAAAGTTTACATTTCAAAGTCAAGACAAAGTACAGGGACATAATCAACATAGAGCTATACACAGATTATAGACTTCATACAACTGATGTTTTCTCCTATTTAGTATTTGTTTTGCAGAGTTGTCACCAGAAAAACCTCTAATTACTACCTTTTGATTCTATCACATCAAACACTGAATTATAACAAAACAGCACAGTTCTCTTTGTTTATCCAGCCTATAATTTCCCTCAGTCCTCCCTTTGCTGAGACCTCTCTCCTTTAAATCAAAGGTCAAACAGTGTCAAAGCCAAACTCCTTTGCAGGGAGTTTGTTGACTTGATAAGAAAGAAGATCTGACAGCTTTGACCTCAAGTCTGTTAAGTCCTTATTTGTGTCGGTCAAAGTCTGGATAATTTGTTTTGATTTAATTCGATTTGAGCGGCTGTCACTCAGCCGTGTTTGTCCGGCGAGTATCCTGGAGCTGAATTACCACATGAAGAGTCTTTTTGATATTTTCTGCAGCTGAACCTGTGCACTGGCAGCCTTTCCCACATCCACACGGAGAACGATTCAGTTTGAACAGCTCGGGTTAGATGATGCAGTGACACAAACCAACACAGGTGAACTTTGACAAAGTCTTTTTGAGAATTCATCTTGCAACAGTAAGCAGTTTGAGATGAATGACAAGGCTATTTTACAGAAGGAGCTTTCAGAGAGGACAGAGAGGCATCCTGGTCTCCACTGACGTTGTGTGGCCTCTTCCAGACCTCCTCCTCTTCTTCGATCTGTTCTTTCCCCACACATCAGCTCTGCATCCCAGCCACAGGTTGGACCAGGAGAGGGAAGCTGGATCCTGAAGCAACATCGCGTCTAGGTGGCAAGACCTGCCGGCAAGAAGAGAAATCGTGTCAAATCTGCAGGAATTAATGTTGTTTAGAGTAGTGGAGAATGACCATAGATTAGTCATCCCTTCTGTTTGTAATACATCTAATTTATCAAGCCATGAAACAGCCTTAAACTTCTTTGCTTTGTATGATACTATGTGCATGTCCACTTCTACAGTATGCTTTTAAAAATAAATACACCCTTTTGCTTTTAAAGGCTGATTAATCCTTTAAAAATGACATGCAAAAGCATCTCTCCCCTCCCCGTTCTTCTAATTAGTGGATTCAAATTTATTAAGACAGCATCGGATAAATTAACCAAGCTGAATTAAACAATACGACAGATTCAAATTCTGGAAAGCACTTGCGGGTTAAGAACAAATCCATTTTGATAAGCTAAATCTATCATTAAGTTATTATAATTACTGCAGTGGTTATTATTTTTATTTCGTTATACTGTTTTATGCACTGATTTATACAAAATGAGTAAACAATTAAAATAAGTAATTAAATTAAAGTTTTTGTGATGAATTTGTGAATTATTGTGTTGATAGCTTTTTTTGATAATTGTATTGGTTATGACATACCGTCGTCTGATGGGTCAAAGGGTTCAAACACACACGACTTTCTTTTAAATTCTAGTCAAGATTTTGAAGGAAATTGTCTCTCGGAGGAGTTAGCATTCCAAAATAACTCATGATGTGGTTGCAAAGGCTGATTCTGACACTTTCTTTCAAAACATATTTGACCTTTTCAAACAAAAAGTGTGAAAGCAGCAGAAATGGCTTTTAATGGGAAGAAGAGCTGAAATAAAAGGCATGAATTTTATTACCTGAGGTGGTGTTGGCATCAAAAATGAAAATCTATAATGAAAATCTGAAAAAATAAAGTCAGCTAATTCATCCATTCATGTCAGTTAAATGGCTATGTATGTTTAAAGTTTGCTAACATTAGCCTCTATAAGCTACTGGTCACACCAGACCAAGTAAGCCTCGAACCTATGAACCTATGAAACCTATGAACCTATGAAACCTATGAACCTATGAACCTATGAAACCATGGAACCTATCAAACCTATGAGACCTATGAACCTATGAATCTATGAAACCTATGAAACCTATGAACCTATGAAACCTATGAAATCTATGAACCCATGGAACCTATGAAACCTATGAACCTATGAAACCTATGAAATTATGAAACCTATGAACCCATGAAACCTCTACACCTATGAAACCCATGAAACCTGTGAACCCATGAGACCTCTGCATCTATGAAACCTATGAAACCCATGGAACCTATTAAACCTATGAATCTATGAAATCTATGAACCTATGAAACCTATGAACCCATGGAACCTATGAAACCTATGAAACCTATGAACCTATGAACCTATGAAACCTATGAACCTATGAACCCATGGAACCTATGAAACCTATGAACCTATGAAACCTATGAAATCTATGAACCTATGAACCTATGAAACCTATGAACCCATGGAACCCATGGAACCTATGAACCCATGAAACCTATGAACCCATGAAACCTGTGAACCTATGAAACCTATGGAACCTATGAAACCTCTGAAATCTATGAACCTATGAAACCTATGGAACCTATTAAACCTATGAACCTATGAAACCTATGAAACCTATGGAACCTATTAAACCTATGAACCTATGAAACCTATGAACCCATGGAACCTATGAAACCTATGAACCTATGAAACCTATGAACCCATGGAACCTATGAACCTATGAAACCTATGAACCTATGAACCTATGAAACCTATGAACCTATGAACCTATGAAACCATGGAACCTATCAAACCTATGAGACCTATGAACCTATGAATCTATGAAACCTATGAACCTATGAACCTATGAAACCTATGAAACCTATGAACCTATGAAACCTATGAAATCTATGAACCCATGGAACCTATGAACCCATGGATCCTATGAACCTATGAACCTATGAAACCTATGAAACCTATGGAACCTATTAAACCTATGAACCTATGAAACCTATGAACCCATGGAACCTATGAAACCTATGAACCTATGAAACCTATGAACCCATGGATCCTATGAACCTATGAAACCTATGAACCTATGAAACCTATGAAATCTATGAACCTATGAAACCTATGAACCCATGGAACCTATGAACCCATGAAACCTATGAACCCATGAAACCTGTGAACCTATGAAACCTATGGAACCTATGAAACCTCTGAAATCTATGAACCTATGAAACCTATGGAACCTATTAAACCTATGAACCTATGAAACCTATGGAACCTATTAAACCTATGAACCTATGAAACCTATGAACCCATGGAACCTATGAAACCTATGAACCTATGAAACCTATGAACCCATGGAACCTATGAACCTATGAAACCTATGAACCTATGAAACCTATGAACCCATGAAACCTGTGAACCTATGAAACCTATGGAACCTATGAAACCTATGAAACCTCTGAAATCTATGAACCTATGAAACCTATGAACCCATGGAACCTATGAACCTATGAAACCTATGAACCTATGAAACCTATGAACCCATGAAACCTATGAAACCTATGAAATCTATGAACCTATGAAACCTATGAACCCATGGAACCTATGAATCTATGAACCCATGGAACCTATGAAACCTATGAAATCTATGAACCTATGAAACCTATCAAACCTATGAACCTATGAACCCATGGAACCTATGAAACCTATGAAACCTATGAAATCTATGAACCTATGAACCTATGAAACCTATGAACCCATGGAACCTATGAACCCATGAAACCTGTGAACCTATGAAACCTATGGAACCTATGAAACCTCTGAAATCTATGAACCTATGAAACCTATGAACCCATGGAACCTATGAAACCTATGAAACCTATGAAACCTATGGAACCTATTAAACCTATGAACCTATGAAACCTATGAACCCATGGAACCTATGAAACCTATGAACCTATGAAACCTATGAACCCATGGAACCTATGAACCTATGAAACCTATGAACCTATGAACCTATGAAACCTATGAACCTATGAACCTATGAAACCATGGAACCTATCAAACCTATGAGACCTATGAACCTATGAATCTATGAAACCTATGAACCTATGAACCTATGAAACCTATGAACCTATGAAACCTATGAAATCTATGAACCCATGGAACCTATGAAACCTATGAACCTATGAAACCTATGAACCTATGAAACCTATGAAACCTATGGAACCTATTAAACCTATGAACCTATGAAACCTATGAACCCATGGAACCTATGAAACCTATGAACCTATGAAACCTATGAACCCATGGATCCTATGAACCTATGAAACCTATGAACCTATGAAACCTATGAAATCTATGAACCTATGAACCTATGAAATCTATGAACCTATGAACCTATGAAATCTATGAACCTATGAAACCTATGAACCTATGAAACCTATGAAATCTATGAACCCATGGAACCTATGAACCCATGAAACCTATGAACCCATGAAACCTGTGAACCTATGAAACCTATGGAACCTATGAAACCTCTGAAATCTATGAACCTATGAAACCTATGGAACCTATTAAACCTATGAACCTATGAAACCTATGAACCCATGGAACCTATTAAACCTATGAACCTATGAAACCTATGAACCCATGGATCCTATGAACCTATGAAACCTATGAACCTATGAAACCTATGAAATCTATGAACCTATGAAACCTATGAACCCATGGAACCTATGAACCCATGAAACCTATGAACCCATGAAACCTGTGAACCTATGAAACCTATGGAACCTATGAAACCTCTGAAATCTATGAACCTATGAAACCTATGGAACCTATTAAACCTATGAACCTATGAAACCTATGGAACCTATTAAACCTATGAACCTATGAAACCTATGAACCCATGGAACCTATGAAACCTATGAACCTATGAAACCTATGAACCCATGGAACCTATGAACCTATGAAACCTATGAACCTATGAAACCTATGAACCCATGAAACCTGTGAACCTATGAAACCTATGGAACCTATGAAACCTATGAAACCTATGAAATCTATGAACCTATGAAACCTATGAACCCATGGAACCTATGAACCCATGAAACCTATGAACCAATGAAACCTGTGAACCTATGAAACCTATGGAACCTATGAAACCTCTGAAATCTATGAACCTATGAAACCTATGGAACCTATTAAACCTATGAACCTATGAAACCTATGAAACCTATGGAACCTATTAAACCTATGAACCTATGAAACCTATGAACCCATGGAACCTATGAAACCTATGAACCTATGAAACCTATGAACCCATGGAACCTATGAACCTATGAAACCTATGAACCTATGAAACCTATGAACCCATGGAACCTATGAACCTATGAACCTATGAAACCTATGAACCTATGAAACCTATGAAACCTATGAACCCATGAAACCTATGAAACCTATGAAATCTATGAACCTATGAAACCTATGAACCCATGGAACCTATGAACCTATGAAACCTATGAACCCATGAAACCTGTGAACCTATGAAACCTATGGAACCTATGAAACCTATGAACCTATGAAACCTATCAAACCTATGAACCTATCAAACCTATGAACCTATGAACCCATGGAACCTATGAAACCTATGAAATCTATGAACCTATGAACCTATGAACCCATGGAACCTATGAAACCTATGAACCTATGAAACCTATGAACCCATGGAACCTATGAACCCTATGAACCTATGAAACCTATGAACCCATGAAACCTGTGAACCTATGAAACCTATGGAACCTATGAAACCTATGAAACCTCTGAAATCTATGAACCTATGAAACCTATGAACCCATGGAACCTATGAACCTATGAACCTATGAAACCTATGAACCTATGAAACCTATGAAACCTATGAACCCATGAAACCTATGAAACCTATGAAATCTATGAACCTATGAAACCTATGAACCCATGGAACCTATGAACCCATGAAACCTATGAACCAATGAAACCTGTGAACCTATGAAACCTATGGAACCTATGAAACCTCTGAAATCTATGAACCTATGAAACCTATGGAACCTATTAAACCTATGAACCTATGAAACCTATGAAACCTATGGAACCTATTAAACCTATGAAACCTATGAACCCATGGAACCTATGAAACCTATGAACCTATGAAACCTATGAACCCATGGAACCTATGAACCTATGAAACCTATGAACCTATGAAACCTATGAACCCATGGAACCTATGAACCTATGAACCTATGAAACCTATGAAACCTATGAACCCATGAAACCTATGAAACCTATGAAATCTATGAACCTATGAAACCTATGAACCCATGGAACCTATGAACCTATGAAACCTATGAACCCATGAAACCTGTGAACCTATGAAACCTATGGAACCTATGAAACCTATGAAACCTATGAACCTATGAAACCTATCAAACCTATGAACCTATCAAACCTATGAACCTATGAACCCATGGAACCTATGAAACCTATGAAATCTATGAACCTATGAACCTATGAAACCTATGAACCCATGGAACCTATGAACCCATGAAACCTGTGAACCTATGAAACCTATGGAACCTATGAAACCTCTGAAATCTATGAACCTATGAAACCTATGGAACCTATTAAACCTATGAACCTATGAAACCTATGAAACCTATGAACCCATGGAACCTATGAAACCTATGAACCCATGGAACCTATGAAACCTATGAACCCATGGAACCTATGAAACCTCTGAAATCTATGAACCTATGAAACCTATGAACCCATGGAACCTATGAACCTATGAAACCTATGAACCTATGAAACCTATGAAACCTAAGAACCTATGAACCCATGGAACCTATGAACCTATGAAACCTATGAAACCTATGAAACCAATGAACCTATGAAACCTATGAACCTATGAAACCTATGAACCCATGGAACCTATGAACCTATGAAATCTATGAACCTATGAACCTATGAAACCTATGAACCAATTAAACTATGAAACCTATGAACCTATGAAACCTATGAACCATGAGGTTTTATTTCACTTTACATTTGTAAGAGGTAGAATGTGATATATCTTCTTTCAAAACCTGAAAACCTGTTTTCTCAATCAGCAGATTTGCTGAGTTTTTTTTAGTGTCAACTATCAATAAATGATAACTAAGAATAATTTTCCCCAATTTTCAGAAAAATACATGAGATCTGGAACAAAGTTTTTAGGGACCTCTTAAGGAAACAAAAGGGGAAAATTGGATGTAAAGTGTGTCATAACGGGAACAATTTTAAAAAAACATGATTTTAGCTTGAGAGGCACAGTGGTAACATCAAGTTAAAGACTGATGTTACAGACATTAAACTCAGACATGAAGCTCACCTGTGTCTGTGTGACTGCTTTACCATTACCAGATGTTATATGGCGTTATTGCCGCTCTCTGTGGAGAAACAGACAGAAACCAGTTCAGTATGGAGTATTTATTTTTTTAACCAGCAGGTGGCAGCATGACCTAAACCCTCTCCTCTGATCGAACTACAGCTGGTCAGTTAAAACACCCCCCAGATGTTTCTAACGTGGACAGGTGTCACTATCCATCCTCCTGAGTGACAAGATAAGAAAACATCACATTTAAACCTCATCTTTTGTTTGATGAATCCCCAAACTTTTCACTTTCGCTCTCATATTTCACATACATCTGCTGCTCTTTCTCTCTCCTCCTCGCCTCATTATCCCTCTCTCTCTCTCTCTTGTCCTTCCTCTCCGGTCTCTCCGGTTGATAATGGCTTCTTCCTTCCAGTCTTTTTGCTTATACGAGCTAACAGGCGACTGTGTCCCGGCTGATAGGGTGGCTGTGATTCATTTAGACAGGCTGGCAGCAAGCTGTGTAAACAGCCATTAGTAATTCATGACTCTGTCCAGCATCCCCAGGCTTCAATTAACCCTTGCTATTGGTGCATTCTTCCTCTCAGTCACCCATCTTTCTCTCCCTCCCTGCCTCTTCTCTCATTGCTTTTCATCTCCATCCTCCTTCATCTGTATTCTCCTCTTCTTCCTGCCTCCTCACTGTTTAAATCATTCTCTTTGGTTCAGAGTGCAGTTGTCATCTCACCCAATCAGGAAAGAAAAACCTCATTGGCAAGAGAAGCAAGCAAAAGCAGCCGAGCAGGTGGTACACACCATCCTTTTAATTCATGCAAATTAATAACTTGAGCATGGGAAAGCCAATTAAGCAGGAAAACTTGGAGGTGTGGATGTAATGTCCTCAGACAAAAAACAAGACTTGAGGCTAACTTTGACTTTGCTTGGACTTGAGCGTCACAATTTAAAAGACGTATAATACGCTCCCCAAGCCAGACTGGAATAAAGTCTTGGCTGGACTGGCTGCCACATGCACGAAGCAGACAGTCAGGCAAGCGTTCAAATTGATTTTCTAATAAGGTTAGCAGCACTTGCTTTGTTTTATTTTGAAAATAGCCTGGATCTCATTTCAGGTGTAATTGCACAATAGCTTTTTTTTTTTTTTTTGGTATTACCAAACTGTCTCTGTTAAAGCTCTCCATGAATCACCATGAAATGGGTTTTGAAAAGTACAGAATGTACTATTACTCTTCTGGTCTTTCCCCTTTTGAGAAAGAAATGGGGACAAACCTGGTGAAGAAAGTGTTACAGCGGTCGCTGATTTTTAGCATTTAGCTCTGTTTTCCTCTCAGGCTAATTCATTTGAACACCTGTTAGAGGCCTGAAGGGGTAAAATCCAGTATCTCACAATTAAAAAGCAAAGATGAGAGAAAAATCAGCAAAAACACATAGAATTTGTCATTTATTTCCACACTTCTTAATGAAATCCTTGATCCATTGATCAAGCATCATTACTGCAGCTTTTCTGTCTGAATCCCTTTGGGTTTTTTAAATATTCCTCAGACCAAAGAATACATTTGTAAGATGGCTTTGGGAGCTTGTGATGACATTTTTGTTCTCATTTTCCTGATGTTACAGTCAAAACAATTATTGGACTGAGAGAAAGAACAATTAACAGATTCACTGATGGTGAAAATAGCGTTTTTAAGACTTGAGAAACAAGCTGTCACTTGAGGAACAATGAATTGTTCCCACCTCTGCTACACAGCATGGACAAAAGTATGTGGACACCTGGACATTAGAGCCACATTTGATTATGATATCTCCAAAATGTAAATGGAATATGAGGGATTTTGCTCTTTGCAGGGATTTGCTCCCATTCAGTCGCAAGAGCATTAGCCAAATCCAACAATGTGCTGTATGATTTCCCTAACATGCGCTGCCTGTGTCTACCCACTTAGAGTCAGGAAGGTATTATCCTCTTACTGTCTCCCAGCAGCTCCTCAGACATCAGACTGTCCTGACGGTTTCCCAGGACGAAGGCCAGGAAGGAGAGGATGAGAGCGTCCATGATGCCCATGATGGCGAGGATGTAGGCCCAGCGCACCGAGCAGGCCCCCAGAGTGTACTTATCCGTCTGCTCGCCACACATCCGCTTCACCTCATCGCTGTCCCAGCCGTCTGGGTAGATCATGCAGCCCAGAATCAGACATGTACCTGGATCAGGAAGAGAGAAAGATGGGTTAGTGTTTGAGGGCTTAACTGGCTACCAAGAGAGGACTTTATGTTGGATTTGATGTGCTCTGTATACTAAACCTATAAAACATATAGAAGAGTAACAGTGTGCACAATGCGCAGTGTAAAAACAGTGTGCTGAGGGGAGGTGTGATAAGGCTTTTGTTTACACTTAAGCTTGAAGTATGGTTAATGAAATGCTAATTCATACAGGCTGTATTAACAGATGATCTAAATCTTATCAGCAGACAGAACTCCAAGGAGAACCAGGATAATATCTGACCATAAATATTATTTATTGTAATTTGATTTATAATGATTATGGCTTGCTAATCTGAGTGCAAATGGTGTTAAGACACATGAAAGGAGTAGGCACACATACTGTGATTCTGCAGTTAAACTACATGGAAAGCTCAACGAATTAATTCAACTAACTCAACTATTGATTGAGACAGACAGTGTATCCGAGGTTTGCCTTAAGTAGGAAAATAAATGCAAAAGTGAAATGGGTTTACAAATTGGACTGATGTTGAATTTGCAATAACTAATAAGCCACCCATCAGCCTGAGTCAATGATACATTAACACCTTGTATTGCACTTGAAAGTGTTTGAGAAATTAGCAACCAAGAGTAATAGATGAAATAAGCCTCATTTGTCAAAAGTAATGGATAAATGCTTGAATAGATAAGTAAAAGAAACATGAAATTTATCTTAAAGTAATGGATTAATGTTTAGTTTGCTAAAACTAGCGGATAGTTGTAAAGGTTAGCTAAAAGTACTGAATAAAATGGTTAAAATAATCAGCAAGAAGTAATGAATAAATAGCTAAAAGTAATGAAATATACAGTTGAACTACTTCACTGTAAAAGTATGGGATAAACTGTTAAAATAGATCGCTAAATGTAATGAATAAAACACTTAGCCAAAAGTAATGAATAGTTTAAACAGGCTAGTTAGCTGAAAAAATGGGAAATGTTAAATTAGTTTGTTTTAAAAGTATTTGATAAACTGTTTAGCTAACAATAATGAGTAACAGTTGATACAGTTAACTAAAAGTAATGATAGTAGTTTTAGTAGGCTAGTTAGCTAAATAGTAAGCTTAAATAGATAAGAGTAATGAGTAAACTGTTGAAATAGCTAAAAATAATAGACAAACAGTTGAAATCGTTAGCTAAATGTTATGGATAAACTGTGGTAATAGTTCGCAAAGTAGCCTAATGGATAAATGGTTGGAACATCCAACTCTAAGTGGTCGTATTATGGATGCAAATTTGACTAAGACCACCCAAACATTGACAGTTCAATTTTTTGAGTCAACAAAAGTATTGCAACAATTTCAACTTTTGTATAACAAACAGTGTTGAATAAGATCCTATTCATGGTCCACTCATACGAGCGTATCTGGAACGTGACGGTGGGGTTGATGAAGAGGTGTTTGAGTTAATGTGACACAGCTGTGGGAGTGAACAAAACAAGCTGGGAACCACAACGAGAGCAAAACAGAAAAGAGAACAACATCTGGAAGTTAGAGACTGCAGAGAAAAGAGAACGAGAAGAAGAGCTAATGAAGGACAAGGAAAGGAGGTGACAGCGGTGCAGAAAGAGAGCGAATCTGTTACCACATGTCACAGCACCATGTGGTGAGTCGCGCTGTCTTCATTAGCCGTCTGCTGCACGGCTGACAATGACCGACTGAGCTGTTAGAGAGCAGAGTCATCGACCAACACTTCTGCTGGCAGCGGGGAGCTGTTTTCACATTCACACTCAGCCGGTCCAAAGGATTTACGAGTCTGAGAGCTCTCTTTTTATTTGTTGACAATTCTGCCAAAAGCTAAGTTTGAATGTCGTTTGAGTTTTAGATCAGTAGAGCGAGGATGTGTGTTTTTTATGTTCAGGGGTTAAGACTTCCACCTTAAAGAGATTCTGTATCTACTGTGATAAAAATCCATTTCCCTGACCCTCAGTGGGCCAGTTATTATAAACTCAGCCAAGAAATGCACAGAACTTTACTTTAGATTCAACTGAGGATCCCAAAGTTTCCAAAGATAATAGCTCGGCCTGCGTAAAGCCGAGTTTTGAGGGAAAATATGTAGAAAATGACACTCAAGATATCTAGAATATTTCCTGGACAAATTCGATGGAATAGTGCAGCCATGTAAGAGTCTTGGGTATAAATATTTCAACATTTTAAAGCTTGAAATGAATAATTGGAATAAGCCAGTAGAGAATATACATGATACTGTCAGACAGAGTGGAATGAGATAATTCTTTAAACCTTAACACTGCAAATGAAGATTGATTATAAACTGTGGAATTATATATGAAAGTAGTGTAAGAGAGTTGAGAGAAGTAAGAGAGTCCAATATGGATTTCAGGCAGTGGTGGGGAAAGTATGTTGTACTCAGATCCTTTACAAGTACTAATACCACGTTGTGAAAGTAGCCTGTTAGAAGTAAAAGTGTATAAATATAATCAGGAAAATGTACTACAAGTGTTAAAAGTCATCCATGCAGAAAAATGGCCGTTGTGCCTGAAATACACTATATCATTACATTATTATTACTCATGCATTAATACAAATGCAGGATTTTACTGTTGTAGTTTTGAGGCAAGTCATTTCCTACCAGTTTTATGGAGGACTGCAACTAATAATTATTTTCATTCTGATTAAATCTGCTTATTATTTTTCAATTAATTGTTTGGCTTGGAAAAATTCACCTTCATAATGTTCATTTTGTCCAACCAAATGTCCAAACCTGAAAATTATCAATAGGAAATGAAAACATTTAAAAAGAAAAGCAATTTTTTGCATGAAAAATTAAAGTTAGCAAAGACAGATTGCCAATTTTTGTCAACTGATCAATCAAGTAATTGTTTAAGCTACACTTGTTGGGCAATTTGAATGCTGTAATTTATAACAAAACATCATATTTTATAAGCTTTTTGTGTGTTTTGCATGCAAAATTTGTAAAGCAACTGGTAACCAAAGCTGTCACAGATGTTAAAGTGAAGGAAGAAGTGCAATATTTCCCTCTGAGATGCTTTCAGGCAGAAAGCAGCAGACTGAAATTTGCCCTTCAGTGTGGAGTAAATACACCTAGTTAGATTCCACCGCTGCATTCAGGGTCCTCGGGACTATAGAAACACAAAGGTGTGTGTATGTGTGTGTGTGTGTGTGCATCAGGTTAGCACGTTAACGTGAGCTGCCAGCAGATTAAGCAAACGTATAATCTCCGGAAATGTCAGAGACTCATGTTGCTCCCTCCCTCCCTCCACTCCCCTTTCTTATCTCCCCCGCCCCCAGCCCCCCACCCCCCACCCCCTTGCTCTCTTTGTGGCCACCTTAATGAGAGGTGACGGTACAGTAGTGACACAGAGATCTTTACTTCCAGTCTGTGATAGAGACACAGGATGAGTGCAGGGTGTCTGGGTGAGTCACGGCTGCTCATGTCTTGAACGTAACCCTCTCACTCTCATTGTACCATTAACAGCTACAAGCTACCGTAATAATAACCAGTATTGATGTGAAAGCACTCTAATCCATATTCTACGCCTACATTTCCCAGGAGGCACTGAGTCTATTGACTTTCCTGCAGCCTTCCTGAATTTGGAGAGTAATTTTCTCAGAGCAAAGGGGGAAAAAGTTTAAAGCAGCATACATTTCTTCATATTAATGTTATTAGACTCAACATGTTTACTATCACAAATGTATTTTTTTGACTCACTGATGCCTTTTGTGCAGGTGCACAGTTGTTTTGCACGGCCTATGATTCAGATCCCTGTGACTGTATTACAATATCTTCCAAACCCACTTAGAGTCAGCCTGTGATCATGACATCAACAATTTCCGGGCCAAATTCGCCAAATCCACCGTGCCAAACCCCTCGCCGCCACAGCAGAGCTCGAAAGAAAGCAGAATGTAATCTGTGAAATTCACAAGGAAACATTTGGTGTTTCTGTGTTGACAGTGAAAAGAGGTGTTGGTTCTTTTCCAGGACTGCTTGGTTTTTCTTTCTGGGGTCCAGATAAAAATATATACAGAGACAAAAACCAAGCAGCACCGTTTCCACACATGTGCTGACATGCCGCACTCATACAGACGATGATTTACAATAGAATATTACATTAGACAGAACACGAGAGGACAGATACAGACCAGCAGTGCTACAACAATCAGTACTCTAATTATGACTCAGGGGCAAATATTGTAATAAGTCTGTTTTCCAAAAACTGAAATATCTCAGCAACTGCTGGATGGATTGCCATGAAATCACGTGCTGTGAAATATGCTCCCCTGAGGATGAATTCATGTAATTCAGGTCAAAATCTCAGTTTGTCCAATATATACTTGCAGCAGTTTGTCTCTAATGAGTAAACATGCTGAACTAAGATGGTGAACATGGTGACCTTAACCTGCTAAACATCAGAATATTGGCACGCTGACGTTAGCATTTAGCTCAAAGCCTCAGAGAGACGCTAGCATGGCTCTTGGTCTTCTGTTTTTATATGATCAAGACACAATTTTGGGCACAAATTTGCACATACCGCCAAACTCTGTGGCACCACAACAAAGCTCGAAAGAGAGCGACTGAGGCTGTGATGTGTGAAATTCACAAGAAAATATTTGCTGTGTCTCTGCAGAAAGTGAAAAAGTGATTGTCAACAAGGCTGGGGCGACTATTTTGGTGCATTTGCAGGACTGCTTAATACGTGTAAAGCTCCGACAAACCAATAAACCCTCAAAATGTCTTTCAAAGTATAAATGGAGCTGCTTAAGGTCCCATGTAAGGATCTTAAATTTAACACCTGATTCTTCTGAGCTGGAGGAAATGAAACACTAAACTTTAAGTATGTCTTCCGCGGTATATTAGTGTAGATTTCTTTTCTGCATATTGGAGGATTTGGTACAGTGCACACAGTTCTCTCCTGTGTAAACAACCTGCTCCTGCAGGCTTTTCAGCTGTAATATTAATAGAATGAGTTGAACCGCATGCTGTCTCAACGGGAAATCTAAAATCTCCCACAGAGCTGGAGTCAAAGAGAAACACAGGAGATCAAAGAGACGGCAGGTTTGTCTTTGTGAGTCTCATCTGAATGTCTGAAGATGTCCATCCCTGTGCTGTGCTGGTTCACTGTTTAGCTTCCAGCAGGTGCAGGTTTGACGCCACAGAAGCAGAGTGTATGTCGACCCAAAGCTAAATGTGCACTCCTCAGTCTCTGCATGATTTTGCATAAAAAGTACAAAAGAAATTAAATGTAAATCCCACTTCTTCTCGCTTGCTGATCTCATCATCATCCTTTTAGCTGCTATCTTCAAAACATAAACGATTCCTGCAAAAACACTTTTTTCCTGTTTGCAATCTTATCTTTTAGCTTCAGCAGACATGTAATTTCTTTTTTTTCTGTTGTTATCAGCAGAGCTGAAGGAGCTCAAACAGAACTCTTTTCTATCCCCAAACCTCCATCCAAATGTCTCTAAAGTGGGCTGAGGGCAATCTTTTATCTTCGGCAGAATTGTTTTTGTTTGTAGGCTTGCTCAGAAATGTCGTGGAGCTACAAACAACCCCACAAATGGCATGCAGCGGCTGTGTAACGTGCAGCAACAAAAGTGCAAAGCCAACGGGGTCAGCCTCTTCATTTCCTGATAAATAAATTCTCCTCGTCTCAACATCCCTGCAGCCGCTCTCACCGCAGAGGGAACGCGGCAGCCTGCACACAATCCCTGCCATAAATAATGAAAGATATTATGAAACCCGCAGACGGGGAATCATGTCAGCTCATTTCGAGTCTTCAAATGAGTGATGTTTTCAAATCGTACAACCCGAAAGCTCGGGATAACATTTGGACTCGCAGGCAGAGAACAGGCGAGTGATCTCTGGTTTGTAACATTCGACGCTGCGAGTGATTTGGGTCGACTGAAAAATGGAGCTGTTCACAAATGTTCTTCAGAACTTGAAGGCTTCGTTCAGCGTGGTTTACTCCAACTCTGCAGGAGGAGAGTAGTAATGAGCTAAAATTCACAGCGGACTCCTGAGAACTCTCCACCGCGGAGGCAAGAGGGGGCCGATGAGGGAGGTGACGAGAGACACTTTGTCAAATCAGCTTTGAAAAGAAATGAAATATTCTGGATTCCTCAACAGTAACAGATTAGTTTTCATACAAAACACTATTTTAGATTAGCAGTGTTTTGTTCTACTTTCATATCTTTTGTTTTTGGAGTGTCTGGAAAGTGGTGACGGGCATTTTTCAGTATTTTGTGATAGTTTATAGATTAACTGATAGCTTCAGCTGTGTGGACCGTGAATGTAGAGCGCTTCACTGCTGGAATATCATTACACTTGAACCATCTCATTATTTATTGATATTCCTCCATGTTGAGGTCGGAATAAAGTTTGCTGTTAAAAAGTTTCTCATGCACCCTCTTAATGATTTTGAACGCCCTTCACTTCTCTCTCTTAAACACACACATGTTCAGACACACACACACATGCTAAACACACACTTCTTCTCTCCGTGAGGGCTCGCAGCTGACAGCTGTTGGCAGCGACACTGGGAACAATCAGAGGAGGAGGTGTCATAATCTAGACCTCTGTGGCCAATTGCCACATGCTATTACACACACACACACACACACACACACACACACACACACACACACACACACACACACACACACACACACACACACACACACACACACACACACACACACACACACACACACACACACACACACAGCAAGCCACTCATTATGGTGAGTTTCACAGCCCCAGCTGTAGCTGTCGACTTGGTGCCATTCATGTTCCTTTAAACGTCACGGTGATTGAAGGAGTGTGAGTGCAGGTGTGTGAGCGCGGCTACATGTGGTGGTGGGCTGGAGACGCAGACAGCGAGCTCATACTGGATGCACTGGGCCTCAGCATCAAGGTGGACCGTGGCAAATTATATTAATGGGAGTTAATTGGGGCAGAAACTGGCAGCTGCAAGAAGGTATGAGGACAAAATACCTTGTCCTCGCTGTCTCCACCCCCCTGCCCTGATCCCTGCTGCTCCTCTGAGGACTGAGCTGAGAGAGCGTGTGTGTGTGTGTGTGTGTGTGTGTGTGTGTGTGTGTGTGTGTGTGTGTTGACAGATAAGGCAGAGGAAAGGGGGCATGATTTGCAACATGAAACTTGCCGCATAGCCCCCGTCCTCATTAACACCTCTTGTATTACAGTGGGTCCACTGATTCACAGTGTTTGTCTGCGCTATCGACCGCTGGCACAGCAGATTAATGGGCTGCTCTGAAGTCGCTGCACTCCCAGGCTGCACGCCTCACATGTTGCATGATACACTGAATTAGACAAAATGGAGAAATAATATGGACGAAGAACCTGCGACATACTTAAATGGTTGTTTCTTCTCGTTAAGATGATATTTGGATTTAAAAAGTATATGTGTGCCTTGGAAAGCATCTTTTACAGTGAACCCATCACCTGTGGCAGCTGAAACAGCCGATAAATGTTAACAAGATCACAGAATTACTCCCAAACACAATGAATTACATGAAATAATAAGAGGAGCTTAATGTACAGCATGTGCCGCAGGGCACGAGGTGCTGAAAGTCAGGAGTCTGAAAAACGCCAACGTTTGAGTTACTGGTGGTGCACTCAGCCCGTAAAAATCTATATGATCAGGGATCTTTTATGAACTCTGGCACGAGCAACATGCTTTGTTCAGCACTCCATCAGGCTCATGAAACGATAACGAGCCGAGCCAGCAGCCAATCACAAAGCAGAGCAGTTCATACATTAATTCATAAGGTATCCATGTGTGTTCAGAAAGATTGCAGATAATAATTAGAGGAAAAGCATCATTAATCCATATCGTTAGCAAATGTTATGTAAATCACTCTGCAGCAAAGCACAATCTATAACAAAACCGAGGAAAAATATCAAATGAAATTAGAGCAAAGCTAAATAATGACTCACCAGTTAATGACTAATAACTTTCTAGAAAATAAACTAATAAATGGCTGTAATTTCTTGGAAAGATTCCTGGAAAGGACTGTGTAATTAGAGCGACACTTTCAGTCATGTTGTTCTTTTTAATTGGTAGCAGAACTGTATTTTACCACAGCAGTTCTCTTTCTGTGTGAAATTGCAGACAAACATACAATTCAACAAACATGTTTAATTTACTGTCTGTGACTTTTTTTTCCCCAACGTGAAGGTCTGAACTGTTTCAACACCCTCGCCACCCTGTCAGGAACAGAAGTCTGGTAAGGAAATACAGAATAATGTATTTATTGGCCTAAATATTGGAGAATTTGTGGACACTGAAGGAACGTCAATACTTTAAACATTTGATTTTGCAGAGAGAACACTAAAGATGTGGCCTTATTGTGCTCAGTGGTAGCTATGGCCGTTGAGGATCCTCAGCGGGAAAGCACTATCAATATCTCACATGTACACGGCCCAACACTGCACACACCAGCCCTCCAGTAACACCAGCGATCAATGCCAGCATTGTAAAGATCCAAACTTCTGAAGATAAGAAAGAGAACATGAACAATCCAGGATCTCGGCTGCTAAAGCTGCCAAAACATGGCTGAATTCAATTTAGCAACGAGCTAATCTTCCCTGCTACCGCTGTAATCCTCATAGGGAGCTGTCCACGCGCTGTAGTGCTGAAATCTCAACCAGGAGCGGCCGCACACGCCGGCAGCTGTTTCCCACTCTTTTCAGCTGCTCTACACGGCCTCAACAATGCCCTGTGATTTAGACACCGGCTGGGGTCACTCTGGGTCGTTCTGTATGCACGCCAGCTCGCCGGCTGAAACAAAAGACCATTCGCATCCCCTTTGTTTCCCTCTCCACCTCCTGCAGCACACAACGCCATTTCTCTGTTATCATGGTGGATGATAAGGAGGGGGGGAAGGGCAAGGAGGGAAGATAGAGCAAAGAGTGAAGATGAAGAGACAAGAGTGAGGAGGGGAGGAAGAAAGAATGAAGACAAACGGGACAGGAAATGAGGGGAAAACCTGGCAGAGGAGAGAGGTGCTTGATGTGTGCAGCCCGGGCTTAAAATAACAGAGCGACAGTGACTGCGAGATCAGGATGTGAAACACGAGGGCGGGATTATTAGAAACATCAGGTGCTGGGACAGAATCTGAATGTGAGGTATTAGCATTGGAAGCTACCTGTGTGCGTGTGTCAGTCATGTGTCATTTCCAGGTGTGGACTGGCGGAGCGCGGAGGGATTGAAGACCGGAGGGAAGAGGCAGGAACACGGGTTACAAGATTGGAATCCCAATGCACCTCATTTGAGACACGAAGGGAATGAAAGTGGCTGTTTAAAAATGCAGCGGCAGCCCGAGCACGCGCCTCCATCAGAGGAGACGCACACAGACAGAGAAAAAACACTTCAAAGGCGCAAAGCACACAGACTTCAGTCAAGTCAGGGCACAAAAAACTGGCTAATCCACTCTTTATTTTACTCGCGAGGACGACCTCGGCCATTAGGCTGTCCTCATTCAATTTATTGAAAAGCAAAATAAAATTTTACTCTGTGTCAAACACGAGCTAGTTTGGGGACGGTCCCTCGAGGAAAGAGCGCAATAAAATTGATTGAGGATCAAATTTACAATCTAATCATCTCTGAGCGGAGGGAGGCGCAAGCGGCTCAGGTCTGAACCGAGTGAAGGCCAAACAGAAGTCTGAGAGTTATTATATTATTAGTGTTTTACCATTTATGAAAGGAAAAACAGCTGACCTTGGATCAAGGTTACACTCACCGTTATTTTAACCTAATAGAAGAAACTCAGCGGAGGCTAATTGACTGATCGCCCCCCTTTTGTTACTGCTGCTACGCCAGTCAAGCTTTCTATTCCCGCCGTTTTCAACAAAAGATCAGATTTACAACTTGAAACTCTGAGCGATTCTTGAAAAATACATGTCCTTGATTTGAGACAAGCAGCTTCTCATTTCTAGCCAGTCAGAGCTGCAGCGAGCTAACAAAGCTAATGTTAGCCGTGTGCGTTGGTAAAGCTTTGTGCTTAATTGCTACATGACATTGTGCTAAAGACTGAGGCCACAGCTGCAGGAGAAGAGTCCCCAGTTGACCATTTTCACTGAAATAAACCACCAGCATTGTTCTTGCATCGCAGCGCAGAGACAATTATTCTTAGTATTCAGTGTTGGCAACTTAAAACAAACAGTTAATTGCAGTTAATTCTTTGTGATCTGTTCAGCCCCATTGTAACGGACACTGCCTGAGTTCAGACCTTTGAGTTAAAGTATTTACAGTATTTAAAATCTTTAAATACTGCAAGCATCAAAAATAAAACTACATTAATCTACAAACGTACAAAACATTTATGGACCAATAAGCTGGAAGGAGCTGAAATGAGGAAAAACCCTGATGTCCTGTGCAGAGTGAGTCTATTTAACCTATATAACTATACTGCTTATTAAAGCCTCAGGTTGGCAACCCTGTAGTATTATAAATATGATGGCACATAATGTTTCAGGCTTTTAGGATGAGGGCTCATCGATAATACGATCTCTGGTAATGGTGGCTGCAGTTGATGCAAAGTTAAGCAACTTAAAATCCTAAACTGTGATGTGGCAGAAAACAAAATGTAAACGCACAAAGTATGAAATGCTCCTCAGCTTTAGCATGGAGCCAGTAGCTAGTAAGCTAGTTAGCTGGACATGCTAACTATTGCAGTTTGCACGATAGCAGATTAACACGCTGCTTAATCCGCTCCTTGTTTTTTAGGTTTTGGAAAGACTCAAAGAAAGACACCATGTTTCAGACTCTTTACACGCTGAGCTGACCGTCTCATCAACACGTGTGAAAGTCAAAATCTTGACAGGCCTATCGAGCAGTGTCAGCCTTGTTAGTGTTGCTAAACTATAATTGGACTATGGCGGTTTGGGGCAGGGGGAGACGTGCTACAACTTCGGAGAAAGCGATGTAAATTCATGCAATGAAAATGGCTCAAAGCCTCTTAAGGTGAACAGATTCTGCACAAATTTGATGCTCACAAGTGTGTTAGCAAATTAGGATTATTTTAAGATGCCTCCAGTGGCTCTCTGTAAAGCCCCGGAGCACTGCACGAACAAAGCCGCCTTCTTTCTGCATAAAAGTTATTATGATAATCCTCCTGGGCGGAGGCATTGTTTTCCTCCTTCAGATACTTCCTCTAATGCACGAGGCCCCCCGCTGCCTCACAGCACACAGGAGACGGCTTCAGAAGTTGCATCCAAACACTGATGCCGCCTCAGATTTCCTCGCCTGTCTCGTTTGAAGTCGGTCCTAGTTGGAACGGTCTTCTTCTGAGTTTTCAAACGAGCTTTAATCAAAGCTTCCTCTGGTTTCTTCTGAGCGCAGAACATGTTGGGGAGTGGGAGGTCGCTCCCTACACTGAGGATCCAATCAAGTGGGATGAGGGAGATGCTGCATCGCCATGGAGACGGGCTGCCTGCTGTCCCCGCTCCGACTGATATGCGGATTTGTATGGATGAGTACGAGAGTCAGGACTGCACCAACACCTCAATGCTCTGGTGTGAAAGCGGCACAGAAAGCCTCTCTCGTGCTCTCCCTCCGCCTCTGCTGACGAGCAAAGCCTCGCCATATGTCCCGGCCCTCCGGAGCAGTCGGCACGCTCCTATCAGCGATATATCCTCGCACATGACCATAATCCAGAGAGGCTTTTGTTCTCTGGAAGCACAGGAGGATCCCACGAACCGAGGGGGGGGGGGGTTTGGAGAGTGAAGGTGATTTAAAACAGGTGTTCCCGTTAATTAACAGCTCCCACCGGTGAACCTGAGGAGCGCGTCGGCCAAAACGCCGCATCCCAGACAGAAGGCAACCGTGTGTTCAGCCTTGTGTGCTCGCTGTCAGTAAAGCTACAATCCCCCTGCAGCGATAATGTTTGTGGAGCTCAATATTGTCGATGCTCAGCGGGCATTTGAGGTGACAGGCGAGGAATAAAACAACAACGAGACGTTTTATTTTCTCAGTTGGAGGGCGAGGAAAAGCCCAGATGGTCAGATTTGGTTTACAACAATCCCTCCGATGGGTGTTTTATTCCTAATGAGCGCAGGTATGTTACACGTTTGATCGCCCGTTGTTTCATTTCAGAGCTCGCCCTCCTTGCTTCCTGAGATGTGGTGACAGCGTTCTTGAAATGGCAGACAACTTTGGCAGTTCTGAATCTTTAACGGTTGTCCTTATTTTCTCTCCAAAACCGGCTGCCTTTGAAGTCGGGCCGAGGGGATTGCTTCACTCCGTTTCAGTAACTTCTAATGTGTCTCTGATCTGTGGTGATGGCAGAGAGTACATGTTCTGCTTTTTTTTCCCCTTTCTCTCAAGCACCCCCCCTCTTCTCTCTCGCTTTCTGCACCACTGAACACTGATGACGTGAGGGGAAAAAAAAACACACAGAGCTCTGTCTCACTGAGGAAAGTCCACCTGGCATGAACAGAGAAATGCCAGCTGGTAAGAATAGAGACCCCTTAAACAACACTCGAAGGGTCAGTCAGCACAAGCTCGTGCTGACGGAGCAGGGTTCATTGAAAAGCTGTTCTTTGAGTTGTCAGTGATCATGCGTCTCGGCAGTTGCCAGAAAAAATGGAGTAAGGGCAAAAAAAGGAATACAACATGTGGTCAATGATTTAAGTTGATATGGCAAACAGCTGCTTATTTCCACATCCAGCAGAAATGGAGCAACGACAGTTTTAACTCTGTTTTTGGTCCCCACCAACTCCAGAGGGGCATTTCTGTCTCTTTAGGGTTTAAATGCTCCTCTATGTTCACCAGTTATAGCCTCTAACTCTGTCTGGCTGCTCTGTGGTGCTGAGCAGGTACTGCACAGTTACCTAGTTACCTGGTTTTTAGAGCTTTTTGCTGAAAATGAGCTTAAATATGCTAAAACACTCCATAGAGCTGAGTGATTAAGTGCTAATTATCTGTGGGTTCATCACATTCAGTGAGACCTTTCACATTACATGTAGTTGCTTGATCCATTTTAAATAGAAAAATATTGATTATAGCGGCTTTAAAGTTACGTAGGGAGACAAGAAGAGGGGAAATGGTTAAGATGCTTGAAGGGTGGCAACTCTTGCATTGATTTGACAAGAGAAACCCTCATCCAGCCTCTTATCATGCAGCTGCGATGCGTCAGGGATGCTCTCCTGACCTCCTGACCTGAGGCAGGCAGCTGGCTTTAGGGAGCACCCAAATCGGCTCGAGTCCTCACAGGTTGAGACGCCTTGAACCACAGCGGGGTGCATCAACTCCCAGAGCGCATCCCCTCCCCCCTGCAGCTCCTGAAGGACCCCCCTGATCCCGAGCAGCGCACCCGGGCGATGTCTCGGAGAGGAGAGCGAGAGCGATAGGACGCCGCCAGCAGCAGCAGCATCAGCAGCATCAGCAGCACCACGGAGAGCCGTTCCCATGGCAACCAGCAAGCTCGGAGGGAGGAAGAGCATTAACGGGTGGTTGAGGTGGCTGCGAACATCACCGACACAACTCACGTCCCCTCTAACTCTCCGCACACACACAAACACATACACACACACACTCAGAGTCCGTGCTCTCTGATCCGTGACCTTTGAAAAACGGCGACTGTAAACAGAGCAGAAGCAACTGTTGGCCCGCGAAGGCACACACCTGAGGAAACACTCAGACCTCGGAGAGCCTCCAACGAGGACCATTGTTCCTCTGCCGTTTCCCCAGCGTAACCATAAGTAAGTCAGCTGGGATGCAAACACTCCAGCAGCTCGCACTTTCTAAGTTTATCAAATAACAACCCTCCCTGTGCCGCTACATGAGCTCCGGAGCCTTTTGATGTCCTCTCGAGCTCAAACCTCATTTGTATTCTCCTTCTACCCCCTCTTTTCACTAAGCTTTCTTTGATTCAATCCCCCTGCCAACATGCTTTCCAATGTTAACATTGTTAGTCATGTTTTCCACACAGCATGGTGCACCTCCTCATTTGCAGCTCAATACCGCTGTTACAATCGACGATGGATGATCAGTGTAATTAGGCGTCCACCTTGGAGGGGAAGCCAGCGGGAGGGGACGCCTGGTGACTTCGCGCAGCGCTTCATGAATGGATTTCAGTCCCATTCGACAGGTAATTTCAACAGGTAAACGTCAGGAAAACATCAGGTAGACGCTCAATAACAGCTGTCATGTTTCCCTTCAGTCAGTCCGATGCAGCCACAGATGGTCAGGGAGAGAAATGCATTCTGGATGTCACATCTGCACGATTGCTAAAAGGCTGCAGTCATCAAATGGCTTCCTCGTCCGATATGAAGGTATTGATTGATGAGGGGATGGGATCGTGCAAATGAAATGTCCTGCTGAAGAAGCTATTTGTGCGGAAGTAGAACTAATGGATCTGAGTTTTGTTGCGGCTCTTTGGGGAGGAAATGTGGTCGCACTTCAAACCTGCAGAGATGACGAGAACGAGGGATTCGTAGACCGTAAACTGGATATTTAAGACGGAGAAAGCAAAGAGAGAAAACAGTAAAAAGAGACAGAAGGGGGCTGCAGGGTGTGGTGGAGTAAGCTGGCTGATGGTGTTACTCTCGCTCTTTTGGCTTATAATGAGTCTGACTGGTTTGCTGCTGCCAAATTTGTTAGACTGGGACTTCACAGGTCAGGGACTGTCACAGGGTCCTACAACTTTTCATTTTTCCAGGCTAATTAAATCAGTCATTCATGTTCTACTTGACAGCCTGAACATCTTTGCCTTCCTTTATGTTCCAGTTTGTGTTCGGTGGACTTTAAACTTGAATACTGCCCATCGCTCACCATCTTTGTGTATGTTAAAAAAATCTTAAACATTGAGTAACTTCCCAAATATCAACACCTTCTTATTCCCCACCCGCAGGTTGCAGACAGACACTTGGTCTTTTATTTTCTATTTATCTCACCTTTATCTCTGTATTAAAGGCTTTCAGAGCTTTTTTTAAAACTGTGTTTATACATGTGAATGCATTTGTGTGCAAATCATATCTTCAATATTTGTAGAACAATGAAGTACTGTTTTCAAGTAGCAGTATGACAGCGCGATGTCTAAGGAAAGCGTAGAAGCTGCTGGACAGACATATTGACCCTTTAAGTACTTTCTATTATATATACTGAATTTCAATTTTATGCAACTTTATACAAGAAAAGCAGAACAGGCTGTTTTTCTTTCTGTGCATGAACAGTTGACTTTTTAGAGATACGTGGTTCTTATGAAGATCTCATGGAATATGATGCATCGCAGGTGATTGAACAGCCAACAGTTAATGAAGCAGTTAAAATTACTTTAAACATCTATACAGCAGTAAAATGGAACATACACATTAATGCAGCAGCAATATTAATTCATTTTTATACTGTTAGGTGAGTATGGTTTTGAATGCAGGACTTTAACTTGTAGTAGAGTATTTTCACAATGTGGTATTGGTACTTTTACTTAAGTAAAAGATCTGAATGTTTCTTCCACCTTTGCTGCACAGCAAAGACATACCGCCTGACAAAGTGGCTTACCACTAAGAATCGACATATGACAGTAAAGCGAGAGCGGCACGCCGCCCATACGCTGATGAGCAGCAGGATCTGCTGTGAAACAGGAGTGATGAGCTTCTTAGTATTCACACACAGCATCAGCATATCATAATGAACAATGGCATCTGTCAATAAGAGTCAGCAGATGCCAGTGAGAGGTGGTATAACAGTGGAACATGAGTGACAGCAGACATACGTACCACTCAGAGTCGACACATGCCACCAGAGCAGGGGTGTCACATCCGCCACTTTTCACTCGGGACATCACTCTAATATCTGCTAAAATGGGAAAGTAGCTATTTTAAAGTTATGTCTTCCTGGTGTCATGGAAAAAGAGAGTTTATGGCTGTTTTCAGACTTCAAAATTGGGGTGTGTGCCGCAACCTTCACTGAAGTGTCTTTTCTATAAATCACGGAGCGTATGAGCATCATTCACTCAAACAATGACAGCCAGGTGTCATAACAGGCCTCTCAGACAGTCTGATATATGATGACGACCTGAGCCCGTGCATCAGTCTCCTCCACAGCAGCAGGCACCCCCATCACTCATTGACTCAAACGCTCACGTTGGAACGGACATCGCTCGGGTGCATGCGCTCGGACACACGCAGGCTTAACCGAGGCACAGAGTTTCAAATGGGTCGCCGTGTCCTTGTCCTGCTGCCTAACTCGGGAGGAGGAGAATAAATCAGCCGGCTGTCTTCTCCACCCGGCCCAGTGATCAAGAAGATAAACCCCCGATGGGAAATCTATAAAGCCTGCCCCTCCTCTGGGCGCATATGAAAGCTAGCTGCACAGGGAAAGACGCATCGACGCCGCGCTGCAGAGGACACAACCACAGCTACAACGTCTCATGGATCAAACACAGGCTGGATGTGGCTGCTGTCTGCTGGTCATTCATTTGTTTTACGAAAGGAAAAGAGAAGCACCAGTGTCAAGTGTGGAGCAGAGGAATCATTTTTTTACCCTTAGCTGTTTTATGACCCTTCTTGCTTATTAAATAATACGAAACAGAAAGAGTCAAGACAGAAAGCCAGCAAACGACTCACTAATGCACCATGTCGCCCTTTTTCAAATGCAATAACTGAAACCGGTTTTCAAACTTCCTCTGTGGATTATCCATTTTCAGATGGTGACAGACTAAAAGCTTCCATCTTGGAAATACCACGCGTCCCAGCTTTCAAATTGTGAATCAGTGAGTTCTGCAAAGTTTCCTCCTGCCAACACGGAAATAGCTGAAACCAGCCCACAGACATGCTGGCGGATTAAGACGAAGACAACAAAAATATGAATAATTTGAAAGGAATATACATATATTCATAGTGTGTACTCGCACATCAACTGTCCCTCATTTGATGGAGTAACTGGATTACTTTATGGGTATTTAAAGGGACCACAATCAAATCAGCTGTTCACAAAGCCCCTTTAAGCTGAAATAACACAAGTTTCTGTTAAACTGAAAATACTTGCAGGGTTAAATTTAAGAGATCCACTGATATTTACAGCCTGAGCAGAAAAACAGCTGCATAGGTCGACCCATTTTTATGTTTATTGTCCAGTGTCGTAGTAAATATGATGGGAACAAAAGAAGTCAGGTGACGTAGTACAAAGAGCAAGAAAGTAGTAGTTTTGCTGCCCACACCAATGCAGCAGCATTTAGGCGTATGATTAACCTGTAAAGTGTCCCTGAAAAACACGCTGTTCTCAGGGGCCCGTGTGTATTACTGTACTATGTCAATCAGAGAGTAAAGAGGAAAATGATGTAGATTAGCAGTGAGGAGCTCCTCAACAGCGAGCTCTTGTTGTATTTCTTAATACAGTGTACTCTGTATTGCCTTTCCCATCACAGTAAACACGATGTCTTTTTGGCCAAAACACAGTAACCACTCGTTGTCCTTGGGCTGAGATTAATTGTGTGAGGTATTCTCTCTCTCTCTTTGCCCTCAGGTCCTAATTAAGTGGAATTCAACTTGCTTCATCTCGTAATTATGAAGCCGGGGAGAGAGAGGAGCTCTGGACCGAGTAGATATACAAACAGATTGAGGAGGAGGAAGGAGAGCTGGAGAGGTTGGGCAGGATGGGGAGTTGTTGTTAGTTGGATGATTTTGCTTCAGTTTGCAGGCTTGTGTTCATATTTTTTACCGAATGTGATTCCAGAAAAGCTACAGATTAATTTACATTTTTGAGCCTCAGACAATCAGAGTAGCTACTGCTGCTATCTGCGGATTAAATGAGGATATTTATTTTGTACGACTGATACGTGACTGAATTTCTGAGAAACTGCACCACAACAGAGACTCGACACACTCCGAGGCCTCCATTCATGTCTAAAAGTGTAATGATTTATTCATAAACAAGCAGTTGTGTTTGCATTTATAATTCATATCAAAGTGACCCAAGTGGGCATTGCAGAGAAGCAATGACAACAACAGCAGCAGCATTTAATCTGCAACGTCGTTAGATCCGGCTGTGATGTCCAAAATATCTCAATTGTGAGCTCAGATTGAACGGCCCGAGGGATCAGGACGCAGCAAAGACATTTGACAGTCGATTTGGCGTACTGTTGGTTCGGGGTCTCGTTCCTCACATTCAGCCTGTCACATCCCATCACAGCAAGGCGGGACTCAAAGCTCAGTCTCGTCTTTTTGACTGATGGAAAACTTTTGCAGAAGTTTCCGGTCTTCTGAGGTTAGTCGAACAAAGACTCCTCATAACCGTCGGTCTCTAAGCTCGCAGGGATGCGCGGTACAGGCAAGGGCAGCGAGGCCGGGCTGCAATCAGCGGCTCTACCCCACCCCTCCTCCACCATCCTGGTTACACTAATTACATTACTCCTGGGGAGACGGGATAATCAACTCTTAATGAGGCATGGAAGACTTCAGTGCTGTGCTTGACATCACAGTGTCTACCAACAGAGGTGCTGAACCACAGCTGCACAAGAAACCCATTTTACCCCAGACCTGATAGGATGTTTAGACATTTTAAAACACTGTCAGCGCTACATGAAATTAACCGAAAAAACTTTACTCCTCTTGTTATTCTTAAAAGACATCCTCACTTTTTTTTACATTCAATGCAACAATATTTCCACTCGTTATCTAGAAAATAACACTTACAGTCTTGTCTTCACACTCCTAGTAACTATGTCCTAAAACCTGGATGACCCAAGATTACTCCAAAGGATGCATCAGCAGCAGACCAAGAAACATGCTTAACTCCAATTTAGTTAACATTTCAGCAGAGAAAACCAAAAGAGCAACATGTTAAAAACAAGCAATTCACCAACTTTTTTGTACTCCCTCCTGCTGCCAATTAACCTGCACACCTGCAACTCATCCGCTAATCAAACTCCTGCAGTAGATACACCCCGGCTCTAACCTCCAGTCTTTGTAAGATTGTTCAGTTTGCCAATGTGGTACGAACGTTACTGGCAAGCTCAAGGTTTGTTGATATTTTCCTTGTAGTTTCACCAAGCCAGAGCCGGATATTCAATGCCCCAGTGTTTCCATTAAAAAGAAACATCTAGTGACATTTTGGCAGCTCTGAGAGGACCCTGAGTGATGGAGGCTTTCCCGTTTACATTCTCCAAACTGGTCTGACTGGAAGGATTTTAGCAATTACTTAATAAGTGCAATCAATCAGGACTGAGACCAGCTGTGATTGATTAAGTGGAGTTAAGTCGAAAACTGTCTGGATGACTGGAGTTTTTAAAATACAAATTCAAATTCAGCCACTCAATCAACATGACTTTTTAACAATGTGCTGCTTGAGCAGATGCCTGAATATCAATAGATTGTTTTTCTTGATAAATGTGGATAAATATAAAATATTCTGCCACAAGTGACACAATGAAATCCACCATTAGGGTAGCCTTTGATATGCAGAACAGACTGAAATCCCAAACTGTGAAGAATAAGTTAGTTAATGTTATTCTGGAGCTTCCCATAAGACTTAAAAAGGCAGCAGCAGAAACACAGAGTATTTTGTTCTCCTCTGGGACAAGCTTATGCTCCTTGAGATTATCACTTTCCCCTGCTGGGGGATTTGTCACTGATCCCTCGTGCAGTGGGGAGCAGGCTATTTAGTGACGCTCCCTCAGGGATACGTAATACAATAGGATAATACAACGGCAGATTGGGAACATTTTCTTTTGCAGAGAGGAAAATAACACAACATCGACGGCTGCCGCTTGCATCACTGATACTCCCACTCAGCCGGTCTGAAACACACTCGGGCGCCCATGCACTCGGATGAATAAATCTCTTGTCTTTCATACACACAGACGCTGTCGCTTCACTCTGTTCAACAACACACCGGGGATGTCAGGCTCAGGGTTGCCAATCACTCCTCTTCCTCTCTTCATGGCATTCACCACTCTCATTTCGATCCATATCCCTTGCTGTTAGCTCTCCTGCTGCTCCGTAACTAGCACCTGATTAGGAGCGTTATTACGCCCCATAACTTCAGCACAGACTCCTGGAAAGACCTCGTTATCTCCACATCAGCTTCAACACTGTCGCTCTCTGTCTGACAAATGGACACCATCCCATAATCATCCAACCAATTTAAAGGGTAGCACAGGTTTGGAAAATGCCAGCGGACTTCCAAAATGCGCAGTTTCTTCCTCCAGCCTCAGCGAAAATATAAGAGAACCAGGCAGATCTCATGAAACATGTATAAAGCCTCCTTCTGGCAAACACTGGAGAAATCAAAGCTATGGGAAACATCACTCTTGAGGAAGCGTGTTACTTCATGCAAGCAAATTGTGGGTGTAATTAGACATTCAACTCTGACAGTTTTTAATAACAGCCATGCTTCGGAATTTCACTCAGCAACCTCATAACATCCTGAACATTAAAGCAGCGTCCTCATAGCTAGTTTAATCACAAGGTAATGGAGCCTGTGAGGTCTCTGATGCTTGTCCCCATAAAGCTACTGTCCGGAACTGTGCAATAAAAGTGCGATTTAGTGTTAAATAAGGCATTCAAGACAAATAGAAAGTAATCAGAGAGCACACGGGGCCACAGAGGCCCCATTATTCTGCCCCATTATAATAGAAAGTGTTTGCAAGATTTTAATCAGGGTGTGCATCAAAATAGACACATAAAATGAGGTCTTTATACAAGGATGAACTGTGCCAAACTTTTCACGTCAGCTCAGATATAAGTGTTAAGATTTATGCAAGTGCTGCAGCACCAACTTGCATTTAAATTTACAGGTAAATGTATAAGTGTAGTGTGAGTGAATGTGAGCACATGCTGCAAAAACATTTCACAATTTGTTGAAGAGTTGGCAGTTTCTGTCAAATAGTCTACAGGGAGTTGGCCAATTAAAGGAAAACTTCTTTCTCTGGAGAATGGAAATAGTTAATCTACAAATGTTGGTGACATTCGGATGAAATGTGTAGGACGAATGAGAGAAAAAATATCTAACAAAAATCAAAATGCCAGAAAATCAAACTAGAAAATGTGGCATATACTGTTAGAGCTTTAAACCAGAAACAGAAACTGAGAAAATAAGAGTCTAAATCTCATAGGTTGAAGCTACAATGATTGATTTTTTTTTGTCTGATTTGTTACCCTTTTAATCTGTTAAAACAGTTACCTATTTACACATCCAGCAGACATGGAGCAACATTAGCATTCATTTAAAGTCCTGTGTCTGGCCACTTGATGAATGTAAGCCCACTATTAACTCTGTTTTTAACTCTACTTTTCAGGGAAGAAATGTGGTTCTTTCAGCGCTAAATGCTCCACCAGGTGTTTACCAGGAAGTCACTAACTCTGTCCGTCTTGGCACTAAGGTAGCATATAGTGGTTTTATCTGAAGTTTTTTGTTGAAAACAACTGCCTGCTGCTACAAGTGAGGATGATGAGAGCCGTGGGAGTCAACCAAAACACTGAGCCGAAAGATGCTAAAATGCTCCATATGGCTGATGTGAATCGCAGAGTTGAGTGATAATTTCTGACTACAAGCACACCTTTAATATTTCACAGCTATTTGATGCATTTTTAGTATTAAACTATTGCTTAGTGCAGCTTTAATCACTGAAATTTGTGAAAACGTTTGAGATATTGTGCTAACAGACAAACAAACAGTAGCAAGAACATAACCTCCTTGGTCAAGGTAGCTATGATTCCCCATATCAGTGACTAACATCAGTCAGTGTTTTCATACTTGTAGTGGCCTTGGAGCTATCATATTATGTTGTATTTGTGCATGTCAATAACCACCGCTATCACTGCTGTTCATTTCTTCGCAGTTTAACCCGAAGAGAGGGGTATCCATTTTGTGGAGGATAATTACAGTCCCAGAGTCTTCTGAAGAACGGGGACTCTGGATGTCATTTTCATCTGGATGGCAGCCCTGACAGTCTCTTCTACTTCTCCCCGTCTCACATAATCTCCATCTCCCTGCTCGTTCCACGTCCTAACTACTCTGCAATCAAAACTGTCAGTCACACTTAAGGCTCTAAATACCTTGCGATTCCCCAATCAGACACACCAGTCTTGCTTTACCTTGAACAGGCTCCAGCCGCTCCTACAGCCCCGTCTGTCCATCATGTCTCGGCTAATTTTTAAAGACAAACGCATCATCACCTCAGGATGACATCTTATTCATCAACACGCCGCAGTAATGACTGAAAATAAAGTCACCTTGACAATATTGGTGCAAGGTTTTTCTGTTTTTACTTGTATTTTATTCTCACTTTTCTCATCTTATGCTATCATTAGGTATAAGATTGTCCAATACTTTAGTTTTATTTGGTCACAAAGTAACAACATTCCCATCAGCCTCAGCTTTACTTTTTGTTTAGTGCTAATTAGCAAACATTAGTATGCTAACACATGACTCTACAATAGCGAACATAATGTAGTAAACATTATACCAGCGAAATATTACTATGTTAGCATTGTCATTGGGAGCATTTTGATGTTAGCATTTAGCTCAAAGCATTTAGCTCAAAATAAGCTAATGCTATCTTATAGATAACACTACCTTCAGCTCCAAATTCACAATTTGAGTTTCCTCTACCTTCAATGCTAATTAGTGCATGTTAGCATGCTAACATGCTAAACTAAGTTGGTAAACATGGTTAACATTAGGCCTGCTAAACGGCAGCACGTTAGCACTGTCATTTTAAGCACGTTAGCATGCTAACTTTTGTAAGTAGTCCAAAGTATTGCTGAGCCAGTGGCATGGCCGTAAACTCTTGGTGTTAATTATATTTCTATTCTCTTTAGCGATTGTTTATCATGGATTTTATGTGCATTTGTTTATTTATTTCATTGTTTTTAATCTGTAATGCACTTGATAAAAGTGGTACGTAAATAACAATAAAAACTAAAAAAGCACACGGCTGCTGCAGCTTGTAGCACTGAGTACACCAATGAAACTTTTACTCCACATTAATGTCAACTTCCTCCCCTGGCTGCTGCAGATATGCGAGCAGCTGACCTCAAATCTGGCTGTGATTGCAGCGTCTTGGACTCGATCTTCAATCTCACCTCTCCACCAGAGCACACACCCCATAAAACACCTCGCCCTCACTGACACCTTTACATCTCCTCACCAGCGCTGTGTTTAGATTTATTCTCAGGCTGACAGCTCTATCAAATAGATCGCTGATCATCTGGGTGGCAGATTTTAAAGGAGGGGTTTGTGCACATGATTTCATGAAGCTCTATCTTTTTTTATATCTATCTTTAAAGGGTCATTTAGTGATTTTTTTCCTGATCACAAAGCACAGTCGTATCTGTGGAGGGGCTGACTCACACTCACACACACACACACACACACACACACACACACACACACACACACACACACACACACACACACACAAAATAAGTATTTTACCATAGTATGACAAAACAAAAACAAATTTGCTCAGTTTACTTCTACATTTAGCAGTGTGTGATTTTTTTTCATTGCATTCATTTGGATTTTAATGACGTACACACGCATTTGGGGCAATACGGAGTTCAGTGTTTTGCTCAAGGACACTTACACTTTTTCGGTCAAGTGTTACCAATTAAAATGCAGTTAAATGCCAGCTTATGATTTTGAAGGTTCTTTTTAAACTTGAAATTGAAAGTTCATTGTTGACCTCAGAAAACATCATTCACTAGCTCCACTTTGTCACTGCTTTCAGTTGAATTGTGATTGTCGTGTTTTTATCAAGGTCAAGAGCAAACTTTCAGTCTCATTATTTAAGACAACCAGGATGAGAAGTCTTTAAAAAGCTCAAAAGATGGAAATTTGAACATCTATAATTCCACTGGGGAAACATGGGCCCATCCAAAATCCCAGGCTAACATGCTATTGAATATGCTAAAATAGCATGCTAGATTTGATGTCCCAGATCATAGTAGTACTTTTACATGCAAATGTACATTAGGTGCATACAATTTAATAATTTTATGCCTGAGGCAAATGCTCATGTTCCCATCGGCCTCTTGTCTTCTCTCTGTCATTATACTTTTGCATTTCTTGCATTACATTATCCACTGGCTAGCATGCTAAACTGTTAGCCTCGGTGCCTTCCAGACAAGACAAGTTATTTTATCTCCAGACTCAGACACAGTTGTCAAAGTGGGACGCTGAGGCAATGAAAGTGTCAACTTTAGAGGCTGATTGAGCTCACAGATTGTTTACTGTCCCTTTAAAATCCTCATCAGCTAAAGGAGGTGATCCACTTTCTTAATCCTGGGACTCAGAGTTAGTCCGTCGTTGAGATCTGTGAGCTTCAGCTGACTTGGCTGGCTCTTAATTTGGCTGATTCATTCTGCGTGCGTTGCCATTTCTCTTTTTGTTTCTGCTTCTGTAGCGCTTTTTTTTTTTTTTTTTTTTGACTCAGTGTAAAATCACCGTCCATCCACCGAGACCTCTCCGAGTTTAAAAAACAGAAATGTTTTCCTTTCCAGGCAGCCAGGGGGAACCAGCTGAGCACTTTAGTGAATAGAGAGAGGGAGTAGGGGAAATGAGGGCAGAGGGTTTCATCTAAAAACCTCCAGGTGAAGACATCACTCAGAAATCTTTTTCTTTCTTTTTTTTCCTGCTAATAGCTTCTTCTGTGTGTGTGTGTCCATGTCTGCGTCTCAGTCTCGTGTGCGGACATGTTACATCACTGTAAAGCCTCTCAGACTCTTCCGGTCCTTCATTATATGTGTGAGAGGATAAAGATGAGGCTGATGTCATTAGCTGCTCTGCTTTGAATCCAGACCCTCTCAACTGTCAACGACACTGCGAAGTTTCTCAGAGCTCACATCAATATGGCTTTTTTTTTGTGTTGTTAAGTTAGAGATGCTTGCTTCAATAGTCCATTATTGCCAACAGATTCTGGATTTTATTTTTTTATTTAATGTCTATTTTTATGAGGACAAGCACAGAATTTAAAGCATTTATATTCTGGGGTGAGATCAGTGATTTCAGCGATTCATTTGGCCTGATAAAAGCAGATGTGATTATCAGATCTTCAGTGTCTTCAAATAACCTCAGCTCGAGGTCCATTTAGTAGCTGTTCTGGAGCTTTTTTACCACTTCACATGCTCTTTGTCAGCAGATGCAGTTGCCCAGTTGTCATGGATTTTTCTGAGCACTTCAAAGACTTCTTGATATTAAGATTGTTTTCTGAACTATTTTAAGCTCAACATGGATTCAGAATTCAAGTATATAAAATGTAAAATCTACTTATGCCACAGTTGCACAGCAAACTATAACACTTGGAATACACCTGAGCACAAATATGCAGATGTGCAGGGCGGTGCAGAGGATTCACGGTGGGAGAGGACGAGATGTCGTTGAAGTGAACATCTGCAAATCCACAACAACTAGGAAACCCTCCACCTGCCGAGGAATGTACCATGATCAAAAGCTGCAGCTGCTTAATGGACCTCGTTTTAGCGACTGCCTTTTTCACAGGTGATGTTTTACATTTCATGTGTGAAATATGTGAAAACCACACGTGCTCATGGACACACCACGCGTAAAAAGGATTTCACATGTTTGTTTTGTAACTGCTAATAAGTTCACATTTAAGTGTTTTTGGACATTTAAACCTGCAGTAACTGATGTTTTGGGCCTCTTGGGGGCAGCATGGTGAACTTGTAAGCAAACTATATTAGCATTCAGTTGTATTTCTGGTCACCTGATGAATACAAGTCCAATATTCAGTCTCTTTCAGCTCTGTGTTTGGTCTCCACCAACTCCTAAGTTAACTATCAGTCTCTTCAGCTGCTAAATGCTGCATTATGTTCGCCAACTAGTTGCTAACAAGTGTTGTTTGGTGCTGAGCAGCTAGTGTGAAGTGGGTTTTTAGAGCTTTTTTACTGTTAACAGCTGCCTGCTGCTAAAAATCATGTTTGACGGCAGTGAGAGTGAACGAGAAGTAAAGCTGAGGCTGGGCAGTTTAACAGTGATCTGAAACTCACTATAAAGCTCCATAAAGCTGAATGGAGCTGCAGATTCAGGTGATAAGACTCTGTGGGTGCATCACTATGAGCGGCCCTTTACACCTTGTTTTCACATATCATTTGATGCACTGCTGCTGTGAAAACAATGATTAGAGCAGGTGTAACATTTCACAGGTGAACACATGAATTTCACTCTACAATTTTTGAAAGGGGCATTTTAGTCTTAATGGACATAATGTTCAATAGGTTTTAGTCCTTTTATCAAAAGACTTTCATTTTTGGCAAATTGTCTCATTAAACTGCATAAAGTGACATTTTGTGCACGACACATATTTAGTTTATATTCTGAGAATTGCTTTTAAAAACTAAATCCCTGCGTAGTTTCAAAGTACTCTTTCATTATTTCTTGATAAATGCAACAACGGTCCTGATTGATACACTGATGCTTTTGATTAAAGCTCAGTTGATGCGTTCATTCCCTGCTTGATTGTGATTATTATCTATCATTTGTCCTTTATTTCCAACATTTTTGATCAAGTTGTTTGCTTCTCATCATGTAAATTTGGCACACTTGAAAAAGAGAGCCCTTGTGTGTTCTTTCTGACTCTGACAAATAAAGGAATGATTCAATAAAAAGAGCAAAAAATAAAATTTCATTGCACGTAACACCATTCTTGTGCGTCTGTTGTCAGGAATGAACATAGAATTTTGTGTAATTTGTATATTAAGTAAAGATGATTGCCTTTTGGACTATCATATGGAGAGAAATAACACAAACAGTATTTCAATATGAAGATTTCAGCTTTCACACAGTCCCTGGATCAGTTCACATTATCTCGCCTTCGCCTCTGCAGACGCAGTGTGATAGTGTCTGCATATTCTTTCCACGACACACTGTGACAGTGATAAGCAGCACGCCCCGGTTCCACTTGACATCTTTCTGAAGAGGTGTAAAATTGAATACCACACAACGCACCGAGCATTCATAGAATAATATCAGTCAGTCAGGTGCTTTATCAAAGTGTGTTATCATGCATCAAACATAAGGCTACCAGAGCTTCTGTGTTCTCTGTCACTCTCACAGTCACAGCTAACTACAGTACATGCAGCTGTCCCCCGTTTCTTGATGTTCTGGAGAGCAACATTTGGATCGATAAACCTCCAGCTACCAAATGGACCTTTTATTTTTGGCTCCAGACCACTTAGTAGGCAGAGAGCACCACGAGGGAAGCCACTTACTGAACAGGGAGCTGCTGGTCAGACAACCAGGAAATGGGCCGTGAGTTGGAAACACTTTGACGGCACTTTGAGCAAACCCTCCTCTGATTCTATGGATTTCTATGAATGCGCAGCCACAGAAAAAGAGCAGCCGTTCATGTCAGGGCAATCTTCATATGTGTGTGTCTGCAAGGACCAGATGGCCATCAGAGCTCTGCAGCCCAACCAGGTTACTGAGCACCAATGTGCAGCCTCACATCAGAGCTTCTGTGAATGCTGCTCCACCCCGAGCGCCCTCACCACCTCACCCCCTCACCCCATCCTGTTTTCATCATCAGTGACACGCTCTGGTAAGGCTTTTAAAAAGGTTTCTAAGTTGTTACTAATGGATTTGTTAATGGCAAACAAATCACTTCTTACGGCTTTACATATAAATAATAAGCCATTAATAACCTTCTGGGTCATTCGGTTGTGAAAAATCCATTTGGAGTGTATCGTCCTCCAGATTGCTTTTTTACAAGCTCTTTAATTCATCCAAAAAACTCCACTGATTGGTGACAAAGTGAAGGAAAAACCAACATCAAATTTCTTTGTGGTGTGTTGGGCCAGTTTCACTGCTCCTTGGCACAGTTACAATAAGTCTGGGTAGGGATGAAACACATTTTTTTCACAAGATATTCCTTCATTTAGTGTTTTGAACATGGCGACCACAAAGGCCAGATCATAAGATCCCATCATTTTAATGGTGTGTTACAACCCTGATTCCAACAAAGCTGTGACGCTGTGTGATAAATTAACCAGAATGTGAGAATGCTGTACAGCAGTACAAAGACAAAATATTTAATGTTTTACCTCATCAACTTCATTGATATTCATATTTTTATTTATTTATTTTTTTTTTACAGATTTTTAAAAAAGATTTTAGATTAATTTCTCATCTAATTACACTCCTGTGTTGATGACTTATTCACTTTCTGACAAACAATTAACTGTGCAGTCATAAATATTATTAAGTCAATAACGTGAAGCCCACTGGAGGCCTTCCTGATGAATTAATAAAGTTTTTTTATTGAGCCTCAACAGCTATGATGACGATCAGATTAATTACTTTGGTGTTGTTAAAGCTCTACCAAGTTAAATGTCAATCACCTCATTACTTCGTGGAATATACAGGGGATAAATAATCATCATTGGTTCATCAGCTGATTAAGAAAATCTAGAAATGTTCTCTTCTGCAGTAAATAAAACCAAAGTTTAATAGGCCAAAATCTTTAGTTTCATTAAAAAGGTAATGAAATAAGCAGGCAGCATGAAGCTGTTCTCATTAGAGGCTTTTGGCTGATCAGCAAACATCAATAAATGACAGTGGAACCTTAATATCTCAGCAGTCACAGCAGCAGAGGTGACTTCTGATGACAGTTTGGAGGGTTATTTTCTTGTGGGGGGGAGTATTCAGGCAGAAAAGCGAAGAGAAAGACATAAAAGTTGGTTCTCTGTTTGGGCGGGATGCCAGCACTGTCTGATGATCGCCTGCCAAATGCTGTGCAAAGTTAGGCGAAAGAATTGTTTAAAACTATAAAACAGACCATCAAACCAGACTGTGTTCCTTTCACATCTGCAATGAGGCAAAGGAAACGGTTACATCATTACAGAGATCATCATTATTTGCAGCCATTTCTCTAAAATCTCTTTATCTAGCAGGAGACGGCGCTCATCAAACATTCAGGACAGCCCGTCGCTGGAGGAGAGGGCTGCCTCTGAGCTGTATGTGCCGCCTTTGATAGCACATCACAGCGGCCCCCATACCACCTGAAATCTGACAGGGAGGATTTTTTTACAATCACGGTGGGATTTCACACTGCTTAGAGAGAGAAAGCGCCTCGATATTGGCAATTTAAGTTGCCTTGAGAATCTTTTAATGGCAGATTTCACCGTGGCCTCGATGTGACGAGCGACACTGAATGAGGCACCGTGAGCTATTAGCAGCAAGATGGTCTGAAGGTATCAAAAGTAAAAGTACGTTTTGCAAGAAGAATGTGAACCTGCGGCTGATATGTGACGTTATTAGATGGTTATTACTGATGCATCAATGTCTAAGCAGTGTATACCCGGTCAAATTAAGTACTTCATACAGTTCAGCCATTTAGGTTCCCAACCTAGACGTCAGGCCCCTCCAAAGGGTCACAAAATAAACCTGAGGGGTGTGAGACGATAAGTTCTGCTCCACAAATATACATTATTTTTATTTTCTTTGAAATTGACCTGTTTGGGCCATAAACTAATCTAAAGGGGAGCTTTCCAGTCCTCTGTAGCTGCTCATCACCTCTGCTTGAGGCTAGCTGCTCGAGGCTACATTAGTCGCTACTAGCATAACGCTCCTGAATCTCCAACTGAACTGTCTGCGGTTAAGTTGCATTGTGGGAAATGTAGGAAATGTATGTGTTTTGGATTGTTGATTCAACAATAAAGCTATATGAAGGTCTCAATTTGGGCTCTGGGGAATCATGATGGACATTTTTACTGTTTTCTGACCTTTCATGGAGCAAAAATTGCTAAACTTATAAAATAATAAACAGGTTAAAAGTGAAAAAATCTTGTAAAATTGGCTGTTAAGATAAATATAGTGGAGTTGACTAAAGCGCAAGTACCTCAAAGCTGTGTAAATGTACTCAGTTACTCTAACCACATTCACATCAGCCACCAGAGACGATCGGATCAACTGTGACAGCGTTTGAAAATCTGCTCCGCTGACATGGTGGGAAAAAAAGTGGGGAAAGCCAACATGTGACTCAGGGGAATAAGAAGCAGCTTTGATCTGTGACAAAAAAACTGCAAAGACTGAACCTGCCAGGCTGTGCCAGTCATTAGGACTATGATAGAGCTCATCATAATGCCTCCTCGCCAAGATAATCCAACTCACAGCTGCTGGGGTTTGAGACACTCCGGATACTTCTGCGACAGAGGGTCTTTTTTTGCAATGAAATGGGAACATAGTGTTTAGATTAGGCCGAACAGCTGGCTGATGGCTCTGCTAACCTCGATATCTAATCAATGGTTTATTAGAATGCAGTCTGCGGCTGCTATTTATTGCCAAAACCGGTGGTCAGCAGACTTTTGGTGCTTTGTGTGTCTGTGGACAAAAACAGAAGCACTCTCTCTATGAATGTGATCATAATTGGTTATGACATGTAATTCCCGTTGGGGAACAAGCAGTGTGTTACAGCAGGCGTCCATGAAGATGCAGAATATGATGCCGGGAGATTATTTATGCACACAAATTAGATTTATATGAGAATTCTGAGGCATGAATTATGCTGAAAATCCCTTTTTTCTCAACAGTCATTATTTGCCATATGTTTGTCTGCGGGGGTGTGAACTGATGGGATACCACTCATTTTCTCACAGGAATAAAATCAAATGTCCTGTTTTTGGTTCAATTACAGCTCTGTCATTGACACACATGTACAGTTGTTTCTATTAACAATCCTTCCTTCTCACGGCGGGTTGAAAAGTGCTTCCTTTTCTGACCTTGTGCCGTTGTTGTTTATCATGTATGCAAGCGATCTTCCCTGAGGTTCAGCTAATTCAAATGTTTGCAGACGACACAACAGTCTCAGTAACAGCAGATTTGAAATGAAAATGAAAATGAAAATGAAAATGAAAATCAAGGCTTCATTAGCTGCTACGAGCATAACACACTCAGATCTCTGATAAAACTGCAGTTGAATGGTGTCGGGGGTAAAAGGAGGCGGGTTTTGACCAGACAGAAGGAAGTGAGGAATAAAAAAACACATCTGGTTCTGCTGCACACTTTTTTAAAAACTGCCCATCATGAGTCCGACAGTGTCACGGGGTTGAAAAGCTTGTTGAACAGGTGGAAAAGAGCAAATCTGTGTTAAAGGGGAAACAACACCAGAAGCCTGACAACATGCGCAGCAAGGAGGAGGATAAACTGGAAGCCACTGTGTTTTTTAGCATGTGGAAATGTTCAGATTGAAGAGGTCGCAGAAGTCAAACTACTGGGAGTCAAAATACAAATCAATCCATCTTGGGCGGCTCTTTGCTGACCTTTCTAAACTGGTTTCTGAGAGCGATGGTTGGACCAACAGCACATTCTCACCCCCAACTCGTCACATAGGGACGTTTAGTCAAGACCCCCCCAAACCCCTTTGGCATCATCTTCAACATGCAGGGTAGTCTGATAGTCTTCTATAGACAGCCTGTTCTCACTCCCAACATGTCAAAAGATGTAATGTAAAGAGGCGGAAAAAGTCTGACAATTGGTTTGTCCTGTCCGGGCTACTGTAGAAACATGGCAGTCCAATATGGCGGACTCAATGGAAGAGGATCCACTGCTTCTATAGATATAAAGAGCTCATTCTAAGGTAACAAAAACACAATGACTCTTATTTTCAAGTGATTATACACTAATGAGAACAGACTTACACTACATTTCTGCCAAGAAATCCTCCCCTCCCATCCCAACGTTAATACAAGGCATAGAATTCAATATCAATAAGAATAAAAACTGAAATGAAATGTGTTTACATCACATATAAGTATATCATATTGCATAGATGTTATGTGTGCACTGTCATACATGTGTATGTGTGATTTGGTTTACCGTATGTTGCTGTTTTTATTGTGATTTTAATACGAACTCTTGGTGCAGCTAAAACAAATCCAAATTAACAAATGATAAAATTTAAAGACAGTAGAAATCATCTACTGGTGACATGTAACATTCAGTATTTCTAAAACCCTTAAAAAGCTCTGGCTCTGTTGCTCTGTGCCCCAGTCGACCAAAAAACATGAAAATCTAACGAGGAAAAAAGGTTTTAAAGGCTGACATTTACTGTCATTTCCCCCTGTGTATTCAAATAGCTGGCTGAGATATAAAACTGAGCTGCACCACTTACTGAAAATGAAATTTTGGGAGGGAATCAAGATCGCTGCACATGCAGAAATCCTCTGTCTGCTTCAGAGAGGAAGCTGGAAATCTGACAAAATGATGAAAGGCAGAAAGACGCGCACATTAGCTGCCCCTTTGATTTCCCTTTCTCATTACCTCTATATGTGTTTCTTCCTTTATTTAATGTGTGTGGGGGGGTTGATTATGTTGGAGAGACCTTTTCTGTTCTCAAAAGAAGGTTCATTTGCATATTTCAAGTTTATGCTCCTGTTGAAAGGCGTTCACAATGTAAAGCACAAAAACCACAGAGGACTTACCTGTTTATGAATTATTAACCTTTTTTAAATTTATTACAGCTTTTGGGCTTATAAATGACAAAATTCTGGATGTACTTCGGAATAAGCTGCACAAAGGGATTGAAATGATGAATGAATATTTACATCCAAACAGTGGATATACATCACTGTCTGGTTCGGATGAATCTCGACGTGTTTGGGTAACCTCAGTATTCAGACCTGCAGGTATCAGTAATAAAAGATGTAAGTGTATAAGAAATGCTTGTATTTTTTTCGCTGTTTAACTCTTTCAACAAACACCATATTTCACTTTCAGTCTGAGGTCTTACGTTCTCCCAAGGCTGTTGTCACTCCACCTACACTTCAGACAGTTACATAATGTTTTATCAGCTCTTTAGTAACCACAGAAATGCTCTATAACTGGGTTTCGCAGTACAAAATGTGCTAAAATAGGGCAGTGTGGTCAAACTATTGAGTTCTTGACCTGAAAAGGCAGAGGAACATCTGGATTTTTAGGTAAAAGCTGTACATTTTGGCTTTTTGTAGTTTTTTTTACAGTCTGAGTGGGGAGATGAGGTTCAAACAGGTAATTTCCTGTCAATTATATGATTGTAGAATTAAAGTCTTACTCATTTAAGCTCTGAGTAATCTCATCAGAGTCAGAGAATTGGAGTCAGTGATCTGAAAGAGCAGGATTTTTGGGTAGAGGCTACACATTTTGACTCAGTTGTTTTAATCCTAAACTTTACAGTGTTTTAGTGTCTGAGTGTGCAAATGAGGTAATGAGATAAAACAGTTAATTACATGATTGTCATTATTGAACTCTTACTCATTTGAGCTCGCATTAGCATCTATTGGACCTGAAAAAGCAGGACAACACCTGGATTTTTTTGGTGCAGACTCTTATACCAAACTGTCTACAACCTGAAGAGGGGGCATCTGAACTCCGTGCACCCTCATCTCACTGGAGCTCTCCTGGACCACCACACAACCACTGAGCTGTTTCACCAGCTCTCACCTGGCAGAGCGTCCTACCTGCTGCCAGCTGCATCCAGCCACAGATCTTATACACGGTGCCGGTGCTGCAGAAGAAGAAGAGCGCGAAGCAGCCGATGCAGGTGAGGACCAGCACCATTGACATGCCGATGAAGAAGGAGGCGGCCTTGAACGCACCAGATGGGATGGCGCTGAACTCGGTAAAGCTGCCCTGACAGGTCAAGTCCCGGGACAGCCCGTTCCCGATGCAGTAGTGGAACAGACCGAAGTAGCCCGCCTGCGGGGTGTCCACGCCGTCTCCGATCCAGTACGGCTGGATGAAGCACACCACGTTGACGATGGCGAAGAGGATGGTGAAGATGGCCCACAGGACGCCGATGGCGCGGGAGTTGCGCACGTAGTTGGTCTGGTAGATCTTGGCAGCCTCGGAGGCGGGGAGCATGGTGGTGGTCGTGCTGGGGGCCCCGGGGACCATCCTCCGGTCTGTGTGAAAGGGGGTCCGCTCGGTCCTCCGGATCAATGAACCTGTCCTCAGCAAACTAACATCTGCCGCATCTGACCCGTAAACGGCACAGTCACAGCGCGCTGCAGAACTTCAGTCCTGTCGCTGTTTTCGGGTTGTATTTTATATTTATTTCGCCTGACTTTATTCAGTCACTGTTGTACCCACAGCATCACTGCGCGCTCGCATCCATGGCAAGGTCGGATTTTGCTTTCTTCTTGTGTTTTCCTCTGATTTTCATTCATCACTTTGCTAAAACGAAACGTGCGCTCCGGGGAAAAAAAACAAGCTTCAGGAATCCATCCTCTGCTCACAAGCCCGCAGATTTATCCCGCATCTGTCCTCATATTCATCTAAAAATGTCCCTACCTGAGGTGTCCAAAGCCGGAGACCGTTTTCCGACAAACGGGTTCGGCTCAGTCATTCACTGGCTGAGATCTCGCTGAAACGGTCCGTCTGTGCTCGACGCCGACAGACCAACAACCGCAGCTGAGATCCTATTGAAACAGAGTTGGAGGGTAGCCTTGGATAGTACAGGGCCAACCCACATCCCTTAATCCCAGTCTGACGTATTATTCCAGTAACGCGCGAAATCTTAAACACACACAATGAGAAGTGAAGCCGATCGTCCTCAATTTAATGCTCACAATCCCTCTCGAACCGCTGAATAACACCAATATACCCGACTGTATGATATTATGATATATATGATATTTTGTTATCAGCAATTTGTCCAGTTTTCTGTGCGGAAAAGTAGACTAATGCAATTAAAGCTTCTCATTTAGAATGTTTATGGCATGATTTATGTTGTTTTATCGGTTAGTTGTTTTGTCAAACAGATACCTTAATTTAACAAATGAAAATGATCGCTCTACAAGCTGTTGTATAGCTTTCTGTAGATGTAAGTCCTATTGCACAGTTGTCATGGAATTACAAGACAAGATAATGAAATGTTTTAATATGTAAAATAAATATATGCTATGTTTAAAAAGTATATAGAATTTGCCATTTTAGAGGTGAGATGCACTAACGTGATAATGTATTTCGTTTAATTGACGATTTCCCTTTGTTTTACATTACGGTTTTTAGAGCCAAAACTCCTTTACCCATGATGCTGTGTGCTCTTTGTGATTGGCTGTCAACTGTGCACCGTCATTTGACGTAATCTGAAGGCGCGCGCGAAACTCCCGGCAGTGCTATTGCTTGTTTGTTTGCATGTCTAACTTTAACTTACCTTTTAACTGCATTTTAAGAGTATTACACACTTAATTTTGAACTAAGAAAATCTCCACAGTATCCCATAGTGCTCACAGCAAATAGTTGCCTACCTTATTCGTCGTTTTGCCCCCATTTTGTGTGGATTACGGCGGTCGTCGTCTCCAGTCTCGTGAAAGTGCTGTAATTGAACGTTAAGCTAACGTTAACCTGCTCGTTTGTAGCCGCATGTCAGGGACTTCTTCACGGGGTGATACACACGGCGTTGTGGTTGGCAGTAAATTAAGAAGATGACATCGCTGTTACGGCAGCCAGGGTATGAGGAGGAGAGGCTGCAGCGGGTCGCAGAGCTGCTGCCCTGCAGAGAGGTCCAAGCAGGACTGCTGCTGTCGCTCATGGGAAAGGTAACTGACGTCGGGACGTCGGCTGCTCAGCTGTCCGCTCTGGAGTTTACAGCCTTTGGCCTTTACCTTCAGTTAGCATGGTGCTTTGAACAGTGGTGAAATGTAACCTAAATACAGTACATCTTTATGTCAAGCACATGTCGTTAAGTACAAATATGAGGTTCTGAATTCATTTAATTTTATGCCACTGTTTACTTTTACTTAACTGCATCTGCCTGACAGTTTTAGTTACTAGTTTCCTTTCTCTTCTCTTCATCTTCAAATTAAAATTCTCTTACCTCTTACCTATGTTTACTGAACCTCATATTAAAAAGATAACAATGCCCTTAGGGACATTAGCATTACAGTTAATCATTGCCAACAGCACTAGATCTTATTCTAGAATAAAAGCTGATAGAGGCAGAACTTCACTGTTAGACTGTTATTGATTTTAATGAAAAGTTCTATTTATATTGAGTAAAGAGGCGCTGAACTTTGTTCTTACAGCCACAGCAGTACAGCTACCCCTCAGTCTTCATCTATGGTCATCAGGCTTCAGGGAAGAGTCATGTGATCCACGTTCTGCTGAAGGAACTTGAGGTGAGAGAGACATTTGCTGTCAGTTCAAGCCCCCCCGGGCTGAAAGCTGTTTCTGTGTGTGCATGTATGGGTTCAGGGGTGCAAATTTGTCATCAACACAAGAATTAATATCATGTTCTGTCGTCTTGGAAGTATTACATTTCACTGAAAGGAGAAAAGGTTAAGGGTGCTACATTGATTCTCTCAATAAATTGTACTGGATGTCAGAGAAGTCTCATTTCTCAGTGCACACAAAGGTTTGTGTGCTCACTTTCAGTGTTAGCATAGGCTTATTTTACCCTTCTTGACTAAACATTTTAAGACAGAATCGCAGGTGTCTGATTTAGAAAAGAAATTGCAAATCTGTCTGCACAACCTCCTCATCCCCATCCTCTAAGTGACACCTTCAGGATGCTTGTTCTGACCAAACAACCGTCCATAACCTATAAGACAACAAAAAGCAGCTGATCTTTTCATTTGAGAATCTGGGACCGGCAAACGTTTGCATCTTCTGCTTGAAAAATGGCTGAAACGATTGTGTAATCAATTAGTTGATCTTCAAGCTCTTTAACTGATTGACTGATTTTGTGTTCATTTATTGCTTTTATTTTCTAACCAAATAACAGCAGAGGAGAGCTGTGACCAGCTCAAATCTAAATGCCTTACTGTGACAGACCGTGACGTTCAGCGTGCCACAAAGGGAGAGGCGTGTTTTAACTCCTAACCCTAACTCCTTTCTTCCTCCCTCCCTCCTCCTCCTCTCTGCAGCTGCCTCATGCCACAGTCAGCTGCGTCGAATGTGTTTCTGTTGCGTTGCTGTTCGAGCAAGTGCTGCTGTCCTTCTTTGGCTGCGATGCCGCCTCGCTGCTCCCCCGCAGTCCCTCCCTGTCTGACTTTGTACGCATCTACAGACAGCAGCGCTCGCAGTCTCCTGCCAAGCAGACGCGATACATTGTGAGTGCCGTGCACTTAATGCCCCAAACAGAACATCACTCCTGACTTGGCTCACTGAAATACTATAATCCTTGGCATGTCAAATTATTTATTCTTTGGATGTGTCACTTAAATGTTTGCGTAATATGATTAGTAGTGATAACATATGCAAATAGATGCTAAACAAAGCTCCAGATGCATTAGCCTGAAGAAAATAAGTGTGGTTTCCAGCCAGCACGGGAGCAGGTTTAATCTAATGTTTTGGCTTCGTCATTTTTTTTTTTTTTTTTTTAGTTTTAAAGTGAGCTCACAGCATATAAAACAGCAATGATGAAAGAGCCATTCACAAAATAGTTTATTGAATATGGATTTTAAAATTAAGCACGTGTGTGTCTTTCAGGTCATGGAAAAGGCCGAGCTTCTGAGAGATACCGACGCCAATCTCCTCCCTGCTCTCCTGCGTCTTCAGGAATTGGTGAGAAAGTGCAACAAGCTCTTTGCGCCATCCATCAAGTGAGCCACTTTATTGTTGTTGCACCGTGAGGATGATGAAGAGGGACTTCTTCTGTAATGAATGACCTTGAGCTGAGTGTGCGGATCTCTTTCATGAGGCAGTTTGGGAGGATGAATGGCAGCCACTCTCAGCATTTTAATGAAAGACATCAAGAGCACAAAGACTTATGTGACTGTTTGTGTTTAATTCCTCTGAAGGCTAATTGTTTTCTGGTCAGTGGTCTTGGGGAGTGTTAAGAGGAATCTGTCCTTTCAATGTCATGCTGCTGCTTTGCTGCCACATAGGATTTGGAGGTGATAATTAGAATGCAGATTTATACGCATGTGACGGATGACAGGATGATGAAGGGTTGTTGTGTCTCTAATGTGTATTATTATTATTATTATTACGGCCTCTCTGCACAACGCTTAACACGAAGGATTTACTGTCCAGGGTTCGGGTTTATCTTATAATAGTGACAGAGAGGCAGGAGGTTGGAGTGTCTTCTCTCCCTCTTTAAGTGTGTTTCTTGGTTTCGCCTGCCAAACTTCAGCTCTTATTGGATTTGTTGTTTTCTCAACACAATACTTCATGATACCTTACATATTCTCCAGGGATGCATCCAACCAACTTTTTGCCTCTTGATTCCACAATGCCTCAGTTCAGAATATTTGCCAGTACTGAACACCAGTCTGATAACTGTGCTCTCTTTTTTCCCCAGATTTAATTAAATTTCTATTACCGCACTGAACTCATTAGGATCATCTTTATTTAAGGTAACATAAGGATAGCTGTGGCAGCAAAAGGCCTGACTGAATGTAACTGATAGCTGAAACCTTGAAGTAAAATACACAGAACATTCGATATAAATACATCACACACATAAATCGACGGTAGGAGTGTGTGCAGCTGAGGACGCGCACTCTGAGTGTTGAGTCCACTTGTTGAACAAAACCACTGTTATGTCACATATCCGTCCACGTGTCCTTTCCAGGTTGAGGACAACGTTACCGTCATCCTGCTCAGTGAAATCGTCTGGGACAAGTTCAGACCAAACACCGGCTGTTTCGAACCCCTTCTGCTCCATTTCCCCGACTACAGTAAAGGTATAATTGTCCACACACGCACGCGCGCTGCAATCAGCCAGCGTCATGAATAACTCCCACCGCGCTGCATGCATAACGATGACACACACTTGGCAGATGCGCTGCGAGATGTGAGATTTGTACCTGTGATTTCGTTCTAACACTTCATGCAGCGACTGTGGAGGAATATTGCATTACCAAAACACCACTGTATAAATTCAGCACTTAGAGGGAGTGAATCATTGTACTTGATAATGCGAGATCTCGCTGGTTTTGGAGACTCGTTGCTTTTTATAAAATCTGAGTTTCTTGTGTGGGCCTGAGGATAGTGACACTGGTTTTCTGTGTGTGTCTGTTCGTCTACTCGTAGGTGAGCTGCAGCAGATTTTGTCCCAAGACAGACATCCTTCATATTCAGCCGAGTTTTACGCCTCCTACATCAACATCCTGCTGGGAGTCTTTTACTCTGTCTGTCGGGACCTCAGAGAGCTGCGTCACCTGGTCAGACACACACACACACTCATAAGGCAGCCAGACTTTTTTTATAGTTTTGATTTTCAGTCTTTCATCATATATTTCTCTTTTTTTTCCTCTTTTAAACCAGGCTGCCCTTAACTTTTCAAAGTTCTGTGAGCCGTTGGCAGAAGGAAAAGGTAAAGTATAAAGAGGCGTATTCATTCATCTGACAGCTGATCAATATTTAAAATACCTCATGTTACCCTTTTCTTTGAGTTCATCTGATCCTTCTATCATGTTGAAATGCCCTTCAGCTATTTGAGCTTTTCTGCGTTTGCTTCATCAAAGCTTCATTAGTTGGTTTGTGGCCACTTGTGGCAAACAGAACACGTTTCAGCACAACACTGACATCACTACAAGTCATTGTAGTAAATGTGTTAGCTCCATCTCGGTGGGTGTAGATATTGAACTGGATAACTGTTGAGAAAACATCTAAGTAAAAGTAATAAATACTTAAAATGTACATCCTGCGTGACTGATGGAGGCTGTGCACCACTAGCCGCTGGATGTTCGACTTAATTCATCCAGTCGCTAACTTTATCTGTGTGTCTTTTGGTGCTGGGCAGGTGGTGTTCGTTGGCTTTATCAGAGCTGTTTCTGCTGAAAGCAGCTGCCTGCTGTGCAGAGTTTATGAGCTGTAAAGCCAAAACAATGAACTAAAGGAGGCTAGAAAGCTCCCTGATAAGTCAGGTGATAATCCTCTGTGGGTTCATCACACAAGCGACACTTTTCATATCACGCATCATCATTTCAGCCCCTGTTGCTCTTCTTTGTCTTCATGATTACCTCCCGTCTGTCTTCCCTTGATTTGTTGCCTGTTGCTGACTCACTCTGGCTTTTGTGTTTTATGTCCTCAGTCAAAGAGACGGATACACACAAGCTGTGGAGAAACATTGAGCCTCATTTGAAGAAAGCCATGCAGACTGTGTACCTGCGAGAGGTGTCCAGGTCTGTGCACATGCGAACCATGTCACCTTTGATCGAACCACTCATCCCAGTAACTCTCCTCTCCTTATTGTGTCTCCTCTTTCCCGTGTTCAGCCTTCAGTGGGAGCAGATGCAGCAAATGGAGGAGAAGGAGTCCGGAGCCTTGAGAGGTACCAGCGCAGTGACGTAATACGATTGCAGAGCAGATGTTAAGCTGTAAAACCGCTGATAGGGCGCAGTGACGCTGCGGATTCATGCTGAAATTGTCATTTTTGTTTTTCCTGTGCAGTTGTAACAGTCAGTGCTCCACACGCACAAAATAAATCTGAATAAATTATCACCAGATCTCGGGTTGCACTGAGCACCGTGTGTTAATGGCATACTGTATGAAAGCATATCAGGATGTAAGGGCGAAGTTTTCTTCTGTGCTTTAGCACGTCTGACTCATTGCTTTTATGTCCTCAAAGGTTTATCTGCTCACACTCATGTCGAACTGCCTTATTACTCCAAGTTCCTGCTGATCGCTGCCTACCTGGCATCCTACAACCCTGCCCGCACAGATAAACGCTTCTTCCTGAAGGTACACACATTTTACCGTCAATGATCTTATGCCGAAGTATGCTTCTATAGTTTTCACCTCAATGAAGGGTCTGGAGGGTGTCATATGTTGTGCTAATTGGTCATTTGTGCATTTGACACAAATGAAATTGCTTTGACTTGTCTCGACTTGTGTGAATGAATGAGTTTGTCTCCTCTGTTTCCTCGCACAGCACCACGGTAAAATAAGGAAAACAAACTTCTTGAAGAAAAACGAGAAGGTGATCGTCTTAAAACACTGACTTTAATCTCTGTTCGTTTTAAAACCTTTTAATATAATAACAAGATATTCTGTCTCCTTCATAGACAAGCAACCACCTTCTGGGGCCGAAGCCCTTCCCTCTGGACCGCCTGCTCGCCATTTTCTACAGCGTGGTGGACAGCAGAGTCGCCCCCACGGCCAGCATCTTCTCACAGGTCAGTGTCACACCTCACACCTGAATTTTGAGATTATGTTTATGCCACAGCGTCGGTGAAAGCCGTGGCTGGAGGCCTTGTGGATTTTCAGGACGTCACATTCTCGTGAGCACAATTTCTTCAAAGTATATTGCATTTTTTTTAGCCATGCTAGAGGTCACATGGCAGCGTCACATGGTCAACAGCTGTTGGATGGACTGCCGTGAACTTCAGTACAGACATGAAGTGATTGCAGAGGATGAATCCTAATGACTTTCGTGACCCCCTGGCTTTAGTTTTGGTATAGATATACATTCATGGTCCCCTTAGGATAACTTTGGTGATCCTCTGACATTACTGGGAAGTCAAAATGTGTCCCGCACTTTGGTTTATGACCTGCAAAGCTCATGACATTCTCACAATCCTCGGCTGTACTTCACTTTTCGGGCTGAGAGTAGCACAGCTCAACATCGCTTCCAGCCCGGCTGTAGTTGTCTTGGGCCAGTGTGTGGGCTGAACCTGCATTCAAGAGTGCAAACATTTTTACATTTGCCTGTTTTGACCGTTAAAAAAGTGCTTCTGGGAAAGGCCTTCATCTGTTGCTGGTGGGGAGAGACTTAATGAACCTCCTGAACTGTCCGCCTGTTTCAACTCTACAGTATGATTTTTTTTGCCATTGTCATGAGTTAAATTGAGCTCTGCAGTGGTTTAGTTTTGCCTTTCATTTAGTTCTGCAGTGCTTGTGCTCTTTCCTCATAACTGTGTCTCCTGGGTCAGTGACGTGGCTCCTGCAGACGATAGACAATAATTTAATTTCTCTTCTTTCCCCGTTTTCCAGATAAGCAAATGAAAGAGAATGTACGCTGGGATAATCACACGATTTTAAATGATAATTCTCCCCATTTCTAGGTGTAAATGGTGTGCTATTTCATGTTAAATGAACTCAGATGACCACAGTGTCTCAGATGCGAGTTTTCTACCCATATGGTCATGAGTTTTGGGATCCGTGGCCAAATGCTGATCTATTTATGGCCCCGAGCATAAAATGGTTTTAGGAAATTAGGCTTGACCCATATCTGCGCAACTGGCTCTCATCATTTAGTGCCTCTGCATCAAAGAGTGGAAAAGCTGTGTTTAAACAAGCGGAACAGAGGGTCATTTCAGCCTGCCTCTATTCTCCATTTAGATCTCCTCCCTGGTGACCTTACAGCTGTTGACGAAGGTCAGTCATGACGACCAGCTCGACGCCCCAAAGTACAAATGTGCTGTGTCTATGGACTTCATCTGTGCCATATCCAGGTCTGTTAATACACAAGACTGAGACTGACAGCAGGATTATTCACCTTCTACAGTTTCTTTTGTCACTGACATTGTGCTTTGTGTTGTTTATCTTCCAGGACGGTGAGTTTTGATATTGTCAAGTACCTGTATGACTTCCTGTGAGCCGGCTGTGAGTGAAGGAGAGAAGAGACGTGGTGACAGTAAGACAAAAGGGGGATTCATTCGCTTCAGGACAAGCATTTGGCAAAGCGAGGAGCTTGGACTACTGAGAATTCTGGGGAGCAAAATTAATGTAATTATTTTGCTGCCCCCTTGTGGTTGATGAATGAGCTTATATTGTCCTTGTAAAGTGTCTTATTCATGTTAAATATTTGCATTTGTATAAAATAAATGCCTGATTGGCGATTTTGCATTATATTTGCTTTAGTGTTTTTTTAAAGCCTGTGTTAAGCTTGCTGTGTATTTGAAGGACAGAGAGTCAGTATGTAATATTGTTCATCCTGCTTTAAATAATAAGGGAAAAAAGGATGAATATGATGCAGGTTTAGCATCTTTGCCTGAATAGAGCGACCTTGGCACCACACAGGTGAATCATCATCCTTGCTCAAAGGGAGATTCTGTTTCCGTTACGTCGCCTTTGTTTACCTGTTGTATGAGGTTGTACGCTGGTCGTAGAATATAATAACTGAGTACACTCACAAGCTTTTATGCAGAGCTGTTGCCTCCACACAATACATTTGCTTAAGCCCTCGTTATTTTGCATTTATGAGCAGAAAATAAACATTTAACATGTGGTTTATAAGACACTATAATGTGGTTTGCAAGCATAACTCCTCCTGTGGGCACCGGGCATAAACAGTGACACTGGTTAAATACTTATATATTAATATCAAATGTCTTCATGGCTTAGGTTATAATTCATGACAAATATCATACATTAATAAACAGATGTCCTTATAGCTATGTACAACTTTGTCATGAATCATGTATTGGATGTTTATATACTTTTATAAAATATTGAATAGGGTGGGAAAGAAAAAAGCTCTTTAACGAGCGCCTCGTCTTAATTGGGCTGTCGTTAGGAGATGATTAAATTCACCTTTACCTTTCTTTGCTGTGTGCATTCGGTGCTGTATGAAAAAAATAAGCTCGACTGGCTTTTTGGTGACAGCAAAGTTTGTAGGAACGTCTCTGTCGTGGGAGTTTTGTCTAACTTTGAAATAAATGATAGTTGTTCCTGTGGATCTTAAAACGTAGGAGGTGCATCGGTTTGTTCTGCAGTTTTTGTGGCATCCAGAAGCTGGACTGAAGATGATCAAATGTTGCATATGAGCTGCAATACCTACATCTAGTACATTTAATGGAGACAGTGCACATAGTTCATTTCTATTGTACGAACAAGCAGGAACAAATGTGATCTACATCTGTATTAATGCTGAACAGGCAGCAAATCACACAGCCAAAGAAACACCCACGCACAAAGATATTACACAACCCAAGCCAGCGTTTCGCCTTTTATTTCAGCTTGAACCATGTTACACGTTAAAAAAAAGATGAAAAACATAAAAAACATGTTGGAATTTGAGTATCTGCACACAAAGCGTCCACCTGTTCCTGTGTTACAGCCTTCGACTTGATCAAATTATCATGGACGTTAAGCGCTCTGCAGAGTCATGGCTTCCTCCTGTTTGCCCACAGGCAAGAGCGGCCAAACAGAGAGTTGAGTAATTTGATGCAGAGGGACTCAGACCCAGGAAAAAAAAAAAAAAAGATATGGAAGCATTGAGTGCATATAATTGCCACTCTAGTCCACTATCTCCCACTTTTATCCCTCGAGGTATCAGCGGGTACGTGGACTGTCTGGGAGATCATCCCTCACGCCAAGGTGGCCTTGGGAGAGCTCAGCATCATTAAACAAGGACAATGACCCGTTTGCAAAGGTTGCCTGAGTCGTCCAAATGCATTTAAAGTGCATGTGTGTCATTTTTTCACAGATTAAAAACAAGAAACGTCAGTGTTTGCAGTACGCTGGCATTGTATTAAACTGGATTCAATCTTAATAGAAATCTCAGTCTATAAATGACTGTTTTACTCGAGGCGATGCGCTGAAGCTCTTGGGTTAAATCATGAATGAGGATGAGGTAGTCGGGCTGGGCAGCGCCTAAACGCTGTGCCTCCTGTTGTGGATCATGGCCACAATGTGGGTGAGGTCCAGACTTTTTATCATCACCTCCATGAAATCCTCATCGCTGCGAGCGCCGGCCACGAACTCCTCCAAGGAAAGCTCGCCTGTTTAAAGACATGACGGGGACGGTTACATAAATGTGTCCAATCAAATGTGACGTGGGGCTACTAGCTAACCGCTTGACCATTAGCAAGCGCATAGCTAACAGAGCTAAAGTGGGCAAACCTTTGTTTACATTTCCAAAACGTTGAGGTCTGATTCATTCATTTAAACCAAATCCACCTCCTCTTCCCGACATAACCAGAGGAGCTTTGGGCTTCTTAGCCGTCCAATCACACCTGTGGGAGTCGTGACTAAACGCTGCCCACATGCATCACGTTACTGACGCTAAAGAGCTTTTTCTTTAATCTGTTTCACAGTCATTTTTAAAAACAGCACCAAAGTTAATGCAGCAGAACCAAAAATATCCTTTTCAAGCATTTTTCTACTTTACATCATCACACAAACCCGCTGCTGGCAGATCAGCCTGAGATGTGTGCTTTGCTAGCAGCAGCTAATGTAGCCTCGAGCCGCTAGCCTCGAGCAGAGGTGAGGAGAGGACTACAGAGGTCTGGTAAACTCACGTATTTCTAATTTCACACCTCCAGATGTTTTTCATTTTCAAAATTTTCAAACTCTGGAGGCCTTACACAACTTTTCTCTCTCAGTCTTTGATGTGTAAAACCGATGGAGTTCCCCTTTAAGGTCTTACTTGTGCAAAAGTTGCATTAGCATCTTTTGTGAAATGTTTCAGGATTGTTATTGTGTTCAGCAGCCACCCACAGTTTGTCTTTTTATTATTCTTGCTGTGTTTCCTCATTGAAGACAGCACTGGAGCTGATGAATGTCTAAACACTGTCCACCCACCATCGATTTCTTCCTAAATCTCTGCATACGCTGCCAGAACACACTCACCATCTCCATTTATATCAATCCTGTCAAACACGCGGTTAGTGAAATCCTCGGCGCTTACGTCCTGGTTTTCATTGCCGTTGATTGCACGGATGGCCTGCAGGAACAGAATAACATCAGTACAACATCTTGAGGCCTGGGTCTGCTGGGAAATCCAGTGTTTCAGATGGATGCTGTCTGTACCTTTATGATGTTGAGGAGCTCGTGTCGGTCAATGCAGCCGTTGCCATCCACATCATAAAGTCTGAAATACCAGCGCAGCTTGTGCTCCATCTTCCCTCGCATCACCAGACTGAGAGCGGCCACATACTCCATGAAGTCTATGTAGCCGTCCTGCAAAAACAAGTACAGAGATGAGACGACTCACACAGGACGACCTTGTCAAAACAGTGTCAAACATCAGTACATTATTATGCATGACCCTCTGCTTAGTTTGTGACTATTTTCAGCCATTCAAAGTGATAAATCAGTCGCTTGGTTGAAAAAGATCCCCCTCATCTCAACTCCAAAAGCTGTCTGTGTGAGATGAAGCGCGCCAGGATGCGGGATTATCTCCAGGGACTGTCTGAACACAGGCAGCAATCTCAGCATCAAAGCATTGTCTCTCAGATAATCTCACAGTTTAAATCGTGCATAAAGATTACCCCGGCCTTTTGGGAGCTGAAGGGGGAGACTAAATTTAGACGTGCAGCTTCTCAGACAGACGCGTCCCGTGGTGACCCTGTCGCCTGCTTGGAGACGCTCTTAATTCGTCTGCGAGGGTCAGGATGTTTTGCAGGCTTGTTGCAGGGAGGTCACTGCATCACTTGTATGCCTGAGTGGACGCGTGACTCCAAACAATGCAGATGTTTTTAAAGCTTGAGGAACTTTTCTGCTCTAGCTAAAAAAAAAAAAACACTCAAAGATCAAACAGCAGATCATCTTACTCAAGTGTTTTCATTGGTTTTAATACCCAAACTTTGATCAGACAGTAAGTGTTTAAGTCACTTATCAAGCGAAAAGGCTCAACATTTGAGACCCTGTAACTTATAAAAGATTTTAATATCTGACCTTGGACTGTTGGTTGAACAAAAGACTCAAATTAAAGACATCACTTTGGGCTTTGATTTGTTGTCTCTCTAAGGTTTGCATATTGCTTTTTATTCTTGTTTGTAGAATTCAGACAAATAACTCGAAATTAATCTTCAGCAATTCTTATAATTCATTCATCATTTAAGTGAACAAAAATTTTCAGCAAAAATGCCAAAAATGTCTGGTTGCCGCTTCTTCAATGTCAGAATTTGTAGGTTTTCATTGGTTTTATATCATTATAAGTGAAATGTCTTTGCATTTTAAAGTGTTCATCAGACAATGTGAAGATGTTAATTTCTATGGACTCTGTCGACATTACAGACTAAAAGTAATTGAAAGACTATTTGACATTAACATAATCATTGTAAGTCTAAACAAAATCTGTAAATCCCATATCTGAGAAATCTAAAAAAAAAAAACCTTGTTGCTTCCAAACACTTAAAATCAAATCAAATACTTTTTGTAGACAAGGTGTGGATTATTTTAATTATGACTGACCCCAGTATAAATCTTTTTCTACCTCTCTTACGAACACCAGAGTTAGATAAAGAACAAAAGTACAACGTAAGCATCTTAAATTAGTTGTGGGACACGTTTTTTCTTTTAGTTTATTCTTATTCTTTCAAAGGGAAACTCAGTCTCACCTTGTTCATGTCGAACGTGCGGAACATCTGCTCGATGTAGGCGTTGGCCTCGGGGTCCAGCCCTCGCAGTCCGAAGAACTGCTTGAACTCATGCAGGGTGAGCTGACCCGAGGGGCACTCCGTCATGAACTTCTTGTACCAGAGGTGCATCTCCACCGCCTGCAGGTCGTCCACGGTGGTTCCTGTTGAGTTGCCCATTTCCTCCTGAGGCCTGAGCGCGTGCAGGTCAGATAGATGGAGCCCTTTGAAGCAAACCTCTCAGCCCAATGGGTCTACTGTGAAGCGGAGGTTCGCCTCTTCACAGTCACACAGCAATGGGACATAAGGTGAGGGCAGCGGCTGGCGGGGGCCTTTTGTAGCTGTCTGTGTTTGGGGATGAGGCGGCCCACTCCCCTCTGTGGTCTCCTTGGGTCTAATCACTGGCTGTAATCCAGCGAACATGCAGATGATCGGCTTAATCGCCCCATTAATAGGTTCACTGCTCTCAAACAGTGAAACCGCTGACAAACACAAGACGGCCTTCATCCCTCACGTGCTGCAGACACAGGACTTCCATCACAGTCAAGCCCTGAACTGATGGGAGACCCCCCCGCCCCCCAACCAGGTGTGGGTGGTGCAGCTTCAACAGTGCTGCAGGAAGATCCAAGGTTGTTACAGCAACAAGTTCAGGTACTCTTTGTCACATAACACAATGTCCCCAGCCACTGATATATTATTATTATTATTAGATTAAATGGTGATTGATCAGTTATTATCTTTCATTTTTACTTCATCTTTTTTAAAATTACATCCCACAGTGTTTCTATAGTCCTGTGCACAGTCATGTGATGGTTGTCACTTTGCATTTCACTCCTTTGCTGCTGCTTGGGATGAATAAAAATACTTGGAATATATTTTGTTTGGCTTTTGAATGTACTTCAGTTGCTGATCATTGGGCATCTATGATGTTGTTTCATTAGTTTTTACTTAACTCACTGATCTTATCTTGATCTCTGCTGAGGTACATACATGATTTTGACTTGAAATTGCAAAAAAATGGCAAATTGTGCTGCTTCATAAGACGCTGCTAAGAAGGCAGTACAGTTTATTTTGATGCTCAATTAATAAAATGGAAAAAAGAAACAATTTCAGGGTGTTTTATGATCATTTACAGAAAAATTTTGGTTTTTGGACCTTGACCATTTTTAACAACAAAGATTTGAGGGAGAAACCACTAAAAAAAACAGCAGATTAATTGTAATTTTAAAAAAAATCCATTAGTTGCTGCTATGTACGTTTAATTCTGCAAATAAAGAAGATTTTAAAACATTAGTTGGTAGAGAATTTTATTTGGATACCACAATTTAAAGCCCATGAGGCATGAGTCATAGCTGATTGTTAAAGTAACTTAAACATTAAACTTTGAGTGAAATCAATATCAAAACACTGCAGAAAGCTTTTTGATCTTAGTGTCAATACAAGAAAATACCAGAAACAAGGAAAATAATACAACAACAATGTCTGAAATGAAATGAAATGAAATGAAATCACCTCCTTCATGTGACCTCTTGATTTTACAACTTATGATCATATTTGAAAGCAGTATTGGATTAGTTGCATCCAGCAGCTATGAATGTGCTAACCTGTAATCAGTAATAAAATGACAAAATAATAGAGCGCCTCAGTCATCACACGGTCGCTGGTTCAATTCCAGCTGCAGACCTTTGTTGCAACTCATACTTCTCTCTGTCTAAAGTCATTTCCTGCCTGCTTCTACCTGTCACTTAAAACAAGAAACACCAAAATATAACTTTTTAAAAAGGACAAATAACACAGATATATATTTATGTCAGTGCTTAAACTGAAGTCTAAATGTACCATTAAGTAAAATATATGCATTCATATAAAAGTAAAAATAAAAACATCATTAGTAAATGCAGATTTGTGTGATTCCAAAGCAACATTTCACTTTTCACTTGGTCATTTCTCACATTGACATTCCAGGAATGTTAAACTCATATTAGTGGTTTCTGGATTACATTCAGCAGGAGTGTTAGTGTTTCCTTCTGGCCATAAAACATACAAAAGGGAAGTTTGAGATTATCGCAGGAAAACCACATGGAGCAGCATCTCCACAGGTTCCTTGTGTAGTCAGTGTTGTGGCTCGTTGTTCGCCGTTTCATCCATGCCGAAAAACAGATGTTACAACAAAATGAAATGTTATTTATGCTTCAGACAGGCACAGATGTTTAAAAAAAAAAAAAAGCTTTTGGCGGCAAAAGGCTTCTTCTTGTAGCTTTCGGTGAAAAATCCTGTCCTCCCTCCGCTGTAGTGCAATAATGTAATAGAGAAAAGGCATACTCTATGTATGCTTCATACATATTTTACTCTAATTTGCATTACCCTGCAACACATTTGCATTAACAGTCATATAACCAGCAGGTATAAGTGATAAATGGCAGCAACAAGTTTTTGTTCTTCATTGTTTCTCACAAATAGCCTGAAATACAGTTTCCAATATTTTGTAAGAGCTTTTCCTGACGATAACAAAATATGGAATAAACACATTATGTAATCACACATACAAATATAACAATTGTATGACTATGTTTTAAGAGCTTAAAAAAGTAAAAAGCTATAATTTCTCTGACTTCTTAAGGCCTCATTGCCATTCTTCATCCAGCTTCATATTCCCAGAGGTTGATTTCTTCAGTTTCAGTTGCAGTTTTTGTCGTTGTCTTGATTTGACTTTCTGTCCAGGCAGCACAGTGAAACAAAGTTATAACAAACATGAAGTCACTGTGGTTCCATGTCAGAGCTCGAGCAGATCTCCCTGGCACCACCAGCGACACCTTTCCTCCTCCCCCAGTACAGATGTCTGTAGATGGAGTCAAACACTGACACTGTGTAGCGTGCAAACAGGCTGGTCCACTTCACCGCGTCCACCATCCACTGCACAGTGCGTCCCACGAAGGCCACAAACACTGTGGTGTAGTGGGCTAGCAGCATCAGACTTCTCCCCAGCTGCCTGCCTTGGTTGAGAATCAGGTTGACTCTCTGCTCATGTACTGCCATCATTATACTTTCTTCTGAATGGTTCCAGGTGTAAAAATCAAATTGTGATTTTTCTTATCTTAATGGCTCATTTTTCGTCTTTAAAACTATATATGTTTATGAAGATAATCCCTACAGAGGAGTAGACGCCTGGAAACTTGCAGACAGTCCCTTACATACGCAGTTCTCGACTGTCCAATCAGAGCGAAGGAAGTTTTGTTTCCGGGAATGTTTGGTGATGTGGCTATGCTCTGAGATCCTTCCGAGGAAATATATCACAAAAAAAGCAGATACATTTACCTGGAAAGTGCTCGCACGGGTGAGTCTAAGGTCCTTTCTTCTAAAAAATACACCAGTTATTGTGCTGCATTACTGAGCTGTCATGCATGAAGTCAAAAAACTCAGCGAAACAGGTTTAAAAGAAGCAGTCGTTATTTACGAGTAATCAGCGTTAGCTAGCTAAGTAGCATTAGCTAACTTACTGTATCGTGGAAACTACAGTAAGAGTAAACGCCGGATGATTTCACGGAGTGTCCTGTTCACGCCACCGTTTCTTAATCTTCAAATATGTCTCCTGCTTTTGGAAGACAACGCTGTCCAGCCGCTTGGAAAGTTTGCTGTCCACATTCGGGTTAGCTAGCTATAATCTTTGCTGTTCACAAAAGAGTGACGCAGCCGCAGTGGAGCGTTGGGTGGGTTCGCGTAAAGTCGGCTCTGTCCGGTCCAGTTCGGAGCAAACAGGTTGGGGGAGTCTGCCAATGTGTTGCAGAGGGAGTGAGACATAGTGCTTATAGTTTATTATTATGAGTATGCTGTATAAATCCGTCTCGTTCTTAAAAAGCCCCAAACATCCTACATCCTGTAATATACACATATAACAGCTTACTGAGATACTAGACAATTTAATCTCTTGGAAGAGATGTCTTATTTGTTCAGAAAAAGACATATCTCAATTTTCAGCTAGTGGTTGACAAATATGGGTTTTTGAATGACCAATATGTAATATTAATGTCATTTTTGTCATTGTTTAAAACATAAAAATATTTGCATTGTCTCTGGTGTGTCTGCAGACATTGTTTTGTTTAATCGGACACTGACTGATGCCAATCACCTCAAAATCCCAGACATTGGCTGATTAATCTCCCTCTAGTATAGCTGTAGTGTAATGTATCGTGATGCTGCCTGCAGACTCTGTGTGCATTCAAAAGTGAAATACAGTAGATACGCTTGGGACTACATGTTTATTCACACCTTCAGGGGACAAGTCATTCAGCATCAGCTTCATGCAGCACTTCAAGCTGTTCTTGGCAAAATCGTAGTAACAGGGCAAGTGCACCTATCCTACACTATACGCCGTGCGTTACAAACACACGTCAGGTTTAGCTGAAAGCTGCATTCAACTACTGGAAATAGAATTAACATTTATGCTTGCATCTGAAACAATACTGAGGCTTAACATTGATGGAGGATGTTAGAGAAAGTGTCAAAAGCAGAGAGATTTTGACAAATACCTGTCACATTTAAACCATTTTATCTACCGCCAGCAGAAAATGACTTGCACAGGTGCAGCAAAGAAATGATTTATATGTCAGACGTTATCAGTGTTAGTTTGCACTGCAGCCTCAAAGCTTTGACGTTTCCCCCCTCACAGTGCCAGCTTTATGTTCAGCCGTCTGGCCACAGTCCTCCAGGAGCTCTCTGGAGAGGAGGGCCCAGATGGAGACCCACAGGTGAGAGAGCATCACACACATTATAACGAGTCATAATGAAGAGCTATGTGTCCCCAGCTTTTGAATAATACGTATGTAATACAAGATATACGATATGACATCCAAGTTCGCTGACTCAAAATATCACATTAGCATAAATCTTTTGACACTACAGGAAATGAAAATGATTCTAATGACACTGAGTTGGACTGTGACAGATCAACTGAGCTTATTTGTTTCCTGGAACAGGGCATGCTGGTGCCTGAGCTCCCTGCCGATGAGGGCCACGCTCCGCTGGAGTCGGAGTCATCTGAGGAGGCCATGGAGAGGCTGGCTCACCTGGAACAACTGGTGGTCCAGCTGAAGGAGCTCATTCGAGACAAAGACACCCAGCTCGTCCAGAAGGACACTGAGCTGGCTAACAAAGATGCACAGTTTAAGGTAAATAACCTGCGTGTGTGTTTGTTTGTTCAAGACTCCAAACATCCCTATATTCTTTATCTCAAGATGTTTTATGGCTGCGCACCAATTCTTTTGTTTGTTTCTGCTTCACCTGCACAGAATGAGAAAGAGGAAGCTGAGGCTCGCTTCACCAAACTCAAACTGCAGGCCAAAGCAAAGATGGCTTCACTCAACAAACAGATATCTGATCTCAAGGGACAAGGAGGAGCTCCAGTAAGTCTGAATCAGGCCAAATAGTCGTTGTCACGCTTGTAGGATTCCTGCAAATCACCCTCAAATTCCCTTTTACTGACTAAAATATGCCATTCGTCAACCACAAATTAACAATAGACCTCAAACAATTTGTTTTTTATCTGACTTTAATATCTGTTTTGTCTACAGCAGAGTCCAGACAGCTCGTTTACAGGAGCTGGTGCTGCAGTCGAGGAGGAGCTCCAAGAACTGAAGAACAAGCTGAGCGAGGAGGAAGCCAACAGCAGAGAGCTTCAGGAGCGACTCCAGGCGGCCGAACAGCTGCTTCAAGAGAAGGAATCTGCCCATGCTGAACAGGTGACGTAGCTGTGTCTTTAATTCATGACTTTAGATTACGTGAGAAAGTTCTCTCTGACTGATCTGTGGTGTTTCTGTTTTCAGTTGAGGAAACTGCAGGCTGTGGTCTGCGAGAAGGACGTTCGCTTCCAGGAACAGATCCAGAAACATGAAGAAGAGCTGCTGAGGGTCACAGCACAGTCTCAGAATGATGGCGAGCTTCAGCAGGTATGAGATCCAGTGGATCTGAAAATAACCGACTCTTTATCTGTATAGGCCAAAATTGCAGATATGTCTTAGAGGGCTTTACAATCTTTACAACATCCTTAGACCCTCAAATCGAATAAGAAAAAACTCCACAAAAAGCCTTTCAGCAGGAAAAAAAGGAGAGACCAGGTCCAAACATAATCCATGAACTGTAAACACTTTATTTTGAAAGTATCTTGAGCTAAGAACAGGAAGTGCCCAGTCTTTAATTAAAATTCGAGAACTGGCCCGTAACTGGAGTTTGCTGTAGTTCATCCCAGGATGAATAAACATAAAAATGTTTCCGTTTATACACTAGTGGAAGAGCAGATGGTGGCCGAACTTCCAAGCTACATTCACCCTTTATACAATCATTTGGTCTCTTTTTTCTCTCTCAGGCCCTGCATGCAGCACAGAGGCGTTGTGAAGAGCTTGAAGAGGCCTTAAACTCTCGGTCCAAAGTGCTGGAAATGCTGCAGCAGGAAGTGAGCAGCGCGGACCATCAAAAACAGGTATGGATCCGGTCTAGATGTCATTTGTGTTTAAAGAATGTTGTTTAAGAGACTGTGCCACACATTGGCAAATATTTATAGATGCTTCAGTTAAAATTAACACTGCTCCTGCTTGATGATAAGACAAACAAACACACCCTACATCTTGATGGTACGCCATTATCATGCAGAGTTTGGCTGAGCCACATGAAGCACACCCACTTTTATCCTCCTCCTCTCTGCTTCATTCTCAGATCTTGACTGCTCAGTTCCGGCAGATGGAGCAGGAGCTGGCCGAGGCCATCAAGCAGAGGGAGGAGGAGAGGCAGCAGTGGGCCGAACAGACCGGCAGGGCCGATGCAGAACTCGCAGCCCTCCGAACCAGTGTGGAGACTTTCGAAAGACAGAGCACGGAGGTGGCGAGGCAGGAGAGCGAGCTGGCCTCCCTGAGAGAGGCAGAGCTTGTTAGTCAGGAGGCTCTGGAGAAGGAGAAGATGGAAGTTGCCAGACTGGAGAGAGAACTGGCTCTGATGAAAGATGCTGAGCATGCAGCCATCCAAGCGAGCCACGACGCTTCAGAGAGAGACAGGGCGGAAATAGTTCGGCTTGAAAGCGAGATCGCGTCTATGAGAGAGGCAGTGGACCATGCCAGCCGGGACGCCTCAGAGAGGGAGAAGTCAGAGGTGGAAAAACTAGAGCGAGAGCGTGAAGACGCCCAGGGGAAAGGTGAGGTCTTGGCTGAAATTTGGGGACATCTACGTTCTCTGGCTTGTGAAGATGAGCCAGCAGCAGAGGAGCTCCCCTTCACTGCTGACCTTTCCCTGTTCCTGGACACTGTGCAGTCTGTTGAGGCACAGCTGAGAAGGCTGAAAGATGAACGCAGCGAGAGAGAGGAGCACTGTGCCGAGCTCACCCACACCATGGAAACCCTTCAGGGTAAGAGAATCTATCTGATCGTATCTGTTTATGGAATTCAGTTTTTATTCTCAAAGCTTTATTGTTCGGCACTGATATTTTAAATCTCTGGTTTTCAGAACAACTAGGCAGAAAAACCGCAGAACAGGAGGAAACTGCTGCCAAGATACAGGAGCTGGAGCAGCAAATTGTAACGGTCAGTGCTAAAAACACATTTACATCTAGTATTACCACATGGTCTACATCTAGATACATTTTCTGGATACTGGCATCCGATCCACAGGCTTTTTTATTTACATCTGGCATTAAAATGCTTCTCATTATCTTGATTCTGCCTGGATTGGATCTCAATATGTCAACTCATAGGGGAGTCGGGGAGCGCAGACCTCGGCCAAGGCCAATACTCCACTATTCTATGATATGCACATCCACAAGCACAACCGCTATGTCTGAATGTATTTCCAAAACTCTCAGAATTATGTTAGAATATGGCTGTGCCGAGCTGAAGCCTCGTTGTCTCAGCTGTGCATTTGTGAGGTACTTCTAAACTGGAAATATTTCACATACTTAACATACATTTCCACAGCCACACCTTAGTTGGAGAAAAAAGCGTTGTTACAGTTGTGGTGATTGTAATTGTACGAGTTTTCCCATGAAGCCACTGCCCCCGAGCGCTCCATAACGACTGCTTTCTGTATGAAGTTTGAGCAGCTACATGTATAGCATCACTGGTACCCATGGATGTGGACTGTGATATATGATCTATTGAATTTTACCACCATCTACGGGATTTTAAGATGTATGATTTCCCCGTGAATGGGATCCACTCCAAAATGTAGGAGTAGTTTTTCTGTAATCCTGCTGACAGACAGACAAACAAACCGAACCAAAAACACGACCTCCATGGCCGAGGCAATTAGTTAGGCAGGACTGTGGTGCATCCGAGGTGAAGGGAAGACTTCTGGCCTCTAGTTGTGGTTAAAACAGCTTAATCTGGCAAGCAGAGGCAGAGTCAGGTAAGGATGTGGCCGTGCTGTATGGATTGATTTCTCACCTGGCTGATATTCGATCACAGCCTGAAATGTGGTTTGACTCAGTGTTTTCCAACCACTGTGCCGATGTGAAATCATCAGGTGTGCCGTGGAAGATTATCCAATTTCGCCTGATTGGCGCTCTAAGGCTTAGAGCAGCAATTAGGTAAAATCTTCCTGTATGCAAAGCTCTCAAGTCTCACCCATTGGGCGTGAGACACGTGCATTTCAACATACTCACACGCCACACCTTGTATTTCTCATGCAGAGTAATTACCTGGATAACGCCCACCAAGTTGCTTCGCTATTTTTTTAGAACAGTGGAACAGGTATAGGAATTGGTGATGTGTCGGTTGCGAACGAAACGGCTCTTAGAGCCGGCTCCTGCCTGGGAGCCTGAGCGGGAGCTGCTTTGGGTTTTTTTTCTCATCTTTTTTTTCTGTTCAAGCTGTACGTGATTGGTCAACTACATGATGTGTGGCGGCATCTGTGTGTACGCACTGAGCAGGAGGGGGAGGGGCGGGGGTTACAGACACAGCGCACGCATGCACACACGCCTGCACTAAGAAATGCTGAATGAATATTTTTATTTGTACGAATTCATGTGTCATTTATGAGCTCAGACCCCCGTCCCCAACCCTCACCGCCGCCACCGCCAAAATCTCAACTCTGAGCTCAGTTCAAAACTTGAGAGCCCTGTGTGTGTCTTTCTTCAATTCATGCAAGAATATCAGCTTTGTGTTCAACTAAACAGGCCCAGGTTTCACACTGTGTAAGTAAACTGAGTAAATTGAGACCAGATTTTCATTAGATTTCAGTAAATACACCTTTTGTGACATTTTGGTTTGGTGGCGTGCCTTGTGATTTTTCTAATGTAGAATATGTGCTGTGGCTCAAAAAAGGTTGGAAAACACTGGTTTAACTGATGTGATCACATTCCAGTCACAGTGTGAATAAAGTCTTAAACACAGAGTTGTTTTCGGGATCATTACCTGCTTGACACCAGATGTCAGCAGCTTGTTTTACTTGAGATGCGAACTTCAAAAGGCAATCTTAAATAAGATCCGAGATACTCTGCAAGCTTTATCGTCCCTGCAAAGCCTTAACTTCAAAGTTTCTTGATGCCTTTGTAATGAGTTTCTGTTATGCTGTGTCTCTGTTTATGCGATTAGAAAGGTGTTGAAGTGGAAGATGTGGAAGCTTAGTATAAGCCGAGGTATAAGAAGTTAAAGCAGTTCTATCTACAAAGTCAGACAGCTGTGTCATGTGCACTTTTCTGCTTTCATTAAAATAAAGTTTGCAGAGTCAGCTGTTACTCAGAGTGTAGTCAGACTGGTCTCATCTTCCAAACCTGTTCCAAAGACGTAACTGGTGTCTGGCCAGGTGAAGTAAGTCAGTCTCAGACAGGACAGACGCAGGGTCATAGACGGTGCTTAATACACTGCAATACTTCCACTCAGTGTGTGGATGTGTGTCTAATCCCCTCTGCGCTGATCCGCTGCTATGACTGACTGTCCTACCTGACCTTTACCTATCACTGCAGCCACGTAGCCAATGTAGATTTAAGGTGTAGGAGCAGTAATAGAGGCCATATACAGCTTCTAAAAGTGTTGTTCCCCCTTTTTCTCCAGTATATGATTAATCATATGATCAAAACATTTCAATCCCTCCAGTTCTCATTTTTTATTTCTGTCTGTTTCAGATGTCTGAAAGAGATGATGTGACTGAACCATCAGCACAGGATTCATCTGAAGCTAAAAAAGGTACAAAAACTGAATCCCAAAATCAATTTCATACATTTCTGGAACCAGAATCAAATATAATGGTCAAGACCAGCATGCTCACCCATACAGTACAAGTAATTTTGCTCCACCATGTGATGCATTATTATAAATTAAGATAATTAACATAGATATAGAACAGTATAAAGTTAGTAAAATTAGATCCACCTTTACTAACTTTAAAGTGATGTTTACACACTAATGCATCAATATTTGTAATCCATTTGTATGATATATAGAAATGGGAAAATCTGCATAATGAATACTTTCACTTTTGGTACTTTAAGTATATTTTGATGCTAATACATACTACTGAAGTCCATTTTATTTGTATAGCCTAATAACACAAATATTCTTCAGGGGGCTTCACAATCTGTTCAGCATACAACACCCTCTGTCCTCGATTTGGATAAAGAAAAAGACCTTTAATGGGGAAAATGTCAGTGAATTTAGATTTAAAAAATTTAGAGCGTGTTAATGTGCAGATCTCTTACACTAGACCGACCGAGGTAATAAAATGTTTTATTTTGCCTTGTTAAGTATTCATTTTCAACATGACAAGCTTTCAGACTGAACCTTGAACTGTAATGTATCCTGGCAGAACACACCCTCTATTGTGTTTGTTCCTAGACGCTTTCATCTGATGACTTGTTTCTTCTTATGTTAAGTTATTGTTAAAACTGTTTGGATTTCAAACTGATGTAAAAAACTGGATGTTTTTCTAATTATTTCCAGCTTTGTTGATTTCCACAGCGCGCATACTGGAACTGGAGCAACAGCTATTAGAAAAAGACAATGAGCTGGCTGCCCTGCAGGAGTCCCTCAGACTGGCTAAAGAGCACGGCTCCAGTGGGGCTGCATCATGTGAAAACTACGATCACACTCTAGATCAGAGCCAGGATGCCAGTGTTTCCCCTAATGACAGTTCTGCAGCACTTCCTGACTTAATGGAGGATACACAAGAGGAGGAAACCACCTTAGTTGCTGAGGACACCTCAGTCCTTTCCATCTCTGCTGACAATGAGAGTAGCCCAGAGCTTGTAGGACACCAATCTGAATCCCCAGAGGAATCCAAAGGGACGTCCTCAGATGAGATGGTCGCCAGTAGCGATTCAGAGGTGGCCCACAGCAGCTGGACCCTCCTGGAAGCTGTCAATCAAGATGGAGGCCAGGAGTGGCCATCCATCCTGCAAGATTTTGGTCAGCTGCAGCTGCAGTCATGGGAGGCGACGAGCATGGAGCAGGAAACCTCCACAGTTCAAGTCGAGTCCTCTTCGGTCATCATCCGAGAGACAGTACAAGTTCATTTAACTCAGCAGAGTTCTTCCACCACAGATGGTGACGTACCCTCTGGACAGGTCTTCGCTCAGGCCTTAGCTGAGGAGCTTCAGAAGAGGTACAGTGAGCTTTTGGCTGAGCTTCAGAGACTCAGAGAGGCAGCAGCAGATTCGCAGGAGAAAATCAAGAGTCTGGAGGAAGACACACAGTCCCTTACTGCTGCCAAAGAAGAGGCTGAGTCCCAGGCCAATAGTTGGGTAGAGGAACTTAAGTCAGCCAGAGAGGAGTTGGACAAGCTTTCTCAGCAAAACAGCTCTGTGGTTGAGAAACATGGCATTGAAATGCAGCTTCTAGAAGAACAGATAGACATTTTAAACACTGAAAGTAAAGTCAAAGAGGAGAAGATCCAGGCCCTGCAGACCGATCTGGAAATGGCCCGCCAGGCCTTCTCTGAGCAGGAGGGTCAGGTCAGGATGCTGAGTGTTCAGCTGGAGGACAGAGAGCTCCTCTCCTCTGAGCTTGAAAGGAGGCTTCAAGATATGGAAAGCAGCATGTTGGAGTACTCTCAGACGTCAGAGCTTAACAATGATGCTTTGTCACAGAAGGACTCTGAGATCAGCGAACTTCAGCTCCGTCTCAGCCAAAAAGAGCAAGAGGTGATGGAGCTCAATGACAGTATGTCTGCGAAACTCCTCCAAGCAGAAGAAGAGAAGTTCCAGATAGACGGTGAAGTCAGTAAACTGAAGGAGCAGATAGTGGAGCTGGAGAAAGTCAGAGATGAGGAACAGAAAGTAAGCAGCGAGGACTCACCTGCTCATGTAGATGACGAACTCGCGAGTGTGCGAAATGAGAAAAAAGTGCTGGAAACCCAACTGACAAACACAAAGAAGAAGTTGCAGGCTGCGCTTGTGCAGCGCAAAGAGCTCATGAAGAAGGTTGCTGATTTTGAGGCAGAAGCAAAGAAATGGAAAGAGCAAGATGAAACAGCAAAGGGAGAAACTTCTGCAAACATTCCGGAGGGAGAACAATCGAGAGGACCTGAGATTCAGGAAATGGAGGCTAAACTCATCGAGCTCGAGCAAGCTTTAAGATCCAAAGAAGAAGTAGTTGCGACTCTTGAGCAGAAAATTAGCGAGCAGGATCAAGCTCTCACTGAGACGCTTGCTCTGAATAAAAAGCTAAGTGAAGAAGCTGAAAACTCTCAGCAGGCTGACATTTCTTCTGAAACATCCGAGTTACAATCCCAGGTGACTACTCTTGAAGCAGAGTGTGAAACCCTTCAGAAGAAAGTTCAGGAGGCTCAGGAATCCCGCAAGGACACCATCCGCAAAGCAAAAGAGAAAGACAGGCACCACCGTGAACAGCTGAAGCAGCAGAAAGAAGAGTACAGCGAGCTGATGGAGCGTTTCGAGCTGCAGAGCGGCGAGAGAGAAGTTCTTCTGACTAAACTGAGAGAGTTAGAAGAAAAAGTGACTGCTGGAAGAGAAGGTGCACCTCACCCAGAGACCAAGCAACTGGTTGAAAGTTTGGAAAAGCAAGCAGCAGGTGATTGGGTGCAGGAGGATTGGGTGGACTTCGCCGCATCCGAGACGTGTTCATCACAGCCACAATCCAGCGATCAGCACCCTGCAGGGCAGTCTGACGTCCTGTCTGCACAGATGGAGGAATCTCTGGAAGCTCTCAGAGGAGAGATCCAGACTCTGCGGATGGCGAACACAGAGCTGGAGAAGCAGCTGCAGGAAACCCACGCCAGTTTGACACTGAAGGAGGCTGAATTATTGGAATTGGGTAAAGAACAACAAGCACTGCGGGAAAAGGAAAGTCAGATTGATGCGCTGTCAGAGGAAATTAATGATCTTAGAGAAAAGCATTGCCAAGCTGAGTCTTACGCTGAAAGCCTGAAAGCAGAGATGGAAGCTGCAGCCAAACTAGCATCTTCAGATTCTGCATCCTCCATAGCAGCTCTTCAGGCTGAAGTGGAAGACTTCAAGCAGTTCCTCGACAATAAGAACCATGAAATCATGGAGTTAAGTCAGCAGCTTATTGAGCAGAACACTCTCATACACTCAATGCAGGATACAGTATCTGAGAAGGATCAGCTAATAACATCTTTACAGGAGGAACTGAAGGCTGAGCAAGAAAAAACCCAAAGGTTAGAGGTTGAGGTTCCACAGAAGCAAGAGGAAGAAAAAGACAGCGAGGCAAAGATCCAGCAGCTTCAGCGGAAGCTTCAGGCTGCTCTGATCTCTCGCAAAGAGGCCTTGAAAGAAAACAAAACCCAAAAGGAACAGCTAGCTGTGACTGAGAAGCTCGTAGCTGAACTCCAGCAGAAAACAGAGTCAGCAGAAGATGAGCTGGAGAAGCTGCGAGCGGAAAAACTTCGACTGATTGATGAGGTTGACCGCACCTTACTGGAAAACCAAAGCCTAGGATCGTCCTGTGAGAGCCTCAAACTGGCCATGGAAGGCGTACTGAATGAGAAAGATGCCTGTAAGAGAGAGGTGGAGTTGGCAAAAGAAGAGGCAGCCAGAACATGCAGAGAATGGGAGGAAAAGGTTCAAGGCATGAAGGACGAGTATGAGACTCTGCTCAAGTCGTATGAGAATGTGAGCGACGAGGCAGAGCGAGTGAGGCGAGTCCTGGAAGCCGCCAGGCAGGAGAGACAAGAGCTCGCAACCAGGGTGAGGACACACGAGGCTGCCAGGCAAGAAGCTGAAAGACAGGCGGGAGAGGCGCAGAAAGAGGTGGATTCAGTGAAAGACAAAATGAGAAAGTTTGCCAAAACAAAGCAGCAGAAAATACTGGATTTAGAGGAGGAGAATGAGAGACTCAGAGAGATGCAGGAAAAGACTGGAATAAAACATGAGAGCAAAGCTTCCAGAGCTGAGGTCCAAAGACTGCAAGATGAGATGAGGGCTTTGAAAGCTAAGCTGGAGGCTACAGTGGCAGAAAGAGACTCTTTAGGGCAGCAGGTTGAAGAGTTGAGGGAACAACTTGCCCAAACAGGAGAGAAAGAGATCAATGTAGTTCAGGCCCCTCTGCTTGGCTCTGCAGCTGTTGTAGAGGAGGTTGTCATGGCCAAGCAGTCAGACATACTCATGACCAAAGCAGAGCCTGAGAGTCAGTATGAAGACAAAGGAAAACCCTTAACCTCAGAGGAGACACCAGCTGAGCAAATAGCTGCAGTGCATGCACCAGACACACATTCACAACCAACAGAGGAACAAGAAAAAGCAGCTGTGTCTGAAAGAGTTCAACTTTTGCTGGAGGATAAGATGAGGGAGATGGAGGCAGCTGTCCGTGCAGAGAGGGAGCTGCTGCAAGAACAGAAGGCCGAACTCAAAGCTCAGCTGGCCTCGCTTGAGCGAGATCTTCAGGAGAGCAAAGAGAAGGAGAGTCTCATGGCCTCTCTAGAGAAGTGCCTCCACGAAAGCAAAGAGAGAGAAAAGAGCCTGATGGAAGAGGGTTCAAAGAGGGAAGCCCAGGTCAAAGAGCTCCTCAGAAGCCTTGAAACTGAGAAGGATAACCTGGAGGAGCGTCTCATGAACCAGTTGGCTCAGCTCAATGGGAGCATCGCCGGCTACCAACAAGAGGCAGCAGACAACCGGGAGCACCTCGCCGAGCTGCAGCGGGAGGTGGAGAGGTTGGAGAGGGAGCGGGCCGAACTCGAGGCCGAGGCTCAGAGCGAGAGTGACCGGGCAGCCAGGCTGGAGGAGGACATGAGGCAAGCCCAGAGAGAGAGGGCCGAGGCCGAAGCCGAGTCTGGGAAGCAGAGGGAGCTGGAGCAGCAGCTGAGGTCTGCTCAGAGGGTCAAGGAAGGCAGTCAGAGCAGAGCGCGTCAGCTGGAAGAACTGCTGAGGGAGAAGCAGCTGGAGGTCCGTCAGCTGCAGAAGGACAGCATCCAGTACCAGGAGAGGATCAGTGAACTGGGCAGAGAAGCTAAGGCGCTGCAGCTAGGCCGCAATGAGCTCCACAGCAAACTAGAGCAATCCCAGCTGGAGACTTCCAAAACCCTAGAAGACCTGAAAAAGACTGAGGCGGAGTTGGCGAGCTGCAGATCCCAGCTGGATGAGGCACAGAAGCAGGCGAGCGAGGCTCTAGCCGAGAAAACGGCCCTTGAGCAGAATGCCCAACAGAAAGAGGCCTTGTTGAAAGCTGAGGCAGAGCAAACCCTCGACTCTGTGAGATTCAGGCTGGGAGCCGAGCTGAAGGAGATGGAGCTGAGGCTGGAAGAAGCATACAGTGAAAGGGAAAAGGAAGAGGAAGCCACTCTAGAGGTCAGAGAAATGGCAGAAGGAGCAGAGAGACGGGCCCAGGAGATGCAAGCCCGTCTGGACGAGTCCCTGGCCAGGTTAGCTGCCTTCTCTCGCTGCATGTCGTCACTGCAAGACGACCGGGACAGAGTTTTGGACGAGGCCCGACAGTGGGAGACTCGCTTTAATGATGCTCTGCGGGGTAAAGAGGATGAAGTTCGGGAGGCTGAAACACGGGCCAAGGAACTGGCAGAACAGCTTCAGAGAGAATCTGCCCTGAAAGAGGAACTTCAGCTTTCAGTGGACAGGTAAAAACCTCTCTCTATTTGTCCTATTTCCCTGATTCTTTGGATTGATGATGTTCAGCTTTTTAGTTCAAAACTCATAAGATCTTTTTTTTTTTTTTTCAGACTAGAGAAAGCAGATAAAGATTTGCAGCAGAGGCTGGAAGAGGAGGAGAAGAAAGTCACAGAGAGCCAAGCTGCCCTTGAGGAGGAGAAGAGTAAAGTTCAGCAAACTACAGCCGAGCTGCAGTCTGCACAAAACCAGGCCCACGCCCTGCAAAAGGAGGTGGAGAGTCTCCATCAGAGGACCAGGGCTCTGGAGGAGGCCGTAGGTCGGCTGCAGGGTGAAGTCGAGCAGGCCAGGACAGAGCTGAGGGAAAGGGAGGCGGAAGAGAGGAGGCTGTGTTTGAATGTGGAGCAACTAGAGACAGACCTGCGCTCCTCTAAGACCTTAACAGAGAGTCTGCAGACTGAGTTAAACGAGAAGGAAAGGAGAGAAGTGGAAATGCTGGGGGAGAAGGAGCAAGCTGTTGCTGAGGTATTGACATGTTCTCATCTACAGAACATACTATATTGTGTATTGTTCACTGATGTTTACTCAAAAATCAATTGGACATTAGATATTATTATTAGATACACATTTCACAGCATTCATGTGTGTTTCATTTCCCAGTCTGCAGAGGAGGCTAGAAAGGAGGCGGACAGAAGGGCACAAGGAGCTGAGGAGGAGCTGGAGCAGAGACGAGGGGAGCTGCGGGACCTGGAAGAAAAACTGCGAAAGGCAGAGGAAGAGAGCAACAACAGGAAAGCCAGACTGGACTCTTTCATGAAGGCCATGGGCTCGTTGCAGGATGACAGAGACAGAGTCCTCAACATGTACAAACAGCTGGAGGAGAAACACCTTCAGGTAACACACACAAAAAAAACTAATTCTTTTAGTATTTGTAGAGTTTGTTTGAGTACCCAATATAATATTTGTATCATGCCCCAGGTGATGATGGAGAAGGACGGCCTGATCCAAGAGGCAGCAGGCGAGAACAACAGCCTGAAGGAAGAGCTGCGCTCTCTGCTGGTCCAGAGGGACGACCTGTATGCCGAGAAAGCCAAGCTGTCCGCTCAGCTTCACGGCTATCGCAATGAACTTAACCAAGTCCTGAGCATGAAGGACTCCCAACACAAACAGCTTCTGGCAGCTCAGCGAGAGCGTATTGCCTCTCTGGAAAGGGAGCATGAGGAATTGGAGAGTCAGTTAAAGAGTGTTAGCAGAGCCAGAGAGGCCGAAGTAGAAGCAGGAAGAGTGGAAAGGGAGACTCTTAGCCAAGCTGTTGAGTTTACGACAACACCACAGGTGATTAATGCTCCTGGCGCAGAGGTTGAGAAGCTGAGGGAGCAGCTGCAAGCAGCGAGGGAACAAGTGGAGGCTTTGGAGGAGAGCCTGCTGAAGGAGAGACAAGAGCAGGAGAGCAAGGGCAAAGAGCTAGCTGAGCTGCGATGGGAGGGAGGTGTGATGCGGACAGAGTCGGAGAGCGCTCAGGAGAGGGTGGCAGAGCTGGCCGGAGACTTGTTGGCTGTGGAACAGAAGCTGCTGGAGGAGAAGGAAGTGACGACGCAGCTCAAAGCAGAGAACCAGTCATTCGCAAAAGCCATGGCCTCCCTGCAGGACAGCAGGGACCAGGCCATAAACAAGGCCCAGGAACTGAGCCAGAAGCTGGAAGAGATGAGCGTGGCGGGCGGCCACGCAGCACCCAGCAGCCCCGGAGGCTCCACTGGAGAAGTGTGGGGGCTGAAGAACGCCCTGCAAGCCCTGCAGAATGACAGGGAGAGACTGGTGAGTAACACGTCTGACAAGAAATGTAAATATTTCAGTCATGAACGCACAGATATTCCAACTCTCCTGGCAAAAAATATCAAGAATCATGTGAGAGGTTGTGTTTCTTTATGGATTTTCATTGACATCTACAGCATTTCAGCATATTTTTCCTTTCCTTCTCTTTGTACGTAGCTGGAGCAGCTTCAAACACAGACGACTGAGCTCAAGAAGCAGAAGTCAGAGCTGGCTCGACTGGGAGCAGGAGAGCTGATTAAAGTCAGCCAGGAGCTGTTTGAGGAGAGAAAGAAGAATGAAGACATGCTGGGCGTCATAATGCAGCAGGAGAATGTGGTGGAAATGGGGAAGCAGGAAATAGAAACTCTCAGGTGAGGCACAGAGCCAGGCTTTTGTCATCGCAGTCACGGTTTCAACAAAGCAAAATGGCACAAAAAAAGAAAAAAAGCCTTTTATTCAGTGTGAAATTTGTGCGTCTTGTGTTCGGCAGACTGGAGCGAGTGGACTGGATGGCTCAAGCAGAGCAGCTGAAGCAGCAGACCCTCGCCACGCTCTCGGACAGGGACCAACAACTGCGGCAACTCACCGCCATGCTGGAGGAAGCCCGCGCTCATAAGCCCAAACTGCAGCAGGAACACTATCAGAGAGAGGTAAGACTGAATATTTGCTTGTGTTTCTGATTGTAAAGAGTAGATTCTGTGGATAGGGCTGAATCACATGCTTAAAGTCAGTGGTTCTCAACTTTTTTGGCTTGTTTCCCCTTAAAATGAATGAAAATCTACTTGTGAGCCCACGCTGGGAATAAATAATTGGACCTGGAGTGGTGTTAGAAATATTTTACTGTGATCCAAAGCTGTTCAGGATGTTTATTGGCCCTCCAGAAGGCGTAATGTCAGCTATAAAATCAACAAGATGAGATATTTTAAGGATGCTGCGTATAATGTGATCACTCTTGCGTTCTCGCAGGGCTCAGAGGAGGTGGACAGCGCACCTGGAGCCCCACAGGAGCGAAGCAGCCAGCTAGACAGCCACGCCTACATAGCTGAGGTCAAAGAGCTACAGAGAAGGTACAGTACAGTATCAGAAATACTGTTAGAAGTGGCACGATGAGACATGGGGATGCTAATCAACTCTTCCTCATCAGGCTGGAGGAAGAGGTGCAGCAGAGGGTGGCTGCTGAGGAGCAGCTAATGGCCACACAGGATCGACTCAAACGGTATGAAACGTGGTACAAACTGAGAGAGGTTCATTAATCTCATGCTAGGAAATAATTGTCGATATAATTGCCAGCTAATTGGCCGTCGATCAGTTAATCAATTAATCAATTGTTTCAGCTCTAAAATAAACACTGCGCATGACAAGCCTACAGCATTAGTTTATATTCCATGTTGTGTTACGTTGCTCTTCCATTATGTTAATGTTTCGAAACGCATGTGAGCTCTGTTTGCTCTGATAAATGTGCTCAATCCACAAAGTGTGACAGCTGACATCTGTTTTTATTATTATCGTTATTAGTCACAGCCAGGCTAAATGGCACTCTGCACAAGAAGAGGATCACTCAGAGACGGCCGTTTTCATCGAGCCGCCGGAAGGAGCTGTCACTCGAGTAAGGCTCCGCTAATGTGCTGCACCACCTCATTTGTCATCTTAATAACGGCGGTAACAGAGACTTATGGGCCGAACGCTTCCTGTAACCTTGTCTCCTCTCTCATGCAGACTCGGAGAAGTGGCCCGGGTTTGATGCGGATGCTCCGAGTGGCCTTCTGCTCCCGTCAGCGAACGCCTCTGCTGTTCAGTCTCTATCTGCTCACTGTGCATGTCCTGCTGCTGCTGTGTCTGGGCGGATACCTCTGAAAGCAGCTCCCTTTAACAAACCTGACAGAGCAGAGGTAGAGATAGAGAGAGCAGGGCAAAGAGAAGGAGGACGCGACGCAGGCCTAACCCAAGCCATCAGTACGTTTCACACCGTTACATGTAGGGCTGCAACGTGGTGTTATTATTATCAGTTGGCCCGTAAAGGGATGAAAAAGAAGCAGGGTACGGGGAAAATTTTTTAATAACACTAATGCAGTAGAGTTGAATACTGAAGATACGCAAATGTACGCGGTTATGATAGCACTGCAGCCCTAGTCATATGTAATAAATTGTATCTACACACAAACGTTGCACTTTACAGGACTTAATCTTTCAGTCAAAGTGTGTGGATTTATACAGGAAGCTGCTGTCATTGATTTTAACTTGTGTGGCTTTGAGGGTGTTTTAAAACCAAGCAGAGGACATAAAGGGACATGGTTTAATCCTTCTTCATACATTTGTTTTTTAGAGAAAACAAGTTTATTCATAGTCAGGCATTTGGCAGATGGTGTTCTTCACGTGCCTTTAGATTCGGATATAAAAGGGTAGCTTTGCGTTAGAGCAGCTGGGGACTGCGCTGGTTCAGATGTGACTGATTCGCTAACATGACCGTGAAATATGGCGCCACAGCCAGCAGACGGTTAGCTTAGCATCAAGGCTAGAAACAAGTAGCCTGGCTACTCAAAGGCAATAAAATCCACCCAAGTGCAACTCTAAAGCTCACTAATCGACGTGGTTGTATTGATTTGTTCAGAATCTGAATAAAAAACAATAAGTCGCCCTTTTATGGAGGTTATTTGCCAGCGATGTGACACAGTATTCTGTGACCAGACTGCATTTTGACTCTGGGCATTTGCCAGATAACCAGCAGAACAGTTGTGGTAAGAGTTAGCGTTAAGCTAAGCTAACTGACCAGGCCAGTTTGCACTCACTGTGCTAAGCTAACCGCCTGCTTGCTGTCGCCTTCTATTTGACCGACAGATATGTGAGCGGTCTTATCAGCTGATGGTTACTCTCCAGAACGTGAATAATCATATTTCCTAAAACGATGATGTTTTAAGATGGCTTGAGGTTCAGGACGTGCTGTTTAAGTCCAGTCTCTTCCTCGTCTTCTTGTTTCATGCACAAAAAACGGAGCACAGTGCAATTTCCGTTCTTACACATTCCTACTGTGTGTTTTCCTTTCCGTTTTATTTTCCCCTTAGATAAATCACATTTTTAAAAAAGAGCATTATATTGATATTTGTACATGTACATGTGTATTATGTACGTCAGCTGGATGAGGGTTTTCCTGATTACATATCCAATAAGATCCCCTGTCCATGCTTCTGTTGCACACTTTGAGATTTTAACTGTAGTTTTTATGGCAGATTAAGTTGCCATTCAGGTGCAATGTTTTACCCCATGTGGATCCATTCCAGAGGAGAAAGACTGCTGTGTTTTCTAATCATACCCGTCCCATGACAGACTACTCTGATGTAGCATAATTTATTGTTATCCTCTTGATTCGTGTTTATTTAATCGCTCACTGTTGGAGAAATGAAGCCTCTGTACTCATCTTCTTTTCACATTCTTGTTCTTCTTCACATCTTACTCCCACTGAAATGTAAATAACTGTTAAAAAGGGCTGTATAGAAAACTGAAATGTAATAAAAAGTGTTGGTGGTTTAGATCAGGGACTGATCTTAATTCATTATTCGCTCATTTGTGAGACTTTTTTTAACTTACATTATGAGTTTACTTTTCATTTGGGCTCACTTTTTCTTTTTATTTCTGAACTAAGAATAAATGGGTTCTCATTAATCAGTGCTTTTGCCGTTTCAGACGATATTTGACTCTTGGTCATCATATATTTCATATCAGTAATGTGCCTGAATCCAACAGAATAAGGTTTTAAGATAACTTTTATAGTTTTGAATAATAAACTTTATTGTTCTAAATGATTTGACAGGTTTGAACCTTGACAGGAGACATTTTAAAGGCTTTCTTTTCTTCAGCCAAACAGACTCATGTTTTTGAACCCTGAGTGATGCAGGTATTTCCTCGTGCTCAGCTGTGTGAGTCTGCCCCCAAGTGTTGCAACTACACTACAGCTGGCCAAGATCACTGTAACTCTGTTGTGCGGATAAAATAGTTTTATAAGTGAGGAACTGCAGTTGATAGCCCATTGTCGTCTGTGCACTTGTGTTTAACTGCTTGTGGTCTGAAGTGGTCGAGCAGCTCATGCATCCTAAAACACATCATGTACTCCCATCATCACTTCTGGTCGTCTATCGTCGGATTTCCTTGAGCACTTGAATGCGGCATTTCTGCACTTTTAATTTCCTTTAACAAACAAACAAACAAACAAAAACAACTTTAATTTATCCGTTTATATCACAGCAGTAGCAAAGCCGTTTAGATGTCATGAATTAATGAAACAAGGACGACATGTCTGTTACTATTTACATCAACGCGCGTTCGCGTGCGCTCGTTGCGCGTTCACGTGTCGCCCATCAAGCAGACACAACTTGTCTGAAGACCTTCAACAAAGTCGGTGTAAACTCCACCTGAACACGGATATATCGCCCTTACAAGTAAAAGGTAAATGTTATTTATTTTTTTTAAATCCAACTAATTCACTAACTGACCTATATGTGTGTGTGCTTTTATTTTAATTCCCTTTAAACTAATATTAAGGAAGTACATGTAGTCTGAGCTAGTCTAAGCTAATATAACCGTTAGCACAGTATATGCTAACGGTTATATTAGCTAGCAATTATATTAGCAAAAAAAAGAGGGGAAAAAAAGACATTTTGCTTAAAAACACCTGAGGATAGGCTGGGCTAATGTGTACCTGCATGGCTAATATTATGTCCAGTACTGCAAATACTATTACTTGCCTACCACTCATGACAGTATAATAAAACTGCAGTAGAACTTACTTACTTAAAGGGATAAACAGTGTGAATTTCAGTGTTACAGAGGATTTTAACCTGGAGTACTGCCCTTAAATATTTAGCTTTTATTAACTGATTCTTACGTGTTTTAGTGTTTAGGTCCTGGAGTGTGTTTCATTATGGGGAAATGAAGCTTCATGCTCATGAAAATAACTTCCTTTTTGTGACTTCGGCAAATGGTGGTCACTGCTTGTGGCTTTTCATCAGTTTATTTTAGACGTCAGACATGTCAATAGCAGTTGTGAATATGTCAGACTGTGAACACATGAGTGTGTTGTACTGTTGTCAGTGTGGCTCACAGTATTTCACTTCCCCAGATGTGGAAGTCAGTCGTGGGCCACAATGTGAGCGTGAAGGTGGCTGCAGAGCAGGACGACTGGGAGACAGACCCTGACTTTGAGGTACTGTGTACTTCCTGGAGTGTGTGTCACTGTAGGGGATGATGTGTACGCTCCTCGGTCAACCCTTATTGACCTTGTATTTCAGAATGACGTGTCCGAGCAGGAGCAGAGGTGGGGAGCAAAGACCATCGATGGCTCCGGACGTAAGGAGCACATCAGGTAAGAGACGAGCCACCCCGTGTCTGCATATGAGCGATTCTTAAGACGATGTGCAGAAATGCAGGTCGGAGTGTGGGTGCTGTGTAGCAACAGGAAGAGGAAGCGAGAGCAGGCCACAAGCTGTCAGGCAGCAAGTCTTTCCTAATATGGATAATACGTGATGATGGCGCTTTGACGGCGAGATTTAAAAGGCTGTGCTTTCTCACTGCCGAAGTGATGAATGTAAGAATAGGACTAGAGATTGTGCACAGATTTAGGTTCTCCTTTCTAATCAGTCACAATCTCCCTTCAGCTGGTGTTTATCCTCCTCCAGCAGGACACTTCGTTTATGTTTTTGCATAGTATTTGAGTATTTGTAAAAAAAAATGTATTAAGAACTTAAAACTGTCTTTAATTTAATCTCTGAGTGTTTGTTTCTGGTTCCTTTTTATCGTTTAAATATCTGTAAAGATCTTTGAATCTGCTGTATGTGTGTGAGGTATTACTGATAAACAGTCCAAGCTTCCAGTAACAGATATGAGCGTGATTGTGTCGGTTTGTTTGACCCTGCATGACCTGCCAGTATCGCAGAGCTCAGAAACAAGGTGGCTGTGGAGCACGAGCAGGTGAAGCAGAAGGACCACACGCCCAAAGCGTCATACGGATATGGAGGGAAGTTTGGAGTGGAGAAGGACCGGATGGACAAGGTTGACGAATTCTTCTTTTAGACGCTGAAAATATGGCGATAAGCTCCTCTCATCTGCAGCCTGATTGGTGATTTGTTGTCATCTGTCCAGGCGGCTTTGGGGCACGACTACGTGGCACAAGTTGAGCAGCACTCCTCCCAGAAAGATGCAGCACAAGGGTTCGGAGGGAAGTTCGGTGTTCAGAAAGATCGCGTTGATAAGGTGAGAAGAGCCGACCTCCTGTGAAAGAGCTGCTTCGATTATTACTCCTTCACTATGGATGTTTGACCCCAATACAGTCGACCTGTATCTCAGCATTTCATTCATTTCTGTTGAGAACACTAGTTTTTAGATTTTTTTTTTTATATATAAGACTAAAACAAGTCTGACAGGTTAAGGGCACAGTGGAGACCTGAACACAATCTACATTAACAGAACCAAAGAGTCTTAAAACGTTTGTGGGATCTTAAGAGCAATATATGAACCTTAAATGCGATTGCTGTGTCTGTGCAGTCTGCCATGGGCTTCGAATACAAAGGAGAGGTGCAGCAACATGCGTCTCAGAAAGGTAAATCATCCATTCAGCTTCAACGAGGCCGTCTCGCTTACAGGACTGTGTGTTCCTTTTGGAAGATGCTACCTAACTCATCCAGAATTACAACTTGTATGTTTTTAGATTACTCAAAGGGATTTGGAGGAAAGTATGGAGTGGAGAAGGAGAAAGTGGACAAGGCGGCTTTGGGGTACGACTATAAAGGCCAGACAGAGAAACACCAGTCACAGAAAGGTGAGTTTAAGGTGCAGCAGTTGACACTTTTGACACCATTTGCTTGAGATTTGCTTTATTTTTCATTTGCACCTTATTTCTAAAAGACTACTCAAAGGGATTTGGAGGGAAGTACGGGGTGGAGAAGGAGAAGGTGGACAAAGCTGCTCTGGGGTACGACTATAAAGGCGAAACAGAGAAGCACCAGTCACAGAAAGGTAGGTTACAGCTGTGGCTTTGGTCAGCTTTGGCGCCTTTTCGCCTGTACTCATGTTCATTTCACATTCAGATTACTCAAAGGGATTTGGAGGGAAGTTTGGTGTTGAGAAGGAGAAAGTGGATAAAGCTGCTTTGGGCTACGATTACAAGAGCGAGACGGAGAAACACGAGTCGCAAAAAGGTGAGGAGACGCTCACGTGTGTGCGTTTTGAAACAGCAGGGGACTCATCGTACATGAAACTGATCAGTCATCTTTGTTCAGATTACTCAGCAGGTTTTGGAGGTCGTTATGGAGTCCAGGCAGACCGCATGGATAAGGTTGGTATGAGAGCAGCAACTCTTCATTATCTTCATCTGATTGATCTGCAGCTTATTTCTCTGATTCATCATTTCCAGTTAAAGTCTGTTCTGTATTAGCAGTGTTTTGCCCTACATACTGTAGGACCATCTTAGGGCCCGCTGTAGTTTCACAATTAGCTGCCCTGCCACACATGCCCTGCTCTGGCAGGCAGAGCCCACCCTCAGAACCAACAAAATGTTTGACTGATTATCAGAATGATTCATTTTGATCATCTCCCATTTGACTAATTATCTAATCATTCCACCATGAGTCTGACAGACTGAAAAGACTGAACGATAATCTTCCTCTTCTAGAGTGCAGCCGGCTTCTCAGACATGGACTCTCCAACCTCTGCATATGAAAAGACACAACCGTTAGAGGCCTGTAAGTTCAATCTTTCACTCAACATAATCAGATGTGCCATCTTTCCTTGTGAACAGTGAACGCCGCCAGAGCTGAGGGGCTCCCACGTTCAAACAGGCCAGAGGTCGTTGCTCATGCACTGTGCTCACATACATTCTGTCTCATGCAGCAAGTGCAGGCGCAGGAAAGCTGAAGGCGCGTTTTGAGAACATGGCCAAGGCTTCGGACGAGGAGAACAGGAAGAAAGCAGAAGAGGAGAAAGCCAGGAGGCAGGCCAGAGAGAGCAGAGAACGTGAGCTCGCCAAACGCCGACAGGAGGTCAGCGCATGCGCCACACCGGCAACATGGAAGGAGGTCAAATTTAACAAATGGTCAGTACACGCAGTGATGGGTTTGTGCTTCCTGTAGGAGGAGAGCAGCAGAGAGGAGGAAATTCCACCACCTGTTCCAGATGTGGCTCCAGAGTACGACATGCCGCTGCCAGATATCCCCCAGCACAGGCCAGAGATACAAGAAACACCAGAACCAGAACCAGAACCAGAGCCAGAGCCAGAGGTAAGACACGCTGACTCAAACAAAAACCAGATTTAATAAACAATAGAAGAATTAATTCATGTGTTTAAACGACAAGGCTGATATTCTACATTTTTGTTATTGTCAATGAATCCCATCACATTCAGCCAGTAAATAAAAACATAGAAACAGTAATAACAAAATGAGCTGAGGAGCGTTTAATTTTTTAGAAAAAGCTCCTAAAACAGGAGAAAACAGAACATCTGCGAGGGACTATTTTCAGATGCGGATTAATCCACATTTGGTGTTCTAATGAGTTTGTCTGGCAGCAGGACGTGTTGTTTTTAATGGTTTTTGGACAGAAATTAGAGATCTATCAGGAGGTTCAGGTCATTTCTGCTTTAAGTCCTTTCGTGTTATTTTGTATGAAGCTATAAATCTACTAATAGAACTCATAATAACATTCCAGTGACCGTCTTTGTTTGAATTAGGAAAAAAAGGAGACAACTCGGGACACAGGTTAAACATCTTTTTTCTGTACAGCAGACAGAATTTTTTTTTTCATCCAGATGTTTAGAAAAGCCTTTGAGAATTTCTGGAAAACAGTTCAGGACAGACAGACTCTTCACTCTAATGCTACATGAGAGGCACAAACTGGGGCGAGGTCTCGAGGTCTTAGGTCATTTCTGAGATCATGAAATCTAAGATATTTTGCGACGCCTCCAGGAGGAACCTGAGTACGAAGAGCCTCCGGCTTTGCCTCCACGCTCAGACGAGTTCCTCGACCCGGATGCCCCACCGCTGCCTGTCAGGTCTGCAGACGTGGACGTGGAAGACAATGGAGATTACGAGGAACTTGCTGAGCCGCCTCCTCCTGCGCCGACAGGTCTGTCTGCCGTCAGTTAAATGTCAAACCTTTCCCATATAAAATCCTCATTCGTTTCCATGTTCTCTGTACCAGCTGTGGACAACGACTACGAAGACCTGACGTGTGGCCAGAGGGCAGTAGCAATTTATGACTACGAAGGAGGTGCGACACTCGTTCAGTTTGTTTTTTGACATTTGTTCATCGCCTCTCAGCGTTTGTGAGGACAAACCCTTTCGTCTCCCTCTCCACACAGAGGCTGACGATGAGATCTCCTTCAACCCGAACGACGTCATCACCAACATAGAGATGATCGATGAGGGCTGGTGGAAGGGACAGTGTCACGGCCGCATCGGTCTTTTCCCGGCCGCTTATGTTCAGCTGATGCAGTGAGCGACACGCAGGGAGTTTCTGCACGAGCTTCACTTTTGCACAGTCTCAGGTTTCTTATGCCGTTCAACAGAAGAAAATCATGTATTTATAGAATATATAATCATAGAAAGTTTGAGCAAAAATGGCTTCTGATCAGCTGATTGCTGTATTTTTACTGTGTAATATCTCGCTTCGGTTCTGTGGCAATGATCATCTGAGGGCAGTATGAACACCAAACCCACATTAGTGGCAAGACGTGACATCTTGTATCTGCAACACAATGATTGGAGTCAATAAACATGCCGGCTTCTTTGTAAATTTAATTTGTCCATTTCACATCAGTGTCAACTCACAGTAACATTACAGCTATTAGTATTCATCATCTTTCACTGTGATTGTGTCATAATGTGATCACAGGATCATATTAAAATTCATGAAGTTATTGTTTCACAAGTGAGAGGCGTTTTATAAACAGCACAGTCCACTCATTTATGATTTTGCATACATCTTACATCATGGTATATGCAGCAACACCAGTCTAATATTACAGTTAATTTAGAGTACTGACAGTAAAGAGATAACACGAAATGAGCGGAGAAAAATGGGCAATGACATGCGACAAATGACTCAACCCCAAAGCCACGAGGGTGCCTCTGTATTATTGATGTTAACCATATCGCCCAGTCTAAGTGGTATAAGACAAAAAAATAATATTGTAAACTATTTCGTTTAATCTGAGTATGAAAAGATTTAAATTGTAGAGAATATGACAGTCGCCTGCATTACTGTGATGTACTAAGACAAGCTAAAGGCAAACATTTTGCACAAGCCTTACTGTCTGTAAGCTTGTCCTAACATGGGAATGAAGCTGCTGTTCCATAAGAACAAACGTTTCCCTGCAGTGAATTACTTCACATGAACAGGCTCTGTGGCACCACCATGAAACGTGTAATCCACTGAAGAGAATGAGATTCAATAGCAGAACTCCCACCGTGATCGTGTGTGAAAGGACACGTGAAACGATCCCGTGTTTCTGCGTCTAAAGTCTTTAAGGCAAAGAAAGTCTTTCCTCCGGCTCACCAGGCGATGCCCTTCTTCTTTCCCTTTCCTGGTTGAGTTTTCTTCGCCGTCCGTTTGCCTTTCAGTTTCTTGGCCTGTCGTTGACTCATCCACGCGGGGTACTGACCGTTTTCATCCAGCAGAGTTTTCTTGTTGCGCTTGCCGTCCATCTCCATCTTCCCATCTGTAAAAGAAAAGGCAAAGATTGAGAAATAAGAAAAATGACAAATAAACGAAAACAAAACGGTTATGTAACTTAGTCATATCATAGCTATGTTGTATATAATTAGTGTGTAAGTGAGAATACTAAACATCAGCCCAATCTAGCATTGTGTGGCTGAAAGACCAACAGAAACCAAGCTTTAAATACACACACACTGGTAATAAAACCATGTTGCACTCACCGTCACCCTCCACCTCTCCCATCACCACATCCGCCTGCTTCTTGATCTTGTCTGCTGGCACCACAGTGGCGATCTCCTGCATGTCGGTCATGTCAACTTCTCCTTTCTTATCGAGACTCAGAGCCTGTTTCAGGCGGGCCAGCTCCTTGGGGGCATTTTTCTTCCTCTTCTCTGCACGCATCTTCCTCTTCCATTTGCTCCGGAGGCTTTTTGCCATTTTAAGGACGACCTGGAAAAACAAAAACACGCCAGGCTTTCACATTCCTGCTTGGTCAGCAGCTCTCTAAGGACCCACAATTGATGATTTTTTTTTTCTATTAATCACATAAATAACGTTCCTCTAGGATACTTGAGCTTCCATAACATTTCATCTTCAGGACAGCTTTCTCTAAACTCTATTCCACATTCCCTGACTTCTTCTCTGTTGAAGACACACTCAAAATGATGCTCCTAGAGGACCAAGAACAGCCAGCCTTCTTTACAAGGATAACAGACATGATTAAATACTTATATAAATGGGCTATTAGCCAGCAGTGCTAAGTTAAAAACCAGTCACTGACGTGTCAGTTGCAATTTTACAAATGAACGTTATGGGAAAATACTGCTCACAGTGCACTTGAAGTACAGACGGTGCTAAAATTTTGTAGTTTCCCTATTATCTGAGCTCTACACCCAAGACAGCAGTCCACGTTTTACACATCTCGTTTAATGCACTGTTATTGCTTGATGTGGGTCAGGTCTGACACAAAATGGGCTTTCCTAAAACCTGCCTTTGGCCTTTAATAAATTTTAAAGTCCGTTCACAGACCTGCTCCGTGTTGATATAACGAATGCCGTATTTGTCCACATATCAACCAGAACATAAAGTTGACGTTACACACGGTAGCTGTTTTACACAAGATATTAGCAAGATACGGCTATTGCAGCAATTAGCTTCATGGCTAATTTATACCAAGCTAAGTAAACAGTTTGCTAGCTAGGACACGTCAAAGCTAGCTAACTCAACAAGTTTATCTAATCCAGACTATCAGGGCTATTCCAAGTGTAAACAGTAAGCGGTTACTTACAGAAAATTAGTTTAACTGCTTAATTTTTCTCCGTCACCGACAGGTACGCACGCTCCACTTCATGCACGTGTTTACAAGTTAAAGGAAAAAAGTGATGACGCCATGTCGAAGAAAGGGAAACATGATTGGCTACTTCGGTGAACGCGAAGACGGTAGCGTATGATTGGCTGGCGACTTCAAACCAGGAAGTTGCAGGGATCATAGATGGTAAACAAGATGTAGCGTCCAACTCGAGCCTCCAAACAGGTTTATTTGACATTCAAGGATAAACTGAGCTGCTGAAAGCAAAGAAATATATCGTAGCGTTGTAAATAGTTTGTTGTGTTGGTCTTACATATGTCAGAGAAGATGAGCAGCTGTTCAACCAGCCTGGCTCCTGCTCGCAGCTTGAGCTCAGTCTGCAGCCCTCCGCTCACTTCTTCTGTAACGCAGATGTTCATCATGTTGGACTCTGCTGCAGAGCAACTGATGGTCCACAAAGATTTCCAGGTCGCCTTTGACACGTGCGACAGAGGCCTGGAGAGTCTCGCCAACATGGACCAAGAGGACAGCAGGTGAAAGTCCAAATGCACCTTTTATTGTTTGGATGCTCCCTGTAGCCTGACTGTTCAACGTCACCGTGTGTTTCTGGGCTTTGTCTCTGCAGATGTGGAGAGTTTAAGGCTGCTTTCTGCATTTTGGGGATTCAAGCACTGGCTGAGCTGAACCAGTGGCATGGTGTCCTCTCCTGGGTCCTTCAGCAGTATGAGCACCTGGAGAAAATACCAGCTAAAATAATGCAGATGTGGTGAGTAGAGCTCAAGCTGTATTTATTCGCTTATCAGCAGAAAATGAATTACAAACACTGTAATTCTTTTTGCCTAAATATTGTCAGAAACTGTTGAGTTATTATAATTTTCAAGAGCCCTAGGTGGCGTCTTCATATTCTTTGATTTATCCAACAGCTGTCCAAAACCCAAAGATATTTAATCTATTATCTATTAGCAGAAAATCCTCACGTTTGTGAAGCTGAAATCAGAGATTATTTGGTGTTTTTGCTTGATCAATGACTGAAACGATTAACTGACTATCAGAATATTTCTTTCTCTATCATTTTGGCAGCGTACTTCTTTACTCCAAGGTGGGAGAACCAGCTGCGATGCAGGAGGCAGCCAGAGTTTGGCTCCACTGCCCGTCCAACAGCAGAGCGACGGGCTTCGGGACGGTGGCAGAGCTGTACCTGCTGCATGTCCTCGTCCCTCTTGGGCTCAGAGACGAAGCTCTGGAGCTGATTGGCGGCGAGGTGGGAAGCATTGCGTTCACAGAGGACCAGAGGCAGATGGCACTGGATGTTGTGGAAGAACAAGAGCAAGAGAATCTGGAATCACCTCCAAATCTCAGAATCAGTCCAGATTCTGATACTGCTGCACATCCTGTCTCAACTAAAGGTCTCACATTTCAGTTCAGCCTTTATTCTAAGTCATATACATGCAAATAATGAATGTGGACAGTCTCTCTGATTGTGTTTGTGTTCTACAGGAGCTGTAATCCACAGACTTGAAGCCATGCTCAGGTTTTTCTACAGAAAGCTGCTGTTGACTGGCTCTGGCTCATTCTCTCTGCGGAGGGTCTTTCTGGCTGCCGTCCTTCTCTACATGCTCTTTCTTCGCTTGGATCCAGGTTGGATTAAATGTTCTTTGCAGCTCGGGTTCATCACAAGGCTCGTTGAAGCATAAAACATTTGAAATGAAATGAATCTTCCTGTACTTTCCCCGCAGCTCTCCCGTCTTCATTCATGTGGATTTCCAAACTCCTGCAGCTGCTCAAACAGATGTGGAGGACCATGTTTGCGCCGTACCATCAGGCTCTCGCTCAGAGCAAAGAACTGTGAAAGACTAAAAATCACAACATGTCTTATCCCCTTTCAAGTTTTATCAAACCTGTTTAAGCATCAGTCACATGAGCAACTTTATGCTACTCCAAGCAGCATTTGTAGTTTTTTTTTGACTTAGAACTGACAGAGACAGATTTTATCTGGTCCTCACTAAGACATCTTTTAGGTTGCATGTCCCAAGTGTTCCTCCTGAAATAGACCAAATAAAGATATGAAGGCTTTTGTTTAATTTGTTCCTGCCTTGTGAGAGAAAATCACACTGAGACCATTCCAGTATACAGCTTCAGATGAGATGACAGACCTGAGCAGGTAGAAGGCAAATAGCTTTCTGACACAACCAGCAGTAGAAGTATTCAGATCCTTACCTCAAGTAAAAGTATTTATACCACACTGCATAATACTCCACCACAAGTAAAAATACTGCATTCAAAACCTTCCTTAATTAAAAGTATGCAAGTACTATCAACAAAATGTACTAAAGTAAGTAAAAGTACTCAGTGCAGTAAAATTTTCTCTGTCAGTGTTTTATTATTATATCTGATGTTTTTGGATAAATATTACTGCTGCATTAATGTGTGTGTTACATTTTACTGGGTATGAAAAAATGTAATCTGAAATCTAACCAGTAACTGAAGCTGTCAGACAAATGTAGTGGCGGAAAAAGCGGTATATTTACATTAAAAAAGAAATAAATACAGGCACGAATACAGCTGGACACAGCATTGGTTTAGTGCCACAGAGGCCAATGAAGCCATGAAATGACGCTTAGCGCAGTTTCTTTTGTCCTGTTGTTGGTTTGTACTTTCTTCGTCCGCCAGCTCTAAAGTTTCGATTCCAGCAAAGCGAAGCGACGCCGCGAACTTATAGCGAGTGAAACGAAAGCGAAACTCTGTGGATGTGACGGAGAAGTTTCCTCTCAGCTGAGAGCAGCAGGTTACTGGAGCAGACTGATCCTGCAAAGTAGACGGAGCGTTTGTCACCTTTTCCTTCAGTAAACTCCTAAATTCATCTTCTTTTCGTCCGGAGACCTTGACTTCGTCTCCAGACCTTCAGTTCGCTGACTGACTGTGAGGAGAAGTCTGCGCTGATGTCTACAGGACTTTACTGGCTTTTCTCCAAACTAGGTGTCAGCGTTTCCCACTCGGGTAAGCAAACCGATCAGTGGTGCAATGTAACTTAGTAGATTTACGCAAATACTTGTACTTTACAGAATATTTCCATTTAAAGCGACCCGTACACATACTGCATCTCTATTTAACATCAGATACTATTCTGACATGAGCCATTCTGGATAAAGAGTACTTTTGGTACCTGATGATAATACTTTTGTACTTTTACATAAGTGACATTTTGAATGCAGCACCTGTAACAGAGTATTTTTACACTGTGGTATTACTACTTGTCCTGAAGTACAGGGTCTGATTACTTTGTCCACCACTGAATCTGACTGAGGGATAAAACCTCCTGTACACTGTAGTACAACAATCCTGCAATGAGAAGTTGAACTTGACACCTTTTCTAGACAAACTCCATCCACCAGTAAGAAGACAGGGTGTTAAACACAATGCACTATGCCCGTTGGACCCTCAGTGGGCACCTGATGGTCGACCTGGCCAAGGATAACATACTTGTTTCAAGGCATCAGGAGTTGGGTTATTTTAATGTTTCTGTCACAGAGATGAGAGGCTTCAGTAACTACTGTCTGTCCTGCTGTGTGAACACTTTGCTGCAGAGCTTCTCTGCTACCTGGGAACTAGCAGACCTACTGGACAGGTAAGATCATTAAGGTGCATGTTCATTATGATCCTGGCCAACAGTAAGACCTTCATCACTGGGTGTCTGCGAGGGACCGAGCCAGTCAGGAACAAGAGACACATTTTAATTTCCACGATGAACACTTTAACTCAAGTATTTAAAGTTTAAGACATTTTGGTGCTTATGAATTGCACAAGGTGGGAAACAGCTGGCGTGCAGACGGACGGTCATAACGTCCCCCTGCAGCTGAAGAGGGTCCTGGCTGCCATGAGGAGCGACCTCCCTCAGCCTGCTCCCCATCACGACTTCCTCCACTGTCTGGACAGAAACCGCGTTCGACGTGAGGAGAAACAAACGCACAAAATAAATGCCTCACATAGACGTGGTTCATCTCACAGCGCCTGATGAACAGAATGTTGCTTTGCAGTTTGTACACAGCATGACGCCGACGAGGTGTTCCTGTCCATCCTGAACCTCATTCAGCAGCAGATGGATGACCAAACTCTGGTGAGTCTTTGATCATCAGTAACCTTTGTTTATCACCTGTGAGTGCATCGTCTACATGCTTCCTTTTGCTTTCTCTGACAGGCTCTTGAAATCCAGAACCTGTACAAGATTTCTGTGGAGACGTTGGTGCAGTGTTTGGACTGCAGCTCCGTGCAGACTCAGACCAGCTACCTGCTCAGCCTGCCGCTGCACATAAAGGAGGACGACAATTCTCTGGTGCTGCATCTTCTCTTTTTAGATCTGGACTGTTTTTAAGGAACATCTTGGGAAATGCACTCATTATTACCATTGTGTTCAAAAGTATTGATAAGAACATCAACACCACTCTTTTGTCTGTAAGTTAAATATGAAGCTAGCAGCCAGTTAGTTTGCACACAGACTGGAGACAGGGGGAAACAGCTAGCATGGCTCTGTCTAAAACTAACAATCTGCATTAACGCACCTTTAATATTTTCTTATTTTTAAAACTGCAAATGGACATTTTACACTTTAGATTAAGCAAACAAGATCACGTGTTATTAGTGAGCTTCAGGAGGAACTAGAAGGTGGATTTTGTCACCTTTTATCGTCTTTATGCTAAGCTCGGCTAACTGGCTGCTGGTACAGATTTACTATACAGATGTGAGAGTGGTCTTGATTGATGGTTTTGGATCAAACTGCTACTCTAAGCCTTTCTGAATTTGAACTTGCAAATATTCCTAATGTGAATTTTCAGGAAGACTGCATGACGTCCTTCTTTGAGCATCAGGAGCTAAGAGGCATAAACTGCTGCTTTTGTGCACAATGTGGAATCAAGACTCCATCTAAACAGGTGAGGTTTGCTTTAAATGCTTCCCAGAAAGTATGAACCAGTATATTCAGACATCTTTTTTTTTTCCTTTCTCAGGGTGTCAAACTGCTCTCCCTGCCTCGCATCTTGTGCGTGCACCTGAAAAGGTTTCGAAATAGCCGTGGCGGCACCCGGAAACTGGATTGCATGGTCACCTTTCCAGAAACCTTTGACTTCTCTGAGATTGTCAAAGAAGCATTCTCCGCACACTTTGCTCAGGTGCTTGTATTTCCTATAAATTATCCAGGCATTGTTTCCTTTGTCACCCACAGCTTTTTTGTTCTTGCAGAATGACTGCAAGTACACTCTGCATGCAGTGGTTGTGCACTCTGGTTATGCAATGTTTGGACACTACACCGCCTACGTTCGTCACAGGATCAACCAGCGCTGGTACTATGCAGATGACAGCCACGTAAAACAGGTACTTCTGATCTGATATGATCTGATCTGATCTGTCTCACTTAATGCAGTTTATTTCTGGATTCTACTTGCTGAAGACTGTAAAAATATTAGTGAACTGAACACTTCAAAGTAAATATTGTACATTAATGTCTCTGATTGGCTTGCCAACACACAGGCCTCCTGGGAAGAAGTGAAGAGGACATATGGAGGATATTACAGGTAAATTTCTCAGCATCAGTTTTTATGTCTGTTCTGTGTGGTAAAGGCTCTTTTCAGAAGAGTTGAACCTTGGACTCCTGCTAGAGAAACGGTTAAACATTTTGAGAACTACTTACTGCTTACTATTCCTTGCTTTCTCACTGAGAGATGAGCTGATTGACACTCTTATGTCTGTACACTAAACATGAAGCTACCAGCAGCCACTTAGCTGAGAATCAATGAGGTGAGATGACAGTTCGTATTCAAAGACCTTCCAGATGAGAAGAGTTAGATGAGAAGATGAAGATGGCTCGTATAGTACAACATGTTCATTAGCAACTTTAGCAGCGCTCGTAGGCTCAAGCTAGATGTTTTCCCCTTGCCTCCAGGCTTAATGCTAAGCTAAGCTAAGCTAAGCTAAGATAAGCTAAGCTAACCATCTCCTTGCTCCGGCTTCATATTTACAGATATAAGAGTGGCATCATTCTTCTCATTAACTCTTGTTTTACTGCCGCTGAAGATTATTGTCATTGTCATTTAGTCTGTCGGTTATTTTCTCGATTGATTGATTGATTGATTGATTGATTCTTTGGTCTATAAAATGTCAGAAAATGCTGAAAAACATCAATCTGTGTTTCCCAAAGCCCAAGATGTCCTCAGATGTCTTGTTTTGTCCATGGCCCAAAGATATTCAGCTGGCTGTCACAGAGGAGTAAAGTGATCAATCGATTATCAGAACAGCTGGTGGCTGAGTTAATGGTCGACAATTAACTGATTAATTGATTACAGCCCTAAACCCTGAAGTATGTTGAGTGTGAAACCATTCCTTTAATTCAGAGACGGATGATAAGTATCATTTAACATTTCCTGCTCTTGATACAGAGAGCTTAGACTTTTATGTCTTCTCACATTAACAACTCCAATTCTCTGTTTTCAGCCTCGTCCATAAAATCGTTTCTCACCCTCAAAAAATTTGCAGTTCCTTCAGCCTGCTTAGACTGGCCTCCAGGTGCCTTTGGAGTTAAATTTAACATTTTTTATTAATAACATTTAAAGCCTTAAACGCTCGGCTCCTGCTGACATCATGCAGCTTTTATCCTCCTACCAGCGGAAACGGCTTTAGATCTTTAGACAAAGCCTTATTGTCCGTTCCTCAGTGAAGATTAAAGACTAAAGGCGTTTTTGCATGAGGGCTTTCAAAGTTTTGAACTCTTAAACAGAGGAAATCCGTCCTGTCTGTCACGTTGTCTTGTCTTTCAGCAGCGTTTTGCCTAACACCTGGTAGTTATATTCAGCTTTTATTCCTGTTTATAATGCTGAAATTTGCTCCTTTTACCCCTTTTCTGCAATAACCCTGAGACATATAACTTTGTTTTGTGCATTTCTGTCTAAATGTGTTTACTGCTGTTATGTTTACAGAGACACGGCTTACATGTTAATGTACAGAAGAGTTTCGAAAGAGGACGGACCACAACCTGCATTTTCCGGCTGAGCGGTTGGATAAATTAACCCAGGGGTCATAGTGCAATAAAGGGTGAACATGGGAAAATAACCATAGGGATATTAACTCTTATTAGCTTGCAATCATTTATTGTTATACTTGGATTTTATTGCACACGGTGAATGGTTTTATATTTAATGAATTTTCTGACCTCATAGAGCTCTTTCAGATTAAACATCAGCACAGTAATTTCTGCTAAACACCAGTAGGTGGTGCTGAAGACTAAAAACAGGTCAGAGTTTTCCACTCTCAGACCACACACACTGTGAACACACTCAGCGATACTGTGGGTTTGGTTTGAAGAGAATGCTCAGCTTAGATATTCACTGTTTGGGGGGAAGTACCTGCCATAGGATTCATTTTCTTGACGCTGCTGTCTAGTATATGAGTCACGCATGAAGAACAATGAAGTCACTTTTTTCACATCTGAGCTGCCTTAAAAACAACAACAATCATTTCTTTCTGATTTAAAGCGCTGCATTTTCTCACTACCTGCAGGCCTTTTAACGTGTCATTACAAACCTGATTTGGAATGACACACCTTGATGTTTTTTCACTCGTGTTGATGCATCAACACCCGCAAATCTGAGCTCAAAATGAAGGAATGTCAGGTACTGAAAGGTGCCTGATCTGTATGTGTTTGTTTTGAAAAAGCATTGAGGAAATTACAACAAAAAGACGTTGAGTGCTGCACGTAGGTTAAACATTGCATAAACATTATATATAGCCACGGTTGCACGAGTGCTCAGTGCAGGCTGTCAGCAGGGCCTCTAAAGTTCCCACTCGCTTCGCCAAGAGTCGGGGGACCGTGTGAAATGGTGCTTATGTGCTGCAGAACTCTGACAGAATGGAACATGTCTGCACAGTGCCACAGGCAGCAGGCCTCATGCTTAGTCATCTCGCTGCCATATAGCACAGGCGCAGCTTTCTGTATAGGGGGTGTCTTCCTCCCACGTTCAAAGACCACGGCTAGATGTGTATTTTAAAGGTTAGATTTGAATCAGAGTCAGATATTGGCCGGTGCTTCACAGTGAATTCTATCTTTCTGACTCATACAACTAAGAATGTGTCATTGGAAATAATCATGATAATAAAAACAACTGAAAGGATGAGGAAAAAATGAGCATTTTTACACTTTTAAATGTAAATATGTGGATTGATTTCTAAGCAATGTCATGCATCCTTATTATCTTTAACATAATGGCAGTGGTGGAGCTCAGATCATTCATTTAAAGCAGCTATATTCAATATTTTTACACCAACAGTGAATCAAATGACTGTAATGTGAAGGTGTTGCTTGTAGTGGCGAACTCACAGAGAATTATCAACCAACTGTGCAGCTCCCTTCAGCTCTATGGAGCTTTTTTAGCATCTTTTCAGCTCATTGCTCAAAACAGAGCTAGAGGGAGACTGAGTATTGGATTTAGATTCATCAGTCGGCCAGAAACACAACTCCAAATGAATGCTTTTGTTGCTGTGTATCTGCTGGATGTACAAATAGTTGGTGTAATAGCAAATGTTCACTAAAGTATTTGCTGTGTCAAATTAGAAGTTAATAATACTGACAGCTTGTTTCTACTGCCCCCTAAAGGACAGATGAGCTATTGCAGGTGTAAATAAACTGTAAAGATAGAGGTAAATATGGTTTTATCAATAAAATGTAGTAAAGTATTCAGTGTAAAAGTACTCATTATGCACAGTAATCCCTGCCAGATTGTAAGATTGTGATATATGTATATGTATCATATTATTTGTTTACAGTGGGGCAATGCAACTACATTTAACACAGTACTGCACTTAATTGCAATTTTGATGTACCTTACATATGTATTTCCATCTTGTGCTACTTTATCCTTCTACTCTACATTTCAGAGAGAAATATTGTACTTTTTACCACACTACATTTGTCTAACAGCTATATTCAGTGGCCACTTTTCAGTTCAAGATGATGAAAACAAATTATACGACAAGCAGTTTATAGTTAAAATTATAATAATATAACACTCAGAAAGGGGCTTTTCTGCATGTAAGCCATTATTTTAATAATGCTTCCATGTATTTTTGGTACCTCAGTGTTGTGCTTAAGTATAGTAAATGTACCTAGTTACCTCCACTACCTTTTTATTAGGGGTTTGTATAAAAGGCACATTTGGTGCCTGTGTCCCCATTAACCAGACTGATTGTCCTTATTGTGACCGACTGAAATTGTAGCGGAAACATCACAATTTGAATTGGAATATAAGAACTCCTCCATTTCCAAAGAACTGCTTCTTCTCTTTGTCAGGTTTTAATTAATAATTCATCTTGTATCACCTGTGTCAGGTGGTTGTTCGATGATCACATGTCCAGCACTGCCCTGACATTGTCCACATCACATGCAAACAATACAACTGTATGACAGCACACCCTGAGGTTACATGAATGAACGCCTGGACGTCTTAGTTTCCTTTTCAAGCACGTGTTGCATGTGGTCTTTGTCTTATTGTTTGAGTTTGAGCTCTGTCTGTATGCGGTACCTAAGACACTTTATGGCAGACCATAATCTCTGCACTTGAGTTTTAGCTCTTTATTATGGTCAGGTGTGAGCCGTTTAGCCAAGGACACCTTACGTTGCGCAGTTTTTACGTATCAGCTCTCAAGCAGTGACAGTGATTGACCCAATAAATCAGTAAAACCTTGAGGGAAGCAGATATATGGCGTGAACAGCGTCCCAGGAGGCACGTAGACAATATCAGTAGGGATGATATTCTTTAGGCTTTGCCGTGTGGCAACACTTAACACTGTTTTCTTTGGAGAATATATCGAGGTTCATTAATGCTTTTTAGTCATTGTTGATGTGTGTTTACCAGTTACTAGGTGAGCACACCACTGTGATGCATCGAGGAGAAAATGGAATTTGGCTATTTGAGAACCACCACTCTTAAATTTTCCCTTTTTGTGTGGAGGATTTCACAGGCTTAGATAAATGCCTGTGTCTGACTTTTTTTGAAAGTGACAGCCAGCCATTAAGAATTCCAGCCCTCTGTCTGTTTGATGGTGTTCACCAATAATGTCAAAGAATAGCACTCATGAAGGCAAACTGTAACAGATACACAGGTTGTAATGCCTTCATTTTGTAATGTCAGTGTGTCAGCCCATCATGTTGGTCCAGTGAACCCCATTCATGGGCCCCAGATGATGAATTCTAATGACGCTGGTGATCAACTGGCTTTTCCTGTGGTGCCATCATGGTTGAAATTTGTGTCTTTTAATGAAATATCTGAACAACTTTCATGTCTTTTGTACGGTCAATTTTAAACCAGCAGCCAGTTAGCAATCAGCCTCACCTGTAGGTCGCACTAATCAGCAAACTAGCATGCTAACAAAGATGGCGGATGCAGTAAACATCACACCTGTTTAACATTAGCTTGTTAGCATAGTCATTGTTAGCATGTTTACATTAGCATTCAGCTCAAAGCACCACTTTGTTAATGTACAGCCTCACAGAGCTGCTAGCATGGCTGTAGATAGTTTATTAGGGTGATATTAAAGATTCATTGCCAACAAATGTACACAAACCCTAAAAAATGTAGGCCTGCGTCACTCTGAATTTGGATAATTGTCAGTATACACATATCTACCAGCATAATGTCATTTTCAGTTATCAGTTTTAACAAAATGGTTCAAGAATTAGCAAGGTGTCTGTCCATTTATATTGAAGTCAGTGCAGGCCTAATAAATTACACTTTTCTGACATTAAACATGTTATATAAAGGTAAACCACATCAAATCATGTTCCACCAGTCAAAAGCAGCAGTTATTGCTTCCCTGCTAAGCTAGTTAGCTTTAGCAGGAGTTTAGCTCGGCTTCTTCTCCATCATAAATGGATTTAGCTCGTGTCTCATTTGTGTTGAATAACTAACCAAGATGTCTGTTCAACAAAGCGATATTTTTCTATCACACATGTTAACGTGGGAAAAAATCAGTGAGTAAATCTAGTTTTGGTTTTAGCTAGGGCTTTCTCACCAGCTAGCTTTCCCTCATAACTCACACAGCCAGAGAACAGTAACTGTGGTTTTGCTCTGCTTTTATCTTGGTTTTGTAGTTTCTGCAGTTTTCACATGCTGTTTTCATAGAAATTATACATTTCTATGGCACAATAACTCATTATGAAACAGATGTGAGAAAACAGAGAAAATAAAGTTACTGCATTTTGACTTTGTAGTGGAGTCTGGAGCTGCCTGTGTCATTGAGAATTTACAGGTTTCATTTTCTGGTTCTATTTTTACAGCCTGAAAAAGGAAGTAATTTGTGCACTGTCTCTACACAGTTCCCCTTTTCTGCTCAGGATAGACATTGTGAATGGCCGCTGCATGGTCTTTCTTGTTAAACTGCTGTTTGCAGGAATGCCCCCCTATGAGACGACTCTGTAAGGGAAGAAGAAACCCTGTCCTGACTGCCCCAATCTTTAATAACCTATTTAACAGCAAATCTCTGGATGCTTCAGGGGTGGCAACCCAGCTCACACAGCTATTCTTTGGTTACATAATGAGGTTTCAAATAGGAAATGATTCTCTTTCGCTCTCTGCATGTCTAACATGCAAGCCTGGTGACCATGGTGAAGTCTGCTTTTGTAAATAGCAAACAAGAACTGAAGGCTGGACGTCTGCTGCATGACTTCGATTTTTCCTCTCATATTAAAAAAAAAAAAAAAAGCTAAATCAGATAAAGGAGCACAGAACTGAAAAAGTATCTGTGTATTTCTTCATGAACTGACCATCATCATTATTCAAATGACCTAAATCTTGCCTGGGTCCAGATCTTTGTATCCACCCACTCCACTGAGTTGACTGATTTGTCTGGCATGATGACAAGAAACAGTGGTTTCTTCTGAAAAAGCAGGCAATATAATGAGCACAGCAGGGGACTAACGATTAGCCAATCAGTGCGGTGGGCAGCAATAACACTGTTGTCAAACTGTTGTCACGCACAAGTGTTGAGTTAAAATGATGGTAGATTCAGGTGGATACGCTGGTCTCCAGTGATTGGCCAGGGAAAATCGAAGCCTCCCGGATGAAATGTCAGACTGAAGATGGAAAGTGTAACGAGGTGACAAATTCTGTCTGATATCAGGCAAGCCAAAATCCAGAAATAAACCCTAATTATCTTGGAAGGTTTCCCCGTGATCTGATCTGATTTGTGACCCGTGACACTCCGTAATTTCAAAATGGCTGCTTTTTCCTCACGTTTGGCCGACATCGGTGAATTCTGGCAAGTGCTTCTTCGCTTTAAGTGTTAACACATAAATTGGTCTCTGAATATACTGTGGTGATTTCACTGGAATTCGTACTATGAACGGTTGTGTCAAAGAAGAAGCCTTATCTTTCCCCAGAGTTCATAGAATTTCCTCTCCGGTGGGAGAACGGGGAGTCTCGTCAACACAAAGTTTGCCTCTCTTCACGTGTTCAAGTTGTCCTCCCTGAGATTCTTGGCAGCCTGAGCATAATAAATAGAACATCTGCTGAATTTTCTAGGAAAAGGGATGTCGAACAGTCAAACTGCTATAAGCGAACAGACAAGAAGAAGTGTGGTTCGGATTTTGTCTGGTTTGGTTTGGACGAGAGCTTAAGTTGAGGTTGATTCACTTTCATTTTGGTCGACTCAAAATGGCAAGTGGCACTACTATTTAGTGGCTAATGATACGTATTCAATCTCAGTTATTTTTCAGGTTGTTTATATTTATCACGAAGTGGACTTCCACCAGAGTTGGCGGCATGATACTGATGTTGGTTCTCACAGGAAGTGAGCAGAGGCCCCTTGATAATTGTGGGCCTGACAGGGCAGGGTTATATGAACTGATGCCCCACCCTTGTCTTCGTCGCTCTGTCGTTACCCTTCAGTTAGCGCCTTATCTCAGCTCCTTATCATCAGACTTGAAGATCAGCCGTCGTCTCAGAAGCTGGGCTGCTCAGGTTACAGGTGAAATGGCTTTACTGACGGGCCCCGGTCTGTCTCTCAGTCTGTGAGCATCCTGCCTCAAAGCAAGCGTCTGCTCTGACATGTACACCACCCTGCTCGTGCACCTCCACACTGGTGGCCCCTCTGCTGGTCCCACTAGTATAAATATTTTTCATTTATAATGTGTATTCATTTTGGTTATGTAGTGTTTGTGCATCAGCTGCAGAACCATCACTGAAAGTCACTCAAATGAAAGTGAGAATTAACTTTTGTTGTGACTTGTTGGGAGAAAAACTCCTCAAAACATCATCAGATATTTTCATAATAAATCCTCATCTTCACATGGCATCCCTTCAATTAAAATCCTCCTTCGGCTGCGTCTCACTATACAGGAATGAATGGAATTGCACCTTGAGGCTAACCACTGCCTCGCCGTTCCAGCTCTGAGCCAGCGATAAGCTCACAACAACCTGTTAACTGCTGCAAACACACATTTCAGCTGTGCTTGTGCATGCATGCCAATCAGTTGCTACATCAGTGCTCCAGTTAATGATTTGTACAGTACAAGAAACACCTGACAGAGGGAGAACTCATAGCGAAACTAGCCTAGATGCAAACAGTGTTGGGTTTTTTTCACTTCTCCTTGGTGTACGTTGCCGTGTTTAAGAGACCTGACCCGGGGTCTGCTGTTCACTCGCTCTGTAATATGGGCTGGGCACCTTGAGAAGTGAGCTATCCATTGTCAAACCTCTTTGACCTGCTCTCTCCTTCAGCCTCTCCTATTTCCGTACAAAGACTCTCTAATGCCAGGTAGCTGGTGCTGGCATTCCTGTTGCATTCCACCATGGGGAAGTTGCTGGGATCAGGATGAAAAATGCCTGAAACAAAGGCCTACTCTCATTCACAGGGTTTAGGGTTCTGTGGGAAAGTCCAGGCTGGACAGAGGTTGGATGGCAGAGGAATGCGAAGCAGGGCATAGCTCACACAGTCTCTACGGCACAAACGCAAAGACACATTGACAAGGTAGAGGTCCTCTTACAGAGAGGAGTCAGCCCCCATGGTAGAGGATGATAGGATCCTGGATAGCTGCAGTATATTCTTCATTTATCATGTTTACAGACAGTTTAGTGATTCATTCTGCAGGCTTGACGGGGGACACTTTGATTGGATGTCTGGGTGGAAGCTCGGTCCTTACCCCCTTAAACCACACTGTAAACTACATCTTTTCTAGTGTTATTTGCCTTTACGCGATAGAGACAGTAAACAGAGAGAGATACAATAAAGCAGTGGTTCTCAGCCTTTTTGGCTTGCGTACCCCAAAAGCAAAAGGTTTGTTCACTTTGTGGTGATTCCACGTTCATATGTATCTGTTAAACATGAAGTTACAGCCAGCAGCCAGTTAGCTTAGCTTAGGAGGAAACACCTAACAACAAAAATGGGCAACAACCAGCACCTCTAAAGCTAAATTAACACCTTATTAGTGATAATTTTGTTTAATTTTTACAACTGAAGTGTCAAAATGTGAATTTGCTGTATTGTAGCCGGGTATGTGCCATATTATTTCTTGGCCCCCATCCAAGAATAAGAGGGATGTTTTTTTAACAAGATACAATGTGTGAATTAGTGAGCTTTAGAGGCGCTGACAGATGTATAATCCTAGTTACCATTTGATGAAGCTAGGCTATCTGTTACCCCTTGTTTTCAGAAAAGTTAAAAAAACTAAACATAATTTTGTGAGACAGAAATATCTTAGATCTTTGCTCCATTTGTAAAGGTATGAAGTCCATTCCTTTAGCGCCTCATGCTGAGGTTAAGTGCCTGACCTCGCTGCACCCTCCCTCCCCTGAGTCGCATCTCAACCTCAGCCTGCAGCTTGTGAAGATTTAGACAGGAATTTACTGTAAAAGCTTTTTCATTCTCCCACAACAAATACCAACAGATATTCTTTGTCAGGAGTGAGAGAGGCAGCGAGATAAAGGAAATTTAAAGTGCATTTACATGTCAGGTGAAGGAGGTGTAGGATTTTAATGATCTGATGTAATGGTCATCTACTTATTTTTAACGATGTTAGCAGTATGGCAATAGGCACGGTGATGCTCATCCACCACTATGGTCCAAACTGAAATATTTCTACAATTCTTTAATGGATTGCTATGAAATTTGGATCAGACCTTCATGATCCCCAGAGGATGAATAATAATCACTTTGGAGATCCCCTGACTTTTCCTCTTGCGCCACCATGAGGTTGACATGGGGGGTTTTGAATAAGATGTCGATGAGATGTTGATGATAATACTACAAAAATAATAAGCTTCCTGTCATTATCAACTGTTCTTTGTTGTGTTTTTAGAGTTAATTTGCAACTGTGCTAACAATGCTAACATGCTAAACTGAGATGATAAACATTGTAAACGCTCAACATCAGCATGTTAACATTGTCACTGTGAGCATGATAGCACGCTAATGTTAGCTCAAAGCACTGCTGTGTCCATGTGAGCTGTTAGCATGGCTGTAGACTCTCAGTCTTGTTAACCAAAACTGACGTATTGAATTTCGCAATAAAACTCATCCTTCTCTCTCATCGCGGAATAAGCCACACAGAGTTAAACTGGCCAGCGATATTTCTGAATTCATACACAGCAAAAACAATGCTAACCTCAGTGGTGTACATTCTACTGAACACATAACCACAGATCACAACAACTTGCACATCAAACTAAGACTAAAATACAACCAAAGATCTGCTGTCAAACAGGAAGTCTTCCTGGCTATTGTTAATTTCCACATTTCGCACATAACTAGCAGCTTGTTTTACCTGTAAACACTGTCGATCTCTACACATGAATGAATGCTGACAGTTGTTGATAAACCTTTTTCCACAAAGGTTTTGTCTGATTCGGTTCCTCTTTTTCTCATGAAGATAAAATCATGGCCGAGCACACCTAAACAGTTAAAGCTGACATTTGTTTGTACTCCGAGCTGTGGCCTGCTATCAACTCATGCTGTATATCATCGTCAGAGTCTATACGTAGTGTGTGGTTGTTGGAGATGGAGTATGAAGGGAAATGAGAGGAGATCTGTTGCAGCCCACATGCCCCCTCAGATTCTCTGATGTGGCTTCAAGACTTCCTAGGAAATGTAAGGCCTTCTGGGATAGCACTTAAGTAGACTCCAGAGTTTTGTGAGCGTGTGTTTCGAGTGTGAATGAGTGCACGGGCCTGCGCCTCGCTGCATCTCCATATTTTTTGCACTACTCTACCTTTATTGTGCAACCTTCTCCTTTGATGTTTGAGGACACCGTTGGCTGACTGCGGCTTTCCAAAGAATGAGGGAGTGTCACTGCAAACGAAAGGGCAGAGCAAACTGTAGCGCGCAGGTGATTTTTTTTTCAGGCGGGACACGTTGATAACGTACACAAGGTTCACAATGGTAATTTCATTGTGCTTAAAGGCGGAAGTGAGGTCTCACTGTTTTCTCATGGGCTCTTATCAGTCATATTCAAACAAGGTGCTCTGGCTCATGAGATAAACAGTGAGCCATTATCGTTGCTATCCCCAGTCTGCTGCACTCCTAACGGGCTGCGATGCATTATGGACCACTTTAATGGATAATAAGTGCGTTTAGATGAGGAAAAATGTTAATGTTCAGGGATATTTAATACCATTTTGAGTTTTTTTTTTAAATGCTTTCCTGCTTTTCGTTAAGTGAATAAGGCTGCTGAGAGGCCCAGCCCCTCTCATCTGCAGTCTGTTATGGCGGAGCGGGAGGATGACATCATATTGGTCTCGGAGCGGCGGCTGGTAATTGGCTCGCTCTCCTCCTCCAGCGGCACGGGCCAAACAGAACACACAAGTGGAGCCAGGCAATGCAAGTCAGATGCACCGGGTTTTTCCAGAGTGGCTGGTGGGGCCTCAGTGCAGACTGAGAGCCAAGAGGCCTCGAAGAGGGGTGCACCGATCCAACTGTAAATGTCAGAAATGAATGAAGGGCCTCAACTCAAAATGAAATCTGATATAATGCGCCCCAGGCCAGCCTGTTTGATCTGCTGTACAATCCACTGCTGTAGTCGCCTGGATAACTGCATCTATTCTCCATGATATGACACTGCAAAAGCATTTTCATGTGGAAGTTTTGTAAGAGCCAACGTCAATGAGCTCTCAGCCCACACAAAGTTCCATTACAGTGAGACTGAACTGCTGCACCTCTGGGCTGCAGCGGAGCCACAGCCAGTGGTTGTAATATTAAAATCAGTGCGCAATTTCTCAGTTCTGAAGAAATTCACATGCCTTGCAATGCGGATGCATTACTGATGATAGATGATGTAAAGCTCCACAAGGCATTATTCTGAAATTCATAGCACATGCGAATAATGGCCAGAGGATGAAACATCTGGAAATAAGATTAAACCTCTGCAGGTTCAGATGCGTGTCTTGTAGACAAAAATCTCATCAGCAGGACAATAACATTCAAAAACATCTAATCCCATTAGTTTCTCAAGCAGCTATTTGATGTGGCAACATGACTAAAGCCTAATTAGTTGCAGTGGATGTGTGAATGAGACCTGGTTCTACCCTGTGGCCAGTCTCACACACACAGCATATGGGCTGGGCAGAGATGTTGGATACCTCTTTTCTAATAAAGCACAGTCTTTATCTTTTATAGAGGCTGCTCAGTCATACCACCATGTTTCCTGCTATGTGGTGCTTGTACTAAAAAAACAGAGGTGTACTGATCTTCTGATTACATAGGCGGAGGATTACATAAACCTCTGTGTTATCATCTAAAAGAACAGTTGTGAGAACACGTTTGGTGTCTAAAGCCTGTGTGGGAAAACATGCGTTCCTGTTGTGTCAAAAGAGGGTGCAGTGCTCAGCATGTTGGCACGTGCCCGCGCGCCTGTTGGTTGCCCGTTGTTGTTTCCCCACATCAGTGACAGATAAATGGGTGTAAGTTGTGAACAGAAGGTCACACTGAGCTTGTAGGTGGTGAGAACATCGGAGTTTCTGTCACAGCCGGGACGCAACTCAGCGTCTGCGGGCAAAAATGACTGAGTGAGCAAAAAACTGAATTGAATGCTTTCACTGTCGCTGCTCTGTCAGGTACTGCACTGAACTGTGAAGTTGCGCGCTCGAGTCCAGAGACTCAGTGTAGGTGCTGTAATAATACGTTCAGTATTCTCTGTTTGTTTAATGGACTTCCGGCAGTGACCTGAAAGATAAGATAAAGATTGGCGATCAATGCGACTAAAGTCACGAGTCTCTCTCACTTTTTTTGTTGTGTTGTCACAGCCAATTGGATTGTCTTATCTTAAAGCAGTATTAATTGATTTTTGGCCACTTGGAGCAGCGCAGCAAGCTGTAAACTCAGCGCTGACAACAACACTGTCCCTTATTCTGCTTTTGGCTCTGTTTTTGGTCTCCACCAACTGTCAGGCTCTTTATTTGCTAAATGCTCCACTAGGGTATGACCAGCTAGCTGCTAACTTTTATGAGTGCTCTTTGGTGCTAGGCAGGCAGTGTATAAAAATCTACAAATAACACTGTCTACTGCAGCTGGAAACAGATTAAACCAAACTGTGCAGGGTATAAAACTAAAAGCAATCTGCGGCGCTAACTTCAAACTGCAGAATGTGTGATAATTCGTGTGGGCTCATCACTACGAGTGACTCCTTTCACAGTCATTTGATACATTGCTAATGTAAAATATTGATTATTGCAGCATTTTACGTGGTATATTTCTGTGTAAAATGGAATATGTGAACAAGGCAAAGTCACAAGAGGAAGATGAAATAAAAAGATCTTTCAGATTTGATTGGATTGCACAAAAGTTGAGAGAGCTGAGCCCACCACCCACACTTCCCTCCCACGGCCCACAGGAAGAGAAAAGAAGGGATTTTGACATCAAAACAGTCAAAAATGTTTTGTTTTTTTAAACATACAGTATTTGGCATATAACAAAAGGTAACTGAAGTATTTACACAGGGATTAAAGCTTGGAAAATCTTCATCTTTAAAGTCCCTAAGTATTGTAGATAAACCTTTCAGTACTTGAGAGAAGTGTTTGTTGAAGCATTCATACAATAACTCTGCTTTTGCTGGTGTGAAGCCCATTTACTATGATAATAATGACTTAGCCTTTTCACTTCCTATCACAAGTCACCTGAGGACAGGATTCCACTCAGAGAGCCGGTCCAAGTTTGACTTAAAATGTGAACTTCAGAGGAAAAAGTTCCCATGTAGCCTATCTTTCATTTTTTGCTGCTGCTGATGCACATTTCCCAGTACATCCTCTCTCAGCTGGTGAGCTAGCTGTCGAGGCAGAAACTGCGCCGGAGGGAGGAAATGATTATAGCATAAGGGAATGTGTTATCACTTTCTCCCTCTTGTGCATGCTCTCTCAACCAGTTGAATGTCATACGTTTGTCGTCCTTATCTGTAAGTTGAGAAAGACGCACATTCTCAACTTTGGACAAAAGATGACATGTGTCCTCTGTATTTTTTAGATTTAAATGCTTCCGTGTGTCATGTCAAGACGATTAATCTGGACTGGACATGTGCAGTGAAATATCAAATGTCATGTAGCCCAGGCTATTGTGTGGCTGCACAGGGGAAAAGTCTATACTGTATCATGTTCCCCATCCATCAAACGCTGTTCTCTGGAGGAAGCAGATCCAGCTGTTGTTAGCCATTGATACCTTTGTTGTTCCTGTCTGCTGAACTGCAACTTGTAGTTGCAACCCTCAGCTGCTGTTCGTTCACTTCATGCTCCGTCTGTCTGTAAAAATCATGCCTCATTCTTTCTCTCACAGCAATGTTGAAGTTGAACCTGGCTGATTTCTGATCATCACCTCAGAAATGTCAGCTAACTAGCAGGCAACAACAGAAACAGTGAGGGGGAAATGGTTTAAACTTTAAAGGCTCAGCAAAACTAACACATTTAAGTTGTTAAACCTGTAAAATTGTATGCCTGTAGGCATTAATCATTGTCAAAGACTCTCTGTAGTGTAGCCTAATAAAACATTTAGATGCTGCACTTCAGTAGTCTGAGACTGCTGCTTGGTTAATGTTAAGCTAGGCTAGCTACCTTTTAGCATGTCTACCTGGTGTAGATACTTCTTTTGTCCATTATAATTAGATTTAGCCACAGCTGGTTTAACAAACTCAGTTACTACGATGTTCAAGTATCAAAATAGATATTTCAATCACAGGAGTAACAGAAAAGTGGGTAAATTAGCTTTGGTTAAGGTTAGCTCACCAGCTAGCCTTAACAAACCAGAATGTACTCACTGCAATTTGTTTTTTAATGATGGTATTCTTATAATTTCCCCCCAAATTACACATTTCTATAGAACAATGCTTTTAATATATTAATTCAAAATGTCAAAAGTTAGATTCTGGCTGAACTAAATTTTAATGTAACGTGTAGTTATTGAGTTTGGATTTGTATGGCAGATGATGTTGCAGTGGGGCGTGCTCTTTAATGTTGTGATGTGGGAATTTAGGTCCACTATCACTGTATTTGCATTAGCCACAGTCTGAACTCAGGAAACCCTACAGAATGCAAACATATATAATCCTCTTCACATCTGAGAACACATATCAACTTGACAGCCATGACTGCAAAGGTGGAGACAGCAGCCGCACCTTGAAAGCCCTGGCAACTTTTCATGTCTAGCAAACAGCCACATGTGTCAAACTTCTCCTCCCACGCTGCACATTTCACACATTCCTCAAGAATGTTTGCTTTTTTACCAGGTCAAGAGAATGAATCCAGTGCTGCATTGTGTGGCTCACCGGCTTTGTGCAGCTTTTGGAGGTCATTCTATAAGACTATTTCATCTTGTGCAATTTGTTCTTTGCCCAGTCATCAGATTTTCTGCAGTTTGATTGAAACTCTTGCTTCTCCCAGTGAGTATTTATGTCTTCATGGGCTAACCATAAAGAGAGCCTCCCTGTGCTTTCATTTCCTCAGTGACAGTGGGAATCCTGACCAAGGGCTTGAGCTCTGGCCATGGCTCTAACCATAACATATGTCCCACTACTTCCTGTTATCAATGATTACATAAGACTCGGAAACAAAGACATCCTAGGTTGTCAGGAAAGCAGCTGCCCCCCACCACCCGATTTCCATGAGAATGGGATGAGGAAGTTTCATGGTGACACTGAAAAGGGAGTTTTTGCACAGTATGATAGGGTACTCTAGGATATACAGTATTCTAATTGTTAACAGTGTTTACAGTGCGCAAAACTGTGTGAACCCTTGTTGAAAACAAAATCACATCTACAGCAATGCTAGTGGCTGTGTGAGGCTGTACTTATGCACAGTTGTGCTTTTAGCTAAATGCTAAAGTCAGCATGCTAACATTGTGATGTTTTAGCAGGTATAATGCTTACCATGTTGACTATAGTTTAGTGTTAGCTTCCTAGCACAATGTTGATTATATTGATATTGATATATTGTCGAGTGGGGAACGGAGAAGTCAAAGTGATTAGAATTCATTCTCTGAAGACCACAAAGGTGTGTGCCAGACATTCTGATGGTGATCCATACACTTGATTAGATATTTCAGTCGGGACCAAAGTGGTGGACCAACTGACCCCCAGGCATTGTCATGGCACGAGCATGGCCGAAAAGTTTACAGGTGGTTGATATAAGTCTTTGTACTCTGACCAGAATGTGGAGCAGATGTGCTACAGGATAAGCCGTTACAGGTATCTGGAGAAAATCTGCTGCGTAATGTGATGTCTTACATGCATACTTTTGTGTGCATACAGTATGTAGGTCACTACAATGGGATGGGTTCCCATTATGGCTAGTGTTGAGGATGCAGGGTGACATAGCCGGAACTTCAGCAGAGCTCCCATGGGATGAGGCCTCGGTCCTGGGAAGCAGTGGTCGAGGATCAGCTGGACCACTGCAGCTTCAGGCTGTAGCGGGACTGAGAGCCTCCTTCTTTCCCATCATGGGCTGTCCCACGAATGACATCTGAACAGCTACGAGAATAAGGCCTGTTCCTCCCAGACTTTTGGTGGGAAGAATGGATGAGCTTCTCTTTGCTGACTCTAGGCAAAGAGGAAAAGTTTCCTCCTGGGCGGTAACTATTATTAACAGGCCTGATAGGTTGCTAAACATGGCAGTCCTTGTGGGAATGTTTAGTTGGATCAAATGTCATGTTTCCAGGAGTGTGAAATGATTTTGTGTGTGCGTAGCATGTTGTATCATGATCAGTCTGATCCACCTCTCATAGCTTGGGGGGGCTCTTAGCTTGGTAACAAAGCCCTGGTATCTGGTTCTGCAAGCTTGTTATTTGATTAAGACTAATCTCCAGGTTTTGATTTCAACTGGTTTTGTCTGGGGTGGAAGTAGTTTTTGCTCTTTCTCTGTCTAAACTAAAGCTCAGCCTGTTCAACTGGATTTTTTGTTTTCTGAGCTAAAAAGGGCTGCACCCAAAGTACAGGGAAATGCTGACTAATTTAGGATAGCAAATTACACTACAAAAATTACATTGATTACAGAAATAGTCTGACATTTTGTGAAAAACCCTTATTACATCTACTCCCTGCCCAGACATAGTCTGACACATAGCCCCTGTAAAAGTGTAACTTCACGTTTTTTCTACATCGATCTTTGTATGGATTGAACAAATGTAATATGAGATTTTAATCGGTTAGCTTTAAAGACGCTAGGAGGCAGATTTTGTTGTCTCTGGACAGAGCCAGTCTAGCTGTTTCTCCCTGTTTCCAGTCTTTATGCTAAGCTAAGCTAACTGCCTGCTGGCTGTTGCTTCATATTTATTGGACGGATATGAGAGTGGTATCAATCTTCTCATCTAGTGAATAAGCCAAAATGTCGAACTATACCTTTAACTGTGTGATTTGTAGGAAGAAGCTTGGAATGAACACAGATTTAATCTTTATGGGGCAATTACTTAGTTGTTTCCCATATTTCTGCAGTTGAGTGAGAGATTAGATGATTTCAGTAATGTTAATCAGTATGTGAAATCCCTTGGCATGGTCAGAGACAGGAACGCCCTGGTCGACGCAGATTCAGGCTAATGGCCTGGGTGCCACCAGGCAGGTTGGCCCCTCTGCTCCAATGGACCTTCACTGGACCCCCCACCCATAACAGGATCAAAGCCAGACTGGATGTCAGGGGACAGGGGAAAATGATATTGTCATCCACCCCTGACCATGCCATCACCACGCTAACTCATATCATGGTATTTCCTGCAGATAGGCCTGGTATGCCCCTTTTTGTCTGGGTTTTTTTTATTCATGGGCTCTCTGGAATGCCAAATTACACAATATGCAAGGGAAACATTGGATTTCGCCATCAGCTGAAGTGTTTGTTTGTTTGCATCACAAACTGTGGTGGTAAGCTCAGCGCGAGCCAGTGATGGACCAAAAATTGCTTTGTGGTTGAAGTTAAGTGGTCCTCTCAGGGCTATATCATGCTATATAGGCTTTGCTTCCTGTATTTCACACACTCTTCCTTTGTCTTCTATGCTTAATTGGATAAATGTAGTCTGTTTTGCAATGCCATAGCCAGCCAAGAATGCTAGAATGGTTTCAATTTTACAACATGAGTTACCTCACAGAAACAATATTTCCCACTCCCACTTAGATCTATGAAACTGACAATACTTGTCTGTGTGCATTGATGTGTTTGGTCTGGCTACAGTTCATGACCTGTTTCTCTTGCTGCAACACATGAGGACCATTGTTGTGGCAGGCTCCAATTCTCATACTGACAACAGGTTTATTTTCATCATTCTGTTTGAATGCATGAGATGTTTTGGGGGGTAATAGGGGCCTTCTGAGTCCCCCTGCTGAATTTAATCAAGCAATGAGACCAATGAGGTGAATTAAGGCTGGAGCTGACTCAGCCTTACAGAGGCCTCTTTATACCGCTGCTGAAGTCAAGGGGGCCCAGGGTTAGCATGCATCACACACAGGAAAACGCCAGGCAGCTCCCAGACAGTCCAGGCCCCAGCAGTCTGCCCCTGAATCCCTCCCTGCTCGCCGTTTATAAGGAGCATATCGCCTCACTAGAGCCGCTTTCAAAGAGCTTTCGTTCACATTGCGAGGCCCCCCATTTCCTCTTCTCTCTCAGGAGGGAAATGTAAGTGTGCAGGAGTGGAAATGTTGCAGAGTCGAAGGGAAGTGAATGGACGAAGAAAGCAATGTTATTTGTGGAACGGTGAGGCCCATTGGCTTAAAATAAACTCACACAAAATGACTTACTGGAAACTGCTCAGTCCTCTGCTGCTGATTAATGCCTCATTTTTCTATGGGTACAGAGAGTGTTTGAGAGAAGGACTTGAAGAGAAAGACTAACTTTTGTTTGATCCAAGGTCATTGAGTGGCCAGCTGCAAGGCCCTCTATCTACCCCTGGGATCTGTCTTTCTATTGGACATCCTGTCCCTGATGAATTGTCACTCGTCTCATTTAAGATCACACAGAGGAAGCGGGCCACTGCCAGGACACACCCACTCGTCCTCGCCGGCCATACGGCTCGATCCAGTCGTCCAGCATCCTTCGCACTCAGAAAACCACAGCTGCCACGGGAGCTCCTCCATTGGAATTTTTGTTTGTGTCCTTCCTTCCCTAATCTCTGACCACACACTTGTTCACTTGTGACAGGCAGCCGCTGCCTCTTGGCCCCGACCCAGTCCCGCCCCCCACCCCCTGTCTTCTGCACCGCCCTGAGACATCTGTGTGTTGTGAAGCAAATGAGCAGGAAAGCTGGGGGAACTTCAGAGTCCACTGCTGGAACAGAACAAGGGGGCCCCCACAGAAGAGTTATATAACATGACGAACATAACTCTCTTTTGCAGACGCATGCCGGGCTCTCATACCGTGAACATGGACATTACTTTGCATGCGTGCATGTTTCTTTAGTCTGGACGGACGCAAAACTCATCCTATCCAGATATCTGAGTGATTCTTTCAAGACTTGAAGTTTGTCCACTGTGAAATGGAGAGGATGTGATCTCACCCAATTAAAATCCAACCTATGTCGCCTGCTGCTTATGACTTAATCCAGGCTTCCCCTTTGTGCCATGTGTCCCTGTCCAAAGCCCTTGGACGGGGACACATGGCACTAAGGGGAAAATTGGTTCTATCTGCAGTAGATGCAAATTTTGGATATTTCTCACATCCTCAAAGCAAAGGTTTGACATTTTTGGATACACACTTATTCACTTTTGTGCAGAGAGTACAGTGAGAAGATTGATACCACCCTGAGACGTGAGAGTAATATCCCAGAAATCTCATTTAACTCTCCACCGGAAACTGAATAAGCGTATTTCTCAAAACGTCAAACTACCCTGTTAAAGGACTCTTCACAGCAGCGTTGCGCATTTACCAACCTTAATGCCTTGTCCTGGCACCTTATAGAACCCCTTTGTTTAAAGTGTACCCTCGTACTCTCCCCTCCTCTGTCTGCTATTACTCTTGAGTGCATGGTAGAGAATAGGGCAATGTTCTCAGAGGCTCTGGTAGGAGTGAGGGATGCAAGCTGCCGGACGTCAGTCTTGTATACAGACTTAATGGAGGAGGGGGAGATTCAGCAGTGACCGAGGCCCAAACTGTTGGAAAGAAACCCTCTTGTGTTCATGACCCAGACGACTAAAAGACCAGGCCCGGATGTTGCTATCTGTCCCGTCATTGTCTCCTCAAATGTTGGCATTTGAGTTTGAATGATGGCTTTTAGTTTAGCCAAAACATTCCTAAGCCACAGTGTGGAAAACACCCTCTTCTTCCTGTGCTGATTTGATGAGGCTCCATTTGTTTTCTAATCTCGGTGTGTAGTTGAGTGCAAATTAGCCGGTTGCACCACAGGGCCTCCAATCGCATCTTGAGGATTGATGGGTGGGCGTTACTCAAGCATTGAGGAAGTGGGATTTACACATACAAAAAAATATAATTATGAGATGCTGGGTAGAGGAGACCACAGCAACTCTTTGGAGCAGTGTTGCTCCAAACAGTTATTTCTCAGATCCTGCACATGGTTTGCTGAACTTCTCCTGGAAAGCACCTTCGTTCTCAGTTTTACCCTCATCCATTCTTCAGTGAGAGGAAGTGACAGGACAGTTTTGATGTGTGACACTGGCGATAGAAGCGCGCTCCACACTGCTGATAGCCTGACCAGAATAGCATGTGAAAGAGCGAGAACATGCAACTACCCATGAACATTTATGCCGCCTACTTTTCATGTTTGGGAACGGGTGTTTAGTCCACTTCCAGCGGGGTGTAATCAGTTGATGTGAAAGCATATAGTATGCAACCATGTGACAGACAGAAGCCACTTTATCTACTCTGCTGGCTGAGCTACACCAGCTATCACTCAGTGCTGGGAGGAGTGTTCACCACTGTTCACACCACAGCATTCCAGCCATAGCATCCTCTTCTCTACTGTCAGTAAACCCAAACAGCCAGCTTGACTCAGAGCACATGGGCAACCTGTAATCAAGCTTGGCCCTGAAACTGGCATGTAAAAGTAAATCCTGTGTTTATATCCGAGAGAGGCCTCCCTCATGGAGCGGCTTACTTGATCTTGCACAGGAAATACATAAGATGATGTTAAGCTTCAAACCAGTCTCTGGGATTAAAGATCTTGATCGCCCTCCACCTCCTCTCTCTTTCTCTATCTTTGTCTCTTTCTCTTGATCTGTGGCAGTCTGCCCATCTCCGGGCCCCCGTGCTCTGGTGGGTTCAGTGGACTGGTATGCAGCAGGAATCTTTGGATCAAGGTGATTTCACGCTCCTCCACGTTTTCCCAGGGCTTTGGGCGCTCTCTGTTACCTCTGTGGAGCCCGGAGTGTGTGATAGCGGCTGACATGTGTTATCATAGGACACATGCACTAACAGAAGCAACAGGGTAAGGCTGCTTTATCTGTCTAACACCTCTGTTTCCCTCAAGTGTCGGGCTTTGACTGTCTGGTATGGTAGGCTTCTTTGGCCTCTTGCAGAGAGACCCCCTTTGGACAAAACACTGACCCAGGGATTTGTCAGCCTCTTCGTGAACAGACAAAGGGATAACCCTCCGACATGAAATCTCAATTCTAAGATGAATCCTCTCAAACGTTCACCCCTTCCTTTGAAGTAGAACTAATCTTGCTAACCTTGACATTCCCTCAGAGACAGTTCCCACTCTCACTTCACAGTCTGCTCTCATAATAGCTCCACAGTGCTCTTTTTTTTTTCTCTCAATGAAACTCCATATCTCATTCAGCTCTCTGGTGACTACTGTGAAAGGGGGAAGTTTGTGAAGTCGTTCCAGTGAGAAGTGGTTCAGTTCAGCTTCTGTCATTCAACCCGACTGAAAGTTTCCTCTATTTATGCTAACACGTGATCGGAAGCAGCACACTTACATGCATGAAATTTTTTTTTGCATTTTTCGATGCCTTTGATAAGGAAATTAGCACTCACAGCTGCACAGAGAAAACAAACAGGACTGAAATGGCCTTCAGACATCAAAAGTGATAGGGAGTTGGCAAAATCATGACTTCCTCTTCCATTATAATCCTACCTTTTCAGATTATATCCTGTCTTAGAAGGACAAAATAACAAACACTTTTAGACATCCTGGACATACCACAAGCACTCTCTGCAGATTTACATGTCCATCCTCATACTTTCATGGTGGCATGCCAAAGGACTTCCTTTAAGGAAAACTTTTCCCTGGAAAGAGATCAACATGCCGTCCACACCCTTCACCATAAGGATTTCTACAACATCACAGTGTGTCCCATGGATCCCAGCTCATGTGGCAGAACTATGACCTAAATGACAGTTTCAGAGAAGCTATGCTCTGATTCAGACAATCACACATTATTTAATAGTAAACCTGTGGTGACACCTACAATAAAGAAAATGTACTAGATAGCGTTTTGTCCCAAGATACACGTCATAACAAGACCAATCATCTACAGCCATGCTATGTCTCTGTGAAATGTACTTTAGGAGGAGCTGTGCTTTAAGCTAAATGCTAACATCAACATGCTAACATGCTCACAATTACTGCTAACATGCTGATGTTTAGCATGCATAATGTTACTGATGGAAAGTAGCCAATGAACAATAGATTTGCACAAATTTAGGTTTTGATGTGACATACTGTGACATAATAACTGCAAAATTTAATGATAATCCATCTGGTAGCTACTGAGAAATTCAACTCAGATGCACAAATTTCAGTCTGAAGCACGTTGGTGGACTGACAGACCAACATGTCTATAGTCACGCTACTAGCACAGCTAAAAATGTCACAAATCATGCAGAGAAATTACTAGTGTCACAGATTCCCCATTTAAAATGTTGAAATAGAAATAAGGGGAAGCTCTCAACAAAATATTCAATAGCTTCACTCTGTAGGTATTAGCCTAGCGTATATTTGAAACACAGGCTGACAGCTAACAAGAATAAAGCTCAGCTAGCTAGGAGACATCTGGCTAATATGATAGCTAGTTAACAGCTAGTTTCTCAGCTAAATTCAAACATTGTTCCTGTTTTAGTTATTTTATTTATAAATGATGGATTTGTCTGACATCTTCAATTATTCAGGCACACTAAAAGCAGATTTTCTTCAGAGTTATTTTTCCCACTCAAAATGTCCACAATGACATATGGTCGATGAGACAAACTTTATAGTCTGGTCCTTCACTCCACAATGAGCCACATTTAGCCTGTTAGCTGTTTGAGGAAGAGTATTAATAAGAGGTTGTGCCTTTGATTCATTGCATGCTCCTCACATACTGTACATACTGTATGTCCAGCCATCTGGGTTGCAGATATACAGACCTAATGGCAGACAGTGCAAAGTGCTGATTTGTACCATGAACTGCATATAATAATGTAAACTGTCTGTGATTTGTACACTAGTGATGTGGCATTTTTCCAGTTTTCAATACAACAATGTTTCTGTTGATATTCACTCTTACGCTGCCTTCAACCAAGCAAATATCAAACGTTTTTCTTTTTTCTTTTGTTTTTTTTATACAATAACCTAAACATAAGTTTTGCCATTTATATTGCACGACTTACTGTTTATGGTGGTTTGGATATGGTGCTGATCCACTGTGCTAAACATCTAATGATAGGTAGATCTTTTAAGAGGTTATGGCAAACAAAAGATGATGAGTTTTATGTGCAGCTAGAGCTGTAAGGAGGCCCCATATGATTGCATCTATTTTGTTGTTAAGTTATTGGATTTGGGGGCTTCAGGGGGCCCAGCAGATGACAAGACAAGTGCATTATTAGCCAAGTGGAGATACAGATTGATATTTCATGTATGGCAAGTAGTTTCAGTAAATAATTGTCATTTATTTTTTTTACCTCTCACCAATGTTATGCTAGCTTTTTCATAATTTTGCCTTTCATTCTTCATTGTTTCAATGTCATTTCTGTTAGAGCACAATAATTTTTTTTTTTGGATTTCATTTTTATGTGTTTTAATTTTCTGTTCCTTAAAAAGAGTTTAAAAATGTAAATAAATACAACCAATAAATACTTAGAGTTAAATAAAACTGAATCAGTTTAACAATTTTTAAAATGTTGTTGTAATATTAATTTCTTCAGAATCAGAATCAGCTTTGTTGGCCAAGTACGTGTACACACGTACAAGGAATTTGAATCCGGGTTTTTGTTGATCTCAGTGTTTCACACAGTTCCATGAGTAATTTACAGGAACATGAAAATAGACATTTTGTATGTAAAACAAATACAAAGATAGACAAAACTTGAACATTTAACTATGAAAGTGGGTGAAAAAAAATGTATGTATATATAGATATATACATAAAAATTGTTTATACACAGGTCAAGTGCTTCTGTAAACTGTAAACAAATTTAAGTTCAACAGAATAAATATTCGTGATAGATCATTTTATATACACGAAGAAGTGTGATTATATACAGTATGGTAGAATATGCATGTACTGTATGTACATGTCAATATATATACAGTATATATGCGTGCTTAGATTTACATTTAGCAATGATGATGATGGCTGTAAAGCACACACTTTATAATTTGAAGGTACAGTGGATGTTTTAGTTTTAGCTAGATGTTTTAATCTTTTACATTTCAAGTATGATGATAATGCTGCTGCTGATTATTATTATTATCCTACAAATCCCGCACATACTAGCTGTGTCCTTTGATTTCAAGAACAAGCAAGTGCCCAGAAAAGCTCATATATGTAATTACTAAGTCCATTGTTGTTATTATCCTATATTCCATGCAGAGGCATGTTAAAGCACCATAAAAGTAGGTTGTAGTCTAAACCAGTTGTGAAGCATATGGGACCTACGTCATGGTCGGCGTGTCTGCCTCTTTCTAAGTATTGTTAAGAAAGTAGAGCAAATAAAGGCTGAGGACCAAGACCGGAAGCCAAGCAAACGGTTCCTAGAAGAGCAGTAGGTAGAGGGGTACGGTTTGCGTTACAGCGGCTTTTATTCTGAAAGCCGAAGCCGGATGTTGTCTTCCTCGCTGCGTCCGCTTTGACGCAGAGCAGGGAGCGTAGAGGAAGAAGCGAAGTGACTGAGAGGCAGCACGACTGGAGCAAACCCAGCAGTCTCAGCCTCATGCTTCATCCTGGGCTCCTCTCCTCCTCCTGTCCGCTGTCGACAATATTGTGACAATATTTATTTTTTAGCCCTACTATTTAGCCAAAAAAGGAGAGGAGGGGGAGAAGGAGGCCGAGTCATGGAGCTTTATTGCCTGGAGTCGGACATAGCCGTGAGAGCCCAGCCTGACCCAAACATCCTCTATGATGACAGAGTATTGCAAAGTTTATTAACAATTGAGGACAGGTTTTTACCTCAAAGCTCATATTTCCAGCGGGTCCAGAAGGATATTCAGCCTTATATGAGACGAATGGTTGCAGGTTGGATGCACGAGGTTTGTGGGCATTTTATCTATTGATTGGCTGCTTTAGCTAATGAGAGGTTTTTTGTTTTTTTTGCATGTGTTCGCAGACATTTAAGCTAATTCTGGCTGTTTAACTGAGTATTTTAGTACACAGAGACTTGTCATGGATGTTGACCTAGTTGACAATTGAATGAGAATGACTCACCAAAGGCGTGGGAGAGTCGGAAATTCCACCACGGAGAAAATTCAGCTTCAAAGAAATAGCCTAGCTTGATATTTACATTGGTTAATAGCCGCAAAGTTGGTCCTTTTTGCTAACTAGCTAGCTCAGGCGACAGAGGGGAAGTTAATCTTAATTTACATGATCGAAAAGCCGACATTTCTCCTTCGTACTAATTATTATTAATTTTCTAAAGTGACTCAGGCTCGTCGCCTTTGGTCGGACAACGTGCTTGCAAAACCACTTTCATTTTTGAGGCTAAAAAACGCCTCGTGCTAGCAGGATATTCTGCTTTGTAACTGTCGGGAAGTGTTTTAACACAACTTGTGAACATTGTGCACACGTTTCAAAGCTCTTGAGTGATAGATTTTAATTTTTAAATATTTTTTGAAGACGGCCAGCCCCAACAAGGAAGAGGAGCTAAATGGCGACGGGTTTCGCCGAACGACTTCCGATTGAACAAATTTGTTTCTGCCTTGACTTTGCAGCCTCTGACTCAGAAAAGAGATGTGAAAATGAGCAATTTAAACTTTAGCTCAATGACAAATACCAGTGTGGAAAAATCAGAGCAAAGCCACCCACATGGCCTGCTGCCCCTCTGCTCCAAAGCACATACTGAAAGTCTAGTTTCTATTTAGATTTTTCCCCTTTTACACAAGTATTCACATGTTTACCTAATATGTGTTTTTCTGTTACATTTCTGTCTCATTTTAGGTGTGTGAAGAGGAAAACAGTAATGAAGACGTCTTCCCTTTAGCCATTAATTATTTGGACAGATTTTTAGCAGTGATGCCCACGAGAAAGAGTTATCTGCAGCTTCTGGGAGCTGTGTGCATTTTCCTGGCCTCCAAGTTAAAGGACTGCCGGCCGCTATCAGCAGAAAAGCTTTGCATGTACACAGACAACTCCATCACACCGCGGGAACTGCTGGTAAGAACTGAAGTTTCCAAAGCCCCGTTCATTCAGGAGAGCCCCAAAATGCAGTGTCACATTCTGGGATGATTTTATAATGCTAAAAGCTATATTGGTTTCACAGGAAGTATCCCATTTTCCTTATAAGCGAGCTGTGCACAATGCAGCCACATCCTTTCTCTGGATCCATGTGGACTGAGGAGGCGTGATGCCATCTAGTGCCAGTTATGCAGCATAGAATTTGGATATCATGCAGTCCATGAGGTTGTTCTTTGAGCTAGAAGGGTTTATACTAAACTCAAATACTCTTTAATCTCACCTCCCCACATGTGAACAAGTTTTAAACAAGGGGAGTATTTCTCTTTATGGCACTGACAAGAATACTTTTAGTTCTGTCTCACTAACATGCGGCTTATTGAACAAACTTTCTAACCGTTGAAGTAATCAGCAAAGTAGCCACCATATTACGGCTGCAACTGATGATAGCTTTCATTATTGATTGTTTTCGCAGTCATTTTTTTAATAAAATGTCAGAAAACTGTGAAAATTGCCATCTTCAAATCACTTGTTTCATCTGCGCAGCACTCCAAAAGCCAAAGATATTAAGTTGACAAACAGCCTCCACTCAAGGTCCACACAAAAGCTCATTCTGGACCTTTTTACCATATCACTCAGTCCTCATCGGCACGTTAAGGTTGCTAAGTTGCAATAGATCTATTGATTTTCAGAGTTTCCTTGATTCGGAGGTATCCAGATTACTGAAACAAAGAAAAAAAAGACTAATCGATTAGTTGATCAACAGAAAATTAATAATTTCAGTCCTTTTTAAGGGCTTGATTGAGATGCTAATCTTTAAATGCACCTTAAATGAAAGCAGCAAATCCTCTAATCCAAAAATGCCTTAAACGATCAATTTTCAGTCGATCAGCTGATCCATACATCAGCTAATTGATTCAGTTGTCGACCATTTTACAGCCTGAGGTCAGACCTGCTTCTTGCTCCAAACAAACCGCTCCACACGCTCTCTATACATCCTCCTGTGTTGCCTGCAGCTGTTGAGGGAAATGACATTCGTCCCATTTGATGCTCCATATTGTCGTGAGACTCCAGATTCCTGGATATCCTGACAGGATGCACAGAGAAGGCAGCAAGAGCCAAAGAAAGATGCTGCAGCTCTTCCTTGTAATGAACACTGCTGATGCTTCAGCTGGAAGGGAGACGTTGGAGAGGGTGGAGGGGGCGGTTGTGTCGGGGAAGCTGTCCAGGAAGTGAGCGCACCGAAAGCAAACCTCCGCCCTGCTCATCTCACAGTCAACAATCTCCACACGGACTAAAATAGGTTAAAAGAAAGGGTGTGTGCCAGGTTATATACAGGAAACGCATGTAAATGTAAAGATGGCTGAGGTGGTGGCTTGGTGGGGGGGCTGTCCCTGCTGGCATTGGGGTTTAAATGTTTACTATGTTTGCTTTTTCTAAGACATTTCTCCATATTGCAAATGAGAGGCCGAGTTCAGCATTTATTTATCAGGGTCTCTCTAACACTGGCCCGTAAGTGTCCTGCATGTGGCAGACATCTTGGTTTTGGTTTCTCCTGCAGTGAAGTGGCAGCAGATGACTGGACGGGCGACAGAGCTGAGAAATGTCAGGAAACGCTGCAGCCGCCCCTTCATCAGGGATGTTGAGTCGCTTGTTGAGAAATCTGGAAATTAAAACTCAAGTTTGTGATCATATACCCCAATTTGAAAGTCGTGCAGCGTGTTTTCAGATCCCTCGTGTTCAGTCGTGGAGGTCTGAAGAAAATCTCATTAGTAAATTGGCACGGCACGACTTGTGGAAAGTTGAAGACCTGAAAATGGTGTCACTGGTTATGTTGTTGCTTGGGTACAAATGAGTTTTTTTGTGGGTTCTGATAATGTCAGGATAACATTGTCATTTTTACATCTTAAAACGCAAACATGAGCACGTTTTCAGGTGCAGATACGTCTTTTTATTCCATTTTTTTTTTACTTAAGTTGCGTCCTTGTTTTTTCCTATTTTTGCTCAACATACTGGAAAACATTAAAACTCCAGTGACTTGGTGAATTGTTAAGATTGACTCAACACACAGGAAATTAAATCATGAAAGGCGTGCACCTCTCTGGCTGGTACAAAAGCTGACTGTATGAAGAGTCAGCTCTGTGCTGCTGCCTGTGCAGTGCAAACTCATTGTAGCTGTTTGAGGCTTGTGACAGGAAGGAAGGAAGGAAGGAGCGAGCTGTCTCATTGGCAGGGCCTCTAAGCAGGGCAAAGCTTGTCACATGCTGGCGATATGAATACAAAGGATGCGAGGAATGAGAAAGGCATGCAGATAATAAGATACAGCGAGGAGAGATAAAGTGAAGAAATGCTACTCTTCTTACAGAACCATTTCCTCTGGGAAAAGGGACGGACTGTGATCTTTTTCACGGTCAATGGAGGCATGGCAGCACACCATTTAACCCTCTAACTAAGTAGATTTTGCCAAGAAACTGAATTTGAACTGTCTGACACCTTTTTCTATCACTGTTTCTGTCTTGTAGGACTGGGAACTGGTTGTGCTGGGCAAGTTGAAGTGGAACATGGCCTCCGTCATCCCCAATGATTTTATAGAGCACATCATACGCAGGCTGCCCCTTCCCAAAGACAAGCTGGCGATGGTCCGCAAACACACGCAGACATTCATTGCCCTCTGTGCCACAGGTAACGCAGCTGCATATCATCCCATGTGCCTCTTTCTTGCTCGCCTGCTCCCTCGCACGCTCACTTTGCTGCCCTGTTATTCCCACATCCACCAGAATATTCCCACACACACAAACATTCTCCCATCGTGAGTCATCTGTGACCTCTTTCTTCTCTCCGCATGCTCTGCTGGCTGCCTTATCCACTTTCTAGTTTCTCTCCAGCCTGTAGTAGGGGCTTTTCTTCACAGCTGCTGAAAGCTGCTTAAAATGGTCATTTCCAAATGCCTCTGCTAAGTTCCGGGGAAAACGCCTATCAGCGCTGTGTTTACATAAGCCAGGTACACGGATAATGATAGTGATTGTACTCTGGTGTACACACACACACACACTGCTGTGCAACTCTGGTGCAGCTGAACTGCTCGGCCTGTATTGTTTGTTGACAGGGAAGCTTCCAGGTTTAAAAAGTAAGGGCAGTGATCCAGTGATCTTCCTTCCTCCTCCCATCCCCGGCCTCATGTCCAAAATAAACTGGAGGCTCTGGAGAAGCACAAACTCAGATGTCCCCTTAGGCCTCTCCCTAGGTGAATTTTCATGGCATTCCTCTGCCCATACGAGGAATCCCTCTAATATTTTCATATCCTGGACAGAAACACTGCTGCAGGATCAGCTAATACACGTAATATACGGCACTCCTCTGTCACAAGACTGCCTTTGATCTGCTCCCTCCTTTCAACTAATTCAATGATGGAAATAAACAGTGGTGGAATGTGAGTAAGTACATATACTCAAGTACTCAAGTAGAAATTTGAAATACTTGCACTTGAGTATTTCTATTTAATGCTACTTTGTACTTCTACTCCAAAGCACTTCATAGTCAGATATTGTACTTTTTGCTCTGTTATCTAATAGCTTTAGTTGCTTCTCAGATTAGTGAAAACCACATATCTCCAAATTTGGTGATTTTTCTGATAAACTGAAAGATAAACTGTTTCTTTATGGGTTGAGGAAATTCTCCTCCTTCTTCAGCTGAATAAAAACTCTCTTGGATCAGCTGGAAAATGCATCGTCACAAAGCTGAAAACAGGCTGTTTTTCTGAGCTCATGAAACTTTTCGGACGGCCAAACATATGATGATCAATGCGTTGCTGTCGATTAAAGAAGCCAATAGTGTTACATTAGTTAAAATGAGCTCAACCTTAAACACAGACAGCAGTAAAATGCAACACACACATTAATGCAGCAGTAATATTGATCCAAATACATCAGATATAATAATAAAACACAGACTATGGGTACTTTTACTTCAGTAAGGTTTTGAATGCAGGACTTTTACTTGTAGTGGAGTATTTACACATTGTGGTATTAGTACTTTTACTTAAGTAAAATATGTGAATACTTCTTCCACCACTGAAAATAATACAAAGGAGGTCACTTTAGTGCAATAAAATTCCTCCCAAACACCAGTGTGGTCAGATCTGGCCAATAAGCACTTGTTTACTAGAGCTGGTTATTGGAACCATAGGCTCCTTCAATGAGCTTCATGCCCCGTTTAGCACAGTTTTAGTGTCACACTTTTTTTTATATTTGGGTGTGTTTCAGTGGTCGCCTCTGCTATTCATAAGCAGCTGGTTATATCCAAGCACAAAGCAGCCGCAGTGGGAGAAAAAAAGAGGCCTGCTGTGGTTATGCAGTAATGTAAATGTTTGGAGTTTTATATGGAGTTGAGATGTTATTCTTATGATGGAGGAGCTCCTCCTATGGACAGCTGGCCCCTGGGGGAGAGGATGGGCGTAGCGAAGCAGGCTGCTCTCCAGGGTTTAATCAAAGCTATCAGGCCACCATGGCTGCTTTGCCCTGGGCTCGGGTTCTGCGCTGGGTTGGATTTGTACAGCATTTACCAATTGCGTGTGCCAAGTCTCTGCCTTTTTGAGATTAGTGTTGGTCATGCCCATGTGCTGAGACCAGAAGAAGCCTGTGTATTGTTATAGTGGAAAAGCCTCCAGGCCCTGTATTCACAAAACATCCACTAAAAGTTTCTCCTTTGGGGGAGTCAGCTGCTGCAGGTAACGTGCCTCATGTGGCAGCATTTGGGAAATACACAAAGAGAATGACCTTGATGCTTGTGGTTCATACGATGATTGGACGCCACCAACTCACTCTTAGCGAGGAACTTTTAGCAGCATTAAGGAAGACTGGTAGCGGTCAGATAAGACGCTTTGTGATCGCTGATGGGTTTTCCATAAAATGAAAAGAAGTGTTGAGGCGGAAGCTGAAGGAAGGTTTCGTTGACAACCACATCGTGAACTGTTCAAAAGCAGCTCCGGCTCAGCGCTCGCGGAGGTGTCGTCTCCATGGCTGCCTCCTCTTCCACCTCCAGGCCTGGTGTCGCTTAAGCCTCAGGACTTGGATATGTACCCGGGGGGAGTTGTTCCTGCTGGAACTCATTGCACGGCGAGTAGGAGGATTCCTACTCTGCTTTTCTAATCAGAGCTGAAGTTTCTGTGAAGGAAACCACACAGGTTACACCGTGCAGCCGTCTGTTGAAATTCAGACTGTGGGAAAGACAGATTCAGCTGTGGAGCTTGCATGTTGGGGATGATTCAGATGTTTGCACCTCTTATACTTCCTCTGGGCTGATTCAAAGTGTTGCAGCTCTGAATGTGATTTCTGTCTGCCTCTATGGCCTAAAGCTGCTTCTTGACTGATCGCACATTGATACTCTGCCCTCACCAGACGACAGTCTTGCCATGAACCCTCCTTCCATGATCGCCACTGGCAGCATGGGAGCTGCTGTCTGTGGCCTGCAGCTGGACCACACTGACCACAGGCTGAGTCGCGACCACCTGACAGACCTGCTGGCCAAGATCACCAACACAGAGGTGGTGAGTACAACCGTGAGGGACCTGCCAGAAGTAATTACTCAATAGTTTTAGTGCTACACAACAATGCATTGTTAATAATAATCATTGCAACATCTCACGACAGCAGCATAAAAGGCCCTTTAGTAAACAACAGCGATGACTTCAGTAGTGGCAGATTGAAGCTATTTACTTTTCATGGAGAGCGAGAGAGAGGGAGAGCGAGCTTTTGGCTCTTGGCTGTGGAGCCAGACTGCTTCTATAAAGAGCAGCGGCAGAGGGAATGTCTTCTTAAAACTCAGAGCCCACATTCTTGTGGCAGGACACATGCAATTTCTTTGCATGGCTCCCACTTTAGCTGTGTGCCCCTCCTGGTGGAGGAATATGTTAGTAATGAAGTCGAGGAGCGTCTTTTCCAGAGCAAAGGCCAATGAAGAAAGAGGAAGTAGGCCAAGCCGTCCGCAAACCTGCAGACCAACACTTTAGAACGAATTTATAAACACATGAAAACCCGCTGGCTTTAATGTATTAGTTGAGTTACAGCTTCAGTGGGAGTGAATGGGGTTTATAAATACTTAAGCATCAGGATTGAAGGCATTACTCCATATAACTCATAAAATGTTAACGTCATAATTAACTTATGTATATTTGATCTAAATACAGTACATAGGTGCTGTGTTTTGTATATACAATGGGAGTAAATGGACCTTTACACAGTGGACTTACACATGTTAATGTATTATATATGAGTAATAAGTCATAACCTCTACATGCCAACGTAATGAACTTCTTAATCAGTCTGCATTAATTAGTGTTGAAATTTAAATGGAGTTATAAATACAATGGAAGTGAATGGGCCTCCGCAGACTTTAATGCATTATATAAGTCATAAAAAATACATGCAGTCACGATGAGCTTTCATCAGTTTATCAGTGCACAGTAATAAGCATTTTGAAATTCAAATGGACTTTGTGCTGTGTACAGCCAGTGTGCTACAACTGCAGTGGAGGTGAACGGGCCTCCATAGACTTTAATATATTATATAACCTTATAATAATTCATAAACTATAAATGTAATCAAAAGTGGGCCAAACAGGACCTTTTGTACTGTGTAATCTAGCTGAGACATAAATCCATCGGATTTCAACGGACATTTGGAATTAAATATTACTAAGTCACAGTATGATAGGTAATAAAAGTCACAGCAGACATAAACAAAGAATTATGTAGAATCTGACATCAATCACTCCCGTGTGTGCTTTCATTATCCCAATGACTCATTGTTACACAGAGGACCAGTTCAGACGCCTAGAAATCCAGAAAGACCACAGCCAGTGGGCCACAGGAATAACACGGTTGCCTCTTTAGCTTGTGGTTACGTTACCATGGAAACGAGGGCCCCGCAACCCCGCCGTCACAACAGGCCCTCCGACTGCAGCCCATCAGGTTCCAATTATCCGTACATTTCAAAGGAATGTTGGCCTCTTTGCGAGCCTCGGTTCACTCTTTTAAGAGTCCTGCAGCCGGCTCAGTGAGGCAGACCTCCCACATTTTCCACACAGACCTGCAGAGGGACGGAGACCGAGAGAGAGAATCCCCTTTCACAAGAAGAGTTGTCCAAAAACATCCGGCCCCACTGTCCTATTTTCTGTTTTACACCCAAACTCTGAGGGTCAAGGTGCAGTAGGTCAAAGCTATTTCCTCTAGACCTCCGCATGGAACTGACCGTGCTGTAAACTCAAGGGGGGTGGGGGGGGTGGAGGAGGTGGAGGAGGTGGAGGGGAGTCCGGAGTTTCTTTTAGGAGCCCTGTCCCGACACATTCCCCCTATATTCATACCTCAGACATGCGCAGGTCTCGTGTCAGAGAGGGTTCCTGTGCCCACCGTGCAGCTCGCTGCACCGTGTTGTTGGTGATTCACTGTGCTGGTACCCATTGTTCTGGTCATGATGCAGACAGGACCACCTACTTCAAGACGCATAATTCCCCGCTGGTATGCCATGCATGTGACCGAAGCTGTTAAACCACTTGCACATCAGATGTGGCAGCTATGCCAGATATTTGCACGCTGGTGTCTGCATACAGGTGTACAGACAAAACCCTCTGGTGTCACTCCGATAGCTTTATTTGTATATCATGGAGCAACAAACTGAGAACCGGTTTAAACCACTGATGTCTCATTTTTATCTAGAGATCATAAGAGACAAAAAACGATCATGTATTTCTGGTTCCTGGCACATTTATGCTTTGCTAAATTGACAGAAAAGTCAGCCTTGCAGCTGAGTTTGTGCTGAAAAAAAGGTGCCATGCATGTTGAGTAAAAGTGAAAGCATAGAAAGTCTGCAAATATTAACCAAACTGAACGTGGGCTGCAAAGTGTAGCTCGGTTGTAAATGACTATCCTGTTGTCAAAGCATTTAAACACTAACAAAGGTGTAACTGAAGCGTGCGTATGTCTTATGACGTCCGACCCTTTTTTGTTCCAGGATTGTTTGAGGGCGTGCCAGGAGCAAATAGAGCGTGTGCTGGCCACCAGCCTGCAGCAGGGCCAGCAGTACCGGCAGGAGACCGGGGTCAGAGCAGGCAACAAGGCGAGGGAGCAGCAAGACCAGTCCAGCACCCCCACGGATGTACGGGACGTCAACTTATGAACTCCCACCACCACCCGACTCGCACACATCACTCATGGCTGTCTACCAATGAACTAACGGGAGCGAGGGGGGCGTGAGCTGGCAGCGTCAACGACAAGCTGCCACATGAGCGATGGATCTATGAACTGTTAGAAAATAAGAAATTTCTAGTTTTTCTCTTTTTTTGCCCCATTCATTCCCAGTTGGGTGTCCTTTCACCTTTTGTACGGGCCACATGTAATCAACCAAGCTATTTAAAAACAGTAAATTCTTGAAAACTTGATAGTGCCTTAGGTTTCCCAGAATGGAAACCTGAATATATTTTCATACTTGAAAACAAAAAAACAGCATAATTATATGAAATATACGTTTCTTTTGATACAACCTAGCAAAAATAGATATGATAAATAATGTATATTTAGCTAGCATTTAGTTATGTTACTCTCTTATCATCTTTAACGAGCAGTTATCAATTCACAGTTTTATTGGGGTTTCCTCACCTGTGATTCATACTCATTTGTGCAGGCAAATTCCTATAGTGATTGAAATGCTGATAACACAGTACATGGCATTTAAACCCAGCTGATATCCAGCCAGAGGAGCGCTACTGTAGCTAGCTGCTCCCTCTCTCTATCTATCATACTGTGCACCTGTAGCACAGCTTAGTATTTATGCTGAAAAGTGCTGGCCAGGAGTGGGCTGGGCCTGCTCTCAGAGGAGGGACATGAGGGGCGTTGGGGTCTGGAGCAGTGGCTACTGTTAAGGTTAACACAGAGGACAAGGTCAGTTGTTAAGGTCTTGATTTCACTGCTAAATCCACAGACCAGCACAGTATGTTAATAGGACGATATGTACATGCGTTAGGCTATAATTCAGCGAGGCTACATTATTATTATTGTTCTGTTCTGGTATAGCTCTTACATGTTAGAGAGCAATTATAAGCCTGATTTAAAAAAAAAAAAAAAAAAAGTTGGGATGCTGTAAAACGTAAATATAAACAGATTAGCAAGTTATAACATTGTTTTATTTAGGTTTTACACGGCGCGCCCGCTTTTTTAGAATCGGCTTTAGAGAGTGTTTAGTAGCTGCAGGTAGTACTGATGTCGTGTTACCAGAGGAAAAGGAGTTTTGGCAAGTCTTTACCAGGTTTGAGAGGAAACGGATGCAGGTTGAGGGGATTCTTGTCAGGTTTTTTTGGAAAAGAGACGCATGTGGAAAGTGGGAAAATGCTAAAAGTCTGGATTTATGAATGATAGCGAAACAGCGAGGAGGTCAACTTTAAGCTATATGATGTTTCTGCACAGGAGGAGGAAGAGGAGGAGGAGGAACCCCCAGTGACGTCCGGTGGGGTCGGTGTGGTTGTTCTGCAGATTCTCCTGTTATCAGTTTTACCATTAAGTTAAAGAGTGGGCGACAATATTGATGCACTTTTTAAAAACACACTCCTTAAGAATGGTAAGGGGATGGTGGTTGAGGAGAGTTCAGTGGGTTGTTAGGGTCTTTTTTCCATTTTTCTTTAAGTTATTTGATTTTTTTTTTCTGGGCTGGATTCCCACGGGGTAACGCATGTTGTCTTGAAAGCTACGCCCCAACAGGTGACTAGACGCAGGATAATCGGTGTTATAGTGTAATAGTATCTAAACTAAGGAAAGCCAAGTCACTTGTAGACTTAGATTTTTTTGTTTTTGTTTTTGATTCAGTGCGACTATTTAACCTTACTTGAATTTTTGTTCATTCATAGCCAAAACCTTCCAATAGTTCTTTCAAAAAGTTACACAAATACTGTGTCGTAAATATACTTGTTTTGCTCTTTTTTATGTAAACTGCTCTCTGAAGTTTTAAAGCAGTCTTTTGTGAGTTTTCTCCATAATAGACATGGGTAGGTCGGGGTTTACATGGCGGGAAAGTCTGACTGTATATAAGCAATCTACATGAGCAGAAATGCTAGAAATCCTCATTACATTTTAGAACAGAAATGTAGTTTCTAAATTGTATTCATGCATGTTCTGTTGTGCAAAAAGCCAAATGTTTTTTCCCAAAAAAAAGTGCTTTAAACAGAAAAAAATGTTTATGCTTTCAAAGGTTTTGTGTATAATTTGAAAGATAATTCCAAAGTGAGAAAACTAGATTATACACATCATTCTCTTGCTGCTATGAAGCTTTTCTTTTCTAGTCTTACACAAAGATGCCTTATCGTGATTCACTTGTGTGCTGCTATATTATGAAATGTTGTGTATGTAACAAGTCTTTGCTTCTTTGTCGTTCGTGTACTGGAGGGAACGTAACAGTTTGGTGCGGGACTGGAAGTACTTGTGTTTGTTGATCTTTTTGAATAGCATGTTTTATTCTTTTATTGTTTCATTTGTATCTTTATATTCTATCATATTCTTGCTGCTTCTTTGTAATGTTTGTGTTCCTCAGGTTAATTTGGATGGATAGAGCGAGAGCCCATCTCGCATTTACCTCATCAAACTTCACATCACGCTTTCACTCTGAATTTGTTGGACGGGTTTCACTTTTTTTTCTGTCTGGATGAGAGGAAGGACGATGCCTCTTCTCTTTAAATCAAGAAATGTCTTCCACTGAGCAGTTGTAAGTGCCTATACTTTAAAATAGGTTATTCATATATCTAAGAAAAAGCAGCCTTTGCTGTATGTTATACATTTGCGGAAAAGACAAAAAAATGTTATTTTTCCTACTTGCCGTGTTTCGATCAGTTCATTGGAATAAAGTGGAATAGTGTTTATTTTTGAGGTACCCATTTAGTCAAAGTTTAAACCATGGCAATGTTTTTTTCAGTTTTCAGTGTGGTTGTTATTCTAAACTCCTCTCCCACTATCCCCATGTGCAACCACACAATGTACCTCAACAATTTCTCCTCAATAAATTGGCTAAAATCATGTGACTGGTTGATTTGTCTTCATCTGCTGCAGAAGCAAGAATTATATTGGGCTGTGTCTTTTGTGAGATCATCGTGCCTTTGTGGTTCCCTTAAAATGGCGACTAAAAGCATGGACAAGTGGTTAAAGAAGTGGTACAACTTTAAAAATGATATGTAAATGACTGTAAATATACACTCTTATTTCTCCACATAAACATACAGGTATATAGTATCTACAGGTGCTTAAGATTTCAGATTCTTTCTTTTTTTTTTTTTTAAATTACATTGATTCATAGTATTAAATTTTAAGTTTGTCAATTAAATTGTAAAAAATGGTTAAATAATTTTTCTTCCGGACCCTCTTGATAAAAGTGACAAAACATCAGACACAATCTTAAGTGTATGTGTGCAGTAATAAACAACCAACAAATCAATCACTCTATTTGGCCCCATCATATAAATATAAAAGATAACCATTTTTTAATAAGTTAAAGGTATTATCACATTAAAATAAAAATAATGTATAAAAATGCAGTTTAATTAATGAACAAATGTACTGTACCATAGGAGGAAAACTTGTTTCTCATTTAATAATCTGCATCAGTGTGTGCATGATTTCCAAAATAAAATTTGAACGCTGTTTCTTTAAGATATTTCCCTCACGCATGTCTCCGTTGAGATTCGTTTACGTCATGACGCACAGGGTCACGTCATATAATTGCAGATCAACCGGGAAGTAGCACGAGAGCGGCTGCTGA